>NC_056057.1:82622128-83872128 GCF_016772045.2 Ovis aries
AGGGTTTTCACTCAAGAATGCACTTGTTGAAGCAGTAAAAATTATTATTAAATCCTTAAACTTGAGTATGCATCTTTTTAATATTCTTAGTAATGAAAGAGAAGATACTCATAAAGCACTTCTGCTGCACAAAAAAGTGACTATTATCTTGAGAAGCACTTGCACAATAACTGAGTTGCAAGCTGCTGCTTTTGTCATGAGCCACCATTTTTACCTACAGAAAGAACTATCAAACTATGGTCATTGACTTGGGTATCTGCCAGACATCTTCTTAATATAGGAATGAAGTCAGCTTGTTACTTCAAGGAAGACAACTGCAGTGTTGTCAACTATAAAATTCAAGCTTTCAGGAGAAAGTCAAGAATACTAAAAGACTTAGGTCTGCACTGTAAACTTAAAAGCTTCAAAATAAATACTTAAAGCCTTTTCTGATGAAATTAGTGTCATAACAACAACTATAAAATGAAATGTTACGTTTAGAAGATTTGCTCAATAAGTGACCCACACATAATGTTACAAAATCATCATGGGTAAAAGACCTATTCAGAGTGTAAGATACAGAAATGGGTTTCAATATATTAGAGTACAAAATCTGTGGTTACAGACTGAATATTGCAAATAACTTGCTTTAAAAAAAAAAAAACTGCCACTCACTGCAGTTTCAAGGAAGAATATGCACATTATCTGAAAAGACTACTGAAAACATCATATCACGGACGTTTATCCTTGTTTATTAAGCCAAACATGCAAAATTTATAAAAATGTAAAAACAATCTTACTCATTACACCATTTAGTTTGGAAAAATATAAACTTTTTACAATTAAAATGTTATGCTAACATATTGTTTTAAAATGAATTAATAAATATTTTTAATTCTCAGTTTTAAATTTCAATACATACAATCAACATAAACAAGGTCCTGGGATTTTTCACAATGTCTAACAGTGTAAAGAAGTTCTGAGACCAAAAAGATTAAGAAGTACAAGTCTACAGAATTTTTTATGCTACTGATTTACAAAAGTATACATGCTTCACTTTTTAAAATATGCAAACGTTCCTTCATTTCCAATATTCTGGAACAACCAAAGCCTATGCCTTTAAAGTTTTAAAAATTTTACCTGTGTGACCTGAGGCTTTGTGTATGTGTAGGACAGGAGAGAGAGTAGATTCTTCTCATTCCAAATCTATTTTCTTCCATGATTAGTTTTTTATTCCTTAAGCAATATACATTGTGTGATATAAGGTTCTTTCACTGGCTGCCAGAACACTTAAGAGTTAAAAGTGTGACTCTCATGTAGAAACATTTTTGCCCTCATTTATCCCTTTTTTGTCCCCACCTATGTTTTTCACTCTCTTTGCCATTACTTTTCAATTCAAGCCACTTATCGTAGAATTTTTGTAATCTGCCTAAAGCATTTTCTGTAATCAGGTAAAGTTTAAATAACTTGACCACTACAGTGTAAAGTTTTTTAAGACAGATTCTGATTAGTATTACCATCCTTAATACATTTATATGCATTTGTTCAATGCAGACCCTAGAACTCATCATTCCTGAGGCTTCAGACTGGGGAAACAGTCCAACATTAATGCAAATAAGATAAGGGGATGACTATGTCTTAGCAAACTTACATTTATTTAATTTGTATAATCCTAAACATATTGTTTGTCCTGTTTTACTTGTGAAGAAAGAAACTTACAGCATTAGGGAACTTACCCTAAGTCACAAGAGCAGAAGTAGCTGAGATGGCATTAGCACCAAGGACTGCATGATTCCAAAGCCCACCCCTTTCAATATATTCTTCAAATCAAGGAGACATGTCTCTTTTACCAGAAATGCCCCCCTTTTCTTCATGTTTTAAAAATAATTAATGCTATAAAATCAAATTTGAAGCATTCTTTTTCATAATATAAATATTTGACATCTTACCAAAACCTAAAGACATTTTGAAATACATAAAGTAGAAAAATAGTCCCCTCCCTACCCCCCTCACAAGCCCATTAACAGATCCAGACCCTTCTGATATGTTTGTCTCCTGTATATGGGATCAAACCAATCACAGTTTCGGTAAAACTGATCTTCTCATGTGACAATGTTGCTTTCCATGTCAAGATCTCCAGATCTACTACCTCCTTTTTAATAACTGTAAAGTATGCCACTAACGGAATGAACTTTCTGTTTCCCATTAACTGACTTAACATGTTCACAAGATAATCCAAACACACTCATGCCTGAGAATCATGACTTTTCTGTCTACTCAAATCTCTACTCAAATGATACCTCATGAAATTTTCTCTGGTACCATATACACTACCTTCTATCGCTTTCTACCCCCTTATACTTATCACCACCTGATACATTTTATTCTTTGTTTTTTTTTCTGTCTCCCCCCAACAAAAAAGTGGAAAAGGATGTGTGCCAGTTACTAGGCACTGGAGATACAATCTCCAACCTCTGCTGTATCCTCAGTACCTAGTAACTGGTACATAATCAGCACTCAATAAATACTGTTCAATTAACTCCTTGATTTGAAATGTACTCTGTATTTTAAGGTCCATATGAACTTGCTTTACTTCTGAATTTACCATATAATTCCACTGATTCATCTATGGTATCTTGTGTCAGCACAAAATAGTTTTAGTTACTAAAATCTGGTTTTAACATATGATATGTCAAATTGTCCCTCTTTAAAAAAATTTTCCTGGTTACTTTCAGGTTCATCCCTCCAGATAAAATCAATCAGTGTTCAAAAAACGCCCTCTGAAATTTCTTTTAAGCTATTTCTTTCAGATTATATGTATTAGTATATATACCTCTATTGATTTCACTTTTCTAATACTACCAGTTAACTTATCAGTGCCTCTAAAACACTCTTAAAATAATGATACCACAAGTTAACTTTTTCTCATTCTTATCTTTGCTTCTAGTATTTTACCACTAAACATGATTTATTCAATTTGTGATACAAATTTTTATCACAGTAAAGAAATATGCCTCTATACTTACTTAATTAGGAGTTTATAATTTCAGCAAATGCCTATTCAAAAGCTATCAAGATGAACATATTGTTTTTTGTCGTTAAAATGATGAATTATAATAAAGGAATACCTAAAGATAAAACATTCTTGTATTTTTAGGATGACCCTACTTGACTCTGTAATTTTTAATAAAACATTAGATACCACAGGCTAATCAGTTCTTTTAGAATTTTCATATTAATGTCCTGTAGAAATTACTCAGACCTTCTTCATTAAGTTTTAGTGTTTGTGTCATAGTAACTAAAAGCTCCAGGAAGTTTTATTTCCCACATAGAATAGAGAATGAATAGTTTATAAGATAAAACTACTTAGATTCAAATCGCAATTTTGCCACTTGCTAGTTTAGTTTTACAACTTTGAACAAATTCTTCACCTCTATAAAGTTCAGTTTTCTTAATTATAAAGACAAGACACAACTGAAGTAATTCAGGTGAATTCTTACAACAATATTTGTATCATGTATAAACTAAATAAATAGCAACATCATTGATAGAAGCCTAGTATGCAATCCAATTAGGAACAATATTTGGCTAATAGAAAAAACTGGGTTAGAAGAAATCATTGCCAAAAGAAAAAGAAAGGTACACAGATACATGATTTAAACATTTTATTTTAACTAAAAACATATAAATGTATATTTCCCAATGTTCTGACACAGAGCCATGGCCTTCTCTTTCAAGACAGGATTCACTGAATGGGGTTCTACATTAGCTTTCTTGCACAAACCATAGCCATAACATATCATCAAGGATTCCAAGCAATCTGATTATTAAATTATTCTAAATTTGTATGACTTTTCTTTCTTATAGTACCCTGCACACACCTAAATAATTTAATAGCAATGTTGTTAAGTCTTTGCAAAGCACATCTGTTCATAATTGAGCAACATATGTACAGTAATAGAATATTTGTATACAAAATTGGAACAGCTCCCTCTTGGTTATCATACTCTTCAACTGCTAGAATAAATACATAGTCTTAAGAAGAGAGTGATAATCTACCAACTGCAAATATTCAGTGTGCTATGTTATCAAGTTAGTGGTATTTACAGATGGAATGGAGAGCACCAATTAGTCCAATAAGTCTGCTAAAGGGAAAGCTGACAGTATATGGGTATTTTTGTGTCTTATACTAATCTGTCCTAAAAATTCTCAGCCATTATTTTCAAACACTCATGCAAATCTTACAAGCTGTGAATTAATATTACTATAAATAAGAAAACCAAAGCTGTTTTTTTAAAAAAAAATTTATTTAAAATATTAGATGAAGAGAAAGATGATTACCCTATGACCAAGGTCCTACAATAGGCTTCAAATAATGAAGACATACGCTAGTGAGTACATGGATGTATTTCAGTGTGTGCATACATATACAGATACATATAAACATGTATGCATATAGTATATAAGAGTATTTCTAATATCCCCAAACATTAATTCTTCCATACGCCACACTCTGAAAAACAGAATCTACCATTCATTCTCTCCTCCTTCATATTTACTCCTCCTTCCCAGTCTTACTTTTAGGGCCTCGAACATGTTAATTTAATCACAAAACATTTATGGACTTTAAGATCCTTAATTTTACTAGAACAATCATCAGAGTGCCTGTAACATAGTTTCTCCTCCTTTCAGCACTCATTTATCTTTAAATAGAAACGTGATGTTCGCCTAGAAACACCAGCCTGAGAATTTTTTAATTTCCTACGGATATTACAATCACAAGCTTACCTTATTAATTCTAGTTGTGCAAGCTCCTGATTTGCTTGAAATATAGGTTTTTTAGTGAAGAGTTCACCAAGGATACATCTAACAGGAAAAAACAACCATGATTACCAAAAGGTATGATTTCACTTAATTATCAAAAGTTTCAAATTAATTATTCAGGAAACCTATCTTACCCGCAGCTCCACACATCGATAGCTGGTGTATACCTTTCTTCTCCCAGCAGCAGTTCAGGTGGACGGTACCATAAAGTGATGACTTTGTTTGTATATGGCCGACTAAAAAACAGAGAAAGCAATCTTTAGAGTTAATATGTGTTAGAATAAGAGAAATTATCTTTGTTGGTGCTGCTGTTTACTCATTAACTTGTGTCCAGCTCTTGCAACCCCATGGACTGGAGACGGCCAGGCTCCTCTGTCCGTGGAATTCTCCAGGCAAGAACACTGGAGTTGCCATTTCCTTCTCCAGGGAATCTTCTCAGTCATTTCCCAGGGATCAAGCCTGCCACTCCTACATTAAGAGGTGGATTCTTTACCACTGAACTACCAGGGAAGTCCCCGAAATTCTCTTAAGAAATATTATCTGGCCAATCAAAACCATCCTACAATCCTAACTAAAACCACTTTCATCTGCCTGCATACATGCCATGCCATCTAACACAGGATCATAAAATAGATCCTAAAGCAATGTAATTAACTGAAAATTTCAGTCAAGTATTAAAAAAAATCATCTTGTTTTAACTGTAATATGGTCAAAGAAAGATCTATAGGTCAACATAACTTTCGGCAGATTGATCTTCATCAAATCTGGCAAATTATTAATGTGTGGCAAGATACAGTTTAAACTGTAACCACCTAACAAAAGTTTTCAACTGGGCATACTTTCCATTGACAATATTTTATTTATTTTAACCCATTTTGGTATGTGCATAGAAAGTACAGAAAGGTAAACTGTAGTTGAGTTCAGATCAGTTGGTCAGTCGTGTCCGACTCTCTGTGACCCCATTGACTACAGCACGCTAAGCTTCCCTGTCCTTCACTAACTCCTGGAGTTTGCTCAAAATCATGTCCATTGAGTCGGTGATGCCATCCAAATATCTCATCCTCTGTCATCCCCTTCTCCTGCCTTCAATCTTTCCCAGCATCAGGGTCTTTTCAAATGAGTCAGTACTTCACATCAAGTGGCCAAAGTACTGGAGTTTCAGCTTTAGCATCAGTCCTTCCAATGAATGTTCAGGACTGATTTCCTTTACAATGGACCGGTTGGATCTCCTTGCAGTCAAGAGCCTTCTCCAACACCACAATTCGAAAGCATCAATTCTTCGGCACTCAGCTTTGTTTATGATCCAACTTAACATGCTGTCTAGGGTATTTCTCATAGATTTTCTACCAAGAAACAAGCGTCTTTTAAAATTTCATGGCTGTAGTCACCATCTGCAGTGATTTTGGAGCCCCCAAAATGAAGTCTCTCACTGCATCCATTGTTTCCCCATCTATTTGCCATGAAGTGCCGTGATCTTAGTTTTTTTATGCGGATTTTTAACCCAACTTTTTCACTCTCCTCTTTCACTTTCATCAAGAGGCTTTTTAGGTCCTCTTTGCTTTCTGCCATTAAGGGTGGTGTCATCTACGTTATCTGAGGTTATTGATATTTCTCCCAGCAATCTTGATTCCAGCTTGTTGCTTCATCTAGCCCAGCATTTCACATGATGTACTCTACGTATAATTTAAATAAACAGGGGACAATATACAGACTTGACGTAATTCTTTCCCAATTCGCAACCAGTCTGTTGTTCCCTGTCCGGTTTTAACTGGTGCTTCTTGACCTGCATACAGATTTCTCAGGAGGTAGGTTAGGTACTCTGGTATTCCCAACTCTTTAAGAATTTTCCATAGTTTGTTGTGATCCACACAGTCAAAGGCTTTGGCATAGTCAAATAAAGCAGAAGTAGATATTTTTCTGGAACTCTCTTGCTTTTTCTGTGATCCAATGGATATTCACAATTAGATCTCTGGTTCCTCTGCCTTTTCTAAATCCAGTTTGAACATCTGGAAGTTATGGTTCATGTACTGCTGAAGCCTGGCTTGGAGAATTTTGAGCATTACTTCACTAGTGCGTGAAATGTGTGTCATCATGCAGTAGTTTGAGCATTCTTTGGCACTGCCTTTCTTTGGGATTGGAATGAAAACTGACCTTTTCCAGTCCTGCAGCCACTGCTGAGTTTTCCAAATTTGCTGGCATATTGAGTGCAGCCCTTTCATAGCATCATTTTTTAGTTATTGAAATAGCTCAACTGGAATTCTATCACCTCCACTAGCTTTGTTTATAGTGATGCTTCCTAAGGCCCACTTGACTTCACACTCCAGGATATCCGGTTCTAGGTGAGTGATCATACCATCGTGGTTATCTGGGTCATTTCTGTGTATTCCTGCCACCTCTTCTTAATCTCTTCTGCTTCTGTTAGGTCCATACAATTTCTGTCCTCTACTGTGCTCATCTTTGCAAGAAATGTTCCCTTGGGATCTCTAATTTTCTTGAAGAGATATCTAATCTTTCCCATTCTATTGTTTTCCTCTATTTCATTGCACTGATCACTGAGGAAGGCTTTCTTATCTCTCCTTGCTAATCTTTGGAACTCTGCATTCAGATGGGTATGTCTTTCCTTTTCTCCGTTGCCTTTAGCATCTCTTCTTTTCACAGCTATTTGCAAGGCCTCCTCAGACAACCATTTTGCCATTTTGCATTTCTTTTTCTTGGGGATGGTCTTGATCACTGCCTCCTGTACAATGTCATGAACCTCCATCCTTAGTTCTTCAGGCACTCTGTCTGTCAAATCTAATCCCTTGAATCTATCTGTTACTTCCACTGTATAATGGTAAGGGATTTGATTTAGGTTATACCTGAATGGTCTAATGGTTTTCCCTACTTTCTTCAATTCATGTTATGAATCTGGCAATAAGGAGTTCACGATCTCAGCCACAGTCAGCTCCTGCTCTTGTTTTTGCTGACTGTACAGAGCTTCTCCATCTTCGGCTGCAAAGAATATGATCAATCTGATTTCTGTATTGACAATCTGCTGATGTGCATGTGTAGAGTTGTCTCTTGTATTGTCGGTAAGGGGTGTTTTCCTATGACCAGTGCGTTCTCTTGGCAAAACTCTGTTAGCCTTTGCCCTGTTTCATTTTGTACTCCAAGGCTAAACCTGCCTGTTACTCCAGGTATCTCTTGACTTCCTACTTTTGCATTCCAGTCCCCTATGATGAAAAAAACATCTTTTTTGGGTGTTAGTTCTAGAAGGTCTTACAGGTCTTCATAAACCGTTCAGCTTCAGCTTCTTTGGCATTAGTGGTTGGGGCATATACTTGGATTACTGTGACACTGGATGGCTTGCCTTCGAAACAGAGATCATTCTGTCATTTTTGAGACTGCACCCAAGTACTGCATTTCAGACTCTTGTTGACTATGAGGGCTACTCCATTTATTCTAAGAGATTCTTGCCTACAGTAGTAGATATAATGGTTATCTGAATTAAATTTGCCCACTCCAGTCCATTTTAGTTCACTGATTCCTAAAATGTAGATGTTCAGTCTTGCCATCTGCTGTTTGACCACTTCCCAATTTACCTTGATTCATGGACCTAACATTCCAGGTTCCTACGCAATACTGTTCTTTACAGCATTGGACTTTACTTCCATCACCAGTCACATCCACAATTGGGTGCTGTTTTTGCTTTGGCTCTACTTCTTCATTCTTTCTGAGTCATTTCTCCACTTTTCTCCAGTAGCTTACTGGGCACCTACTGACCTGGGGCTCTTCATCTTTCAGTGTCATATCTTTTTGCCTTTTCATACTGTTCATGGGGTTCTCAAGGCAAGAATACTGAACTGGTTTGCCATTCCCTTCTCCAGTGAACCACATTTTGTGAGAAGTCTCTGCTATGACCCATCCGTCTTGGGTGGCCCTACACAGCACTGTACACAGTTTCATTGAGTTAGACAAGGCTGTGGTCCATAAGATCAGTTTAGTTAGTTTTCTGTGATTTTGATTTTTATTGTCTGCCCTCTGATGGATAAGAATAAGAGGCTTATGGAAGCTTCCTGATGGGAGAGACTGACTGCAGGGGAAACTGGGTCTTGTTCTAATACCCGGGACAATACTCAGTAAATACTTAATACAATTTTATGTTGATAGGCAGGGCTGTGTTCTCTCTCCAATTCAGGTTTATTCTGTAAAGAACCACTGGCAATACGTGAGAGACTTTATCATCTTCTAACAATAAAGACATATATATGTGTCGGCATACACATAGACATATATCACATACGTCTTTAGATCAATTCTAAACTCTTTCTTTCTTTCCAGTATCCTCCAAATCACAAGGACATAAAGCTGTATCAGGAAATTCCCCAGAGCGGCTGTATTCCAAGCCAGGCCACCTGAGGTTGGCTTAAACTTGGACCAGTCTGGGAAAGGATAAAAAGGAGCATATAGTTTACAGAGCCATTCCCTCTTGCCAACTGCAGGCCTGAAGTTCCAAGCAGCCTGCTTCCACACAGCCAAACTTCTCCAAATAATTTAAACACTTATACTGTGAGGCATTGATCTAGACATTACAGCATTACCACAGTTAGGACTATAGGAACAGTATACCAAATCCAGGAAAAAAAGAATACTTGACCTTGTGAAAACAGAGAAGATAGTTGGTTTTCAACAGCCAACAAGCATTAGATTTTTCTAACATTACTAAATTACTTTCCTTAGTGATTTTTGCTTGTTTTTACTAGCATCACTTCACATAATGAGGAATTTTCTTATACTCTAGCTATTCTAATTAAGCTGGATTTAACCATTTAAAAATATGTTCACCTCTTGATGTCCTACCTCTTTTTAAATTTGAAGTGCCTTCCCATTTTACTCTCACTCAAACCTATACCTCCTTTAAAACATAGTGAAAGATCCGTCTCCATGAGGTCTAATCTCTTTTTAACAACAGATTTATTTTTAAAGAGAGGTTTATTTTCATAGTCTTAAACTTACACAATACTTACCATTGTATTGAACTATTTTGTTTTCTCTATGTTCCAAGAAAGTCAAAAGGCCTCAGAGACCATTCTTTATCATGAACCCCACAAACTAAGCCCAGAACAGTGCTAAGACATAGGGAAGAACTTTTAATGTATATGGCCCCAACTTTAGATGATATACAAGAATTAGCTGGTGGCAGAGGGGAGGCAAAGTATTAGAAAAATATGATAAGTAGTTTTCTAAAACATTTCAAGGGTCTGTGAGCATATGAAACCTGTGGTCTTGTTACTAAGGTACAACTAGTCTCAAGAAAAAAGTTTAAATTAATTAAAATGGTCAAGTAAATAGTTAACTTTTAATCTTTTTATGTTTAGAAATGTTTTTAAATATATTTTTTAAAGGGTGAAATATGCGGAAAGATTATACAAATTAAGATTAGTAAAGTTCATATTTAAATGAAAGATTATTTTACATAGTTTAAAAAGAAACAACAGATCCAAAATGGATCTGCTACTTGTGTAAGCCCCACACCAGCAAACCAAGACTTAATATCTAACCTAACTGCAGATTCAAGCCATCCCAGAAACTTCATCTTAATCAATCAGTCTGGAATTTCCTGGTCAGCACTAGTGAGGTAATCTGTCACACAGACACCCCCACCATCCCTTAAAGGAAAACAACCTTGCTACAACCAATCTGCTTTCTGCTAGAGTAACTTCCTTGTCCCTGCCCCCTCTGCCTTTAAAAATCTTCCATTTTGTACAGATTTTTGGAGCTCCTTTCTACTTGCTAGATGGGATGCTGCCTGATTCCATGAAGTGCTTAATAAGCCAACTAGATCTTCAAATTTACTCAGTTGAATTTTGCTTTTTTAACAATACTATATAACAAGTTCTATGCAACATTCAGAAACAGTCATCTTTAGCAGTTAAAATTAGACTAGCTCACTTTTCTATTAACTCATCAAATTCAGAAGTGAAAATACTTAGTACATTTTCAAAAATGATTAACAGAGACTAGTGGAATATACTTCCAGGTACACAGCAAAAGAATTTAATGTATACCAATTAGCAGCTTTTCCAAATATATCCAAATGCTTAGTTTCTATCAGAAGAAAAATTAAAACTATGTAAATACTGGAAACATTTAACTGTAAATCTGACACAGAAAGTTCTATTTTAAAACACTAGTATAATCTATATTGTGAAAATACTTTCTTTATGAAGTATTCAAACTGATGTATACACTTTATAAAACAAAGTACCATCCAGGCATTTCTCTTTACATTCAATTAAGTATCAACAGAACAGAGATCAAAGATTATCAGTAGTAGATTCCAACACTGCCTTTAAGACTGGGGGCCTTAGGGACCTTGTGATGTGGTTATGGTCTTCCCTACCCTACTGCCCCACAAGCAGCACTGTACTTCTAACAAAGCAAGCACTGCCTTAATAGTGCATCCCCAGGCTGGCAGGCAGCTCGGTTTTCTGTCTGGTCTAAACAGGTAAAAGGCAAGGCAGATGATCAGAGCAAGATTTTAGGCCCTTGATGTATTTAGAGATTCTGGATAATCCAAAGTAAAATTCACAAACCATAGTTGATAACTTTGTTAAAGATCCTCTTAAGAAATGAAAAAAGAATCACATAAAGGGAAATAACTAAATAAGCTCAAAAATACTTCACTTTTCCAACAATACATGAAGTCTACACTTAATTCTTTTAGAGCATAACTTATATGAGGAAAACATGGGAAGAGTTCAGCTAAGTAAATTCACTGTATGACCAAATGTCATGTATCCTTCAGAATCTACTACATAGACACCTACCAAAATTACAAAAGAAATCTGGGACATATTTCTAATACCAACCCTGGTTCTGAAGTCAAAAACCCAGGAGTCATCTTTGATTCTCTTTTCCTTCAAATCTCATATCTAATCTATCAACAACTCTGTCAACTCTATAACCGAAGAGATCCTAAATCCAACCATTTCCCACAATTACAAGGAAATCTGAGTCACTGCTCACTTTGAGTACGAGTCACTATTATCTTTTCTCTGGTACTCCTACAAGTCTCTTAACTAGTTTCCCTGCCTCCATTTCTAGCCTTCTTCCCCCATTTTTATGGTTTTTAAGCATAAAACCGGGTCGTATCAGTCAGCTGCTTAAACTGTCCAGTGATTTCCCACAGTAATTAAATAAAATTTAAACTTTACCTCTGGTGTTAAGACTGTAATCTGCAGCACCTGTTACACTGGGAAACATCTTGGCCCCTTAACTTTGCAAGTCTGTTTCCAGGCCTGGCAGTTGCTGAGTTCCTTCTATTTGGAATGTTATCTGCCTAGATCTTCATTAAGTTATTCTCTTCTCATCACTCAGGTCTTAGTCATTTTTACTTCACAAAGAGTTCTATCCTACTGTTTTAGCTAAAATTACCCTAGCACCCCCCTGCCCCCGCCATGCTCACAATGACCCTTCAGAAACTATTTTATTTGCTTTTTAGTATTTAGTACTTTAAATTCTTTATTCTACCCAATAGGTTCATGGTCTACCTTCTTTCATGACCGTGTAAATGAGACCAGGGACTTGGTCAATCTTTTATATCTCTTAATACGCAGCCAACAGGTATTACCTGGGTAGGGTTTGGCATATAGTAAGTACTTATTAATATTCTTAATCAACTGATTTATGCCATAACTATCAATATATAACAATAAACACAATCTTTTCTTCATGCCTTTTTCCCATTCCCTTCTAATTTTATCCCACTTTCCTCCTTTTGATATTTTTTTAGAAAAATAAATTTCTGTATCATAAGATTGCTACAGAAAAATATAAGTAATTTTTTTTTCCAATTGCTGTCATCTTAGGATCACTTGTACATTATTACACATGCAAATTTAGAAGTCCTATAAACACCTATGTCTTAACTTATAAGGAAATTTATTATCTTGCAAACCTGCTTCCCATTTCCTGTCTCAGCAAACAGCATCACAGTTTATGGCAGAGACTACAAAGCTGTTTCCTAAAATCTGTCCTTCCTTTCTTGATAGGAGCTGCCCACCTACACGACATCTCCCATCCTCACTCCAGTTAAGTATGGCTTTGTGCCCAAGTTCTTGCCAAAGGAAAGTGAACACAGGTACCATTTCTAGCTTGGCTCACAACACCACTCCTTTCTCTTTTCTAGATTCAAGCTGACAGACATGGTGACAGACTTGGAAGGTGGAAGGCATGTGAAGACAGACAGCAAATCTTCCAATCTGGATCCTTAAATGACTGCGTGAAGCAGAGTCAACACTTCATCTAATAATATGGTAAAATACTCTCAATTTTGCATCAAGGTAAAGTAACAACTATTCCAGATTACTGAGTGAGAAATACAAACTTCTTACTCTTTAAGCCACTGAATTTTGAGGTCCTCTTTGTTATAAATTTAGTTTATCCTAATTAATAAGTCATTTATTCAGTTCCTTAAGCAGAAATCTTACCATAGGGGTAAAGGCAGGAATATGTCTACCAACATGTCAACCATCAAATTCTAACAATTCTGTATCTTATGATGAAATTCATCTCCATCTTTACAACAGCTATGCCCATTGCCTAGTTTAGCTATGATTATCCTACTGAGGTTTATTCAATAGCTTTATAACTGACTGCCCTTGCATGCAGGCTTACAAGGTCAATTTACTTTCCAAAGTGCAGCCAAAGTGATAATATAAAATAAAATGCCGATGTTTAATGCAATACACACTGCTGTCTCCAGGAGAATATCCACACGAGACCTGTAAAATTACTTGGTTCTTGCTCTGACTTCACTCGACTATCATTTCCCTAAGAAGGCTGAGCAAATGCTCATTTCTAGAGCTAGAAGATAGAGCCAGGGAGAGAACAGAACTGGCAAAAGAACTTTAAAAAAGACAGGGGTGTTTTAATTATATTTCAAATGTTTTAATAAACATTGCAAGTAAGTTTTTTAAATCTATTTTTAAAGTTAATACTGACCAGAGACAACAAAAACTATTGTTTTATTAAAGTCAGAGAAAAACTCATGATAATTTACGCAAAACTTTCACAAAATTGTGTCATGCCTCAGTTTTATCTTAGTGCTTAATGAGGAAAAAGCAAACAGAGAAAGTATGCAGACAGGACTCTAAAAAAAAGAAAACTCAAAGGTAGGTGGAATTAGCAGAGAATAAGGCCAATCTTGAATTACCCAATTTAATAATCATTTATAGTGTTATCAAGAGAATATTTCATGGTATGATTAGGATATTGTGTTTACAAATGTAAAAACAAAAGTATAAGACACTGAAACTGTTTTGAAACTAGGACATTTAAATTCCAAGAAAGCTAAAGTACTGATGTAATAATGAAAATAGATCATCCAAAGTTACACAAATAAATGAAAATCCAGAGTCCTCAAAACTAAACATTTAGAACTTGGTCTACTGGTTTGGCTACTCGCAGTCAACATCTTAAAGGTGGTTTTGCTTAGATCACAAAGAGAAAACACAAACTGAAGTGACATCATACATCTGACTTTTTTTTTTTTGCTTCATGGACTAAAAAAATTGTGGTACTGACATGTCTACCCAGTCTTTTCACACACACACACAGGAAAAAAAACAAATTCACCCCTACTAAAAAAGAAACATCACTGAAAAATATACACTGAGGTTCTTAGTGTTACAGAATAAATTAATACTTTAAAACACTCCTAAAAATAAAAAAAAAGAATTTTTATTCCAATTTATTCCCACAATTAAATTCCAAGCAATAAATTCCATAACCCAGCAGACAGACACACACAAAATCCCACAGACATTAAATTAGAAAACAAAAAACAGTAACTCTAACAAGCTGTTACTCTTAGATGGCTAGAAACTAACTTCATAAAAATCCAGAAATAATGGTCTCAACATTGAATATTCTGATTTTCAACTTCTACTGAGTATCTTCTGCAAATAAGTCTCATTAACAGTTTTTGTTTTTTTTTTGGGGGGGGGGAAGGCAGAAACTATTTGTTTAGTCCACTAGGGAAGTGACACCACCACCAGTTATTTTTCAAAGCTTCTACTTTAATGTGGCTAATAAGGTAATAAATTGTAAAGCCATCAGACTTATAAATAATTTTCATGGTAAATCACAGGTAATTTTAAATATTTGATGCTATCAAAATATTATTAGATAGATAAGGTGCTTTAAGGGAGATTCAGAAATGGAAGTATCACACAACTTGCTGGAAGACTAAATGAGTATATTTTATTTGGCAAAAATAAAATATAACATTTGAAGGGCCAACAACTAATCTTAATATAATTAATACAACATATTCAAGGATCAGAATTAATCAAGCAGTTACCATGAAAGTGTTTTATGTTTTAAAGCATATAAAACACAAAAGTTTTAAATGATACCTGTTTTTAAATAATTATAATTCTAGCTCTAGTGAAAAGACAAGAACAGAAAAAGCCAGCCCTAAGGAGGCAATTAATTCTGAATATAATTTCATCTAGAACCTGGACAAGCAGCAATAGGTGGCTCTCCCATTCATACCCTACATAGGTTTGGGAAAATTTAGTTTGGGCTTTAATGGCAATCTTACGAAAAGCCACTAGATGGCGATATTGTCTTCAAATGTTTACAAATCTTTTATTCATGTTAACTTTCAGAACCAAGAAATAATACACGTTTTTCAATAAACTATAAATATCTTAGGTATTTGAAATTCTTTATCTTAAAAGTTGAGAATAATGAAATACAGAGAGATTAACTGACTTGTTCAATATTCCATAACTGGTAAAATAGCAATGCCAGGCCTAGAGCCAAAGTTTCCTGATTTAGGCCTAAGGATTTTGAGTTCTTAGCATTGAAGAAGTAAATGTTCTAAGCTATAGTTTCTTATCTAAAGGTGAAATTAATTTCAACTTATATACAAACTAGATATTTTTCTTCATATGAGTCAATCACATAAAGAGAAAAAGATACCCCATTACTTGGAAAAGCACTGGGGCCAAGACCTAGTAAAATAAACACTCAGAAAGAGGGTTTATCATTGTGGCTCAAAGTCTTGGGAAAAGTTGGACCTAAACAAGCTACTAAAAAACTGAACAGATATGAAAAAATGGGGCAAAAACTCCAATTCTCAAGTTCTTTTTTTTCCCCAAAGCCAAATAAGGCAAAGCATTAATACTGATGTTCAAAGTGAGAAAATGATTCTACAACTTTAAGGGAATTATTTTCCCCCTAGTTTTAGCCCAGTGGTTCACCTTCTTTCTATTGTAGCACACAGGACAGAAGAGATTCATACTGGTCACCCTCTACTTCATGTTCAATTCCTACACGGACTAGCTGTAGCTCTGTCTAGGTTTTCTCACTCAAAAAAAGACATACCAAATCAAATAACAGTGATAAGCTGAAATTTGCTCTATTTTAAAACAAAAAACCCTAGGATAATTTCTTGAATACTTCATCCTATCTGTAATAGCTAATTATACTCAGAAAGTTTTTCAAAGTTATCTTAATATTTAGATCAGGGTATTATGGTTTCTTTCTGGTTCTAATAACAAAGAAATATGGATGAAAATCATTTGCTGTATATTTCAAGGAATATCTAGAGAATTTGGGATACTACAGTGAATCTGCTAAAGGCAGTGAATTTCAGTATTATTAAAATTTGCTGGAATAATATGTTTAAAGTCATTCCATTAAGTTAAGCCTACTTATTTACTGATTTTAAAGAAATCGGAATTATTTGAATCTGAAAAAAGTAATTTTTTAAAACTACATAACCTTGAAGGATAGGATATTTGCTTGTAAAACAAAATGATACACCAAGTTTTTAACTTGCAAATTTGAATAAGGAGAAAATTTCAGTATACATTACCTGAAG
Organism: Ovis aries; assembly: GCF_016772045.2. Taxonomy (NCBI): domain Eukaryota; kingdom Metazoa; phylum Chordata; class Mammalia; order Artiodactyla; family Bovidae; genus Ovis; species Ovis aries. The sequence goes on from NC_056057.1 coordinate 82,638,807, forward strand.
ATGCAAAGTTAAGGGATTTTAAATTTTCCATTCAGCAAGACAATGAGGACCAAGTCTCAGTTAACATGCCAAACCCCTGACACTCCACTGAAACCCAACATTCCATTAAAAAAAAAAATTCAATGGGAGAGAGGATTCAGACATAAAATTTGGCTCTCTAGGTTTTCTGGAACATACTTATTCCATGTGGACAAATATCTGCATAAAAAGAATCATCAGATGGAAAATGGTAATTTAGCTGTTCTCCATCTCCACTGAAACCTAACATGAAAACAAGAGGAACAGGATTTATAGTCAAAGTACGAGAGACATATACTTGTATTAAGAAAGGATAACCAAACTACAATGAAATCTCAGTGAACCAGCTATGCAAGTGAAGTTTTGGATTAAATACACTTATGAACCTATGCTAAGAGTCAGACACGACTGAGTGACTTCACTTTCACTTTTCACTTTCATGCACTGGAGAAGGAAATAGCAACCCACTCCAGTGCTTGCCTGGAGAATCCCAGGGATGGGGGAGCCTAATGGGCTGCCGTCTATGGGGTCGTACAGAGTCGGACACAACTGAAACGACAGCAGCAGCAGCAGCAGCATGAACCTATATATTTCTTTCCTTCAAATTCTACCAAGAGGCATTATTATATAGGATGGAAAGAATAAATAAGTGGAAGTTGGAAACTTAAAGCTACATACTCTAGATGATATTAACCAACACTTTTGAATATTTCAAGTCACTCAACCCTTTCTGGGTCTGTTTTCTCAAATGGAAATGAAGCTGTTAAGCTCTAGAACAACTTAAGCAAACAAGCAAAAGCATACAACCTTTCCTTTAAATATTAATTAGGTAAAACAAATAAAGGCAGAAAAGCCAGGGCTAAAGTACATATAGGGGACTGGAACACTGTCCACACCGTGGTCTGAGGTTAAAATGAACTCTAATGTATCCCAAACATACCATCTAAAAATCACTAAATTCTAAAAATAATTTTCAGAATTATGTCACAGGCACTACAAGATTAAAATATAAACTACTTTTTAATTCTAAAAAAATATTTTTAAAAAGAATTTTTTTTCAAGTAACCAGAAACTGGCAAACATTCAGTGAACATAAATACCTATTGTTAAGAATTCCAAATTAACTGACACTTTACTATATCCAATTATGATTACACTAAGTAAATTACAGAATTGTCATAAAGAATTTAACATATATATAACATATATCAATTTAAAGAAACAACACTGACAAGAAAGGAATGGGCTAAACTGGAGATATTAAACCCAGTTAAATTCAAAGTTTATCTACATAAGCTGCACTATTTCAGAAAAATATTTTATTTTGAAATTCCGTATTATTCTTCCGAGACTAATCCTAGTAAAACAAGTCATATTTCAATACCATCATCCCTTGGAGCTAAATGGGATACAAATCCCAACCTTAGCCAGAGAGACTCCACACAAAGAAGTAGGTTGTTTAAGTAAAAGGTTCTAATGAATTTAAAAGAAACAGACGCAACTACAGATATAACTACTACTAAAAAAATGTTTAAGGAAGTTTAAAATAATAACTAAAACAGAAAAATAAGCTTTAACATGTAACATAAACAGCATTTACTAAGGTTTTTCACTAAACACAAAATTGTAAACATCTTACTGTCTAAATATGCATTAGAAATTTAAGCATGAATTCTTTTTAAAATATTCCTAAGCTCATTTAAGAAACTTTTAAAAGAAAATTATATTTAACTCGAGATATTAAAAGTATCTTTTATTTTTACACTGATTTAATGTACAAATTCTTATAAATAAAAGTCAATCCAACATGATATAAAACATTATTTCATGTATTTAACCATGAAAAGAAAATTTCCCATTTGTTAAAAAAATAAAATATCAATAAGGTATTTTTAATATAGCTTCTAAAACTGGTCACTAATGTCTACAATATTCATTTGAAAATATTCTTACCTTTCTTCTGAGCTATACAATCGGGCAAGTCCAAAATCTGCAAGCTTAATCTGTCCTCTGATGGAAGTAAGATAAAATAAACAAAAAGTATTAGTTTATTCTGAATTGATGGTACACATTCTCTATTTCTAGAACTAACTAGTAACTTTGATTGCATTGCAGTACCCAAGGCTCTATAGGAAAAGGCAAATAGATAAGCTTACAACAATATAAGGCAAAAAAAATCAGTACTTTTCTTTGGATAATTTCAGCTACTATTACACCAGTACTATTATTATATATATTATTATACATAAAAGTACTAATATAACAAGTTTCTCAGTATTATCCAGTTCCTATTTAGAAAAGTACGCTTCAATGAAAATTAACAATGTGAAGTAACTTGTATTACTTTGGTAATAATACAGATTACCTGTTCAATTCCAGCCAAAAATGCACAAAACCAAATCATATCATTTTAAATTTATTTAATTTTCCAATTCTTAAGAGTGACTACATGCTCTACAGAATACTTCCTATTGACCAAAATCAGGATCAGGCATGCCTTACTTTAACAAACAGTGGCAATTACAATAGAATTATCAGAGTTCAGGTTATGCTACCAGTAAAATATTTAACATAAACATTGAATATATATGTAGGTATGTACGTACATGTATATAAACACTTCAAAAATAGTTCACTTAAAAACTGTGACTTTTTTAAAAAAAGATCCAAATTAAGAAAGATTCTAAAATCCGGTTTTAATCTAAAACTTAAATCATATTGTTAGAACCATTCATATCATTTGGAAGACTATCACACAAGGTCAACTAAGTACTGGGAGCCGGGAGGTGCTTATAATGCTCAGTAGTCTTCCCTTCCGTTTCTCTTCTCCACTGAGGTATGACAGTTGTTATTCAGCAACAACAACAAAAGGAGGGATTAAATAGTTTTCCCAAGTTCACTTAAACTAGTATATAGTTTACGGATACTAGAATATTGATTCAAACTACTCTGTGGATTCAAACTCAGGCCTGTGACTCCTCAATCCCTATAAGGTTAAAGAGACTCTAAAGTTCTTTAGAGGTTTGATCCACTTAATTCTATTAAATTGCTTAGACTGAGAAGGAATCTCAACAAGTCAACAAAGTTTATCCCACATACATTACAAACTATTATGGGAAGTTAATTAATTGAAGTATATTTAACACAACTTGAGATGTAGTCCAAACTGTAATACTGATCATGTTAAAAATATTTTCAACAATAAAAAACTAATTTTTAAATTTCATCAAGGTAGATAATATATAAGATTCATTTTAAATATATATGTCAAACTTTTATCATACCTATTGTTTAGAAGAATATTTGAACATTTAATATCTCGATGCAAAAAGTTCTTCTTATGACAATAATCCAGACCTTCCATGAGCTGTCTCATAAATGACTTTATGTGATTTTCATTAAAATGAACCAAGCCTGATTCCAACAGTCCCATCAGATCATGGTCCATATATTCAAACACCAGATAAAATGCACCTAAGAATAAGAATAATTAATACATTGAAGATTTTATTCTTATAACTTTATTACAGCTTCAAAATTTTTAAAAAACAAAGTGCTGGGGAGAAAACTAATCCTTTAAAAGAACTGATACTTTTGTCATTTAATAATGTTTACTCTCTTCTCTCTGAATCTAGTATCAATAACATCCAAAAGATATATCTAACCAACTTTCTTCCCTTAAAGAAAATTACTATGATATAAAATCAACACGGCTAATTTCCATACTGCATAATTTCTGGGTATGATTAATACAAAATAAATTCTTAGCTGTTTTACTTACTGAACAAACTGTTTCTTGGCAAAAGCTGAAAAAAATCAGTATAGTTCATCAAAGAATATTTAAGAATGTTACAAGGGTTACTTTTAATTACAAAACTAGTCCGGGTCCAGTTGGGCTTTATATGACTTCTAGTAAGTCTTCAATAAATGTAAAATTTAATTCTTTTTACAGCTCCAGAGTATGTGAAACCATACAAACTACAGCTTAATTTTATAAAAACTTATTAATCTGACTGCTAAAACATACAACAGCACATAGCACATACTTACATGATACAAATGATAAATTCAAAATTCTTAAACGAAACTTGCACAAACTAAATCCAAAGCTATTATCTATACATATCTCACTCAAGCAGTTTAGTCTACCAATCAAAGACTGAAAAAGCTAATAAAATTTCATACATCTATCTTTCAAAGTAAAAAAGCTATCAATACACCAAAAACACATCGGAAGAAAGTTCCCAATCAGTTCCTAATGAAAAACAGAGCAAAGGGAATTCCCTGGCAGTCCAGTGGTTAGAACAGGCAATTTCACAGCAGGGCCTAGGTTTAATCTGGGCTCTGGGGATCCTGAAAGTCATGCGGCAAGGCAAAAAAATAAAAATAAAATTGAACAACTAGAGCAAAGATTTCATAGCAACCTTGCGTTGGGATATTTTCTTAAAAGTTTATAACAGCATTTCCCTGAAACAATTACAGTCATATTTAACAGTAAAATGCCAGATGTTGCACACAAGACAAGAATGTTCATTACTACTAATTGTTCTAGAACTTAGTAAGTAAAATTAAAAACAAATATTGTTTAAGTGACAAAAACAAGATTACTGGTAGAAAACATGACAATCTCCGCAGATCTAAAAGAAATTTTAAAAAAGAAAAAGATACATTAGAAAAACTATATACAAAAAACATTAGTCCAGGGGATTCCCTTGTGGCTCAGCTGCTACAGAATATGCCTACAATGCAGAAGACCTCAGTTCGATCCCTGGGTTGGGAAGATCCCATGGAGAAGGGAAAGGCTACCCACTCCAGTATTCTGTCCTGGAGAATTTCATGGACTGTATAGTCTATGGGGTTGCAAAGAGTCGGACAGGACTGAACGACTTTCACGCCAAGAAAGTCTTCTTACATGCCAGCAACAATTACAACTTCAAATTAGAAACAACTAGAAAGTAAATTAAAAGGACTCCACAACAGAAGAACAAATACTAAAAATGACACATGGACATCACCAGATGGTCAACACCAAAATAAGATTGATTATATTCTTTGCAGCCAAAGATGGAAAAGCTCTATACAGTCAGCAAAAACAAGACCAGGAGCTGGCTGTGGCTCAGATCATGAACTCCTTATTGCCAAATTCAGACTAAAAGTGACGGAAGTGGGGAAAACAACTAGACCATTGAGGTATGACATAAATCAAATCCCTTATGACCATCCAGTGGAAATGAGAAACAGATTTAAGGGACTAGATCTGACAGACTCAGTGCGTGATGAACTATGGATGGAGGATCGTGACACTGTAAAGGAGACAGGAATAAAGACCATCCCCAAGAAAAAGAAATGCAAAAAGCAAAATGACTGTCTGAGGCCTTACAAATAGCTGTGAAAAGAAGAGAAGTGAAAAGCAAAGGAGAAAAGGAAAGATATACCCTTCTCAATGCAGAGTTCCAAAGAATAGCAAAGAGAGATGAGAAAACCATCCTCAGCGATCAGTGCAAAGAAATAGAAGAAAAACATAGAATGGGAAAGACTAGAGAGCTCTTCAAGAAAATTAGAGATACCAAGGGAACATTTCTTACAAAGATGGGCACAATGAAGGGCAGAAATTGTATGTACCTAACAGAAGAGATTAAGAAGAGATGGCAAGAATACACAGAAGAACTGCACAAAAAAGATCTTCACGACCCAGATAATCATGATGGTGTGATCACCCACCTAGAGTCAGACAGCCTGGAATGTGAAGTCAAGTGGGCCTTCCGAAGCATTACTACGAACAAAGCTAGTGGAGGTGATGGAATTCCAGTGGAGCTATTTCAAATCCTAAAAGATGATGCTGCAAAAGTTCTTCACTCACTATGTCAGCAAATTTGGAAAACTCAGCAGTGGCCACAGGACTGGAAAAGGTCGGTTTTCATTCCAATCCCAAAGAGGGGCAATGCAAAAGAATGTTCAAACTAACGCACAATTGCACTTATCTCCCATGCTAGTAGAGTAATACTCAAAATTCTCCAAGCCAGGTTTTAACAGTATGTGAACCATGAACTTCCAGATGTTCAAGCTGGTTTTAGAAAAGGCAGAGGAACCAGAGATCAAATTGCCAACATCTGCTGGATCATCGAAAAAGCAAGAGAGTTCCAGAAAAACATCTATTTCTGCTTTATGACGATGCCAAAGCCTTTGACTGTGTGGATCACAATAAACTGGAAAATTCTGAAGGAGATGGGAATACCAGACCATGTGACCTGCCTCTTGAGAAACCTGTACACACGTCAGGAAGCAACAGAATTGGACATGGAACAACAGACTGGTTCCAAATAGGAAAAGGAGTACATCAAGGCTGTATATTGTCACCCTGCTTATTTAACTTATATGCAGAGTACATCATGAGAAACGCTGGGCTGGATGAAGCACAAGCTGGAATCAAGATTGCCAGGAGAAATACCAATAACTTCAGATATGCAGATGACACCACCCTTATGGAGGAAAGTGAAGAGGAACTAAAGAGCCTCTTGATGAAAGTGAAAAAGCAAAGTGAAAAAGTTTACTTAAAACTCAACATTCAGAAAATGAAGATCACGGCATCCAGTCCCATGACTTCATGGCAAATAGATGGGCAACAGTGGAAACAGTGTCAGACTTTATTTTGGGGGGCTCCAAAATCACTGCAGATGGTGACTGCAGTCATTAAATTAAAAGATGCTTACTCCTTGGAAGGAAAGTCATGACCAACCTAGACAGCACATTAAAAGCAGAGGAGACATTACTTTGCCAACAAAGGTCTGTCTAGTCAAGGCTACGGTTTTTCCAGTGGCCATGTATAGATGTGAGAATTGGACTATAAAGAAAGCTGAGCACTGAAGAACTGATGCTTTTGAACTGTGGTGTTGGAGAAGACTCTTGAGAGTCCCTTGGACTGCAAGGAGATCCAACCAGTCCATCCTAAAGGAGATCAGTCTTAGGTGTTCATTGGAAGGACTGATGTTGAAGCTGAAGGTCCAATACTTTGGCCAGCTGATGTGAAGAGCTGACTCATTTGAAAAGACCCTGATGCTGGAAGATTGAGGGCAGGAGAAGAAAGGGATGACAGAGGATGAGAGGGTTGGATGACATCACCGACTCAATGGACATGGGTTTGGGTAGACTCCGGGAGTTGGTGTTGGACAGGGAGGCCTGGAGTGCTGTGGTTCATAGGGTCGCAAAGAGTCGGACACAACTGAGACTGAACTGAAACCTTAATGACAATTTTAAAAATTTATTAACAATTCATCAAATTGTAAAATTCTGTATTTTAATGCAATTTCAGTAAAAGAACCAATTATTTCTTTTTATTTCTTTTGCTGTAAGAACACTTAACTTGACAAACTAATTCTAAATTCACCTTGAAGAAAAAAAAACCAGAGTATCAGCCAAAACATTTCTGAAAATAAACACCTGCCCTACCAGAAATTAATGTGTCCTATTGTACTACTGGGGCTTCCCTGGTGGCTCAGAGGGTAAAGCGCCTGCCTGCAATGCGGGAGACCTGGGTTTGATCCCTGGGTCTGATCCCTGGGTCGAGAAGTTCCCCTGGAGAAGGAAATGGCAACTCACTCCAGTATCCTTGCCTGGAGAATCCCATGGATGGAAGAGCCTGGTGGGCTATAGTCCATGGGGTCTCAAAGAGTCGGACATGACTGAGCAAGCTCACTTCACTTCATTGTACTATTGAGACAACAGAAAAATGCATAAAATACATACCAGGAAAGAAAAAAAATCCAAACATATCTAATAATTATGAAAACAGTGATTTTAAATTAGTGAAGGAAAAAAAAAAAAAAAAAGGCAAAAAAGAACTGGGACAAAAGTGTAACCCAAAAGGAGATTGGGAATTACACCAAAATCAAACCTGTTAAAAAACTCACAAATTTCACTAAATAAAAATTTAGAAACACATACATGAGAAATAAATATGGAACAGAGGTAAAAGGGAAATAAATGCCAAGCTGAAGAAACATATTTATATCATAACACATTAATTTTCATAACATAAAAGTCTTACAAATTAGTAACTAAAAAGTATCATTTGAATGCAGAGTTCCAAAAAATAGCAAGAAGACATAAGAAAGCCTTCCTCAGTGATCAATACAAGAAATAGAGAAAAACAATAGAATGGGAAAGACTCTCTACAAGAGATCTCCACAAGAAAATTAGAGATACCAAAGGAACATTTCATGCAAAGATGGGCTCAGTAAAGGAGAGAAATGGTATGGACCTAACAGAAGCAGAAGATATTAAGAAGAGGTGGTAATAATACACAGAACTATACAGATAAGATCTTCAAGACCCAGATAGTCATGGTAAAATAACATCTACAGCCAGAAACCCTGGAATGCGAAGTCAAGTGGGCCTTAGGAAGCATCACTACAAACAAACAGAGTGGAATTTCAGTTGAGCTATTTCAAATCCTGAAAGATGATGCTGTGAAAGTGCTGCACTCAATATGCCAGCAAATTTGGAAAACTCAGCAGTAGCCACAGGACTGGAAAGATCAGTTTTCATTCCAATCCCACAAAATGGCAATTTCAAAGAAAGCTCAAACTACCGCACAATTGCATTCAGCTCACATGCCGGCATATAATGCTACAAATTCTCCCAAGCCAGGCTTTAACAGTATGTGAACCATGAACTTCCAGATGTTCAAGCTGGTTTTAGAAAACGCAGAGAAACCAGAGATCAAATTGACAACATTCGTTGGATCATTGAAAAAGCAAGAGTTCCAGAAAAACATCTACTTCTGTTTTATTGACTATACCAAAGCCTTTGACTGTGTGGATCACAACAAACTGAGGAAAATTCTTAAAGAGATGGGAATACCAGACCACCTGACCTGCCTCTTGGGAAATCTGTATGCACATCAGGAAGCAACAGTTAGAACTGGACATGGAACAACAAAAGGACTGATTCCAAATAGGGAAAGGAGTACGTCACCCTGCTTATTTAACTTAAATGCAAAGTACATTGTCACCCTGCTTATTTAACTTAAATGCAAAGTACATCATGGGAAATGCTGGGCTGGGTGAAGCACAAGCTGGAATCAAGATTGCTGGGAGAAACATCAATAAACTCAGATACGCACATGATACCACTCTTAAAGCAGAAAGCAAAGAAAAATTAAAGAGCCTCTTGATGAAAGTAAAAGAGAAGAATGAAAAAGTTGATTTAAAACTCAATATTCAGAAAACTAAGATCATGGCATCTGGTCCCATCACTCCATGACAAACAGATGGAGAAATAGTGACAGGCTTTATTTTGGGGGGGGGGGGGGCTCCTGCAGATGGGGACTGCAGCCGTGGAATTAAAAGACACTTGCTCCTTGGAAGAAAAGTTACGACCATCCGAGACAGCATATTAGAAAGCAGAGACATTACTTTGCCAACAAAGGTCCATCTAGTCAAACCTACCATTTTTCCAGTAGTCATGTATGGATGTGAGAGTTGGACTACAAAGAAAGCTGAGCTCAGAAGAACTGATGGTTTTGAACTGTGGTGTTGGAGAAGACTTGAGAGTCCCTTGGACTGCAAGGAGATCAAACCAGTCCATCTTAAAGGAAATCAGTCCTGAATATTCATTGGAAGGACTGATGTTGAAGCTGAAACTACAATACTTTGGCCACTTGATGGGAAGAGCTGACTCATCTGAAAAGACCCTGATGCCGGGCAAGATTGAAGGCGGGAGGAGAATGGGACAACATAGGATGAGATGGTTGGATGGCATCACTGACTTAATGGATATGAGTTTGAGTAAACTCCAGGCATTGGTGATGGACAGGGAGACCTGGCGGGTCGCAAAGAGTCGGACATGAATGAGCGACTGAACTGAACCAAGAAAAGACCAGGAAAACAATACAAATGAAAAATTAATCAACTGTCAATATGCAGATGCCTATGTATTTAATCTCACTATTAATAAAAATACACAAATCATATATCACTTTTAACTAAGAGGAAAATATTTCCAAAGGAAATCTAGACAGTATTAAAAAAGGTATGATGTAAACATACACCGTTATATGCTGCCAGTAGTAAACTGGCATATTTACAAAATATAATTTGGCAAAGGCACCCAAAGCTTTAAAAATCCTGTGCCCTTTAACATAGCAAGGGCTTTTATAGATATTTAGCACAAGGAAATAAAGACATAAAAGATTTTTCTATAAGCATCTTCACTAAAAGTAATATAATAATACCTAAAAACATTAAACAAATAAAAAGAACAGACAGTTATTATGGTACATCTATACCATACCATGCACTCTGAAAACCATTGCAGAAGTATGTTGCTGATATGGAAATATAGTGATGATACTGAGTTAAAGTAGATTATCAAAGATTACACAGTTGATACCTCTATCTCACTACCTTTGATGGTATTAAGTAACACAGTTAATTATACAAAGAGTATCCACAGCTGAATAGCCCAATACAGTGACTACTAGCTACATGTGGCTACTGCTTACTTGAAATGTGGATGGTCTAAATGTTCCTGAAGTGTAAAACATACATTGATTTCAAAAACTCACTACAAGTAAAAAAATTAGTATCTTGATAATTTGTAAATTGTTTCCAAATGAAATAATTTATTGATATACTGGGTTAAATTAAAATATTAAAACAGTTTCAAAAAATAAGACTTAACAGATTGTGTTAAGTGAAACATAATGTCTTGCATTCTGTTTATATTTGTCTGACTCTTTGTGACCCTCTGGACTGTTGCCCACCAGGCTCCTCTGTCCCTGGGGATTGTGCAGGCAAGAACACTAGAGTGGGTTGCCATGTCCTCCTCCAGGGGATCTTCCCAACCCAGGGACTGAACCCAGGTCTCCTGCATTGCAGGCAGATTCTTTACCATCTCAGACACCAGGGAACCCTGTACTGAGTTAGAGTAAGAACTGAAACGAGCGCTAAAACTATCCCCACATGTAGATGACATAAACTTTTGTTCTCTGAAAAGACATACACATTCAATATAAAAAAAATTATTAAAAACTTTCATGGATCATTTGCCCTGAGAAGCCAGCCTCCAGGCTGTCAAAATAATCAACTAACACTTTTGAAAGGTCCACACTAACAACTGAGACCTTCCCTCAACAGTGAATTACAAGTTGCTGGCCACGTGAGAGAGCCAACCTGGAATAGATTCTCCAATCTTGGTTATACCTTCTAGTGATGATGCCCCAGTCAACATTTCATTGCAATTTTATGAAAGAATTCAAGTCAAAACTGCCTAGCTAAGGTTCCCAAACTCCTGCCCACAGAAACTGCAAAAAAAAAGTTTCCAGCATCACTTTTGAAGTACAGTTGCCAAAGATGTGAACTTACATCTAAATAATCATCTATAGCTAACTTCCATTTATAGGAAATACAAGGATTAGAAGACCAAGCTCAGTCAGTTCAGTCAGTTCGTGTCTGACCCTTTGAGATCACATGGACTGCAGCACGCCAGGCTTCCCTGTCTCTCACCAACTCATGGAGTTTGCTCAAACTCATGTCCATCGAGTCGGTGATGCCATCCAACCATCTCATCCTCTGTCATCCCCTTCTTCTGCCTTCAATCTTTCCCAGCATCAGGCTCTTCTCCAATAAGTCAGTTCTTCGCATCAGATGACCAAAGTATTGGAGCTTCAGCATCAGTCCTTCCAATGAATATTCAGAATTGATTTCCTTATGATTAACTGGTTAGATCTCCTTGCCAAGGGACTCTCAAGAGTCTTCTCCAACACCACAGTTCAAAAGCATCAATTCTTCAGCACTCCACTGTCTTTATGGTCCAACTCACATCCATACATGACTACTGGAAAAAACACAGCCTTGACTAGACAGACCGTTGTTGGCAAGGTAATGTCTCTGCTTTTTAATATGCTGTCTAGGTTGGTCATAACTTTTCTTCCAAGGAGCAAGCACCTTTTAATTTCATGGCTACAGTCCCCATCTGCAGTGATTTTGCAGCCCAAGAAAATAAAGTCTCTCACTGTTTCCATTGTTTCTCCATCTATTTGCCATGAAGTGATGGGACCAGATACCGTGATCTTAGTTTTCTGAATGTGGGGTTTTAAGCTAGCTTTTTCTTTCTCCTTTTACTTTCATCGAGAGGCTCTACAGTTCCTCTTCGCTTTCTGCCATAAGGGTGGCATCATCTGCATATCTGAGGTTATTGATGATTCTCATGGCAATCTTGATTCTACCTTTTTGCTTCATCCAGCCAGACATTTCGCATGATGTACTCTACGTATAAGTTAAATAAACTTGTGAAAATATACAACATTGGCCTACTCCTTTCCCACTTTGCAATCAGTCTTTTGTTGCATGTCTGGTTCTAACTGGTGCTACTTGACCTGCATACAGATTTCTCAGGAGGTAGGTAAGGTGGCCTGGGATTCCCACCTCTTTAAGAATTTTCCACAGTTTGTTGTGATCCACACAGTCAAAGCCCTTGGTGTAGTCAGTAAAGTAGATTTTTATTCTGGAATTCTTGCTTTTTTGATGATCCAGCAGATGTTGGCAATTTGATCTCTGGTTTCTCTGCCTTTTCTAAATCCAGCTTGAACATCTGAAAGTTCTCGGTTCACTTATCGTTGAAGCCTGGCTTGGAGAATTTTGAGCATTACTTTGCTGGCATGTGAGATGAGTGCAATTGTGTGGTAGTTTGAACATTCTTTGGCACTGCCCTTCTTTGGGACTGGAATGAAAACAGACCTCTTCCAGTCCTGTGGCCACGGCTGAGTTTTCCAAATTTTCTGGCACTTTTACAGCATCATCTTTCAGGATTTGAAACAGCTCAACTGGAATTCCATTCCTCCACTAGCTTTGTTCGTAGTGATGCTTTCTAAGGCCCACTTGACTTCACATTCCAGGATGTCTGGCTCTAGGTGAGTGATCACACCATTGTGATTATCTGGGTCGTGAAGATCTTTTTTGTACAGTTCTTCTGTGTATTCTTGCCACCTCTTCTTAATATCTTCTGCTTCTGTTAGGTCCATACCATTTCTGTCCTTTACTACCATGAAAGACAGCATATGTCAAACCCTAAACATGGTCTATTCTTCAATCAATGTTCGGTGCTCAGTCATGTCCAACTCTTTGTGACCCCATGGACTATAGCCCACAGGTTCCTCTGTCCATGGAATTCTCCAGGCAAGAATACTTGTGTGGGTTATTTCCTCCTCCAGGGGATTTTCCCAACCCAGAGATCGAACTCCAATCTCCTGCATTGTGGGCAGATTCTTTACCGTCTGAGTCTCCAGGGAAGCCATAAGTAGAGCAAAAATTTTAAAAGGCAAGAGTAGATACTACAGATCACAAGAGACTAAAGATAATATTAATCACACAGTGTGCAGATCTCTTGCTTGCATCCAGATTCAAAGAAAGCCAATTAAGAAAAATATTTTTTGAGACAACTAGGTAAATTTAAATATGGATTATTCAGTAAAACAAGGTTAGCAAAATGTGATAACTGCTAAATGTAAGGCATGGGGACAGTGGGATTCATCATACTACTTTGTCTACTTTTAACTATGTTTGAGCATTTCAGTAATACTGAATTTTTTAAATGTCTGAAAAAAACTAAATGAATGAAAAACAGAATACATTCAAGTTATCTTGAATTAAGGGATATATTTATTGTTCCCATATTTTTATTTTTCTTTTATCAAGGTTGCATATTTACATAATTTTAGGCAATGTTTTCAAACTGTATGTCATGAAATCAATTTAGTAGGTCATGACCTACATTTCAAAAAGCTTTTTTCTCTTGCGTGATATTTTTTCTTATTTTGTATTTAAACATAAAATTGCATGTAATAATATTTTTATATAGCATGCCAAGTAAAATTTCATTTTGGTAGGAATTTATATACATACATATGCTTAGAAAAATGTCCAATATCAAAATTCTAAGAGCAGTTTATCTCTGTGAGCAGATGGGTGATTTTTACTTTCTTCTTATGCTGCCATTTTCTGACTTTTCTATAAGGAACACAAATAATAAGTTTTAAATATATTAACAACTGGGCCTAGAATACAAATTTATAAGGAATAAGCAAATAACCCAAATGAAAGAAATGGCAATATCACAAATAAAGATGCACTCAGGAAGCTGAAATGTTAGACAAAGATGCTTCAGATCTCACTCTAACTGGGAAAGTACTAATCAAAAAAACAACGAGAAACCATTTTTACCTATCAGGCTGACAATATTCAGTGATGTTGAAATGAAAGGAAATGCATACACTGCTACAATTTTTTGACAAAGGCTAACAAAAGAAAATATCATTTGACCTGGATATCATACTTTTGGAAGTAAACTAAGGAAATGACATAAGCAGCATGCAAGGATACACGTATAAACACATTTCTAGCAGTACTGTTAGTAACGGGAAAAGATGGGGAAAACTGAGTGCCCATCAAGAAGAATGGTTAAATCAGCCCAGTTTATACATACCATGTCATATTATGCAGCTAGAAAAAGAAAGCTTTATCACCTTGAGATATGTTATATTCTTTAGTAAGAAAAGTAAAATATAGAATAAATAAAAGTAATTATTACCGGGGGCTTATGGTTTCTGATCCAGCAGTCAGGAGTTTGAAGTTCCCACACCCATCCTCATAGCAAATAGCAAAAGAAACTAAAAATCAACAGTTCTTAGATTATCAGAGAACTGGAGTCACAGAACAAACCAATGCCCCCAAAATTGGCGAGAGAGACAGGCAGATACAGAGAATCATCAATTCAGCAAAGCTCAGAAGCAGAAAACGCCACAACCACCATTACCAGCATAGGCAAGCCTAAATTATGATTGAAAAACTGCTGAAGACTCAGCATAAATTTAAGTTAAAACTCCAGGGGTTCCAGTCTTAGGGAAGCCCCCCCACCACCACTTTTGTGAATTTCATCACCAGGAACCTACCAGGTTATCTATCACACTGAAAACCAAGTTGTTCTTCCAGGAAAATGTGGGGGAAAAAAATCATGATGAAATATCCCTAAAGCATTCTGTTCTTTAACAAGGTCTGTCCTCAAGAGAAACTATTTTACCAGAGCCTAACCAACTGGGCATCAGTAAGAGCCTCATCAGCCTAGCAAAAAGGAAATATCCAATTCCAGAACACTCTAGTCTTTGAGTTAGGGTAAAGAAACACTAAACTCCAGTGCCTTTTAGCATTCCTGTCTCACTTAAGGGGGAACAGAAACAAGAAAACAGGTAAACATGTCTTGAGGATAGAGACTCTCTAAAAAACTGAGGCCAAATCATAGGACTACAGAAGACTTCCCTTCCCCCTATAACTTACCATCATATATAAGAACAGGGTACTACAAAATAACTATGCATCTCAGACCTTATTTAAGAAGAAGTCTCCAGGGAAACCAAAAGACAACAGGGAAGGAAATTTTAGCCTCTGATACAGCTTCAGCAAACAGCAAACACCAAACACAACCTAACTACTGGCCAGATAAATATAAAACTTTACACTGAAAGTCGATTTATCTCATTTTCTTTTACTAAATACATTATATATGCCTTTCAACAGAAAATTACAAGGCATGCTAAAACACAGTCTGAATATGGAAAACCAAGCATAATGGAATTATCACACCAAGAATTTTTAAGTAACAGTGATTAATATTCTAAGGGCTCTTATGGAAAAAATACACAACATGCAAGAACAGATGGGTACTATAAGCAGAAAAATGGAAATTTCTAAGAAACCACCAAAAGGAAATGTTGGAAATAAAAAATACTGTAAGAGAAACAAAGAATGCCTTTTGGGTTCATCAGTACACCAGATTTAAACAAGCAAAGAATCAGTGATCTTGAAGATATGTCAAAAGGAACTTCAAAGTCTGAAATGCCAAGGAAAAAAAGAAAGTGAAAAACAAAGTCCAAAATAATGTGGAACAATAACAACATAGATATAAATAGGAATACCAGAAACAAATAAGGGAATGAGGAAGGAAGGAAAGAGGAAGGGGATGGGAGGACAGAAAAAAAATATCCAACCACAAATCCAGGAAGCTTAAATATAAAGGAGGATAGATAACAAAGCATCTATACCTAGGTCTATCACATGCAACCTGTGGAGAATCAAAGACAGAAAGGAAATCTTGAAGCCAGGTTAAAAAAAAAAAACTTACCTATAGAGTAGGAAAGATAAAATGCATATTAGATTTCTCCTCAGAAGCTATACAAGCAAGAAGAGAGTGAAATGAACTATAAAGTGTTGAGCAAAAAAAAACTGACAAACTTAAATGAAGGTAGAATAAAATATTTTCCTTATTATTCACTGACCAAACAGTTAAGAGTCTGTTTAAAGCAATAACAGCAAAACTGAGTTGAGTGATTACAGCTTGTGGATAAGTAAAATGAGTAACAATAATGTTATAAGGGATAGGAGGGAGGAAATGGGAATCCTCTGTTATGAGGTACCTAAAGATCCTCTGGAGGAGAGCATGGCAACCCAATCCTGTATTCATGCCTGGAACATCTCATGGATAGAGGAACCTAGTAGACTATGGTCCACAGAGTCACAAAGACTGTCGGACACAACTGAACCATGAACTCATGCATACAACCTAAAGTAGTATAATGTTATTTTAAAGAGAACGTGGACGAACTGTAAATGTATATTGCAAACACAAGCTCAACTAAAAAAAATGTTTTTACGGATTTATATCCTCAGAAAAGAGAAGAAACAGAGTTATATAAAAAGACAAAGACAAAAGAAGGCAGAAAAAGAATAGAAGAAAAACAAGCAAGGGTAACTAATAGAAAACAAAACAAATTACAGTCGATAATAACTCAGATACATCAACAAGTACTTTAAATGCCAATGGTCTAAAATATACCAATTATTCAGAGCAGAATGTTGTACTGAATTTTTTAAAAGGCCCAACCCAATTGTATGTTGTCTACAAAAAAATCCACTTTAAACATAAAGACCAACAGAGTAATACTAAGGAAAAGAAAGCAGGAGAAACTATGTTAAACTTCAGATAGAGCTGAGTTAAGAGCAAAAGAAGTCAACAGGAATAAAGTGGAGAATTACATAACGAATGCTCATCACAGAAAGGAATCAATTCTCCGAAACATGTGTATAATGTGTATAATCCTAACAACAGTGTCAAAACTCTCCACTGCAGTTGGACACTTCAAGACCCCTCTAAGATTAACTGGCAAATTCAATACAAAGAAATTAGTAAGAACATATGTGAACACCACTATCAGTCAGCTGGATCTAATTTATGTCTATGATTCAACAACAGCAGAATAAATGCATCTTCTCAATTCCCCATCAAACATTCACCAAGACAGACCCAGTTACACACATAAAATACACTTTAAGCAAATTTAAAAGAATAGAAACCATACAAAGTATGCTATCAGACCATTAAATTAGAATTAAACTAGAAATCAGTAACAGAAAGACAGCTGAAAAACTGCAAAATACATTAAAAAAATTTTTTTTCTAAATAACATGAGTTAAAGGAGAAATCTAAAAGTTAATTTTTAAATATTTTGAAGTAAATAAAACACACTTTACCAAAACACTTGGGATACAGCAAAGCTATCGCTTAGGGCAAAATTATAGCATGGAATATATGTATATTTTTTATTGATTTAGATGTTCTTTTATAAAATCAATTACCTCTGCATCCACCCAAGGAATTAGAAAAAGAGCTAAGTAAGCAGAAGAGAAATAATAAAAATTGAAACAGAAATCAGTGATATTGAAAATGGGAAATCAATACAAAAAGAAAAATCAGTGAAACTGAAAACTGATCCTCTGAAAGAACAATATAATTGGTAAGGCTCTAACCAGGTTAACTAAGGGAAAAAAGAGGAAAAGTACTAATTACTATTATCAGAAATGAAAGAAGGGACACATCACTATTGCTCCCTCAAACATTAAAAGCGTAGCAAAGGAATATATGAACAACTCTATGACCACAAACTGTATATTCTAGATGACATGAACCAACAACTAGAAAGACACAACCTACCAAAACTCAAACAGTGACAAACAGATCATCTTAACAGGCTCAAATCTATTACAGAAAATTAATCAATAATTAATAGCCTTTCAAAACAGAAAGCATAGACCCAAATAGCTTGACTGGCGAATTTCACCAAACATTTAAGGAAGACATTAGATCAGTTCTCTAAAACCTCTTCCAGAAAATACACAAAGAGCTAAAAAATACTACTTCCTAACTCATTCCAAAAGGCCAGCATTACTCTAATACCAGAACTAGACACCATCTTCAACAACAGAGCAAAGCCGTTTTGGTGGAAAAATGGAGTCTTCAACAAAGGCTGTTTAACAAGTGGACATAGACATTCCAAGAACAAAAAAGAAAAAAAGAATCTAGATACAGACCTTAAACACTTCACAAAAATTAACTCAAGACAGATCATAGACCTAAGGGTAAAATGCAAAACTAAAAAACTTCTACTGCTGCTAAATCACTTTAGTCGTGTCTGACTCTGCAACCCCAAAGACCAGGCTCCTCTGTCCACAGGATTCTCTAGGCAAGAATACTGGAGGGGGTTGCCATTTCCTTCTCCCAAAAAACTCCTAGAAGATAACAAAACAGAAAACCCCTTACAATGACACCAAAATTGCAACCAGGGAAAAAGAAATGGGGTTCTTGTGAAGGAAGCAGGACTTGATTATAATTAAAAACTTCAGCTCTGCAAAAACACAATTAAGAGAATAAAAAGACAAGCCAGACTGGGGAAAGTCTTTTTTAAATGTACCTGATAAGGTCTGGTATACAACACATGTGGTTTCCTGGTGGCTCAAACAGTAAAGAATCTGCCTACAGTGTGGGAGACCTGGATTCGACTCCTGGGTTGGGAAAAATCCCCTAAAGGAGGGTATGGCAACACTTGCCTAGAGAATCCTCATGGACAGAGGAGCCTGATGGGCTGTACAGTCCATGGGGTTGCAAAGAGTCTGACACAACCAAGTGACTAAGCACAGCACAGCACATACAACATATACAAAGAAACGTAACAACTCAATAATAAGAAAACAACAGTAGCAATGAGAGACAAGAAGCCTTTCTTAAGTGAACAATGCAAGGAAATAGAGGAAAACAACAGAATGGGAAAGAGACCTCTTCAAAAAAATCAGAGATATCAAGGGAAAATTTCATGCAAAGATGACAACCATGAAGCACAGAAATGGCAAGGACCTAACAGAAGCAGAAGATGCTAAAAAGAGGTGGCAAGAGTACATAGAAGAACTATACAAAAAAGGTCCTAATGACCCGGAGTTAACCACAAAGGTGTGGCTACTCACCTAGACCCAGACATCTTGAAGTGTGAAGTCAAGCGGGCCTTAGGAAGCAAAACAAAGCTAGTGGAGGTGATGGAATTCCAGCTGAAGTATTTCAAAGCCTAAAAGATGAGGCTGTTAAAGGGATGCACTCAATGTGTCAGCAAATTTGGAAAACTCAGCACAGCCACAGGTTTGGAAAAGGTCAGTTTTCATTTCACTCCCAAAGAATGGCAATGCCAAAGAATGTACAAACTACTATACAGTTGTACTCATTTCACATGCTAGCAAGGTGATGCTCAAAATCCTTCAAGTTAGGCTTCAACAAGTTAGGCTTCAGAAGTACCTGAATCAAGAACTTCTAAATGTACAAGCCAGATTTAGAAAAGGAAGAGGAACCAAAGATCAAATTGCCAAAATCAGTTGGATCACAGAGAAAGCAAAGAAACGCCAGAAAAACATCTATTTATGCCTCAATAACTATGGAAAAGCCTTTGACTGTGTGGATCACAACAAACTATGGAAAATTTTTAAAGAGAGGGAAATACCAGACCATCTTACCCATCTCCTGAGAAAGCTGTATGCAAGACAAGAAGCAAGAGTTAGAAGCTAATGGCAGAAAGCAAAGAGGAACTAAAGAGTCTCTTGATGAGGATCAAAGAGGAGAATGAAAAAACTGGCTTAAAACTCAACATTCAAAAAACAAAGATCATGGTATCCAATCCCATCACTTCATGGTAAATAGATGGAGAAAAGTGGGAAGAGTCACAGACTAGATTTTCTTGGGCTCCAAAATCACTGCGGATGGGGACTACAGCCAGGAAATTAAAAGACGCTTGCTCTTTGCAAGAAAAGCTATAACAAACTTAAACAGTATATTAAAAAGAGTTAATCAGTTTGCTGACAAAGATCTGATAGTGAAAGCTATGGTTTTTCCAGTAGTCACGTATGGATGTGAGATTTGGATCATAAAGAAGGCTGAGCGCCAAAGAACTGGTGCTTTAGAACTGTGGTACTAGAGAAGACCCTTGAGAGTCAAACCAGCAAGGACAGCAAGATCAAACCAGTCGATCCAAAAGGAAATCAATCCTGAATATTCACTGGAAGGACTGATGCTGAAGCTCCAATAATTTGGCCACCTGATGTGAAGAGCTGACTCACTGGAAAAGACCCTGATGCTGGGAAAGATTGAGGGCAGGAGAAGAGGATGACCGAGGATGAGATGGTTACATAGCATCACAAATTCAATGGACATGAATTTTAGCAAACTCCAGGAGACAGTGAAAGACAGGGTAGTCTGGGGTGCTAAAGTTCATGGCGTCACAAAGAGTCAGACACAACTTAGGGACTGAACAACAAGAAAACACAAAGCCTAATTTAAAAATGAGTGAAAGATCTGAAGATACTTCACCAAAGAAAAGACACAGATGGCAAATAAGTACACAGATATCATCATATTTCAACGAGAAAGGCAAATTAAAACAACAATGTCGTACATACTTAGAATGACAAAAATCTGTAACACTGACAATGCCAAATGCTAGTGAGGACATGGAGCAACAAACTCACTCACTGCTTGTGGAAATGCAAACATATCCACTTTTGAAGACAATTTGGAAATTTCTTACAAAAGCAAACATACTCTTACATACAATCCAGTAACGTCACTCCTTGATATCTACCCAAAGAGGTTTAAAACTTTTATTACATAGAAACTCTCACATGAATGTTTATAGCTGCTTTATTCTTAATTGTAAAAACTTGGAAGCAACCAAGATATCTCTTAGTAGGTGAATGGGTAAATACATCCAGACAATAGAACACTGATCAGCATTAAAAACAAATGAGGTATAAAGCTATGAAAATTCATGCAGCAAATTTAAATCTCTATTACTAAGTGAAAGAAGCCAATCTGTAAAGGCTACATACTATGTATTTCCAACTTTGATGATCTTCTGGAAGAGGTAAAACTATGCAGACAGTAAAAAAAAAAAAAAAAAAAAAACCATAAAAACCAAGTGTTTGCTAGGGATAGGGGTGGAGGTGGGCAATGAAAGGTGGACGCTGGGATTTTTAACGCAGTGACAGCAGTGTGTGTGTGCGCGCGCGCGCGCGTGCATGTGCACACCTGTTAGATTCTCTGCGGGGCTTTCTGTGGGCCTTTGTCTTTACCTCTTTCTCACTGTCCCTTTCCGTGGCTCTATCAAACTGTTTTTGTTGGATACTGTGTCTCTGCTTGACTGACTGCCTGGCTCTCTCTCAGTTTATATACTTAAATGTAGTTTTTTTATTATTTAAACTATTTCCATTTCTGTGCATAGACAAAGGTCTTGAAGATATATAACAGGCTATTAACCCTGAGCTGGGCAAAGTAGCAAGAGAAGGGAAATTAGTTTTTTCTTTATATATATTATTTCAATGATTATTAAAAAAATCATTTTATTTTTCTACTTCTTATAGAAGAACTTCATTTTCAAAAGAAAAATATTGAAGAATTTACAGTTAACAGTCCTTAAAATACAAAATTTCTAAATTTAGTAAAAGTTGATGACATTCTACAATCATAGTTAAAGCAATAAAATGCAATGAAAGCACCCTAGGGGGAATAAATTATAGTGTTACTTGCAGTTCTGATCACCTTCACTGAGTAAAAAGTAGAGTCATCATTTTTCACTGTAATTAGGTTGAATCCCTTAAATGTCTACTTCTCCAAAAGGTCCAGAACAACACTTGACAGAAGACAACTCAAGCATTTGAGGCCTGGGAATCACAACTGGAAAAACAGTAGAAGCCCTCCCATCAACCTCAGAACAGCCCTGTGCTACTGCGGCATTCTAGGACCACAAGATATTTAAGAGGGACCTCCTTAATCAAAACCTTTCATCCAAGTTTCAGTTAAACTTGGACTACTTCTACAATTCAAAGTACAATGATTTGATCAAAAAAGGTAATTTATCAATTTCCTAAACATTTTATTTTGTTTTGGGTACGCAGCAAAAACAGCTTTCAAAATCCTATGGCAAGGTTCCCTCTCTCCACCTCTCTGTGCTGGCTCTATCCTCAGACCCCATACTGTCTCAAGGTGATTCCTACAGCAATAGCCCCTTCTTGCTCTCAGGTGCACAGGTTACAGGTAAGAGACCTCACTGACTATACATGCATTGTTGCAGTGAAAGTTGCTCAGTGATGACCAACTCTTCGCAACCCCATGGATTATACAGTCCATGGCATTCTCTAGGCCAGGAGCCTGGAGGCGGAAGCCTTTCCTTTCTCCAGGAGATCTTCCCAAACCAGGGATCAAACCCAGATCTTCCACATTGCAGGCAGATTCTTTACCAGCTGAGCCACAAGAGAAACTGAAGAATACTGCAGTGAGTAGCCTATCCCTTCTCCAGTGGATCTTCCCAACCCAGGAATTGAACCAGGGTCTCCTGCATTGCAGGCGGATTCTTTACAACATGGAACCTTAGGAAAAGTCTCAAATCCGTGGACAAAAAGACTGTAAGGGTCTAACTAGCCAAACCTGAGTGACATATATCTAGGGAGCCAGAAGTGAAGTCAGCTCCACAGTTTCATGGACAAAGAAGAGATAAAAAGCTGGAACCTCAAAAACAAACAAAAAAGCTCAAGGCTATTATAGGAAGTAAAGTAAGTAGGGTAAATTGGTAGGAGATGCCAAAATACGTCCAATACAGTAACTACCTCCTCCAAAGAAGGGCCAATATCAAGCTATATTCATGAAAGTTGAGAGCTTATCAAGCTATATTAAATCTAGAAAATAATGTACAAATCCAATTCACTTTTCAAGAAACTCATGTAAAGCCAGAGACAAATAACAAAAAAAATTTGTGAAGTACAAAATTCATTCAATTCCTGTTACCCCAAGTATCTGTAAAAATAGACAAATCTTACGAGTATATAACAGTTGTCAGAAAATCCCATTATACACTAAAATGACCTAAAATCCCCAAATCGGAAATTTGGTAACTGAAAACCCCAGAATGAAATGAACTTAAACCTTATGAACAAGCCCAGTGATGGAAGATGAGTCAGTAAACAATTATTACATTCACTAAAATAAAACATTAAAGTCACAGCATTAAAAAAAGAGGATACTGGAATTTCCTAGTGGTAAGTTCCTGCCCGGTGGATAAGACTCCGCCTACCAATACAGGGGACATGGGTTCAATCCCGGGTCTGAGAAGAGTTCACAAGGCACAGGGCAACTAAGCCTGTACACCACAACCACTGAAGCCCACGCGCCTAGAGCCTGTGCTATGCAATAAGAGAAGACACTGTGATGAGAAGCCCGCACTCCGCAACAGAGCCCTCTCACTACAACTAGAAAAAGCCTGCACGAAGCAAAGACGACTCAGCGCAATCAAAACAAATTTTTTTAAAAAAGAATATCAATGTAACTTGCCACATTCTATATTAAAAATGGTCAATAACTCCATTATTTTATGACTCAGTATGTTTGGCTGCCAGTTCCCACCTATCCTAGAGATACAGACTACTAATTTAAATAGAAAAAAAAGGACAAAACCAGTGCATAACCTTTACATTGCTTACCAGAACAGGTTATTTCTCAATCTTCTTATGTTACACTCTAGTGTATATCTTCAGATTTGACGTAAAGCCAATGAACTGACTGTGTATAACTTAGCTATCTCCTCTCCAAGTAAGCTCCTGAGTTCTGAAAGTGGTACTTTTCTTAGTTTCTTTCCTTTTTATGATATTCTAAGTTCGAGCACATTTTATGTTAAGTAGGTTCTTGGCAAACCTCCTGCTGGTTACTGGTTTACCCATATGCAGGCACAAGTACATCTCCAAAGAGCCATGGGAAACCAGGAAGCCTCTCCAGCTACGAACAACTGCCTCTCCAAGCCACTCAGTGAAAATGGAACAGACAGTATGGATAGTGTAACTAGGGTCTCTGATGACATCCTGAAGCCACTGAATCAACTTACCCTAAACCCTGCTCAACTTCTGGACCTCTTCTTATGAAAGTTAAGAGATGTCCACACAGTTTAAACCATTCCAACTGGATTTTCTGTTACTCTGCTGAAATCACTCTAACACAAGTGAGATGGCTAATTCTACATGTAAACTCAGCTACTCAACAGTACCCAGATGCTTGCTCAAAACCAGTCTAGATGTTGTTGTGACAGGTATTTTAGATTTAATTAACTTTTATATCAGTAGATTTTGAGGAGAGTCTTCAGATGAAATCTTCAGAGAACGGACTGTGGTCCCTTAAAGAAGAAAGATTCTGTTCCAGACTGCCTTTGAACTCAAGACTGCAACAACTCCTGCCAGGATTTCCAGCTTGCCAGAAGGCCTTATAAATGACAGACCTGTTGGGCTCTATAATCATGTGACCCAATTCCTTAAAATCAATCTTTCTCTCTCTCTCTCTCTCTCTCTCTCTCTCTCTCTCTCTATATATATATATATATATATATATATATATATATGTATGTACTAAAGGTTTTATTTCTTGAAGCAATAAGCTCAACAGTTTTCCTTACATTTATTACATTTAGAGAACAAAGTTGTTTTTTTTAATAGATTTGATATTATTAGTTAATAATAATAAACTGCATATATTCAGAAGGTAAAATTTAAGTAGTTTTCACATAGGTATTATACACTTGTGAGACTGACTATGGCTACAATTAAGATAATGAATATATCTATCACCCCCACAGGTTTCCCAGTACTCCCAGAATACATTTTTAAAACAAAACTTGGATTAAACTTAGTATCTTCATTTGGGAACTTTCTCCAGTTCATAACATAGAGGGTAAACAATTTTCCTCATTATCATTTAATTTTTACATAATTTTAAGAGCTATATGGTATTCCACAGTAATAATGTGCCCTAGTTCAGTTTAAGAATCCTTCATTGTTAGATAACTGTTTCTAACATTTTGCTACTATAAGCAATGCCACGAAGAACAGTTTCACAGCTTTATCTATATAAAGTCATGATTACTTCCTGCTATGCTTCTTTTGAAAATATAGTTATTTATTTATTGGTTCCACGGGGTTTTCCTTGCTGTGCACGGGCTTTCTCTAGCTGCACTGAGTGGGGTCTACTCTTCGTGCGTTGCATGGGCTTCTCACTGTGGTGGCTTCCCTTGTTGCAGAGCACAGGCTCTAGGCACACGGACTTCAGCAGGTGCGGCACATGGACTAAAGTAGTTGTGGCTCACAGGCACTAGTGGGCTGGCTGAGCAGTTGTGGCACAGGAGCCTAGTTGTTGCGAGGCATGTGGAATCCTCGCAGACCAGGGACTGAACCTGGGACCCCTGCACTAGCAGGCAGATTCCTATCCACTGTACCACCAGGCAAGTCCCCTTATATGGTTCTAAAAATAGAATAGCTGATTTATAGGACACATTATCTTTTAAGAAATAATCATAATATCAACATCAAATATTTACACATCATTTAGTATGTGTCACACACTGTACCCTTAACTACGCTCTGAAAGTTATACCAATTTTCACTCTCAAGCATTACATAAACATACCCATCTATGATCCTATCAATAAGTTTTTAAAAATCCCTGCCCTCCCCCAAATGAAGCCCAATGTAATCCCAGTCAAATCTCCATACTATTGTTTTCATACCTCATCTCCACCTAAATGCATAAAAATACATAAGACCTTCTTGTAAGGGGGGAAGGAGAAGAAATCTTTATTTATAGAAATTAAAAGGTAATATACGGTTGCAATAATTGAAACAATGTGGTATGGTAACAAAACATGCAAAAGGGTCAATAAATAAGGAGAGTACAGAACATAAGGGAACTTGATTAAAGACAGCAGAACAGAATAAAATAAAAATGATTTAAATACCTAAAAATTTGAAACTAACAGAGAAGTTGAAAAAAACTTCACAAAAACATTCTCATAATTTTCTAGAAGGCTACTATGCATAAGACAAATCACTTTCCCTCAAAAAGCCCAAAACTGACAGAATGACCATACAAAAAATATAAAATAACAAAGAATATAGAACAAGTTAAAGGCAAGCAACAGAATGGGAAAAATTAACTAGGATATATGAAACACATGAATCATTAACATCTATATTTTAATAAATCTCCCCAGATGGTAAGAAAATGTCAAAGGAACAAGCAATTCACAGAAGAAATGGCAAAAAACATGAAAAAAATATTTAGCCTCATGAGTAACAAAAAAGCATTATTTTCTCTTGTGTGTTGGACAAAAAAATGTAAAATCAATAATGAACCGTGACTCATTAAACAAGGCATTCACACAAAATTATAATGAATATGTAAATTGGTATAAGCTTTTTTATATGTTAAATTGGCTGTAATTAGTAGCATTAAAAAGCTGTATCATTTAACCTAACAATTCCACTGTTAAGAATGTATCTATAGACTCAAGAAACATACATAGATATACATTCAATGGTGTTCGACAAAGCATTACTAAAAGAAGCTAAAAACCAGCAGCCTCAATGCCTATTTACAGAGGAAAGTCTAATAAAATATATCCAAATTACAAAACTACAGAACAAAAATGGCTGTATGATATAGAAAAAATGTCTATTTCACAGAATATTGATTATGTCAACTTAATGATTAAATAAAGTGCATACTTTTTCACACACACACACACAAATGCCTGCCAAGAAACTAAAATGAGGGAGCCATTTGGCGTCTCTTTGCTGTGCTGTGCTGTGCTAGCCACTCAATCACGTCCGACTCTGAAACTCCACTGACTGTAGCCCACCGGGCTCCTCTGTCCATGGGATTCTCCAAGCAAGAACACTGTAGTGGGTTGCCATGCCCTCCTCCAGGGTATCTTCCCAACTAGGGGATCAAACCCAGGTTTCCCACACATTGCAGGTGGATTCTTTACCGTCTGAGCCACCAGGAAAGCCTTTCAGTTCAGTTCAGTCGCTCAGTTGTGTCCGACTCTTTGCGACCCATGAATCGCAGCACGCCAGGCCTCCCTGTCCATCACCAACTCCCGGAGTTCACTCAGACTCATGTCCATCGAGTCAGTGATGCCATCCAGCCATCTCATCCTCTGTCGTCCCCTTCTCCTGCCCCCAATCCCTCCCAGCATCAGAGTCTTTTCCAATGAGTCAACTCTTCACATGAGGTGGCCAAACTACTGGAGTTTCAGCTTTAGCATCATTCCCTCCAAAGAAATCCCAGGGCTGATCTCCTTCAGAATGGACTGGTTGGATCTCCTTGCAGTCCAGGGGACTCTCAAGAGTCTTCTCCAACACCACAGTTCAAAAGGATCAATTCTTCAGCGCTCAGCTTTCTTCACAGTCCAACTCTCACATCGATACATGACCACTGGAAAAACCACAGCCTTGACTAGACGGACCTTTGTTGACAAAGTAATGTCTCTGCTTTTGAATATGCTATCTAGGTTGGTCATAACTTTTCTTCCAAGGAGTAAGCGTCTTTTAATTTCATGGCTGCTGTTGGCCAAATGTCAGAGCATCTATGTCTATGTCTCTATTCTACTCATTTATGATCTTTATTTCTACATTTCCAGGGTTTTAATTCACCAGATACATTAATTTTTTTATAATTCTATGAAGAATCAGGTGAGAGAAGTTCACCAGTTTTTGACAGGTAAAAAATATGTTGTACTTAAATTACGTTTCCTTTATGTATGTGTGTGCTCAGTGGATCAGTCATATCTGACTCGTCGACCCCATGGAGTGTAGTCTGCCAAGACCCTCTGTCCATGGGCTTTTACAGGCAAGAATACTGGAGAGAGTTGCCATTTCCTATTCCAGGGGATCTTCCCAACCCAGAGATCAAACCCACATTTCCTGCATCGGCAGCTAAATATTTTTGCCAAATATTTACTAGAAATTATTGGGGATTTTGTTCCTGGTTTATGTCTTCTTCTTCTAAACCTTTTCCGAGCTATAAAGGAAAACTGCCTATATGTTAACTAGTATGGAGGCTGACACTACAGTAAGCATAAAAAATGGCAAACTACTACAGAGGTGAAAATACTTCACATATTATCCCATTTAAGCTTCACAATTACTCAACAAGTATTATCTCCTTGTAACACAAAGGCTCAAGAAACACTTAAGTAATTTGCCCATTATCACACACCTACTAAATGGCAAGGGTAAAACAATCCCTCAGCCTGAGTATCCCATCTCCTTTTCATCATGAAGCAAAATGGGTTATGTGCTTTCTCAGAGAGGGCTCAAAAGCCACAGAGCAATCTAACAGCTGTCTTTTAGTTCACTCCCTTTCCGTACCACAGAATTTAACTGCAGACTTCTTTCAGCTTACTGACAGCCATAGCCAAATATGGCTTCTGCAACTGGCATCTGTCCTATTGAGTTTTACCCTTTCGACTTCCTTTTGGCTGCTTGGGTTTGATCCAACCAAAGAACTCTGGGGCTTGCTTCCCATGTGGTGCTAGTGGTAAAGAACCCATCTGCCAATGCAGGAGACTTAAGAGACATGAGTTCGATCCCTGGGTCAGGAAGATTCCCTGGAAAAGGAAATGGTAACCCACTCCAGTAATCTTGCCTGGAGAATCTCATGGGCAGAGGACCCTGGTGAGCTACCGTCCATGGGGTCACAAAAAGTCGGACACAACTGAAGTGACTTCACACAAAAAATTCACTTTTTAACTTCTGGTGAGTTAACCAGTCAATCACAGCTGATCAGATGTGACAAGTTTTTTACTCTTCTTAACAACTTTTGCTATTAATAATTAGAGACTATTTTTAAGCTTTCAGGAAAGTTTCTTTACTTCAATTTCTGGGTCAGCACCATTCCTGATATCTGATCTCCACATAGTCAAGTTTCACTAAAGACTAAAACTAAAATATTCATTTCTCCCAAACATCTACCCTCTGGGTTGGATTATAAACAATTATTGTATTATTGATCTATTTCTGCTCTCACAATCAACCACCAAGCTATGATAACAGCAAACTTTATTGTGTACTTACTATGTGGAAATGTCTAGGTTTAGCACTTCACACAGTTTGTCTCATTTGATACAACAAACCTATGAGTTAGGTAATTATTATATCATTTTCCAGGTGAGGAAAACAGAGAAGACATAATAGAGCAAGAAGCACAGATTCACTATGCTCTCAACCATTACACTAGTTCCCATTACTATTACCTTATAACATCTACCTCAAAATAACCTATTTCTTGTTCAGCTATTCAGGAAATAATAGCAGGGAAACGGAATCCCCACACCCCTTCCACATCTATCTACCCCTTACCTACTTTCCTACAGATTCCTTTTAAACTACTGACAATCCTCTTGCCATACATCACCTCCTAATGGGCACCTACACATTCTGATCTATGTACGTTACCTCTATATTTCAACACATGAGGCTAACTCTTTATTTCCCGTAACTCAAAGAAGGAAGTCATTACTAGTTAAGATTTCAATTTTTTTTCCTTTAAAAGCACTATTTGTGTTTTACTGATGTAATAACTAAAAGCATCTTCCTATAACTTTTCCTGATCACACAAAATTCACAATCATGAAAGGTTCATTTAGTTATTCTGGAACAGAAAACAATATAGTATTTGTTTCATAAATATTTTTCGCCTCAATTCAACTCAACAAACCCGAAGCAATAACATAAGAAACACACCGTGAGCAAGAAAACCAAATTGCAGGATACTTTTCACATAAATCACTAAAAAGATGAACAGTCAAGATGGCCATCATTAAAAAGTTTACAAATAACAAATGCTGGAGAGGGTGTGGAGGAAAGCAAACCCTTCTCCACTATTGTTGGGAATGAAACTGATGCAACCACTATGGAGGAAGGGGCCAGAGGCAGTATCAATCATCAATGACCAATAAGTTAATAATCAATTTTGGCTATGAAATGAAGCCTGCACAAAAATAAAACAGCAACAACCAAAAAAACAGGGGCCAAGGGTTTTTCAAGAGTTTTCCCCTTTAGGGAAGCAGTATGCTTCCCTGTGTACCATGTCAGACCCTAAGCTTCACAAAGACAGAAACTCCCCCTTTTGGACCCTCACCATATGTATCTGTTCATCTGATTGTTGATTCATGTCTCTTAATATCAAGTTGTAATAAATCTGTAATCCAGTGAATAAATGAAGTTTCCTGAGTTCTTTGAGCTATTATAGCAAGTTAAATGAACCCAAGGAGGGGATTGTGGAAACTTCTGATTTATAGCTGGTTGGTCAGAAGTGCTGGTAACAACCTGGGATTGTGACCAGCATCTGAAGTAGAGTGCAGTTTTGCAGGACTGAACCCTACACCTTTGGAATCTGCTTCTACCTTCCAGTAGACAGTGTCAGAACTGAGACACCAGCAGGGGGCTTTAAGAATTGACTCTTGAGGTGGGGAACCCGACACACACACACACACACACACACACACACACATACACACACATACACAGACACACACACACGAACTGGGTCCAACAACCCTTTCACAAAGGTTACTCAAATTTATCATTGCTTTGCTTTTTTCTCCCCTATGAGGAATGTGTTCATTTCCTGTAAGTTGTTAACATTATGAATATAAGCTTGTCATAATTCCTGTATCATTTTAACATCTGTAGGGTTGGAAGTGATATTCCCACTTTCAAAGTGATATTCCCACTTTCGAAGAATCACATACTGGTTTTATTGTTTTTTAATCTATTACCATATTTGTTTTCTATTTCACTGATTTCACTCTTTTCTTGTTTTTATTTACTTGGAGTTTAATTTGTTCTTTTTCTAGATTCCTGAGATTGCAGTTTAGATCACTGTGATATGGATATATACAAACAAGATTGGCCATGAGTTGATAATTGGTAAAAGTGGGCCATGGGTACATGGAGTATTATTTCATTCTACTATTTTTAAACTTATACATAGGTCTGATATTTTACATTATACTTTTTAAATAAAACAAACAAACCTTTTTCTGCAAAAATCAATGTTGGAATTTTCGTAAGAGTTGCCCTGAATTTGCGGACTACCTTCGGTAGTATTACTACCTTAAAACTATTAAGTCTTCTAATCCATAAACACAAACATCTGTAATTTATTGGTGTCCTTAACTTCTTGTCTTGTAATTTTGAGTGTAAAACATTTTCATTTCCTTGACTAATTTATTCCTGGTATTCGATATGATGCTATTGTAAATAGAATTGTTTTATACATTTTTTAATTCATATTTTTCACTGTTAAAGAGTACAGAAATGCAACTGATTGTTGGATGTTGGTTTTATTCCCTGCTACTCTGCTGCATTCATTCACTGATTCTGTGTGCATGTGTGTGTGAAACATTTAGAGTTTTCGACACATAAAATCATGCTATCTATGAATAGACATAATTTTATTTCTTTTCCTATTTGGGCATCTATTCTTTTTCTTGCTCTGACTGGGACTTCTATCACCATGCTGAACAGAAGCATCAAAAGCAGGTACAGGTATATCCCTTTTTAGAAAGTTCATTTAACACCACTTTGCTTTTTATAGAAGACCTACATTAGTATCTGTTTTTGCTAACTGAAAGAGGATTTTTGCTGTTACCAAAAAAGGTAAAAAGCAAAAATAGCATTCAGTATTGATTTTACACTGATCCATTACAGAGGCAGAATGCACTCTGAGCAATCAAGAGTGGCACTACCAAGCTCCTTCCCTCACAACTATACTCACAGTCCTAGCATCAGGCTGCCATAACTATGCTTTCTCTCAATTTATTTTTTTATTTTATTAGCAAGATGTGTCCTAAAGTAATGGTTTCTTCCCTTTATACCATTCGGTTTACAGAAGGCTTCACAAGACCCCTCAGTTTTCACATAGCATGGGGAAACTATAGTCTTGTCTTCTACGTGATTTTACGAAAGTTTTCAGTCTTTCATAACTAAGCATGATGTTAGCTGTGGAATTTTCACATATGCTCTTTAATTAGTTGACACAGTTTCCTTCTATTCCTAGTTTGTTGACTGTTTTTATTATATAAAAGTGCATCAAACGGCCAAATGCTTTTTCTCTTTTTGAGAAATAAAGACTAAGAGACTAAGACAAATGTTTAGTCTTGATTGAGATTATCATGTGATTTTTCTTCCCCTTCACTGTAATAATGTAATATATTACATTGATTTTAATATACTGAATCATCTTTGCAATCCAAGAATAAATCTCACTTGATCATAGTGTATAATCCTTCCAAAACATTGATGAATTTAGTCTGTTGAATATTCATCAAAAGTATTAGTCTACAGTTTTCTTGTAGTCTTTGCCGAAATTTGGTAAGAGAGCAATGCTAGGCTTAGAGAATGAATCTGAAGTATTTCTCCTGTTAAATTTTTTGGAAAAGTCTGGACAGGACTGGTGTTAATTCGTCATTAAATTTTTTGACAGAAATCATCAGCAAGACCATCTGGACCTGGGCATTTTTTGTTGAAAATTTTTTTCTGTGTTGTGAAATATGAATAAAATCTGTACTTAGTTAATAATACCATATCCCATGTTAATTTCATGGGTTTGTTTTTTTTTTTCCAGCAACATGGTATCTCTTTATATTCTCAGAATTGGGTTAGAAGTTTCAAGCTTCATTCAAATTTTTTATTTAAAGATAACTAACATAATAAACTTCGTAGATTTTTAGCAGTAATACTAAATGCCTAAATACATGGAATTATATCAAAGTTTGAGTGAATATAAATTAGAAATCTAGCAAACTATTCATACTAACTCAAACAAGTGGTATCAAAATGTCATAAATATTTTGGCTAGGCAAAAATTCCTCAGTTTTCTGAAACATATATTATACGTACTATTTATATACATAAATATTTATGCAAAATCTTTTCTACTTTCTTGATAAAGGGTTGAGAAAGAACATCAAAAAAAAGAGAGACGGAGAACCTGGAAAACAAAAACTAAATGAAATGGCAACACTGAGTATAAAATAGTAAAAGTGAAATAAAAGTAAAGTCACACAGTCCAATTCTTTTTAAACATGGCTGCTCATTAGAAATACATCTGGAACCTTGGAGAAAGAAGCAATACTTGGGCATTTGTATTTTTCAAAATTTTCCAAGATAATCTTGATCTGCATCTGGATTTTTAAAAGTGATTACAGGTTTTTCTATTAAATGCTAGTTTTAGTGATAAAGAATTCAATGATTTTCTGTTGACCAATCATAACACAATGGTACTAAGCAAACAGTTACCTAATCAAAGTAAGAAAAGATTTTATCAATTTTCACAATCAATAGCCAGGCAAAAATCAAAAGATAATTATAATCGCAAGCCATAATGGAAACATGACTAACCTAACAAGAGAAAATAATTACATACAATTTAAGGGGTTAAGCAGAGTGATGTGGTAAGTGGAAGTGCATACACACACATTTTCATCCGCACAGCCAATCTATGTTTTTTGACTGGTATACTGAATCTATTTACCTTTAAGATAATGATCAGTATTTATCATCCTATTACCATTTTCTAAATTGTTTTGGGGTTATTTTCTGTAGGTCTTCTTCTCTTTTGTTTCTTGGCTATAGGAGTTCCTTTAGCATTTGTTGTATATAGCTGGTTCGGTAGTGTTACATTCTCCTAACTTTTGCTTGTCTGGAAAGCTTTTGATTTCTCCATCAAATCTGAACTAGAGGCTTGCTAGGTAGAGTATTCTTGTTGTAGGTTCTTCCCTTTCATCGCTTTAAACAAATCATGCCATTCCCTTCTGGTTTGTAGAGTTTCCGGTGAGAAATCAGTTGATAACAGTATGGAAGGTTCCTTGTATGTTACTTTTCGTTTTTCCCTTGTTAGTTTTAATATTTTATCTTTCTCTCTAATTTTTGTCAGTTTGATTACTATCTGTCTCGGTGTGCTCCTACTTGGACTTATCCTGCCTGGGACTCTCAGTACTTCCTGGACTTGATTATCTATTTCCTTTCTCATGATAGGGTAGTTTCCAGCTATTATCTCTTAAAATATTTTCTTGGGTCCTCTCTCTCTCTCTCTCTCTTCTCCTCCTGGCACCTCAATAATGCAAATTTTGTCCCAAAGGTCTCTTAAGCTATTTTCATTTTTTCTAAATTCTGTTCTGTGGTAGTGATTTCCATCATTCTTCTTCCAGGTTACTTATTTGTTCTTCTGCCTCAGTTATTCAGCTATTGACTCCTTCCAGTGTAATGTTCATCTCTGCTTGTTCTTTAGTTCTTCTAGGTCTTTGGTAAACATTTCTTGCATGTTCTCCATTCTGGATCATCTTCTCTATCATTATTCTGAATTCTTTTTCTAGAATGCTGCCTATCTCCACTTCATTTAGTTGTTTTTCTGGAGTTTTTTCCCCTCATCTGGGACATAACTCTCTGCTTTTTCATTCTAGTTAACTTTCAGTAATGTGGTTTTCGTACTAGCAGTTATGGGAATGTGGTGGTTCTTGCTTTTGTTTAATAGAAGATGAGGCTAACAGGTTTGTGTAAGCTTCCTGAGAGGAGGGACTGGATGGGAAAAACTGGGTCTTGCTCTGGTGGGCAGAGCCTTGTCTATTGCTTTGTCAATAAAGCTTTAATCCAATTATCTGCATATGGGTAGGGTTTCCCTCCTTCTCTGTTAGCTGTCTGGCCTGAGGTGACCCAGCCCTGGGCTCTATGGTAGGGTTAATGGCAAGCTCAAAGAGGAATTACTTCACAGGGCACCTTTCAGGACTGCTGCTTCCAGTGCCCCCATCCCCACAGCAAGCCACTGCTGAACCACACCTCTACAGGAGACCCTCCAACACTAGCAGGTAGGTCTGGTTCAGTCTCCTGAAGGGTCACTGCTCCTTTCCCCTGGATCTTGGTGTACACAACATTTTGTCTGTGCCTTCCAAGAGTGGAGTTTCTGTTTCCCCCATGCTATGGAAGACTAATCTGTAATCAAATCCCACTGGTCTCCAAGCTCAGATTCCCTGGGGATTCCCAGTCCCTTTGCTGGATCCCCAGGCTGGGAAGCTTAACATGGGGCTCTGAACCTTCACAACAATGAGAGAAGTTCTTTGGTATTACTGTTCTCCAGCTTGTAGCTTGCTCATCCAGCAGGTATGGGATTTGATTTTATTATTATTGTGCCCCTCCTACCGTCTTACTGTAGCTTCTTTGTCTTTGGACATAGGGTATCTTTTCTTGGTGGGTTCCAGTGTCCTCCTGTTGATGGCTGTTCAACACCTAGTTGTGACTGAACCAGAAGTCTAGAGATTTTTCTTTTTAGTACAGATTCATCTCTTTAACAGTTACATGTTTATTTAGATTTTCTATTTCCTCATGATTCTTGGTAGGTTCTGTGCTTTTATGAATGACTGCATTTCATCTAAGTTACCCAATTTGTTGGTGTAAGTACTTCAACCTTTCAATGGCAGAGTAATACTCAACTGTATAAATATAACAGACTTTGCTTATCTATTCATCAACTGATTCACATTCAGGTTCTTTACAAAAACAGATTCACATTTGGGTTCTTTACACTTTGGAGCTACTGTGAATTATCCTGCTATGAACATCGGTATACAAGTTTTTGTGTAGACTTACGTTTTTATTTCTACTGGATATATCCTTAGGAGTAGAAGCTGTTCTGGGTCACAAATAATTTGAGGAAATACCAAGATGCTTCTGAAAGTAGTCCACTGTACCATTGTACAGTCCACCAATAATGTACGAGTCTTCCAATTTCTCCACATCTCCCCTTACACTTGTTATTACTTATCCTTTTAATTATGGTCAACTGATAGTATGAATTTTGATCAGTATTGCCCTAATGACTATGATGTTGAACATCTCTTCATGTGCTTATAGGCCATTTGCATATCTTCTTCAGAGAAATGTCCACTGAAATCCTTTGCATTTAGTTCTAAGAGTTCTTTATATAGTCTAGATACAAGTCTCTTATCGGATATATGATTTATAAATTTCTCCCATTGTGAGTTCTCTTTTCACTTTTACAATGGGTCCACCAAAGGAAAAAAGTTTTAAATTTTCATCATGTCCAGTAGATTATTTTTCCCTTTGGTTTCTCCTTTTACTGTCATAACTAAGGTGGCTCTGGCCAATCCAAGGCCATGCAGTTTACTCCTAGATTTTCTTCTAACAGTTTTATATGGTTTTAGCTCTTATATTTAGGTTCCTGATCCATTTTCAGTTAATTACTGTGTATAATGTGAGAAAGGGGTCCAATTTCATTCTTTTACATGTGGATAGATACTCACTTGACCCAGCACTAATTGCTAAAAAACTTATTTCTTTTCCATAGACTTGTCCTGGTATCTTCATAAAAAAATCAACTGACCGTAACTAGAGATTCTGTTTCTAGACTCTCAATTGTATTTCACTGATCTCTATATTTATCTTAAAGCCAGTACCACATAGTCCTGATCATTCTAGTTTTATAGTAATATTTGAGATCTCTTTGTATCAACCCTCCAATCTTGTTTTTCTAATTTTTTTTGTTTGTTTTACTAGTTCACCTTTTGAATTTTCATATGAATCTTATGATTAACATGTCAGTTTCTGTAAGGAAGCCAGCTGGGATTATGAAAGAAACTGAACAGAATACATACATCACATTGGGGAGTATTATGAATCTGATCTAATGTCTTGCCATTTATTTAGGTCTTAATATTTTTTCAATGATATTTCCCAGTTTTCAGGGTACAAAGACTAAAAATTTTTTAGTCAATTTACTCCTAGATATTTTATTCTTTTTAATGCTAATGTAAATTAAAGTTTTCTTAATTTCACTCTAGACAGTTCACTACTTGTGTAAAGAAAAACAGATTTCTGTATATTGGTCTTCTGCCACCTTCCTGACTGCATTTATTAGATCTAACAGTTTTGTGGATTACACAGAATATTCTGTACTGTGTATACATGCAAACACACACACACACAAACTGATTAGAGTTGGTTTTACTTCCTCCTTTCCAACTGGTTACTTTTTATTTCATTTTTTTTTACCTAATTGCCCTGGAAATGTTGAATAGAAGTGGCAAGAGCAGACATCCTTATTTTTCACAGATACCCTTTAACAAGTGGAGGCAGTCCCCTTTTTTCCTATTCTGTTCTATTGCTGCCCTACTTTTCAGAGTGTAAATGGACACAAAACTGCCTGGAAAACAACACGATTATGTGTCAGGAAATTTCAAAAGTTCAAATCCTTTGACCTAGTAATCCCATTTCTATAATGAGGTTAAGGGAATAATCAGATGCAAATAAGTTTTATACAAAAAGACATATGGACTCACTGACTGTTAGAATTATACATGCTTATTATACAGAATCTTTTATCACTCACTACTTCATTTCTCATCAAACCTGTAATTCAGAACTTGTTATGACTTTTTCTAGCAGATAAATTCCTATGTCTGGTTAAAGGTATATGAAAAGCTACAGTAACTACTAGAATTTTCCAATAAACTCTTCAGTATAGGAAACAGTAGTTGAAATGCCTGAAAGAAATAAAATGTGCGACAATGGAAGAACAAAATATGGTCTATCCAAGTGACACTATGCCAATAAAAAAGCAAGTTATCAATGACAGAAGCAGAACTTCAGTTTGGGAATAAATAATCATATGTATATAGAAAAGAGATATTAGGAAAACTACAGAAAATTTCCGTAGTGATAATTAATATCTGGGTCATTTTATTCTTTATGTTATCTCCCAAATTTAAACCAGTAAGCATAACCATTTTAATCAAGTAAAGAAAGTTTAATATTTTTCTTTCTCCTCCTCTGCCTCACTTTAAAAAGTTGCTATTGTTGGTCAGTCCTTAAGTTGTGTCCAACTTTGCAACAACATGGACTGCATGCAGCACACCATGCTTCCCTGTCCTTCACTACTCCTGGGGTTTGCTCAAACTCATGCCCATTAAGTTGGTGATGCCATCCAACCATCTCATCCTCTGTCATCCCCTTTTCCTCGTGCCTTCAATCTCTCCCAGCATCAGGGTCTTCTCCAATGAGTCAATCCTCTGCATGAGGTGGCCAAAGTATTGGAACTGCGGCATCAGGGCTTCCAATGAGTATTCAAGGTTGATCTCCTTTAGGACTGACTGGTTGGATCTCCTTGCAGTCCAAGGGACTCTCAAAAGTCTTCTCCAGCACCACAGTTCAAAAGCATCAATTCTTCAGCACCCAGCCTTCTTTATGGTCCAACTCACATCTGTACACAACTACTGGAAAAACCACAGCTTTGACTATACAGACCTTTGTCAGCAAATTGTTATCTCTGCTTTTTAATATGCTATTTAGGTTTGTCATAGCTTTTCTTCTAAGTAGCAAGAATCTTTTAATTTCATGGCTGCAGTTACCGTGATTTTGAAGCCCAAAAAATAAAGTCTGTCACAGTTTCCATTTTCCCTCATCTATTTGCCATGAAGTGGTGGGGCTAGATGCCATGATCTTAGTTTTTTGAATGCTGAGTTTTAAGCCAGCTTGTTCACTCTCCTCTTTCACCTTCATCAAGAGGCTCTTTAGTTCCTCTTCACTTTCCGTCATTAGAGTGGCATCATCTGCATATCTGAGATTGTTATTTCTTCTGACAATCTTGATTCCAGCTTGAGTTATCCAGCTCAGCAGTTCTCATGATATACTCTGCCTCACTCAAAAAAAGTTACTAATTCTAAATAGTAGTACTGCTACACAAAAAGAGGGTATAAGATCTTAAAACTATACATCCATGGTCTAGACACCTTAATTGGAAATTTCACATAAAATATCAGATACAAATAAATTTAACATCTGAGACAAGTTTTCTCATTTATATGACAAAATTAATACCATACTACAGGCAGTCCTCCAATGTAGGAGACACAAGAGATGCAGGTTCAATCTCTGGGTTGCAAAGATTGCCTGGAGTAGGAAATAGCAACGCACTCCAGGATATCTGCCTGGAAAATCCCATGGACAGAGTGGCCTGGTGCACTAAAGTCTAAAGGGTCACAAAGAGTCAGACACTACTGAGCACATACACAGCAGTATATAAAAAATTTAAACTTACAAATGACTTTCAACCCTGCATCAATAACCTGCTGCAGACTGCACCATTACAGGAAAATTGTACTTTTAATACAACAACCAGTTCATTACTTTTTTAAGTTGGGAAAAAAGAAGACAGAGTATAGAGTTAGTAGGTGCAGACTCCTTAACCAAGTTTCTCCTGCTTATTAGATAAGATTCCACAGCCTGTATTTAAATTTTTTCACTTCTCTTGAAAACTCACCACCTACAACTGAAATTTTAGCAATTACAAATTAAGAGGAAAACTTCTGGGCAGAAATAAGCTTGTCATTCATGTATTAGTTTGTTCTAGTTCTAGCAAGCACTGACCCATCTGGTTCCCAGAAGCTCAGTTGATTCACAGACCAGATGTTTTCCTTTCCTTTGTATATCTCAAGCACTGTTCATTAGAACTTGCTGATTTGATGGAAATATTCTGTAGTCAGGAAGATCCTCTGGAGAAGGGATAGGCTATCCACTCCAGTATTCTTGGGCTTCCCTTGTGGCTCAGCTGGTATATAATCCGCCTGCAATGTGGGAGACCTCAGTTCGATCCCTGGGTTGGGAAGATCCCCTGGAGAAGGGAAAGGCTACCCACTCAAATATTCTGGCCTGGAGAATTCCATGGATTGTAAGTCCATGGGGTCACAAAAAGTTGGACACAACTGAGCGACTTTCACTTTCTTTCAATCTATAGCTTCAGCATCCAAACTGCAGCCAGTAGTCACGTACAACTATAGAGCACTTGAAATGTCGCTAATGTAACCAAGGAACTCAACTTTTAATTTTATTTAACTTTAATTAGTTTAAATTCAAATAACCACATTGCCTAATGGATCCTGTATTGGTCAGCCCAAGTCTTGAACTGCCACAGTGTGTGGAATGAAAAAATGACCAAATCAATCAATAATCAATAATTCTCTCATCACAAAACATATGAAATATCAGCATGTGTGCATGCTCAGTCATTTCAGTCATGTCCGACTCTCTGTGACCCTATGGACTATAACCCACCAGGCTCCTCTGTCCATAGAGATTATGATCCACACAGTCAAAGCTTTTAGGGTAGTCAATGAAGTAGAAACTGTTTTTCTGGAATTCTCTTGCTTTTCCTATGAGCCAAAGGATATTGGCAATTTGATCTCTGGTTCCTCTGCCTTTTCTAAATCCAGCTTGAAAATATATAAGTTCTCCATTCACGTACTATTAAAGCCTAGCTTGAAGAATTTTGAGCATTACCTTACTGACACGTGAAATGAGTGCAACTGCACAGTCGGTGGTTTGAATGTTCTTTGGCATTACCCTTCTTTGGTACTGGAATGACAGGATTCTTCCAGTCCTGTGGCCATGGCTGAATTTTCCAAATTTGCTGGCATATTGAGTGCAGCACTTTGACAGTATCATCTTTTAGGATTTGAAATAGTTCAGCTGGAATTCCATCACCTCCACTAGCTTTGTTCATAGTAATGCTTCCTAAGGCCCACTTGACTTCACACTCCAGGTGACATTTTGCCATAAGCATTACTAAACTGTTTTCTTGATCCTTAGGAAAATTCCAAATTAAAAAATTACTCAATTCTCTCATTAAACAAATACTAGTGTTAAATGTAATATAGCTAACAGTTTATACAAAGTAATTTTAATACTGGTTTGGTTATCCAGGATATTATGTTAATTTTAAATACAAAAATACTATTTTGCTATACCCATACCATTATTTCAGTCTTTGTTTTTAACCTGCATACTAAATATTTACATTTTGATATGGAGAACAAATCTTGGGCTTCCCTCTGGTGGCTCAGATGGTAAAGAATCTGCCTGCAATGTGGGAGACCTCGGTTCGATCCCTGGGTTGGGAAGATCCCCAGGAGGAAGGCATGGCAACCCAATCCAGTATTCTTGCCTGGACAATCTCCATGGACAGAGTAGCCTGTTGGGCTACAGTCCATGGGGTCGCAGAGAGTCAGACACAACTGAATGACCAAGCACAGCACATGGAGATCAATAACTGCAGTTTTTACTTTATCCTTCATATAACTGTAAAACAAAAAGTCTCCTCTACTCAGAGAATTATACACTGCATTAAAAATTTTAATTGAACATTATTAAATTCATTCAGAAAGTATTCTGTAAATTCATAATCCTCAGTTGAAAGAAGAAAATAACAAAGCAAAGCTTCTGCTGCAAAATAATTCATAGCTTAGTTGACTTTGCATGCACACAAGAGTACTAAAACTGAAACAAGTAATCGCATCCCACCACAGAAACTAAAGATCTAGAGGTACAGGAAATGTTTTCTTATACCTCACATTAAAAATAAAAAGACTATAAAAGACAAAAAGTTCAAAGATTCCCTCAAAGATAATTAAAAAGAAATGGAATTGCTTAAAGATGAAAAAAGAATTAGGAAAAAAATTCAGAATTAGTTAGTCTCTCCTGCATTCCCTCAGTTAATTCAAAAAAGGCTCCTTCAGCCTCTATGTGATCCTGCACAAAACTATACCCACAGTGAAACCACTTAATGTTGTTTTCTTAAGGACACTGTGGTGGAAAGTGGGAAGACGGGCCAGGCAGTTCAGTCGCTCAGCTGTGTCCAACATTTTGCAACCCAATGGACTGTAGCACACCAGGCTTCCCTGTCCATAACCAACTCCTGGAACCTTCTCAAACTCATGTCCATTGAGTCGGTGATGCCATCCAACCGTCTCATCCTCTGTCATCCCCTTCTCCTCCCACCTTCAATCTTTTCCAGCATCAGGGTCTTTTCTAATGAGTCAGCTCTTTGCATCAGGTGGCCAAAGCACTGGAGCTTCAGTTTCAACATCAGTCCTTCCAAAGAATACCAGGACTGATTTCCTTTAGGATGGGCTGGTTTGATTTCCTTGCAGTCCAAAGGACTCTCAAGAGTCTTCAACATCACAGTTTAAAAGCATCAATTCTTCAGCACTCAGCTTTCTTTATGGTCCACCTCTCAACACCCATACATGACCACTGGAAAAACTGTAGCTTTTTGACTAGATGGACCTTTGTCTGCAAAGTAATATCTCTGCTTTTAAATATGCCATCTAGGTTGGTCATAGCTTTTCTTCCAAGGAACCAGCATCTTTTAATTTCATGGCTGCAGTCACCATCTGCAGTGATTTGGGAGCCCAAGAAAATAGTCTG
Source organism: Ovis aries (assembly GCF_016772045.2). Classification (NCBI taxonomy): domain Eukaryota; kingdom Metazoa; phylum Chordata; class Mammalia; order Artiodactyla; family Bovidae; genus Ovis; species Ovis aries. Next base: position 82,681,334 of record NC_056057.1, read on the forward strand.
TCACTGTTTCCATTGTTTCCCCAAGTATCTGCCATGAAGTGATGGGACTGGATGTCAGGATCTTCATTTTTTTGAATGTTGAGCTTTAAGCCAGCTTTTTCACACTCCCCTTTCATATTCATCAAGAGGCTCTTTAGCTACTCTTTGCTTTCTCTCATAAGGCCAGGTAAGGCTCACTAAACAACACTCAGGTAGAGACCTAGAGAAATGAGAAACTAGCCTTCAAACCATGTGTGTGTGTGTGTGTGTGTGTGTGTGTGTGTGTGTGTGTGTGTGTGTGCGCGCGCAAATGTGTGTGTGTTGGGGTTGGAGAGGTATATGCCAGTGTAAAGAAAGGCTGCAGGGCAAAGAAGTGCACTTGCCTATCTGACCAAACAAGCAATGTGACTTGAGTTTGGTGAGCAATCAGAAAAACTGATTTGGGCTGGGTCTGGGAAAATAAACAAGGATGTGATCCACAGATCAGAAAAAATAGAAGTCCAGGATATGTTACAGGCAAAGTACTATATAAACTTGGCTATAGTACAAGATTAATAAAAACCAAAATTTGTCACCACCCTCATTCATAAAATCTTAACTCTCACTACACAGTAAGAGAAATATTTCCCTTTAAAGGGTGAAGAAATACAGGCTCAGAAGGGCTAAAGACCTTATTAAAAAGCCTAAGTCTCTATCTCAGACATTCCAACTGAACTCAAACAGGTCTCCTTTCTACTACACTGTAAAAAAATAATGATCTAACATGAAAAAGGCAAACTGGGTTGAAAGTCAGGCTAAGAAATTAGCTTTATTATGGGGAAATTGTCAATTAAAAAGATGATTCTGATGATCTCCGTAAGAAATACAGAATACTTTCAAACATAGGTTCCTTCATAAGAAATGGTTACTATACATAACATTAATCATTTTTATACTTTGGTCCCTAGAAGAATAAGATGGTGGATGTGTATAGCTGTGGATGGGAGGAGGCTAAGAATCATGCTCAATCAGAACATACCTACTTTAACCTATTTGATACCAGATTTTGTTTGAAAACGAATTCTGCTCTTTGAAAACCAATCAGGGCGTCAATCTTGGTTCCAAAATCTTACTCTGAAGATCTAAAACCTATTGGAGGTAGAGCATTTCTTTTACCCATCATATATCCTGTAATAACTACTTTTTAACTACTTCAAAAAGCAGGCTAATGTCTTTTCAGCTCGTTTGATAAAAGTCAACCATATACTACTATAGTTTATCAAAAAGCAATTTCAGGTTAAAATTTTTGTCTCCACACTTTTAGAAATAATATATATGCCTGCCATAGACTTCACTTGTAAGTTGAGGCATTTTAACATTCAAAATGTAACGTAAACATATTCTACCACTACTACTATAAACTGCTACTCAATCACTAAAAAATAAAGACTAAAAATTATATAGCATAGATATAGATATGTTAGATAGCATATTAAAAAGCAGAGATATTACTTTGCCAACAAAGGTCCATCTAGTCAAGGCTATGGTTTTCCAGTGGTCATGTATAGATGTAAGAGTTGTACTGTAAAGAGAGCTGAGCGCCAAAGAACTGATGCTTTTGAACTGTGGTGTTGGAGAAGACTCTAGAGAGTCCCCTGGACTGCAAGGAGACCCAACCAGTCTATCAGTCCTAGGTGTTTATTGGAAGGACTGATACTGAGGCTGAAACTCCAATACTCTGGCCACCTCATGTGAAGAGTTGACTCACTGGAAAAGACCCTGATGCCAGGAGGGATTTGGGGCAGGAGGAGAAAAGGACAACAGAGGATGAGATAGCTGGATGGCACCACTGACTCGATGCACATGAGTTTTGGTGAACTCCGGGAGCTGGTGATGGACAGGAAGGCCTGGCGTGCTGCGATTCATGGAGCACAAAGAGTTGGACACGACTGAGTGACTGAACTAACTAAAAATTATATATTGAGCCCCCCAAAACAAATATTACTAGTGAACGCTTTACGTGTAATACTGGTAAGTATGCTTCGACGTTTACTTACGTGACTTGAAAACCAGTAAGGTAATACATGTAAAATAATTCAACACAGCTATTTGACAACCAAACTGAAAAATGGCAGAAGACCTAAACAGACATTTCTCCAAAGATGACATATAGGTAGCAAACAGTCACATGAAAAGATGCTTAACATCACTAATTACTAAAGAAGAGCAAATCAAAACTACCGTTAGGTACCTACCTCATACCAGTTCAAAATGACCAGCATTAAAAAGTCTACAAATAACTTGCTAGAGAGGGTGTGGAGAAAAGGGAACCCTCCTGCACTGTTGGTGGGAATATAAGTTGGTGCAGCCACTACGGAAAATTGTATGGAGGTTCCTCAGAAAAGTAAAATAGTTACCCTATGATCCAGCAATCTGATTCCTGGGTATATATCCAGACAAAACTATAATTCAGAAAGATACGTGCACCCCAATGTTTACAGCAGCACTATTTACAACAGCCATGACATGGAAACACAAATGTCCACTGACAGATGAACAGAAAAGAAGATGTGGTATATATACATACCACTCAGACATAGAAAAGAATGAAAGAATGCCGCTTATAGCAACATGGATGGACCTAGAGATGATCATACTAAGTGAAGTCATACAAAGACAAATATCACATGGTATCATTTACATGTGGAATCTAAAACGTGACACAGTGAACTTACCTACAAAATAAAACAGACTCACAGACATAGAAAATACTAGTGGTTGCCAAGAAGGAGGGGAGATAGGGGACAGAAAGATTGGGAATTTGGGATTATCAGATGCAAACTATTATAAATACAATGGATAAATAACAAGGTCCTACTATATATCACAAGGAACTATAGTCAATATTCTGTTTATCATCACATGAAATTCATATCAGAATATAGAAAAGAATGTATATAAATGTAAAACTGAATCACTTTGCTATACAGCACAAGTTATTACAACATTGTAAATCAACTATAATTCAATAAAATACATTTTTAGAAAAAAATTTAGTAAGTTTGATTTAAGGCAATAGCTTTACTGTACCTAATACTTAAATAATCAATACCAAAATATATGTTAGCAACATCATGAATATACCGAGCTGATTATATAAATATGCACACATACCTTTATCCTTCTTAAAGTCCAAAGCATCTTCTTTATCAGTCACTATTTCCTTCATATTGATAATACTCTGGTGGGTAAGCTGCCTGAGAATTTTAATTTCTCGAATTGCTGTAATAGGAAACCCTTCCTTTTCATTATCCAGGCGCACTTTTTTTAAGGCTACCATTTCTCCTGTTAGAAAAGTAAATAAAATCAGGTTACCAACTAACAAAACCAAACATTTTAAACTTTTATTTTTTCTTTTTGGCTGCACCAGGCAGTTCATGGGAATCTTAGTTCCCCAACCAAGGATCACAGCTATGCCCTTGCAGAGGAAGCTTGGAGTCTTAACCACTGGACCACCAGGGAATCCCCCCAATTTTTAATTCATAATTTCAGTTCCTACCTCTTGAAATTACAACCCACAAAATATATTCTGGTTTCCAATATACCAAATTATAAATTTATGGTTCAAAAAGTCTCTGGTTAAATAAATTATGGGGTATTTATCAAACTACGGAATACTATATAACTGTTAAAAAGGATACAGTAGGTCCAAATGTATTATTATTTTATGATAAGATGCATAAATGAAAAAAGCAAGATAATGAGGGTTGATACATTACACTGTCAATTTTTTTAATGAAGAGGAAACATTAAATACACACCTAATGTGCTTATACATGTATAAAATCTCTCTAAACAGATGCAAAAACTCTGGAAATTAAACAGATAGAAGATATGCTCATATATATTAACTTGTCCAAAGATGCACAGTTATCTAGTAGTGAAACTGGAATTCAAAATCTGGTTTAGCTGTCTCCAAACTATGTGCTCTTCCCTCAACACTAAATGATTTCATAATTTAAATACAACTGAGTTTTGTAACAGATAATCTAAGTATTGAAGTGTTAGTCACTCAGTCATGTCCAACTCTTTGCAACCACATAGACTGTAGCCCGCCAGGGTCCTCTGTCCATGGGATTCTCCAGACAAGAATGTCAGAGTGGGCAGCCATTTCTTTTGCCAGGGGATCTTCCCAATAGGGACTGAATCCCAGGTCTCCCGCTTGCAAGTGGATTCTTTACTATCTGAGCTACCAAAGCAGCAAGGTGTGTGTACTGAAACACACACACAGAAATCCTATTTTAAGAGAAAATTCACTATAATAAGTTTGTTCATTTCACTTCTTTTGAAAGAAAAAAGAAGAATTCAGTATTTATAATTTTTCCAAAGGAAGGACATTTTTACTTTTAATCATTAAAACTTAGTTGATTCTTTTTAACAGAACTCTAAAATAAAGTATGAGTCCCTGCTTTATAATTCAACTTCTTTTGATAATGCAGAATCATCATTATAAACATTACTTTATTGCTGCATGCTATAACTGACTTCAAAGTTTCTATGCATAAGGTAGTCTCCCTTATATTAAGTGGCCTCGAACATCTATACTATTTTATGTATTGGTTTATATCAACAAAGAACTATAAATAAAAATTAAATATTAAATATTGGCTCTAAGCACTAAACATATGACCTATAACATAATTACTTTTTCCTCTGCTCCAAGGCTTTTTAAAACTTTCTCTCAGGTGACTCATTATAATTTGAAAGAGTATACTGCTAAATCTGGCCTCCAAATAAAGGATAATTTCTACAGAAAAAAAACTTGGGAGGGGGGCACAAAATATAGGTATCACATAAGTCTTAATAGAACAAAATTAAGGTCAAGGTACTTTCCACCTGATTACTAACAACATAAAATTTTACTGACAAAAAAAATCTAAATCCCCCCATATTACACAACGTAAATACTAAAAAAAAAAAAATTTTAACATATATATGTATATGCCTTGTTACCTGAACTCATATCTTAATGATAGTCTATATATAAAATGAAACCAAAAACAAGATGAAACAAGAGCATGATAAATTCAAGTTTAACTTTTTCCTGAAAATTCAAGTTATACATTAGAAGAGAAACATGAATTAAGTACATTCCATAGACCCAAAGATCCAAAATACTTGGCATTCTTACCAGTGTCTTTATCCCTGGCCTTGTAAACTTGTCCATAGGTACCTTCTCCAATAATTCCGATGATATCAAATTTATCCACGCAGCGTTTTCCCCAGTCAATATCTTTCTCTTTGATTTCACCATAGCGAGGCCCACATATTCTATCAAATATAGTTCTGAAGTTTTTATATACAATCAAGTAAACTGAATAAACTATTTAATACTCAGTATCCACCCTCCACCCAATCTTAAATCTTTTATTTCCCCTCACTCTTGTATATTTGTGATCATCTAAGACAAGTAACACTATGAGTTGGTACTATAAATCATCATGAAAGTCAAGTTATTATTTCTGCATACTGACTTTCCTTCTGTAGACTAACAGAATAGGAGAAGTAAAGTGTTTATGAAGGACTTTCAGAAATACAATGCAATTTTTCAGTGAGTGGACCAAAGCAACACCAGTCCAAAGAGTCAAAGCTCTCTAAGCAGCCACCAGAGTGTTTTCTTTTTCATTATCGACATCAAATCTATACGTATTTGCTTTCAAAAGTCAAAAGTTTAAAAATACGAAAATTACCAAAGATCTAACTATAAAGCATATTAACATATAAAGCATATTGAGACTTATGGCTCAATAAAACTATCTTAAAAACAGAAGCACAAGAAAGACTTTCAGTCAAGAGAATATAGAAATATTAACATAATCATCCCTTAGGAATCCACACTTTTTAAAAAGTGTGCATTATATATACAACAAATAGTTGACACTCATCAAGAAGATATGTAACTCTGTAGTATTTTAATATTCTGGCAGGTAATAGAATTTAAGTAATTAAGCTACAATACTGAAAGAGAGACTATTTTAAAAGTTTTCTAGCTTTCTACTCTACACTAGAAAATCACTTCATATTCTTATACTAGACACTACCTGAAACAGCAATTCTAAAATCAGATCTAACTCAAAAGCTTACTCACACTTTTCTTTGCTTAAGTTAAAAAAAAAAAGGAATCCTTCTCTTCTCCTTAACTGACGAACAGGTTTCAAGGGAAAGAGTTATCTCTAGGCACTTACTTGAAGCTAATTTAGGATACAGATTTCAAACCTTCTTCCACTCCACCTCTTGCAAAATGAAGAATGCATTAGTTATGAGAGCAAATGGAGCTAAAAGGAAAGATAAACATAGCAGCTTGCCCATTTCTAATTTTGTTTGGGCTCACTGAATGCTGACTTCCACCTTGCCCAATTTCAATATTTCTGTCATTTAAATATGTTAATTATAGAAGTTTTCTTCAACACATATAATATCCCAAGAAATCAATACATTACAAACTGAGAAAAAATTGTGGTTTTATTAGTCACTTTGAGTAAGTACTCAGGCAATTATGAAAAAATTTCCAAAGCTCCAATGAAATTTATTCATATACTTAAGCTGAAAAAATAAATACACTTTTTTAAAATCTTAATTTTATATTTTATGATTTTTTTTTCTGATGATACAGAATCATCTCTGGCCAATTTAAGAGCAGGTAGAAAGCAAGCACATACTTAGGCCTCCTTTTATTATGTAACTGTGTTGCTGTTTTCTTTTCCTCTGGACTCTTTGAGAGATCATCTCCTCCTGGTAGCTCAGGGGGCAGTGGTAAATCAGCAAGCAGACATCGCAGTTTCTTTTCTACTTCTTTTTTAACCGCTTTTACTGAAATATTTCCTCGCAAGCTAAAAAGGAATCACAAATAAACACAAAATTTATTTCACTGAGAAATAAAAATACATTTATGCAATATGCAATGGCAAAAGACTAGTTTACTTTCCAGCTATATTCAACTGCAAAATACAAAATTTGAGAGTAAAAATGATACAGAATTAGATTTAAAAAAAACCAATGGAAAGCTAAGAAAAATATGAAATTCAGTTACTAATAATGTATAAGTATTGGTTCAATATTAACATTTGTTAATTGTAACAAATGTACCATACTAATACTGTTAGATGTTAATAATTAGACCCAGTTCAAGGTATACGGTAACCCTCTGTAATATCACTGTAAATTTTTGTAAATACTAAAACTGTTCTTAAAAAATGTTTATTTTCAAATGATACAGAATTACTATATAAACTATAAATTAAAACTTAAAGTCAAGTAGTCATGCTTTACAGGAAAATTCATTAGTTTTAAAGCATTTGGTTTGATTCTGGTAGAGAAACAAAAAGCCATTTTGTTGTAAGAAATAAACCACATGCTATTATGTATCTTGCCTATTTAAATAACCACAGGGAACTAATTTAGGGCTTCCCAGGTAGGTCAGTAGAAAAGAATCCACCTGCCAATGTAGAAGATGCAAGAGACCTAGGTTCGATCCATGGGTCAGGAAGATCTCCTGGAATAGTAAATGGCAACCCACTCCAGTATTCCTGCCTGAAAAATTCCATACACAAAGGAACCTGGAGGGCTACAGACCATAGGGTAGCAAGGGTCAGACAGGCCTGAGCATGTACACAAAGAACTGATTTAGCTTCATCCCTTTTCCGAATAAATTTTTCTTGAATTGGACAATGATTCTTTTTTTTTTTTTTTGAAGTTTTTTAAAGATTCTAGTTTATCAGAATTACAGTTGAAAATTAAGCTCAGTTTTATACTTTTTATGAATATATTAAGGGCTCTGATTTTTTTAAGTATATGTTAACCTGGTAATTATTTTAAACCTCCCAGACATTACAAATGTAACACACTGAAAGAGAATCTTAAAATGGTAATAAAATTTGGACTTCACATACTTTCATTTTTTAATATATAATTTTATTTCTTTGTTTTTGGCTGTGCTGGGTCTTTGCTGCTACATGCAGTTTTCTCTACTTGGGGCAAGCAGTCCACAGGCTCCTCATTACAGTGGCTTCTACTGCAGAGCAGACTCTACATTGCTCAGGCTCAGTAGCTGCAGCCGCCAGGCTCTAGAGCAAGGCTCCCTGGTTGCGGCGCAGGCTTAGCTGCTCTGTAGCATGCAGGATTTTCCCTATCAGCGACTGAACACTGTCTCCTGCACTGGCAGGTGGATTCTTTACCACTGAGCCAGTAGAGAAGCCTTACTTCATATACTTTCATAACAGTTATGAGTCCCAGAATTTAACAAATTTAGTGAAACTACACTGCTGTAGTCAGAAATTACTACTGATGTTAACAATGTCATTTTACTTAATTATCACTTCTACTTACATTGAAAATTAATATTATTGTACAATAAATATATGGATCTTTTAATACCATCTGATAAAAACTATCAATAAAATTATGACTTTTCTTGACAACCCCAGGTTACTTACTAGAAAGTAACCTCTAATAGGGAAAACAAGCTCAAAAGGGACATGCATTGCAGTTTTATTTCTATAGTAATGGTGTCATGCAACCTACTTCTCAATTTTAATGTCCCACCATTTAACAAATATTCACTGAATATGTCCATGTGCTAGATGTTACATAAGACACTATAGTTTAACAAGAGAAAAAAATTCACAAAAACATTAAGATTCAGTTCTTCTCAGAAAAAAGCTTTCAGTCTTTTGGAAGACGTCAGTAAACACCAGGATACAGTACTAAACACACTGATTTCCAGAGTAATATGGTACTAAAGGGTAGCCAACTCAAGACTGAAAGACAGTAAAAGCTTTTTTCTAGAGAAGGTACCACTTGAACTGTCTGAAAATAAATCTATTTAAAATAATTTATTTAGAGAACTGTAGTCTCTAACTCGTAATTAGACTTTAGTCAAAAATTTGCTTGTACAAAAACAATTCAACATGGGGGCGCAGCGTAGAAGTCTTACTCTACTTACAATTCAGCATGTAAAAGACCGCCTATACTCAAATACATCATTATATGAACTATTAAATTCAGCAAGGCTCCGAGACTTAAGAGAAATGAAATATTACTTCCCAAGAATAACACTATGTAATTTAAAATATATTCGCACTGAATACTTGCAATAACCAAATAGGATATGTAATGATTTTTTTTTGTTTCCATATACTACAGTAACAAAGAACAATAAAATGCCTTAACAAGAAATGTGTAAGATCAAGAGAAGAAAATTAAAACATGATTGATAAACATAAAACTAGATAAGAATGAAAGAAAAGATGTTTTCATATGGGAAGTTCCAATTCTATACAGCTGTCAGTCTCCAAATTAATCACTGCATTTAATCAAGTCCCAAACAAAAAATCAAGCAAGAGAAATCAAATGATTTAAAATTTATCTAAGAAAAAAGGAAAAAATGCCAACAGTGGACCCAAATTCATTCACAGCAGCACTGAAGTTGAGGCTGAAGGGTTGGGTTGTTCACTAAGCAGTCATTTACTCCATCCCTTCACTTTTACATTACCTGCCTGCGTCTAATTTTTATATATGGCACCAGAAGTCAGTGAGATAGAGGATTCAATAAATGATGTTAGCAACAACTGATCTATTAGTCCACAAGGTGGTGGACGAGAGTGTACAATCAGACCATGTCTTGCTCCCACATATAATAAACAAAAACAAATTTCTATAACATGTGAATCAGCCTTTGAAAACTTTTTAAACCTGTAAGTTTTAAAGGAAAAATGACAGATCCAAATACATTCAAAATGGAGAACATTCACACAGCCAAAACAAGTTAAGTCTCAAAGACAAGCAACACACTCTGAAAGGCAGAGATCAAGATCCTAACATAAGGGGTACCTATAAATCAATTTTAAAAAAATAATAATCTTAAGGAAAAGTCAGCATAAGACCTGAACAAGCAATTCACTGGAAAAAATAGCCAAATGTTCAGAAAGATGCTATATCTCTATAATCAGAAAAAGGCAAAATTAATCACATATTTTAAAGATTTTCAATATTTTGATATTGGCAATATTTAGTAACACTGAAGCAATTTTATATATTTGGCTACATAAATTGACACACAATCCAACAAGACACAATTTGGCAGTTTCTATCAAATTTTTAAATGTGGAGCTTTGACCACGTAACTATCCTACATAAATTGCTCATGTGTACATAAAATATTAATGTATAAGGAGTGTTTAATAGCAAAAAATTTTAAATCTAAATATCCATTAATCAACAGGAGAATAATTAATAAGTGGATGCATCCACTTCCATGTGAAGGAATACTGAATCTATCTCTACCAACATGGAAAGATCTCCAATACATTAAATTTCAAAAGAAGAGAGGAAGAATATTATAAATGGTATGATCCTCATTTTTTAAAAAAAAGATGATTAGATATAAACGTATAGTTAACAGTCTATCTTATGATTTTCAGAGAGAAATAGATTCCAAGGCTGGGAGAGAAGCAAAGTTCAAAGTGAGCCTAAAAGATTATTTGGATGGGAAGCAAGAATTCACTCCAAAATAAAAGAGGTCATATCAAAAGGACAAAGGAGTTGGCTTAAAGGAGCTCCCACTGGCCAAATTACAGACAATGAAATTTGGAACATCAAAAAGAAGAGTGGCTGTAACTGGTGTTAAATCAATCTTTGGCCACATATGTCAGTAGTAGTACTCAAGAGTCTTAAAAAAGTTCTATATCCTTGAAACATACAAAAACATTCAAAGCAAAACAGAGAAGAGACACAATAAAAAAAGAAGACAGCAAAGGTGAGTCAAAAAAATTTTTAATGACCAAGTATGGAATGTGCCACCATCTTATTAAAAACAGATGCACAAAGAAAACCCTTAATAAGCAGTCACCACCTGGGCACATATCCTGAATTCTTACCAGTAAAATTTACCCCTACAGCACATATGAAGAGTAAAGTAGAGAATAACTAGTCTCACTAGTCCAGAATCACTAGATTCTTGGCAACAGGCAACAGGCTTCTTCTCTTAGTGATGAAGAGACTCAGTTCTGGACTCATGCCTCTCTGTGCTGACAACCTATTCCAGGACTCATCAAAACTATAAATCATTACTGCTATGTCCCTTCAGTGTTCCTAACAAAAACAGTCAAACCTGCAAATATCACAATTAGAATAGTATAACTAGGTAACACCTGATTAAATTGGATGGGATTCCTTCAGCAACATTTCTGATTGTACTAAAAATACAAAGGAAAAAGATGCTTCAGAGGGCATGAAATTATAATTTATTTTTGTTTAAATTACAAAATTTTCATAAAGCTAGCCAAAGTGAGTGCTTGAAAGACCTGCCCACATGGCATTTTTATCAACTTGTTTTCAAATTCCCTAAAGATGCCAGCTAGAAAAACTGCCCATATAGTTGTTTTTTAACAAAAAGGGGAGTAAGAGTTATAATTTCTTCATAAAAATAAAAACAGTCAAGTCAACAGGCAAATCACACGCAGCATAAAATTTCCATCCGAGCACAATTTGAGAAACATTCTTAGAACTGCGCTTACATTTAGTCATTCTTAGCTTCATCCTCTTTAAAATGTTTCAAAATAAAGTACTAGCTATACCCCAACAGCAGAAATTTATAAATAATTTAAAGGAAAGCGTTAACACATTATGACATTTCTGAAACATGTAATTAATCTCTAGTTGCAAAAAACTGAGTCAATAAAAAACTAAAAAACGATGTATTCATAAAGGGACCTAAAGTGATAAATTTATAAGGTCAGTGAAAACATTAGAAATAAGCAAGATAATATGATATTATCACCCAGGACAGATTCTATTATAAAATGCTCTGTCTCTGATAACATCAAATACTCAGCCAAAGAAAATACTGACATTTCTCATTTCCAAACTCAAACTGAAACATACATTATATGCCATGACAATGGCAATTTTTACCAGGAATTCTTAGCATAAGCTATAATTTTTTCATCCTACATGCAATGTGCTTCATTTTAAGTTGTATACCATAAAGAAAATTAATTCACTTACTAAACAGTGTTCATAAAAGTTTTTTTGGGGAGGGGTCAAATAATCTGTCATTTTAAACTGAGATTTCCTTTTCTTTACCCAGTGACAACAAACTTTTTTGCACTTACCTATCAGCATCTTTATCTTCAGGCAGCATGGGAGGCAGAGGCAAGGGTGGTAAGGTAGAGGTCACTAAAGCCACATGTTGCTCCTTCTCCTTGGCTCCTATGCTTGGTGTAAGTGGTTTCGTTTTCTCTTTAAGAGATACTGGTTCCTCCTTTGTAGCAGCAGACTTACTCTCCTTTCCAACTACAACTGCTTTCTTGGTGGCTTTATCTACAATCAAATTATTATCCACTTTTGTTACCTGAAGAGGTGGCTTTGCTTTTGCCTTGTCAGTTTTTAACATCCCACCGCCTGAGGGAGAAGGTGCATGCTCAGTTTTAAGCTTCTTCACGTCCTTCACATGGTTGGTTTGTGATGCACTGGCACCAGTTTCTGTGTTCCCCTTGGTAGGTGTAGAAGTGTTCGCAGCTTTGGCAGCTTTGGCAGCAGCCTCAGCAGCCTTAGCTGCTTCTGCAGCCTTAGCTGCCTCTGCAGCTCGTGCTGCCTCTGCAGCTCGTGCTTTTTTATTCTTGTTCAATTCAGCTGCCAGGCTACTCTTCAGAGTTAATGTGCTAGGAGAAATGCTAGAATGACGACTTCTGGATCTAGACAATCTATGCCTGCTACGAGATCTTGAATGCCTAGATGAATATGGGCTTCTGCTTCGCGATTTGGCAGACCGTCTGGTGGAAAATAATTAAGATTTAGTCAGTAATTCAGAAAAGTTCAATTTGCAATGTACAAAACTGCTAACTTGAGCCTGTAAATTAAATAGAAAGTATTTAATTTCAAAATTACAATATAGTTTTTGTGAGAGAATTTTTAAAAAAACAAAAAGCGCTTTTAAGTGAAGTATCATCTAGTGGCTATACATTTCCTGAAAACAGTGAATGCTTGATTCTGGTCTGGCCTACTAACGCTCAAAGGTAAAGCTGGATGAAAGCACATCTCTGTGAGAAGAAATACAGTAAGAATTAGGAGAAAAAAATTCGAAAATACAATCACTGCTGTCTCAAGAAAATAGAAGCAGTCACTAAAGATACATCACTGGTAGACGTGGGAGAGTGAAGTCTGACCAGTTTTTTACCAGGGAGATAATTTCTGCATCTCAAAAGCACTTCATCTGTAAGTTCAAGAGCAAGCACTGCTCTGTCTACACCAAGAATGAAAAGAGTGAAACCTCTCATTTGGCAGTAAGTAAAAGAAGTCTAAATCCTGGGAACTACTGAATAATGACTGTCCACTTCTCAAAAATCACTGAAGTACAGAGAAAGTCGCTCAGTCGTGTCTGACTCTGCGACACCATGGACTATACACTCCATGGAATTCTCCAGGCCAAAATACTGGAGTGGGTAGCCTTTCCCTTCTCCAGGGGTTCTTCCCAACCCAGGGATCAAACCCAGGTCTTCCACATTGCAGGCGGATTCTTTACCAACTGAACCACAGGGAAGCCCAAGAAATTGGAGTGAGTAGCATATCCCTTCTCCAGCAGATCTTCCCAACCCAGGAATCAAACCGGGGGTCTCCTGCATTGCCGGTGGATTCTTTACAACTGAGCTAACAGGGAAGCCCCCAAAATCATTGGGAAACACAAATACTAACATATATTGAAAAGTATGGTGGCAATCAAAGTTCTTATGAAACAAATGCAACATAGCACCAAGAAAAACAAAGCTGAGCTTTTCAAATTCACACCTTATCAAAACTTCTAAAAAATACAAGACCAACGCACTGTTGGAGTATTTTGATATGGCTCACTTAATGACCACATCAACCCCAGTAAAGTATCTGCAGTTTAGAGATAAGAAACTGAATCTAAAAGATTACCTTAAGTCAGCCCCTCTCTGATTAGTAGTTGTCCTGGTCATTATCTTACTGCCACTACCCCATCCCTCCAATATTCTTCTGCCCCACTCTGTGCCAAAAGGAAGCAGACCTGAACAGCATCTGCTCAATTCCACGACTGTCCATCACTGGCAGAGAAAGGCTGGATTAATTCTTTCCAACTCCCTCCTTCCTACTGGTCATATTTTGTGACAGACACTGTGTCCCTTTATCACCCATGGCTCCTGTCAGGTACTCCTCCACAGTTCTCACTAGGCTCTAATGACACTATGCTTTCCTTGCCCTTTCAAGCTTCCCTCTGTAACCACTGAAAACACATCCTTTGTCAGTTTTCTTACTCCATCCCTATCCCTGTACTCCTCCTGAACCATCTGAGCTGGATTCTGTCTTCTTTTAGAACCTAACTGCATGCCAGTTCTTAAAACCAGACCTTTTGATTCTGAAGTAGGTAAAGTCACATTCAACACATTAACACACTACTATTGAAGCTCAACATTCAGAAAACTAAGATCATGGCATCCGGTCCCATCACTTCATGGGAAATAGACGGGGAAACAGTGGAAACAGTGGCTGACTTTATTTGGGCGGGGGGGGGGGGGGGCCCTCTAAAATCACTGCAGATGGTGACTGAAGCCATGAAATTAAAAGACAGTTACTCCTCAAAAGGAAAGTTATGACCAACCTAGACAGAATATTCAAAAGCAGAGACTTTTGAACTGTGGTGTTGGAGAAGACTCTTGAAAGTGCCTTGGACTGCAAGGAGATCCAACCAGTCCATCCTAAAGGAGATCAGTCCTGGGTGTTTATTGCAAAGGCTGATGTTGAAGCTGAAACTCCAATACTATAGCCAACTGATGCAAAGAACTGACTCATTTGAAAAGACCCTGATGCTGGGAAAGATTGAGGGCAGGAGGAGAAGCAGACGACAGATGAGATGGTTGGATGGCATCACCAACTCAATGGACATGGGTTTGGGTGGACTCTGGGAGTTGGTGATAGACAGGGAGGCCTGGCGTGCTATGGTTCATAGGGTCGCAAAGAATCGGACACAACTGAGCGACTGAACTGAACTGATGGGAGACAGTTCTTACTGAAAACTAAATATTGGGATTCAGTAATTAAAAAAAAAAAAAAAGCAAAGAAACTCCTAAGAATCTATAATTAAAATGGGAAGAGAAAAGGAAGAACTGAAAATTTTTGTTTATAACTGGCCTTCATGTATTACATAATATATATTACACAATACATTTTACAATTCTAGTATGAAGATAAATAATGGTAAGATTTAGGATAAACTCAAATAAAAGTTCAACTTCTCCCTCATTCTTTCAGAAACATTTCAAAACGTACACAGGGCCAATTAGTGTTCAGTGCTGAGCTAGTGTTTCAAATTCTATACTTTACATAAAGTATTTATGTAACATTATTTCAGGTAAAAGGGAATATTGGTTTAGAAAACACTTTAACACTTGGTTATGGTTATATACTCATATACAGCGATCATTAAAATCATCAATGAGCTTATAACTATTTATGGAAATGAGGGAAATGTTTGGTTAAATATAAAGTAATAAGCTGGTTATAAACTATCTTGGATAACTTTAATATAGGAGCCAAAAGTGTCATATTATGAAACATGCAGCCACACTTTTAATTTCCTATGTTTTCAGAATCTTGGACCTCAAAGAAAGTCTGCTATGCCATATTTCTATGCCCTGATCAGATACTAAGCAGCAGTATCTCATTCCAATCCCAAAGAAAGGCAATGCCATAGAATGCTCAAACTACCACACAATTGCACTCATCTCACACGCTAGTAAAGTAATGCTCGAAATTCTGCAAGCTAGGCTTCAGCAATACATGAATGGTGAACTTCCAGATGTTCAAGCCGGTTTTAGAAAAGGCAGAGGAATCAAGAGATCAAATTGCCAACATCTGCTGGATCATCGGAAAAACAAGAGAGTTCCAGAAAAACATCTATTTCTGCTTTACTGACTATGCCAAAGCCTTTGACTGTGTACATCACAATAAACTGTGGAAAATCCTGAAAGAGATGGGAATACCACACCACCGGACCTGCCTCTCGAGAAACAGGTCAGGAAGCAACAGTTAGAACTAGAAATGGGACAACAGACTGGCTCCAAATAGGAAAAGGAGTTCGTCAAGGCTGTATATTGTCACCTTGCTTATTTAACTTCTATGCAGAGTACATCATGAGAAATGCTGGGCTGGAAGAAACACAAGCTGGAATCAAGATTGCCAGGAGAAATACCAATAACCTCAGATATGCAGATGACACCACCCTTATGGCAGAAAGTGAAGAGGAACTAAAAAAGCTTCTTGATGAAAGTGAAAGAGGCGAGTGAAAAAGTTGGCTTAAAGCTCAACATTCAAAAAACTAAGATCATGGCATCTGGTTCCATCACTTCATGGCAAATAGACAGGTAAACAGTGGAAACAGTGTCAGACTTTATATTTTTGGGTTCCCAAATCACTGCAGATGGTGATTGCAGCCATGAAATTAAAAAACGCTTACTCCTTGGAAGAAAAGTTATGACCAACCTAGATATCATATTGAAAAGCAGAGACATTACTTTGCCAACAAAGGTCCATCTAGTCAAGGCTATGGTTTTTCCAGTGGTCATGTATGGATGTGAGAGTTGGACTGTAAAGAAAGCTGAGCGCCGAAGAATTGATGTTTTTGAACTGTGGTGTTGGAGAAGACTCTTGAGAGTGCCTTGGACTGCAAGGAGATCCAACCAGTCCATCCTAAAAGAGATCAGTCCTGGGTGTTCATTGGAAGGACTGATGCTGAAGCTGAAACTCCAATACTTTGGCCACCTCATGCAAAGAGTTGACTCATTGGAAAAGACTCTGATGCTGGGAGGGATTGAGGGCAGGAGGAGAAGGGGACGACTGAGGATGAGATGGCTGGATGGCATCACCGACTCGATGGACGTGAGTCTGAGTGAACTCCAGGAGTTGGTGATGGACAGGGAGGCCTGGCGTGCTGCAATTCATGGGGTTGCAAAGAGTCGGACACGACTGAGCGACTGAACTGAACTGAAACTTTATTTAAGAAAACAAAGATAAAATTCCAACACAAGTAACTCCTCTAGCGTATTGATTATTCTCTTCTGCAAAGAATCTGTATAGCGAAATTATCGGAAAGACAAAAAATGTTTGATTTCTAAAAATCGTATTTCAGAAAAGACGTTTTTATGGTATTGGTCCTCTGTACCAAATGAAATTCTTCTAGACACGCTCTCCCTTCTTATCCAATTCTATTTCACTTCAAAGTTTTCTTAACTTCTCAAATTTTCTATCCTAGTAAACTTATATCCTCTAAGATGTTTCATATTTGGTAATAAATTTCAATTATGTATTTACTGTTTATGTGCATGCATGCTAAGTCTCTTCAGTTGTGTCTGACCTTTTGCAATCCCATGGACTGTAGCCCACCAGGCACTTCTGTCCATGGGATTCTCCAGACAAGAATACTGGTTGGGTTGCCATGCCCTCCTCGGGGGATTTTCCCGACCCAGGGGTGGAACCTTCATCTCCTGCACTGCAGGCAGATTCTTTATCGCTGAACCACCGAGGGAAATCCTTACTGTTTATAACAACACATTTGGGGAATCTAAAATTAAATAAAAACACAAAAGTCAAGTTTAGGTCTCTTTTTTACTGATGATCTAATATTCCAGTCAAAGTCATGAGGCGAAGAGAGAAGTGGCTTGATATAAAGTGGATCGAACTAGAGAAGACGATATAATGACTTATATCATGTTACAAAAAGAACTTAAATGGATGATAGACAGCAAGTCCATGTTTTACAAATATGATTTTTCTTTTTAAAAATGGTTTTTCTAATTTTTTTGCACTGTAAAATTTACAGTGAACACACATAGCTGTTTCTTGTTTGCTTTTAATGTTTTATAAGAGCTTACAGAATCTCTTTAGGTTTTCGAAATTTATACAACACAAAGCAGAGCTAGGATCAAAAAAAAAAAGAAAACCAACTGGTTAGTGCTCACTGTTAATTAAATTAGTGTTTCTTAAACAGCATGGTGTACTGTTCACTTCACTATGTCACCAATCTTTCCAAGAGGCTAGGTCTTCTGAAATTCTACGTAATTAGCAAGGAGTGATTCTTACAACTTTTACTGTAATGATATTCAGTCCCTCATTACATAGAATCATACAGAACAGTTGTATCCAAAAGAAATTTCTGGGATGGTGGAAATGGTCTATACATTTGATATCTATTAGAGCAGTAACTATTCACAATATTGAAAGTGCAAGTCACTCAGTTGTGTCCGATTCTTTGTGACCCCATGGAATAGTCCATGGAATTCTCCAAGCCAGAATACTGGAGTGGGTAGCTGTTCCCTTCTCCAGGGGATCTTCCCAACCCAGGTATCAAACCCAGGTCTCCCACATTGCAGGGGGATTCTTTACCACCTGGCTGAGCCACCAGGGAAGCCCAACAATACTGGAGTGGGTAGCCCACCCCTTCTCCAGCGGATCTTCCTGACCCAGGAATTGAACCGGCATCTCCTGAATTACAGGCGGATTCTTTACCAGCTGAGCTACCAGGGAAGAACCCATTCACAATATTATTTTGGCCTAATTTTATATGCTAGTAGCTTATTTTACATGCCAGTAGCTATGTCCATTCAAAAACATGTTGGTAAGCCCCCTAAAAAGGTATGAAATGCTTCCCATGCAAGAATGGTTCAACATATATGTGAATTAATAAATGTGATATATCACATTAATAAAATAAAGGATAAAAATCATGTGTTTGATAGAATTCAGCATCCCTTTATTATAAAAATTAAACATTATGTTTACTGGGTGAAAGGGAGGAGGGACAGATAAACTGGAAGGCTGGGATTCACACATACATGCTATTATATATAAAAGACATAACAAATAAGGACTGTATAGCACAGAAAACTCTACTTAGTCTTCTACAATGACCTACACGGGCAAAGAATCAAAAAAGAGCAGACATACATATATGTATAACTAACTGATTTTGTTGTACAGCAGAGAGTAACACAGCAGTGTAAATCAACTATACTCCAATAAAAACTTTTAAAAATAAAATAAAAACTAAACAGACTGGACACAGAGGGACATACCTCAACACAATAAAGGGCATATATGACAGACCCACAGATAACATTATACTCAACAGTGAAAAGCTGGAAAACTTTTCCTCAAGATCAGGAACAAAATAAAGATACCCATTCTTACCACTTTCAACCAACATAGTATTCGAAGTCCTAGTCCAAGCAACTGGGCAAGAAAAAGAAATAAAAGGCATCAAAATAAGAAAGGAAAAAGTAAAACTGTCTTGTTTGCAGACGACGTGATCTTAAATAGACAGAAAAAGCTTTAAAGACCCCACCAGAAACCTGTCAGAATATTAAGTTCAGGAAAGTTGCAGGATCCTATCATGGCTCACTGCCTTGTTGTGGCGAAGGGGCTTGAATGAAGCTCTGAGCCATGCCATGCAGGGAAGCTGGGTCACAGTGAGAGATCTAACAAAACTTGATCCACTGTAGAAGGGAATGGCAAACCACTCCAGTATTCTTGCCATGAGAACTCCATGAAGAGTATAAAAAGGCAGAAAGATACGACCCCAAAAGATGAACCATCCCCCCCACCCAGGGTGGAAGATGTCCAACAGGCTACTGGGGAAGAGTGGAGGACAATTACCAATTGCTCCAGAAAGAATGAAGCGGCTGGGTGAAAGCAGAAATGATCCTCAGCTATGAATGTGTCTGGTGGTGAAAGTAAAATCCGATGCTGTAAACAACAATACTGCATAGGAACCTTGAAGGTTAGGTCCACGAATCAAGATAAATTGGACGTGGTCAAGCAAGAAATGGCAAGAATAAACATCAACATACCATCACCAATTCAATGGAGATGAACTTGGGCAAACTCCAGGAAATAGTGAGGAATAGAGAGCCCTAACGTGCTGCAGTCCATGGGGTCGCAAAGAGTTGGACACGACTTAGTGACTGAACAACAACAAAGTTGCAGGATACAAAGTCAGTATAAAAAAAAAAATCAGTTGTCCTTCTATACGCTAACAATGAACTATTAGAAAGACTAAGTAAGAAAACAATCCCTTTTAAATAGCATCAAAAAGAATGAACCAATCAGGAACAAATTTAACCAAGGAGATGAAAGAAATTGCAAAAGAAATAAATGGAAACATCTGTGCTCATGGAGTGGAAGAATTATTAAATCATCCATACTCCTCAAAGTAGTCTACAAATTCAATGCAACCCCCATTAAAATTCCAATGGCATTTTATACAAAAATTGGGAAAAATATTAAAATTCATATGGAACCACAAAAAACCCTGAATAGCACAAACACTCTTGAAAAAGAAGAACAGAGTTGGAGGCATCAACTTTCTGATTTCAAACTATATTACAAAGTTACAGTAATCAAAATAATTGATTACTGTATTGGTAATTGTATTGACATAAAAACAGAGATTCAGACTAACAGCACAAAATGGAGGGTCTAGAAATAAACCCTTGCACACATATGGCCAATTAATTTTCTACAAAGGAGTCAAGAATACAGAAAGAAGAAAGAATGATCTCTTCAATAAATGGTGTGGGAAAACTAGATGACCATATGCAAAAAAATAAAACTGGACCTTTATTTTATACCACATACAAAAATCAACTCAAAATTGATAGAGACTTGAAGATAAGATTTGAAACCATAAAATTCCTAGAAGAAAAATAGGGGGTAAACTCCTTGATATTGGTCTTGGCAATGGTTTATCAAAAGCAAAAACAAACAAGTGGGACTACATCAAAATTATGCATAGCATAACTTATGTATAACAAACTTGTTATACATAACAAAAGTTATGCACAGCAAAGGAAACCACCAACAAAACAAAAAGTCAACCTATATAGCATGGGAAAAAGTGTTCTTGATAAGGGGCTTATATACAAAATACATAAGGAACTCATACAACTCAGAGCAAAAAAATCAAATAACCCAATTAAAAAGTGGGCAAAACGGACTTCCTGGCAGTCCACTGGCTAAGTCTCCATGGTTCCATAGCAGGGAGTGCAGACTTGATCCCTGGTCAGGGAACTAAGATCCCACATGCCACTCTGCGCAGCCAAATAATTTAATTTTTAAAAGCATTTATTTAAAAGAATGTGGGCAAAGGACTTGAAGGGATTTTGAAACACATCCAAATGGCGAACAGGTATCTGAAAAGGTGCTTAATATCACTAATCATCAGGAAAACACAATTCAAAACCACAATGAGAAAGCATCACATATCTGCTTGAATGTCTATAATAGGAAAGGTGAGAAACACTGAATGCTGGTGAGAATGTAGAGAAAATGGAACCTCAGTACACTGATGGTAGAAATGCAAACTGATACAACCACCACAGCAATCATATGAAGCACATCTAGAAGTCAAAACTACAACTACCAGCAATCCACTTCTGTATATATTCAAAGGAAATGAAATCACTACCTCAGAAGAGGTATCTGTACAGACATACCCATAGCACCACAAAAAGCAAATTTACAATAAAGCAAGTCACACAAATGTTTTGGTTTCCCAGTGCATATAAAAGCTATGTTATACTATACTGTTGTCTGTTAAGTATTCAGTAGCATTATTTCTAAAATAAATACATACCTCAATTTTAAAAATTACTGTTGTTGGTACCTCAACATAATAAAGGCCATATACAACAAACCCAAGCAAACATTCTTCTCAATGGTGAAAAACTAAAAGCATTCCCTCTAAGATGAGGAATAACACAAGGGTGGCCACTCTCTCCACTATTATTCAACAGTTTTGGAAGTCCTACCCAAGCAATTAGAGAATAAAAAGAAATAAAAGGCATCCAGATTGGAAAAGAAGTAAACCTCTGTCTGCAGATAACATGATACTATACACAGAAAGCCCTAAAGATACCACCAGAAAATTACTAAGAGCTAATCAATGAATTTAGTAAAGGTACAGGACACAAAACTAATACACACAAATCCCTTGCATTGCTATATGCTAACAACAAAAAGGCAAAAAGAGATATTAGGGAAACAATCCCATTCACTACTGCAAACAAAAAGGATAAAATACCTAGGAATAAACCTATGTAAGCAGACAAAAGACCTGTAAGCAAAAAACTGTAAGACAACGATGATAAAAGAAATCAAAGATGACAAAAACAAATGGAGGGATATACCATGTTCTTGAATTGGAAGAATCAACATTGTGAAAATGACTATACTACCCAAAGCAATCTACAAATTCAATGCAATCCCTATAAAATTTCCAATGGCATTTCGACAGAACTAGAACAAAAAAAACTTTACAATT
This sequence comes from Ovis aries, assembly GCF_016772045.2. Taxonomy (NCBI): domain Eukaryota; kingdom Metazoa; phylum Chordata; class Mammalia; order Artiodactyla; family Bovidae; genus Ovis; species Ovis aries. Next base: position 82,703,679 of record NC_056057.1, read on the forward strand.
TGTATGGAAACACAAACCTGAATAGCCAAAGCAATTTTGACAAAGAAAAACAGAGCTGGAAGAACCAACCATCCTGACTTCATACTATACTACAAAGCTACAGTCATCAAGACAGTATGATACTGGCACAGAAACAGAAATACAGATCAATGTAACAAGAAAGAAAGCCCAGGGATAAACCAACACATCTATGGGCACCTTATCCTTGACAAAGCAGGTAAGAATATACAATGGAGAAAAAAACAATGGAGCTCTTCAGTAAGTGGTGCTGGGAAAACTGGACAGCTATGTGTAAAAACATGAAATCACAACACTTCCTAACATCATACACAAAAATAAATTCAAAATGGATTAAAGACCTAAATGTAAGGCCAGAAACTATAAAACTCGTAGAGCAAAATATACGCAGAACACTCTTTGACATAAATCACAGAAAGATCCTCTGACCCACCTTCTATAGTAATGGAAACAGAAACAGAAACAAACAAATAAGGCCTAACTAAACTTAGGAGCTTTTTGCACAGAAAAGGAAGCTGAACACGATGTAAAGACAACTCTCAGAATGGGAGAAAAAACTGCAAATGAAACAATTAACAAAGGATTAATCTCCAAATTATGCATGTGACTCATGCAACTCAAATCAGAAAAACAAACAACCCAATGAGGAAACAGGGAGAAGACCTCAACAGACATTTCTCCAAAGACAACATGGAGGTGGCCAATAAACACATGAAAACATCCTCAACACTGCTAATTATTAGAGAAATGTAAATCAAAACCACAATGAGGAGTCACCTCACATGGGTCTGAATGGCCATCATCAAAAAATCTACAAACAATATGTGCTGGAGAGGATGTGGAGAAAAGGGAACCCTCCTGAACTGCTGGTGGAAAAGTAAAATGATACAGCCACTACGGAGAAGAGCATGGAGATTCCTTAAGAAACTAAGAATGAAACTACTATGTGACCCAGCAATCCCACTACTGGGCACGTACCCTGAAAAAAACACAATTCAAAAAGACACATGTACCCCCAGTGTTTACTGCAGCACTACTTACAAGAGTCAGGACACGGAAGCAACCTAGATGTCCAATGACTGATGAATGGACAAAGAAGTTGTGGTACATATCTACAACGGAATATTACTGGGCCATGAAAAGGAACAATGCTGAGACAGTTGAACTGAGGTGGATGAACCTAAAGCCTGTTGTACAGAGTGAAGTTAGTCTTAACAGATACATATGGAATCTGGAAAAATGGTACTGATGAACCTATCTGAAGGGTAGGAATAGAGACACAGACACAGAAAACAGACTTGTGGACACAGGAGGGGAAGGAGAGAGTGAGATGAACTGAGAGAAAAGCAATGAAGCACTGACATACATGCACAGTCATGCGTGAAACACACAGCTAGTAGGAAGCTGCTGTGTGACACAGGGAGCTCAGTCCAGTGCTCTGTGATGACCTAGACGGCTGGGATGGGGGCAGAGGTGAAGGGTCAAGAGGGAAGAGAGAGCAATTAGCCTCTAATTAAAATAAAAAAGATTTTCAAAAAGAATATGCTGCTGGGAAAACAGCACCAATAGACTTACTCAATACAGGGGTGCCACAAACTTTCATTTCAGTTTGTATACAAAAAAAAAAAAAAACACACACAAAGAGCCTACAAAGCACAATAAAACAAAATACTGCTATACGCCCAGGTTCACTGCAGTACTATTCATAGCAGCCAAGATATCTAAGTGTTCATGAGCAAATGAACAGATAAAGAAAATGGAGGCACGTGTTTAATATGATGTAGCCTTAAAAAAAAAGACAGAAATTCTGCCGTTTGTGACAACACTGATGAATCTGGAGGGTGTTATGCTACGTGAAGTAAGTCAGAGAAGGACAAATACTGCATGATATCACTTATCGCAGTCGGACACGACTTAGCAACTAAACAACAGCAAAAAAATCAAAAAGAAAAGGTAAATGTGCGAAGCCATGAATGTGTGGAAAGACTCTCACTATGTGTACCATATATCAAAACTATCACTGTTGATACCTTGAATATAATTTTATGTTTACTTGTCAATTATACCTCAATAAACCAGGGGGAGAACACTTCCCAAAATGAACATTATATAAACATAATGTGGCACTAATTTTTAAAAAACCAGTCTCTCTCACTCACCCCTTTGGCCACTCAGTCAAAACTCTAAACTCTAAATATTCCTATAAAATTTACCATGCATTTTATTATAACAGTGCTATTAACTTTAATAGTACCATTAAGTAGTACTATAAAATAGCAGCTGCTTAAATTTATCTCCTTGTTTCAAAACTAACCCTTTACTAACCCATACTTACATGCAAAATGAACACCTTTCTATAAAATCTGCTCTGTCATTCTCTAATTTTGATTTCACCACACTCCTCCACCCACTTACCCAGCTTAAAAACCTTCCCAGTTTTCTGTTGCCCATTTCACATGCCATTAGTTGCCTGATTTTATGATTCTAACTCAACATTCCCATACATCCATAATTCCCTGCATGTTGCCTACTGCTGCTGTAACAAATTAATCCACAAATCTAGTGGCTTAAACAACACAAATGATTTATCTTACAGTTTCCGGAAGTCCAAAATGTCTCACTGCGCTAAAATCAACATGGCACCAGGGTTTTGTTCTGAGAGAGTCATTTCCTAGGCAGGTTGATAAGAAGTCTAGGGGTCCCCAAGGAGAGAGGGGTCTGGAATTCTCAAGGAGGAAGAAAGGACAAACTTTTTTCCTTCTCTACATTCCTTAGTATTATATAACAACAATGTATTATGCCTGAGGACAGTCCGGATTAAACCTTCTGGCTAATTCTGTAAATTATGGGAGTAGACCTGCTCTTTACAAGGATTATATAACAACAATGTATTCTGCCTGAGGACAGTCTCTGGATTAAACCTTCTGGCTAATTCTGTTATCTTAAAATGCAAATTATGGGAGTAGATCTGGTGAGGTCTTTACAACCTCCAGATATTCTTTTGATTTACTGGAGAGTATATAACTTCGTTGCTAACACTAACAAGTGGGCACTCTTTCTGCCCCCTTCTGATGCCTATGTCAGAAGCTTTCTCTATCTCCTTTATACTTTAATAAAACTTTATTACACAAAAGCTCTGAGCGATCAAGCCTTGTCTGTGGCCCCGGGGCCAAGAATCCCAGCGTTGTGATTCAACAACAACCTTTCATCTTGGGGGCTCGTCCGGGATCCTTCAGGACAAGGTAAGGATGCTTGGAGCTCTAGTTCTTTGTTCTCTTAGCGAACACGTTTTCTGCTGTGCTTTACTAACTCTACGGTGTGCTTGTGTGAATGAATGACATGCCCAGTGTGAAGCAAATAAGGAGCCTGGCTCTGCGGTTCCATGGTGATCTCATACGGCTTATGGCAGAAACCTGTCGGGGGTTTCTACCAACCTGCCAAGGCCAAGAGGCACCCAATGTCTTTTTTGGGAACCGACCAGAAACAGGCAAAGCGTGTGGACCGAACTCTCCTTTCTCGGTCAAACCTTTCGGTCTCTTTGACCATTTCATAACTCCTTGGGAATTAGAAGTACTAACCTAATTTATCGGATCATAGACTTTCAAGGGACTTGCGATCTATACTGCTACTGTGTACTGTGGCAAACTTGGATTGGTAGTCAAGAAAGCGCCTAGCCTCGCTAGGAATCCAAAGTTTGGAAGCTAGATGGAGCTTTAGCCCCAAGAACATCTCTGAGGTTAAAGGTTACTCAGATTGGGACTGCAAAGGGTTTTTCCTTTGGTAACGCTGGCTCTTAGTGGACCAGAGGAGGCTCTCATACTGGTGTGGTGATGCTTGAAAAGAACATCCCAGCTTTATGTTCCTATCGGTCTTATTGTGGTCAGGAATATACTCAGGGTCGTGCACAGGCACTCAGGTGACGAATGTTTCCCCCAGCGGTCTTAGCTTGGGAGGCATTCCGGAAGGTTACTCTGATTGCACCCCAGGTGGCATCAGAGGCAAGCAAGGTTAAAGGTGAAGAGCTGGACATCAGATAGAGATGCTATCAGGTCTACCCCTGGTACATCCCCACCCATCTCGGTGGTAGAACCGGGAGGGTCAAGACGTCGCCTGCATCGGTAAGGGACAGACTAAGTCCGACCAGGAAGGAAAAGCTTTTGGTGTAAAGTCTGTCTACACCCCCATCTAGAGCAGGGAGGGACGCCTCCGGTAGGAAAATGGCCCTAGTCGCTATTTTTCTCTCTTACAGATGGGAGCTAACAACTCCAGCCTCACTCCTTTGAACTGTATCCTGAAAAACTGGGATAGATTCGATCCTGAGGGCTTAAAGAAGACACACCTGGTCTTCCTATGTGATACTGCATGGCCACGGTTATCCATTGGAGGATGGCAAACGGTGGCCGGTTGGAGGGTCTCTTAAGTATAATACTGTTTTACAATTAGACCGGTTCTGTAAGGAACAAGGGAAATGGGTAGAAGTAGCATATGTGTTGCCCTTTTTCTCTCTGAGAAATATGCCAGACTTAAGTCCTAAGGGTATAGATTTGGGCGTGAAACCTTCAACTCCCTCCTGTCCTCCTACTTTGCCCCTGTACCCGGGGCTCCAAGCTGAGCTAACTGAAAGCCAGAAAACACCCCTCAAGACAGCTGCTTTGGTCTCAGTGGAAACCCAAACTGAGATTCAAACTGCTTTGGTCTCAGTGGAAATCCAAACTGAGATTCAAACCGCTTTGGTCTCAATGGAAACCCAAACTGAGATTCAAAGTGCCCATGTGGAGGTCCAAACAACCCCTGTCTCAGCACAACCTCAGACCACTCTGGTTTCAGTAGAAACTCAGACCATCGAAGTAAGAGATGAGATGGAGGACAGGAGACAAAGAGAGAAAAAAAAAAACCCATGTTTCTCCAGTCTATCCCTGGGATCATATGTGCAGAGCAGCCAGAGAGACTGAGGAACAGCCACACAAGCTGTTGCCTCTTCATGAAACACCCACCAGGAGAAATAATCAGTCTATGAGAGTTAATAAGCCTTTTTCTTATCAAGAAATACAAAGAATCAAGGAGGATCTGGGAGACTATTTAGAGGACCCAGAAAAATATATTAGAGCTTTTAAAGGTGTTACTCTGCTTTATGACCTTACTTGGAAGGATGTGATGTATATCTTGGGACAAACGCTGACTCAAAGACTCAAGTTTTGGGAAAAGCGGTTGCTTATGGAGATGAATGGCTTGGTAATCAATCAGTAGGGAAGAGAAGCTCTTCACAGATTGACTGAGATTGATCCCAAAAGTGAAGAAGGAAAAGTGATCTTAAAAGATAGTTTTATCACTCAGTCGGCTCCAGATATCCGCCATAAGCTACAAAAACGGGTGTATGGACCAAATCAGTCTTTAGATACTCTGTTACAACTGGCTCAGATGGTCTATTACGATAGGGAATGTGAGGAAAAGAAAGAAAGGCAAAGAAAGACAAAGGAAAAGGAGGAAGCCTTCACAATGGCTATGAAAAACGCTCTTATGTAGCCGGAGAAAAATGCCCAGAGGGACCCAGGTGAAAAGGGATGGGCTTGCTATTACTGTGGAAAGGAGGGGCACCTCAAGCAGGATTGCCCTCAGGCATCTAAGCCGCCCCCAGCTCCATGTCCGGTCTGCAAAGGACCACAATGGAAGAGAGACTGCCCTCAGAGGCATAGGTCTCCAGGGTCGGACTCTCAAGACAATCAGGACTGAAGGTGCCCGCGGGTCCCCACACAAGCTCCCATCCTAATTGCACCTGAGGAACCCCGGGTGTTAATAATTGTGGGGGGCCAATCCGTTGATTTCCTTTTAGATACTGGGGCAACTTACTCTGTGCTTACTGAAGCCCCTGGCCCACTTTCTTCCCAATCAGCTTCCGTAACGGGACTGTCTGGACAAGCCAAAAGGTATTATTTCAGTTATTCTTTATCTTGCAACTGGGATTCTGTGCTATTTTCACACGAGTTTCTGATTGTGCCAGAATCTCCCTCACCCCTTTTGGGGAGGGATATACTGAGCAAGGTCCATGCCTGTTTTTATGAATATGGAGCCCTCCCTTTCTCTTCCTCTAGTCGAACAAAATGTAAATCCTAGAGTATGGGCTGATGGAAAATCTGTGGGTCGAGCACAAAATGCTATTCCTGTAGTTGTCAAGCTCAAAGACCCACACTTATTTCCACATAAGAAGCAGTATCCTCTGAAACCTGAGGTTAAGGAAGGGTTAAAACTCATCATTGAAAATTTAAAGGAACAGGGACTATTAATTCCCTGTAACAGTCCTTGCAACACTCCTATTTTGGGTATAAAGAAATCAAATGGTAAATGGAGACTAGTTCAAGATTTACGTATAATAAATGGGGCTGTAGTTCCTTCACACCCCGTGGCGCCTAATCCTTATACTCTATTGTCTGAAATTCCTGAACGAGCCAAATATTCCTCAGTAATTGATTTAAAAGATGGCTTCTATTCAGTGCCTTTGGTGGAGGAAAGTCAATTTATATTTGCCTTTGAAGACCCTACACAGCCAGCTTCTCAGTTAACCTGGACAGTTTTGCCCCAGGGATTTTGTGACAGTCCTCACTTATTTGGACAAAGTTTGTCATGGGATCTACAAAACTTTAATAGCTCTGAAGTGGTGGTGTTACAATATGTAGATGATATTTTGCTCTGTGCTGAAACAGAGAAAGCTTGTTCACGAGCCTCAGAAGATTTCTTAAGCTTTCTGGCAGGCTGTGGTTACAAGGCATCAAGAGAAAAGGCTCAGCTTTGTCAACAATCTGTTAGATATCTGGGCCTAGTCATACCAGAAGGGACTAGGGCCATAGGCCCTGAGAGAATTAAACCTATACTAAATCATCCCCTACCTATGACTTTAAAACAAGGATTTTGGGGAATCAAAAATTTGGATTCCGGGTTATGGGGAACTTGCCCGGCCTTTATATAAACTTATAGCTGAAATTCAACAGGCCCAAACTGACGGAACTGATTTGGTCTCCAGAAACTCAAAAGGCTTTTAAGGTTCTTCACACTGCTCTCCTGCAAGCTCCAGCTCTGAGCTTGCCCACAGGGTCAGAATTTAATTCGTTTGTCACTGAAAGGAAAGGTATGGCCTTGGGAGTTTTGACACAATCCCAAGGGCCTCACCAGCAACCTATTGCTTATCTAAGCAGAGAATTAGATGTAATTTCACGTGGGTGGCCCCACTGCCTAAGAGTAACTGGGGCAGCGGCTTTATTAGCACCTGAAGCTTTAAAAATAATTAAAGGATGAAACCTTACTGTACTGACTTCTCATGATGTGAGTGGAATCTTAAATTCTAAGGTTAATATTTGGATGACAGACAGTAGGCTTCTTAAATATCAGTCATTGTTGTTAGAAGGACCAGTAACTAAGCTTAAAGTTTGTGGAAATTTAAATCCTGCCACGTTCCTTCCTGAGAAGGAAAATGAAACACCTGATCACGATTGTTCTCAATTCCTAACTTTAAACTATGCAGCTCGGGAAGATCTAATGGATACCCCATTAGACAATCCTGACCTGGAAATATTTACAGATGGCAGTTCTTTTGTTCAGGATGGAAAGCGTAAAGCAGGTTATGCCCTGGTGACTGCTGAACAGGTTTTGTAAGCAAAATCTCTCCCCTTCTGGATTACAACAAAGTGGGTAGTATCCTGGAGAGGACTGGGAAATTGATTTTACTCATATGCAATAAACTAATGGATATTCTTGCTTACAAGTTTGGGTAGATACTTTTACTGGATGGATTGAGGGTTTTCTCTGTCGTGAACGGGCTAAGGAGGTTAATAAAGATTCTCTTCATCAGCAGAAGGATTCCCGTGGTGGACATCTCCACTTCAAGGAAAAGACTTTCTCCAAGTGTGTAAACCCCTTAGACAGCAATTACATGAGATGCTTCTCCTTCATCTGATGACATCTACCAACCCTAAAATGGACTAGTGCAACACACTGCACTTTAACTATGGACATAATGTGACTTTTAATTTTAATTTTAACTTGTTTTAATGACTATGTTGCCTTACATCTGCAATTGTATAACTGGATTTGTTTCTAGCAGCATGAAAGCTTTTAAGTTACAAATGGTTGCTCAAACTCCTGCTACTGCTGCACCTTCCTCCAACTACTATTTGGGGCCCCTGGATCAGATATCCTCAATATGAGGATTAGGAGAATATATTGCCTCGCCAATTTAGGGACAATGCCCCTTCTCAGCTCAGAAGCAGTTATGGAACCAGAACGATGCCCCTTTTCCCTAGGCAATATAATTCTCCTAAAAGAAAAGGGGGGAATGAGAGAGTCATTTCCTAGGCAGGTTGATAAGAAGTCTAGGGGTCCCCAAGGAGAGAGGGGTCTGGAATTCTCAAGGAGGAAGAAAGGACAAGCTTTTTTCCTTCTCTACCTTTCAGTTCCTTCTACAGTCTCTTGGGAATACCTGTTTCCTTGCCTTTCCCAGCTTCTAAAGGCTGCCCATTCCTTGGTTCACGGTCCCACATTATCTGACATCTGCTTTCATCATCACATTTCCTCTCTCTGTTTCTATCATCACATGGTCTTTTCCGACTCTGACTTTCCTGCTTCCTTTTACAAAGATCCTTGTGTTTACCCAGGATCTATTACCAGAATATTCTATTTAAAAATTCCTATTTTAATCTACAAAATTCCTTTTGTCACATAAAGTAACGTACCACAAATTCACATGGACATCTTTTGTCTGTGTTTGTGTTAGTTGCTCAGTCATGTCAGACTCTTTGTGATCCCATGGACTGTAGCTCACCAGTCTCCTCTGTCCATGAATTCCCTGGGCAATAATGGAGTGGGTTGCCATCCCTTCTCCAGGGGATCTTCCCAACCCACGGATGGAACCTGGGTCTCCTGCAATGCAGGCAGATTCTTTACCTTCTGAGCCACCAGGGAAGTCTGAGCCACCAGGACATCTTTGAGGGGGCCATTATTCACATCTTCCTTTTCTACTCTGAAGGCCACTGTTCTATTTCAGACCCCATTACCTCTCCTCTAGGTTACCCTATCATTTTAAAAAGGATTGACTTCCTCAAATCTAACTTGTCCCAACCATTTGTACAGACACCATAACCAAACTATTAATAATTCTCACTTTTCAGTGATTATTACATGTCTCATACTCACTCACTTCCCTTCTCTTTTTGTAACTATTCCAAACCTTCACACCTTTTTTAAGCTCACACACCATTCTCCAAGTCTTTTTTTTTAAGCCATTTTACTTCTATTGCACAGAAAAAAACAAATTAAGGTTACCAAGCATGTTTCTTACCTGTAAACCTAATTTGAATCCCATCCACCTCATGTTCCACCTGATTTCAGAGCAGGTGTTCCTCTTTCTATTAAGGCTAACTCACTGTAATACTACCGATCCCATATTCTCTAAATATTACTTCAAAGAGTATGGCCCATAAACAAAAGCAGCAGCATCCTGATCCAGGGAGCTTATCAGAAATGCTGTGTCTCAGACTCCAACCCAGACCTTCCGATTCAGAATCTGCATTTCAACAGAATTCCCATTACAGTTTGAGATGCACTATGCTAGGCTCCTCAAAGGCTACGCTATTACTTGTGACTTCAACCCTTTGCTGTCTATTTACTATCTCCTCTCAGGAAATAAAAAACTCAAGACTCTTTGATCTTTAAAAACAGACAAGAAAAAATAAGCGAACAATAGTACCTTGATATTGTATCTTTATCTCTCCTTCAAATTATAGGCAAATTCTAATCTGCCCCCATATACTCAAGTCACTATAATCTGACTTATATATCCTCATTGAAACTATTGAGGTGACCAATGACCTACTTCTGGAGGAAAAATAAAGGGAGAAAGAAAGAAATGTCAACATCTATGATGACAATGCTGACTATACCCTTTAAAAAAAACTTCTAACCACTTTTAATACCTTTTTTTTTCCTGATTGTTTTTTTCACTTCTATGGCTGTCTCTCAATGCTCCTTAAGGTTCCTCTTCACTTACCTATTCTCCCATAATTATTTAATTTATATTTATATATGGCTTCCTTTGTGGCTCAGCTGGTAAAGAATCCACCTGCAATGTGGGAGACCTGGGTTTGATCGCTGGATTGGGAAGATCCCCGGGAGAAGGGAATAGCTACCCACTCCAGTATTCTGGCCTGGAGAATTCCATGGACTATACAGTCCATGGGGTTGCAAAGAGTCGGACAAGACAGCGTGATTTTCCTTATTCACTATGTAAGGCTTAAATCATCATCTAAATGTTGATCAACCCCCAAGTCATCCTTTGCCCCTCCCAATTATCTTACATGCACCTCTGACACAATACAGCTGAAACTATTAGCCTACCTCTCCAAATCCACCCCCTTTCCCCTCAAATATACTCTATCCTCATGCAATGGTATCCACTGAAGTAGCAGAAATCTGGAAGTCATTCCATATTCCACCTGATCCTTTCCTCCCTTCTCCTATAACCAACTGATTTTCAAGTCCTGCCAATTCTACATCTTAACCAGGTCTCCAGTTTTCCAGGCTCTCTATTCCCTCAGCTACTATTTCACATGAAGAAGTCCTACATCATCTTTTACTTGGTCCAATGTAATACAAGTTCCCCACCTCAAATCTTTACCTTTTCTAATTTACTATTCACACCGCCACCTGAATCTTTCAGTTTCTCTCTGACAAAACTCTTCACAGCCTTGTACTGCACACAAAACTTCATCCAGCCATCCCAAAACACATAAAGTGCCAGAATGTTTCTTCATATACCTCTCTTTATCAATTTTATCTGCTACGAAAAGGGATACTTTATGTCCTAGCACTAATATCTACCTCTATGAAGCCTTCCCTTATTATGCCAAGCAGCTGGCATAGTTCCTTGAACTATGATCCTGCAACACTTTATTCACATTTAATTAAAATTATAATAATTAATCCGTCTTCTCCAACTAAACTGAGATCACTGAATTTTCATAGCCCTAACCAGCACAGACCTGGCAAAGGCAGATGCTCAATAAATATTTACTGGTAGCGTTCCTGTTGAATGGAATTCACTTTCCTTAACCTAGTATTAAAATGTTACATAATCTGTCTGGTCCTAACCTTTCCTTCTGAATTTGCCTAAGGCTCCATGCCTTTACTCCCACAGGCTGACCTACTGAGATTATCCTCTTCCCCTCCATCTTCTATTGAAACCATACCCATCTTTCCAGGGCTAGTTCAAGAGTCCTTTGTTCTTCATAAAGCCAACTCCAAGAAAAAAGAAAGCTCTCCCTTCTTTGAGTCCCTACACCACCTTATCTGCATCCTTAAAATCTCCATCATTCTCAGCATTGTATTTCAGATATTACTATATTACTACTAGACTACATCCTCTTTTAAGGAGCAAACACCAAATGTAATTCATTTCAGTGTCGCTCCATAGCCCTTAGCAAAACACACAGACAGTGGCCTTTCATTAAATAAACAAGCACACCACACTGAACCAAACAGTTTACAAAATACCTTTATAGGCATTTTTCGTTTGACTTGCTCTTTATATTAACTAAGGCATAGAGAAAGCAGATGCAAGAACTAGGATGAAGAGGGTTCAGAAGTTTAGAGGCCAGGATCTATAAAAAGGTAGAGTCAATACTCAAGAGCAAGTCTTCCAGTTCAAAGGCAGGCATTATTTATTGCTACCACACCATACTACATCTTTCTCCTCCATTTATTTCTTATATGTCTTTAAGGGTCCAGCCACACAAGCCTCTTTCCCAAGTCTTCAAAAGGTCACACTTTGCAACCTAATGTCCATCAACAGATGAACTGATAAAGAAGGTAAGATATCTACAACAGATTACTCAGCCATAAAAAAGAATGAAATAATGCCATCTGCAGTAACATGGATGGACCTAGAGATGATCATACTAATAAGTCAGAAAGAGAAAGACAAATACCATGTGATATCACTTCTATGTGGAATCTAAAAGAAATGATACAAATTAACTTATTTACAAAACAGACCCACAGACACTAAAAACAAACTTATGATTACCAAAGGAAAAAAAGAGAGGAGGGGATAAATTGGGAGTTCAGGATTAACAGATACACACTACTATATTTAAAACAGATAAACAGTAAGGACCTAGTGCATATCACAGGGAACTATCTTCAATATCTTATAATAAGCTATAATGGAAAGGAATCTGAAAAATAGTTATATGTAATATAGATGTATGACTGATTTTACTGCACACCTGAAATTAATTAATCATTTACATTGTTATATATTTGGAAAGATGGAAATGAAAATAAAATGGTAAATAAACTGTACTTAATTTTTTAATATGAAGAAAAAAAGGCCATGCTTCTTGACTTGATACCTTAAAATATAATTTTGTATCTTCCTTGGATGCTTAGATCATCACATAACTGACTCTTGTCAACTGCTGCTGCTGCTAAGTCACTTCAGTCGTGTCCGACTCTGTGCGACCCCATAGACGGCAGCCCACCAGGCTCCTCCGTCCCTGGGATTCTCCTCGCAAGAACACTGGAGTGGGTTGCCATTTCCTTCTCCAGTGCAGGAAAGTGAAAGGTGAAGTTGCTCAGTCATGTCTGACTGTTCGCAACCCCATGGACTGCAGCCTACCAGGCTCCTCCATCCACGGGATGTTCCAGGCAAGAGTACTGGAGTGGGATGCCATTGCCTAGGTCTCCATTTAACTGTCAACATCATAGTGAGGCTTTCCCTCATCAGAAAGATAAGTTTGTACATATACAGCCCTCTCCTCAACCAATGTCTCATTTACCACTATAGCCCCAATGCCTAAATCTATGTCTAGCATATAGTAAGAGATCAAAAGACATTTACTGAATTGATGAATAAAGTTAAGAACAAGTCATCTACTTCTCTGTCTGCAAATATTAATACTAAAGAATGCTTTGGGTAACAGATATCCAGCTAGTCAACTAATGGGCATAGGTCTACTGATAAAATTCTACTTTAAGAAGATTTAGGAGACAGAATCACATTTAGTTAATTAGCGTATTCAGGTAAACGGTGAGATTAATTTATTCTTTATTAACAACCAAACATTTTGCATTAATTACCTCATGGGGATTTAGTGAACAAAACTACTTTTTTTAATGTAAAAACTGTGTTTGCTCCTCTTTTTAATAACTAGAGGGTCTTCTTAATTAATTCAGTCACAGAAAAAACACAAATGGTCACTTAAAAATTTTAAATGCTCTCTCCTCTCTGGTAACCAGAAAAAAGCAAAATAAAACATTGGTAATAAATTTACATCCATCAGGATGGCAAAAACAGAAATCCTGAAAATATCAAGTAGTCACCAGAATACAAAGAAACAGTCACTCACATAAATTATCAGAGAAAATACAAAACTGCTAACTAAGACTTTTTTAAAAAAGCAATTTGGTAGTATCTATCAAATGCTTTGGAACTGTAACTCCACTTTAAGAACATATGCTACAAAAACATTTCCAAATGTGTCAAAAGTTATCCCTAGCATATACTTTGAAGGACTATTTGTAAATCAAAAATAATGAAAAAAATGGCTTAGTGCCCAACAGGTGATGGTTATATAAAGCTGATAAATTTCCTTATGGAATTCTATGTAGTTTTGCAAACATCTTCACATAATACTGTTTAAAAAATAGTAAAGAACATTTATGGCATAAAAAAATCTTTAATGTTTATGAATACATATGTTTATATGTAAGCCTATATGCAAAAAAAGGATGTACACCAATCTATTTACATTGTTATATATTTGGAAGGAAATGGAAATGAAAAGGACATAAAGGGTAGCTTTCACATCTTGCTATGCCTCCATGCTGTTTTCAAGTATTACATATGCAAATACCGAAAAAAGTGTAGGTTAAAAAAAGTCACACCACTTCACTGTAGAAAACTGAAAATTACAGAAAAATTTAAGGATAAACACCAACAGAAAAGTTTAAAGACGAACACTACCAGAAATTACTACAAACCAAAATATGTGGCATTTTACATTGTTTTTTACATTGTCACTCTCCTCAATAAAAACAAAAGAAGTTGTACTATTTACTCCAGTACACCAACTACTTAACTTTACAGACTGAAATTCAGAAAATTATGTGTGCTTAAGCAACAGTTAGAATTGGACATGGAACAACAGACTGGCTCCAAATAGGAAAAGGGGTACGTCAAGGCTGTATATTGTCATCCTGCTATTTAACTTCTATGCAGAGTACATCATGAGAAACGCTGGGCTGGAGGAAGCACAAGCTGGAATCAAGATCGCCGGGAAGAATATCAATAACCTCAGATATGCAGATGACACCACCCTTATGGCAGAAAGTGAAGAGGAACTCAAATGCCTCTTGATGAAAATGAAAGAGGAGAATGAAAAAGTTGGCTTAAAGCTCAATATTCAGAAAATGAAGATCACGGCATCTGGTCCCATCACTTCATGGCAAATAGATGGGAAACAGTGGAAACAGTGTTAGACTTTATTTTTGGGGCCTCCAAAATCACTGCAGATGGTGACTGCAGCCATGAAATTAAAAGACGCTTACTCCTTGGAAGAAAAGTTATGACCAACCTAGATATCATATTGAAAAGCAGAGACATTACTTTGCCAACAAAGGTCCATCTAGTCAAGGCTATGGTTTTTCCAGTGGTCATGTATGGATGTGAGAGTTGGACTGTAAAGAAACCTGAGCGCCGAAGAATTGATGTTTTTGAACTGTGGTGTTGGAGAAGACTCTTGAGAGTGCCTTGGACTGCAAGGAGATCCAACCAGTCCATCCTAAAAGAGATCAGTCCTGGGTGTTCATTGGAAGGACTGATGCTGAAGCTGAAACTCCAATACTTTGGCCACCTCATGCAAAGAGTTGACTCATTGGAAAAGACTCTGATGCTGGGAGGGATTGGGGGCAGGAGGAGAAGGGGACGACAGAGGATGAGATGGCTGGATGGCATCACCGACTCGATGGACGTGAGTCTGAGTGAACTCCAGGAGTTGGTGATGGACAGGGAGGCCTGGCGTGCTGCAATTCATGGGGTCGCAAAGAGTTGGACACGACTGAGCGACTGAACTGAACTGAAGTAACACTAGGGCTTCCGTGGTGGCTCAGCTGGTAAAGCATCCACCTGCAATGGTGGAAACCTGGGTCCAATCCCTGGGTTGGGAAGATCCCCTGGAGAAGGGAATGGCTACCCACTCTAGTATCCTGCCTGGAGAATTTCATGAACTGTACAGTCCACAGAGCCGCAAAGAGTTGGGCATGACAGCAACTTCCACTTCCAGTTTCAAGTAACAGTAACTAAAGGAAATGTTGATAATAATCAAGGCATATATCGTCCATAACAAACATTTTTCAAATGATTTGGGGGCACTATATATGAAGAAACTGATATGACCAATCATTACAGACAAAGTAGGAGATTTTCCTCTTCTTCTAGCCCACAGGACAATAGTGATAATTATACAGGCTTGGTTTATGGGACACCCAAAGCCTTTGGAATTTTTTGACACCAAAAATGAGACTCTGAGAGAAACAACTTTAATCAAAAGATAAAACAGACATTAATGAAAAATTTAGTGCTAAAATCATTCTGTGGAGAAAGACTGCATACTTTCCCTAAATGATCAGGAACAAAGTAAGGAAGTCCAATTTCACCTCTTCTAATAAACACTGCACTTGAAATTCTAACCACTACAAGTAAGCAAGAAAAAGAACTAGAGTAGGGGTAAAAAAGAAGTAAAGTGAAAGTGAAGAAGCTGAGCTGTGTCCGATTCTTTGTGACCCCATAGACTATAGCCTATCACACTCCTCCGTCCATGGGATTTTCCAGGCAAGAGTACTGGAGTATCTTCAGATAGGATAACACACCTTGTATATAAAATACCCTACGGCTACTGCTAAGTCACTTCAGTCGTGTCCAACTCTGTGTGACCCCACAGATGGAAGCCCACCAGGCTCTCCTGTCCCTGGGATTCTCAAGGCAAGAACACTGGAGTGGGTTGCCATTTCCTTCTCCATAAAATACCCTAAGGAAACCACTAAGAAATTATTAGAACAAACAAACAAGTCAGCAAGATGTACGATACACTATCAATACAGAAAGATCTACTGTTAAGGAATTCCCTGGCAGTCCAGTGGTTAGGATTCAGCACTTTCACTGCCAAGGCCCAAAATTCAATCCCTGGTTGAGGAACCAAGATCCCTCAATCCATGGAGAGTAGCCCCCCTGGGAAAAAAATCTATGTTAGTTTTACTCAGCAGCAATGGACAAGCAAAATCTACTTTAAAAATAAGGTCCTAATGTATAGCAAAGGGAACTATACTCAACACTCTATGATAAATCATAATGAAAATATGAAAAAGCATATATACATATAAATCCAAGTCACTCTGCTGTACAGCAAAAATTAACATGGCATTGCAAATCAACTATACTTCAATAAAAGTTTTTTAAATTTACAGAAAAAATTAACTTACAAAATCAATTCCCATTACAATAGCCTTAAAAGAAAAATCTAGGAATAAGTTTGGCAAAAAAAAAGGTGCAAGGATTGTACCTAAAAACTTAAAACACCATTGAAAATATTAAGGAAAATCTAAATAAATGGAAGGACATTCCATGTTCAGGTATTAGTTGACTTAACATTATTAGCTGACTCAACATTATTAAGAATATTGGTAATATTCCCAAACTAATCTTCAAATTCAATGCAATTCCTATAAAAATCCTTAACTTTCTTTTTTATACAAATTGACAAGCTGATCGATCCTAAAACCCATGTGGAAATGCAAAGGATCTCTCCACCACCCTCCCCCACTCCCCAAAAAACACAATCATACTTTCTGATTTCAAAAATTACTGCAAAGTTAGGATAATCCAGAGAAGGCAATGGCAACCCACTCCAGTACCCTTGCCTGGAAAATACCATGGATGGAGGAGCCCGGTAGGGTGCAGTCCATGGGGTCGCACAGAGTCAGACACAACTGAAGCGACTTAGTAGCAGTAGCAGGATAATCCAGAGTGTGTTGTACTGGCACAAGGATGGACATGTAAATCAATGGAATGGAACTGAGATTCCAGAAAAGTAACTTAAACTAGATCAAAGACCAACATATAAGAACTGAAAGTATGAAAACCCTTTGAAGAAAATATAGGAGAAAATTTTGTGACTTTCAATTAGGAAATGCCTTCTTAGATGACACCAAAGCACAAGCAACAAAAGGAAAAATTAACTAGACTTCATCAAAATTTAAAACTTTTTGTGTTTAACAGACATCAGCGAAGTGATACAAATAGACATCAGCAAAGTGATACATAGGGAGAAAATATTTGCAAGTCACATATCTGTGCCATAAATTATTTAACTGCTCCCCTATTCAGAGTACTCAGGTTGTTCCAGTTTTTATGATGCAGGAATTATTCATTTTGTGAATATACTAAAGACCACTGACTGCAACATTTAAAACCAGCGTAAACTGTGCAATTACTTTAAAACTAGAAAAACTAGAAAAAATAAGTAACACTGAAATGCTTCATATTTTAAAAGTATATCTTCTTTCCTTATGTTCCTAACACAACACTAAAAGTTAAAAAAAAAAAAAAAGGTAGAAAACACATGGCTGACTTTTGCCCATTTGCTCAGGCAAACAAGTTCTAATCCACTGAGCATAACCCTGTCTTCATGTTTCACTGAATCATGTATTCAAATGTATTTTTGAAGAAAGAAAAAAGACAGGAGAACAGCATACAACAGGCTTGATACTTGACTTGCACAAAGGCACATAATTTTGATTAGTCTAGCTCTAGTCATCATGCATTTATTTCAAGGTCAATATTAGACCCTGTTAATAGCAAAATGTATTAACAGTTTTATATACAAGCAATTTCATCCTCTTATCAACCCCTTCTCCTCCTGCCCTCAGTCTTCCCCAGCATCAGGTCTCAATGAGGATGAGATGGTTGGATGGCATCATCAACTCCAATTTGGTGATGAGTTTCAGCAAACTCCGTGAGAAGGTGAAGGACAGCAAAGTCTGGCATGTTGCAGCCCATGGGGGTCTCAAAGTCAGACACAACTGAGCAACTGAACACCAACAATACAAGCAATGGATAAAGACAGGAATACTCCCAAATTAATCTCTGGATTCAATGCAATCCTAGGAAATTTTATTCAATTCTGAAATGCTGGATATTTTGTAATTCAAATCAATCTAAAATTATTTGTCAAGTATCTATCACCTATAGGTACACACAGGTGACAAATGCTTAAGAGACAGTAAGATTAAAAAAGAACTTCATGGAACTTAAAATCCAGTGGCTGAAGTAAAAACAATTATGAAAATTCTCATCAAACTACGTGAGCTAGAAATGAAATAGGTACGGGGGGGTGGGGGGGGCGGGTGGAGTATTTACATAATTCTATACCTAGCAAAAACATCTTTTGCAATGGAGACTTTTTCAAACAGATAGAACAGCAGACCTACATTAAAAGAAATGTTCAAAACCATCCCTCTGGCTACAGAAAAATATCATATTAAAATTTGGGTCTATACAAAGGAAAGAGAAATGTTTGAAAAGGTATACATATAAGGGTTTCTCTGGTGGCTCAGTGGTAAAGAATCTGCCTGCCAAGGCATGAGAATGCACTGAACACAGGTCCACTCTCTAATGTGGGAGGATCCCACATGCCCCAGAGCAGCTAATAAGCCCATGTGCTACAACTACTGAGCCTATCCTCTGGAGCCTGGGAGCCACAATAAGAGAGGCCACTGCAATGAGAAGCCGGCACACCACAACTAGAGAGAAGCCCCTGCTCATCTCAACTAGAGAGAGACCTACACAGCAATGGAGACATAGCACAGCCAGAAATAAAATCAGTGAGAAATTTTTTAAAAAGAAAAGGTATATATAAAGTAGGTAAGTAACTTTTCTCATTTTACATTTCCTGTCTACTTATAACATGTTAAGTTATACACATGTAGAAATAAAACATTACAAGAACAGCACAAAAGACAAGAAAATGGAGATATGCTCCTATAATGTTATATTATACATGAAAGTAGACTGTGACAAATTAAAAATATATTACAAAGCCAAGGATACCAGTATCTCATAATAATCTATAATGAAAAAGGATATATATACATGGAGAAGGAAACGGCACCCCACTCCAGTACTCTTGCCTGGAAAATCCCATGGACAGAGGAGCCTGGTAGGCTGCAGTCCATGGGGTCGCAAAGAGTCGGATATGACTGAGCAAGAATATATATATATAAATAACCGAATCACTCTGCTATACACCAGAAACTAACACAACACCATCAATCAACTATATTTCAATTTAAAAAAACTCGAGGAGAAAACCTGTGAACATGAGTTGGGCAGTTTGAGGACAAGATGGGAAGACAAAGAACAGAAATCATAAAAGAAAAAAACTGCCAAGTGGGATTCCATAAAAATTAAAAATTTCTGCTCTTTGAAATTACTGTTAAGAAAAGGTGAGCCACAGACTGGCTCATCTTTATAAGAAACGTTATCTGATAAAGAGTTTGTACCCAGGATATGTACAGAACTCACACATCTCAGTAAGACAAGCAATTCAATTCACAAAGAATATGGACAAAACATTTTAAGACACTTCACAGAAGACACGAAGAGCAACTAGAAAGAAGCTCAACATTACTAGTCATTATGGAAGCTGTAAATAAAACCACAATGATATACCACTATGTATCAACTAGAACAGCTAAAATCAAAGACAAAAGCTGAAGTCTCGGTAAGAATGCAAAGTACCTGGAACGCTCAAACATGGCCAACTAGAATGCAAAATAGTACAGCCATTTTGGAAAACAGGCTGGCATTTTCTTATCAAGTCAAACACTCACTTAGCCATACAACACAACAATCCCACCCTTAATCTGCTCACCAAAAAAAAAAAAAGTATATTCAAATGTTCACAGCAGCTTTGTTCACAACAGCCCCAAACTGGAAACAATTCAATAGTTTATTAACTGGGTAGCAGGATAAGCAAACTGTGGTATATTCGTATGTGGAATATTACTCAGCAACAAAAAGGAACAGACCACTAGAACATACAACATCATCAGTGAATCTCAAAAGCGTGCTAAGTAAAAGACAGACATCAAAAATTACATACCATATAATTCCATTTATATGACATCAAGAAAGGTAAAACTAATGTGACAGAAAGTAAATTCGTGGTTGCCAAGGACCACAGGCAGAAGCAGAGGATGTATCACAAAGAGGCATAGGGAACTTTCTGACACAACAGGAATGTTCCAGCTATCATGATTGTGATGACTATTACACAGGTGTGTGTGTGTGTGTGTGTGTGTGTGTGTGTGTGTATATGCCAAAACCCATTTAACTATACACTTAAAACTGGTGAATTATACTATATGTAAAGTTATACTTCAATAAAACTGAATTTTAAAAAATGAATAAATAAAACATGTCCAATATACCTGGGGTTAGGTGGGAGAATTTTATTTAATGTAAGCCTGGTTGTAGTAAGTATACATAAAAGTGATCTCAGAAAAAAAGCATTAAGACAAAGCATTTTGGGATGAGATTAATGAAGGCTTCATAGAGAAGATGACACCCAAACTATGGTTGAAAGAATGGACAAGCAGGACTGGCCAAGGAAAGGTACAACATAAAGCAAGGTATAGGAGCTTACAGCTTCATATTTTTAAAATAGTAAGGAGTGCAATTTGTATTGTCATCAGTATATACAGTGAAAAATAAGGCTATTTTGGATCTGTCTACAATGGAGAATCTTAAATACCTAATTATACCCAATTCATGACCCAGAGAGATGTTATGGGGAGGGGAGGTGGGAGGGGGGTTCATGTTTGGGAACGCATGTAAGAATTAAAGATTTTAAAATTAAAAAAATAAAAATAAAAAATAAAATTAAAATTAAAAAATTTTAAAAAAAAGAAAAAAAAAGAATTTGACTCTGTAAACATGTTTTATAGATAAATGACAGATTCAAAGTGGTATTTTAAGATTAATTTGAATGCAAAAAACAGGAGGGACTCAAAAATGTAAAGCCCAAAAGCAAGCAGAATCAACAATAGGGACATGAGCTAAAGAGTTTCAAACTAAGTAAGAGCATACTAAAGATCATTACTTCTCAGGTGGCTTCCCAGGTAGCTCAGCGGGTAAAGAATTCATCTGCAATGCAGGAGACCAGGCAGGTGCAGGTTCAATCCCCAAGTCCGTTAAGATCTCCTGGAGAAGGACATAGTAACCCACTCCAGTGTTGTTGCCTAGAGAATCCCATGGACAAAGGAGACTGGCAGGTGACAGCCCATAGGGTCAAAGAGGTAGACACATCTGAGGTGACTGAGCACACCACACACAGACCATCACAGAAGAGCCAATGAGAACCAGTGATTCATCAGAGCTCGGCAAAGAGAGGAGTTAAGTACTGCTAAGGTCTTCCCCCAGGATGTTTGAGAGAAACTAATGCCACTTAAAACATGTATTCACACACAAATCAGAAACTTTAAAACTAAAAGCTATATAAAGAAGGTTAAAAGACTCACAAAAATATTAGTACCACAAAAAACACTTAGAATCTAATACAGAGAGCTCTTATAAATTAGAAAAATCAGGAAAATGAATCAAGAAATTAGAACATTCAATACATGAATGAAAATAAAGGCATCTTTACTAGATATTAAAGAAACACAAATGAAAAAAAAAATAGTGGGACATCTGACAATTCCAAGTGATGGTATACAAAAGAAACAGGCACTCTCACATCATTGGGAAATATAAATTGATAAAAGTCTTCTAAAGGTCAATATGATAGTGTATCAAGCTTATAAGCCTATAAATTGACCCCAGTAATTTTATCCCTAGGAAATCCAATCTAGGAGAAATTATGAACAAATGTACACAAAAATTTTGTGATGCATCCACAATCATAGGGAAAAAAACAAAAAACTAAGAATCTAGCAAAATGGACTTGGACAAACAAGTTACAATATATCCATATAACAGAATACTAGAAGTCAATATAAAAATACATATGGAGTACAGGATACAAAATAGATTTATAGTATGTTATGTAAAATTTTATGTCCTTACAAATATATGCACAGAAGTCCAGCAAAATGTTCATCAAAATGTCATAGAGTGATCTCAGGTAGGTGGATTCAAAGGGACTTTTAAACACTTATACTTCTCTGTACTACCAAAATGTCTACATAAGCCTCTATTATTCTTTGAGGATATATAAAAAATAATAAAGAGCAATATCAGAAAAAGAAATGACTCCAAGAGAAGTGAAATAATTAATTAAACGGTGGACAAAGTTTGAAGTGTCAATAAAATGTCTCAGTGAAAGTTTCCCTATGCAATGAAAATGCAGAAACAGAAAAGGGGAGGCATGCAGCCCATTAACTACTTTCAGTTTTCAGTTCCTCTCACTACCTTTTTCATTTCCATTTATGTAAATTCCAAATTTTAGCCTAGACTTTGATCCTCTAACCTACATTTATTTTCCAAATACATTAAGAACACTGGATTCCATAATTTGCATGTGTAGAAATTCATGGAACAAAAATCACTGTGAATAATACCTCTGATTTTTCTAGCTTTTTCTGTGATCGAACAGATGTTGGCAATCTGATTTCTGGCTCCTCTGCCTTTTCTAAATCCAGCTTCTACATCTGGAAGTTCTCGGGTTCCTATACTATTGCAGCCTACCTTGAAGGATTTTGAGCAATATTTTGCTAGCGTTGTGACATGAGTGCAACTGTGCAGGAGTTAGAACATTCTTTGGCACTGCCTTCTTTCAGACTGGAATGAAAAGTGACCTTTTCCAGAAGAGGAGTTAAAGAGCTTCTTGATGAAGGTGAAAGAGGAAGCTGCTTAAAACTCAACATTCAAACAATGAAGATCATGGCATCTGGTCCCATCACTTCGTGGCAAATAGATGGGGAAACAATGGAAACAGTGACAGACTTTATTTTCTTGGGCTCCAAAATCACTGTGGACAGTGACTGCAGCCATGAAATTAAGGCACTTGCTCCTTGAAAGAAAAACAGTGACAAACCTAGACAGCATATTAAAAAGCAGAGACATTACTTTGCCAACAAAGGTCCATCTAGTCAAAGCGATGGTTTTTCCAGTAGTCATGTACAGATGTGAGATGGACAATAAAAGACTGAATGCCAAAGAAATGATGCCTTTGAACTGTGAGGCTAGAGAAGACTCTTGAGAGTCCTTCGGACTGCAAGGAGATCAAACCAGTCAATCCTAAAGGAAATCAGTCCTGAATATTCATTGGAAGGACTGATGCTAAAGCTCCAATACTTTGACCACCTGATGTGAAGAGTCAATGCATTGGAAAAGACCCTGTTGCTAGGGAAGATTGAAGGCAGGAGGAGAAGGGGACTGAGGATGAGATGGTTGGATGACACCACAGACTCAATGGACATGAGTTTGAGCAAGCTCCAGAAGTTGGTAAAGGACAGGTAAGCATGGTGTGCTGCAGTCCAGCAAAGGTAGCAAAGAGATGGACATGACTGAGCAACTAAACAAGAACTGATTTTTCTAGCAAATACTTTTGCTTCCAACATCCAGTTTAAAGTTTACAAATATCTACATATGAAACAAAGTCAACCAAAAACAAAAATAACAGCAAAAACTTAAGTGATATTCAGAAAGCATACAAAATAAAAAATGTAAATGACCAGCCCACCGGAGCCTGTTCGGGGATTGACCAGAGTCCGTGAATTCAACGCTCCAAGCCCGTCCGGATGGCCCGGATCCCAGCTTTCTATCCTTTGAAAACACTAAATAATGTCCCTGCATCAGTTTTTACTGGAGCCAATCACCTGTCATGCCTGGAACAGGGATCGTACCCAGATAGCCCTTAGCCCCAATAATCACGAGGTCCACATCTTTAAGAAGAACGGGGGCCAGTGGGTGAAAGCCCATAAACTCAAGGAACACAATGGACACATCACAGGTATGGACTGGGCTCCCAAGAGTGACAGCATCGTCACTTGCGGGGCTGACCGCAACACCTACATCTGGAGTCAGAAGGATGGTGTCTGCAAGCCAACCCTGGTGATCCTGAGAATTAACCGGGCGGCCACTTTCGTCAAGTGGTCCCCGCTAGAGAACAAGTTTGCCGTGGGCAGCGGAGCACGACTCATCTCCGTCTGTTACTTCGAATCTGAAAATGACTGGTGGGTGAGCAAGCACATTAAAAAGCCCATCCGCTCCACGGTCCTCAGCTTGGATTGGCATCCCAACAACGTCTTGCTGGCCGCGGGATCCTGTGACTTCAAATGCAGAGTGTTTTCTACCTACATTAAAGAAGTGGATGAGAAGCCAGCCAGCACGCCCTGAGGCAGCAAGATGCCTTTCGGTCTGCTGATGTCCGAGTTTGGGGGCAGCAGCACCGGCGGCTGGGTGCACGGGGTCAGCTTCTCAGCCAGCGGCAGCCGCCTGGCCTGGGTCAGCCATGACAGCACCGTGTCCGTTGCCGACGCCTCAAAAAGCGTGCAGTCTCAACTCTGAAGACAGAGTTCCTACCCCTTCTGAGTGTGTCGTTTGTCTCAGAGAACAGCGTCATGGCTGCTGGCCATGATTGCTGCCCCATGCTCTTTAACTACGACGACCGCGGCTGCTTGACCTTCGTCTCCAAGCTGGACATCCCCAAACAGAGCGTCCAGCGCAAACCTGTCGGTCATGGAGCACTTCGGCAACATGGACAAGCCGGCCACGACCGAGGACCGCAACACGGCCCCGGAGACGCTGCACCAGAACAGCATTACTCAAGTGTCTATTTACGAGGTGGACAAGCAACATTGTCGCAAGTTTTACACTACCGGCATCGACAGAGCCATGACTATTTGGGATTTCAAGACCTTAGAGTCTTCCATCCAGGGTCTTTGGATAATGTGAAGCTGAGCGAGCCTCCAGACCCAGCATGAGGGCGGACCGGCTGCGCCCGGGCAGCGCTCCCATTCGCGCGGGGAGGGGAGACCGCAGCCACGAAACACTGAAGACGCACATGGCGCAAACCTCGTTGTGTGTTTTGTTTGAATATAATTGGTGAAAGTGTTGGGTTTTTTTTAAAGCAACAGTGATTTGGGTTTTGTTTGGGGGGTTGTTTTGTTTTGTCTTGCAATTTCATTCCATTCTTGACCAAAGCTTCTCTTTAAGTAGTTTATTATGGAACGCTGTCAACACTAACTTAAAGGAAGGGGTGAGGAGGTATGTAAATTGTCTGCTAAAAAAAAATTAAATAAAAATACTGAATATGTTTAAAAAAAAGTAAATGACCTTAAACATTAAGCAACATTAATTTTCAACTGGTTTTTTTTCAGAAATAGCTATTAATTTTTCAGAGTTAGGAAATGAAAGTTTGACATAAAGTCTATTCAGAAAATTTTCACCAAGAAAAACAGATCATTATCTTGATCACACAACAGAGTGCAAATATAAACATTAAGTCTGAACTTATTCTTTTGTGGGGGGGTAGGGGAGGGCCCACACACATCCTGGCATGTGAAATCTTAGTTCCCCAACCAGGGATCTGAACACTAGCCCCAAGCACAGAGTCCTATACACTGAACTGCCAGGGAAGTCTCTGAATTCATTCTATTCACATTAAAAGTGACTCCCAATATCCTTGACTCATTCCAATAAAGTAGAAGTTAAAAGAGGGAGGTTCTTAAATTCTTCACTTAAAAATCAAAACAATTACTTCCCCCATCCTGGAGTATATGTGAACCAAAACAGTAGGTCAAGTTTAGAGATACAAATGGCATCTGTGCAAAAGTTGATTTGCATTAATCTGTGGAGAAAAATATTTAAATTAATTCAACCACTAATAAATACATTTTGGAATTGGTCTTCTAGGAGATTGCAATCTAGTAGGGAAATGTAGTCAGACAAACAAATTTTTAAGAGCTTTCTCTACATTAAAGCTACAGCAAAGTGCTATAAGGATATTAAAAAAAAGAAATTAACTTTTTCTGGATGAATGGAGAAAGGTCTCAGGATGGTGGAATTTGAGCTGGATTTTGAGCTGCAAAGGTGGAGGCAGAGAAGAGAAAGAAAGGGATTTCAAGCTAAAGGAACGGCAAAAGTAAAAATGTAGAGAAATAGAAGTGCCTCTAAAAGCAGAACTCTGAGAGAACAGGGCCAAATAATAAAAGGCCTTAACTGACAATGCACTAGAAACTGTGGACTTAAATTAATGGAAGTGACACAACCTCACCAAAATTTTCAGAAAACTCTCCTGGATAAAGAATGAACTGGGAAGAAAAGAATGGATGAACAGGGAAGAAAAGAATAACAGGAAGGAAGTCTGATCACAAACAAGGGCCTGAACTAAGGCAATAATATCAGTGTTAAAAATGTGATGCAGAATGAGTCGACATAAACGTCAGGTAAGGTCTGGTCAGAGAAGTTGCAAAACAAAACACAAGGCCATCTTGGGAACGAAAGGAGTGATTACAGGTTTAGAGATTTAAGACAGTTCACCTAAAATTCCATCCCTTCTGAGTGTTTCTGCATTTATTCAACTAGCCTATCTTTTTAACACTTTTGAAAAGCATTCTAAGAACTCAATTCATCTATGGATACTCACGACATTTCTAGTAAGTACATATCAAATCAGTATTTTATGAGTAATACTGTTTTAAAAATTCTGGAATGTCTTCATTTATTTTTGAGCACTAGTTTTTAGGACAAAACACTAAATAATTTCACCACAGAGGTACCCTACAACATATGCAAGTGAATGCTAGTAAAGTCATTTAAATTTATGCCTATCTTTAGATCCTCAGGGTCTCATTATTCCATAATCGAGGCTTCTGCTGCTTCTTGGTAGAAGGGAACTTCCACAGGTTCGGAAAAGGAATCAATTACATATAGCAATTTATTGTACTGATTGCAACTGGTCTGACTTGAGTGACTTCAGACCAAGACATGCCATTGCAAAACAACCGTCAATAACTAAGTATTACTAGTGCCTCCAAGAAATGTTTTTAGCCTCCTAGTCATAAAACCTACAATTTAAAAGACAAAATTACCTGAAAGGACCTTTAGAAGAATCTGGGTTTTTTTGAAAGTTTTTTTTTAAATCCTCAAAATGCTGCGGAGATGGTCAGAAAACAGAAATTAACACACAAGTAACCAAACAGGGTAAATTTTAGCAAAACAGATCACCAAGTGAGGTGGTCAGCTCCCCTGAACCCCTATAGCACAATATCTATGAAGAGTTTATACTTCAGGATCAGCTCAGCATTTGAATCCAAGCTGACCTTGGAACAAATCACTTAACTTTATTTAGAGGTTCCATTTCCCAGTCTATCAACAAGAATGTTCCAACCACAACATGGGTTTTGGAGGTGAATGTATGTTAAGTATCGGTCAATGCCCCGCACTCAGTAAAACCTAAATGTCAGTACCACTCTCTCATTCTACACAGCCCCTCTCTTCAGTTCACTTGCACATTTATTGTAAGGCCAATCAGCAGATTATGTGACTTCTCACACCCCAAGTGTCAACTAGCAAAGAAAATACGTAACCTGGTTATAAAGGAGAGAAAGAAAGGACTTTATGAAAAGCCTGAGCAGCAGGGGGCTAAAGATTCATATGGAGGCAAAGAGCAGGTTGTCAATGGAAGTAGAAGTCATAAAGTAGAAGTCAATGGAATAGAGGATTTATTCTAGGAATACAGAGGAAAACTTTCATTCCATGGTTTCAATACCATTTTAAAGGTGCATGTATTTCCTTAAAATATCTATACTGACAATTCATTAATATATAAGCTCCAAGAGTGCTACAAAATATCACTCTGCTATTTCCTATAGCAAAATACACAGTTGCTATTAAACTCTTTTAAGTATTCAGGCCCACAGTATTTCATATGCTCAGTAAACTCCATCATCCCTTCCTGTCCCCATTCAACAAGTAATAAGTCTACTGGTGCCAGATATTACGCTGAGCACTAGGAATACAATGGTAGGCAAGACAGGCTAATTGCCTTCATGGAGCTCACAATCCAACAGTCTATTCATTAAACAGTGTGGGCCATCTACCATAATTACTTAAAACTTTCTGCATTAACATGGACAAGAGATCAACTAGTTGTTCCAAAACAGTAATAACACATTTGCTATATTTAAAAATCAAGCTTTTCAATCAACTGTTTTAACTATATATTCTGAATCCTATTTTCAAGTAGGACATTTGACAAACTAGGCATAATACAATGTGAAATCTAAAAACTGTATGAAAAATTAGGTTTTTGACCCAGAAAAAAAAACTCAGAAGACACAACTGTCTATATTTTGAAGAGACAGCATACATGCTTGCTCTGAACCATTCCAAAAAGCTAAACTCAAAGCAGTGAGCAGAAGTTTTGTGGAGGCAGATTTCTGGTTTCAATATGAAAAATTCCAACAATTCAAACTATTCTATAAATATTCTACAATGTTATATTTCTGCAATAGTCTATAATATTTCTATACTTTATAATCTTTTTCCCCTTGAAAATGTTTTATTCAGATGTAATTAAAATACAGCAAAATTTACCAATTTTAAATACACACAAAACATAAATTTTTCATTTAATCCTTGAAATAATCCAAAAAAACAAGTATTTCCCTGTTAAAGTTTAGGAAATGCAATCTCCCAGGGACTTGCTAAGAAACTGGGCAAACCAGGAGTAGAAGCTCCGAATCTAACAGAATAGGCTATCGCAAAAGTAATATATCATCTTCCCACCTCTAGATGTATACATGCACACAGTCAAAAGGCTAGCTGTCAGGAATGTTGCCAATATATTCTAAAGCTTCTTTCAAATCCAGCCGTTTATAAACATGGGTGATCAGTACAGACACCATGAAAAGATTCTGTATGAATGATCCTCTAGAATGCCAGGCTCATAAGGGGAAGAAACTTGGCTTTCTTCATTGCTATATTTCAGTCCCTAAAACAGTTATCTGGCATATAATACATGCTCAATAAATACTTGCTAAATATAAAATAACACCCCTAACAACACATAAAGCTGCTCTGTAATAAATAGAAAATACACAGCACTATTAGATAATAAAGGACCTCACTGAAGTACCTAGCAACTAAAAAGTCTGATAAACACAAAATTCATTCTTAAACCTACACCATACACTTAATATCTATCTAAAGCACTGAAACTTAGACCTAATCAGTCAAAAAAAAATTTACCTGCAAAAAATATAAACATTTGGCAAACCTACCATATTTCATTTAAAGTAAAATATAAACTCTTACAAGATACAGAAGCTAGATATGGTGAAATTGAGTGTTCAATCTTGATATTCTCTGCTTAACACATCAACTAGCACTATAAGAGTGCTGCAACCCTACAAGAATGAAGAGATTTATACAGCTGTTTTGGTTTAAAGGCAAACGCATCTCTACTGGAATCACATCTTTACAAACACTAGGCTGACGCTTCAAGATCTAATTTTACAGGTACACACATTGTATTCAACATAACCACGCTCAGCAGCTGCTTGGCATTACTGAAAAGACCAACAGATTAAAAAAAAAAAAAAACGAAAACGACAAACATTTTCCAATACCCTAAACTATAAAGCCTAGAATTCCTACATATCTAAGGGAATTTAAGAACATGAAATATCCTCAAAAGTTACTTTCAATTTATTTTGCTTAAGATATAAATTTATATCAAGGCACACGCTGTTTTTGGAGAATAGTATTATATAACAGGTAAGGCATAACAGCTGCATAAAAGAATTACTCCAATTTCACTAGATTAAATTATACTTTCCAAAGATACTTGAACAAAAATCCTGACACTTAAAGGTCCAGTTAACTTTAATGTAAATAATTTAAATAACAGATACTGCAATAGTGTAAGAAACGATCAGTACTAAGTCATTCACTCGGTCACTATACTGGATCACAGCATCTAGACTGTATTTAAATGACGTTATCAGCAACTGAGTGTCACACAAAACAAACAATGAAACCACAATCTCGCCATTTTTTTCTTTCTAACACCAGGACTGGAAGGTCAGGTGAAAAAACTATCCCACACAAGAACATAAGTATCTTCAGAATTTATAACCATGAGCTTTCACTTCAGCTGTTTCACATACTGAAACAACGAACTTTACAGAAAGGCTGCTTCTCCCATCGCTGTACTCCTCATATGCAACATATGCAACCCACACCTAACTTTGACATCAGCACCTGGTGCCAACTCTCCTTTACAATATTTACTCCCTAAGCCGCAACCCAGTCCTACGTCTCCAGCAATGAAACATCTTCTGAGAGCTTTCAAATTGTGACAAATCCAACCACCTCTCGGTTTACCCAAAGCAACTGGGCTGTAAAAGCTAAAAGCAGTTTAGAGAAATTTGTTAATATATTAATGCAACAAGTTTAAAACTTTGAACTCCTCCCCAGAACCCTTCCTTTCCAGAGCGAGGAGAAAGTCTGCTGGACCTGTCGCTTTGTCCCCTCCAAACCCCCCACCAGGGGTCCCGGGCGCGCGAAAGCGCCCCTCCCCACCGGAAGCCCCGATCGAGATGGGGTTTTTCGCCCCGCCCGCGGACCCGAATTTTGCGGAGTCTCTTCACCTCCAGCCCAGTCTCCGGGCTCTGGCCGGCCCAGCCCATGACGGACGCTCAGGACGCCGAACTCACCTGATCACCGGGCTGTAGGGGCTCCGGGAGCGGCGCCAGCTGCTGCTGCTGTAGGGGCTGGGGGACACGTCGCCGCCGCGCTCGTAGGAGCTGTGGCGGCTGTAGCTGGGGGAGCGGCGGCGGCTGTAGGGGCTCGGGGAGCGGGCCAGCCGCCGCGAGTAGGGGCTGCTGCCACCTCCCGCCGGACTGGGAGACTTGCGGTTCCGCAGGCCCTGCGAGGCCCGGTGAGACACCGGGCTGTCGTCCCGACCTCCCAGCGGGCTCAGGGACCGCTGCCGCCGCCTGTAGGCCTTGGGCTCGGTCTTGTCCTCCCGGTAGGCCTTGGGCGGCTCCTTATAGGCCGAAGGCGGTTCTTTGGACGATTTAGTCCGGCTCCGATGGGCTTTCGGGTCTCGGTCCTTGCGGCTGCTGCTGCTGCTGGACGTGGCAGAGGCGCTTTTCCGCCGGCCGCCGCTGCTGCTGCTGCTACCGCTCTTGCCGGCCTCGGCCCGCTCCTCGCCGCCGTGGCCGTGGCGGCTGCGGGACTTGGAGGCCTCGCCGCCGCCGCGCTGCCCGTCCCGCCGCCGGTGCTCGCGGTGGCGATCCTTGCTGCGGCCGCTGCTGCTGCGGCGGTCCCGGCGGGGCCTGCGCTCCGACCCCTCCCCGCGACGCTGGGTGCCGGAGGAGGAGGCCGGACTCCCGCCGCTGCCCCCCGTTCCCCCGGCAGCCGTCGCCGCCGTTGCCGCGCTGGCCCCCCCCAGCAGCAGCCCCTGCTCGGACTGGGAGCTTACATCTTCGTACTCCACCAGCGGGGTCACACCCCCGCCGCTACTAGCACCGCCACCGCCGTCCTGCTGCGGCTGGGGCAGCGAGAAGACCCGACGCTTCTCCGCCTCCTGCCCGGCGCGGGGCCCGCGGCGCCGCTTCTGCCGCCCTCCTGCGCGCCTCTTGCCTCTCGCCAGCCGCTTGACCTCCAGAGGGGGGCCCGGGCTGAAGCAAGAGGAGGAGGCCGCGGCGGCGGCGGCTGCGGCGGCGGCCGTGCCGGGAGCAGCCAGGAAGAGCAGAGGCGGCGGGGGCGGCGGCGGTTGCAGGAGCTGCGGCTGCAGGAGCGGCAACAGCAGCGGCGGCTGCTGAGGGGACAGGAATCGCCTCCGTTTGCGGCGTTCCTCCAACTTCTTCTCCGCCCAGCTCAAGCCCCCGCCTCCCCCCAGCGCCGTGTCCGAGCTGCTCGGCATCGCCTAGAGCCCGCCGCAGAGCGCGGCGCGGGTGCGGCCTCCTCCCGGGTCAGATCCTGGCCATTTCCCCCGCCGGAAACGGGAACGGCGGCAGCAGCGGCGGAGGGACACCGAGCACCAGGGCCGTCCGGGAGAAGCGCCACGATAATCCGGATCGGGACTTGGGTCCCTGGGTTCCAGGTCACAGTGGGGTACGTAGCGGCCTCCGGGCCCGAGGGCAGCAGAAATCCCGGCGGCGGAGCCCCCGATCGCTCTCGTCGTCCTAGCTTCAGCCGCAAAAACACCAGATGCGCCGGGCGCTGACCTGCGGGGGAGTCCGGAGTCCTCCAAGTGCCCCCCAGGGGTGGGGGAGCAGCCTCGGCTGCGCTCTCGGCTCCGGCAGCGCAACGCGGAAGTACCACCTTCGTCGCCGCTTCACTTCATCGCGCCCTGACGTTGGGTGCGAGTTCAGGGGAGGGGAGTGGGCGAGACAACAACACGCCTCCGCCGCCTCCTCCTCCTTCTCAGCGTCGACGTCGTCCTCCTGTAGTGGCGGCGACACACGGCGGGCGCCTCGGAAGTGGCCTGGGCCTGACAACAACTCCCGGCCTAAGGCCTCGCGCACTCTGCTGCCCGCAGGGACGGGCGGCGGGGCGGGGCGAGGCGGGGGCGACCCGGCTGCGGCTCACGGTTGGGGCAGCGAGTGTGCGGGGCTGGGCGGGGGGCTGTTTCCGGGGAGATGGGGGCGGGGGGGCGTTTCTGAGTCTGTGGCGGTGGGTAGGGGCCCTGACTTTCTTCTTCCTCCGCCGCCGCGAGCAGAGGTGGCGGTGCTGCCCTTTTCCTCCGCTGCCCCCCTCCACGAGGAGGCTCCAAGAGTGCGCGGCCGGCCTGGCTCGCTCCTCCCCTTCCCTCTCCGCTCTTCGTCAGGAGGAGGAAGGACGACGGGACTTGCTGGTTGGGCCCTAACCTCCGCAACCCCTCCTTCCAGCCTCGCTCTTTCGGCCTTTCCCCTCGGCCCTGACGCAAGGCCGGGAGCGCGCACGTACGTCGCGCTCCGAGAAAGCCGAAGGTGAGTGGTGTCAGGGGCAAAGGAGGCGGGAACAAAGTTACCGCGCACAGACGTGCTCGTTTCCGCCAAGCGGCTGGCTCCGGGCCGGAAGTGACATAACGAAGAGACAGCTTCACTTCCGGTGAGGGTGGGACTCTGTGTGAAGAAGGGTTAAAGAAAGATTCCTGTGTCGCCTACGGCTGTCGCTGGAGAATCACAGTAATGGCACGTCTGTCGTGCCTGTTGCTTGCATCCAGCGCGCATTGCCGACTCCGGATCACCGCAGGCGCCGTACCGCTTGCTTGTTGAAAGGTCATGGCGAGAGCGAGAATCTGAAGATTCAGCAATACGCCCTTAATGGCTTTTGGGGCAGGGTAGTCACCCCGTCGTCTACCCTCAACCAAGCCCGGGAGTTGGAACGCTGCGAGAAGGGAAGAGAGGGCGCCCTGCAAAAGAGGGTGGAGGTGGCATTAGCTTAAACTATGTCATGTACATCCAAGTTCCAGGCCCCGTCTTAACCTAAAAACAGTTGTAAATCAGTGTGGAATTTTCATAGTGCTGAAGTTAAAAAAACAAATACGAGGAATAAGGAAATGTCAAGAGAGTCTCAGAATTACTACCAACGGCCTTGAAGTCAAAACACCCTGCTCAAATGAGAGTTGTCATCTTGTCACTTCACCCTGTTTCACCTTAACTATCTAAATCTGTGGGTCTGCAAAACATAACCATTTAGTGATCTCAGGTCTCATTGCATTACCAGCCTTGTCTTTCAGTTATGGCCTGGGTACTTAAGACAATGAGATTAAAACTTAAATGACTTACTGTTTGGGGGGATTTTTTAATTGGAGTATACAGTTGATTCACACTGTTGTGATAGTTTCCGGTGTATAGCAAAGTGAATCCGGTATACATACATACATTCTTTTTAAGAATTCTTTTTCCTCACAGGTGTTTACAGAGTATTGAGTAGAGTTCCCTGTGCTATATCTTAACTGGCTTTTATTATGGTTGCAAAGAAAAGCTGAGTACTGCGTCGTGGCCACAAGTAGTCACCCCTTTCCAAGTTTATTTGTTCAGTCCATCAGTTTGTTCTTGGTTCTTGAGCACTTGATATCCGCCTTTCATTCATGCTTTAGTGTAAATAATTTTAATTGATTTGACACTAACACTGTATCTGAGTCTGGACTGATCTAAGATAAAATCAGACTTACCTAAAAGAAAGTACAAAAGGTGTTTGCTGAAGGGTAGGTAATCTTGAAATCGGTTCATTTCCTAGGAGACCACACAGTAGGTCCTGCCATGTAGCCAGAAGGATGTGGTAAGCGCATTGGGCAACTGAATAGTAAGGAGCAAGGCGCCTAAAAAACGTTTCTCCTTGGCAGTACTGCTGAATGAATTCAGTATTCCTGAAGCCTAAACTAGTTAGCAAGCAGCTTTTCCCAAAAACTAGGATCAGCCTGCACTATCATCCTACTTTGAAAGCCCTGGAATAATAGAACAAGGAGAGCAAAACAGGTTTATCTAGCGGTTCCTCACATGCAACAAATTTCATTTAAGAATATCATCTTCTATTCTATACTTGCAAAGAAAACTTGTTCCGTAGAAAGTGAGTAGCTTCCAATCTAGGTTGCAAACAGAAAACATGTACTAAAATATTTTTAGTATTATTCTGCCACCCTGTTTGTTTCTGCGAAGATCCATCTTAGGCAGGGGTAGGGGTGAGGGGAAGTGGGGAGAAGACCAAGAAGTGAAGCACTTTGAGGTCCCCAGAGAGAGCTACTCTCATGCTTTGAAATGCTAATGATTAGCAGGGTTCAAACTCCCCAAAAATGAGAAAGACCTTTATATTACAAGTCATATGTTTCTGCAAGCTTGTCTACTTACCTTCATTGTGAAGAGACTTGCAATTGCCACCTGAGGCTATATTTTAGCCTTTTACTATTTGTGTGTTATGTCATATTGTCTATTGGTTTTTAAAAGAGAAAAGGAAGTGGTAAGTTTTTTTTAATTGTTTTCCTTATCTAATAGCTCATATCATACCATTTCAACTGTTATTAAAGTGTGGCCTGAAACTAAAACTTTTTCAATGAATCATGCAATCAAAACTATTTTCATAATAAGACATGATTTGTCTTTATTATACTCATTTTTTCACAAATCCACCATGGAGTTTTCCAGAGGCAACGTGACATGTGATGATACCATCATTCTGATGGCTAATAGAATGTGTGTCATATGTTTTCTAGAATGTTCTTAAGTATTAGGTTTCTGAAATGTGTGAACATTTGAAATATCTGCCCAACTCAGTGAAACTTTTCCAACTGAATAATGGATGATGTTACAAAATCACGAGTTAAAGATTCATTCAAAGTGCAGAACAGACTGATAAGCTTTAATGTAACAGAACAAAAAGTTGATTGATATGATTTCAGATCTCAATTTATAATAAACCTTTAAGAAACTACTGTGGAGTTTTGGTGTAGTATCAAAGAATAACCATAATTATCTAGAAAAGCTATTAAAATACTCCCTCACTTTTCCAACAGTGTATCTTATTCATACTTTTCTACCATAACATATTGCGACAAATTCAACTCTATTAAACCAGTCAAAAAAGAGATCTGTAGAAAGGTAAAACATGAACCCTCTAACAGTTTTTCTTTTATAAAAATAGTTTCTTTCATTTAAATATGTTGTTTTAATATATGATGAAGTCATCTTAAATGAAAAAAATAATTTTTTTGGCCACATGGAGTGGCTTGAGGGATCCTAGTTCTTTGACCAAGGGTCCAGTCAAGGCGCTTGACAGTGAAAGTGTGGAGTCCTAAGCACTGTACTGCCAGGGAATTCCCTAAATGAATATTTTTAAATTGCCTCCATTTTTATTTCTAATAGCAATAGCTATAACTCATATAAACTAAAGCTTTTTTGTGGTGCTCAAAAAAATTTTTAAGTGTAAAGGGATCTTCAGATCAAAACCTTTGAGAAATGTTACATAAAATCATTAAAATTCCAGTTCTTCCATTCATGCTTCTGATGGTACAAACAGTTCACAGACAGGTCATGCACTGTAATTCCAGAATCTTCCTTGTAACTAAGAATTTCTGCAGTGTCTTTCAACATTGCTGCTCCTTTAGACAGGTTGGATGTTTAATTTTCAGTTGGGTTTTTTCTCAGTCTTGAAAACCTTAACCTCTCTTTATTTCATCCTTTATCATAAAGAATACCAAGCTTAGTATTGTTAGAGAAAAGCAAAGCCAAAACAATAAAACTTTTCAATTCAATAGTAAAATCAAATATTGGCTAGTATCTCCTGAATATTTACTGTGTGTCAGGCTTTGTGCTGAGTGCTTTATGTTTATTTTCTCATTTAATTCTCTCAACTGCATCTAAGGGGCACAGTGGTAAAGAATCCACCTGCCAATGCAAGAGACGGGTTCAGTCCCTTGGCAGGGAAGATCCGATGCAGTAGGAAATGGCAATCAGCTCCAGTACTCTTGCCTGGAAAATTCCATGGACAGAGAAGCATGGCAGGCTACAGTCCATGGGGTCTCAAAGAGTCCGGCACAACTAAGCAGCTGAGCGTGCACGCTCGCACCTGCATTTAAAAATAGGATGACCATAGTCAGCCTGCCTGGAGTGGTCCTTGTTTGTGCCACTTGTACAA
The DNA here is from genome assembly GCF_016772045.2 of Ovis aries. Taxonomy (NCBI): domain Eukaryota; kingdom Metazoa; phylum Chordata; class Mammalia; order Artiodactyla; family Bovidae; genus Ovis; species Ovis aries. The sequence continues at coordinate 82,740,370 of NC_056057.1, forward strand.
GCATAATTACTAATACTACCCCCCTTCCAATATGGGGCTTCCCTGGAGGCTCAGATGGTAAAGCATCTGCCTACAATGTGGGAGAACAGGGTTCAATCCCTGGGTTAGGAAGATCCTCTGGAGAAGGAAATGGCAACCCACTCCAGTACTCTTGTCTGGAAAATTCCATGGATGGAGAAGCCTGGTAGGCTACAGTCCATGATATCTGAGAGTCGGACACAACTGAGCAACTTCACTCACTCCAGAATATAAATTTTTCAAGTTGGGACATAAATTATCTGATCACCTTTCCCATAAAAAGTACTATCAACAGTTTACAAATTAGGAAACCAAGGCATAGAGAGACTGAGTGTCTTGCCCAAAGTATACTGCTAGTTAATATGGATCTGGGATCCTAAAGAATAACGAGCTGTTCCACGATAGTGCTCCTGAGATTTATGTTGAACCCGACTATGGTAACATATTCCAGAATAAAAATAACACACAAAATCTTATGATAAAATTTTAAGTTCAGTTTCAGTAGTCAAACACTAATGTGATACTTGTGTTCTTCCCACCCTCATCTTTTACACAGTTCAGAGGCCCACAATTTGCAGAAAAGCAATGATGCTTTAGTGTGTGTGTGCACACGTGTGTGTTGGACGTGGTAGGGGAGCAGTGCTTGCTAGTTCAATAAAGCTGAAGGATACCTATTTATAAAACAGGAATGGTGGGTGAAACTAAGAGGCTTTCCTGATAGGGATTCTCCCTGATCATAAGGAAAGAACACTATTTTTGATGACTGTATAAGTGTGCCTGGCTTAAAACCACACCTCCCAGCACTTCTTGCAGATGAAGGATGTGACCATACTATGCAGTCTTGGCCAATGAAATCTAAGTGGAAGTTGTTGGATGAGATTTCTGAGAATACTTTCTTAAAATGGAAGGCCAGTTTAGCTGATCTTGCCTTTTATTTTCCTTTACAATTGGATCTCAAATGCAATAGTGGAGCTTGAGCAACCATCTTGTAACTACAAAGGAACAAGCACATGTTAAGGATGGCTGGGTTAAGGAAAGAGAAAGACCTGGCTCTCTGAGAACATTTTCAATTCAGTTCAGTTGCTCAATTGTGTCCAACTCATTGCAACCCTATGGACTACAGCACACCAGGCTTCCCTGTCCATCACCAACCCTCAGAGCTTACTCAAACTCATGTCCATTGAGTCAGTGATGCCATCCAACCATCTCATCCTCTGTCGTCCCCTTCTCCTCCTGCCCTCAATTTTTGCCAGCATCAGGGTCTTTTTCAATGAGTTAGTTCTTTGCATGAGGTGGCCACAATACTGCAGCTTCAGCATCAGTCCTTTCAATGAATATTCAGAATTGATTTCCTTATGATTGACTGGTTTGATTTTCTTGTAGTCCAAGGGACTCTCAAGAGTCTTCTCCAACACCACAGTTCAAAAGCATCACTTCTTTGGTGCTCAGTTTTCGTTATGGTCCAATTCTTACACCCTTACATGACTACTGGGAAAACCATAGCTTTGACTAAATGGACCTTTGTTGGCAAGGTAATATCTCTGCTTTTTAGTATGCTATCTAGGTTTGTCATAGCTTTTCTTCCAAGGAGCAAATGTCTTTTAATTTTATGTCTGCAATCACCATCTGCAGTGATTTTGGAGCCCAAGAAAATAAAGTCTGTCACTGTTTCCATTGTTTTCCCATCTATTTGCCATGAAGTGATGGGACCAGAGCCATGATCTTAGTTTTCGGAATGTTGAGTTTTAAGCCAGCTTTTTCACTGTCCTCTTTCACGTTCATCTAGAGGCTCTCATTCCTCCTTGCTTTCTGCCATAAGGGTGGTGTCATCTGCATATCTGAGGTTATTGATATTTGTCCTGGCAATCTTGATTCCCGCTTGTGCTTCATCCAGCCTGGCATTTCACATGATGTACTCTGCATATAGGTTAAATAAGCAGGGTGACAATATATAGCCTTGATGTACTGCTTGCCCGATTTGGAACCAGTCTGCTGTTCCATGTCAAGTTTTACCTGTTGCTTCTTGACCTGCATACAGATTTCTCAGGAGGCAGGTAAGGTGGTCTGGTATTCCCATCTCTTGAAAAATTTACTGTAGTTTGTTGTGATCCACACAAAGGCTTTGGCATAGTCAATAAAGCAGAAGTAGATGTTTTTCTGGAATTCTCTTGCTTTTTCAATGATCCAACAGATGTTGGCAATTTGATCTCTGGTTCCTCTGCCTTTTCTAAATCCAGCTTAAACATCTGGAAGTTCACAGTTCACGTACTGTTGAAGCCTGGCTTAAAGAATTCTGAGCATTACTTTAGTAGTGTGTGATATGAGTGCAATTGTGCAGTAGTTTGAGCATTCTTTGTCTTTGCCTTTCTTTGGGATTGGAATGAAAACTGAACTTTTCCAGTCCTGTGACCACTGCTGAGGTTTCCAAATTTGCTGGCATATTGAGTGCAGCACTTTCACAGCATAATCTTTTAGGATATGAAATAGCTCCAGTAGAATTCCATCACCTCCACTAACTTTGTTCATAGTGATGCTTCCTAAGGCCCACTTGAGTTCACATTCCAGGATGTCTGGCTCTAGGTGAATGATCACACCATCATGGTTATCTGGATCATGAAGATCTTTTTTGTATCATTCTGTGTATTTTTGCCACCTCTTCTTAGCATCTTCTGCTTCTGTTAGGTCCATACCATTTCTGTCCTGTATTGAGCCCATCTTTGCATGAAATGTTCCTTGGTGTCTCTAATTTTCTTGAAGAGATCTCTGGGCTTTCTCATTCTATTGTTTTCCTTATTTCTTTGCATTGGTCACTGAGGAAGGCTTTCTTATCTCTCCTTGCTAGTCTTTGGAACTCTGCATTCAAATGAGTATATCTTTTTCTCCTTTGCCTTTAGCTTCTCTTCTTTTCTCAGCTATTTGTAAGGCCTCCTTAGACAACCATTTTGCCTTTTTGCATTTCTTTTTCTTGGGGATGGTCTTGATCACTGCCTACAGTACAATGTTACGAACCTTCATCCATAGTTCTTCAGGCACTCTATCTGTCAGATCTAATCGCTTAAATCTGTTTGTCACTTCCACTATATAATCATAAGAGATTTGATTTAGGTCATACTGAATGGTCTAGTGGTTTTCCCTACTTTCTTCAATTTAAGTCTGAATTTGGCAATACGGAGTTCATGATCTGAGTCACCATCAGCTCCTGGGCTTGTTTTTGCTGACTGTGTGTAGTTTATCCATCTTTGGCTGCAAAGAATATAATCAATCTGATTTTGGTATTGACCATCTGGTGATGTCCATGTGTAGACTCTTCTCCTGTGTTTTCGAAAGAGACTGTTTGCTATGACCAGTGCATTCTCTTGGCAAAACTCTATTAGCCTTTCACCTGCTTCATTTGTACTGCAAGGCCAAAGTTGCCTGTTCTCCTGGTATCTCTTGACTTCCTACTTGTGGATTTGCCAAATCAACCCTGGACCGATGAAGACATAAAACTGGTAATATGATTATGCCACTATTTTTTCCAATTTCATTACAGATAAACTAAATTCCTAAATATTACAAGGGCTTCCCTGGTGGCTCAGATTGTAAGGAATCTGGCTGCAGTGCAGGAGACCCCTGGGTCAGTGCAGTGATCCCTGGGTCACAACGATGCCCTTGAGAAGGTAATGGCAAGCCACTCCAGTATTCTTGCCTGGAGAATTCCATGGACAGAGGAGCCTGGTGGGCTACAGTCCATGGGGTCGCACAGAGTCAGACATGACAGCACACACACATAAATATTACAATGTGAACCCCATGTTCCCATTCCACTTCAGTGATGGGTATCATTAACGACAGCATTCTTTCCTGCTCATCCTAAACATAGCCTCAGAATCCATCTCAACATAAGTGTCTAAAACCCACATCACCCAGCAGCTCAGGCTTAAGAAGCACATGGGCCAAGTGTGCTTCACCAGAAAGGCAAATGATCATGCAGTGCTTATTCCCAACGAGAGGATTTTGAGGCTACTGTGTCTCCTTTCTTTGAGAGACCAGCATCTTTTTCTCTGCCCTTAGGGCCAGATTTTTGGCACCCCAGACTATGGGGACCCTCACTTGGCTATGCTGTACCCTTCAGTCTCTTTCTGTGAGGGTAAAGCCTTTCCTTCATGTCTATCACCATTCTGGGCTTTCCCATACCTTCAAATTGAGGTGCCTTCCCAGGAATGGAAGTCGAAGGAAAGGAAAGAGTTAGGGGGACACTTTGGAGTCTCTACCAGGGTTTTTGGGATTAAGTTCTCATTCACTTTGAAAGGAACTGGTAACACAGAGGATGTGGGCACAGGGAGTTTTGGGGAACTGTCTGGAGGGAAGGTGAAGTTCAGTGATGCTCCTGATTATAATCCCCACATCATTCATCACTTTGTTCTTAAATAAAGCATGGGACATAGACATACACAAAGCAATATATACCAGAATAAAAGAAAATATAACACAGGACTTCCCTTGTGGTCCAGTGTTAAGACCTCCTACTTCTACTGCAGGGGGCACAGGTTTTATCCATGGTCGGGAACGAAGATCCTGCTGTATGCTGTGTGGCAAAGCCAAAAAAAACTTTTACAAAAGAAAGAAAAGAAAATACAACACGAAATTTGCAATAAAACTTAAGGTCAATTTCACCAGTGAAACTCTGGAGCAATGTGTCACTCCCAAGCTCATCTTTCACACAGTTTCAGAAGCCTAAAATCTCTGAATCAGAAATGATACCAGTAATGAAATTATTTTTTATGCTTGTTCTGAAGCAATTTTTCCTATTTGGAGCATTGCTTGGTCAAAAAATTCAGGATTCACACCCTGACACAAAACTACACATGTGAGTTATGGTGTATTAGTTATGCCTTAGTTATAGAGACAGATGAATACATTGAATTATGTCAAGATTTAGAGGATATGTAATTTACTGGAATCAATATTTTGTTAATGTTTAATTTCACAAGAATACTTATGTACTTTTCAGTTCAGTTCAGTTGCTCAGTCGTGTCCGACTCTTTGAGACCCCGTGAATTGCAGCACGCCAGGCCTCCCTGTCCATCACCAACTCCGGAGTTCACTCAAACTCACGTCCATCCAACCATCTCATCCTCTGTCATCCCCTTCTCCTACTGCGCCCAATCCCTCCCAGCATCAGAGTCTTTTCCAATGAGTCAGCTCTTCTCATGAGGTGGCCAAAGTATTGGAGTTTCAGCCCCAGCATCATTCCTTTCATAGAAATCCCAGGACTGATCTCCTTTAGAATGGACTGGTTGGATCTCCTTGCAGTCCAAGGGACTCTCAAGAGTCTTCTCCAACACCACAGTTCAAAAGCATCAATTCTTTGGCACTCAGCTTTCTTCACAATCCAACTCTCATATCCATACATGACCACAGGAAAAACCATAGCCTTGACTAGACGGACCTTTGTTGGCAACGTAATGTCTCTGCTTCTGAATATGCTATCTAGGTTGGTCATAACTTTCCTTCCAAGGAGTAAGCGTCTTTTAATTTCATGACTGCAGTCACCATCTGCAGTGATTTTGGAGCCCAAAATATAAAGTCTGACACTGTTTCCACTGTTTCCCCATCTATTTCCCATGAAGTGATGGGACCAGATGCCATGGTCTTCGTTTTCTGAATGTTGAGCTTGAAGCCAACTTTTTCACTCTCCTCTTTCACTTTCATCAAGAGGCTCTTTAGTTCCTCTTCACTTTCTGCCATAAGGGTGGTGTCATCTGCATATCTGAGGTTATTGATATTTCTCCTGGCAATCTTGATTCCAGCTTGTGCTTCTTCCAGCCCAGCATTTCTCATCATGTACTCTGCATAGAAGTTAAATAAGCAGGGTGACAATACCAGTCTGTTGTTCCATGTTCAGTTCTAGCTGTTGCTTCCTGATCTGCATATAGGTTTCTCAAGAGGCAGGTCAGGTGGTCTGGTATTCCCATCTCTTTCAGAATTTTCCACAGTTTATTGTGATCCACACAGTCAAAGGTTTTGGCATAGTCAATAAAGCAGAAATAGATGTTTTTCTGGAACTCTCTTGCTTTCTCCACGATCCAGCAGATGTTGGCATTTGATCTCTGGTTCCTCTGCCTTTTCTAAAACCAGCTTGAACATCTGGAAGTTCACAGTTCACGTATTGCTGAAGCCTGGCTTCGAGAATTTTGAGCATTACTTTACCAGCGTGTGAGATGAGTACAATTGTGCAGTAGTTTGAGCATTCTTTGGCATTGCCTTTCTTTAGGAGATAGATATTAAGGAATATTTGGAAGTATGACTACAGAACAATACTTTAAATTTCTAATTACACCTACTAAGACTTGACAGAGAAAGCATAAACAAGTAAGCCATTTATGTAGTGTTCAAAGTTCTCATTAATAAGGTCATTATAGCCTTAAAATACACTATTGGTGATATATATCAAAGGAAATAACTTCTACTAGAACTTTTTAACTGACCATATGAATCTTATTTTGTGTTCATAGTACTGCAATAAAATTATTAGAATCTAGTAAAATTGTTAGGATCAATTGATTCATCTTTATATTTATGATCAGATGATTTTCAACAAGGGTGCCAAGACAATTTGATGGGGAAGAATAGTCCATTCAACAAATGGTTATGATGAAGATGATTATTGTTGATTGATGAAAACAACTGTTCAGCCCCTCTCCATTTCCCTTTTCCCTCCATTTCCCAAAAGTGTTGCTTGAACAACTTGATAGCCACATGCAAAAGAATGAAGCTGACCCCAACCTCATGCAATATACAGAAATTAGCTCAAAATGGATCAGAAGCCTAATATAAGAGCTAAAATAAAAAACTCTGAGAAGTGAACATAGTGTTAGTCATAGTGTTAGTCACTCAGTCATGCCAGACTCTTTGCGACCCCATGGACTGCAGCCCACCAGGCTCCTCTGTCCGTGAGATTTTCCAGGCGAGGATACTGGAGTGGGTTGCCATTTCCTTCTCCAGGGGATCTTCCCAACCCAGGAATCTAACCTGGGTCACCTGCATTGCAGGCAGATTCTTTACCGAGTGAGCTACAAGGGAAGCCCCTATATTTCTTTGAGCCCCTTATTTTGGAGGGGGTGGCAAGAATACTGGAGTGGGTTGCCATTCCCTTCTCCAGGAGATCTTTCCGACCTAGTGATTGAACCTGGGTCTCGCACTGTAGGCAGACGGTTTCCCGTCTGAGCCACCAGGGAAGTAAACATAGGAATAAATATTTGCAACCTTGGGTTACACAAAACCTCAGATGAGAACTCAAAAGCACAAACGACAAAAGGAAAAATAGATGAATTGGACTTATCAAAATTAAAAAAGCTTGTGTTGCTTCAAATGGCACCATCAAGAAAATAAAAAAGACAGCACGTATATCTTTACAAAATTTTTATACAGTAAGGGATTGTATGTAGGATATATAAAGAACTTCTGCAACTCAACAATGGAAAGATAAATAGCCCAATTTTAAAATGGTTAAAGGATCTGAATAGCTATTTCTCAAAAGAAGACATACAAATTGCTACAAAAGAAAGTTGAAATAATGCTCAATAACATTTAGCCGTTAAGGAAATTTGGGCTTTCCAGGTGGCTCAGTGGTAAAGAATCTGCCTGCCAGGAAGGTGATGAGGGTTCTATCCCTGGGTCAGGAAGATCCCCTGGAGAAGGAAATGGCAACCCAATCCAGTATTCTTGCCTGGGAAATCCCGTGGACAGAGAAGACTGGCGGGCTACAGTTCGTGGGGTCGCAAAGAGTCGGACACAACTTAGCAACTAAACAAACAACAACAACAACAACAAAAAAAAATTAAGAAAATTCATATAAAAAAACACAATGAGATACCACTTTAAAACACCAGGATGGACACTCTTTCCTTCCTGCTTCCAAGAAAAGAAGGAATAATGGTCGTGCCAGAAAGGGCCGAGGCTACACGCAGCCTGTTCACTGCACTAACTGTGCCTGATGCGTGCCTGAGGATAGGCCAGTAAGAAGTTCGTCATTCAGAACATCTTAGAGGCCACAACTGTCAGGGACACTTCTGAAGCGAGTGTTTTCAATGCCTATGTGCGTTCCAAGCTGTATGTGAAGCTACCTTACTGTGTGAGTTGTGCCATTCACAGCAAGGCAGTTAGGAATCCTGGGGAAGCCAGAAAGGACTCCCCACATCAATTTAGACTTGCGCGTGCTGCCCCACGTGCTCCACCACAGCCCTTGTAAAGAGGCAAGTCCTTAAAGACTGAAGAAATACTGTCTGAAAAGACAATAAAATGGAAAATATACTATGAGAAAAACAAAACAGGGTGGCTATAATCAATAGACAAGTTTTGGAAAACAGCACCAAACTGCAATATACTGAGACTTCTGCTTAAAACTCTTCAGTTGCTCGCAACTGCATCCCAACTACATCTGGGAAAAAGTGCTAACACCATCAGAAGTTCACATTACTCTGAATGATTAGAGTCCCACTTATAGTTCCAGACTTATCTGCTCAAACTCTGCACTTTAGTCATCTGGAGCTTCTCTTCAGTTCTTTGAAAGTCCTTTCATCTCTCAATGCTTGGCCTTCACATGGGCTGGTCATGTGAAACACTTACCCCCGCCCCCCCCCCACTTCCTACCCCTCAGTTCAGTTCAGTCGCTCAGTCGTGTCCAACTCTTTGCGACCCCATGAATCGCAGCACGCCAGGCCTCCCTGTCCATCACCAACTCCCAGAGTTCACTCAGACTCACGTCCATCGAGTCAGTGATGCCATCCAGCCATCTCATCCTCTGTCGTCCCCTTCTCCTCCTGCCCTCAATCCCTCCCAGCATCAGAGTCTTTTCCAATGAGTCAGCTCTTCACATGAAGTGGCCAAATACTGGAGCTTCAGCTTTAGCATCATTCCTTCCAAAGAACACCCAGGACTGATCTCCTTCAGAATGGACTGGTTGGATCTCCCTGCAGTCCAACGGACTCTGAAGAGTCTTCTCCAACACCACAGTTCAAAAGCATCAATTCTTCGGCGCTCAGCCTTCTTCACAGTCCAACTCTCACATCCATACATGACTACTGGAAAAACCATAGCCTTGACTAGACGGACCTTAGTCGGCAAAGTAATGTCTCTGCTTTTGAATATGCTATCTAGGTTGGTCATAACTTTTCTTCCAAGGAGTAAGCATCTTTTAATTTCATGGCTGCACTCACCATCTGCAGTGATTTTGGAGCCCAAAATAATAAAGTCTGACACTGTTTCCACTGTTTCCCCATCTATTTTCCATGAAATGATGGGACCGGATGCCATGATCTTCGTTTTCTGAATGCTGAGCTTGAAGCCAACTTTTTCACTCTCCTCTTTCACTTTCATCAAGAGGCTTTTGAGTTCCTCTTCACTTTCTGCCATAAGGGTGGTGTCATCTGCATATCTGAGGTTATTGATATTTCTCCTGGCAATCTTGATTCCAGCTTGTATTTCTTCCAGTCCAGTGTGTCTCATGATGTACTGTTCATAGAAGTTAAATAAGCAGGGTGACAATATACAGCCTTGACGTACTCCTTTTCCTATTTGGAACCAGTCTGTTGTTCCATGTCCAGTTCTAACTGTTGCTTCCTGAACTGCATACAGATAGGTCTAATTTTAACATTTTCAAACATAAATTTACATATTCAAATATCATTTGAACTTTTCTCTGACACCCCCCACCATTACCATCACTGAGGTTGGAATAAATTTTCCTTTTTTATATTCCCAATGAATAATGTCCTGCTTCATCAAGCATGTACTACAGTCTTCTCTTTCCTGGCCTGTATCCTTCAATAGACTGTAGATTGCAGCACAATAGAAACGATGTCTATTCATCGTCATATCAAGCCTCCCACAATATTTGGTACCTGTAAGTTTCTTAATGGATAGTGGGAAAATTAATGAAAAGATTTTTTTTAAAAGGTCTTTGATGCGGACCATTTGAAACTCTTTACTGAATTAGTTGCAACATTGCTTCTCTTTTATGTTTTGTTTTGTTTCGTTTTTTGGCCCCTGAGGCATGTAGGATCTTAGCTCCCTGATCAGGGATCACACCCACACCTCCTGTCATTGGAAGATGAAGTCTTAACCCCTGGACCACCAGGGAAATCCCTAAAGAATGGATTGATTTTGCTGATTCATCAATTAAAATACTTCTGTTGAAAGTAACAGCTACTACAACAATCATAAAGGAATTTATTGGAAGGGTAAAAAGGGCTCATGAATTGACAAGAAATTGTAATACCAGTCTTGAAAAATGGGTAAAGAGCTGGGTAACTCCAGCAGCCAAGAAGCTGGAAAATGTTAGCAACGAATAGCCCAGTAGACTGAGGAGGACACAGTCACCTTTTTTAATACAACCCTGTTGCTGCCTCTTTAGGATTCCACCTCAAATTCTCTTGGAGATAATTTCCCCACTGCTGGGAATTGCCCCTTCATCTCTGTGTCACTTGATCAAGACTTACATTTCTGGAAAAGCGATCACTGGCTAATGATCATGTGCCATGCCCAGGCTGCTGAAGATGAGGAATATCAGGTTAGGGCCTGTCACACGTCCAGAGAGGGAATGAGGGCATGCCTCTCCCTAGGACAGTGGGGAATTCCCTCACACAGGAAGAAGGGTTGGATACAGTGAAGCTAGGAAAGTACAGCTGTCTGCTACAGCTGTCTAGAACTAAAGCAAAATATGTGTTTCCACACAGAATAGTTTGTTTTGGTGCCATGTGTGTATTTAGGGCCTCTAGAGTCGCTGAGAAAGTAATAAAAACACATGAATTGAGTGTGATGTTTTTAGAGAAACATAATCTTTATCCTGTAGTCAAGTGGAATATTCAGTAATTCAGATATGGTTATGCAAGAAGTTTTACTTAATGAAGTGCTCAGTTAAGGATAGAAAAAGAAATTACAAAATAAACATTTAAAACATCAACTGAAAAGCACTTAAAGTACTTTTAGTTGCAGCAGGCAAAAGTTATACGGGACTCCCATCTCAATTACAGCACAGAATTCTACCTTCCTGTGAAAATAGCAATTGACCTAGAAATCCAAAAGGCTTTGAAAATCACTCAATAAAGTTTTAAATGTCTGTAGGAGTCTTGGGGAAACCTTGTGGTAATTAATGTTTGTCAAGAATGCAACAGGAATTCAGGGTCATAGAGACAAGATGAAGGGTTTTTCTCAGATATGGAAGAAATAAAGCATCTAAGAAAAAAAAAGTCCAATGTAAAACCTGAAAAAGCATGAGTGAAAAAGAAATATGCATCCACACTAAACCCTGCACATCAATGTTTATGCAGTTTTATTCATAATTCTCAAAATTTGGAAGCAACCAAGATACTCCAATAAGTAAGTGGATTAACTATGGTGCATACTGACAATGGAATATTACTCAGCAATAAAAAAGAATTGAACTACCAAGTCTCACACACACACACACACACACACACACACACAAAACATGTAGGAAACTTAGGTATGTATTGCAAAGTGAAATAAATCAATTTTAAAAGGCTCACAATACTTATTTCAACTATATGACATTCTGGAAAAGGCAAAACCAGAAATAGTAAAAAGATTAGGGGTTCAGAGCAAGGGAGGGATTCATAGGTGGAGCAAAAAAATATTTTTAAGGAAGTGAAATTTGTTTTATATGATCTTGTAAAGGTTGATACCTATCATTATACATTGGTCAAAATCCATAGAATGTATAACAAGAAGAGTAAACCCTAATATAAACTTTAGTTGGATTTTAGTTAATAAAAATGTATCAATATTAGCTCATTAATTATAACAAATGTACTGCACTAATATAAGATGTTAATATTAAACTGGGCATGGTGTATATATGAGAACTTTCAGCTCAAGTTTCCTACAACTCCTTTTAATTTTTTTTAAAGTATATTAATTTTTTCAAGACTGATGCATGTACAATTATAATTTTGAAATACTATAAACTTCTTAGCTGCATTTATCATAATATCTACCAAATTAATAAACACTGGTATTTTCTTCATAAGTGGTAGGTGAAATACTCACTAAGGAATAAAATGAAGTAGATGGACATAAATACACAAATAACTCTTCACTGACTATACATTAGCCAGCCTCCAAGATGATCCCCAATGATCTTCATGACCTTTTATTGTTTTAAGCCCCTAAATTTTGTGGTATTTTTTATGCAGTAATAGACACGACTGAGCAACTTCACTTTCATGCATTGGAGAAGGAAATGGCAACCCACTCCAGTGTTCTTGCCTGGAGAATCCCAGGGATGGGGGAGCCTGGTGGGCTGCCGTCTATGGGGTTGCACAGAGTCGGACACAACTGAACTGACTTAGCAGCAGCAGCAGCAGACAATGGATACACTGACTTTCAATGAGGATTCAATCAATGGATGCACATCAAGAAGTAAAAGTCTTGAGGATAAATGAACAACTTTAGATTTACAGGACTTTGAAGAGGTTTTGACTTAGGTATAGGAAGTTTACAGAAGGGAGGAATCATTCTGTAATGATTTCAAGGTTTATAGGGAACCAACCACTCCTGCCCACTCCCTGAAACACAAAACACATAAATGTTGGCAGCTAGGTTGTTACACCTGGGTGGGTGGTGGTGTGTAATATATGTATAACATATATAGTATATTATATATTATACTACATATAATATATAAGTATATTATATAATAGTATATTATAAAAATAGTATATTGTATGTATATATATTACATATATATAGTGACAAATGTATAATGCATATTAAGCACCATACAAAATAAAACAAAAACAGTTATTTGCAAAAACACAAGTTTCCTCCTACCTCTTTGAAATCAGACTCTACCTTCACCTGTCCCAGGCAACGAGCTATAAATTAATTTTCATGTTGTAGAATTTCCGATGAATTGAATCATACATAGGGTATGTGGTTTTCTCTTGCTTAGCATAATGTTTTTGAGATTCATCAAGTTGTAGCTTGTATCAGTATCAATGTATCAGCTTGTATTCATTTCATTTTCTTGCTGAGCAGTACTGAGCAGTACTCCATTGCTGAGCAGTATCCATTGTACGGATATACCACATGTCACCTGTGGTTGGACATTCCAGTTGTTTGCAGTTTGGGACTGCTATGAATAAGACTGCTATAAGGCTCATGAACAAGTCTTCCCTGGTGGCTCAGACTGTAAAGAGTCTGCCTGCAGTGTGGGAGATCTGGGTTCAATCCCTGGGTGTGGAAGATCCCCTGGAGAAGGAAACGGCAACCCACTCCAGTATTGTTGCCTGGAAAATTCCATGGACAAAGGAGCCTGGCAGGCTACAGTCCATGGGGTCTCAAAGAGTCGGACATGACTGAGCAACTAACACACACACATACAAGGTTCATGTAGCCACCACTAAAGTATCATACAAAATAGTGTTGCTGTCCTAAAAAGATCCCCTGTCCTTCACCCTATTCAACCATTTCTTGCTCCCCTTAAACCTCTGGCAATTGCTGCAGTTTTACTTTTCCAGATTATAATTGAAGTTATACAGTATTTAGTCTTTTCAGACAGGCATCTTTCACTTAGCAATGCGCGTTTAAAATTGATCTGCGTCTTTTCATGGCTCAATAGCTCTTTTCTTTTTATCACTGACAAATATTCCACTGCACAGATGTATCACAGTTTGATTGTCCTTTCACCTATTGAAGGATATCTTGGTTGTTCCCAGTTTGGGTTGATTATGAACAAAGCTGATGATACAGTCATTTGTGTGCAAGTTTCTATGTAGACATAAAATTCAGTTCAGTTGGGTAAATACTTGGGAGTACAACTGCTGAATCATATGGTAAGATTATGTTTAGACTATTTTTAACTTGGTAAGAAACTGCCACAGCGTACCATTTTACATTCCCATTAGTAATAAATGAGAGTTCCTCTTCTCTACATCCTCTCCAGCAACACATCCGACAATAGATATGTAGCGGTATCTCGTTGTTTTGTTTATGTATCTGTTTATCTTTTGCTATGCTGGGTCTTCATTGCTGTGCGTGCTTTTCTCTTGTAGTGACAAGCAGGAGCTTACTCTCTAGTTGCGGTGCCCAGGCTTCACATTGCAGTGGGATGCCTTGCACCGCACGGGTTCTAGGTACTCAGCAGCACAGGGGCTCAGGAGTTATGGCTCCCGGGCTCTAGAGTACAAGCTCAATCGTTGCGGCGCGCGGGCCTAGCTGTTCTGTGGCATGCGGGATCTTCCCGGATCCCGGATCAAACCCACGTCTCCTGCACTGACAGAGTCTTTACTACTGAGCCACTAAGGAAGCCCTCATTGAGGTTTTAATTTGAAGTTCCCTAATGACAAATGCTACGGAGCATTTTTCATATGCTTATCTGATATGTGTGTATCTTCTTTGATGTGTTCTTTTTATATCTGTTCCCCATTTTTGAAAATTGGATTGTTTTCTTATTGTTGAGCTGTAAGATTCTTAGTGTATTGGTGATACAAATCCTTTATCAATTATGAATTTTGTAAATATTTTTTGCCTGTCTGAGTCTGGTCTTTTGGTCTTGTTTAGTCGCTTAAATATTTACAAAAACAATATTTTGTAAATATTTTTTTTTGTCCAAGTCTGGTCTTTTGATTCTCTTTCACAGAACAGACGTATTCAATTTTTATAAAGGACAACTTATGAAGTTTTTCTTTTAGGGATCATGCTTTTGTTGTATATAAACATTTATCACCAAACCTAAGGTCATCTATATTTTCTCGTTTGTTGTCACTAGAAATTTTGTAGCTTTGTATTTTAAAGCTAGGTCCATGACCCATTTTTTGTTAATTTTCATGAAAGGTATGCAAAAGTGCTTTTTTTTAATATTCCATTTTCTTTCAGTTCATTGCTAGTATTTAAAAATAGTTATTATGCCTTAATGATAATTTTGTGTCCTTCAGAGAATTTGTTCATTTCATCTGACTTGTGGAATTTATTGGCATAAAGTTCTCCAAAATTTTACTTTACATCTTTTAATGTGTGCTGTGATCTCTCCTCTTTCAACCCTGTTATTTTAAAGTTATGCTATCTCTTTTCATTTTTTAATCTTTTTAGCTAGTATCTTGTCATTTTTGTTCATCTTTTACAGAGTTAACTTTTAGCTTTTCATTTTTGTTTCTCCACTTTCTATTTCATTGACTTCTACTTTTATCTTTACTAGCTCTTTCCTCCAGCTTACTTTGGGTTTAATTTACTCTTTACTAGCTTCTTAACGGAGAAGGCAATGGCATCCCACTCCAGCACTCTTGCCTGGAAAATCCCGTGGACGGAGGAGCCTGGTGGGCCGCAGTCCATGGGGTCACACAGAGTGAGTCGGACACGACTGAAGCAACTTAGCAGCAGCAGCAGCAGCTTCTTAAAGACAAAGCAAGATGATTGATTTTAGATCTTATTTTTTTCTTCACAGAATTTTTAAAATTGAAGCATAGTTGGTATACAATGTTGTGTTAGTTTCAGGTGTACAACAAAGTGGTTCAGTTATTCAATATCTTTTTTTTTAATGTACAGATTATGCAGGTAATTAGGCTCTGATCATATATCTTTTGGGCTTCCCAGCTGGTGCAGGGGTAAAGAATCCACTTGAGAAGCAGGAGACCTGGGTTCGATCCCTGGGTTGGGAAGATCCCCTGGAGAAGGAAACAGCAACCCACTCTAGTATTCTTGCCTGGAAAATCCCATGGACAGAGGAGCCTGGCAGGTCTACAGTCCATGGAGTTGCAAAAAGTCAGACATGACTTAGCAACTAAACAACAATATGTATCTTTTGATTACTAGTTTCTAATTTAATTCCATGGTGGTCAAATAACATGCTCACTATGATTTCCATATACATAAATTTATCCAATCTTATCTTGTGGTTCAATATGTGGCCTATTTTACTGCTTCCCTGGTGGCTCAGAGGTTAAAGCGTCTGCCTCCAATGAGGGAGACCCAGGTTCGATCCCTGGGTCGGGAAGATCCCCTGGAGAAGGAAATGGCAATCCACTCCAGTATTCTTGCCTGGAGAATCCCATGGACGGAGAAGCCTAGTAGGTTACAGTCCACAGGGTCGCAAAGAGTCGGACACGACTGAGCAACTTCACCTCACTGATTAGTCAGCTTCAGTTCAGTTCATTTCAGTCACTCAGCTGTGTCCGATTCTTTGCGACCCCATGAATTGCAGCACGCCAGGCCTCCCTGTCCGTCACCAACTCCCGGAGTTCACTCAAACTCATGTCCATTGAGTCGGTGATGCCATCAAGCCATCCCATCCTCTGTCATCCCCTTCTCCTACTGCCCCCAATGAGGGTCTTTTCCAATGAGTCAACTCTTCACATGAGGTGGCCAAAGTATTGGAGTTTCAGCTTTAGCATCATTCCTTCCAAAGAACACCCAGGACTGATCTCCTTTAGAATGGACTGGTTGGATCTCCTTACAGTCCAAGGGACTCTCAAGAGTCTTCTCCAACACCACAGTTCAAAAGCATCAATTCTTCGGTGCTCAGCTTTCTTCACAATCCAACTCTCACATCCATACATGACTACTGGAAAAACCACAGCCTAAGCTTAAAAAATATGTATTCTTCTGTTGTTGAGGGTAGTGTTCTTTAATAAGAAAAAAGTGTTCTATAAGTGACAACAGGTCAGTTAATTTTTCCTATAGATCTACATTCTTACATATCTGCTACTTAATCTATCAGTTACTGAGCTGAGTGAAATCTACTGCAATTATGGATTTTTCATTTCTTTTCTAATTCTACCAACTTTTGCTTCATATATTTTGAAATGCTGTTTTTAATTGCATACACATTGAGAAATTATATCTTCCTGATGAGATTAACCCCCACTCTTTTTTGTCATACTGAGTTTTTCTCCTGGCTAATGAGGCTGTATTTTCACCTTCTCTTGTCTAGTAATTTTGACTAGTAGTTGAGTATTTTGAATGTCATGGTTTTGAATATTTTTATTTTTTTAAAAACATTTATTTATTTATGTGGCTGTACTGGATCTTAGTTGCAGCATGGGGGATCTAGTTCCCTGACCAGGTATCAAGCCGGGGCTCTTTGCATTGGGAGTGCAGAGTCTTAGCCGCAAGACCACCAGGGAAGTCCCTTGAATATCTGGACATTTTTGTCTCATTTAAGGAGTATTAAATTTGCTTGTCAGGCAATTTAGTTACTTGGGGATCAGCTTGATCATGTCAAGACCTACTTGTAAGCTTTGTTAAGGTAGAATAGAGACATCCCTAATGGTCCAATGGTTAAGACTACACACTTCCAGCGCAGGGGATGCAGGTTCAGCCCCTGATCGGGCAACTAAGATCCTACATGCCATGTGGCCAAAAAAATAAATAAATGTGAATGAATCAGCAGACATCTGAGGGCAATAGAACATAAGGTATACTTCAAATTTTAGAATGTAATATGAATGCTATAACATTGACTATACATGTATAAGGTGAAAGTGTTAGTCGTGTCCAACTCTTTTGCAACCCCATGGACTGTAGACCACCAGGCTCCTCTGCCCATGGGATTTTTCAGGCAAGAAAACTGGAGTGGGTTGTCATTTCCTTCTCCAGGGGATCTTTTGGAACCCAGGTCTCCTGCGTGGCAGGCAGATTCTTTACCATCTAAGCCACAGTGAAGTTACTTTGTTAGGGTTGCTGTAATGAAGTACCACAAACTAACGACTTAAAACAACAGAAATTTTATTTTATTTATTTATTTTTTGGCCATACTGTGCAGCATACGGAATCTTAGTTCCCCGACCAGGGATTGAACCCATGCCCCCTGCATTCAGAGCACGGAGTCTTAACCCCTGATCTCCCAGGGAAGTCCTCAGCAGGAATTTTTTTGTCACACAGTTCTGAAGGCTAGAAATCCAAGATCTAGGTGCCAGCAGGGTTGGTTCATTCTAAGGGCTGTGAGGGACAGTCTTTTCCATGTCTCTCCCTTAGCTTCTGGAGGTTTACCGGCAATCTGTGACATTCCCTGATTTTGCTGCATCACCCCAATCCCTGCCTTTCTCTTGATGCGGCATTCTCCTTGTATGTACATCTGTCTCCAAATTTCCCCCCTTTTAAGAACATCATTCATGTTGGATTAAGGACCCACCCTACTTTGGTATGATCTCATCTTAACTAATTATATCTGCAATCACCCTATTTCCATATAAGGCCACATTCTGAGGTACTAGGGATTTGGACTTCAGCATAAGAATTTTAGTGGGGTGGGGGGCACGATTCAACCCATAGCAATAATTAAGAGGCTGCTGCCAAAAATATGTGAGGTAGAAAGGGAACAGAAGAGAGGGAAGAAAACGTGGAAAAAACTAATATCCTGGTATCACAGAACAGGAAGGTAGCCGTGAGATGTTGACAAAAGTTTATAAAACATGAAATAGGAGTTTTGGTATATTATTTAAAAGTTATAAAGATAACTAATACCATGATTAGCAAACTAAGCAAGAAGCAAAGCAATTAACTTCAATGAGAAACAGGGTTAGGGTTTTGGTGCTTGTGTTTACCTGGAAGATGTGCAGAGTACTTTGGCTGGCTAGTCAGTGCTTGCTCCATCTGAAGAATAAAGCCAATCAATTAGATTCGGTCAATTCATGGGAAAGGGGCCATATTTGCCATGTATGGGGTTAGTGTCCCCCTAAACTGCATGTCCACCTAGAATCTCAGAGAGAGATCTTACTTGGAAAAAGTGTCTTTGCAAATGTAATTTGTAAAGTTGTACTGGATTATGGTAAGCCCTAAATCAGATGGCTGATGTTCTTACAAGAAGGGGAGGTTTGAACTAAGAGACAGGACACATGGAGGGAAGAAGTCCACATGAAAACACAGAAAGAAATGTGAATGATACAGCTACCAGCCAAGGAATGTCAGGAATTGCTGGGAACCACCGGATGCTCAGAAGAGGCAAGAATGGATTCTTCCTTAGAGCTTGCAGAAGGAGCATGTCCTTGCTAACACCCTGCTTCCAGACTTCGAGCCTCTAGGACAGTGAGTGTCCATTTAAGTTTTGTGCTTCCTGCTTCCTGGTTCATGGTGATTTCTTAAGGCAGCCCTAGGAAATTAAAATGTGCCCTCCGCTGACTTTTTCAGGAGGCTAAACATTTGGAATTTTTAAATGTCACATCTTACAATTTTTTTCATATTGGTTATTTTTGTTTGTTTTTGAACTCATTGCTATTCAAACCAAATACATCTATGGTCAGATCTACCCCCAGCCATCCTCTTGCAAGCTCTGCAATAGAGAAACTAAATACAGTGTAAGAAGATGACTAACAGAAAGGAGAAGTGAGGTAAGTGAACTGAGATGAAGTATCAATGTGCTAAATACTCTCCTGTCAGAGCAGGAAGTAAAAAGAAAACATCTAAAATGGACTGATGAAATAATGAGAAAATGGCTCAAAGTAGTTGTCTCTGGAAAATGGTACAGGGCTGGGGCAGGTGAGTGTTGCCTTGTGTTATAACTTCTTTTATATTCTTTGGTTCTGAAAGGTAGCTAGGTGGGCATTACTCTTAGTTTTGCCAGGAAGTTACTCTCAAAGGTGAGAAACTACATTTTTCTGCCAAAAATAATTAGAAGGGGCCAAGAGCTGAGAAAAGTTTGAAGGAGTAGCAAAAGGTATGCCTGTCCCTGGAGAAAAATAGGTCTTAGCACCTTTCAAAAAAGATGCAGAAAGTATGAGTTTCCACACTTCATGTTTCCTAGAATTTATGAAGATCATGATCATCCTTAATCCTGAATCTGCCTTAAACCATAGAAATGAAACCATTGAGTTTCATGGTGTCATATTTTACAGTATCAAGAAACTAAAAACTTAAGAATATATTCTGGTGACTTAATTTTAAAATCACCTATAAAAACCCCTGAAGGTGTTTCATATTTCACGAAGGTACCTGTGCCCTTCTAAGTGGGAATGTATATACTTAATTATACAATTAGGTATAACATCTGACATGACTAATGACTTTAAATGATAAACCAAAGAAACCAAACCACAGAGGTTGCACAAGGGGAAAATCATCTCTAAAACTACACCCAGCTTATCTTGAAATTCTTGTTTTTATAAAAGCCTGCTGACACATTAGCAGCATGTATCAATACTTATATGAAGGGCACAAATTGAATTTATTTATTTAGGTAGTTCTCTAGATGTTTAGGTTGCTTCTAAGAGCAACATAAGGACATAAAAATTGGATTAAACTTGAAAAACAGGTTTATTGTATGTCACTTTCTTTCCTCTAGGACACTGATATTGGCCAATAGCTAGACTATCTCCCTCAATCTCTTCTCCACACTAGTCCTGAGGGATCTCACTCAAAGGCAGATCTGCTTAAGGCCTTCCCCTAACCTAAATCCTTTAATGGATCTAGTTGCCTTCATGACAGATCGAAGGTTTTTCTTCTTCTAATCTCTGGTCACTTTTCGAGCCTCACATCTCAGCATCCCAATCTGTCCTAATGTGGTGCTTGCTGGTCTTTGAACCAGAGTTCCTGGGTGTGGTTCCTTCCTTTTTCAATCCTCTTTCCCATGGCTTACTCTTGTGTACATCCCATGTACCCACGAAAATTCAGCTTAAGTCTCCTCTCCTCCAAAGAGGACCTTCTTCATCCCTCCAAGACTGGGATGTATATTATCTTGGGTATTTCCATTGCATGTCATTGGATAATTCATCCTAACTTGGTGTCTTCACTCATTCTCTTCTGACCCTAATTCCCCTAGATAGTTTTTTTTTTTTTTTCCTTTGAAGGTTTACTAGACCTTTAACACACAGGTAAAATGCATGCATGCATGCTCAGTTGTGTCTGACGCTTTGCCACAGTATGGACTGTGGCCCCCTGGCTCCTCTGTCCATGGGATTTTCCAGGCAAGAATACTAGAGTGAGTTGCCATGCCCTTCTCCAGGGGATCTTCGCCGCCTAGGGATCAAACCAGAGTCTCCTGCATTGCGGGTGGATTCTTCACCCACTGAGCCATCAGGGAAGCCCCTAATTCCCCTAGTGGACTTAAAATCTTATGACCAGAAAGTTGGTTTTAATGAGAAAGCTTCTCCTTTTGTTTGTAAATAATGACTTTAGTTCTCAGTTCATTTATAAAACTGACAAATTCCAAGCCAGATGAATAATCAAGCCCCTGACTGTTCTGCCTAAACTTACTCTCAAATCCCTTTACATTCAACTGCCCTGTCCCCACCCCCGACAAGGGGTGTCTCAGGGAAACACCAAATCAAACAAAATCAAGCAGAAAAAAATAAATGAAACTTCTACCAAAGAGAGAGGATTGTCTTTCCATAGACTAATGCACTCATAACCAACTATTCAGACTTTGTTTTGAATGACTTGAATGTTAGTTTCCTGAAAGTTTTAATTATATTCCCTTTGCTTAGCATATTGCATAA
Organism: Ovis aries; assembly: GCF_016772045.2. Taxonomy (NCBI): domain Eukaryota; kingdom Metazoa; phylum Chordata; class Mammalia; order Artiodactyla; family Bovidae; genus Ovis; species Ovis aries. The sequence goes on from NC_056057.1 coordinate 82,761,816, forward strand.
AATAGTAAGCTATTATAAATATCACTAAGTATTTATTGCTGATAATTTTTTAAAAAGCTTGATTTCTGTTCATCTTTGGAGTTATTAGTGGAAAGTTATTTCATGAGATTATGTTGCACAAAATTTTAATTTAGAATGACAGGATTCATGAAACTTAAGTAGTTTGTCCCATTTTATGAAAAATCATAAAGCAATTGATAAGAATCTATAAATTCCAATCCAGATGAAAGCAGAAATGCTGCAGAATTGTTTTTCTTGATACTATTTCCTATTTTCTCTGAAAACTCTAGATACTTAAAGGTCTTCGATTAAACAAAATTCTTCAAAATCTAAAGAAAATTCAAACTGCCCATATTTCAAGAAAGGTAGAATTGGCCTGCATCTGAAAGAAATGTTTAGGCCATATGACATTGACTTTCTTCTGGAATATGTTCCAAAGTAAGGACTATTTGCCACTTTCTCTTTTTCTTCTGATATTCACATTGGATTCAAAAGAGAAATTTTAAATATCAGCTAAGTAAAACTTAAGCTGTCATTTCTGCATGTTTTTTTATCCAAAAATCCCATTCATATCTATAGTCCACTGAGCATCCTGCTGACAGTATTTACAGATAATAACTCATTTAACTATTTTCAGAACACCCTGGTGAGGCAGGCATTACTGTCATCCACATTAAGCAAATGTAGAAAGAGATCAAAGAAATTAGATAATTTTCTCAACATCATGTAACTAGCCTCTTGGAGCAGAGCCTTAAGTAGTATATCTCCTTTCGGAGAAGGGGTAAAATAAGAATTTGTCTAAAGAACACATAATAATTTTGAAACATTTTTTTTCACAGCTGTTCATGAAAGGACAGCTGGTTAATGCCTCACAGAATAATGTGAAGTCAAAGCTTATGACTTTTCATTCCGTGGTCACTGAAACTGAAAGGTAAACAAATAATTACTCCAGAAAGCCCAGGAACTTTTTTTTTTTTTTAAGCTTTTTACTATCAGCATTGATGACAGAGACTGTTGAGTCCTACCACATCCAGGGAAGGCACCATCCTAGATGCAAAGATGTAAAGCAGACATGTTTCTTCTCTGACGGCACAATTTATTATTTAATTTTTTTTGCGGCTGTGCTAGGTCTTCGTTGTGTGCAGGCTTTCTCCAGTTGCAGTGAGTGGGGGCTGCTGTTCCTTGTGGTGCTTGGACTTCTCATTGCTGCGGCTTCTTTTGTTGCAGAACAGACTCCAGGCACACAGGCTTCAGTAGCACGTGAGCTCAGTAGTTGTGGCAAACAAGCTTAGTCGCTCTGCAGTATGTGGGATCTTCCCAGACCAGAGATCGAACCTGTGTCCCCTGCAGTGGCAGGCAGATTCTTTACCACTGAGCCACCAACAAAGTCCAACAGCATAGTTCTTTCTCTTTTGATGGAAACTTTATTTGAAATTCCACCATTCCAGAGCATAACATATTTGAGACTCTTTTTCCTTATCACTAAAGGTGACCTTGGAGAAAGCTCACGGAACTGCTTACATCAGTAGTGGCCCACCAGTCAGCTCCCCAGGAAGAGAGCCCATGTTGATCATCACTGGATCTTTTGGCACTGCCACCATCTTCTGGTTTAAGAGGAGGGGAATAAGTGTGGAGCTGCAGAATGCCTCTTTGCCTCTCTCTTGATGAGGAGGCCCTGGGTGTCCAAGACACTGGCCTCAGTCTAGCATTTGGATGATCTTCTCATCCCTTCCAGCACTCACTTCTTGGGGTAATAACATCAGTGAATAAGTGCCAGTTTCTGTTTCCATAGCCCTTACGGTGTCCATATCATTCACAGGCAAAGTCTTCAGTTATGAAATGGTTCATCTCCCGTACATGCTCCTGAGAAATAACAGTCTTCTTCTTCTTTTTAAAATTTAATTAATTTATTTATTTTTGGCTGTGCCAGCCCATGTGGGATCTTAGTTCCCTGACCAAGAACCAAACCTGTGCCCCCTGCACCGGAAGCCCAGAGTCTTAGCCATTGGACCACCAGAGAACCCCTTGTTAGACTTCTCTAAGAGCTCTGCCTGTGTCCCTTAAAGTGACTTCCATATTGCTTTACTCAAAGAGTTTGAAGGCTTGCAAAATAATAACCCTGTTTTTAAGAGAGTCTTGATTTCACTCTGTATTTACATGAAGTACAAAAAATTAACAGTTCACATCTCATTTTCATGATTAAATTCTACTCATACTGCCTGGAGGGTCTTTGCTGAGTTAATCTCCCCATCTTGCGTTCTTTTCCTCGGAACTCAGATCTGAAAGAGGTTTGCTGTCAGTGGGAGCTGCCTGGCTTGGGCTCTAAAAGTCTGATAGGCAGCTGCATCCAAGGGATTAGAGATCGTGATACCTGAGCCTGTTCTTTGGCAGAGGGAAGCGCAAAGGTAGGTTTTGACAAGTCAGAGCATGTGTGGTCTCAGTGATAGCAGCTCTCCTGCTGCGCTGGACTAGCCCATGAGAAGCATCCCCTGAAAATTGTTTGGAAGAATGGGTCTTATATTTTCTGCTTCAACAGATCGCAATTCAACAGGAATAACTTCCTTCAAAACAAACACTTTTTTGGAGTGCTTCTAAAACTGTACTTGTCAACTGCTTTGCCAGTACCTTTTACTTTATAAAGTCAATGTTGTTAAACAAAAACTTTACCCTTTATAATATCTGTCCCCGTGTATAATTTTAACTCACTTTCATGCTGGAGTCTTTTCTCTTAGCATTTTAAAGTTCAGTCCTCAGATGAAATCTCAAGGGATGTGGTATAGGGTGGAAACAGTAAGATGTTGAATCAGAGGAACTCAGGCTCTACCATTTGTATTTTCATTTACTCTCTCGTAGCCTCAGTTTTAATGGCACCCCACTCCAGTACTCTTGCCTGGAAAATCCCATGGACGGAGGAGCCTGGTGGGCTGCCGTCTGTGGGGTCACACAGAGTCGGACACGACTGAAGTGGCTTAGCAGCAGCAGCAGCAGCAGCAGCAGCCTCAGTTTCCCCATCTGTGAAATGGCAAGAATGCTAGATGCCTCACCTATTGTTATAAAGTTATGGTAATAATACTGAGTAATGTGTATAAATAATATGTGCCAGCATACAAGGTAGGTCCTGTTACCCACTGTACAGAAAAAGGATATAAGACCTGAAGTGCTTAGCTGACTTGCTAGAGTTCACTTATATATAATATACTAGACTGAGCTCATACACTACCTCAGACTTACTTGGCTCCTCCTGACTTTGGTCTCTTGCTCAGTGGAGCTAATCTCATCTCCTAATGCCCCATGTGACTCAGTCTTCCCCCATTGAGGGCCTGGCATAGGCCTGACCTCCCTCATGCCCACTCATGCAGCAGCAGCTTCAGCACTCAGGTCCAAAGCGACTCACTGACTAGCTCCTCCCCCAGTTTCCAGAAGAGATGAAGCGCTGCTTTCCCAGCACAGCCCAGAAGGGTAGAGTAATTATCACACTCTGAGCACACTTGGAGATGATGGGAAGAAGCTGACAGATCAGGGCATCTTCCTTCCTCCCCTTGATGGGCTGTTCCCACAACACTGCCATGTGGCACATCCAGGGGTGTCCCGTGTAACTAGTGTGTTTTCCCATGAAGCTGTGACCAGCTCAGAAACTCACCACACTGTGTTTATTTCTGCTTCTTTCCTTTTTCCATCATTCTTTGCTGCCCTCCCAATAAAGCAGCTGATATGGTCATACTCCAGACCTGTCCTATCCAACTGTACAGTAGCCATTAGACCCATTTGGCTATCAAAATTAAAATTAATTGATTACAATGAAATACAATTTAAAGTTCATTGTCTCAGTCACAGAAGCCATATTTTAAGAGCTCAGTAGCCATATGTGATGAGTCTTTATAGAACTAGATAGCACAGATCTGGAACATGTCCTTCATCATAGGAAGTTCCACTGGAGAGTGCTTCAATTCAGTTCAGTTCAGTCGCTCAGTCATGTCTGACTCTGCGACCACATGGACTGCAGCATGCCAGGCTTGCCTGTCCATCACCAAGTCCTGGAGCCTGCTCAAATTCATGTCCATCAAGTCAGTGATGCCATCCAACCATCTTATCCTCTGTCGACCCCTTTTCCTCCTGCCTTCAGTCTTTCCCAGCCTCAGGGTCTTTTCCAGTGAGTCAGTTCTTCACATCAAGTGGCCAAAGTATTGGAACTTTAGCTTCAGTGTCAGTCCCTCCAATGTATATTCAGGACTTATTTCCTTTGGGATGGACTGGTTGGATCTCCTTGCAGTCCAAGGGACTCTCAAGAGTCTTCTCCAACACCACAGTTCAAAAGCGTCAGTTCTTCAGTGCTCAGCTTTCTTTATGGTCCAACTCTCACATCCAAAAATGACTACTGGAAAAACCATAGCTTTGACTAGACAGACCTTTGTTGGCAAAGTAATGTTTCTGCTTTTTAATATGCTGTATAGGTTTGTCATAGCTTTTCTTCCAAGGAGCAAGTGTCTTTTAATTTCATGGCTGCAGTCAGCATCTGCAGTGATTTTGGAGCCCAAGAAAATAAAGTCTGTCACTGTTTCCATTGTTTCCCTATCTATTTGCCATGAAGTGATGGGACCAGATGCCATGATCTTAGTTTTCAGAATGTTGAGTTTTAAGCCAGTTTTTCCACTCTCCCCTTGCACTTTCATCAAGAGGCTCTTTAGTTCCTCTTCACTTTCTGCCATAAGGGTGGTGTCATCTGCCTATCTGAGGTTATTGATATTTCTCCCAGCAACCTTGGTTCCAGCTTGTGCTTCCTCCAGCCCGGCATTTTGCATGTAAGTTAATACAAGTTAAATAAGCAGGGTGACAATAAATAGCCTTGATGTACTCCTTCCCCAATTTTGAACTAGTCCATTGTTCCATGTCCAGTTTTACCTGTTGCTTCTTGACCTGCATACAGATTTCTCAGGAGGCAGGTCAGGTGGTCTGGTATTCCCGACTCTTTAAGAATTTTCAATAGTTTGTTGTGATCCACACAGTCAAAAGCTTTGGCGTAGTCAATAAAGCAGAAGTAGCTGTTTTTCTGGAACTCTCTTGCTTTTTTGATGATCCAATGGATGTTGGCCATTTGATCTCTGGTTCCTCTGCCTTTTCTAAAACCAGCTTTTACTTCTGGAATTTTTGGTTCGTGGACTGTTGAAGCCTCACTTGGAAAATTTTGAGCATTACTTTGCTAGAATGTGAGATGAGTGCAATTGTGGGAACGTTCTTTGTCTTTGCCTTTCTTTGGGATTGGAATGAAAACTGACCTTTTCCAGTCCTGTGCCCACTGCTGAGTTTTCCAAATTTGCTGCCATCTTGAGTGCAGCACTTTCACAGCATCATCTTTTAGGACTTTCAATAACTCAGCTGGAATTCCATCACTTCCACTAGCTTTTTTCATAGTGATGCTTCCTAAGGCCCACTTGACTTCACACTCCAGGATATCTGGCCCAAGGTGAGTGATCACACCATCGTGGTTATCTGGGTCATGAAGATCTTTTTGTACAGTTCTTCTGTGTATTCTTGCCACCTCTTCTTAATATCTTCTGCTTCTGTTAGGTCCATACCATTTCTATCCTTTATCAAGCCCATCTTTGCATGAAATGTTCCCTTGGTATCTCTAATTTTCTTGAAGAGATCTCTACTCTTTCCCATTCTATTGTTTTCCTCTATTTCTTTGCATTGATCACTGAGGAAGGCTTTCTTATCTCTCCTTGCTTGTCTTTGGAACTCTGCATTCAGATGGGTATGTCTTTCCATTTCTCCTTTGCCTTTAGCTTCTCTTCTTTCCTCAGCTATTTGTAAGGCCTCCTCAGACAACCATTTTGTGTTTTTGCATTTCTTTCTCTTGGGGATGATTTTGATCACCACCTCCTGCACAATGTCAGGAATCTCCATCCATAGTTCTTCAGGCACTCTATCTATCAGATCTAATCCCTTGAATCTATTTGTCACTTCCACTGTATAATTGTAAGGGATTTGATTTAGGTCACACTGAATGGTCTAGTGGTTTTCCCTACTTCAATTTAAGTCTGAATTTTATAAGGAGGAACTCATGATATGATCCACAGTCAGCTCCTGGTCTTGTTTTCCTAACCCGGATGATAACCAATATTTCACACAGAGTTTTAATTTTAAGCAGTCCCCTATTATGAAAGACATTTTCTATCTTTCCAACTTTCTATCTTTCCCTTGTATCCCCACTTGAATTCTCTGTAACCTCCATTTGACCTGTAGTTATAAGGTCCTACATCTTTCTCCTTGCTGTCATCCCCTTCCTGAGTCCTCATCACTCCCCCTCCCCAGCTTAAGTGTTATGATCTTTCACTTCATTCTTGTTTTTTTATTTTTTAGAGTTTATTTATTTGGCTGTCCCAGGTCTTAGTTGCTGCATGTGGGATCTTAGTTCCCTGACCCGGGATCGAGCCTGTGTCCCCTGCAGTGGAAGCATGGAGTTCTAACCACTGGACTGCCAGGGAAGTCCCACCTCATTTTTTCTAAGCTTATATTTTACACTGGAGTACAGCTGATTAAAAATGTTGTGATCATTTCAGGTGCACAGCAAAGAGACTCAGCTGTTCATATATATACATCCATTCTCCCCCAAAGTCCTCTCTCATCCAGACTGCCACATAACACTGAGCAGAGTTCTCTGTGCTGTACAGTAGGAGCTTGTTGGTTATCCATTTTAAATATAGCAGTGTGCACATGTCAATCCCAAACTCCCTAAATATCCCATTCTCCTTTCCTTCCCTCTGGTAACCATAAATTCATTCTCTAAGTCTGATTCACATCATTCTTAATTTCTTTGCGTCTTTCTTTACTATATTCACCCCATGTGCAGGATATCTTCTGTTTGCCTCTCTAGATCCACCCTCCATCCTGCTTTGTGCCCTAGGAAGATGACATATATGGTCTACAATCACCAATGAACCTCCTGTTCTCCGGAATCCATTTGGCTTCAGTCCATGACAAACCAAGGGGATTAGGGAGAAGAAGAAGAGGGAGATTTGGATATTTATACCCCCAGCTCCCTCTCTAAGAAGTCTAGCTACATCCCTTGTTGGAAGGACTCAGGTCTTGAAAGGCCTTCAACTATTCTCTGTTGGAAAAAAAAAAAAAAAAAACCTGGATAACCAGACCCTGACAGATGTCTGACCCAAGTTGCCCATCATGAACTCAGTGGTATGTGTTCCATAAAAAAATTTAAAATGTGGCCATTTTACAGCAGAGATTTCTTATCAAACGGAAATGGTATACACAGTCTTATATGGAGCTTGGGAAGACACAAGCTGCTGCTGCTGCTGCTACTAAGTCGCTTCAGTCATGTCCGATTCTGTGTGACCCCATAGACGGCAGCCCACCAGGCTCCCCCATCCCTGGAATTCTCCAGGCAAGAACACTGGAGTGGGTTGCCATTTCCTTCTCCAGGGAAGACGCAAGAAGACTACACAAATATGTGGCACGCCCCGACCCCACCAAGCTACTGCTTTGTCATTTCTTTCTCAATCCACACCAGTGCCTTGTGAAGAGTTCCATATGACCAGTTAATAGAAAAGAAAAAAAAAAAAAAAAACAACAAAGGCTAGATTTATTGACAGATCTTCCTATTAATGACATCACCAGCTGGAAGTAGAGGGCTGTTACACTAGTGCTCTACCAAAGCGTGGCCCAGAGAGACAGAGGCGAAGTCCCCAAGGGCAGAATTCTGGATGCTACGTCTGGTTGTCCACTTCATGTGGAAGAAGAGGTATCCTGACTACTATATATAAAGTAGAAAATCAACAAGGACCTATTGTATAGCATGGGGAACTGTACTCAATACTTTTTAACAAACTATAAGACAAAAGAATCTGAAATGGAATATATATATAAGATACACACATATATAACATGTGAAGTTATACACATATATAATATGTGAAGTTATACACATATATAACACACACATATATATGTGAAGATATGTATAACATACATATATAATATGTGAAGTTATATATAATACATATGGAACATGTGAAGTTATATATATATATAACGTACACACATATGTAACACATACAGTTATGTATATATATGTAACGGAGTCACTGTGATGTACACCTAAAACTAAAATGATATTGCAAATCAACCATACTTCAATTAAAAAGAAAAGAGGTAGCCTGAGGTATAAAACTATAGTGACACATGGACAGTGGTTCAGGTGGTCGTGAGTTTGGAAAGATAATTTTTGGAAAATCAGTGGCAGATCTCTGTGCTTCTGCCAACTCCACCAGTTTCGTACTTCCAGAATGCCTTATTCACCGCCATTGTATCCCACACAACCTTGCCTAAGACCAGAGGATGAATTTTAGAGTAAAGGAACTGGAGCACTTCTCTCAGCATCTGTGAACTTCACTGATATCACCATGTGCTCCATGTCACAGGGGTAGTTGGTTAGCTAGAAGAGTGGAATGGCTTGCTGAAGGCTTAGTCCCAACACCAGCTGGGAGACACCACCCTGTGAAGTTGGGCTGCTGCTGCTGCTGCTAAGTTGCTTCAGTCGTGTCCGACTCTGTCTGACCCCACAGACGGCCGCCCACCAGGCTCCCCCATCCCTGGGATTCTCTAGGCAAGAACACTGGAGTGGGTTGCCATAAGCGATTTATAAATAGAAGTATATGTTTAACCAGTGATCCGTTTACGGTGCCTTCTTTTTCCTAGCCAGATTGCATGGGCTCCAAGGGTTGGAAATGAGAGTGATCCCTCTCCCTATTACACCATGGGTTTGAAGAATTTTTGCTTTCTGTCTCTGTGACCTTAGCTTCTCTTAGTGATCCTAGTGCCCAAGGGAGGAGTTTAAAGAATGAGGCTACGGTGCTGGCTGGGTCATTGATCCTGATTTCCAGGGGGAAATTGAGTTGCTGCCGCAAAAGGAAGACAAAGAACTGTGTCTGGCATCCAGAGCGCTCACTGGGAGCCTCAGAGTACTCAACTGGCCGAGTGTCTTAGTCAGTGGGAAACTGTTGTGGAACAATAAAGCAAGACCACTAAGGACTCAAACGCCATAGGAGGAAAGGTCAGAGTCATCGTACTGGGTGAAGAATCGCATCTGGCTGATGTGCTATCAGAGGTTAAGAAAAACAGGAAGCCAGCCTGAAGAGCATAGCTAGGATTACCGCCTTCTTAGACCTCCTGACCAGTCACAGAAGCAGGAATGGTCATAGAGATGTTTTTATGTAGTCATTAACTGTTTTTCTATATCCTTTCCCTGTCCCAGCCACCTGATGTGAAATATGCTAGTGAAAGTGAAATTCGTTCAGTCCTGTCTGACTCTTTGCAACTCCATGAACTATACAGTCCATGGGATTCTCCAGGCCAGAATACTGGAGTGGGTAGCTATTCCGTCTCCAGGGGATCTTCCCAACCCAGGGATCAAACCCAGGTCTCCCACATTACAGGTGGATTCTTTACCAGTTGAGCCACAAAGGAAGCCTGAAAGATGCTAGTGGTGGCTAATATTTTAGGTTTCAGGTGGGACTATGACTGAATAGACATTTCCCTATGGTAATATAGAAGCTGAAGAACTTTGAGTATCTCCTGTGATGGGAGACAGAATTTTACCTGCACAAAGATCAAGTTAATGCTAAAGGGGCCGGGGTGAACCTTGCTGAATCGCTTCTGTTCATCTCCCCAGATCCAATATCTGTTAATGTCTTCCCTGATCTATGCTGAGAGGCTCACCTTTACGGACAACATCAAAGTTTCCTTTAACCTCTGCTTCTGATTAGATTCAGCTTTGGGAGAGCAGGTGAAATAAGACGGAGAGAAGGGTGAGGTTGAAAGGTTTATCATCCCTAGGCTCCCTGTCCAGGGAGTTGCTGCCTGGTGACCACTTTAGTTACATGTCACAAGCCTAATTAGAACAGCCACCACTCTAATATTTCCCTTGGTTCTGTGAGTTGAATAAATCTCAGCTGATGGTTCTTATGCTGGCCTCACGAGTCTCTATGTGTCTGCTCAGTCACTCAGTCATGTCCAGCTCTTTGTGACACCATGGACTCGCCAGACTCCTCTGTCCATGGGATTTTCTAGGCAAGAATACTGGAAATAGGTTGCCATTTCCTCTTTCAGAGGATCTTCCCAACCCAGGGAATGAACCCACCGTCTCCTGTGTTTTTTGCAATGGCAGGTGGATAATTGATCACTGAGCCACCTGGAAAGTCATCCTCGTGAGTAGTCTCCCACAAAGCTGCCATCACCTGCCAGCAGGGACTGGGAGGTCCAAGATGTCCTGACTCTCATGTCTGGCCCCTGAGTGGCAGGGCCCGGGTGGGGCAGTAGGAAGCCTGTGCTCAGTTGAAGTTCTGAGAAGGTGAGACTCCTCTCTCCCTCTTGAGTAGTCCTAGAGCCTCACCCTCCCTGTGTGGCCCCTCCACAGATTCTACTTGGTCTCATCAGAAGACTAACTGGACCTGATGACTCAGGGATCCCCAAATTATAAAAGTGCAGGCGGCCAGATGGAGGAGACCTTTGGTTCTAATGCATGCTAAGTCATTAGACAGGGTTTGTTGCTGAGTCACATCCTATCCTATCCTGACTAAGACAAGTATGTACTGTTTGATTTTTGTTGGAAAGAACTGAACAGTACCTGATTCCTGGAATGTCCTTTTCAAATCATATCACCCACATGTCAGATGCTTAATGAAAAGTTGATTTTCAACCAGCAAGCAAGATATATAAAAATAACTTAGGGGTATCAGGAAAGTAATAAATGGCTAACTGCAAGACACCTTCCCTATTTTGTAGACTTAGGAGAAAATGTCAGAAAGTCTGGGCTTCCCCAGTGGCTCAGGGGTAAAGAATCCTTCTGCAATGCAGGGGCCTCAGGAGACACAGACTCGATCCCTGTGTCAGGAAGATCCTCTGCAGGAGGGCACAGCAACCCACTCCAGTATTCTTGCCTGGAGAATCCCATGGACAGAGGAGCTTGGCAGGCTATGTTCACAGTGGACTGTGAACAGTATATGGGATTGCAACTGAAACGACTTAGCACACATGTCAGGAAGTCTAAATAAAATTGGCTTAAACATAAGACAATGCATTAACTTGCACCACTAAAAGTTTCAGCTAAGACAGGGACTGCTTCAGCATTAGTCAGTTTAACAGCTCAATGTGCCATCAAGGACCAGCAGTCTTTTCAGCTTTCTCTTCTGAAATCCTTGGTGTTGGCTTTGTCCTCAAGCTCATAATAAAACAGCAGCAGTAATTCTAGTATCCACATCCCAAAAGGGAAGGAAGAGGAATAGGGATGACATCTCTCTTACGAATGAGAGACGTTTTTCTGGAAGCCTCCTAATGGCCTTCTTGTCATGTCTCCCTGGCTACAAATCAGTCTTGGGCTCACTCATAACTGACCATTAACAAGGGCAATGTGATTATCTGAGGAGGAATCAGGCCTACTCTTTGAACTGGGGGTATTGTGACTATCGGGAGGATGGGTATTATTATAAACAAAATCTGGGTGGCATTAGGAAGGAAAAACTGGCTGAAGCCTGGGTAGAAGTGTGGCCCACAGTAGGGAATGAGGGAACGAGGCTCACTTGTGGCCCCCTCTAAGATATGCATTATCAGTAATTAATACCCATATGTAGAACATCACCAACTCAATGGACATGAGTTTGAACAAACTCTGGGAGATAGTGAAGGACAGGGAAGCCTGGCATGCTGCAGTCCATGGGGTCACAAAAAGTCAGACACGACTTAGCGACTGAACAACAACAATGTGTAGAGCGGATCCACAGAAAACAAATACTTAAAGAACTCGTGGTCCTGTCACTTCCACCTTCATGGTGCTCAACTTTAGATCATCCAAAGCCTATCTAATGAAGCTATTCATAGACTACCAAAGAGATTAAAAAGTTGAGGATTATATGTAGTTATTCTAGGAATGATAGTAGGAACTGGAGAACTATATCAGGTAACATGTTTTGGTTCCAAATTAAAGACTAGAAACAAGACTTAAATTGGCTTAACAGAAAGGAAATTTATCACCTAATGTAGCAATTAACTATTAACCTTCATACTGTAACAAGAATCAGGGTTGACTGATTTAGCTCTTCAATGATACCTTCATTTCAGGGGTTTTTTTTTTGTTTGTTTGTTTGTTTTTGCATCTTTCTGTCGTCCTTAATACTGGCTTTATTTTCAGGTTGGTGGCAAGATATCTGCAGGATGTTTTTAAACATCAGATTCTGAAATGACGGTGTCCAGATGATAGACGCAGGACACATCTGTTCTCATCCAGCATCCTTGTCCTTATATCTCACTAGGCAGGTTTTGGTCACAAACCCATTTATGAACCCACTAGTAAGGAGTATAGAATTTCAGTGATTGATTTATATTAATTATCTGGGGGAAAACAGAGATATAGGAATCATTTTTCCCCCTGACTGTGCTGAGAAGCCTGTGGTATCTTAGCTTCCAGACCAGAAATCGAACCCAGGCCCTGGCAATGAGAGCGTGGAGTCCTAACCACTGGACTGCCAGGGACTTGGGAGTCAATTTTTAAAGTGAGAAGCTGAAGTCAAAATAAGCTATACAATTGGTGTAGAAGAAACAGCAGGAATAAAATCAACAAATACTGAAGACCAAGGTTCCTGAGACAGTCTGGTAATATGGAAAGAGTGAAGCTTGTCCCTCTGCTCTCTCCGGTTTGCAAAGGATCCTTGGGCATAGCCCTACAGGGAATCGGGGGCAGACCATAGTTTCTCATGGCTATCTCACTAAATAAGTCACATGGAGCAAGGCTGTCATTCATTCATTCAACAGTTATTGGCACTGGAATAAATAATGAGGATAAAAATGAATGATTTGTGGGACTTTCCTGGCAGTCCAGTGGTTAAGATTCCACACTTTCAACGCAGGGGGCGTGAGTTTGATCCTTAATTGGGGAATTAAGATCCCACATGCTGTGGCCTAAAAAACAAAAAAAAAAAAAAGAGAGAGAGAGAGAGAATGATTTGTGGTTCCCATCCGCAAGGAAAATACAGCCTAGTGGAGAAGTCATACTAAATTGTTCCAGGGACTGTAAGTGGACTGTGAACTGTGTCCTATGGCAGAGATGATGAAGTGAGGGTGGAAGGATTCACAGGGGAGAATCACAGGTGTCTGACCTAAGCACATAAGAAAGTGTCAGACAAATAGATGCAGAAGAGCCTTCTAGGAAAAGGGAACAGCAGGAATGGAGACCCTGAGGCAAAGAGGAAGGGCAGAATAGAGAAACATGAAGTTACCTGGTGTGGCTGGTGAGGCAGAGTTGTTCTGGGTTAAGGCTGGTAAAGCAGGCTTGGCACTGAAAGGTCTCGTAAACCACGATAAGATCAGAATCTTTAGGTCTAGTAGATCCAATGGAGGATTTTAGGCAGGGGTGTGACCTAGGCAAATTTATATTTTCTAGAGCTTTCTCTGGCAATAGATGGAAGATGGTGTGGGGAAGATCAAGCAAAATATTTAGGGAGATAAATTCAGTGGGCTTCAGTTTCCTCATCTACATTGGCATCAGACTCAATTTGACATCACAAATACAATCTCCAAAGGGCCAGAAAAGTCCTGTGTATCTGTCAAGTGCGCTGTGTGTGGTTGGGGTTCCACAGAAGGATAGAACACATCCCATCTAAAAGAGGGCAGAAACTTTCTGGTGGTTCAGTGGTTAAGACTCTGGGCTTCCAATGTGACAATTGTGGGTTCCATTCCCGGTCAGGGAACTGAGATCCCACATGCTGCAAGGGGTGGCCAAAAAAAAGGAAAGAATTTTAAGATAGGGGATAGTCCCAAACTATACTTGAATGTGCTTCCAAGAATCAATCAGCAAGTCTGGATTCATAGCAAGAAAAGTTCACTAAGTCATAGATGAAACAGAAAAATGAGCAAGTTGCCTTAAATATATAGCAATCATTTGACAGGTGAATGAAAATCCACTACTGGTTGAATAAAAGAGGGCAGCAGCTACTCAGCCCAGGCTATTATGTGTAGCTATGGACCTAGTGGTGCCAGAATTTCCAGTTTAAAAAAGCTCCAAACACTGTATATGAATCTCCCAGTATGTATATGTTGGTAACCACTTTAAAGGTAGGGAGTTGCCTGGCGACCCAGTGGTTTGGGCTCTGTGCTTTCACTTCCAAGGTCTGGGTTCAATTCCTGGTCAGGGAACTAAGATCCCATAAGCCATGTGGTTCAGCCTAAAATAAATAAAATTTAAAAATTAATAAATAAAAGTAAAAAATAAAAAATAAGTAAAAGTCAGCAGTGAGACTATGCAAGCTAAATAAATACATCTGTTAGCTAAACTCTGATGGTATTCACCAGTTGGGAACCTTGGGGCATGAAAAGCTCAAGGGCCTTTTCCAGGTCTAACAATACATAATTCTGTGATATCCCAATAGTATATGTGCTACCCTGTCACTGATCATTTATGGTGAGTGACATATGGATCATTATATGACTCACCATCTGTATGTGACCCACCATCTATGTGGTGAGTCACACAGATGAAAATCTTTGGTATTGCCGTAACAAGCCTAACTAGATATTCTCAGGGTTAACAGTCACCCACTGATATATACATTTATTAGTTCGTTCATTCAATACGTATTTATATAAAGTCAATTATATTCAAAACATTGTTAAATTGAAATCAGTTCAGTTCAGTTCAGTCGCTCAGTCGTGTCTGACTCTTTGACACCCCATGGACTGCAGCACGCCAGGCCTCCCTGTCCATAACCAACTCCCAGAGCCTACTCAAACTCATGTCCATTGAGTCGGTGATGCCATTCAACCATCTCATCCTCTGTCATCCCCTTCTCCTCCCTCCTTCAATCTTTGCCAGCATCAGGGTCTTTTCAAATGAGTCAGTTCTTTGCATCAGGTGGCCAAAGTACTGGAGTTTTAGCTTCAACATCAGTCCTTTCAATGAATACCCAGGACTGATCTCCTTTAGAATTGACTGGTTGGATCTCCTTGCTGTCCAACGGACCCTCAAGAGTCTTCTCCAACACCACAGTTCAAAAACATCAGTTCTTCAGTGCTCAGCTTTCTTTATAGTCCAACTCTCACATCCATACATGACTACTGGAAAAACCATAGCCTTGACTAGATGGAACTTTGTTGGAATAGAGAGATAAAATAAAGAAATAATCCTGAGGAGGAGAGGTTGAGACCTCTTATAATAATAATAAGTCAGTCATTTCTCATTTCTTGTCTCCACCAGCAGCTCTTAGAGGAGAGATTCTGCAGCCTGGCCCAGGGGCTTAGTATCCACCTTTTCCAGCTCACAAGACACAAGGGTAGGCAAACTTGTCCCAGAATACTCAGGATCTAACTGCTTACTCTTCCATCTGAAGAAAAGGCAAGTGGAAAGAAAGGAAAGAAAAGAAAAAAGAAAGGAAGGAGGAAAATAAATTGCTGCTTAGAGTGGATTCCTGTGTTTATCACAAGACTAAGGTAATAAGTGACATTTGTTAAGGAGGACTTTTTTTTAAGCCAGCCTAGAATTTTCTTTAAAAAAAAAAACAAAAAAACTATAAATGTGAAAATGAAAGGCATAGAAAAGGGTGCATTTAATGGTACTTTTCTATAGAAAATGCATAAATCACCTCTAGAAGAAAACATACACGTCAGAACTGGCATTTGATTTCTATTTAGCTTCTGCTATCAACAGAAAGAAGCTTCCCAGGTGGCGCTAACACAAGAGACATAATGAGACACAGGTTCGTTCGCTGGGTCAGGAAGGTTCCTTGGAGGAGGGCATGGCAACCCACTCCAGTATTCTTGCCTGGAGAATCCCCTGGACAAAGGAGAGTGGAGGGCTACAGTCCCTAGGGTCGCAAAGAGTCGGACACCACTGAAGCGACTTAGCACCCAGCACAGCACATCAACAGAAAGGGAACTTGAGAAGAAATTAATTTCTTTTTAAATAAATTTAAATAAATTTATTTATTTCTTGGAATATAATTGCTTTACAATGTTGTGTTATTTTCTGCTGTACAACAAAGTGCCTCAGCTGTGTGTAAACATATATCCCCTCCCTCTTGAACCTCCCTCTGTCCCCCATCCCACCGTTCTAGTCCTTGCCATTTAGTAATTATCATTTTAAACTTCCCTTAAGTCATGTAAAATTTTAATGCAAGTTTTTTTAAACAAAATTACCATTTTATAAGAATTATAAAATTTTAAAAATTTATAATACGTAACGTGGTTCATGTAATACAGAATGGCGTCAAAAGCTTAAAAGATTATATTAGTAAGAACTGATCCAAAGGAAATGATTTAACATGGGTACAAAGATTTAAACATAAGGATGATTATCATAATACAAAATTTAGAATCCTGAAAATAGACTAAATAACTAGCAATAGGGAACTGATTAAATAAATGGCTTACATGTATTACTCTACTATCATTAACCATGGCTCATTTCTTCTCATAGAAAGCTGTCCCAGGGAAGCCTATTTGGGTTTATGTATAAAAAAGAATCTTCTAACCACTAGAATCATGTCGCAATGGAGTGGACAAACTGGGGCACCCCAGGAAGACTTTCTAACATGAGCTGTAATGTGTCACACAGCTCCATGGGCAACAAGATAGGACTGATCAGGAGGGAAAGAACTAGGGGGAACCAGAAAGATCATGTTAGGGAAGTGGTTAAGCCCCAAAAGGTTAAAAACAGTGGTAGTGGTTTAATCACTAAGTCGTGTTCAATTCTTGTGATCACATGGACTGTAGTCCGCCAGCTCTTCTATCCATGGGATTTATTAGGCAAGAATATTGGAGTGGGTTGCCATTTCCTTCTCCTGGGGATCTTTCCAATCTCCTGCATTGCAGGTAGTCTCCTGCATTTAAGGGGGATTCTCTACTGAGCCACCAGGAAAGGCTGGTTGGAAATAGTGGAAACCATCAGGTAAACACCATAGGTCCAGACTAGTAGCATCTAAACCATGTTATATAATTTTAAATTGCCTTGTAGCCAAATTTGAAAATGACAAATAAACAAGTAAAATTAATTTTAATAATACCTTTTATTTAACCCAATATATCCAGAATATTATCATTTCAACATGCTACCTATCTGTCTGTGGGATATGTTATGTTCTTGCTATGTGTCCAGAGGCTGGCGTGTGTTTCACACTTATCGCGCATTCTTCATCAGCCACACTGCAAGAGCTCAGTGGCCAGATGTGGCTTGTATTACTACCTTGGACAGCACTGCGCAGAGTCTGAGATTCGTGTCCACACTGGTAACACTAGTGACCAGTGTTAGTGACCTCCTAGCCTTTCATATGCTTCATCTCTTTTCTGGGCCTTGCTGGGTGAGGAAGCACTTGTGTACTCAGATGAAAAATATACCTGAAAACAGATTCAAGGGAAGATAGCTTCAGAAGTCAGCATCTAAGACAATGTCCCCTCAGTGAGTATGAGGGTATGGGATTCCTGACCTAGGCAACAAGTTGGACTTCACTGTCCTTACTAACACTGAGTCCTTGAATCCTAGGGTGGATTTAACATCCCTGTCCTCATAGTTTGTGTCTAACAGAAACAGCAGATGCTCATTTTCAGCTTATTCCTGTTAACGTCAAAGGGACAGTAGCATGCCATGCCCTCCACAGACAGACAGACCAGCAGAAATAAAAGGTGCTTCAGCTGGGCAAAACTACCCACCACACAATTGCTTTGGTAGGTAGCCTTTATTTATTTAAAATTTTATTTTATTGAAGTTGATTTACAATGTCATGCTAATATCATTTACAAGGTCATGCTAATCACTGTGCTGTACAGGGGTTCAGTTTATATATATCTATACATTCTTTTTCATACTCTTTTCTATTACGATTTATTACAGGATATTGAATATAATTCCCTGTGCTATATGGTAGGGACCGTGTAGTTTATCCATTCTATATATAATAATTTGCAGAGATGGGAATACCAGACCACCTAACCTGCCTCTTGAGAAATCTGTATGCAGGTCAGGAAGCAACAGTTAGAACTGGACATGGAACAACAGACTGGTTCCAAATAGGAAAAGGAGTACATCAAGGTTGTATATCGTCACCCTGCTTATTTAACTTATATGCAGAGTACCTCATGAGAAACGCTGGACTGGAAGAAACACAGGCTGGAATCAAGATTGCCGGGAGAAATATCAATAACCTCAGATATGCAGACGACACCACCCTTATGGCAGAAAGTGAAGAGGACCTAAAAAGCCTCTTGGTGAAAGTGAAAGAGGAGAGTGAAAAAGTTAGCTTAAAGCTCAACATTCAGAAAATGAAGATCATGGCATCTGGTCCCATCACTTCATGGCAAATAGATGGGGAAAC
This sequence comes from Ovis aries, assembly GCF_016772045.2. Lineage (NCBI taxonomy): Eukaryota > Metazoa > Chordata > Mammalia > Artiodactyla > Bovidae > Ovis > Ovis aries. Next base: position 82,780,181 of record NC_056057.1, read on the forward strand.
AGTAGAAACAGTGTCAGACTTTATTTTTTGGGCTCCAAAATCATTGCAGATGGTGATTGCAGCCATGAAATTAAAAGACGCTTACTCCTTGGAAGAAAAGTTATGACCAACCTAGATAGTATATTCAAAAGCAGAGACATTACTTTGCCAACTAAGGTCCGTCTAGTCAAGGCTATGGTTTTTCCAGTAGTCATGTATGGATGTGAGAGTTGGACTGTGAAGAAGGCTGAGCGCTGAAGAATTGATGCGTTTGAACTGTGGTGCTGGAGAAGACTCTTGAGAGTCCCTTGGACGGCAAGGAGATCCAACCAGTCAATTCTGAAGGAGATCAACCCTGGGATTTCTTTGGAAGCAATGATGCTAAAGCTGGACACCTCGTGCGAAGAGCTGACTCATTGGAAAAGACTCTGATGCTGGGAGGGATTGGGGGCAGGAGGAGAAGGGGGCGACCCAGGATGAGATGGCTGGATGGCATCACGGACTCGATGGACGTGAGTCTGAGTGAACTCCGGGAGATGGTGATGGACAGGGAGGCCTGGCGTGCTGCGATTCATGGGGTCGCAAAGAGTTGGACACGGCTAAGCGACTGAACTGAACTGAACTGAATCCCAAACTCTCAGTCTCTCTCTCTCCCACCCCACTTCCCCCTTGGTAAACACAAGTCTGTTCTCTAGGTCTGTGAGTCTTTTTCTGTTTCATAGATAAGTTCATTTGTGCCATATTTTAGATTCCACGCATAAGTGATACCATATGGTATTTGTCTTTCTCTCTCTGACTTCACTTAGCACGCTTATCTCTAATTGTACCCATGTTGCTGCAAATGGCACTATTTTGTTTTTATGGTTGAGTAATATTCCAGTGTATATATAGAAATTTGATTTTTTAGTCCTTGACATTTTAACTTTAGTGTTAGGGGTATAATTTAAGGCTTCTCAGCAAAGAGTCTTGCTCACAAACGCTAGCCTGATGGATGAAAAGAGAAGGCCCAGGAAAGGGCTGAAAAACTTATTCTATGATGTGTTTCCAGGGATGGAAGCCAGATGGTGCATGCTTATGCACCCTGGCTGGGGCTCACATCACTCACAGTCACCGAGGTGGAGTGGGAAAGTGGCAGCAGAAACACAGACACTTGTTATGTAGACAGCAGGTATCATCATCAGCAGGTCTGTGAAGTCACGAGTATATGAAGCAATTTCTAAACCTTGGCTTGCCTCACAATCAGGGATCTGGCTAAAATGCATAATTCTCATCTCTACCTTCAGAGATTCTATTGCAGCAAGTCCAGGGTTCACCAAAGGAGTCTGGATGTAAGCAGCATCCTAGAAGATTCTGATGCAGTTGGTTCCTGGAGAAATATTGGTATTTATAGCAACATTTCCAGCCAGAAGGATCAGGATCTGGCCCTTCACTCACCAGGAGCGCTAGGACACACGTCAGAGTCCTGAGAGGGGCCACCAAGTCATACATAGTGAGCCTTGGAAAGGGGAGGTAGAGGAAAGGGCGTGGAGATTCCAGGGAGTCAGCTATCCGGACCGCAAGCATAGAAAATATGAAGCTCACCGACACTCCCTCTCCCCACTGGGACTGACAACCATCTCTCCAAAGGCATCTGCTTTTCCTGTGAAGTGAGCCAACATCAAAGAGTTGGCAGTCCTCCCGTTAGTTTGTTCGTGCTTCCGCTCTAAGCTTGCCTGGAGTCCATATTTCCAATACTGAATCTCATAATTGCTTCTTGGGGGGTTTCATAGAGTTAGCAGTAAAAATAATAATCCAGAAGCAGGCCATCATAGGACTCAAAAGGCAAAAACTGGATTATTTGGTGACAAGGATAGAAAGCAAGGCGTTGTGAGGCGAATGGTGCATTACTTCGGATTAGTCACCAGAGGGCGCCGGAGCATCCTTCGCCAAAAGAAGTTTCATTTCAACAAAACCCTTATGGCGTCAGTTAAACAAAAACATTTCCCCAAAACGACAGGCTCCACCGAAGTAACCCTAAAGGCAGAAGAGAGTGGATAGGTGGTCCCTGGAAAAGTCTTCTGAGGCAATGCAATTTCATTGCCGTTATCCATTTGGTGTTAAAAATTGACATGACTTTCTAGACTCTCCTGATACATCCTGGTTTGCTTAATATACAGAGTTTTATATTTCTTTATTAAAAAGCAGACATATTACTTTGCCAACAAAGGTCCGTCTAGTCAAGGCTATGGTTTTCCAGTAGTCATGTATGGATGTGAGAGTTGGACTATAAAGAAAGCTGAGCACTGAAGAATTGATGCCCTTGAACTGTGGTTTTGGAGAAGACTCTTGAGAGTCCCTTGGACAGCAAGGAGATCCAACCATTCCATCCTAAAGGAGATCAGTCCTGAATATTCATTGAAAGGACTGATGTTGAAGCTGAAACTCCAATACTTTGGCCACTTGATTCAAAGAGCCGACTCATTGGAAAAGATCCTGATGCTGGGAAAGATTGAAGGTGGGAGGAGAAGGGGTCGACAGAGGATGAGATGGTTGGATTGTATCACTGACTCAATGAACATGAGTTTTAGTAAACTCCTGGAGTGGTGATGGGCAAGGAGGCCTGGTGTGCTGCAGTCCATGGTGTCGTAAAGAGTTAGACACAACTGAGCGACTGAACTGAAATGAACTGATGTCCTAAATAGGGTGCTGTGAGGGTGGGGGTGGGGGTTGCCATACTGGTCTCTGACATACTGTGGCGGGTCCTGGATTCCTGCAACTGGAACTCACTGGGGACCATGAACCCACTCGCCTGCTGAGGACACTTCCTAAAAGACCTGATTCTAAACCTGGAATCCTGGCTGTCAAGGCTGATGACCTTGGAGAACCCTTATTCCACTCTCTTCATCAAGGCTATATATTGTCACCCTGCTTATTTAACTTCTATGCACAGTACATCATGCGAAGTGCCCAGCTGGATGAAGCACAAGCTGGAATCAAGATTGCCAGGACAGATACCAATAACCTCAGATATGCAGATGACACCACCCTTATGGCAGAAAGTGAAGAAGAAATAAAGAGCCTCTTGATGAAAGTGAAAGAGAGTGAAAAAGTTGGCTTGAGGCTCAACATTCAGAAAACTAAGATCATGGCATCTGGTCCCATCACTTCATGGCAAATAGATGGGGAAACAGTGATAGACTTTATTTTTGGGGGCTCCAAAATCACTGTAGATGGTGAGTGCAGCCAGGAAATTAAAAGATGCTTGCTCCTTGGAAGAAAAGCTATGGCCAACCTAGACAGCATATTAAGAAGCAGAAACATTACTTTGCCAACAAAGGTCTGTCTAGTCAAAGCTATGGTTTTTCCAGTAGTCATGTATGGATGTGAGAGCTGGACTATAAAGAAAGCTGAGCACCAAAGAATTGATGCTTTTGAGCTGTGGTGTTGGAAAAGACTCTTGAGAGTCCCTTGGACAGCAAGGAGATCCAACCAGTCCATCCTAAAGGAAATCAGTCCTGAATATTCATTGAAAGGACTGATGCTGAAGCTGAAACTTAGCCACCTGATGCAAAGACCCAATTCATTAGAAAAGACCCTGATGTTGGAAAGGATTAAAGGTGGGAGGAGAAGGGGAAGACAGAGGATGAGATGGTTGATTGGCATCACCAACTTGATGGACATGAGATTGAGTAAACTCCCAGAATTGGTGATGGACAAGGAGGCCTGGTGTGCTCCCTTCCATGGGATCGCAAAGGATTAGACACGACTGAGCGACTGAACTGAATTTGTTTTACACAGGGGAAACTGAGGCTCAAAGGGAAACAGGGGCCTCTTTTGAGTTACAAATCAGTTTAGTCTTGCTGCCAAGGTGAAACTCTGTTTTTCTAACCTGTGAATTAACCCTGGAGTCCCCAGCCAGAATGAGGCTCGATCTGCTTAGGGTCTAAAACCTCAACAAGGATAAGAAAGGGCCTGAGATCCAGGAAATGGAGTTCAAAGTGCAAGAAGACAGCCTCAGGCGGGGGCTTTGGGCGAGGTGGCGCTGAGACACTCTTCTGCCAGATCCTGTGTGGTGCTGCCACCTTCTGTTCAACTAGGAAATTAAACTCAAACTTTGCTGTAATGCTAACAAAATTAAACTTTGTGAAAGACCTGGCCCTTGCTGTATTTCTACCTTTTTTCCTAAATGCATTTGCTTGTTTTTTCCAAACTCCCTGATCATTAGAGAAAAACGAAGGGACAAATAGGAAGAGACATGACAAGTTCACAACCGATTACTTAGAAGTTACATTAAAAAACTTCCATTTCTTCTAGACACAGTCTAAAAGATCTGCAAATCTGGAATATTTTATAATATGCATTTTCTATGTAATCATTGATTCAAAAAACATTATGAATTAAAATAATAGCAAACATCTGAGTATTTACTGTATGCAGTATCCATATTTTGTATGGATAAAGTACTTTATAGATGCATAAAATATCTATACATTATGGGGATTAATTTATATAATCCTCAGTATAACTCCCAAAGATTGCGTCATTATTATCCTCATTTACATATAAAGAAACTGAGGCTTGAGGATATTGAGAATTTGCTCAAGGTCAAATAACAAATGGATGATGAGTTGGGAGTCCAGCTCATGACATCTGACCTAGAAGGATGTGATCTTAACCACAAGACCAGTGGTTCTCAAAATGTGGCCCCCTAGACCAGAAGCACCATCATTACCTGGAAACCCAATAGAACTGCAAGTTTCCAGGCCCTCCCTACCCCAGAACTTTTGAATCAAATTCCAAGGATGGGAGCCAGCAGGGTTTTAATCAGCCCTGAGGTAAAAGAATCCTCCTGCAATGCAGAGACTCTGGTTCAATCCCTGGGTCAGGAAGATTCCCTAGAGAAGGAAATGGCAACCCACTCCAGTGTTCTTGCCTGGAGAATCCCATGGACATAGGAGCCTGGCAGGCTACAGCCCACGGGGTTGCAGAGTCAGACACAATTGAGCAACTAAGCACACACAGCAGGGAATTCTGCCACAGCCCAAATTATGACAACCATTCACCTAGGCAATGCTGCCTTTAATTGTTAGAGTATTTCAATAAAAGCAGCTCTGTGCTTACACCTACCCTGGAGATCAGTATGGTAGATCATATTACACTGTCATTTATGCTATTTCATATAATTATGGCATATTCACAAGACACTGAGACTTAAAAAAATATATATATTGACATATATGTTTGGTACATAATAATTGTGTAATTAAGACCGTAAAAAATTTAGCTTCATTTCCCAATCTCATCAAACCACTGGTGACTGTCAGGAATTTGACTTACTTTTGATTAGGATAATAACCCACTTCTGAGCAGAGGGTTTGAGATTTCCAAAGAGAAGCAAAGGACCCAACCAGGGGCCCAGACCAGAGGCTGGCAGTAGGGAAATTTTTCATTTTTTCATGTTACACAATGTAAATATTAAAGACAGGAGATTGCCTGAGCAGGAGATTTTTTTTACCCCCTTCTGCTTGACAGCCAGAGAAAGAATGGTGAGGCTTCCCCAGCAAAAGTAGGCTGTACCCAATTGCAGCAATTTAGTTACACTGGGACTGCTGCTGCTGCATGCATGTTCAGTCATGTCTGATTCTTCAGGACTCCAGTCTCCTCTGTCCATGGGATTTCCCAGCAAGAATACAGGAGCAGGTTGGCATTTCCTCCTCTAGGGGATCTTCCCAACCCAGGGATTGAACCTGCATCTCCTGCACTGGCAGACAGATTCTTTACTACTGAGGTACCTGGGAACTATACTTCTCCAAATTCCCTTCCCTGCACAGTTCCAGGTTGGCATGGGCCACTAGAGACATCTGGGATGGAATCTGGAGGGCAGATAGGGAACAGTAACAATATTTGCCCCATCACTTACCAGCTGGGGTACTTAAGCAAGTTATTTAAATACTCTTCACCTTAGTTCACTCACATGTAAAATGGAGATGATAATATTGTGCATAACTCACAGGTTGCTGGGAGGTTTACATGAGTTATCATATGTAAAGCACCTAGAATAATCTTTGGCGTATAGTAAGCACTATCTTACTTTATTCTCTATTTATAAGAGATATTCATATTCACAGGCAAGGCTGGTTTTCCAGTGTGTTCCTCTTTCCACATGTTCCCCTCGCTTCCTTTCCCCTACCATTTGCTCCAGAAATTCCCCTTGTCTCCCTTCCAAGCATGCTCCTTCTCATCTGCCTCACTGAAAACCGCACCATCAACCCTTATGGAGGAAGTCTTTTGAGCAGCCTACCAACCCTTCCCGGGTCTTCTCTGCCCTGATCTCACCTTGTGGGCGTGCTGTCACTTCCATCGTGTCGGACTCTGCGACCCCTCCGTCCATGGGGTTCTCCAGGCAAGAATACTGGAGTGGGTTGCCTTGCCCTCCTGCAGGGGATCTTCCTGATCCAGGCATCCAACCAGCATCTCTATGTATTCTCTTTTGGCAGACAGGTTCTTTACCACTAGCATCACATGGGAAGCCCCGCCAGAAACCAGATATCAGCATCAAAAATCCAAGGCGCAAATGGCCCAGTGAGGTCTGAGTGGGCATGGTGGGGAATGTCGGGGAGGCAGCAAGGAGAGGCTCTTGCTGCCTTCATCACTAACTTATTGAGCATCTGCTGTATCCCATGTGGTCCACCAGGCCCCTTAACTACAATTCTTCAGTCTTCCCATCTGCGTGTGTGACGATACTATCTTTGTTTCACAGTAGCTTGATGCCAAGAGAGGTCAGGTAACTACCCCAAATCACATGGCTAAAGAGTCATGGGATCAGGACAGAAAATCAGATGCCTGTGGGCTGCCAGGCCCAGCTGTTGCTGCTGCTGCTGCTAAGTCGTTTCGGTTGTGCCCGACTCTGTGCAACCCCTGGCAGCCCACCAGGATCCCCAGTCCCTGGGATTCTCCAGGCAAGAACACTGGAGTGGGTTGCCATTTCCTTCTCCGATGCATGAAAGTGAAAAGTGAAAGTGAAGTCACTCAGTCGTACCTGACTCTTAGCGACCCCATGGACTGCAGCCCACCAGCCTACTCCATCCATGGGATTTTCCAGACAAGAGTACTGGAGTGGGGTGCCATTGCCTTCTCTGCCAGGCCTAGCACGTCCCACTAAAAATCTTGCCCTTTGGCTCCTGAGTCACTACTGGGAAATCTAGAATGACACTGTTTTAGGGATGGAAGAGCAGGGAAGATGAGGTGAGGCTTCATCCTGTGGGGCTAAGGAGGAGAGAAACAGGGATGTGTGGGCAGACTCCAGAGGAGTGTGCCCATAGTCACTGCTTCCAAAGCTTCCTCTTCCCTCATCGCCTGTTGTGGCCTTGGGCAGAAACCACCATGCTCAGACAGCACAAAATCAATTGTCCAGGGCACCAAGAAGGGCAGGCAGTTCACCCCAGCTCCTTATGAGGTGGGTACTTTTACTCTCTCCATTATCACATCTGTGTGAACTGAGGCAAAGAAAGATTAGGTAAATCCTGACTGTGCCTTCCTGTTCCTTAATGGGGTGTCCCTCTCTGGCTTACGGCTTTCAGAACTCTCCAGCGAGGAGGAACCACAGAAACCACGAAGAAATACTCTTGAGTATTTTGAGTATTTTGTAGCACCCAGCTCTCCCAGAGTGCTACATAACTAGTCTCATGCTGGATACAAAGGAGCAAACTTAATTCATTACCTGCACAAGCCTCCCGATAGGAAGACTTGTTTCTCTCAGGAAAAGGGCAGTTTACCTTTTGTTACATACAGGGAAATGGAAAGAATAGTACAATGTACACTATAACAGAAAGTGAAGAGGAACTAAAAACCCTCTTGATGAAAGTAAAAAAGGAGAGCGAAAAAGTTGGCTTAAAGCTCAACATTCAAAGAACTAAGATCATGGCATCTGGTCCCATCACTTCATGGAAAATAGATGGGGAAACAGTGGAAACAGTGTCAGACTTTATTTTGGGGGGCTCCAAAATCACTGCAGATGGTGACTGCAGCCATGAAATTAAAAGACGCTTACTCCTTGGGAGGAAAGTTATGACCGACCTAGATAGTATATTCAAAAGCAGACATTACTTTGCCGAGTAAGATCCGTCTAGTCAAGGCTATGGTTTTTCCAGTGGTCATGTATGGATGTGAGAGTTGGATTGTGAAGAAAGCTGAGTGCCAAAGAATTGATGCTTTTGAACTGTGATGTTGAAGAAGCTCTTGAGAGTCCCTTGGACTTCAAGGAGATCCAACCAGTCCATTCTAAAGGAGATCAGTCCTGGGTGTTCATTGGAAGGACTGATGCTGAAGCTGAAACTCCAATACTTTGGCCACCTCATGCGAAGAGTTGACTCATTGGAAAAGACTCTGATGCTGGGAGGGATTAGGGGCAGGAGGAGAAGGGGACGACAGAGGTTGAGATAGCTGGATGGCATCACTGACTTGATGGACATGAGTTTGAGTGAACTCCAGGAGTTGGTGCTGGACAAGAAGGCCTGGTGTGCTGCAATTCATGGGGTTGCAAAGAGTTGGACATGACTGAGCAACTGAACTGAACTGAACTGAACACTATAACACGGGATTTCCCAGGTGGCTCAGTGGTAAAGAATCCGCCTGCCAATGCAGGAGACTCAAGAGACTTTGGGTTCGATTCCTGGGTCAGGAAGATTCCCTGGAGGAGGGCATGGCAACCCACTGCAGTGTTCTTGTCTGGAGAATCCCACAGACAGAAAGAGCCTGGCAGGTTGCAGTCCACGATTGAGCACACAAATACTATAACAAACCCCTGTACGAACCACTCATATTTAACAGTTAGCAACTGTCAATTTTGTTTCAGCTGTTCCTTGAGACATCCTAAAATTTCACCTATAAATTATTCAGTATACATCTCTCACTGGAAAGGTCTTTAAAATCACTCATAAATCACTATGCCATGATTGCACCCAGCTAAAGTCATAGTAAATGGAAAGAATAACACAATGTATACCATAACATGGGGCTTCCCAGGTGCTGCAGTGATAAAGAATCCACCTGCCAATGCAGGAGATGCAAGAGACTCAAGTTCAATCTCTGGGTCAAGAATATCCCCTGGAGTAGGAAACAGCAACCCACTCCTGTATTCTTGCTTGGAAAATTCCATGGACAGAGGAGTCTGGTGGCCTACAGTCCACGGTGTCTCAAAGAGCGAGTGAGCACCACACACACACAGAAAAACACTAAATTAATAGGAACTTCAGCAAATAACATGCAATACCCAAATCTTCTGCAAATTTTCTTGATTATTTCAAAAATGGCTTTTTATAGGTTTTTTAATACGGCTTGTTAATCCACAAATGCAGGCAAAGGATCTAATTATGATAAACAAAATGTCTGTCTTCCCCTATCTCCCTCCCTCCCTCCCTTCCTTTCTTCCTTCAATCGTTCTTAATGAGTATCTATTGACTGCCTACTATAAAATATAAAATCACCTGGATCCACCTCACACTGCTGCTTCTGGGTCTATTCCATTCTGAGACAGCCTTTCCCAGTGTGGTTTTAAGGTGGCTGCCAACAGTAATTTTCTTCTTTTTCCTCCTCTGTTGCCATTTCCTACTCCCTCTCCTGCACTTGCTCAAGTAAACTTTGTTTTGACATAATTACAGATTTACAGAAGTTATGAGAATAGCAAGACTTATTTCTGCGTCCGCTCTGTAAAGGAAAACTCAATTGCTTTGTGTGTCCCTCACTCCCCTACTCACGCACTCCACTTCACTTCTGACACCAAGTATGTGATGGTTTTTTCCCAGATGTTAAGCAATTCTGCTACACAAGCTGGGTGTCCTACAATTTAACTCGATTCTGACACGAACTACTCAAAGATAGTGTCAGATTCTACAACTGAAGGGCTCAGTTCTATGAGATTGCACCTGCCTTTTCAGATGCCAACAGAAATTCCAGATGCTTCTGACCAACTGGCTATAAACTGGAAATTCTCATAACCCCTTTTTCAAGTTCAGTTACCTTGCTAGAATGACTCACAGAGCTCAAAAATATTTATTTCCAGATGGACAGTCATATGAAGAGGTACATGGGCAAGGTCTGGAAAGGTCCTGAGGAGAAGAGTTTCTGTTCCCATGGAACTGGGGTGCACCACCTCCTCATGTGTGGAAGCTTTCACCAACTAGGAAGCTGATCAAATCTTGTTGAAGAGTTTTTATAGAGCTTAATTGCCAGCCTCCTCCCCTTCCCAGATGTTGGTAGGTGTGGCTGAAATTTCCAGCCTTCTCATCCCTCTGCCTTTCTGGTGACCAGCTCGATCCAGGGGTTATCTTGGGGCCCGACCTCAGTCAACTCATTAGAATGTACTCAGGTGCGCACAAAAGGGGCTCCTTATGAATAACAAGCCATTTCTATCATTCAGGAAATGCCAAGGGTTAAAAGTAGTGCAGCGGTAAAAGAGCCACCTGTTAATGCAGGTCATGCAAGAATCATGGGTTCCATCCCTGGGTCAGGAACCACTGGAGGAGGAAATGGCAACCCATTCCAGTGTTCTTGCCTGGGAAAGCCCATGGACAGAGGAGACTGGTGGGCTACAGTCCATGGGGTTACAAGGAGTGGCACACAATTGAGCATGCATGCACACACACACACGCTTAACACAAAACCCTCCTAAAGGAGCTCAGAGTTAGAAACCATGACAAGGACTAAATATATTTTTTGCTGTACCACACCCCTTAATCAGGTTCCCCAGTTAACTTCTTATCCCATTTGCTTTTTCATTCTTTTACTATCTGCATGTGTTATGTGTATAATGGCATTTTTTCAACCACGGGCAATGAGTCATGAATGTAATAACTTTTTAAACTCTAAACACATCAGTGTGCATTATCTAAAAATGTCTAAAAACAAGAATACTGACCACAATATAGTTATCAAAAAACAATGATTAAAAACAAGATATTAAACTTGATATAAAAACTCAAGTTTTCTTGATTTTGCTATATATTTCACTATAAAAGCTACAGATTTCACTACAGGTCCCAATAACACCTTTTATAGGGGAAAAAAATCATGGGTTATGAATTGCTTCTATCGTCAGTCTCTTTAGATATTGCTGAATTCTCTGTGAGCTTGTAACACTTTGCATTCTCTGCCAGGAACGTATTATAGCAGTAGCTCTATTCTTACTCACACCCAAGGAGAAAAAATAGGTCCAGGTAACCCACCAATGGGCTCCATTTCTTGGTATTGAATCTTATGCCCTGATTGGTCTCATTTGATTCATGTGTTCTTCTCTGGATCAATTACCATTGTCAGGGGACATAGGTGTGCTGATCAGCTTAGCCTGGGTCACACACTTCTTTCCAGGAGCCACGGTGGATTCACCTGAAGCATGTGGGCTCAAAGCTTGGGGAAGTGGTGGCTCCCCAAAGCAAAATTCAGGGTACCATCACCACAGAGTAAAACTGTGTAAAAACAACAGCAACTACAACAAATATCCAATACATTCTCCCCTTAAATCATGTCCAACATCTGTACCAAAACAACAGATGTTTACTGAACCTGGCAAAAGAAGAACAAATATAGCACAACTCGAGCGTAGGTCCCTAGGTTGTGTCTGGCTCTTTGCAACCCCATGGACTGTAGCCCTCCAGGCTCCTCTGTCCATGGGATTTCCCAGCAAGAATACTGGAGTGGGTTGCCATTTCCTTCTCTAGGGGATCTTCCCAACCCACGGGTCGAACCCACATCTCCTGTGTCTCCGGCATTGGCAGGCAGATTCTTTACAGCTGAGCTGCTAGGAAAGCCCAGAGCTAGGTAGACTCCAACCTAATTTTTCATTTTCACATATTAAAATTTTAAGTTTATTTATTTATTTAGGCCACACCATGGAGCATACAGGATCTTAGATCTCTGACCAGGAATCCAACCCATGCCTTCTGCATTGGGAGTGCAGATTCTTAACTACTGGACCATCGGGGAAATCCCTCATGCAGTAAATATTTTCATCTCTCTTCTTTTATTCATGTTGTTCAGTCACAAAGTTGTGTCCAACTCTGTGATTCATAGCACAGAGATATTTTGACCTAGCTACTGCCTCTGTTTTGTTTTATTTTGTTTGTTAATTTAACTGATTCTCACAACAGCTCTAAGTAGCACCAGGAAAGGTACATGCCCTGCCTGACCAGTGCTGCTTGCTTCACCTACACCATATTCACCTGACTGACCTTCCTACATACTTGCCCCAGGCTGTAGCTAGTAATTTTTCTTATCAAAGAATTGGTGGTTTCCCAGGTAACCAGTGAGCCCATGGACAATCTCCTCTTCCCCTAGGAGCAAGGCCTGCTGCTGTGTCCTGCCCGCTGTCAGCTGTATACGGTAAAGACTCGCTACAGGTACAGGACCCTGCTTCATATATGCAAGCTCTCTCATCCATTAAACCACTGACATCTTTGTCACTGAGTTGAGACTCTTTCTCTCTCTTTAAAAACTATTTGGCTATGCTGTGTGGCATGTGAGATCTTTAGTTCCCCGACCAGGAATTGAACCTGAACCCCATCATTGAAAGCTCAGGGTCCCAACCACTGTACTCTGTGAGGCAATTTCCTTCTTTCTTCTGCCTTAAAGCTGGCAAGTGCAGTCCCTGCAGGCCCATGGGGTGCAGCCCAACACATATTCTTTCTACTTTTGAAAAGTATGTCCTGAGAAAATAAAAGTATGTGCTTGAAATGACTTTACTAAGTCTTACACAAGCCAATAAGCTTAAATCAGGTTGTTTTTTTTTTTTTTTTGCTTTGCTGTTGTTGCAAGCCACAGCTCTTCTAAGATTGTGACCTTTTTAAAGTAACTTAGATGCTATTTTCATCCCTGTTTCTCACAAACAGAAAATCTTAAGAATTTTAATCGTTAGAATGCTTGTTTTTTTCTGCCTTTTCAAGTGACAGAGAGTTTTCATCTTTCATAGAAACTGGAGGGCTCACTGTGTAGCATGGCGATTTGTTGCTGTTCCATATTTCTTCTCAAGCTCATTTTTCTTCTGATTGTAAAGCTTCTAAATAGTCAGCTCCTGTCACAACAGGTCTTCACACAGTCTTGTTGTCCTGCACTCAGCCCCGTCTCCTGGGCAGTTTCTTTAAGGTCAGAAACATTAACCCTCCCAGACATGTCACACAAGGACAAGGTGAATTCTTGTTTTAGATCCAAGGGGTATTTGGCAAAGTGTTTTCTGAACCTAAATGCTTAGTGTATTTTGAAATACACACATCTTATTCTCCTAGTCACTAAACCTCAAAAAATATCCTACCATTTCTTGATGTAGGAATGAACTCCTTTTTATTTTGTATAATTAACTTCTAACTTTCTGCCTAACAGAGACCAGAAATACCTTAAAAGAAGAAGAAGAAGAAAAAAAAAAGAGTTGCATTTAAATGCCTTTCTCCATTGTTAGCCAACAACCAGACTAATAATAACCAGGGGAAATTCAGTGGTGGCCTGCCTGCCTCTTCTTGTATTTAAAGAGGGAAAATGCAGGGGTTCCCTGGTAGTCCTGTGGTTAAGACTTTGAGCTTCCAATGCAAGGAGTGTGGGTTTGACCCCTTGTCAGGAAACGAATATCCCACATGGTGCACAGTGTGGCATAACTAAATAATAATTAATTATTTATTTTTTGTATGAATAAATGTGATCACCCCAAGAAGGCAAGGTGAACCCAACCATGGGGTATCAGGCTGGTGACTACTACCTAGGGTCTCTCTTCTCTTGCTTTGGCTTGTTACCTGGTGAGTGAACTATTTGTGGGCATGACTGGCACTTGTTATAGGAAGAGAGAGAAAATGATAGAGGAGAAAATCAGAGCTATCACATGATAGATGGAAACTATTGTTTTGTGAGACTCTTGCTTCATTTTCACAACGAGAGATGCCAGTGGCTCTGTTCCCTGCTGGTGAGCACGCGTTCTGAGCACCACAGGCTGGCTGGCCTGCGTGCTTCTTTGAGCTGTGTTTCTGTCTGCTGGGGCACTTACACCCTGAGCTGTGCTGCTTTCTGCTGCATTTGCTGAGTCCTCCCAAGCCTCCTTCACACTTGTAATCAACCTTTGTTGAAAGTTTTGATAATTGATGTTTAGGGCCTGGAGAATGGCTTTGAGATCCCCTTTCAGGTTAGCCGTGGGTCAGATGTCTCATAGCTTTTGCTAGATGCATGCTGGATGAGGTCACCCCTCTCCAGACCCCTGTGGCTACTTGGAATCCATACAGTGAACAGGAAGTTTGAATGGTTTACAGACAGCAATGCAGTCGGTACGCAAGATGGAGCTTGCTGGAGAGTTGCTATTTTTTTTCCCGTCACAGAGTCATCCCTAACTAAGGATGGACACAAGGATCAGCATAATTAGCTATACTTCAGGCAGTCATCTTAGCCCTGGCCCAAGCTGAACATGTTTACAGACATGTGAGTCATTCATTTCCAGTGGTCAGCCATCTGGTCCAGCCAATGGCAGCAACAATTCCTGATCCAAGGTTGTGTCCTTATAGGTAAAAACTCTAGGAATCTGTAGCCTCAATGACACCTAAATATATAAACCAAGGTCGTACATACCTCTGCACCTACAAAAGCCACAGTGTGAGGGTTCACCAAGATTCTTCTTATTTCCATTATTGCAGTTTGAAATATTATTGATAGTGACCAATGCACACATTTCATTTTGCAAAATATACAACACTGAACTCAAACAGGTATTAAATAGACCTTTCACCTCCTAAACCAGTCTCAGGCTGCAGGCTTTGTAGAACACCATGATGGACTATTCGTTACAGGTTCAAATTCAATTAAATGAAGCATGGCACATTTCAGTCATTGGTCCAATACCAGGAGTGAATTTCAGTAAGGAGTCTAAGGAGTTTCTGTTCTTGCTATTTGACTGTTGACATCTTTCAACCTCTGTCCCTTACTTGGCCTTCTTGCCTTACAACTGAAGGCAATAACAAAGCTCAATGAGCTGCCTCCCTTTGCACCAACAAAAAGTTCAGACCATAGCCAATTTGGCCCAGTTCCACCCTCCAACCACCAAAACATTCCAAATCAGTCACCTCTCTCTGCCTTCGTAAGCTGTGTTTGGACCTTCTTTGAGAGCCTGCCCTGCTCTTCCCAGAAAGCCTCATTATGTGGAGTAATAGAATTCTTTATACCCTGTTGGTGTGTGTGGTGTGTCAAACTGTGAGCCAAATTTTTTTACATTAATTAATTTATTTTAGGGAGGCTAATTACTTTACAAGATTGTAGTGGTTTTTGCCATTCATTGACTTGAATCAGCCATGGGTGTACGTGTGTCCCCCATCCTGAAGCCCCCTCCCACCTTCCTCCCCATTCCATCCCTCTGGGTTTTCCCAGTGCACCGGCTCTGAGTGCCCTGCTTCATGCATCAAACTTGGACTGGTGATCTATTTCACATATGGTAATATACATGTTTCAATGCTATTCTCTCAAATCATCTCACACTCACCTTCTCCCACAGAGTCCAAAAGTCTGTTCTTTATATCTGTGTCTCTTTTGCTGTTTCACATATAGGGTCATGGTTACCATCTTTCTAAATTCCATATATATGCATTAATATACTATATTGGTGTTTTTCTTTCTGATTTACTTCACTCTGTATAAAGGGCTCCAGTATCATCCACCTCATTAGAACTAACTCAAATGTATTCTTTTTACTAGGTGAGTAATATTCCATTGTATATATGTACCACAGCTTTCTTGTCCATTCATCTGTCAATGGACATCTAGGTTGCTTCCATGCCCTAGCTATTGTAAACAGTGCTACAATGAACATTGGGGTACACATGTCTCTTTCAGTTCTGGTTTCCTCAATGTATATGCCCCAACAGTGGGATTGCTGGGATGTATGGAAGTTCTATTTCCAGTTTTTTAAGGAATCCACACTGTTCTCCACAGTGGCTATACTAGGATGCATTCACACCAACAGTGTAGAAGGGTTCCCTTTTCTCCACACCCTCTCCAGCATTTATTGTTTGTAGACTTTTTGATAGCAGCCACTCTGACCAGCATAAGATGGTGCCTCACTGTGGTTTTGATTTGCATTTCTCTGATAATGAGTGATGTTAACAAACACTTTTCATGTGTTTGTTAGCCATCTGTATGTCTTTTTTGGAGAAATGTCTGTTTAGTTCTTTGGCCCATTTTTTGATTGGGTTTTTTATTTTTCTGGTATTGAGCTGCATGAGCTGCTTGTATATTTTTGAGATTAATTCTTTGTCAGTTGCTTCATTTGCTATTATTTTCTCCCATTCTGAAGGCTGTTTTTTCACCTTGCTTATAGTTTCCTTCATTGTGCAAAAGCTTTTAAGTTTAATTAGATCCCATTTGTTCATTTTTGCTTTTATTTCCATTACTCTGGGAGATGGGTCATAGAGGATCCTGCTGTGATTTATGTCAGAGAGTGTTTTGCCTATGTTTTCCTCTAGTAGTTTTATTGTTTCTGGTCTTACATTTAGATCTTTAATCCACTTTGAGTTTATTTTTGTGTGTGGTGATAGAAAGTGTTCCAGTTTCATTCTTTTACAGGTAGTTGACCAGTTTTCCCAGCATCACTTGTTAAAGAGGTTGTCATTTCTCCCTTGTATATTCTTGCCTCCTTTGTCAAAGATAAGGTGTCTATAAGTGCATGTAGTTATCTCTGGGCTTTCTCTTTTGTTCCATTGACCTATATTTCTGTCTTTGTGCTAGTACCATATGGTCTTGATGACTGTAGCTTTGTAGTAGAGCCTGAAGTCAGGCAGGTTGATTCCTCCAGTTCCATTTTTCTTTCTCAAGATTGCTTTGGCTATTTGAGGTTTTTTTGTATTTCCATGCAAATTGTGAAATTATTTGTTCTAGTTCTGTGAAAAATACTGTTGGTAGCTTGATACGGATTGCACTGAATCTATAGATTGCTTTGGGTAGTATGCTTATTTTCACTATATTGATTCTTCCAATCCATGAACATGGTATATTTCTCCATCTATCTGTGTCATCTTTGATTTTTTTCATCAGTGTTTTTTAGTTTTCTTTATATATAGGTCTTTTGTTTCTTTAGGTAGATTTATTCCTAAGTATTTTATTCTTTTCATCTCAATGGTGAATGGAATTGTTTCCTTAATTTCTTTCTGTTTTCTCATTGTTAGTGCATAGGGATGCAAGGGATTTCTGTGTATTAATTTTATATCCTTCAACTTTGCTATATTCATTGATTAGCTCTTGTAATTTTCTAGTGGTGTCTTTAGCATTTTCTATGTAGAGGATCATGTCATCTGCAAACAGTGAGAGTTTACTTCTTCTTTTCCAATCTGGATTCCTTTTATTTCTATTTCTTCTCTGATTGCTATGGCTAAAACTTCCAAAACTATGTTGAATAGTAATGGTGAGAGTGGGCACCCTTATCTTGTCCCTGACTTTAGAGGAAATGCTTTCAGTTTTTCACCACTGAGGATAATGTTTGCTGTGTGTTTATCATATATGGCTTTTATTACATTGAGGTATGTTCCTTCTATGCCTGCTTTTTGGAGGGTTTTTTTTTTTTATCATAAATGGATGTTGAATTTTGTCAAAAGCCTTCTCTGCATCTATTGAGATAATCATATGGTTTTTATCTTTCAGTTTGTTAATGTGGTGTATCACATTGATTGATTTGCAAATATTGAAGAATCCTAGCATCCCTGGGATAAATCCCACTTGGTCATGATATATGATCTTTTAATATGTTGTTGGATTTTGTTTGCTAGAATTTTGTTGACAATTTTTGCATCTATGTTCATCAGTAATATTGGCCTATAGTTTTCTTTTATTGTGGCATCTTTGTCTGATTTTGGTATTAGGGTGATGGTGGCCTTATAGAATGAGTTTGGCATTTTACCTTCCTCTGTAATTTCCTGGAAGAATTTGAGTAGGGTAGGTGTTAGTTAGCTCTTATCTAAATTTTGTGAGCCAAAATTTAAGCATGGGGTCCATGTACTTCCATGGGAGGGGCCAGAACAATACCAATAATATTGGTATTGAAGTTTCAGCCAAAGTATTGAAGTTTCAGTTTCAGCATCAGTCCTTCCAATGAATATTGAGGACTGATTTCCTTTAGGATGGACTGGTTTGATCTCTTTGCAGTCCAAGGGACTCTTAAGAGTCTTTTCCAGCATCACAGTTCTTTATTCGTCTGTTGCTATTTGTTGCTCTGGCTAAAACGTTTGAAGAAAATTCATCCTCACTGTTATGCAGTTTGAAAGGGGAATGATATTTTGTTTTTAGATGATTTTTATATAATTGTGGCTGTTGTTTCATACTACCCCAACACTACACAAGTGGTAGTTTCCCAAACTGTAATGTGTAATCCAAAACTGTATCAATGAACTTTTCATATTCTGCTACATTAAAACTCATTTTATACTTCAAATAGATCTTTTTAGCCATGCGTGGTTTCTTAACATCATGGATTGAAGATGTGGAAAACACTGATTTACTGAGTTCTTCAAATCTCACAAAAATTGACACATTTCATTATGTAATTAAAAAAATCACCTTTGTTAATATGGCTATAGATCTTATCAGATAAGTCTTTATATATTGGGAAACTGTCAAGTGCATGGTGGTAGGCACAAGTTTCCCAGAATTCTGATTGTTATTTGAAGGATCAGATTTTATCACTGGCAACAAATGCTGTCAGTTGTCTTCACTTTATTCATTTTGGTGGAAATACCTGCTAAATACTCAAATGTGAATAGCTCTAGTTTGGCAGGTGTTCTTTTCAAGTAAAAACAGTGTTCCATGGAAATGCAACTCAGTTTGTAATTCAAACAATAGCTCAACTGCTTTTCGTGGACAATCACTATACTTCAGTATGCCACAAAAATGCTTTATACATGTTTATTTCATACACAAGATATTAAGAAGATGTGTAGGCAAGGATCAAGACTTGATAACATTAATGACTTTATGCTGCTTTATCAAGAACTTATAAGTGATACTGGCTCATTTAAAAAGTGTATGGAAGACTTCCTGGCTGTCCATCTGTAACCTGTGAACATAACCTTGTTGGAAATAGGACTTTGCAAATGTAATCAAGTTAAGATGAGATCCTGCCAGATTGGGGTAGGGCTTCTGATAAGGAGAGGGACGTTTGGAGACAGACGCAGATACAGAGAGAGGAAGGTTATGAGGCTGTGGGGACAGAGACTGGGGTCATGAAGCTTCAAGCGGAGGAATCCAAAGGATAGCCAGTAGCCCAGAAGCTAGAAGCAAGGAGAGGTTCTCCCCTACAGGTTTCAGAGGAAGCCTGGCCCTACCAACACCTTGATTTCAGACTTCCGGGCTCCAGAACTGGGAGGAAATAGTTACTCTAAGCCACCTCACTTATCGTACTTGGTTACAGCAGCACTAGGAAATTAATACAGCATCTTAGAAAGCATCCATTTGAGAAAAGTGAGGGTCACTAATTCTGAATAGTTCTTAGACATCTCTAGGTCTGAAATTTAGGTGGAAACATGGCCTTGTGCATGTGACCTTTACAGATATGAGGGTTTTTTTCTTTTTCCTTTTATTGGCTGCACAATACAGCATGTGGGATCATAGTTCCCCAAACAGGGATCAAACCCACATCCCCAACAGTGAAAGCATGGAGTCTTAACCACTGAGCCACCAGGGAAGGGCTAAGATACAAGATTTTAAAGATAACAGTGAAAAAAAAAAAGATAACAGTGAAAACGCATTGAATTGCCATGTTGTTTAAATCAAGAGGCCTTATAGATATAACCTGTGTTTCTCTGACACTGGCCACTGGTTCCAGCTCCCTGGAAATACCCATTTTTCCTCCACACATTTTTAGGAGTCTAGTGGAGGGCCTGCGCATCCCTGGTGGCTCAGATGGTAAAGAATCTGCCTGCAATGCAGGAGACCTGGATTCGATCCCTGGGTTGGGAAGATCCCCTGGAGGAGGGTATGGCAACCGACTCCAGTATTCCTGCCTGGAGAATCCCCATGGATAAAGCAGCCTGGCAGGCTACAGTTCTTGGGGTTGCAACAAGTCGGACACAGCTGACCAACTAAGCACACAGCACAGTGCAGGGCCTGGACTGGGGTGAGACAAGGGGGACAGGGCAAGCGCTTCCTAAGTGCTATGCCCCAGGGCTTGCTCTTACTCTACTTCCAGCCCTGCCCCAGAGTGCTCACAAGTGTGCATGAACAAAAAGACATACGTCCAAGGGTGTCCAAAGACACCCTTGACGAGACTTTCTGGGCGAGAAGTTAGAATCTGCATTTTCTTGACACTTTCCGGGTAACTCTGAGGATGACTCAGGTTGGAGGGTGGGTCACAGCCAGGCCCAGAAATATGATTTGGAATGTTTCTTTTTGCTTTAAGCTGCCACATTCATATGGGTTTACAGCATAAATTTTCCAAGGAAAGATAACAGTGTCATGTTTGTAGCAAGGAAGCCTGGGGGACCTAGGAAAGAGGAGAGGCTGGAAATGAAGAACAAATGAAATCAAGACGGAATAATAAGGAAAGTACAAAGAATTAATGAGATTCCATTTGTATGAAATATCCAGAATAGGTAAATCCATAGAGACAAAAAGTAGACGAGCAGTTGCCACGGGCTGGGAAGACCAGGACTTGCAGAGTAAGTGTTTAATGAGTACAAAATTTCCTTTTGGGGAGATGAAAAAGTTCTGGTGAATGGATAAATTATGGTACATCAGACAGTGAAATATAATTCAGCACTGTTAAGCAATGATCTATGAAGCTGTGCAAAGAAATGGAGGAAACTTAAATGCATATTACTAAGTGAAAGAAACCAACCTGACAAGTCTACATACTGTGTGATTCCTAGTACAGGAGATGTGTGGTTCTTATGGAGATGGTTAAGGATCAGTGGTTGCCAGGGGTTAGCCAGCAGGAAGGGATGACTGTGTGGAGCACAAAGGGTTTGGAGGACAGTGAAAACACTCCAGATGATACTATAATGATGGATACATGTCATTACATACATGTCCAAATCCATAGAATGTACAGCAGTGAGAGTGGACCCTAAGGAAAGCTATGGACTGAGGCGGCACTAATGCCTTGCCTGTATAAACAAACTGAAACCTAGGCCAGAGTTAATGCGCTCAATTCCCAGAAAACGAAATTTAAGGACAAACAGCCAAGTAGATTTCCCCCCAAAAACGCAACTGCTCAGGCTACAGCCAGTGAAATCATTGCTTTATTTCTGCATCCTCCTATAAAAGCCTTTCCCCCAATTCCTGTTGGTTGTGTGCTTCTCACTGCTTTGGGTTTTGTTGTTGTTGTTGGTTAGTTCTTCAGTCGTGTCCAACTCTTTGTGACCCCGTGGACTGTAACCCACCAGTCCATGGGATTTCCCAGGCAAGAATACTGGAGTGGGTTGCCATTTCCTTTTCCTGACATAGGGATCAAACCGGAATCTATTGCATCTCCTCCACTGGCAGGCAGATTCTTTACCACTGTGCTACCTCGGAAGCCCGCTTTGTTTTGGTACTGCCCAATTCAAACTGATGTTTGCTGAAATAAACTTTTCAAAGGTGTCATGTGTATTAGCTTATCTTTTAACAGTCTTGGTGTGCTCAGGGTGCACAGAGATGGGAAGAAGTCACTAGGACACCCTCCAGCTCCAGGATGCTGTGATAAAAGTGATCAGGCAAGCAACAAGACGCAGAGGAAATCTCAAGTTGTTAATCAGGTTTTCTGAATCCACAGACACTTTCTCCACTAGCTTACGGAGATGCAGCACTTTTTTTTTTTTTTTTTTGAGCCTTGGTTATTTCACTCTACAATTTATTTCAAAGGTATTTTCACATCAGCACATTCTTAATTATGCATTGCAGTCAGATCTGCTGTAAGAGGCACAAATTTGTGCAGCACAATTGATATATTAGGAAACAATCTGAGCATAATGGGAATTTTGCATTTGCTTATCTGTGATTTCTTCAGGAAATGCTAAATGCACACAGAAAACCACACTCTGCTGAACTGAAGCCATGGAAGGGGACTGCACACAGGTACCCACCACAAACATCCTTCAGGACTGCAGATTTCTGCTGCGCTCTGAGTCACACCCTGGCAGATGCAGTGCTTCTGAAGAAAGGACTCCACTCAAAGAAGAAGCGATCCACCCAACCTGCATTTCACTTTTACCAAAGAAATGCCTGAACCTATTTTTCTGGAGAATTCATTCCAAAACACTGGAAAGGCAAAATCACAAGTAGCTGAGACATTTAAGGAGACACTCAAACTTCTTAAATGCAAGAGAATCTCATTTCCTTCTGACATTAAAAAGATTCTCAACACAGATGTGGGAGGATCAGTTTAACACCACTGGAGGAAAAAAGTGACAAAACTATGTGGCCAGGAGGTGGCGCTTGGTGTGCATGTGGCTAGGAGTCTGCCAACCCAGAAGCTGCCTTCTGGAAAAGTGAAGCTGGTAAGTCATGACCTTCCAGAGAATTGAGGTTCCTCCAGCACTGCTAGCAGTAAGAAGACTAAACTGAGAGCTTAGTGGTCCAATAGCAAACCAGAACAATGAAGAATGACTTTTTTTTGTTTTCATCTTCCACCCACTCCTCAGCATAAGTTGGTGGTTCTCAAACTCCTTGGGGTACCCAAGAATCACCCAAGATGTATTAAAATGTATAAAAATGATGTATTAAAGACACTGATGCTGGGAAAGACTGAGGGCAAGGAGGAGAAGAGAGTGACAGAGGATGAGATGCTTGGATGGCTCAAACTCAACGGATGTGAGTTTGAGCAAACTCCAAGAGATAGTGAGGGACAGGGAAGACCGGTGTGTTGCAATCCATGGGATCGCAAAGAGCTGGACATGACTGAGCAACTGAACAAAAACCCAAGATTCAGAACTACTGAAGTCTGCATCAAGAGAAGCATCCCAGGGAGTCCTGATGTAGGTGAGGTTCTTAGGTCACAGCCATGATAATTTTAGAAAAAATAAACACATTTTACAATGTTAAGTTTGGGCATGATAACTGACATTGAGTCTCACCTCTCAGTTTACACATCACAGGTATTGTTTGGGACTCAGAATGAGCCTTGTCTCTCTCTCTCTTTTTTTTTTTTTTTTTTTGGCCTCACACCATGTGGCTTGTGGGTTTTTTGTTCCCTGACCAGGGATTGAACCTGGATGGAAAAGTCCTAACCTCTGGACTCCCAGGGAATTTCCCCAGATGACCTTTTTATTGTGATAGAAAATGAGGAGTCACTCAAGTGACTCAAGCACACAAGCACAGTTCCAGCTTCCGAATTCCCTGTCCTTCCTCAGCCACAGGGCCCCTGTCAAAGAGAGGCCAGACCTGGGTCACATCAGTTCTGAAAACATGAGAACCAAGATAAGCAATAAGCTCCAAGGATATATTGTACAATACAGGAAATATAGCTGATATTTTCTGATAACTATAAATGGAATATAACCTTTAAAAGTTGTGAATCAGGACTTCCCTGGTGGTGCGCTACCAATGCAGGGAACACAGGTTCAGTCCTTGGTCTGGGAAGATTCCACATACCATGGAGCAACTGAGCCCCTGTGCCCCAACTACTGAAGTCCAAGCTTCTAGAGCCTGTTGCAGCGAGAAACCTGGGCACCAAAACAAAGCCCCTGCTTGCTGCAATTAGAGAAAGCCTACATGCAGCAATGAAGATCCAGCCTAACTAAAAATAAATAAATACATTTAAAAAAAATTATGACTCATTGGAATTCCCTGATGGAACAGACTGGTTACAAAGAGGAAAAGGAGTACGTCAAGGCTGTATATTGTCACCCTGCTTATTTGACTTATATGCAGAGTACATCATGAGAAACACTGGGCTGGAGGAAGCACAAGCTGGAATCAAGATTGCCAGGACAAATATCAATAACCTCAGATATGCAGATGACACCACCCTTATGGCAGAAAGTGAAGAATTAAGAGCCTCTTAATGAAAGTGAAGAGGAGAGTGAAAAAATTGGCTTAAAGCTCAACATTCAGAAAACTAAGATCACGGCATCTAGTCCCATCACTTCATGGCAAATAAATGGGGAAAGAGTGGAAACAGTGTCAGACTTTATTTTTGGGGGGCTCCAAAATCACTGCAGATGGTGACTGCAGCCATGAAATTAAAAGATGCTTACTCCTTGGAAAGAAAGTTATGACCAACCTAGACAGCATATTAAAAAGCAGAGACGTTACTTTACCAACAAAGGTCCATCTAGTCAAGGCTATGATTTTTCCAGTAGTGATGTGTGGATGTGAGATTTGGACTGTAAAGAAAGCTGAGTGCCGAAGAAATTGATGCTTTTGAACTGTGATGTTGGAGAAGAATCTTGAGAGTCCCTTGGACTGCAAGGAGATCCAACCAGTCCATCCTAAAGGAGATCAATCCTGAGTGTTCATTGGAATGACTGATGCTGAACCTGAAACTCCAATGCTTTGGCCCCTTGATGTGAAGAACTGACTCATTTGAAAAGACCCTGATGCTGGGAAAGATTGAAGGTGTGAGGAGAAGGGGACAACAGAGGATTAGATGGTTGGATGGCATCACCGACTCAATGGACATGAGTTTAGGTAAACTCCAGGAGTTGGTGATGGATAAGGAGGCCTGGCGTGCTGCAGTCCATGGGGTCATAAAGAGTCGGACCCAGCTGAATGACTGAATTTGAACTGAACTGAACTGATGGTTCATTGGTTAAGACTTTTGGTTTCCACTGCAGGGGGCACAGGTTCCATCCCACACATCGCATGTGCTGGGTTCAGTCATGTCCGACTCTTTAAGCCACGTGGTGAGAGCAAAAAAAATAACTGTGAATCACTATGTTGTACACCTGAAATTTTTATAATATTATGAACCTAGACTTCAATTTAAAACAAACAAACAAAAAAACCAATCCTGAGAACTGGATCACCTGGAAACTTGTATACAGTAGAGTTTGGGGGGCTCTACCCCAAACCCATAGACCCCTGAGGGGTGCCTCAGTAATCTGTGTTCAACAGGGTTCCTCAGGTGATGCTGAGGCTTGAAAGCCCCACTTGGTTACCTCATCCAGACCCTAAAACTTACCAGCATCCTCAGTGTGCAGATCTCACCATACTGCTGAGCACAACCAGCGGTGGGAGACATTGTGGAGGGTGAAGTGGGTGGGAAGGGTAGACTGGGGCCAGCCTGCTTGTTGCTCAACCTTTCTCTCTAGTCAAGCATGAACCAGTGCCTTGGAGCCTGCCTATCTTTTCTGCTTCTTGGAAAGGCCACACTCCAGTCCATATTTTCCACACTTTTCCCCAGGATGTGTATCTGATAGCAGATCAATTTTTTCAGAGCTTGCCTGATTTGCAGTCCCACCCTTCTCTCCCTCAGGCCATCTGGATGCCCAGACATGCAGACCTAGCCCCAACTTAGGGCCTAGTACAAGCTGTCCCCAAGAAGAAGGTTTGGAAGGAGAATCAGCCCCACCCTCTATGGACTACTTCATCTGCGTCTTCATCTGCCTGCCTGGGTCTACTGTTCACATGGACTTTTTTTTTTTTTTCCAGTTGGAGTATAGTTTCTTTACAATGTTGTATTGGTTTCTGCTGTAGAGCAAAGTGAATCATCTATAGGTATATATTATTGTTATTCAGTGGCTTAGTCTTGTCCAACTCTTTGTAACCCCATAGAATGCAGCACGCCAGGCTTGTCTGTCTTTCACCACCTCCTGGAGCTTGTTCAAACTCACATCCATTGAGTCAGTGATGCCATCCAACCATCTCACCCTCTGTCGTCCCCTTCTCCGCCTACCTTCAATCTTTCCCAGCATCAGGGTCTTTTCAAATGAGTCAGTTCTTCACATCAGGTGGCCAAAGTATTAGAGCTTCAGCTTTAGCATCAGTCCTTCCAATGAATATTGAGGACTGATTTCCTTTAGGATTGACTGGTTTGATCTCCTTGCAGTCCCAGGGACTCTCAAGAGTCTTCTCCAACACCACAGTTCAAAAGCATCGATTATTGTGGACTCAGCCTTCTTTATGTATACATATACCTATACATATTCCCTCTTTTTTAGATTTCCTTCCCATATAGGTCACCAAAGAGTATGGAGCAGAGTTCCTTGTGCTATACAGTAGGTTCTCATTAGTTATCTATTTTATAGTAGCGTATACATGTCATTTCCAATCTCCAAATCCATTCCACCCTCTCCCTCCTTGGTATCCATACATTTGTTCTCTACATCTGCTCACACAGACGTCTGATCCTGGTTGTTTGGCTCTTCAAAGCTGAGAATCCCCTGCCCCTTACAAGGAGATCTGTGATACCTTGTTTTGTCTGCAGAGCCCAACTCCAGCAACTCCTTTGTGACAACTTCCCAGGTACCCACCCAGGAAAAGTGAGCCAGCTTGCTCTTTCTCTGGGCTCCTGGGACCCCTTAGGCTTAATTCAGGGCATTTACCTCACTGTATTATGTCATCCTCTCTCCTGAAATCCTTTTCGGATTCCCAGTATCTGTCTACTCCTGGCCCAAAGGAGGGTGTCAGTAAATGTTCCTTAGATGAGATGAATGTCTGATTTCCTTTGATTGGTATACTGTGCTTTATGTATCTAGAGTGCTAGTACTCAGGGTAACAGAGCTGGCACTCAAACAAGGATGCCTGGGGCAGGGAGGTGAGCCTGAGCATTATCATTCCTTCTGCATCCGTCTTATCTTAGGCCAAACAGTTTAGACCCTCCCCTGCTCTCCATTCCTTTTACCTTTTGGAAACCAGTGCAGTATCCCTGGACCCCTGCTCTTCCAGACCTCAGGCTTCCATGTCTTGCTAACCATTGAGGTAACAGACCCTGGTTGGGTTTGTCAACTCAAAAATATTTTCACTACTTAAAAGTTGAGAGTTCTGCTTCATTAGGCAGGAATTATTAAGACTTCAAACCTGGAAGGCAGCATCTCAAGTAACCCTAAGAGAACTGCTCCAAGGAGGTGAGTGGGGAGCTAGGATGTATAGCAGTTTTGCAACAAAGGACAGGTAGTCTGAACATCAAAAGATGATTATAAATTAAAGAAAACCAGATATCCCAAATTAAGGAATTTCACACTTTTCTGTGTATGGGAAGATGCAAGCGTCTGGACTCACTGACATTATTCCTTTGATATGAAAGTGAACGTGTTAGTTGCTAAGTTGTGTCCCAGTCTTTGCGATCCCTTAGACTGCAGCACACCAGTCTTCCCTGTCCTTCACCATCTCCTGTCCTTCACTATGTCCTTGCTCAAATTATGTCTAATATATTTCCATTACTGGAAACTATATCATGTTTTTCTTCTTTCAATGTATTTTTAAATATAATTTTTATTGCAGTGTAGTTGCTATACCACATCATATTAGTTTCTGCTGTAGTATGAAATTTTGACTATGGACAGACCAGCTTAGGAAAAAAATCAAGTTTTACGGGTCTTCTTTGACTTCCAGCTGCCTCAGTCATCTCAGTTTTGACGTTTCCTCCACTTTCTCGGTGGGTTACCTGTTTCCCCAGATGCTCAGGTACCCCAGAAAGACCCTCAACCTGATTATAACCCCCAGCCTGTCTGGCTCTGCAGTTAGAAAGCATTTTCCCATGCTTTATCTCTTTGGCATCACACAATAACTTTCTGGGAGGGGAGTGCTTGGAATGCCTGGGTGTCTGTCACAGAAACATAGGACACCACAGAGTGTGAATCAGAGGAATTCTATGTGTACAAAAATACCCTCTCCCTCACTGGGCTGCCTCCTCCAAGACAGAGCCATTTACTTGCTTACTGAAACTGTGTAACTCAGATTGGGACTTTTAACTGAGATCACACACCTGCTCTCAAGACTTCATGAAGTTCAGGTTCTTGATGTCTCACGGCAGAAAGAATTCAGTGAGAGACAGGTGATAGGTAAGAAGTGGATTTATTTAGAGAGGAACATGGACAGTGTGGCCACTCGGGTGAGAGTGGCACCAGGGCACAGGGCTGCCAGTTTTTACAGGGGTGGGCAATTTCATGGGCTAATGAAGGGAAGTACTCCAGCTCTTTTAGGGAAGGCATGGGAATTTCCAGAAACCGGGCCATTGCCCACCTTTGACCCTTTATGGTTGGCTTCAGATCTGTCATGACACTGAGTGGGGGGGGGGTGTCATTTAGTGCAGCGCTGTGTTACAATAATTTTATACGAGGCTCAAGGTCTAGTGGAAGTCAACTCGTCCACCCTCTTGGCCCTGTTTGGTTCTGATCAGTTTATGTTGTGTCTTCTGGCTATGTCATTCTTTCAAAGGTTCCCTCCTATTTCATTGAAAAAAAGTGAAAGTCAAAGTTGCTCAGTCATGTCCGACTCTTTGTGACCCCATGGGCTATACAATCCTTGGAATTCTCCAGGCCAGAGTATTGGAGTGGGTAGCCTTTCCCTTCTCCAGGGGATCTTCCCAACCCAGGGATCGAACCCAGGTCTCCCGCATTGCAGGCAGATTCCTTGCCAACTGAGTCACAAGGGAAGCCCATGAATACTGGAATGGCTAGCCTATCCCTTCTCCGGCGGGTCTTCCTGACCCAGGGATTGATCCAGGGTCTCCTGCATTGCAGGCAGATTGTTTACCAACTGAGCTATCAGGGAAGCCTCATTACTGCATCAAATTGGAGAGTGATGTCACTCCCATATTTCTAAAAGGTCCTTTGAAGAAGCTGCTTCTCATGTACTCACTTACAGATGGTTAAATGCTTAACAGGGAGAGGAACGAAAAGCTGCACTGTTCCAACTTGCTGCTTATTGTAAATGTAATTTAAGAATAAGATAGGACTTCTCTGGTGGCTCAGTGAACCCACTGGACAATGCAGGAGACATGGGTTTGACCCCCAATCTGGGCTTCCCTGGTGGCTCAGATGGTAAAGAATTTGCCTGCAATGTGGGAGACCTGGGTTCCATACCTGGGTTGGGAAGATCCCCTGGAGAAGGGAATGGCAATTCTCCTTTTCTTGCCTGGAGAATTCCATAGACAGAGGAGCCTGGTGGGCTACAGTCCATATATGTATATATACATAAATATGTATATTCTTTTCCATTATGGTTTATCCCAGAACATTGAATATAGTTCCCTGGTCTATACAGTAAGACCTTGTTGTCTATCCATTGTGTATGTAATTTATCACCAGTAATATTTTTTACAGAATCAAATAGGAAGCTACAATGCCAGATGTCCTGTTCAACATGGAGCCCAGGGAGAGTTCAGCCACTGGGCTGAACTGCCAGGGCAGGAGAAGTAAGGGATGGGGGTTTGATCCCTGGGTTGGAAAGATCCCCTGGAGGAGGATCCACTCCAGTATTCTTGCCTAGAGAATCCCATGGACAGAGGAGCCTGGCGGGCTCTAGCCCAGAGTCGGACAGGACTGAAGCGACTTATCAGGCAAGCACACCTCATTCCCACAGCTAGAAGGAGGCCGCCCTGGAGCTAAAGACTCAGTATCCCTGGGTCCACACCACCTTTCAGCCAGGGTCGCCTGCCTGCCAGTCCCCAGCTTGCTGCATTCATTGGGTCTCTTCCGATCAGCTAGAGTGGGAAGAGCATTGTGTCAGCAGACAATCCTGCCTATGCGTCCCCACTCATGACTTGTCTCTGGACACACCCTTCTCTCACTACGCCAGCCGCATTCTTTTCCCTTCTCTAAATGTGCCTCCCACCTCAGCGCCTTTCCCTTTGTGGGTCCCCTGCTGGAAATTTCTTGCCGTTACCTGGCTGACTCTCTCTCCATAGGAAACTGAAAGTTCTATAGGTGTCCTACAGGATCATCTATCTGTCTTCTCCACACTTAGTAATACCTGACACATAAAAAGTACCTGCGAAAGCACCCAGGCTTTAGGTGTTCTTCCCCATCAACGTGAGTGGAAAACTTCTACAGTGACTCCTGGGATGGGAAAGCTTCCAACACCACCATGCAATTTGGGAGTTCTTCAGAATTCTATGTTGTCTTTGTACCACCAGGAATAAAAAGCCAAGGGGACATGTTGCTAAGCAACTAAATGGTTGTTCTAAGTAGTCATTTACAAACAAAGGAGACAAGCAGAATTCCTCTCATTTCTTTTTCTTTTTTTGGTCACTCAGCATGTGGGAACTTAGTCCCTGGACCGGAGATTGAACTTGTGACCCCCTGCACTGGAAGCACAAAATGACGATTGGACTGCCAGGGAAGTCCCGATATGGGTAGAATTTCTGTAAGATTCTGAATTTCTGAACGGTACTCATTTACTTCTTTTGTACAATGTCATTGAAAGACCTCCCTGGAAGAAGATCTCATTCACAAAAGTGACCAAAGGGTATAAACTACTGAGGAATAAATTTTATTTATAAAAATAAGTGTGTAAAAGTGACATGAAGAAAACTATAAAGCTTTGTTAAGAAACATGGATTTTAATAAACACAGGAGAATTCTGAAAATTGAGATATTAAATTAACCTGTGTGTCCTGCACTATCCAAATCAAAATGCTAACATTCATTTTCCTAATATTTTTAACACATGATACTAAAGTACATCTCTATGAAAACATGCAAAGATACACCAAGAATTGGGAAAATGGGAGAGAGGTCCCCTTTCTGGAAAGCAATGACTGATAGAAAGCACAAAGTTTGCTTCTGATATGATGGCTGCACGTGAGAATTCATTTGCAAAAATTCACTATTAGAATGAAAAAATACATCAGTGAAAATAAATTACTGCTATACTTGACAACATAAGCTCACAAAGATCATAGTGAGAGAAGTCAGACACAAGCGTATGTACACTGAAAGAAAATGTTTACATAATGTTAAGAGTCAAAATCAATCTGTGATGTTAAACTTTAGAAGAATGGTCTGGAAAGGTGAGAGCAAGAAAGGTTGAGAGGAAGCATGAAAGGGGTTGGGGGCTCATAGCTTTCTGTTTGTTGTTCTGGGTGATATTTACACAGGTGTGCTCCCTCTGACACTCGGTCGAGATGTCCACCTGTAGGCTGTGAGCTTTCTGTATACATGACATGTGCACGCGCATGTTAACTCGCTTCAGTCGTGTCCGACTCTTTGCGACCCTGTGGACTGTAGCCCACCAGGCTCCTCTGTCCTTGGGATTCTCCGGGTAAGAATACCGGAGTGGGTGACCATGACCTTCTCCAGGGGATCTTCCCCACCCAGGGACTTGAACCCATGTCTTTTATGTCTCCTGCATTGGCAGATGGATTCTTTACACTAGCGCCATACTTAGAGCTAAAAGTTTGTTTTTGGGGAATTCCCTGAAAGTCCAGTGTTTGAGACTCTGCACTTCCAATTCAGGGTACAATGGTGTGATTCCTTGTACCGTCTAGTCAAGGCTATGGTTTTTCCAGTGGTCATGTATGGAAGTGAGAGTTGGACTGTGAAGAAAGCTGAGCGCCGAAGAACTGATGCTTTTGAACTGTGGTGTTGGAGAAGACTCTTTAGAGTGCCTTGGACTGCAAGGAGATCCAACCAGTCCATTCTGAAGGAGATCAGCCCTGGGATTTCTTTGGAGGGAATGATGCTAAAGCTGAAACTCCAGTACTTTGGCCACCTCATGTGAAGAGGTGACTCATTGGAAAAGACCCTGATGCTGGGAGGGATTGGGGGCAGGAGGAGAAGGGGATGACAGAGGATGAGATGGCTGGATGGCATCATTGAATCGATGGACATGAGTCTGAGTGAACTCCGGGAGTTGGTGATGGACAGGGAGGCCTGGTGTGCTGCGATTCATGGGGTTGCAAAGAGTCGGACACGACTGAGCGACTGAACTGAACTGAACTGAACCCCAATGTTCATTGCAGTACTATTTACAAGACAAATAAAAAATGAGATACTTTTTAAGGATTAAGAATTAAGAGGATTTTAAATGATTCGCACATGTAAAGCATTTATCCTTGAGCAACACACACAAAAAGACCAATAATTGTCACTGCCCTGCTTTTGCTATGTCCCAGGAACTTAATTTCAGAATTTGGATTTCAGGTACAAGAAATCATTTCAAAAGATGACTACTTTTCCAGGGGATTAGAAAATAGTCTACAGTCTCTCTTGCTCTGATCAAGTTTGTTTTTCCCCTGTGTCAGTAGCTTTTAATCAGAATTGTTGACAGTTCTCAGGCCATTTTTCTTCATGAGAGAAATGGGATTTCCCTTTGAGGGCAGAGTATTCTAGTTTAGTTCTGTCAGCAAGTGGAGTGACCACGCTTGTGTTCCACATTTCATATCTGAAGAGTCAACACCACAAGAGGCAGAGGAGGAGCTCTGGTGATACCACAGATCTGATTTGTGTAGGTCAGCATCCCTGGAGAACAGCAGGTGGGTGCCTTCACCATTGTATCTCTCTTTAGGACAGGTAACCTAGTGACCTCACACAGACAGGACCTGCCATTCCCTACTGACCTGGCCCCAAAGTTTCAGCCTCCTTAGAGTCTTTTTTCCAATAAGCTAAATAAGAAGGCCAGGCTGAAGATATAAGCACAACATTTGGTTGGTGGAGAGAAACCTGGGTTCCTTCCAAACCCACTCCATGGATCCAGCATACTGAGTTGCGCTCCCCAACACAGCAAGACTTTGTATAAACCCCAATGCCTTGCTGATGTTCCAAAGAGGAAACTGCAGTGATCAGAAGCTTGCCAGAACATGAAGCATGTTAGGACATGAAAATTACATGATTTATGAAGCTGAAGTTCATTTACACTAAGACAGTACAACATTACAATTTTTTTTATTATTATAATAGGAACTAAAAACAATGTAAACTGTAAACCTCTTCATATGAGAAGATTGGTCAGGGAAGAAATATGTGTAAAAAATATTATCTTATCCACTGAAACACTGTCCTATTTCCTCACTGTTTCAAACCACAATAGCAGTGAAGATTTACTGCAGTTTAGTTATTTAGTAACATTTCATATACATTAAATTGTTTATTCTATGTAACTACTAACAAGGCAGGTAGTATTTATTTTCCATTATGATTTAGTACAGATACTGAATATAGTTCCCTGTGCTATACAATAGGACTTGTTGTTTATATTTTGTGTCTACATAATCATGTGCATCTACTAATCCTAAGTTTCCAATCTGTTCCTCTCCCATGCCTCCTTTGGCAACCACAAATCAGTTATCTATATCTGTGATTCTATTTCTGTTTTGTGATTAAGTTCAGTTCAGTCGCTCAGTCGTGTCCGACTCTTTGCGACCCATGAATCGCAGCACTCCAGGCCTCCCTGTCCATCACAACTCCCGGAGTTCACTCAGACTCACATCCACCGAGTCCATGATGTCATCCAGCCATCTCATCCTCTGTCGTCCCCTTCTCCTCCTGCCCCCAATCCCTCCCAGCATCAGAGCCTTTTCCAATGAGTCAACTCTTCTCATGAGGTGGCCAAAGTACTGGAGTTTCAATTTCAGCATGATTCCTTCCAAAGAAATCCCAGGGCTGATCTTCAGATTGGACTGGTTGGATCTCTTTGCAGACCAAGGGACTCTCAAGAGTCTTCTCCAACACCACAGTTCAAAAGCATCAATTCTTCAGCGCTCAGCCTTCTTCACAGTCCAACTCCCACATCCATACATGACCACAGGAAAAATCATAGCCTTGACTAGACGGACCTTAGTTGGCAAAGTAATGTCTCTGCTTTTGAATATCTATCTAGGTTGGTCATAACTTTTCTTCCAAGGAGTAAGCATCTTTTAATTTCATGGCTGCACTTACCATCTGCAGTGATTTTGGAGCCCAAAAAATAAAGTCTGACACTGTTTCCACTGTTTCCCCATCTATTTCCCATGAAGTGATGGGACTGGATGCCATGATCTTCATTTTCTGAATGTTGAGCTTTAAGCTAACTTTTTCGCTCTCCTCTTTCACTTTCATCAAGAGGCTCTTTAGTTCCTCTTCACTTTCTGCCATAAGGGTGGTGTCATCTGCATATCTGAGGTGACTGATATTTCTCCCGGGAATCTTGATTCTAGCTTGTGTTTCTTCCAGTCCAGCATTTCTCATGATGTACTCTGAATAGAAGTTAAACAAGCAGGGTGACAATATACAGCCTTGACGTACTCCTTTTCCTATTTGGAACCAGTCTGTTGTTCCATGTCCAGTTCTAACTGCTGCTTCCTGACCTGCATACAGATTTCTCAAGAGGCAGGTTAAGTGGTCTGGTATTCCCATCTCTTTCAGAATTTTCCACAGTTTATTGTGATCCACACAGTCAATGGCTTTGGCATAGTCATAAAGCAGAAATAGATGTTTTTCTGGAACTCTCTTGCTTTTTCCATGATCCAGCAGATGTTGGCAATTTGATCTCTGGTTCCTCTGCCTTTTCTAAAACCAGCTTAAACATCAGGGAGTTCACGGTTCACATATTGCTGAAGTCTGGCTTGGAGAATTTTGAGGATTACTTTACTAGCGTGTGAGATGAGTGCAATTGTGCGGTAGTTTCAGCATTCTTTGGCATTGCCTTTCTTTGGAATTGGAATGAAAACTGACCTTTTCCAGTCCTGTGGCCACTGCTGAGTTTTCCAAATTTGTTGGCATATTGAGCACAGCACTTTCACAGCATCATCTTTCAGGATTTGAAGTAGCTCAGCTGGAATTCCATCACCTCCACTAGCTTTGTTTGTAGTGATGCTTTCTAAGGCCCACTTGACTTCACTTTCCAAGATGTCTGGCTCTAGATTAGTGATCACATCATCATGATTATCTGGGTCGTGAAGATCTTTTTTGTACAGTTCTTCCATGTAGTCTTGCCACCTCTTCTTAATATCTTCTGTTTCTGTTAGGTCCATACCATTTCTGTCTTTTATCGAGCCCATCTTCACATGAAATGTTCCCTTGGTATCTCTAATTTTCTTGAAGAGATCTCTAGTCTTTCCCATTATATTGTTTTCCTCTATTTCTTTGCATTGATCGCTGAAGAGGGCTTTCTTATCTCTTCTTGCTATTCTTTGCTACTTCTTGCTTCTTCTTGCTTCTTCTTTGCTACTCTGCATTCAGATGCTTATATCTTTCCTTTTCTCCTTTGCTTTTCACCTCTATTCTTTTCACAGCTATTTGTAAGGCCTCCCCAGACAGCCATTTTGCTTTTTTGCATTTCTTTTCCATGGGGATGGTCTTGATCCCTGTCTCCTGTACAATGTCACGAACCTCATTCCATAGTTCATTAGGCACTCTATCTATCAGATCTAGGCCCTTAAATCTATTTCTCACTTCCACTGTATAATCATAAGGGATTTGATTTAGGTCATACCTGAATGGTCTAGCGGTTTTCCCTACTTTCTTCAATTTAAGTCTGAATTTGGTAATAAGGAGTTCATGATCTGAGCCACAGTCAGCTCCTGGTCTTGTTTTTGTTGACTGTATAGAGCTTCTCCATCTTTGGCTGCATAGAATATAATCAATCTGATTTCAGTGTTGACCATCTGGTGATGTCCATGTGTAGAGTCTTCTCTTGTGTTGTTGGAAGAGGGTGTTTGCTATGACCAGTGCATTTTCTTGGCAAAACTCTATTAGTCTTTGCCCTGCTTCATTCTGCATTCCAAGGCCAAATTTGCCTGTTACTCCAGGTGTTTCTTGACTTCCTACTTTGCATTTCATTTGTGTCATATTTTAGATTCCATGTATAAGTGATATCATATACTTGTCTCTGACTTACTTTGCTTACTATTAATATCATAATCTTTGTGTCCATCCACGTTGCTGCAAAGGGCATTATTTCATTGTATTTTGTGGTTGAGTAATATTCCACTGTATGTCTTTATACCATTTCTTCATCCTTTCATCTGTTGGTGGACATTAGGTTATTTCCATGTCTTGGTTATTGTAAATAGTGCTGGTCTGAACGTTGGGGTACATGTATCTTTTTGAATTACAGTTAGGGTTAGAGTTGTATGTATGCCTAGGAATGTGATTGTTGGAACATATGACAATTCAATTATTAGTTTTTTGAGGAACCTCTATACTGTTTTCCATGGTGGCTGCACCAATTTACATTCCCACCAGCAGTGGAGGAGGGTTTTCTTTTCTCCACACCTTCTCCAATATTTATTATTTGTAGACTTTTTGATGATGGCATTCTGATCATTGTGAGGTCATTGTAGTTTTGATTTACATTTCTCAAATAATTAGTAATGTCGAACATCTTTTCACGTGCCTATTGTCCTTCTTTGGAGAAATATCTATTCATATCTTCTGCCCGCTTTTTGATTGGGTTGCTTGTCTTTCTGTTATTGAGTTGTGTGAGCTGTTTGCATATTTTAGAAATTAAGCTCTTGTTGGTTGTGTCATTTGTAAATATTTTCTCCCTGTCCGTAGGTTGTCTTTTCACTTTGTTTATGGTTTCCTTTGCTATGCAAAAGCTTATAGGTTTAGTTAGTCCCATTTGCTTGTTTTTGCTTTTATTTATATTGCCTTGATAGGCTAACAAAAGTAGACATTGGTACAATTTATGTCAGAGAATGTTTGTCTATATTCTCTTCTAGGAGTTTTATGGTGTCAGGTCTTACATATAAGTTTTTAAGCCATTTTGATATTGTTTTTGTGTATGGTGTGAGGCTGTGTTCTAACTTCACTGGTTTGCTTGTGACTGTCCGACTTTCCCAGCACCGCTTGCTGAAGAGACTGTCTTTTCTCCATTGTATTAATATATTATTGCTTCCTTTGTCAAAAACTAATTGACATAGATGTGTGGATTTTATTTCTTGGTGCTCTATCCTATTTCGTTGGGCCATATGTCTGTTCTTGTTCCAGTACCATGCTGTTTTGATTACTGTAGCTTTGTAGTATTGTCTGAAGTCTGAAAGGGTTATAAGAGAGATAGTATTTGTGTTTGTTTGTTTCACTGGGTCTTCACTGATACACAAGGGCTTTCTCAAGGTGTAGTAAGTAGGGGCTACTCTTTCTTTGTGGTGTACGAGCTTCTCGTTGTGGTGGCTTCTTTTGTTGTGGAACACAGGCTCTAGGAGCACAGGCTTCAGCGGTTGTAGTTTGCAGGCCCTAGAGTGTGCAGGCTTTAGTGGCTGTGATGCGCAGGCTCAGGAGTTGTGACCTGCAGGCTCTAGAGCTCAGGCTCAGTGGCTGTGGCACATGGGCTTAGTTGCTCCTTGGCTTGTGGAATCTTCCCAGACCAGAGATTGAATCCATGTCCCCTGCATTAGTAGGCAAGGGTTCTTATCCACTGTACCATCAGAGAAGTCATGGGTAGTATTTTAATCAACATTTTAAAGATGAAGGAACTGAGACTGACATTTGTACAAACCTGGGCAACACAAGCCTCCTTATTCTGCTTTGTCTTTATTCAGCTCTTTCAGCTGCTTTTGTAGTCTGACTAAAGATCAGTCTTCCTTTCTAAGCCTCTTGGTGATGAGACCAGAGCTGGTTTTCTGCCACCTATTGAGGTTGGTGATCCTAGGTTACCTGTAGCTGTCTAGAACTGTTATTGCTGAGATTGCTGGCACTGCTCACTGCCAGTCAGATTGCCAGTACCAGTAATGCGTCACCCAAATGGAAACCCACTCCATTGTCCCAGCAGGGCTGTTCTTACAAGTCTGCCAGGAGGGAACACTGATGATGCTTTGCTTCAATCTGACAGGGATTCTCAACTTTAGCTGCACATTGGAATCGCCTGAGGAACTTCCAAGAATCTGTTGCCCAGGCCACGCCCTAGACCAATTGCATAGAATTTCTGGGAATGAGTATTTTTTAAGACTTCCAGGTGAGCTATGGTTGAGAATGACTGTTGGTTGTCACTGGAATAGGGGAGGCCAGATCTCTGTGGAAACAGTCTTCAAACTGAACTGTTGGTAAACCCAACACAGGGCTGTTATCTGTCCTCCCTTTTTTTCTAATTTGTTTATAAAAAGTACAAAACTTTGAAGTGGGCTGGATTCCCATTTTCTTGTTACAGAGAACATAAAGATAAAAATTCTATAATAAACATGTGTAATAAACATATGGTATACATTATTCCTTCAAACTAGGAGGGACAAAATCAAAGATAACACTCTGTACCGGATAGTCATTATCAGAAAGAGCAGTCACAGATTGACCATTTAATTGTTTTAATTTTTTGTCCTGCACTGCATGGCTTGCAGGATTTTAGTTCCCCAACCAGGGATCAAATCCAGGTTCATAGCAGTGAAAGCGCTGAGTCCTAATCACTGAACCACTAGGGAATTCTTCATTTACAAAAAACAATAATTTATTTGGCTGCACCAGGTCTTAGTTGCAGCTCTCAGGATCTTTTATCTTCGTTGTGGCATGTTAACTCTTAGTTGAACGATGCGGGATCTAGTTTCCTGACTAGGACTGAACCCAGACCCCCTGCATTGGGAGCGAGGTAGCTACTTGATCACCAGGGAAGTACCCCGCCCCACCATTTTTTAAATTTAACAAGTATTTATAGAGCATCTATTCTATGCCAGGTATTATGCTTGATATTGGGGAAGACAGATAAGCAGTAAGTTCAGGAAGCCTTCCTAGAGGAAGTGATGTCTAAGCTGAGATCAGAAGGATGGGAAACAGCAAATAGCCTGGTGAAAATGTAGGTGGCAGAGCTGGAACAAGGAGCAGAGTAGAGTCTGGGCAGAGGGAAGAGCTTATGCAAAAACTTCAAGGTATATTTTGAGGAGAAAGAGATCCATGAGAGATGTGATGATGTAAACTGTGGCCCTTTCATGAAAGGTTTTGTGAGCTTTGGTTTCCAGGAGTCGTAAATTAATTAGAAGAGTGAGGAAGGTGAACACAGCACAAGGAGAGATTTCTCTGTTCCACATGGACCCCTCTTGGACCACGGCTTCATTGCTCTGGGGTCTACTTTCAGTTGATGCTGAAGCTCTAATACTTTAGCCACCTGATATGAAGAGCTGACACACTGGAAAAGACTGATGCTGGGAAAGATTGAAAGCAAAATGGGAAGGAGGCAGCAGAGGATGAGATGGTTAGCTAGCACCACCAACTCAATGGACATGAATCTGAGAAAATTCTGGGAGAGAGTGAAGGACAGGGGAGCCTGTTGTGCTTCAGTCCATGGGGTGGCTGAGAGTTGGACACAACTTAGCAACTGAATAAAAACAACTAAGGTAGGAAACAGAGTCCAGTGGTTCTCAAAGCATCATCAGAATCAACAAAATGTATATTTCAAGGGACTTGGTTCTCTTACATAGCATCCTTTTTCTTGTTTGCAGAGGTAGATTGGTTCCTGCCTAGTTCATCCCTCTCCAGGCTGCTAGATCAGAAGCGGGGACTGGACTTTCACTGGTTTATTCCTCCCAAGACTTACCCAGAGAAGTGGAGAGAGACACATATTCTTGAGTGAAAGAATGAAGACACTTCACAGTACACAGTTGAGGCCACAGGTCAGGAGAGAGCTGAGCTGGGTACAGAGATTCAGGCACAATCTGTAGAGATGGCATTTGAGCTGAGAAGTGAGCCTAGGCCAGTATCCAGTGGGATGCCTGGCAGAGGAGTCATGTTTCCTCTTGGTGTCATTTTCCTGAGCTTTGTAATTGTCCCAATTCCTTTTTTTCTTGTCCCCAATTGTATTCCTATAGTAAATGTTATTTAGTCACTAAATCATGTCTCTTTTATGACTGAACGGACTGTAGCCCACCATGTTCCTCTGTCCATGGGATTTCCCAAGTAAGAATACTGGAGTTGCCATTTCCTTCCCCAGGGGATCCTCCCAACCCAGGGATAGAACTCAGGTCTCTTGCATTGCAGGCAGATTCTTTAGCACTGAGCCAGTGGGAAGCCCTTATAGTAAATACTACAAAATCCCTAATATGGTAAAGTTCTGTGGCCTTGCCTTGAGCATAGTGAAGACAAGAAGAGAGATAGGGTTTAGGGACTTCCCTAGCTGTCCAGTGGTTAAGATTCCATACTGCCAATGCAGGAGGTGGAGTTTCCTTCTCTGGATGGGAACTAAGATCCCATATGCCTTGCTGTGTGGCCAAATGATTAAAAAAAATAAT
Organism: Ovis aries; assembly: GCF_016772045.2. Lineage (NCBI taxonomy): Eukaryota > Metazoa > Chordata > Mammalia > Artiodactyla > Bovidae > Ovis > Ovis aries. The sequence goes on from NC_056057.1 coordinate 82,820,127, forward strand.
AAAATAAGACATAGGGTTTTATTCAGCTCTACAGGAGGCTGGAATACAGATCTCAAGGAGGGGACTGTGAGGTGACCCAGATGAGAGAGAAATAAGCTGAGTCCCTGGGAACTACAGAAATGGGGGAGGGATGCGGGAGAAGAACTGGAGAAGCCAGGCTAGACAAAGGGGAAAAAGAATTAACAGAATAAGCTTAGGGACACAACACTGAATACATTTAATAAGAATATATTTTCTTTATTAAAAATTAAATACACTATAGTGATTTTTTAAAAAATTAAGTACCGTGTACTTGGCACTTATTCTACACGTTTTTTCCTAATTATAGGCACACACCATGGAAGAGGGGTTCACAGTCCTCAGTCTGAGTCTGAGTGACCTTTCAGAGCCTCAGTTTCCTCATTTGTAGACTGAAAGGTCACTCAGCTTCTTGTTCATTAGAAGCACTGGAAATGACCTAACTTCTGATTCAGTCCCTTCATCTGAAACCCTCAAAGACAACTGGGCATTGAAAGAGATCCCAGGCTTAGAAGACAGGCTGGAAGGGGCTCTAATGACCCTCCATCCCTTCTCCCATGTTCCAAGTCTCAATACTCATATTTTACAGATGAGGAAACTGAGGTAGGATACAAGGCCAGGTCAGAAATCCAGGCTCCTGGATGAACCGCTCATTCCTCTGATTCTGAAGCCGAAACTGCTTCTGGATCATCTCTGATAATATCTTCTCTCTGATTTGAGGAGAGACTAATCCAAGGCCATGATGCAAAAGACAAAGCTAGTGGCCACAGACTCTAGTGCCGAAGGAGGCTGAGTGCCTCCTTTCTGTGCTGGTGCTGCGGATGCACTAAGGAGCAGGGTGGATCCGGTTTCCGGTTTTCAGGCACGACAGATGGAGCAGTCTCTGCTCAAGGAGATCCCATCTCCTAGAGCGGGCTGGGGGAGGCCCACGTGGGCGCCTCGCGTGCAGCCAGCTTACAGTCACCAGGGAAACAGCCTTCGAGATCTCAACAGACCACGGCTCTCCCTTCTTCCCACGCACGGGCAGAGGAAATATCGACCAATGAGATAGCGGGAATCCCGAGACGTCGATGGTATCTAGGCAGGCGAGCAGAGGCAGACGCCAGAGCCACTAGTCAGGAGTTTGGAAAAATGGTACCTGGCAAGGAGTAAGTCTGAGATGCGCAGCTTCCTCTCCTCCTAGATGTTCCACAGACACCTCCTCTCATGCGGTTCCCAAATTCACTCCCCTCAGATGCTCCTCCTGAATTCAGTTCTCAGCGCTGCCCGTTTACGCTAGGAGTGTGGCCATAGGGTACTGGAGGGTGGAATCTGTCGCTGTGTTTTGATTCTGCCTGGAAAAGCTGAGTGGGGTTCAGGTAGCGATGGGAGAGGCGCCCTTTTCATGAATGGGAATGTCAGAGGAGGGAAGTACCATCCTGGTAAACAGCAGACTAAGGTGTACCTGAGGGAAAGGGAGGGCTAGTTAGAGTCAAGTTGTAGGGAGAGGAATGCCAGCTGTGTCCACTTTGTCCTGCTAGACATGGCCAGCGGACAGTGAAAAATGTGGGTATGTAGCCAGAGAGGCCAGGCTGGACATTCCTACATGGCGTGCATCTATTTACTATTTGTGTGTCTGTGGGGCAGAGATGGGGGAGTGGTATCTTTTGGACCCAAAAGGCCAAGGTACCATTTCCTCAAATGACTATAGAACCTGGTTCAGCTTAATCTGGGGAGGGTTCCTAAAAGGAGGTAAGTCCTCCTCCTTTCCTTTGTTCAGTGTGTATTAAGGGTCATCAGGCCAGGCTTTGTTCCAAGGACTGGGGATACAGTAACGAATACAAGGTTCTAGTCCTCAAGGAGTTTGAATTACCAGAGGCATTAGAACTGCAATTCTAGACTTTATACCTCAGCTGCTGCTTTGATGTAGCTCAAAAGTCAGAAATCTAGATCAGATTTTTTGTGTCACTTTTGTGTCTTTTGTACTTTTCTGTCACTGTACAACTGGGCCCCACCCCCATTCTCTGGGACTATGAGCCCAGAATGTTGTAGCTGGGACCTGAAGAGGAAAAGGCTCACAAGAGACCGGGGATGTCCAGGAATGAAGACGTGTTCACTAATTTATCAGCTATGACAGGCCCATCTATGTCAGTATTCATCTACATGGTGTGCCCGAAAATGCCAGCACTAGAAGTCTTAAAGAATTTCCCCTAAAAGGAAAGTTCTAAGTTCAAAAACTGTGAGAAACAGAACTGGTTATTTTTTTTTAATTGAGTACAGTTAATTTTCAATGTATTAGTTTCAACTGTATAGTAAAATGATCCACCTAAATATACATATATATTCTTTTTAAGTGGAGTAGGCAATGGTAACCCACTCCAGTATTCTTTTTAAGGTTTTCTCATTATAGGTCATTACAAAATAATGAGTATAGTCCCCTGTGCTATACACTAGGTCCTTGTTGTTTATTTTATATATAGTATGTGTTAATCTCTTAATTTATTTCCCCCTCCTCTTTCCTCTTTGGTAACCAAAAGTTTGTTTTCTGTGTCTGTGAGTCTGTTTCTGTCCTGTAAATAAGCTCATTTGTATCATTTTTTTAGATTCCACATATTAGTGATATCAAATAGTATCTGCCTTTCTCTGACTTACTTCACTTAGTAATTTCTGGGTCCACCCTTGTTGCTGCAAATGGTACTATTTCTTTTTTGTAGCTGAGCAGTATTCCATCGTGTATGTGTGTACCGCATCTTCTTTATCCATTCATTGTTGGACGTTTAGGTTGCTTTCATGTCTTGGTGATTATATGGAATAAATAGTGCTGCTATGAAAGTTGAGGTGCAGGTATCTTTTCACATTAGAGTTTTCATCTTTTCTGGATATATGCCTAGGAGTAGGTTTGCTGGATCATATGCCACTCTATTTTTAGTTTTTTAGGCAACCTCATACTGTTTTTCATAGTGGCTGCACCAATTTACATTCCCACCAACAGTGTAGAAGGGTTTCCTTTTCTCCTCAGCCTTTCCAGGATCTGTTTGTAGATTTTTTTTGATGATGGCCATTCTGACCAGTGTGAGGTGATACCTCATTGCAGTTTTGATTTCATTAATGATTAGTAATGTTGAGCATCTTTTCATGTGCTTTTTAGCCACCTGTATGTCTTCTTTGGAAAAATGTCTATATCTTCTGCCCATTTTTTTTTATTGGGTGGTTGGGGTTTTTGTTAACATTGAGCTTCATGAGCTGTTTGTATATTTTGGAGATTAATCTCTTGTGGGTTGCTTCATTTGCAAATATTTTCTCCCATTCCAAGGGTTGTCTTTTCATTTTGTTTATGGTTTCCTTCACTGTGCAAAAGCTTTTAAGTTTAATTAGGTCTCATTTGTTAGTTTTTGTTTTTATTTTCATTACTCTAGGAGATGGATCAAAAAAGATCTTGCTGCGATTTATGTTGAGTGTTCTGCCTGTGTTTTCCTCTAAGAGTTTTATAATGTCCAGTCTTACATTTAGCTCTTTAATCCATTTTGAGTTTATTTTTGTGTAGAGTATTAGGCAGTGTTCAAATTTTATTCTTTTATATGTAGCTGTCCAGTACCACTTATTGATGGCCATTCTGACTGGTGTGAGGTGGTACTTCATTATAGTTTTGATTTGTATTTCTCTAATAATTAGTGATACTGAACATCTTTTCATGTGCCTTTGGGCCATTAATACCTTCTTGGTCATATCATCTGCAAATACTTTTCCCCATTCTGTGGGAGATCTTTTCGTTTTGTTTTGTTTATGGTTTCCTTTGCTCTGCAAAAGCTTTTGTTTGATTAAGCCCAGTTTGTTTATTTTGGTTTTCATTCTCATTACTCAAGGAGACAGATCAAAAAAAATATTGCTGTGGACACTCAGAAATTTTAATATTCACTTGCAGTAGATGCATGCATGTGTGCAGTAGGTAGGGTGCAGCATATCCAAATGTTTCTTTCTCCCCAGAAGCTTTTACAAGCACATTAAAGCCCATAAGGGTCTGTGTCTTCTAAAATGCATCTCTCCATGAGTATATGTATGTGTGTTATTGCAGAGAGTGTTTGGGAGGAAAAATAAGCTGATACAAATAGTGGCCTCAGGATTTTTCTGGCAGTCCAGTGGTTAAGACTCCATGCTTCCACTGCCAGGGGCATGGGTTTGATTCCTGGTTGGAATGAAGATCCTATATGCGATGCAGCATGGCCAAAAAAAAGCCAACAACAAAATACAAAAACCAAATGGTGGCCTTTGGGGAGCTGGGTAGGAATTAGGCTTCGGTTACACTGAACAGCTTTCAGTGCTTTTGGCTTATGTTTACTATGTGGCTCAGATGGTTAAGAATCCACCTGCAATGCAGGAGACCCAGGTTCAATCCCTGGGTGGGGAAGATCCCCTGGAGAAGGAAATGGCAACCACTCAAGTATTCTTGCCTGGAGAATTCCATGGGCAGAGGAACCTGACAGGCTTCATGGGGTCACAAAGAGTCGAACATAATTGAGCAACTAACAGTTACTTTAAAATAGATGCAATAAGTTTGTAGAAGCTTAGATGAGTCTCCATGCTGATGTCTGGTTGACGTCATATTTAACTGAATCCTCCTTAGGAATGACAGCTGTCACCCTCCCCTGAGAACCAGTGCAAGAAATATCCCTCAGAAACTCATCATCCAGAAATAAAAAGTATAAAACATGCTTAATATACTATAATAAACTCACTTAACACACTACAGGAAATCTACTAAAGCTACTTACTTTGGAAGGAATGGACACTTTTGAGTCATTCACACAATAAAATGCAATCAAAACATGTAACCCCCCTCCCCCGCCCAAAAAAAAAAGAAACTCATCATCCAGCCTGATGTAAGAATGACATTGAGGATGCTATAAAAAAGAAAAGCAAAAGTGAAAAAGAACACTCCAAACTGATTTAACTACTTTTATTTATTTTTTTTTTTGAATTTTTAAGATTTCCTTTCCAGTGGATTGTGGGGTCATCATATAAACATATGTCATTTGCTTTTAGTAATTCAATATATCGGCCATTTTCTTTTTGAATTTCTTCCAGTTGTTTACGTAGCTTTTTAATTTCTTCAGCTTGTTCATTGTTTCCTCCGTTAAGCAGGAGTTCATCGTTCTGCCTTTTCAATTCTGTTATGTACTTAAAGGCTTGGTCCAGGATCATATTCTTGCTCTGTTTCAGTGCAGGAGAGCATGGGATCAGCTCTCCTATTCTATTTATCCCAGCATTGATTTTCTTCTTTCTATGCCTCTCCACTGCATTGTGTGTCTCCCGATTTTTCTTTCTGTGCTGCTTTTTTGTAGGAGTCTCATTCTCTGTCATTTCTGGCATGGTTACAGTGATAGGAACCCAAGGGCTTGCAGAATCTCTTCACTTTTGATTCCTGGCTTCCAACGCCTCCCGTTTCTGATCCAAATCTATCATCTTCTGCCAGAAGATGGTCTATAAGTTATGTTTTCTTCTTACCGCGGGCTGCGTGGTCTCGGCCGCGGCGGCGGCGGCAGCGGCGACCCCAGCCTGGGTCATGATCCCAAGCGGGTTCCGCAGGGGTGTCCGACCGCCCGGGCCAATCTCTCCGTCCGCGGCCGCCGCCTGCTTCTCTGGGGCTGGGGGAGCGCGGGCCCAGGCCCTCCTCTCCCCCCGCCCCCGCCGCCTCTTCTAGCGGCCACCGCCGCCACTGCGAGCCCGAGCCCTCAAGGCCGGAGACCCGGCGGCAGCGCGGCCTCAACTTTCCCAGCCCCCCTGATTTAACTACTTTTAGTATAAAACTGGGTCTGCCATATTTCTAAAAGCTCTGATGCGCTGTCAGAGTTGAGACCCACAGGGACTGGGAGTGATATGTAAGACACGCTCCTCTGCTAGCCATTCCCTTGTGTTGCGTGAGGCCCTGGGCACAGGGAATTCTAGAGGGAGTAAGATTCAGTCTCTATCTTCAAATAGCTCCTGGAGCAGGAAGTTGCTTTTTATCTTAGTAAAAGATTTTCCAGACAGAGCCTCAGCTTCATTGTTTACACTGGAGCTGGGTTTGCCCAGAGAGAACAGTTTGTCAAGTCAGCCTTGGGAGATAAAGAGCTTTTGGTCACCTGGAACCAGAGGGGTAGCCTGGCCCATCCAGGCATTTCTGAGAGCCTCCACGTTCCAGACCTCATTCTCAGGCCTAAAACTGTAAGTAGGGACAGGGCTGGCTTGTGTAACAGCTGGATCTGGTATTTGCTGTAGAAACAAGTCTTTTCAATTGCCAGCCCTCTACAATTTTTAGTATCCCAGATATAGATTCACCCAACCTTTAAAAAATTTATTTATTTTTATCTTATTTTTTACTGAAGCATAATTGATTTACAATGCTGTGTTAGTTGCTAATGTTCAGCAAAGAATATATTTGTTTCCATTATGGTTTATCATAGGACATATAGTTTTCTGTGCCCTACAGTGAGACCTTTTGGTTATCTATTTTATATGTAAGGTAGTCTCTATCTGTGAATCTTAATTTATCCCTCCCCCACCCTCCAAAGAGGGGAAACACTTTTGTAACTTTGTTTTCTATGTCTGTGAGTCTGGCTTTGTTTTATAAATAAGTTTGTGCGTGTATGTATGCTCAGTCGCTTCAGTCGTGTCCGATTCCTTGTGATGCCATGGACTGCAGGCTGCCAGGCTCCTCTGTCCATGGGATTCTCCAGGCAATAATACTGGAGTGGGTTGCCATGCCCTCCTCCAGGGGATCTTCCTAACCCAGGTCTCTTGCATTGCAGGCAGATTCTTAACCCACTGAGCCACCTGGAAAGCCCAATAAATAAGTTCATTTGTATAACATTTTAGATTCCGCATAAAAGTGGTATCACATGGTATTTGTTTTTGTCTGACTTCACATAGTATGATAGTCTCCATGTCTTGGCTACTGTGAATAGTGCTGCTGTGAACATTGGGGTGCACGTATCTTTTTGAATTTAGAGTTTTATCTGGATACATGCCTAGGAGTGGGATTGATGGATCATTATGGCAACTCTATTTTTAGTTGCTTAAGGAACCTCCATACTGTTTTTCACAGTGGCTGCATCAGTTTACATTCTAATCAACACTGTAGGAAGTTTCCCTGATATCCACAGCCTCTTCAGTATTTATTATTATTATTTAAATTTTTAAATTGGAGTATAGTTGATTTACCATGCTGTTAGTTTCAAGTGTACATATACATGTGTACATATACATATGTACATATACATGTGTACATGCATGCTAAGTCACAACCCTATGGACTGTAGCCCACCATGCTTCTCTGTCCATGGGATTCTTCAGGCAAGAGCATTGGAATGTGTTAGCCGGGCCCTCCTCCAAGGGATCTTCCTGACCCAGGGATCAATCTCATGTCTCCTATGTCTCCTGCATTGGCAGGCAGGTTCTTTACCACTAGTGCCATCTGGGAAGCCCACATATACATATATCCACTTTCTTAAAGATTCGTTTCCCATTTAGGCCATTATGGAGTATTGTGTAGAGTTCCCTATGCTATTCTAGCATTTATTATTTGTAGAATTTTAATGATACCAAGGCTTTTTAAAAACTCTGGTAACAGAGAAATCATTCCATGGGAGAAAATATTCCAATTTTGGACAACTGTAATTCTGTCTTAAGTTTTTATCCTGAAATAGTTATAAGCTTGTAGAAAACTATAAAACGAATCCAACAAGCTTCCTTTACCTCTCACCTATTTCCCCTAGGTAGTGACATCTTATATGGGTGTAGTACAGTATCAAAGCCAGAAAATTGGTACATTACTGTTCTAGACTACAGGCCTTACTCAGTTTTAACCACTTGAAAAAAAAAAAAGAAACACTGTATTCATTTCTGTGTATGTGTATCCATGCAGCTTGATCGCCTCTGGAAATTTGTCATCACCACCACAATCAAGATACAGAACTGCTCCATTGCTGAAAAAGAACTCCCTCCTGCTGCCTTTTTGTATTTACACTCACCCCTCCCCCTCCCCTTCCTGGAAACTACTAATCTGTTCTCCATCTCTAGATGGAGAATGTTATATAAATGGAATCATACAGTATGCAATCTTTATTTGAAAGATAACAGCTTTATTGACATAAAATTCCCATACCATGCATTACATCCCTTCAAAGTGTTCAGTTTGATAGTTTTTTTCATATATTAACAGTTGCACAACCATCACCACAGTCAATTTAGAACCTTTTCATCAACCCCCCAAAGAAACCGTATCAGTCACTCCCTATTTTTTCCAAACCCCCAGTCCTAAGCATGCACTAATCTACTTTCTACCTCTATAGATTCACTTATTTTGGACATTTCATATAAATAGAATCATATAATATGTGGTTTTTTTTGTGATTGCCTTCTTTTACTTAGCACAATGTTTTCAAGGTTCATCCCTGTTGTTGCAACTGTAGGAAGAGCTGAAACAAGTCGTACTCTGTCAATAATAAGACAACAGAGCAAAACCATAAGTCATGCTCAGAAGAGAACATTTTGACCTTAAATGACACTCGGAACTAAAGTTCCCCCCAACCCCCTTGTGTTGGGTGAGGCCCTGCTGCTGCTGCTGCTGCCAAGTCGCTTCAGTCGTGTCCGACTGTGTGACACCATAGACGGCAGCCCACCAGGCTCCCCCATCCCTGGGATTCTCCAGGCAAGAACACTGGAGTGGGTTGCCATTTCCTTCTCCAGTGCATGAAAGTGAAAAGTTGAAAGGGAAGTCACTCAGTCGTGCCCGACTCCTAGCGACCCCATGGACTGCAGCCTACCAGGCTCCTCTGTCCATGGGATTTTCCAGGCAAAAGTACCAGAGTGGGTTGCCATTGCCTTCTCCGGCAGGTGAGGCCCTAGGCATGGGGAATTATAAAGAGAGTGTGATGCCCCCCAAACCCCAGAAGTAAACTATGGAGACATAACTGGAACTTGAATGCTAGAACCATTTCAGAAATGAAATTTCCTTTGCCCAGAAGATCCACTGCCAAAGCCTCCTCCCATATCTTCCTGTAAATGCCAAGTTCCAAAGCCCTCCATTTGAAACCTGTCCCACCAGCATTTCTGCATACTAATCCATTCTCCCCCAACTCATAAAAGTTTGACTGAATCCCAGATTTGGGAAACAGATTTGAGCTAGGTTTCCTGTCTCCTTGCAGGTTCATGTTGCAATAAAGCTTGTTCTTTCCTCAAAAGCCAGTGCCATAGTATTGGCTTCTATGCACATGGGAAAAACCATAGCCTTGACTAGATGGACCTTAGTTGGCAAAGTAATGTCTCTGCTTTTGAATATGCTATCTGGGTTGGTCATAATTTTTCTTCCAAGGAGTAAGCATCTTTTAATTTCATGGCTGCACTCACCATCTGCAGTGATTTTGGAGCCCAAAAAATAAAGTCTGACACTGTTTCCACTGTTTGCCCATCTATTTCCCATGAATTGATGGGACCAGATGCCATGATCTTCATTTTCTGAATGTTGAGCTTGAAGCCAACTTTTTCGCTCTCCTCTTTCACTTTCATCAAGAGGTTTTTGAGTTCCTCTTCACTTTCTGCCGTAAGGGTGGTGTCATCTGCATATCTGAGGTTATTGATATTTCTCCTGGCAATCTTGATTCCAGCTTGTGTTTCTTCCAGTCCAGTGTTTCTCATGATGTACTCTGCATAGAAGTTAAATAAGCAGGGTGACAATATACAGCCTTGACATACTCCTTTTCCTATTTGGAACCAGTCTGTTGGTCCATGTCCAGTTCTAACTGTTGCTTCCTGACCTGCATACAGATTTCTCAAGAGGCAGGTTAGGTGGTCTGGTATTCCCATCTCTTTCAAGATTTTCCACAGTTTATTGTGATCCACACAGTCAAGGCTTTGGCATAGTCAATAAAGCAGAAATAGATGTTTTTCTGGAACTCTCTTGCTTTTTCCATGATCCAGCGGATGTTGGCAATTTGCCGACTAAGGTTCGTCTAGTCAAGGCTATGGTTTTTCCTGTGGTCATGTATGGATGTGAGAGTTGGACTGTGAAGAAGGCTGAGTGCCGAAGAATTGATGCTTTTGAACTGTGGTGTTGGAGAAGACTCTTGAGAGTCCCTTGGACTGCAAGGAGATCCAACCAGTCCATTCTGAAGGAGATCAACCCTGGGATTTCTTTGGAAGGAATGATGCTAAAGCTGAAGCTCCAGTACTTTGGCCACCTCATGCGAAGAGTTGACTCATTGGAAAAGACTCTGATGCTGGGAGGGATTGGGGGCAGGAGGAGAAGGGGATGACCGAGGAGATGGCTGGATGGCATCACGGACTCGATGGGCGTGAGTCTGAGTGAACTCTGGGAGATGGTGATGAACAGGGAGGTCTGGCATGCTGCGATTCATGGGGTCACAAAGAGTCGGACATGACTGAGTGACTGAACTGAACTGATGCACATGGGGCAGCAAGCCTTTTGCTCAGTAACATTGTAGCATGTACTTCATTCCTTTTTATTTCCGGGAGTATTCCCTGTAAGGATAAACCACTTTGTTTATATAGCCATCAGTTGATGGACATTGAGTTGTTTCCACTTTTTGGCTGTGATGAATAATGCTGCTGTGAACATTTATGTACAAGTTTTTGCATGGACATATGTTTCCAGTACTCTTAGGTATACCTGAGTGAAATTATTGAATCATATGATCACTCTGTGTTTAATCTTCTCAAGAAAAGCCAAACTGTTTTCCAAAGCAGTTATACTATTTTACATTCTCATCGGCAGTGTATGAAGATTCTGATATCTCTGCAACATCACCAATACTTACGGTCTTTTTGATTACAGCCATTCTTTCCTAGTGAAGGTGAAGTAGGATCTCATTGTGGTTTTGATTTGAATTTCCCTAAGGTGTAAAGACACTGAACATCTTTTTGTTTCCCTTTAAAAAAAATAGGCAAATTTATTGTAGGACATTTGGAGAGTACAGATAAATGGAATGGAAATACCTATGTATCATTTTGGAAATCAGCCATGATTTGAATTTAAAAATTGTTACAAGCAAAATCTGATCTCATCATGATGCTTTCTTTTATTTCTTATTTTCGTTTTCTTCTTCTTCTTTTCCAATCTCAGCAATGTATTTCTCAATTTCTTCAGGGTTTAAAATCTTGAGGGGTTGATCTTGCCTCACAACAGCAAGCTCTGTGTTTTTGCCACCTAACTGAACCATTTCCAGAATGGCTTCCTCAATATAGTTCTTCTCTAGGAATTCACGCACTGACTTGGCAACCCGGCCTATAGCATTGACCTTCCAGGCATGGTATGTGCTGGAGAGGTCAGTCTGATAGAGTCCGGGGGCGTGCCATCAAAGTTAAAACCCACAACAAGGGCAGAGACGCCAAACCCCCGGCCCTCCTTGCTCTGTGTGTAAGTGCTGCTTCAGATTGGCGATATAGTGGGTGACATACTCCATGGTGACCAGGTCCTCCACAGTCAGCCGGTGGCTCTGGCATTCCACCTGGGCCCTGTTGATGACTATCCTTGCGTTAGCAGTGAGGCCGGCAAATGCCACGCAGACATTATCATCCGGAGCGCAGACCTTCCGACCTTTCATCCTACAGTTTGGCCACTGACTTCTCCACACCAAGAACAACAATGTCTTTTCCTCAAACACTGACAGTGGTCCAGCCCTTCTTCATGGCCTTCTGCAAGTACTTCACTTGGAAGAGGTGGCCATTGGCAGAGAAGACGGTGACGGCGCGGTTATAGCTCATGCCCGTGGAGCGTTGCGGTTGGGCTGGGAAAAGCGCACACTCACGGCCACGCAGCCAGCGATTCACAGCGTTGCTGCGCCAGCTCCGCACGCCCGCCCACCCCACTTTATTTTGCTTTTATCAAGACTTTATTTCTATCAGTAGTGTATCAGACTTCTAGTTTCCATATAACTTTGCCAAGCCTGCATAGTATATATGTGTATATATTGTATATCCAGTATAGTTGATTTACAATGTGTTATTTTTTGGTGTACAGCAAAGTGATCCAGTTATATATATATATATATATATATATATATATATATATATTCTTTTTCATATTTGCCTTCATTATGGTTTATTATAGTATATCGAATATAGTGCCCTGTGCTATATAATAGGACTTTGTTATTCATTCATACCATATAATCCTGAATGCCCAATCCTTCCTTTCCCCTGCCCTTGGCAACCACAAGTCTGTTCTCTAGGTCTGTGAGTCTGCTTCTGTTTCATAGATAACTTCATTTGTGTCATATTTTAGATTCCACATATAAGTGATATAATATGGTATTTGTCTTTCTCTTACTATGATACTTTCTAGATCCAAACATGTTGCTGCAAGTGACATTATTTCATTCTTTTTTATGTCTGAGTAGTTTTCCATTTATATATTCATACCTATATACATACACACACACACATATATATTACATATTCTTTATCCATTCATCTATCAAGGGACATTTATGCTGTTTCCATGTCTTGACTATTGTAAATAGTACTGCAATGAACATTGGGGTTCAGTTCAGTTCAGTTCAGTCGCTCAGTCGTGTCTGACTCTTTGCAACCCCATGAATCGCCGCACGCCAGGCCTCCCTGTTCATCACCATCTCCCGGAGTTCACTCAGACTCATGTCCATCGAGTCCGAGATGCCATCCAGCCATCTCATCCTCGGTCATCCCCTTCTCCTCCTGCCCTCAATCCCTCCCAGCATCAGAGTCTTTTCCAATGAGTCAACTCTTCGCATGAGGTGGCCAAAGTACTGGAGTCTCAGCCCCAGCATCATTCCTTTCATAGAAATCCCGGGGCTGACCTCCTTCAGAATGGACTGGTTGGATCTCCTTGCAGTCCAAGGGACTCTCAAGAGTCTTCTCCAACACCACAGTTCAAACCCATCAATTCTTTGGCACTCAGCCTTCTTCACAGTCCAACTCTCACATCCATACGTGACCACAGGAAAAACCATAGCCTTGACTAGATGGACCTTAGTCGGCCAAGCAATGTCTCTGCTTTTGAATATACTATCTAGGTTGGTCATAACTTTTCTTCCAAGGAGTAAGCGTCTTTTAATTTCATGGCTGCACTCACCATCTGCAGTGATTTTGGAGCCCCCAAAAATAAAGTCTGACACTGTTTCCACTGTTCCCCATCTATTTCCCATGAAGTGATGGGACCAGATGCCATGATCTTCATTTTCTGAATGTTGAGCTTAAGCCAACATTTTCACTCTCCTCTTTCACTTTCATCAAGAGGCTTTTAGCTCCTCTTCACTTTCTGCCATAAGGGTGGTGTCATCTGCATATCTGAGGTTATTGATATTTCTCCCAGCAATCTTGATTCCAGCCTGTGTTTCTTCCAGTCCAGCGTTTCTCATGATGTACTCTTCATATAAGTTAAATAAGCAGGGTGACAATATACAGCCTTGACATACTCCTTTTCCTATTTGGAACCAGTCTGTTGTTCCATGTCCAGTTCTAACTGCTGCTTCCTGACTTGCATACAGATTTCTCAAGAGGCAGGTTAGGTGGTCTGGTATTCCCATCTCCTTCAGAATTTTCCACAGTTTATTGTGATCCACACAGTCAAAGGTTTTGGCATAGTCAATCAAGCAGAAATAGACGTTTTTCTGGAACTCTCTTGCTTTTTCCATGATCCAGCAGATGTTGGCAATTTGATCTCTGGTTCCTCTGCCTTTTCTAAAACCAGCTTGAAAATCAGGGAGTTCATGGTTCATGTATTGCTGAAGCCTGGATTGGAGAATTTTGAGGATTACTTTACTAGCATGTGAGATGAGTGCCATTGTGCGGTAGTTTGAGCATTCTTTGGCATTGCCTTTCTTTGGGATTGGAATGAAAACTGACCTTTTCCAGTCCTGTGCCCACTGCTGAATTTTCCAAATTTGCTGGCATATTGAGTGCAGTACTTTCACAGCATCATCTTTCAGGATTTGAAGTAGCTCACTCCACTAGCTTTGTTTGTAGTGATGCTTTCTAAGGCCCACTTGACTTCACATTCCAGGATGTCTGGCTCTAGATTAGTGATCACATCATCATGATTATCTGCGTCGTGAAGATCTTTTTTGTACAGTTCTTCCGTGTAGTCTTGCCAACTCTTCTTAATATCTTCTGCTTCTGTTAGGTCCATATCTTTTCTGTCCTATATCGAGCCCATCTTGGCCTGAATGTTCCCTTGGTATCTCTAATTTTCTTGAAGAGATCTCTAGTCTTTCCCATTCTGTTGTTTTCCTCTATTTCTTTGCATTGATGGCTGAAGAAGGCTTTCTTATCTCTTGCTATTCTTTGGAACTCTGCATTCAGATGCTTATATCTTTTCTTTTCTCCTTTGCTTTTCACTTATCTCCTTTTCACAGGTATTTGTAAAGCCTCCCCAGACAGCCATTTTGCTTTTTTGCATTTCTTTTCCATGGGGATGGTCTTGATCCCTGTCTCCTGTACAGTGTCACGAACCTCCATCCATAGTTCATCAGGCACTCTGTCTATCAGATCTAGTCCCTTAAATCTATTTCTCACTTCCACTGTATAATCATAAGGGATTTGATTTAGATCATAGCTGAATGGTCTAGTGGTTTTCCCTACTTTCTTCAATTTAAGTCTGAATTTGGTAATAAGGAGTTCATGATCTGAGCCACAGTCAGCTCCTGGTTTTGTTTTTGTTGACTGTACAGAGCTTCTCCATCTTTGGCTGCATGGAATATAATCAATCTGATTTCGGTGTTGACCATCTGGTGATGTCCATGTGTAGAGTCCTCTCTTGTGTTGTTGGAAGAGGGTGTTTGCTATGACCAGTGCATTTTCTTGGCAAAACTCTACTAGTCTTTGCCCTGCTTCATTCTGCATTCCAAGGCCAAATTTGCCTGTTACTCCAGGTGTTTCTTGACTTCCTACTTTTGCATTCCAGTCCCCTATAATGAAAAGGACATCTTTTCTGGGTGTTAGTTCTAAAAGGTCTTGTAGGTCTTCATAAAACCATTCAACTTCAGCTTCTTCAGTGTTACTGGTTGGGGCATAGACTTGGATAACTGTGATATTGAATGGTTTGCCTTGGAGACAAACAGAGATCATTCTGTCGTTTTGAGATTGCATCCAAGTACTGCATTTTGGACTCTTTTGTTGACCATGATAGCTACTCCATTTCTTCTAAGGGATTCCTGCCCGCAGTAGTAGATGTAATGGTCATCTGAGTTAAATTCACCCATTCCAGTCCATTTTAGTTCGCTGATTCCTAGAATATCGACGTTCACTCTTGCCAACTCTTGTTTGACCACTTCCAATTTGCCTTGATTCATGGACTTGACATTCCAGGTCCCTATGCAATATTGCTCTTTATAGCATCGGATCTTGCTTCTATCACCAGTCACATCCACAACTGGGTATTGTTTTTGCTTTGGCTCCATCGCTTCATTCTTTCTGGAGTTATTTCTCCACTGATCTCCAGTAGCATATTGGGCACCTAATGACCTGAGGAGTTCCTCTTTTGGTATCCTATCACTTTGCCTTTTTATACTGTTCATGGGGTTCTCTGGTGAAGGGATCATTGGGGTACATTTTGTTATTTCAAGGGAATACTCTTGATTTTTAAAAATTTATTTTTGACTGTGCTAGGTCTTTGTTGCTGCACATGGGCTTTCTCTAGTTGCAGAGAGCTGGGGCTACTCTCTAGTTGTGGTGCAAGGGCTTCTCATTGTGGCCCTTTCTCTCATTGTGGAGCATGGGCGCTAGAGAGCGCAGGCTTCAGTAGTGGTGGATCCCAGGCACTGGAGCCACAGGCTCAATAGTTGTGGCACATGGGCTCAGTTGTCTGCAGCATGTGGGATCTTCCTGGATCAGCCTGCATTGGCAGGTGGATTCTTTACCACCAGGAAGCCCTTCTTTTTATTTTGTTAAGTTTTTTTTTTTTTGTGTGTGTGTGTGGATTATTTAAAAAGTTTATTGAATTTGTACAACATTACTTCTGTTTTATGTTTTAGTTTTTTGGCTGGAAAGCACATGGGATCTTAGTTCCCTGACCAGGGATCAAACAAACCTGTACCCCCTGCATTGAAAGGTAAAGTCTTAACCTCTGGACCACCAGGCAAGTCCCAACAATGAGATTTCAGTGGCAGTGTCATGCCCACTGTGAGCCAAGAGCAAGGCTCCAGCCCCTTCCGGCTGTCTCCATGCAGCCCATCCCGGTCTTCTCCCCGTGTTTGTCTGCTGAAGCCAGAGTTTCCGCATCCAGCATCCAGTGCCCACATGCACTAGCCAATGTGAATCTCAGTCTGGAGAGTGCGGGGAGGTGGCACAGACCACCTATGCAGGTCTTGCTCTGTTCTGTGCTGCAAACTGCCTGTTTCACTGAGCCTCTGAAACTCCTTTTCTGTCCTGACTGGTCACCCCACTGGTGAAGGGCCTTCCCAGGCTGCGGGAATCTTTCATCTTTCACAGCCTCCTCCCAGGGGCATAGGTTGTGTCCTGATTCCTTTCTCTCCCCTCCTTTCCTCCTACCTGGTTATGTGGAGATCTTTCTTACAGTTGTGGGTGTTTGAGTTAGGCCACTGTTGAGTAGGTATTAGATGTATTTTGATGCATTTGTGGGAGGAAGAGACTTCCACATCCTATTGCACCATCTTGATTCTGCCTCTGAGTATCTTCTCATGTGCTTATTGGCTGTTTGCATATTTTCTTGGGGGGAAAAATGTTTACTTGGAACTTTTGTGCATTTTAAAATTGGGTTGTATTTTAATTGTTGAGTTGTAGGTTTCTTAATAGTCTAGATGCAAATTCCTTATCAGATATAAGATTTGCAAATATTTTATTTTGGGGGTTGTCTTTATGCTTTCTTGATGGTATTCTGTGAAGCACAAAAGTTTGAAATTTTGATGAAGTTCAATTAATTTTTTTGTTCTCTGTGTGTTATAGCTTAGTAGGCTTTGCTGAATCTAAGGTTATAAAGATTTACTTATCTTTTCTTCTAAGAGTTTTGTAGTTTTGTTCTCATATTTTAGGTCAGGGATCCATTTTGAGTTAATTTTGTATATGGTATGAAGAAAGAATACAGTTTCATTCTTTTGTTTGTGGATATCCAGTCCCAGCACAATTTTGTTGAAAAACTACTCTTTTTCATTGAATTGTCTTGGCACCTTCCAAAACAGATGGACTCTAAATGTGAAGATTTGTTTTGGGACTCTAAATTCTATTCCGTTGATCTATTTGTCTATTCTTATACCAATGCCAGGACTTCCCTGGTGGCTCAGACGATAAAGTGTCTGTCTATAATGCAGTAGACCTGGGTTTGACAGTTTTTTTTTTTTTAACAGTTACTAAGACCTGCAGGAGGTCTTAGCTGCAGTCTGTGGGCTTACTTGCTTCGATCCACGTGAGATCTTAGTTCTCCCACCAGGGATGGAACCCACGTCCCTTGCATTGCAAGGAGGATTCTTAAGGGAAGTCCCAAAACTTTATTTATAGTTTTGGAAGAAACCACCAAACTGTCTTCCAAAGGGTCTATACCATTTTGCATTCCCACCAGCAATAAGTGAGAATACTTACTGCTCCACGGCCTCACCAGCACTTGGTGCTGTCATTCTAATAGGTGTGTGGTACTATCACCTTCTTGCTTTAGTTTGCATCTCCTTCATGACCCATGAGGTGGCATGTGTTTTCATGCACTTGTTTGTTATCTGAATATCTTCTTTGGTGAGGTGTCTCTTAGGGGTTTTGGCCCATTAAAAAAATTTGGGTTATTTTCTTAATGTTAAGATTGAAGAATTCATTGCATATTTTGTACCACAGTCCTTTAATAGATGTACCTTTTGCAAATATTTTCTCTCAGTCTGTGACTTGTCATCTAACTCTTTTGACAGTGTCTTAAATTTGCATTTCCCTAATGGCTAATGATGACAAACATCTTTTCATGTTTATTTGCCATGTAGTGAAATGTCTCTTTTGTCCATTTTGTAATTGCTTTTTCTTTAATGTTGAATTTTGAGCATTCTCTATATATTCTAGGTATGAGGACTTTGGCTACATGTAAACATATATTTAAGAAAATTAATTTCAATTATATGGGTAATATATGAATGCATCTTTCATTTAAAAATGACAGGATAGGACTTCTCTGGTGGCTCAGTGGTAAAGAATCTACCTGCTAGTGCAGGAAACACAGGTGTGATCCCTGATCTCAGAAGATCTCACATCCTGAGGAGCAACTAAACCCATGCACCAGAGCTACTGAGCCTGTGCCCTAGAGCCTGGGAACCACAACTACTGAAGCCTGCGCGCTCTAGAGCGTGTGCTCCACAACTAGAGCATAGCCTCTGCTCACTGCAGTTAGAGAAAAGTCCATGAAGCAGCAAAGACCCGGCACAGCCAAAAGAAAATAATTTTTTTTTAAAAAGCAGTCAACCTGACAATCCCCCAGGTTGACTTAAAATGTTTTTTTTTTTTTTAAAGGATAAAGTTTAAACCCTCAAATCCTTTCCCTTTTCAGCATTCTCTCATAAGTAACCATTATTATGTATTCAGGTTTATTCCTCTAGATTAAAAAAAAATTAGCTTTCTCAAGATAAACAAACTCATAGAATGTATATGGTGTTGTTCGTATATGGGTTTTATAAAAAAGTTATGTTTGTACCATGGTCAAAGATGTATTTTTAAATTTAAAAATTAAAAAAGCTCTTGGCAGCATTGTGTGACATGTGGGATCTTAGTTTCCCGACTAGGGATTGAACTCATGCCCCCTGCATTGGAAGCACAGAGTCTTAACCACTGGACCGCCCGGGAAGTCCCAGAGATGCATTTTTGACCCAAGAATATTGTAAAGACTTCTCTATAATGATAAATTGAGTCCCTTGGACTGCAAGGAGATCCAACCAGTCCATTCTAAAGGAGATCAGTCCTGGGTGTTCTTTGGAAGGACTGATACTAAAGCTGAAACTCCAATACTTTGGCCACCTCATGCGAAGAGTTGACTCATTGGAAAAGACTCTGATGCTGGGAGGGATTGAGGGCAGGAAGAGAAGGGGATGACAGAGGATGAAATGGCTGGATGGCATCACCGACTCGATGCACATGAGTTTGGGTGAACTCCGGGAGTTGGTGATGGACAGGGAGGCCTGGCGTGCTGCGATTCATGGGGTCGCAGAGAGTTGGAGACGACTGAGCAACTGAACTGAACTGAGTACTGCTGAATATCTCTAGTCTGTTCCTTCAGACTGTTGTATAGTATGGATCGTCTATGTTTCCTCAGCCATTCCTCCGTTTCTAGACATTTAGGCAGTTCTTAGTATTCTTCTAGTAAGCAGTGCTACAGTGAACCACCTTGTATGCACTCTGGGCACATGTGCAGTTATTTCTTTAAAGAGATATAGAAAAAGGGAATTTTATGAATGTTAAGGTATGTGGTTTTCATATTTGAAGACTCTGCCATACTACCCCTCCCCCACCTGGGTATGTGTTTCCCCACATCTTGGACAACAAGCACTTATCTTTTGACTACAGGGTTCCCCCACTATTTTATATCCCAACTATCTACTAACTGCAAAGAGGTGGGCCTTGAACTGGAGTGGGATTGTTTTTTGGCCATGCCATACGACTTTTGGGATCTTAGTTCCCCAGCCAGGGATCAAACCCGCACCACGTGCATTGGAAATGTGAAGTCTTGAACCACTGGACCACTAGGGAAGTCCTGTGTGGGATTTAGATGTGTTTCTGGTGAGAGTCACACTTAATGGGTGCTTTCTATGTCAAATGCTCTCAGTTCCTCTTTTTTTTAATCTTTCGGCCACAGATCTTAGTTCTATTAGGAATTGTCATTGACAGACCGCGCAGAAGTGCGGTGATGTGACGGGACTGCGCAGAAGCACGGCCGAGAGGAGCTACCCCACACCCAAGGTCAGGGGCGGTGGTCGAGAGGAGTTACCTCTCGTCCAAAGTCAGGGGCGGTGGCCGAGAGGAGAAATCCCACATCCAAGGAGTGGTGGCTGCAGGGGTGCAGGAGGGCCGAGAGGAGCTACTCCACGTTCAAGGTCAGGAGGGGCGACTGGTCCAAGGTAAGGAGCAGTGGTTGCGCTTTGCAGGAGCAGCTGTGAAGAGATACACCATGTCCAAGGTAAGAGAAACCCAAGTAAGACGGTAGGTGTTACGAGAGGGCATCAGAGGGCAGACACACTGAAACCATAATCACAGAAAACTAGCCAATCTGATCACATGGACCACAGCCTTATCTAACTCAATGAAACTAAGCCATGCCATGTGGGGCTACTCAAGACGGACGGGTCATGGTGGAAGGGTCTGACAGAATGTGGTTGACTGGAGAAGGAAATGGCAAACCATTTCAGTATTCTTGCCTTGAGAACACCATCAGTTCAGTTCAGTTCAGTTCAGTCACTCAGTCGTGTCTGACTCTTTGTGACCCCACAAATCGAAACACACCAGGCCTCCCTGTCAATCATCATCTCCTGGAGTTCACTCAAACTCACGTCCATTGAGTCAGTGATGCCATCCAGCCATCTCATCCTCTGTCGCCCCCTTTTCCTCCTCCCCCCAATCCCTCCCAGCATCAGAGTCTTTTCCAATGAGTCAACTCTTCGCATGAGGTGGCCAGAGTAGTGGAATTTCAGCTTTAGCATCATTCCTTCCAAAGAACACCCAGGGCTGATCTCCTTTAGAATGGACTGGTTGGAACTCCTTGCAGTCCAAGGGACTCTCAAGAGTCTTCTCCAACAGCGGTTCTTAAGCATCAATTCTTCGGCGCTCAGCCTTCTTCACAGTCCAACTCTCACATCCATATATGACCACTGGAAAAACCAGAGAACCCCATGAACAGTATGAAAAGGCAAAATGATAGGATACTGAAAGAGGAACTCCCCAGGTCGGTAGGTGGCCAATATGCTACTGGAGATCAGTGGAGAAATAACTCCAGAAAGAATGAAGGGATGGAGCCAAAGCAAAAACAATACCCAGTTGTTGATGTGACTGGTGATAGAAGCAAGGTCTGGTGCTATAAATAGCACTGTTCCATAGGAACCTGGAATGTTAGGTCCATGAATCAAGGCAAATTGGAAGTGGTCAAATAGGAGATGGCAAGAGTGAACGTCGACATTCTAGGAATCAGCGAACTAAAATGGACTGGAATGGGTGAATTTAACTCGGATGACCATTATATCTACTACTGTGGGCAGGAATCCCTTAGAAGAAATGGAGTAGCCATCATGGTCAACAAAAGAGTCAAAATGCAGTACTTGGATGCAATCTCAAAAACGACAGAATGATCTCTGTTCATTTCCAAGGCAAACCATTCAATATCACAGTTATCCAAGTCTATGCCCCAACCATTAACGCTGAAGAAGCTGAAGTTAAACAGTTCTATGAAGACCTACAAGACCTTTTAGAACTAACACCCCAAAAAGATGTCCTTTTCATTACAGGGGACTGGAATGCAAAAGCAGAAAGTCAAGAAACAACTGGAGTAACAGGAAAATTTGGCCTTGGAGTACAGAATGAAGAAGAGCAAAGGCTAATAGAGTTTTGCCAAGAGAACACACTTGTCATAGCAAACACCCTCTTCCAACAACACAAGAGAAGACTACACATGGACATCACCAGATGGTCAATACCAAAATCAGATTGATTATATTCCATGCAGCCAAAGATGGAGAAGCTCTGTACAGTCAGAAAAAACAAGACCAGGAGCTTACTGTGGCTCAGATCATGAACTCCTTGTTGCCAAATTCAGATTTAAATTGAAGAAAGTAGGGAAAACCACTAGACCATTCAGCTATGATCTAAATCAAATCCCTGATGATTATACAGTGGAAGTGAGAAATAGATTTAAGGGACTAGATCTGATAGACAGAGTGCCTGATGAACTATGGACGGAGGTTCATGACATTGTACAGGAGACAGGGATCAAGACCATCCCCATGGAAAAGAAATGCAAAAAAGCAAAATGGCTGTCTGGGGAGGCCTTAAAAATAGCTGTGAAAGAAGAGAAGTGAAAAGCAAAGGAGAAAAGGAAAGATATAAGCATCTGAATGCAGAGTTCCAAAGAATAGCAAGAGATAAGAAAGCCTTCTTCAGAGATCAATGCAAAGAAATAGAGGAAAACAACAGAATGGGAAAGAGTAGAGATCTCTTCAGGAAAATTAGGATACCAAGGGAACATTTCATGCAAAGATGGGCTCGATAAAGGACAGAAATGGTATGGACCTAACAGAAGCAGAAGATATTAAGAAGAGGTGGCAAGAATACACAGAACCGTACAAAGAAGATCTTCACGACCAAGATAATCACGATGGTGTGATCACTCACCTAGAGCCAGACATCTTGGCATGTGAAGTCAAGTGGGCCTTAGAAAGCATCACTACGAACAAAGCTAGTGGAGGTGATGGAATTCTAGCTGAGCTACTTCAAATCCTGAAAGATGATGCTGTGAAAGTGCTGCACTCAATATGCCAGCAAATTTGGAAAACTCAGCAGTGGCCACAGGACTGGAAAAGGTCAGTTTTCATTCCAATCCCAAAGAAAGGCAATGCCAAAGAATGCTCAAACTACTGCACAATTGCACTCATCTCACATGCTAGTAAAGTAATCCTCAAAATTCTCCAAGCCAGACTTCAGCAATATGTGAACCGTGAACTCCCTGACGTTCAAGCTGGTTTTAGAAAAGGCAGAGGAACTAGAGATCAAATTGCCAACAGCTGCTGGATCATCGAAAAAGCAAGAGAGTTCCAGTAAAACATCTATTTCTGCTTAATTGACTATGCCAAAGCCTTTGACTGTGTGGATCACAAGAAACTGTGGAAAATTCTGAAAGCGATCGGAATACCAGACCACCTGACCTGCCTCTCGAGAAACCTGTATGCAGGTCAGGAAGCAACAGTTAGAACCGGACATGGACCAACAGACTGGTTCCAAATAGGAAAAGGAGTACGTCAAGGCTGTATATTGTCACCCTGCTTATTTAACTTCTGTGCAGAGTACATCATGAGAAACGCTGGACTGGAAGAAACACAAGCTGGGATCAAGATTGCCAGGAGAAATATCAATAACTTCAGATATGCAGATGACACCACTCTTATGGCAGAAAGTGAGGAGGAACTGAAAAGCCTCTTGATGAAAGTGAAAGAGGAGAGTGAAAAAGTTGGCTTAAAGCTCAACATTCAGAAAACTAAGATCATGGCATCTGGTCCCATCACTTCATGGGAAATAGATGAGGAAACAGTGGAAACAGTGTCAGACTTTATTTTTTTGGGCTCGAATATCACTGCAGATGGTGATTGCAGCCATAAAATTAAAAGACGCTTACTCCTTGGAAGGAAAGTCATGACCAGCCTAGATAGCATATTAAAAAGCAGAGACATTACTTTGCTAACAAACGTCCCTCTAGTCAAGGCTATGGTTTTCCTGTGGTCATGTATGGATGTGAGAGTTGGACTGTGAAGAAAGCTGATTGCCGAAGAGTTCATGCTTTTGAACTGCTGTTGGAGAAGACTCTTGAAATTCCCTTGGACTGCAAGGAGATCCAACCAATCCATCCTAAAGGAGATCAGTCCTGGGTGTCCACTGGAAGGACTGATGCTGAAGTTGAAACTCCAGTACTTTGGCCACCTCATGCGAAGAGTTGACTCATTGGAAAAGACCTTGATGCTGGGAGGGACTGGGGACAGGAGGAGAAGGGAACGACAGAGGATGAGCTGACCTGATAGCATTACTGACTCGATGGATGTGAGTTTGGGCAAACTCCAGGTGTTGGTGATGGACAGGGAGGCCTAGCATGCTGCAATTCATGGGGTTGCAAAGCATCGGATACCACTGAGCGACTGAACTGAACTGAACTGGAGACTAAGGAGACCTGAAGACTAAGTTCAAAGTGATTTCCAAGCTCCTTCTAAGCCAACTTCCCGGTGTCCAGGAAAATCATCCAAATACATTTTCACCAAATTGGCACCCTTTGCAAAGATCAGTCTCTAGCAGGAGTTGGTATCAGTTCATTTGCTCAGTTGTGTCTGACTCTGTGACCCCATGGACTGCAGCATGCCAGGCTTCCCTGTCCTTCACCAACTCCTCGAGCTTACCCAAACTCATGTCCATTGAGTTGGTGATGCCATCCAATCATCTCATCCTCTGTCATCCCCTTCTCCTACTGCCTTCAATTTTTCCAATGAGTCAGTTCTTTGCATCAGTTGGCCAAAGTATTGGAGCTTCAGCTTCAGCATCAGTCCTTCCAATGAACATTCAGGACTGATTTCCTTTAGGATGAAGTGGTTGGATCTCCTCACTGTCCAAGGGACTCTCAGGAGTCTTTTCCAACACCACAGTTCAAAAGCATCAATTCTTTGGTACTCAGCTTTCTTCATAGTCCAACTCACATCCATACATGACTACTGGAAAAACTATAGCTTTGACTAGACAGACCTTTGTTGGCAAAGCAATGCCTCTGCTTTTTAATATGCTGTCTAGGTTGGTCATAAACAAGAGTTGGCATGTAATGGTGCAATGCTGAGGGCAACAGCATACAATTCCTTGGGCAAAGGCCCAGACGTTAGCTCTCACACCTGCTCCTTTCCCTTGTAATTCAACAAGGCTTGACTCTTACTTTTTGGTTGTTTCACTTTGCCCTTAGAACTTTCTAGCTGCTAGGAGCTTGCAAGCAGCTGTTTTCCAGAAACTTTGGCTGTTTTCTTTCCTCAGGGCTTTTGATAAAAGTGATCTTGTTCTTCTGTCAGATTAGCTGTGTAAGTTATCACAGTTCTCATGGCTTTTTTTTCTTGGCTGCACTGCATGGCTTGGAGGATATTAGTTCCCTGACTGAGGACTGAACTTGGCCCCAGCAGTGAAAGCTCCGAGTCCTAACCACTGGACCATCATGGCCTTTCTTAAACAAATGTTAAATGCTCTCTGGGTCCCTCACTTCCCAGAAATGGTGCTTCTGTGAGGATTGAGAGTACAGATGGCTGAACGTCCCTCCTCACCTACCTTCATGCGTCTCCAGGCAGCTGTCCACAACAGCTGCAGGCAGTGCTGCTGGAGCAAATGACTCGGAAATTTTTTGCAGTTAAAGAAATGTAGGATACAGGCTTCTTGCCTGCCAAAGAATGCTGCCTCTTGACTGATGTTATGGAAAAAGCACTGTAAGGCTGACTCCACAGCTGAGCTCTGCACAAGGTTTTCCCTCCACACTTGATTTTTCTCTTAGCAACCAGGCTGTACGCCCAAGAGGCCTCTTGGTTCACAGCAACCTCTGCTTGCTCTCTGAAGGAAATCAGCCTGGGGAAAATTCTGGATGTCCCCCCCCCCCCCCCCCCCCCCCCCCGTACTACAGGCCCCTGAATCATTAACTCTATCCTCTACTCCTTCACTGTGCAGGGATTCAGAGCAGGGACTTGGGACCAGACTACTTAGTTTCCAATCCGCTAATAATTTTGCCATTTTTTTGGCTCTGGGCAAGTTATTCAACTTAGTTTTTCCATCTGGAAGTACCTCAAAGAGTTAATATTAAGTTAAAAAATATACAGTATCTTGCATATAGAATGCAGTTTGCTATTATTATATGAGTGTACAATCATAGGGTGTCTGGCCCAGGATAAGGAGACCTAATCTCTAATCTTTTTAAAACTTGCTTTCCTTGTAACACATAGGTACTTTCCTCTGTGTGAATCTCTATACTTGTCCTGAACTCATGCCTGTCCTTTCACCTGTTATATTCGCCGCAGTGCCCATAGTAGGTGGTCCATAAAAACCTATCACAATCTAGGGGAATGAATGAAGGCCTCCATTGGTCTGTCCACTCTTGACTTTCAAAGCAATTTGCTAAAGGGGACTTTTAATGATGGATTTTTTTTAAGGATTAGTTTGAAAACTTAAGTTCTGGTAAATGCTTTGATAGTTTTAAATTTTACGTTCCATTACAAAATTTTGAAAATGACATTTTGATTCACTTTGAGACAACTTAATCTAACTTTTGTTTAGTATATAATGTTCAACATCATGCCCCTGATTGGTATTAAGAATGGGTCCATCAGTATCAGTTCAGTCGCTCAGTCGTGTCTGACTCTTTGTGACCCCATGAATCGCAGCACGTCAGGCCTCCCTGTCCATCACCAACTCCCGGAGTTCACTCAGATTCACATCCATCGAGTCAGTGATGCCATCCAGCCATCTCATCCTCTGTTGTCCCCTTCTCCTCCTGCCCCCAATCCCTCCCAGCATCAAAGTCTTTTCCAATGAGTCAACCCTTTGCATGAGGTGGCCAAAGTACTGAATGGGTCCATACAGTGAGATTAAAATTATGCCAATTATAAATGTGTTCACTGCTTATGAATTAAGAAATTAAAGTGAATTGGATTTTGAAGGGTTGTGTTCAATATCGGGCCAGATCATTTCTAGCCCAGGTGCTGTGTGACAGCTAGCAGGCCACTGTTTGCCAGACAGACATCAAATGTGAATGAATGCCTGAAGTATGATGAGATGGCAGGGGCGGGGGGGGGGTTCTTCCTGCCACAGTTTGGAAATGGAATTGTCTCTGGGGATCAGTCTGATTTACAAAATGAATATAAAGCTGCCACCTACCCACTCAGGAGTTTAGTATTCGAAAAGTAACGTACAATGGAGGACTCTCGTGACAGCAGAAGAGTGCCTTCCATGCAACTGTGCATGAGGGGGCTCTGCCATTTCTGAGCCTTGTTTAAACCTGAGTAATGATGGTCCTGTGACTAAGGACATCTGGCTCAGGACTCTTCTCACACAGAAGTCCCTAAACTGATAGCTCAAAAGACAGGTGTTTTCAAGTCTCTGGTAAGGATGCCCAGGTTGAATTTCACCATGTTCTATTGTAAACATCAAGTAACACCACAAACATTTAAAAAAAGAAAGTTTATTGGTCTTTAAATGGCTCAAATTGCAAATAAACCAGTCGGGTAGTGGCATCAGCCTAAGACATGTGATGCATCTTTGTCATTTGGCTTCATAGCACCTCAGTACCCAGGAGAGGAAAGGTCTCAAAGCAAAATCACAACGTTAGTGGTTAGGACCCCTGGTTAAATGAGACTGCAACAAGTACACATGGAGATCTGGGCCCGCGGGGCTGCGCTTATATGGGGAACTTTAATTCTGCACACGGCATAGCCTATGAAAAATATGAAATGAAAGATGTACATCTCAAACCCTTTAAGGACACATATTTAACATGACAAGCTGGATGTAGTATCTAAAGAGTTCAGTTCCTAAATAGCCTATTTGTGTTAACTTTACGTACACATCTGTTATCTGGAATGCCTGAACACATCTTTGACTTGCTGATATTAAGACTGAGCATTAAGAAAGCAAAACTTTATTGAAACAACTGCCCTAGTCCCATTCCAAAGAAAAGAAAAGTCTGATAGTGGTATGTTTCCCATTGAAATGATGTCCCTTCAGTGGGGATGCCATACAACAGGGACAGGACCTACCGTTTGGTGGCAAACATGATTTCTGCACTGTCCTCAGGTTTGGCTGTTCGATGTTAACTTTAGGAAAACGTAACTACAGTGTTCTTCATTATGAACACAGACTACAAATACTCCTAGTAACTCCCTGACAGCCAAACTGCAACCTCAGGAATACAAATTTAGAAGTTATCAGATGGCAAGGACAGCTATTTTCCCGAAGTGGTCTAGTGCAAAGCGCATTAGCACCGTGGACACTTTTCCTATGCCCTGCTCCAAAGAGAATAAAATCTTAACATGTGCTCACCACTTGCATAAAAGGATTTCCAGGGATCAGCATCCTAAAGAATAAGGGTTCACTGAGACATACTGAATCCTCATAGTCTAAAATTATCTTACAAGTATATGCTGGTCCTTCATTTTTAAACTACCTTACAGTTAATTAAAAGCAATCAAGGAGCTCTGGAACTTCATTTTCAAGAACCAGAGTATGGCACACATTTTACATTTGGACAGACTCTAGCAGTTATTTCTTGAGCATCTTCTATACAAAAGTTGTCCTCCATCCTGACATATATTCTTTCACCGGGACACGTGGGCAGTGGGCCCACGGCACCATGAAGATACAACCCAGAATGATGTAACCAGGTATCTTTCAGTTTCTAAATTAAGGCATATTAAAAAATTTCCATGTACAAGTTTACACCACTTTTCTAAGTTAATCACCAGGTAATTAATGCAGGTTCACAGATGAATTACTCTCAATTGAACTATATGCAACAATCATGCCAGTCACTTTTTCTTCTATATTTTGCATAACAATGGTTTAAAAAAAAGTGGTACAGTTTAACTATCATGTTCACAATTGTCATTTTTTTTTTCAAGGCAGTAGAAGACCAAAACATTTTAAAATGATTATAAAATTTAAGCTTTATAATAAACCAGAGGAAGTAGCCTTTCCTCCCATTGTCCACCCCCATTCTCACCTCTCGAACAGTTCAAGAAAGACTGCCGGCAAAACACAAGCGCCCACGCTACATTCAGGACCGTGATAAATGTAGGCAATTATGAAATAAGTTGAACTTTGCTTCTTGGTGAAGCCACATTAATTTCTTTTTAAGTGAATTTGACTTTCAGTGCAGTTCCAATTCATGCTTTTAGAGATACATAACAATTTCCAAAATGTTAAAGTAATTTCAGTCAATTGAGCCTTCAATGGCAAAGCTTATAAATTATATTTATTAGTATGGTCAAGATAAGAAAGGAGTTTGGGCTCTGATTATAAAATGCAGCATCTTTCTCTGATTCTCTTGGCTAAACTTTTCCTCTTCTTTTTTCCATTCTTTTCTTTGCTGTCTTCCATCTTTCTGGCCCGAATTTCCCTCATTAAATCAAAAAATACCTACAAAGAAGAAAACAGAGTAAAGCAAGTAGATAATATGTGCCTGGTACATCTCTGAATCATAGCAGTAAACATTGGGAGTACTATATGAATATTAAAGAGCTCTTATTTGGGGAGAACAGGGACAGGAAAGTATATAACTAAAGTCTGCTTCTTCCAAGTACATTAAAAAAATGGGAAAACAGGAAGATTTTCTGAATTACACTTTTGGGTAAAATCTGCTTACATAATATAACCTAATCTTCCAACTGAATTTTCAAGATAAAAATAAAAAAGCACTGCAAGTGATAGCTCTGAAGATGTAACCCAATGGATTACATTTGAGTAATTAATAATTAGCAAATATATTTTATCAATTACTACTTTAAAGTAATTTAATAAAATTTTCATTTATTAACCCTTCTTCAGCCCCATTTTTAAAAACAGCTGTGGAAAATGACTGCTTCCTTTATCATTTTGATACCAGGCACTAGAAAATAATTGCTTGTTGCACAATATTTTAGGATTTTTCAATTTTTGTCTGTCTAGTAATTGGCAAATAATGGGAGATATTAGCATAATAATTTAAAAGCTATTAGTATAATAATTCAAAAGTTCAATATCACTAACAAGTGTCTGTGGATGCATGCATGCTAAGTTGCTTCAGTTGTGTCCGACTCTGTGCAACCCTAAAGACTGTAGCCCACCAGGCTCCTCTGTCCATGGGATTCTCCAGGCAAGTGTCTGAGTGCACACTGAGTAGGGCCTGAAGGATGTGGACTCACGCTGCGGCTGAAGAGTTGCTGCACGTGCCTTTTCTGCAGCCGCTGAGGTGCTTGTGAAAAATGCATCTACCTGGTGGCAGCCACAGGTACTAGATTCTTGCATATCCCCCGATACCCACAAAGATGTGTGCTTGTGTGCATGTGTTTCAGACACAGAGGGCAGAAACCATAGCTACTGCCACTGTCCTGGGTTTCGTCTCCCAGTGCTGAAGATCAGCACATTTAGCTCTACCTTCATTTTTAGGGATACTTATTTTTGGCCTGCTGGGTCCTCACTGCTGCGTGAAGTTTTCTCTAGTTGTGCTGAGTGGGGGCTACTCTTAGTTGCAGTGCACAGGCTTTTCTCATCGCAATGGCTTCTCCTGTTGCAGAGCACAGGCTCCAGGTGCGGGGGCTCAGCAGTTGCAGCCCACGGGCTTACTTGCTCTGCGGCATTGTGAGATCTTCATGGACCAGGGTCGCCCTGTGTCCCCCTGCACTGGGAGGCAGATTCTTATCAACTGTACCACCAAGGAAGTTCTCTTCATTTCTTTTTAATGGTTGAACAATATTCCATTATATGGATGCACCAGCCTTTAAAATAGTCTGTTATTGGACACTTTGATATTTCCAGTCTTTTGTTTCTACAGATAATGCTTCAGTGTCTACTGCTGCATGGATGTATGATTTTATATAAATTTTAGAACTTGAATTGGTGGGGTCATAATTTTGATAGATAATTACCAAATTGCCCTTCTACGAACATATGAGAGTTCCTTTCCCCTCCTCCCCATACTCCTGTCAACAGTATTATCATCAGTCTTGTTGCTTTATTCCCCAATGTAACAGGTAAAAGTCCTATTTTTAAATTGTGCTTCCTAATATAAGTTAGACTAAGCCGCTTTTAAACTTTAAAAGCAATCTGTACTTCTCTTCTATGACAAGGGTGTCTATATTTTTTGACTGTTTTCCCATTGGGTTGCTGGTCTTTTTCTCACTGTCCTGTGATAACTCTGACAATGTGCACGGCTGTACCTTCCCCGGGCCTCTGATGCCAGCAGGTGACACCGCAGGACTGCTGCAAGCCTCAGAGCCGGGCAGTTACTGCTCACCTTGCCTCCCCACTCCCCTTAGTTCACATAGGTTTTAGTGTGTGTTCTACCATCTGCTCAAGACATTAAACAGGAGGAAACAAAGTATATATATGCTATGATACTGTTCTGTGGTGCCTTTCAAAACCCCATACACACTGAATCTTAAACTATATTTCATTAGTATTTTAAAAAACATTTGCTGTAACTAGCGCAAACTGGTTGACAGAGTAGAACTCTTGTAGCATGTTGTAAAGATATCCTGGACTTAGAGGAATCTGACCATGTGACTGGAAAAAAAAAAAGTTGAGCTTACAATGACAATGTCTTTAAACCTACAGTAAACAGGCAGAAAGAACCTCTAAACTTTTAACATCATGATTTCTGGCCCAGGGTTGTGGATCTACAGATACAGCAGACCAGTTCACAAACACCTGCAGACACCTAGGGCAGCGTTACTTCAAGTGCGGTCCACCACCCCACCTGCACACCCAGGAGCTAACTAGATCTGCAAATTCTTAGGACTGACCCCAGAGCAAATGAATCCAAGTCTCTGAAGAAGACCCAGGAACCTGTGTTTATCAGACTTTATAGGCAATCCTCCTGCATGTTAGTTTTTGTGAGGCACTTGTAGGGCCGAGATACTCGGGGACTGAAAAGGGCTCCCTGGAAGGGCTCCCACCCACAGCTGCTCCAGCCCCACCAGCAGGCTTCCTGAATGCTGACAGTGGTGTCGGGGGGCAGATGAATGACACTGGGGAAGGCTCCAAGATGTTCCTTACCTGGTCTCCAGGAAGGGCCAATCTGCACAAAGTGCAAAGATGAGGGAAGAGGGCAGAGGAGTTCTCTTTCCCCTGGGTGGAGAGGCAGGTGAGGGGGTGGAGAACAGAAGTGGAGGGTGGGGAGTGCAGCTGTGGTGACAGAGACTTCAAAACCCTCTCCCTTGGGGCTCCTTCATCTTGGGAGCCACCTTCACTTGGGAGAACTTAAGTGGGAATGGGCAGGTGTCAGCTCAGAGATTCTCCAGCCAATCAGGAAAAGAAAAGGAAAGAAAAAAGAAAAGATTCTCCAGCCAATCAGGAAAAGAAAAGGAAAGAAAAAAGAAAAGGAAAGATTATCCAGCCAATCAGGAAAAGAAAAGAAAAAAAAAAAAAAGAGGAGGGAATCAAGTCAGGAATCTGGCCAGCGCTTAAAAAAAAAGTACATCTTGCTGTGGTTGTCTCATGTTTTTCCACCCCTTAGGAACGTAAGGACAAGGTAAAGCCAAGAAAGTCCTAACAGCGTACTTGAGCATTCAGGGTTGATAAACATCAACATGTATTAAATCTCTCTCTGAAAGTCTTAACAGAATCTCTAGACACAGATGGAGCCAAGTTAAGCAAATCAACCTATTTTAACATGATGTTGTGGTGAGGAGAGTCCCCTTTTACCTTGTCAACATTGGCCCGCGTCTTGGCAGATGTTTCCACATAGTTAACGTTCCACTGATCGGCTCTGGTTTTCGCCTCTTCTACAGAAACCTGCCTTTTATCTTCCAAATCTGATTTGTTTCCAACGAGCAGAAATGGAACATTCTCATCTTCTTTTACTCTTAAAATCTGCTCCCTGGATAAGAGGAAATGAGCAAGAAATATATCTATGTGTTAAAATAACAAATAACGCATGCAGGCATTTATTTATGCTTCTTAACAATGAGCTCATTTATTACACGGGAGGAAACAAGCAGCACGTCTTCCTTTATCTACCCTCAATCATTTGAGCTTCACATTCACTTCATTGATGGAGGAAAAACCAGACCAAGGAAGAGTACAAATATGGCAGTAGAGGCATGAAGTGAAAGTATCAAATGCAACTTCATTCTAAATGCCTTGTTTTTAAAACGTTTTTTACATTTTGGGAATCTTAGTTGGGATCTTAGTTCCCCAATCAGGGACTGAACCCACACCCGCTGCAGTGGAAGTGCAGAGTCTTAACCACTGGACTGTCAGGGAAGTCCCTCTAAAGGCTTTTTCAAAACAAACTCTTTACATTAGAATGATTCCAGATTTCAAGAGAAGGTGTAAAGACAGGACAGAGTTCCTGTATGTCCCCACACCCACTTTCCCCATTGTTAACACAATTTATCACAATTTACAAAGTACTACTGATACAAATATACCTGTTATACTGCAGTTAGCTTTACTGTGCTTTGCAGATACTGCTTTCTCTTTTTTTTTTTTAAACAGACTGAAGGTCTGTGATCGCCCTGTGAGCTAGTCTACTGGTGCCACTTTCCCAATAGTATTTGTTCACTTTTGTATCTCTGTGTCACATTTTGGTTATTCTCACAGTATTTTAAACTTTTCCATTATCATTAAATTTGTTAGGGTGATCAGTGACCTTTGTGATGACTGTAATTACTACCGGCATTTTTGCTTAAAGTGATGCTCCCTTTGGAGTTTGAGAGACAATTATAGAATTTTAGAATAGAAAAGCACCTTTACAAACGGGTCAGGCTTCATTTTTATCTTGAGGAAAGTGAGAACCACAAAAGGCAACAGGGTTTTCTAACATTTCTATCGAACACTTATAAGCACTGTAAATTATATGCTAGCAACTGTGCCAAATGTGGGTATCAGGGATACTGAAATGGGTAAGAAATCGGTTCTGCTCTCAAGTGTTTTTACCTTATCAGGAAAAACACACAGCATACAGAAATCAATCTCAGTGTCAGAGTGTGGTGAGCGTGCTACAGGGACTGTGCAAAGTCCATCACAAACACCGATGAGAAAGCAGTGGATTCTGCCTTTGTGATGGGAAGCCCAGGAAGGCTACATTTAGGAGCTGACAATTATTAGAGAAATGCAAATCAAAACTATACTGATGTACCACCTCACACCAGTCAGAATGGCCATTATTAAAAAGTCTACAAATAGCAAATGCTGGAGAGGGCATGGAGAAACAGGAGTCCTCCTACACTGTTGGTGGGAATGTAAATTTGTGCAGTCATTGTGGAAATCAGTATGGAAGGTCCTCAGAAAACTAAGAATTACCATATGATCCAGCAACCCCACTTCTAGACATATATCCAGACAAAACTCTAATTCAAAAAGATACATGTGCCCCAGTGTTCTTAGCAGCACTAGTTGCAATAGCAAAGACACAGAAATGGCCTAATTATCCATCAACAGATGAGTGAAGGCATAAAGAAGATATGGTGCCTATAAAATGGACTACTACTCCGCCAAAAGAATGAAATAATGCCGTCTGCACCAACGTGGATGCAACTAGAGATGATCACACCACGTGAAGCAAGTCAGAAAGAGAAATACCATATGATATCACTTATGTATGGAATCTAAAATATGACATAAATGAATTTATCTATGAAAAAATACTCACAGACATAGAAGAGAGGCTTAGGGTTGCCAAGGAGGAATGGGTTGGGGGAGTTTGGGATTAGCAGATGTAAACTATTACACATAAAATGGATACACAACAAGGTCCCACTGTATAGCACAGAGAACTACACTCAATATCCTATGATAAACCATAATGGAAAAGAATATAAAAAAATAATTAGGTATGTAAAACTGAATCACTTTGCTGTATAGCTGAAATTAACATGTCATTGTAAATCAACCATACTTCAATAAAAATTTTTTTAAAAATCAACTACAATAAAAAAAATTAAAAAGAGGAGCTGACACTGTGCTATACTTTGCAGGTCAGATCATGTGGCATGCCTACTATTCTATCACCATTCAGACCACCTCAAAAATGGCTTTCCTACTGCTGGTCAATTACCAGAACATTTTTTATTTATGGGAAGGGCAACACATTGGAGGTAGGACAGAAGGGTAATGAATGATTCACTTATTTTCTGTAATAGCAACAGCCCAATACTTTTTCTCTTGGCATAAAAATACCTCATTCCCTTGAGATACCACTTTGGCTTTGGTGACTATGGTGACAAAATGTATTCCATTACTTAGAACAGAATCTGCTACAGCATAAGCACTCAAATATTTTCTGAAAGAATGAATAAGCCCTGACACGTAACTTTCAATCTGTCTCCCAGGGTTGCAAGTTACCAGAATCTGCCACTCTGCACTTTATCATGTACAAACACTTCTTCCTTACAGAAACCAACAAACTTAATTTGACAAATAAATTTACATTTCCTAAGTTTCTCAGTGACATGCTCTTTTGCAAAGAAGGTTCTCTTAGAATCTTTTCAGTTCTTGGGACTTTCATGTATCCATGAAGAGGAATGCTTTGTGTAAGCCCTGGTTCAGTCTCCTGCCCAAACACTAGGGATGACGTCTTTCCTCATCTTTGGAAATCTGTGTTATCCTTCAAGGTTATCTGTCTCTTGAAGGCCTCCAACTCCTCTCCGCTCTTGGATCCCCTGTAACAATCACTGTCCATATCGTCTTTATCACTAACTGACACTGGGTCTCATGCCTTATTCAACTCGGCTGTGTGAATGTTGAAAACAGAGGATATATTATATGCTTCTTTTGCGCCCGCCACCCTCCCCCCACCAAAGCAGACCACGTGTATGTGGTAATAATAATAAAAATTTTTTAATTTTTATTACATGGTAATAAAATAAAAATACATAAAGAATATTTGTTTTTATGCATGCTATATTTATGACACTACTCAAGAACTTATTTATGCTATATCTGTCTTACGTATAGCGAGAACACCTCTCCCCTTTATCACTTCCCCAATCCCCTGCCCCAGATCAAGTGGAGGATGGATTTTGATTAAACAAACAGTAAGTAAGATATTAAAAGGATTGTATAACAAGACAGTGTGTCAATCTATGGTGCTATTATTTCCACTAAAAGTTCAGTGTGTGTTATCAACGTGTCTACACTGTGAGGAGGATGGCAACGTGCCTGCTGGGCATGACACAGGTGCTGAGACACCCGTGACTAACACAGAAAGACTCAAAATCTGGGTCAGAGATCCGTTATGTGATCCAGGCATCTGCTTTTACGGCAGCAGTAGTACAGTACTCCAAAGGGAAATACTTCAGTAACACGTAAGGAGACTCTGCATATGCAGGCTGTCTCACACTCAGGCTGCGCTGCAGCTGGTGCTGGCAGAGCTGGCTGTGAGGTTAGGTACGGTGCACTGAATATGTGAGTACAAGCACACAGAGGACAGAGTTGTACTGATGTCAGAGAGGGACTAAACACAGTGAGAGGGAGAGACAACCAGGTTGAGAGCCTCTAGTTGTCCAGTCGGTGCTGAGGAGGCAGCTGCTCTGCAGTGTCATGACACGGCTCCCTGCCATACCTGAAGTCGGCTGTGGCTGCAAAGGATTCCATTTCTGTAATGGAGAAGACACAGAGGAAGCCCTCGCCGCTGCGGAAGTAGTTGTCTCTAATGGCAGCGTAGTCTTCTTGCCCAGCTGTATCCAGGATGTCAATCTGTACTTCCTCCCCGTCCAGCACCACCTTCTTCCTATAGCTGTCGGCTTTGGTCGGCTCGTAGTCCTCCACAAACTGGGAATGAGGAAAAGCACTTCCATTTCTAAATCATCTTTACTTTTCAAAGGTTCTTATTTTGAAATACAGATTCATATGAAGGTGCCAAAATAGTACTGAGAAGCCACATATAACCTTCATTAAGTTTTCCCTACTGGTAAAAGCTACGTTCGTTTAAATTTCCTTCATAGACAATTCAGAGGTCTTTTCTTTTACAAAAAGGGGAGGCTGAACAGATCTAGGTCATTGACAGCTTGAAATCCATGACTCTTTTCTTCCTTAAAATGCTATATGTGCAAAAACTATTACATAGGTATTTTATCAAATGTTTAAGAATCCTTTTTTGTGACTCCAAATATAAATTTTCATGTCAGAATTGTAGAAAATGATTACAAAGTAAGTCACTATTTAGGTAAGGATGGAAAGTATGGCTAAATCTTTTCTTTCTCCAAAATGAACCAAGTCAAAAAAGTGGCTTATACCACTCTGTAGAAGGTCAAATCTTGAACTTTGAGATTTCTCCCCAGTCTTCCCATTTTTAAAAATAGCACAATTAAACAACTTTACAATTGTACTTCTAACTTTTATTCTCTAAATCTCACCTTGATATTTTTGATCAGAGTATCATTGTTGGTGTGTGTGTATATAGATATACACACATACTTTTGTGGGCTTTTAATTAGTTCCTATAAATA
The DNA here is from genome assembly GCF_016772045.2 of Ovis aries. Classification (NCBI taxonomy): domain Eukaryota; kingdom Metazoa; phylum Chordata; class Mammalia; order Artiodactyla; family Bovidae; genus Ovis; species Ovis aries. The sequence continues at coordinate 82,856,978 of NC_056057.1, forward strand.
TTTATCTGATACTTTCTTATTTATTTGCTCAATGTCTAAATCCCAATACTAGAATTTAACCCCTGGGGGCTATTCATCAATGTCTCCTCAAAGTCTGGTACATGGAGACACTCAACAAGTATTTACTGAAAAATCAAACACAGTGTATTTGTAACTGTAAAAGATATAGAACATTCTACCATAATTCCATGCTATTATTTCATAAATATCAAATATTTATAAACATTTATGAAAATTTAAAATGGATATATTCAGTTATTGTATCTGATAATATTATGACTATTAGATGAAAGCTTAACCATTCATCAAATATCAGACATATGAACATTCTTACTTCTGACCGCCTTACTGTCAAGAAGGGGACTGATTTAAGGATTAAAGAAAAGCAGCTATTCAGGTGACTGGTATGAAGAACAGAACTGAACAGATAAATTAGCAATTCCATTTAAAATACCATTTCACTTTTCCCCCTCCAAATTGTTTATTTAAGCAGGAAAGCTGCAGGATTTAAGAGTTCTGTGTGAGAAGAAATTAATACAATATTGTAAATCAACTATACTTAATAAATTTTTTAAAAAAATTTCTATATGAAAGAAATTCTGATGATCAGGCAATGAAAAGAGACATTGGGTGATAAAAATCTGCAGTATATTTTTCTCAGAAGACTAGGTTTAACACTGAGTTACTCATCAGAGGTCACTCTACGTGGGCAGGTTGGGTAACTTCTGTTTTCTCATCTGTAAAATGAAGATACCACTATCTACCACACAAGACTGTTGTGAGGACCAGGTAAGAAAGAGTAACCACAAATCCTTACTTGTATTTGGGAGGAAGAAGAATTGAGGATAAATGCTTAAATTTGATTAGCAACTCAAATCATTTAGCCTTAATAGCAATGCTCTATGGAAAAAATACATTGCTGTATATAGGCTGAGACCTTAACTTTGGGGACATAAAGCCTAATACAAATACATGCACACAAATCTGTAACCTGTTAAACAATTTTACTTCAGGGACACAGCCTTCACCTGCTTAGTGGTGAGTGTAGTACCAGGCCAAATATACAATAAATAACGGATTTTTTTCATTGAGTTATTAAAGGATACCTTATATATGTTAACCTCAAGTCTCAATTAGGTACTATATCTACCAGTTCTATTAATTCAAGATGGGTCTCACTATTAAGACACTAAAAATAAGAAAAAAGTCACGTATTGCTCAGAGACAGGTACTGTTTTCACTTTTGTTCTGTTTTTTAAAAGCATAATGTTTTTAAGGACCTTGAATTCTCAACTTGGTAAATCAAGCTACATACAAATGTTGGCTCTGAATTTAAAACCAGGAAAAAAATGATTAGTAGCTTTCAAAGACTCAAGGAATCCATCCAAAACACAACCAAAACTAAGCTAGAGAAATCCTCTCTGAAAGCCCAAACTTTGACATCCGTGATACAAGCAGCACTTACCTCATCATACATGAACTGCAGAGTCAGAGCAGACTTGCCCACACCGCCACTGCCCACCATGATGACTTTGTGTAAGGCCAAAGAATTCTGACCCTTGGGCTTATTTGCAGCCATCTTGTGTCACAGAGTTTTCACCAAAGGATTAAGAAGAATCTAAAAAGAATGAAAGAACAAGTCATGCTCAATACGTTCTTCGTCAGAATTCCAGTGTATGAAAGAGATATGAAGTCCTTAGGCTTCAAGGTAGTTCCCATTCTGCTATGATTTTAAACAGATGGCAAATGAAGTACGCTCATTTGTGGGAAGAACCACTTATCAGAAAACACCATGGCAATAAGACAAGTATATGATTCAAGGGCATTTCTCTTATAATAGTTTTCAGTAATGAGTTTGCTGACCAAAAGCGAAAACTTCCCAGGGCAAGCACATGCTGACAGTGATGGAGTATTAGCTGTACAAGAATATGGTCACACAGATTACAAAGCAGGCTGAACGATCACTTTATTTCCACATTAATCTCTGCTGCCAATAATTAAAGAGACAGTTCTTCTAATTTCAGTAAGAAACAACTGACCAAAAAAAAAAAAAAAAAAAGAAAAGAAATCTCATCCTGACAACTTGGAAGCTGAAGTATAAGTAGAACCTAACACTGTGCACCCCGATTCCCGAGGATGGTGTTACTGGAACATCTGTATATACTGTGATGGGATGGGTAACCTAACTTAAATACATGAATCTAGCGTGCCCTCACTTTCCTTAGAACATGCATTTGTTCACTACATTTATGGGCTCAGAGCAGAAAGACCAGGTTCCCCCTGAAGCTGGAGTGGTGACGCACATTGAAGGTATCCAGTTCCTCTGGTCATGGTTACCAGTCCTTAGAAAAAGAGGCGGTAAGGTCAGAGCAAACACTGAGTCTGTGTGGAGGCCCATGCAAGGAGACTTCTTGTTTTTAGAGGCTAGAGGGGGGTTCCTTCTTTAGAAGTTAGAGGTACCTTCTCAGTATCTCTGACTTATTTCGGTCACAGCACACCTTTCACAAGCTGCAACTCACAGGAACACCCCTCACGCTGCCCACTTCTCCACCTTATGCTCATTCACTTCTCCCAGTCTGGCTGCATCAGACCCACACTGGTCTCCCTTGATTCTTCATGTGCTCTTCTCTGCCTCCTGGCCTTTATCATGCCGTTTCCTCCATTTGGCATATTCCTGGCTAACTCCTCTCAGTTTTGAGGTTTCAGCTCACCTGAAACTCTCAACCTAAACTAGGCTCTCCCCTGCTCTGTGCTCACATGGTACGTGATACCTTTCCTTCATAACTATTATCATGAGCTGGAACTGCTCAAGTGTGCTCTTCCTAATAGAGGTCTTCTTCCTAAAATACTGGAAGCAACTTGAGTATGGGCGCTAAGTCTGCTGGTTTACTTGACTTGGCAATATCAATACATGTGTGTCAAATGAACAAACTAACGTTGGAGCCTAACTTAATCTGGGGAGTGCTTTGGATGGTACTGGTATAAAGCAGTTACTGCTACTAAAGATTCCATCACAAGTTCAGGTGAGGACAGTCAGCTTTGGGTTTGTGCTCCACACACTGGTTGTGCAGGGCACCCAAGAGCTGGCTGCTGCTCAGGCCGCCCCAGAAATCATGCCCATGTTCCTATCTGCCCAATATAGAAAAGTCTTAAGGAAGAAAAAAAAAAACAATAAATCTTGCTATCCATATAACAACAGGAATAAGTTGAGAAATATTTGAGAGAGTCATAGCTTACCTTTCACAAGCTGTAACTTGTGAGCATAACTGAGATCACGCTATATATGCCATTTTTGATCCTATTCTTATGTCATAAACATTTTTTAGTAGAGGCAACCTGAACTGTGACGCATATGATAAGGAATCCACATTTGGAGGCTAATAGTTCAATTTAACTCAATAAACAAAGATTGAGTCCCTCTTTTCCCTGGACACCAAGGACAAAATCATTGGATTCTAAATGATTACCACTGCTCAGAAACAGTGAAAATTAATAGTGTACTTCAGATAAGTAGAAGTCTAAAAGACACCTCATCTAAGAAAGCTTGTGGAGCATGCTGTTGCTGGCATTCCTAATGAAGGCAGGAAATCACTTACTTCTCACTCTTATGATCTTTACTTGCTGGCAGCTGTAATCACTTCATGGCTACGTAACTACCATTTTATTTTTAAAACAGTTATACCACAAGAGCTGAGGGTGTTACCATATCAATTAATATTCTAAGAGTTGAGTATGTATGTTTTTAAAGCAAAAAATTAGTTAGCAGTTAGACCAACACTTTCCCTTTCAGAAAAATTTACAATTCAGTCTGTGACTTTAAAAAATGCAGAGATTCTCAAAGACATTTTTCCAAAGTGCAAACATTCCTCAGTAACTATGAGGTGCGGATCCCTTACTTTTAAGAGACTATTCAGGAAAAGATCCCACCAAGGAGACACTCCTCAGCCCCAATGAAAAAACTGGTTTTCCACAACTCAGGTCCCAGTCCTTGGTCTAGACGTTGTACCTAAGGCAACACACATAGAAACAGACTCTCCCACTGGCGGCAAGTGCAATGGAGAACACGGGGGCACTGGGATCAAGACAGTGGGGACGGGCTACTTTAACCAGGATGGCCAAGGGTGACTCCTGATGAGGCAGCATTTGAGCTGAGATACGAATTTTATAAAGAAACCAGCCAGCTCTGAGGGAAGAGCACTCTAGACACAGGGAAAGAGGTCCAAGACAGGAGAGGGTTCGCCACGTTCTAGGGGCCGGACGAAGGCCAGAGAAGATGGAGTCTATGAGTATCAGGGAGCGTAAACAGGAGGTGAGACAGAGAGGGAGCAGAGACTAAATCATAAAAAGCCTTGAAGGCCATGGAAAAGTGTTTGAGTTTGATTGTAACTGTAATGGGAAGCCTCTAGAGAGGGTGTAAGCAAGACTGTGACATAATTTCATCCATTTTTAATAGATTACCATGGCTGGTGTGTGGAGAATGAATGGAAGAGGTGCAAGGGCTGAAAGCACAGGAATCTCTCCCGTAGGCCATGGCTAAGTTTGGCAGATGGAGGTTGCCAGTGATCTTGCGAAGAGTCATTTCATCAATGAGATAGAAACCACAGCCTGAATGGGGCGGGTTGAGGAGAAAACAGAAGGTGCAGAAATGAACTTTGAAGACAAATGGAGAAACTGGGCCATAGATGAACATAGATTTTAATGTGGGTTGCTTCTTAAATATTCTTGCTGCTGCTAAGCTGCTAAGTTGCTTCAGTCGTATCTGACTCTGTGCAACCCCAGAGACGGCAGCCCACCAGGCTCCCCCGTCCCTGGGATTCTCCAGGCAAGAACACTGGAGGGGGTTGCCATTTCCTTCTCCAATGCATGAAAGTGAAACGTGAAAGTGAAGTCGCTCAGTTGTGTCCAACTCCTAGCGACACCATGGACTGCAGCCTACCAGGCTCCTCTGCCCATGGGACTTTCCAGGCAAGAGTACTGGAGTGGGGTGCCATTGTCTTCTCCGTAAATATTCTTAACGGGTGTTTATATGACAGTCATCTAAAAGAGGCAGAAATTAATGATGAAGAAGAGACAGTGCCTCCAGGAGCAGCAAAGTGACCATTAGTTGCAGACAAAGTGACTCTATTAGATGCAGACCAGAGGAGTGGGGCCCAGGGCACACAAGGGCAGGGACATTGCTTCCTTTGTACCAGGTGTGGTGGTAAAGCAAGACATACAGGCTGCAGGTAGATCTGGCTATTTAACTGCATCTGTATTTCCTCAATGAAATATGACTCACAGAGCAATTTAGTGAGGGAGTTGGAATTCAAAAGTAAGCCTGTCTAGATAAGATCAAAGGAACATTGATCAGGATATACAGAAATAGATCCAAGTACAGACTATAGTTTAGTGTGTAATAAAGGTGGCATTTCAAGTGGAGAGTCGGGGAGGGAAGCACAGAGGATAATTCACATGGTAATGGGACAACTGGTGAGCTCTCTGGAAAAAAAACCAAAACTGTTAAGCATATCAGAGGTTTAAATGACACAATGAAATCACGAACGCACCAGAAAAAAAAAATCCCGCAAAATTTCTGTTTTATAATCTTAGAATGGGAAAGGCATAAAGTACTATCTAAAACCCAAGTCATAAAATAACTTTGATGAGTTTTACTACTTAGAATAATTTCTATGTGGTAAAAACTTCTATAAGCAGAATAAAAAGATAAACTGAGGCAAATATTTTGTGATCCATTTCAAAGATAAGAGGTGATTTCTTGATATAAAAAGCTACTACAAATAAAATCAACAGCAAGATACAAATGGCTCTAGTAGGTTCAACCTTGCTTATAAAAGAAATACAAATAATAATCTTAATCTTAATAATAATCTAATTGATGGGGACTCAATTGTTTTACCCATCAGACTGCTATCAATGTTTGCGAGGATAGTAAACTATCGCCTCCTTGGTCTACTTTTTACATGGTCTGTGGCTAAGAATGGCTTTACATTTTTAAAGGGTTGTAAACAAAAGAAAACTACGAAGAATATGCAACAGAGAGCGTGGACAGCAAGCCTAGATGATCTTTTCTTTCCTCTCATCTACAGAAAAGGCTTGTTCCTTCCTGGCAGACAAACAGGCACGTTCCTTCTCTGGAGTGGAAGTATAAACTGGAAACACAAACTAATTAGAACCCACAGAAAAACTTTGTGTTGCTGTTGTTTAGTTGCTAAGTCGTGTCCAACTCTTCTGCGACCCTGTGGACTGCAGCTTGCCAGCTCCTCTGTCCATGGGATTTCCCAGGCAAGAACACTGGAGCGGGCTGCCATTTCCTCCTCCAGGGGAACCTTCTGACCCAGGGACTGAACCTGTGTCTCATGCATTGGCAGGCAAGCTGTTTACCACTGAGTCACCAGGGAAGCCCACGCAGAAAACAGATGCTCTTTACCCATGGATATGGAGGGAGCCGAAACATATTGGTAAAGTGAAAAAAAATGAGAGACAGAACAATACACCTTGTAAGCTATGAACTGCATGAAACAATGAGAAAAAGGGGATTTAGAAGTTCACTTGTTTATCTGCCTGAGAGAATATAAAAAATGGTAACACAGGGTTGCCTGCGAGAATGGAAACTTGAGCCACTGGTGAACAGACTTGGGATAATGGCGTCTGGCTAATCACCATTTTGATTTTTGCATAATGTGAATGTACAGCTTGTTCTAAAATCGAAATTAATCATACAATAAACTAATAACATAAATCTGCTTATTTCCCACGTCCACTTGGTAAAATTATTATTAACTACTTTCCTGGCACATTAAACAAACTAGAAGTTAGAGAACCGAACCTGAATTTAACTTCTTGGAGAAGTTAGACTTCTCATGGAGAAATACGACTTCTCCATGTATGTGTATCCATTTATGCTATCCTTCTGCAAGTAAAGAGTTAGGGATCCCTGAACGTCAAATTGTTTGATTTGGTTCCTCAATTATTTTCTACCTCTTCGGTTCAGTTCAGTCGCTCAGTCGTGTCCGACTCTTTGCGACCCCGTGAATCGCAGCGCACCAGGCCTCCCTGTCCATCACCAACTCCCGGAGTCCACTCAATCTCACGTTCATCGAGTCTTACTGCTTAAAAAAAATTTTTTTTTTAATTACACAACTGCCTCCTCCCTGTCACCTCTGGGGTAACATTTCATCCCCGTGACTTATTTTTTTACTGCAAGTGTGTACCTTTTAATCCCCTTCACTGTTTGCTCCCTCACCCCCATCCTGGCAACCACCAATCTGTTCTCTGTATCTTAAGCTTGGTTTTGTTTTTTCAGATTCCACGTATAAGTGAAATCCTATAGTGTTTATCTTTCTCTGACTTATTCATTAGCATAATGCCCTCAATGTCCATCCAAGTCACAAATGGAAAGATTCAAATTTTTTTAACGGCTGGAGTAATATATTACATTGTACATATATGCCACACTTTTTTCAACCATTAATATGCTGATGGACACTAAGGTTGCTTCCATGTCTTGGCTACTGTCAGTAATGCTGCAATGAATGAGGGGGTGCATATATCTTCTGAGTAAATATTTTCATTTTGTTTGGAGAAATACCCAGAAGTGGAATTGCTGGATCATATGGCAGTTCGAGTTGGTCAGATGGCATCACCAGCTTGACTGACACGAGTTTGAGCAAGCTCTGGGAGCTGGTGATGGACAGGGAAGCCTGGCGTGCTGCAGTCCATGGGGTCACAAAGAGTCAGACACTACTGAACAACTGAACTGACGGCAGTTCTATTTTCAAAAAGTGATGTCCCAGAACAATACTGCAGCATCTATGGTTATGGGTGGCCTTCAAGTTTTCAACCTTACTGCATTTCTCTGCTTCACCCAGAAGCTAGATATCTACACCATGCTCACAATGCTGGTTTAAATGATAATTACACGATTTTTTCCTCCCTCTCTCCCTCCCATCCTCCATTAACAAATATACTCAGTGCTTGCCTTCTTAAAATACAGAAGGTGCAGTTCTAGGGTCTGAGGATGTGAAGCTGAATTCCACAGGCCTAGGTCCCTGCCCTACTGTGTTCAGTTAACGGGTACCCGTACTGTCTTAAGGGGCTTCCCACGCAGCGTGGTGGCGAAGAATCCACCTGCCATTGAGAAGACACAGGAGACGTGGGTTTGCTCCCTGGGCCGGGAAGATCCCCTGGAGTAGGAGATGGCTGTGAACTCTAGTATTCTTGCCTGGGAAATTCCATGGACAGAGGAGCCTGGTGGGCTACAGTCCATGGGGTTGCAAAGAGTCGGACAGGACTGAGCAATTGAGCACATACACATTTACTGAATTAAGTTTCCCGTCACTGTAACAAATACCACAAATTTATAGGGGTTTTTTGGGGGGGGCTCCAAAATCACTGCAGATGGTGACCGCAGCCATGAAATTAAGACCATTGGAAGAAAAGTTACGACCAACCGAGACAGCATATTAAAAAGCAGAGACATTACTTTGCCAACAAAGGTCTGTCTAGTCAGGGCTATGGTTTTCCAGTAGTCATATGGATTTGAGAGTTGGACTATAAAGAAAGCTGAGTGCTGAAGAATTGATGCTTTTGAACTGTGGTGCTGGAAAAGACTCTTGACAATCCCTTGGAGAGCAAGGAGACCCAACCAATCCATCCTAAAGGAAACTGGTCCTGAATATTCATTGGGAGGACTGATGCTGAAGCTGAAACTCCAATACTTTGGCCACCTGATGTGAAGAACTGACTCACTGGAAGACCCTGATGCTGGGAAAGATTGAAGGCAGGAGGTGAAGGGGATGACAGAGGAAGAGATAGTTGGATGGCATCACCGACTCAATGGACATGAGTTTGAGAAAGCCCCAGGAGTTGGTGATGGACAGGGAAGCCTGGCACGCTGCAGTCCATGGGATTGCAAAGAGTCAGACGCAACTGAGCAACTGAACTGAAAACAACAAAAAATATATTATCTTAAGAGCTCCTGTTGTCAGAAGTCCAAAATGAATTTTCAGAGGCTAAAATCAAGGTGTCAGGAGGGCAGGTTCCTTCTGGAGCCTCCAGAGGGGAATCTGTTCCCTACCGCTTCCACTTCTAGGGACTGGCTCTGTGTGGCTCCTGGCTGTATCACCACCACCTCTGCTTCTGTGGTCATACAGCCGTTTCCTCCGCTGCAGTCAAACCTCCCTCTGCCTCCCTCTTACAGGCAGACTCGTGATGAGGAGACTATTGATTACATTTAAGGCCCACAAGGATAATCCAGAAAATCATCCCCAAACCTTAACTTCATCACACCTATACCCTTTGCCACAGGAGTTAATAGTCAAAGGGTATGGGGACCATGGGTATCTTGTAGTTGGGTCATGATTCACCTTGCCACACCAGTAGGAAGTCAGTCACAGAGCTTTAGACCATAGATTGCCAACTGAAACTCTAAGGTCTCTATTTTAAACTATGAAAATTTCTAAGACGTGATCAACCTAGTTCTCCAATAAGGAATACTCTGCCAAGTAAGGTCTCAAACAATACTCCTTGTCTGTCCACTAAAACAATAAACCCAATGATCTTTTTATTTCCAGAGTTCATTACTACCTTTTTTAGACTTTTAAAATAGAGACACTTATCATTAGACTTTAGTTTAATAAAACCATTAGCTGATAGAAGTTCTTACTGAGAGAGTCCTTGTTAAAAAGAAATTAAGTGAAACATCTCTCTCCCCTCCAATTTGAATAGCCCATGAAAGGCTATGATCATGGAAGTTCAGTTCTGAGCAAATCATTACAAACCATTACTAAGCACAAGTAGGTAGAGGCCAAATTATTGACTCATCCTCCAAGTGAAAATTGGTTCATACATACAACTCACAAATGACAATTCCTATCTGCATTAAGAATACCTGCTCAATAAAGAAATTTAGTAGAAAACAAACAATTGAGTTAAAATATATTTGACCAAGAAAGCAAGATACACGATTCTAATTTGAAAGGCATTTGAGTCTATTCAGGTTTATTACCAGGCTCAGATACAGATAGTATCACTGGCATATTTTCCCAACCATTTAAAGAACATGTCTTATTAATATAATTTAATATTTCTCAGCATACAGAAAGCTTCCAAATTCTTTTCTGAGAGCTAGTTAAACATTGATGTAAAGTTCCTAACAGAGAGACAAAAGGAAAAGCAGACTGGTGATCTATAATGTAAATATGATGCAAGAATTCTAAATAAAAAATGTTAGAATTCAGCACATTAAAAGAATAAAAGTAACCAGGTGGGACCAGATACACAGGATATCTTTACATTTTAGAAAATCAATCTAATTCTTTACATTAATAGAAAAGTCATAGATTATCTCTATACAATCTGGAATGATACCTGATAAAACTCAAAGTCCACTGCTTATACCAATGATGCTTTCACAGTGAGGCCAAAAGAATCAACTGAAAAATTACTACAAATGAGAGATTTCAAAGGTAAATGGTTATATAATCAATATATTATGTGAAAAATTTCTTTTCAAATAAGCAGTTAGAATATATAATGGAAGGCTCAATTTACAACAAGACTCACAAAAGAACACCTAACTAAGAATAAAATGAACAGACTGTAAGATATTCATGAAGACAACTTAATAACAATACTTTGGTAACAGAAAGGGTGACTAAATCAAAGTAGATCCTGTTCTTGGGACAAGAAGATTGTATATTGGTAAAGGGACAAATCTCTAGTAAGAAATACTATTAATCTCTAATATATAAAAATTATTTCACAATGAAAAAAAATTTTGACCACTGAGTCAAGAGACAAAGGACCTGACTTAGGAGTCATCTGAACTATCTCCTAGCTTTCTTCACCCTTAAATTTGTGAAGATAATCTCTGATGTTAAAAGAGGACTTCAAAATTTTAAGGCAAGCTGATTACATACAATAAATTGCCCTTTTTATGAGCTTTGATAAATGTATACAGTCATGTAACACCACCATACACAACATTTCTATCACCCCAGAAGGTTTTCTCTTACATCTTTGTGGTCAGTTTCCTATGACCACTCCATCCCATGGAAGCCACTGTGGCAGCTACTGATCTTAGCTCCTATTTTCCAGAATGTTATATATAAGTGGATCATATTGTACATAGCTTTTTGTGCCTGTTTCTTTCACCCAGCTAAGGCTTTTGAGATATATTCTTATTGTTACACGTTATCAGTAGGATGCGCCCTATTTTTTTAACTATTGGACAGTATTCCATTGTCTGAAGTAGCATAACTTATCTATTCACATTTATTCAGGGCGTTTCCATTTTAAAAATTTTATGACTAAAGAAGCTATAAACAAAGGTGTACCGGTCTTTGTATACCTATATGCCTTCATTTCTCTCGGAATACCTTGGAGTGGGATTGCTGACCTGTATGGTACGTCAATGTATGAGATTTCCAGGTGCTCCCCATCCTGGTACAGTCACAGCCACAGGCTTTCCATGTTAAGTGGCCTATTGGATGTGTAGTAGTAATTACACTGTGGTTTTTAATTTGCATTTTCCTAATGACTAATCATGTTCGGCATCTTTTAATGTGGTTACTTGCCATTTTATGTCCTTGGAGTTAAAATCTTTGGCCCATTTAAAAAAATTGGTCTTTTTTTTTTTTAAAAAGTGATTCATAAGAGTTCTGTGGATATTCTGGAATCAAATCTTTTACCAGAAACATTATCTTGAAAGTATTTCTCCCAGCCTGTGGCTTATCTTTATATTTTCTTAATATGTTTCCTGGAGAGTAAGAAGCTTTTAATTTTGATGAAGTCCAATTTGTCAATTTTCTGTGTTTCACATTTTGGGAGTCCTAATCTTTGATAATTTTTAAATGGCAAAGAAGCTACTATATTTTGAATATTTATAAACAAAATCTTATTATTTAGTTATTATTAACAAGAGAAAATGGAAGCACATCCAAGTGAAACATAATATAAGTAGTAACTGATACCCTGAACTCTTAGAAGGTCCTTCTTTATTTTAAGGTATTTGATCAGCTCAAAAGAAGCAACAGTCACAAAGTCCCTGAGGCAATGTTTTACTTCTGAAACATAACAACTTACTATTTTCCAACAATCCAAACTGCAATGAATAAGGAGAACACAAAATTATAACAAAGACTGAACTAAAATAAAAATTACATTCTGTTTTAAGGGTTAAGACGACTTAACAATTTGCCTTATGTGCATAATAAAATTTATTTATCTGACTTGCCAGACATGTTGTCAGACATCAAAGCACAGACTCAAATTCATGGGAAGGCTCAAAATTACTTTATTTCCTTCGATCTCAGTTTGTTTGTAAAACTAAGGCTAAGATGAATAGCACCTGTAAGATGTCTAAATACACATTATTTAAGTATGGGTAATATAAACATTCAGGCGTCTTTTTAGAAGGCCCTACCTTTATATGCCAGGTATATTCAGGCCCCATCAGTATTAAGTCACTACCAGCAGCACAAAGGAAAGCCCTCCCCACAGTTAAGACTAACAAAAATTGTCTAGAGCTCAGGAGAAAGTCACAACTAAGCTGACAGTTGAAAGACAAAGCATCAGCAGATGAGGTGAACTTTGGGGATGGTGGTGAGAGATCAAGCTGTAAGTAAAACCGACTAAAAACAGACGTTTACGTGCCAGTAATTTAGGTTTCCTCCTCAGTGATATAGAATCTGCCTGCAATCCAGGGTTTGATTCCTGGATTGGGAAGATCCCCTGGAGAAGGAAATGGCAACCCACTCCAGTATTCTTGCCTGGAGAATTCCACAGACAGAGAAGCCTGGTGTGCTACAGTGCATATAGTCACAAAGAGTCAGACACGACTGAAGAGGGCCACCAGGAGTTTTTAAGTCCGAGAGCATGACTCGGGAGGAAGAACAGCTGGAAGGCTACTGGGCAACGGTGACCTGAGTGTGGACTAGGGAGAAGATGGTGATGGATAGGAGACATTCAGATAAAAAACATCAATCAAATCTGGGGACAGATTAAACGCGAGGGGTGAAGGGACAATTCAATCCAAAGTACCCAACTTCCCCTTTAAGGCTAGAGTTGATCGTGGTAAGGAAAGGAAGAGAAACAAGTGGCCTTTTTAGGGGAGTTGGGGGTGTGTGAGAAGAGCTCGTGCTAGGAAATGATGGAAATTGATACTGATCTTTTAACAGATCAAAATATTTTAAGAGAAGAATCTAAGTATAGTCTAAGTATAAGCGGTTTTCTTACTCCCGTCCCAGAGGTTTTGCTACCACGCTATGACTTGATGTCAGCAATGCTGAGAAATAAATAACAGGGTGGAATCTGAAAGGTGGAAGAGAAAGACTGACAAACTATTATTTACAGCTATTTTAACATTTGTCTTTGAACCTCTAAATGCGTTTTAAAAATAAGATTATGTAGAAACATTTAATAATTACTAATTATAAAGAATATATGTTTTACTTCTGCATTCCTATGCTAACTATGGGAAGATATATAACAATAATCTTGAGTTCTGAACCAGGTGAGTATTTTACCTATTTGAAAATTCAATACATATTATTTACTGAACTTAACAACTACAAAATTAGATGAACAGTCAAAGCCTAAGTTTAATAGAATAAAAAAGTATGATTTATGTAATTTATGCCTGCTTTAGATTCTACTGCATCTGAGCTATAAATTAGGTGTATAACTACTGCTATTCTGAATTTCTCTGATGTATTTATAAACCTGATATTGGCTATGAAAACTCTGATTAAAAAAGTGGAGCCAGATAAAAATAATTGAATTACCCATGTCTTAAGGATCCAACTTATAAATAATATGGCATTTGATTAACTGAATGACATTAAAGTGTAAGTTGCTCAGTCATGTCCGACTCTTTGCAACCCCATGGATGTAGTCTGTCAGGCTGTTCTGTCCACTGAATTCTTCAGACTAGAACGCTGGAGTGGGTAGACATTCCCTTCTCCAGGGGATCTTCCCAACCCAGGGATCGAACTGAGGTCTCCTACACTGCAGGCAGATTCTTTACCATCTGAGCCCCATATCAAACTACATACTAGAAGAAATACTGACAAAAAGTTTTAACAGTAAACAGCTGTTAGCAAATGAAATACTTTAGAAGAATCTAAGTATGGCCTCTGGTTTACATGAAGACATCTGTCAGTGGGATGTAGAAAGTCTACTTAAAAACTCATATAAGACATTATGGCTGTTTAGAGTTCTTCTAAATGGATAACCATCTATTTCTACATTTAAAATACTTTCCATGAGGCATATTTTAAGGAACTGTAATGAGTTAATGGATTGTTTAAGGTTTATTAGATATACTGTCCAGTGCTTTTCAAAAGTGCTATACAGTCATTCACAACATTCCTATTAGGAATGAACATTCCTCTAAAAAATCTGCTAATTATATAATGGGGGAATGATCTCACTGTTTCTAATTACACCTTTGATTACATGATGAGGGTGATCATTTTTTCCATGTTCTTATGAATTCTGTGAATCATATCCTTTACTCATCAGGCAACAGTATCTCACATTACACTTCTTATTCTTTCACGTCTCCCCTGGCTAGGCTTTCTTTCCTCTTGTTTCCCAGTTCACTGTAGCAGGTTTCTCTGTTGCTGGGTATCTGCTACCATGACAGATCAGCAGAGGTAACAGACTCTATTATCACCGGCATTTTAGTGGAAACGCCTTACTTCAGAGTTCATGGGCAAGGAACAGGTTGACAGGTAGGATCTTTTTCCAAATATCAAAATAAGGAGGGTATTATCTGGGGCACTAGCTCATGCATCAGAACTCCTAGTCCTCCTCAGGCTGAGAGTTTAAAAACAAGGTTTTTTGAAAGCAGATTTCCAAAATCAGCGTGGTAACCAATGTTGCAGAATCTTTGCGTGGGTTGGGTGAGTGGGCAGCATATCCAATTAGCTCTTAATATATCCTCTTTTACTTACTACCATGTCCTAGCATCTCTTCTGCTCTCTGCTGCTACAGACTCAAGCTGGAAGTCTCTTCGGGAGTCTGTGGGGAAAGAGAGACTGCACTGGCAGCTTCCCTCACGGCTTTGTTTCACTGGGGCTTTCTCCACTCTGGTTCATCCACCAGCACCATCTGTCTTCTGTCTTCTGGAACCTGGAAAGTGTCTGCTTTGCTGATGGTCACTCCATCTGTTCCCACTCTCAGTTATGGATTTACAAATTTCTGCCTGTAAGTTTTTCCCCTCTGTCATTTCACAGGGAGTTGGGGCTACAGAGGAGTAGGACACATTAGTTTAGTCTGTTGGATTGCCCCGTAAATGACTTAAAACTCAGAGTTGACTTGATTTGGAATCCTCAAATATTCCAAATTTAAAACTCTGAAAAGCTGTATTAAAGACATCTAATTATAAGACTGTTCATACTACCCTACAATTATGCTCATTTCACATATTAGCAAGGTGATGCTCAAGATACTTCAAGCTAGGCTTCAAAAGTACATGAACCAAGAACTTTTAGATGTACTAGCTGGGTTTAGGAAAGGCAGAGGAATCAGAGATAAAATCGTCAACATCTGTTGGATCATAGAAAAAGGGAATTCCAGAAAAATATCTACTTCTGCTTCACTGACTATGCTACAGCCTTTGACTGTGTGTAGAAGTCACTCAGTAGTGTCCAACTCTTTGCGACACCACGGACTGCAGCCCACCAGGCTCCCCTGCCCATGGGGATTCTCCCGGCAAGAGTAATGGAGTGGGTTGCCATGCCCTCTTCCAGGGGACCTTCCCAACCCAGGGATCGAACCCGGGTCTCCCGCACAGTAGGTGGATTCTTCACCGGCTGAGCCACCCGGGAAGCCCCGAAGATGCAGGCTGCAGACTGGTGGTGGTGGTATAGTCACTAAGTTGTGCCTGCCTCTTTGACCCCGTGGACTGTAGCCTGCCAGGCTCCTCTGTGCATGGGACTCTACAGGCAAGACTAATGGGATGGGTTGCCATTTCCTTCTCCAGGGGAATCTTCCTGACCCAGGAATTGAACCCAGGTCTCCTGCACTGGAGGCAGATTCTTGACTGTGTAGATCACAACAAACTGTGGAAAATTCTTAAAAAGATGGGAATACTATACCACCTTACTTGTCTCCTGAGAAACCTGTATGCAGGACAAGAAGTAACAGTTAAACCAGACATGGAACAACAGACTGGTTCAAAATTGGGAAAGGAGTACATCAAAGCTCCACTACATTGTCACCCTGCTTATTTAACTTATATGCAGAGTACATCATGTGAAATGCCAGGCTGGATGACTCACAAGCTGGAATCAAGATTTCCGGGAGAAACAACAACCTCAGATATGCAGATGATACCACTCTAATGGCAGAAAGAAAAACTAAGATCATGGCATCTGGTCCCATCACTCATGGCAAACAGAAGGGGAAAACGTGGAAAGTGACAGACTCTATTTCCTTGAGCTCCGAAATCACTGTGGATGGTAACTGCAGCCAGGAAGTTAAAAGATGCTTGATCCTCAGAAGACAAGCAATGACAAACCTAGGCAGCATATGAAAAAGCAGAGACATCACTTTGCCAACAAAAGTCCATATAGTCAAAACTATGGTTTTTCCACTAGTCGTGTATAGAGGTGAGAGTTGGACAATAAAGAGGCTGAGTGCCAAAGAACAGATGCTTTTGAGCTGTGGTGCTGGAAAAGATTCCTGAGAGTCCCTTGGACAGCAAGGAGATCAAACCAGTCACTAAAATGTTCACTAGAAGAACTGACACTGAAGCTCCAATACTTTGGCCACCTAATGTGAAGAACAGACTCATTGGAAAAGACCCTGATGCTTGGAAAGATTGAGGGCAGGAGAAAAAGGGGGTGACAGATGATGAGATGGCTGGATGGCATCAAAGGACAGGAGTTTGAACAAACTCCAGGTGATAGTGAAGGATAGGGAAGTCTGGAGAGCTGCAGTTCAGGGGTTGCAAAGAGTTGGACATGACTTAGCTACTGAAAGACAACAGCTCTTTCAGAGACCACCTGCTGAGTTTCTATTTTTGTGGACTTGTGGGCAATCAGCTAATTCTTTCAAAGGAATAACACGGAGCTGCTGAAAAAACAGAAAGAAAGAAAGAAAATATAAACTACTAACCTTTGAAATTCTGACCTGCTATGCAGGGTACCACCCACCTCTCCAGACAGGTTAACATCTCGGTATGTACTGTAAGATGCTCACTGTTAAGTAAGGCCTAACAAATGTACAGGAAATACCACTTTTTCAAATAAAAACCTCCTTTGACAATGAATATATTATCTGAACTCATTTAATGACAACCTGAATATTAAACCTGTTTACCACAGGTTCACTTCCAAGGGCTATCTATCCTGAATGCTGTTGAAAACTCATCTTACCCTTAGTGTTGATCACCTTGCCACGCATGCACGAAGTACACAGGCATGGAGGCATAGACTTAAGCAGCCTCATCAAGTTTTCACAATCATAAAAATAACATGTGGTCATCATATATAAAGTGGAGAGAAAAGAGGAGAGGGGAAAGGTCACTTGTGTGCTCCTGTCATCCAGGGTTAATATTTCTCAATTTTTATCTTCTTCCAGGTCTATCTTACAAAAAGCATTCAACCAGTCATATGGTTCAAGAAACTAGGAGGAAAATTCTAAGAAGAACAGAAAAGAAGGAAAAAAAAAAAAGAAAGAAAGATTAAAAGACTCATAATACCTGGAAATGGTACAATAAACACTGGAGGAGAATGAATAGTTTCACTTAGCGAGGCACTTTTTCAGTTACCTGATTATTTCATGGAACTCTCAAAAGGCTTTATAATCATTATTTCTGTGAGAAAATCCACAGAGTTTCAAACTAACCACACACAGAGTTTCAAACTAACAAACCCCAAATCTCATTGCTGATACAGAGCCAGGATTTTTAAAAAAATCCAGATCCTAAGTGTTTACCATCTAAAGTTTACTACCACTATGGAAGAAAATGTAAGAATGATCTTTGTACAGGTTTAGGGCACAGACAGGTTAAGATGCAATTTCTTTGAAACATAAAAAGATAATTTTCATGGGCAGCACAGAAAAAGTAGCCAAATCATTTTATTTGGGTAATAATATTGGTAACAAAAGAACAGTACCTGTACCCAAAAAAGCAATATTACAATTGCATTTATGAACACAGAAATTTTATAAAAGACGAACATCTGAATTTTACCTCTTAATAAAAGAATAATTCAGTTGAGTCAAATGTGCTTTATCCTAGGAATACAATAATAGCTTGATACTAAGAAGGCTATAAAATAACAGTCACATGATTAGGCCCAATGAGAAAAGCCATATAATTAACAAAAGAAAAAAGAAAAAAAAGGCATCAGAAAAATTCAGTAGGCCTTGTTGATAAAACATTTATGACTTCAACACCAGAGGTTACCCACTGTTGGTGCACATATGTATTTCTAATGAAATGCTTCATACACAGCTTTAAGAGCCATTTTTATATAGAGTTCATTTTATACAATATACGTCTCTGTCCTTTTTTTTTTTTTAATATATAAAGTGTATCTGCCACTAGAGCAAGCTCATTTCATGTGCAGAGAACATGATAGGGGGAGGTAGAAAAATGACTCACAATTCTCTTTTCTGGGTTTTAATATTCTGGTCTACAGCCACCCAGGAACAAAGTAAAAAATTCTGTTCATCATTTTGGACTTACCTAGAGCCCACTTAACCAGAGATTTCAAAACGCTGGTCAATCACAAGAGGACAACACACAAATTACCATCTGCGAACAAAGACAGATACTTTCAAATGAGCTGCTTCCATTTTTTCTTGGCTACATTAAAATTATGAATCATGTAGGTATGCTACACTGTGAGTCACGTGAGTCAGGATAAGTTACTACTCAACTGTAGCCTGCTTACTGCTGTTCATGCTCTTTTCCAGGAAAAGGCAAAAGTGCATTTGAAAAGTACAAAATTCTAAGTTATATGAAAGATAATGTGGTGCTACAAACTAGGAGGAAAAAAAAGATTTTGGAATTCCCTGAAAATCATGAAAATGTCTCGTAGCACCTAGATTTTTCTTCCCAAGACTGAGTATTGATAAATCTTAATCTGAGGTTTGATCATATCTCAAAGTAAAAAAATGACCATAATTTGTAGAGTCATAAAATTAAAGTTTCAGTTAATGATCCGACAACTGACTATATAAAAAACATACAGGTCTGTATTAAAAAGAAACTTCTACATTAAAAGAAAAATCACCTGAAGAAAAGATTCTCTCATAGGCGGTTTTAAGATGGAATATGAATTAGAATCATCTGGGGAGCTCCATAAAAATGTATTTACCCAGGACCCATGCATGATGCTTTTGAACTGTGGTGTTGGAGAAGACTCTTGAGAGCCCCTTGGACTGCAAGTCCATTCTGAAGGAGATCAGCCCTGGGTGTTCTTTGGAAGGAATGATGCTAAAGCTGAAACTCCAGTACTTGGGCCACCTCATGTGAAGAGTTGACTCACTGGAAAAGACTCTGATGCTGGGAGGGACTGGGGGCAGGAGGAAAAGGGGACGACAGAGGATGAGATGGCTGGATGGCATCACCGACTTGATGGACGTGAGTCTGAGTGAACTTCGGGAGTTGGTGATGGACAGGGAGGCCTGGTGTGCTGCGATTCATGGGGTCGCAAAGAGTCGGACATGACTGAGCGACTGAACTAACATGCATGAAGCTTCTCATTCACTGGTCTAAGACGGGGACAGTGTATACATATTTTGTAAAAAGCTGCCTAGATAATTCCAGTTGCATCCTAGTGATGGCTAAGAATCATTGCTCTCTATGTCTATCGATAAAGTTGAACTGCATGACATTGCCAACATAAGGTTTCCCTTTTTACATACAAAAATAGCAATTTCATATGATTCATCTGATAGAAAGTGGCCAAGGATTAAAAACAGCCAACACTGTATGACTTTGTACCAGGCACTAAGTTCTTTTATACTTGTTGCTGAAAGTCTGGTAACACCAGGCAACAGATGAGCAAAAATAAACCCAAACTTCGCATGACGAGGTGAGGGGGCAGAAGGGCAGCTGAGACAGAAGACGAACTGAGTTAGAGATGAGGCCACAGGGCAAATTACTGTTATGATTGGGATAAACAACACTGGAGTGGGAGTTCCCCGGTGGTCCAGTGGTTAGGGTTCTGCACTTCCTAGGACCTGGGACTCTTTGCTGCAGTGCCTACACCTGGACAAATGTCTCCTCAAGCAATAAAATACAAAGAAATTGTAAGGGACTATCAATAACTGCGTGTGTGTGCAGTTGGGGCAAATTATGGGCAACAAGATACAAAAAGACCCCCCCCCCCCCAACACTTCTGAAGAGATGGGAACATAAATCAAGGTGTCAGGAGGAAAAACACGGTACTGGGCATGCCC
The DNA here is from genome assembly GCF_016772045.2 of Ovis aries. Classification (NCBI taxonomy): domain Eukaryota; kingdom Metazoa; phylum Chordata; class Mammalia; order Artiodactyla; family Bovidae; genus Ovis; species Ovis aries. The sequence goes on from NC_056057.1 coordinate 82,877,402, forward strand.
CCTGAACTTGACCCCACCAAGGGGGTAGGCAGAACATTTAAGCCACTCCTCTGGTCTGAACCCTGGACACACCCCTACCCTCACCTATAAAAGGAACCAGACTACCCCACCGTCCTAAAAAGCAAGGATATCTGTTAGTTGTTTTCATTCCCTCCTGCTACAGCCTTGGCTAAATTTCTTGTTTGGCTCTTATCAATTTCTACTGATTAAGGAAGGCCAAGAGAATGAGAAACACTGGGCTGGATGAAGCACAAACTGGAATCAAGATTGCCAGGACAAATATCAATAACCTCAGATATGTAGATGACACCACCCTTATGGCAGAAAGAGAAGAACTAAAGAGCCTCCTGATGAAAGTGAAACAGGAGAGTGAAAAAGTTGGCTTAAACCTCAACATTCAGAAAACTAAGATCATGGCATCTGCTCCCATCACTTCATGGCAAATAGATGGAGAAACAGTGGAAACAGTGTTAGACTTTATTTTGGGAGGCTCCAAAACCACTGCAGACGGTGACTGCAGCCAAGAAATTAAAAGACACTTACTCCTTGGAAGAAAAGTTATGACCAATCGAGACAGCATATTGAAAAGCAGAGACATTACTTTGCCAACAAAAGTCCATCTAGTCAAAGCTATGGTTTTTCCAATAGTCATGTATGGATGTGAGAGTTGGACTAAAAAGAAAGTTGAATGCTGAAGAACTGATGCTTTCGAAATGTGGTGCTGGAGAAGACTTTTTAGAGTCCCTTGGACTGCAAGGAGATCCAACCAGTCCATCCTAAAGGAAATCAGTCCTGAATATTCATTGGAAGGATTGATGCTGAAGCTGAAACTCCAATACTTTGGCTACCTGAAGCAAAGAGCTGACTCACTGGAGCAGACTTTGATGCTGGGAGGGATTGGGGCAGGAGGAGAAGGGGTCGACCGAGGATGAGATAGCTGGATGGCATCACCGACTCAATGGACATGAGTTTGAGTAATCTCCGGGAGTTGGCGATGGACAGGGAGGCCTGGCATGCTGCAGTCTATGAGGCTGCAAAGAGTCAGACACGACTGAGCAACTGAACTGAACTGAACAACCCTGATCGGTATCAGTGGCAGGAGAAGACAGCAGAGAATATGAATTTAAAACAAGTCCTACATTTAGCAATGGCCTATGTGGTCAATGAAGGGACCACCTTTCTCATTGTTCCAAGTCAGTAACAGCAGGAACATAGACTAGAATGCAAGTTCTATTACTCTAAGGGAAACATCAAGGGGAGGAGTCATGGGGGTTAGCGGGGAGAGACAGTGCGAGTGCATTCTCTCCTTATAAGGGGTTTACTGGGTATAGTCATGGTTCATCAGGCTGGTCAGCAGCCCCATGTGCAAGTGAACCTCCATTCTTCTCAAACTGTATCACTAAACACCCACTCATACATTTAAGGTTAAAACATTAAACATGCACACTTGAATTCAAACCAGTGGTCAGAAGTAAACTTGTACTGTCTCATCATCATTTAAGCTATGCATGCATGCTCTGTCGCTTCAGTTGTGTCCAACTCTTTGCGACACTATGGACTATAGCCTGTGAGGCTCCTCTGTCCATGGGATTACCTAGGCAAGAAAAGGCTTCAACTAACACAGAGGACAATGATCCAAGAGATGACATTTGGAAGGTCCACGCTCCAGAGAAAGTGAGATTTTTCCTGGAGATCTCATTCAATATAATATCGTTTGGTATGGTAATCTACTTTTTCCAATTTTACATGTGATATGATTTTAACAAGTTACTTTCATTTTTACCTAAAAGTTTTACCACAAGATATTTTTTAAAGTCAGATAAATAAAACGTAACTGAACCACAGATGAATTCTTAAAATAATCCCCTCATTTTTTCATATGAGGAAACAAGGGCTTGAGAAGAGTTAAGTCACTTGCAAGAAACTCAGCAGAAACTTGCGACAGAGTTAAAAATGGCACTCACCCAGGATGGCATGATCCAGCAGATTCTATGTATCTGTGCCAGTGTAGATAGATCAGATGTGAAATCACTGTGTTCTCCCAAATGACATTTGAAGCAAATATCCCTTATCTACTCTCATTCTTTTACTCTATCCCCAAATTTGGGGTTCAGTTCAAGGTGTGGGTTGAGCATGTTTGTTCCACTTAGTAACTGGTACCCACTTACAGGTCTCCACGTTCACCAATCCACCATACTGGTGGGCTGAGTTAAAACTAATGGAGCAATTTAACTCACTTGAGGGACTGGCTTCAAAGTGATATAGTGGTTTTATGCTATGCCAGGTGTTCAAAACCATGGTCTTGGTTACACAAGTGACCAGATGTTGAAGGACAACAAAGAGACTTACTACAATAGACTCTGTAACAACAAAGCATTCTGGTTGCCAAATTGGCTGCTGCTCATAAATTACCTTTTTTCCTTTTTGGGTTCTTGCTGTAGTCAAGAATCAGTAGTGGCCTCACAGAGAACCATAACTAACCAAATAACTGTACCTTAACTCTAAAGGTTTGAAAGGAAAAACATTTTAGAGCTCTTACATGTTATTTTATAAGATTTTATATTGGGAACCAGCCAGCATGAACAGATGAGACCTGCATTTGTTCCAGTTTTAGCAGACTAAATTCTTAGGCCTAAATATAGTTGTCATTCTCATAAAACCAAGAAGTAGTCAGAAGCGAGAAAATTCAAACAGCTCTGAACTTTGAATTGCTAGTTATATTTCAGGTGACGGGTTACAACTATAAGTACAAAGCATGGGAACAATTAATTTAAGATATAAGAATAGGGTGATCCTGTCACCCACAAAAGCTACATACATACTAAAATACCAAAGAGACTGACACAAATACTCTTATTATTAATACTGTCTGCCTTTTACATAAGCACCACCTACCACAATAAAAAGTAAAATTAGTTTGACATGGCTTACTTAAATTTCTCCAGACTCCATGTCGATTCTGGGTTAAAATTTAAATTTCTTAATACTCTTTTACCTATATTATCTGTCCCTTTTCTACTCTTTTCCACTAAACCTCATATACCTCAATCCTGATGCATTTTTCAATTTCTACTAATGAAATATGTATGGACAATTTGGGGAAGTTTGAATTAAGTGATAATGAGTAAAGTGGATTTGTAGGTAGTTGAACAACATGGTACCAGGGAAAGTTAACAGACCCTACAGGGACTGGCATGACATATTACTGTCTTGAATGAAGAAATAAAAAGCATAGCTGAAGTGAGTTTATAATCATCACAACATTTTCTGGATGTTATGTTCAGACTCACATCTTTTTTTTAAAACAGCAGTAATAAACTGGAGTTTCAGTATGAAGAAACAATTAATGAATGGGGGTAGAAAAATTGTGGCTATCAAGTTTATCCAACTACTGTGTTAGCCTGTATCATTTTAAGAAGTTTATTTTTAACAGCTTTGAGGTATAACATAATAAACTGTACATATTCAAAAATTTGCCTTATTATAATTCCCTCCTTTCCACTCCCTCACCAATACATCAATCTGCTTTCTGTAACTATAAATAAGTTAACATTTTCTACAATTTCTAGAATTATGTAATATGTACTCAATCTGGCTTCTTTCGCTCAGTGTAATTTTGAGACGCATCCCTGTCATTGCTGTATCAATAACTCATTTCTGCACAGTATGCCACTACTATGGGTATACCACAATTTATTTATCCACTCACCTGTTGACTTACACGGGAATTTAGTTTTTGACACCCGCTGACAAAGGTGAAAAAGGCAGTGCGGTTAAAAAAAAAAAAAAAAGCGCCAACAATGATAACCGCAGAACAAATCAGATATCCATATACCAAGACAAGTAGATCCATATCTTCCACCACACACAAAAATTAAGTCCAAATGTACCCATTCCCATATATAAAACCTAAAACTAACTACAACACTGCAAGAAGAAAGCATAGGGTTAAACAGGCATGCGGTCTTGAGTTGGGCAAATTTCTTACATATAATACCAAAAGTAAAACCCACAGAAGAACTAGTACTAAACCGAACTACATCAAGTATGAGGTTCTGGTTTTCTCTCTGACCGGGTCATCTGTATCACTACTAGCTTTTGTTCTTAAGTTACTTAAATTCTTTTTCTTGTGTTTAGAAGCAAGGCATGCTTGTAATGACTGTAATGGACTAATTTGGATTCCTGAACCTGATTCGGCTCTTGAGAATAGTGGTGTTTTTTCTCCTTTTCTTTTTTTTTTTTTTTTTTTTTGAGGAGGGAGGATTTTTGTTATCAGTCCTTTTTTTAAAAAACAAAACAAATACTGAACAATCTTTAACAGGAAGGCAGATTGATACTGTATTCCAATTCCTGGATCTAGTTTAGAAAATGCGTTCCCGCCTGGTGCTCCTAGGAAGGAGTGCAGGAAACACTGTATGTAACTCTGTCCTTTGTGAAAGCTGCCTCTTTCCCCCACCCCCGAGTATGTCCAGTATTTGATGAATTTCATGAAAGTTAGGGAAACTTGACTTGCCTCTTTTCTAGGATGCGCTGTCTATGTGACTTTCAAGGAAATATGTTTGCCACTGGACAATCTTTTTAAAATTTCTAACTTCTTTCACTGATAAGTGAAGGACAGTACTGCACCTTCTGAAATATATTAAATGGATTAAGCTAATTAAAAAAAAAATTCCCTGTCCAACAACAACAAAATAGGGAAGGTAAGCCACAGACCAGGAGAAAATTTTTAGAATTTAAAACTAAAATTACTGGGTAAAAAGAAAGGCAGATTTTGGCTTACTGGCAGGAACTCAAAAATGAACTGAACTGTATGTAAGCTACCATCAAAGAATTCAAGCAGAGAAAGAAAGGGAAATGGAGGAGACTGAGCTGATTAAATTCAAATTCCTTCTTACTCTATAAATACACATTTTAGCTATTTATAAGATGACCAACTTAATGCATATTTGATACCATATTAAATCAATGGTGAAAGAAATTCTTGATCCATAAATCCTGATAAAAATGTTTTCAGTTAAAACATTTTTTGCCTAATAGGGTGATGTACATAAATGTGTAAGGAAAGATAAAGATTCTTTACCATCTGAGCCACCAGGGAATCCCTTAGAGGTTCTATCTAAACAGAACCTCTTGGTGAAGCATTCCTGGCCTTCTCTCCAGGCCTAGGTGGGTAACTCCTCACTCCTCAGTAGCCCAGAGCATTTTGGACAAAACTTCTTCCAGGGCTTCCCACCACATTAATCACTGGGAGTTTTTCGATAGCAAAGAGCTCCCCACCTCCAATTTTGTAATCTCAAATTTAGCATAGTATCTGGCAAATAACTAGTATATACATACACTGTTGAAAAAGAAATTAAACTCTTGGAAATGACCTTGGAGAACAGGTAATCAGTACTGGTAAAATTCTGAGACATTCATTCTCCTTGGAAGGCTGGCACTAGTTAAGAACTGACTGAGGTGATGGAGAAACCAGCCACAGAGAAAGGCAGACTGCTCCCATATCTGATAACGCCTTGTTGTATTACCTGGAATTACAATGCATTATGCAGTATGGACAAACTGAACACTAGTCTCAGAGGCTAAGTTAGCTTTTATGAGACTAATGCTGAAAAAGAAACCCTGAAAAAAAGAAAATGGAACTGTCAGGGATAATTCTGCTGAGCTGAGCTGATCTGTCATGCAGTTTTCTTAATAAATACAACCATGTCAATGTTATATAACATTTGATTACAAAGAAATTCAGTCTTCTGATGACAGTCATTTACTAAAATCACTATAGAAAACTGCAAATCTCTATAAAACTTTTGCGCTTACCTTATATACGTATTACAAGGTTATATATGGATTAGACCAATGTTCTATTCCTATATCCAATCCAATAGTTTTACTTATGTAAGCTATGTTTACAGTAACTGAATTATTTTCACAAATTAACTTGACATGTAAATATCCCACTCCCTTTTGAGAACCCAATAAAGTTCATGGAACCTAAACACAGAAGACCCACCTTGGTTCTAGTTAAAAATTAATCTAAATGCAGCTTATACCTAGTTACTGCTTTTGCTGAATTTTTAGTGGATTATCAGCAATAACTGCTTTAAAGAAATATGGCTGGCATAGAAAATTGATAACGAGGATATTTACCGTAACATTATGCATAACAAAAAATGAAGAATAGCTATAAAATAGAATTATAAAACAACTGTTAAAAAGTGACAATGACACTGAAAAATGTTCACAAAATATGTGGAAGTAGCTTAAACTTTTAAAACAGGTATGTACTAGTACAGACAGGAAAAACACTAGACAGCAAAATGAAAATCTGGTATGAGTAATCTGAGGGCTTCCCCAGGGGATCAGCAGCTAAGAATCCACCTGCAATGCAACCAAGATGAGGGTTCAACCCCTGAGTCGGGAATATCCCCTGCAGGAGGAAATGGCAACTCGCTCCAGTTTTCTTGCCAGGAACATTCCATGGACAGAGGAGCCTGGCGGATTACAGTCCAAGGGACTGCAAAGAGTCAGACATGACTGAGTGACTGAACAAGCACGCAATAATCTAAACAGGGGAACATGAAAAATGTTTAATTTCCAGAGCTTTTCATTTATTTCTATGCCAGTTTTTTTTTTTTAATACCATGAATACTGCTTTTACAACCAGGAATAAAAAAGCTTATTAAAAAAACAGAAAAATATTTAAAACAGTGTCTGTGATTGGGCTTTAAGAGACTCAAACCATCACAAGCTGCTTTGGGCAATTGTGGAGAGAGTGGACACACACAGCAAAGCTGGAAGTATACAAAGCACTGAACTCTGGAGACAGTCAGGTGGGTCTGTGGTAGTCAGTCTCCAGGAGGAGTCCCGACAACTCCTGCTTCCCGGTATTCACACCCTCCCGTAGTCTCTTCCTGTACTATACCAGCCTTGATCTGTGCGATCAATGTAACACAGCAGAAACGAAGGCATGTCACTTCCTAGAACTGGTAATAAGAGACTGGAAGCCTCCATCCTGGACTCTCTTGTAATTCTCTACACGGGAAACCATGCTGTGAGCAGTCATATGTGAGAAGCCCAAGTGGCAAGGAACGGAGGTCTCCTGCCAACAACCACGTGAGCAGGATAGGAAGCCGACCCTCTGGACTTAGACAAGCCTAGGTGCTCGCAGTCCTGGCTGCCACTTTGATTACAGCCTCCTGAGAGACTGAGTCAGGACTATACAGCTAAAGCTACTTCCAATTCTTCCCCCACAGAAACTGTGAGATAGTTAAGAGTTTGTTGTTCTAAGCTGATGAGATTGCAGTCATTTGTAACTCAGGAAGAGCTGACTATATACAGTTGGCTTACAGTTTTGTAGACTACAGAGTCCTAAGAACTCATCTCAGGAAAAAGCACTTAGGCTATAGCTCATTTTGCTCAAATTCATGGTTCTGATTTTTCTCTTGGTCTGACCTAAATCAGAAAAGATATTTGAATACCTTTGCAAAAGGTTCAGTTCCTTAGATTTGACTTCTACTACCTTCCTTCCCTCACTCCTATTTCATCCCATCTTCTCTTTTAGTTACTACAAATCTAGGGTCACCAGACTCCTGTAAAGAGCCAGATAATAAATATTTTAGGCTTCCCTGGAGGAACTACTCAAGCCTGTTGCTGTAGTTGGAAAGTAACCATGGACAATATCTAAATAATTGGGCATGGCCTTGTTCCAATAAAACTTTATTTCAAAAGCAGGCAGTAGACGGCATTTGGCTGCAGAATTGTGGCTTGCCAACCCTTGCTATAAATGAAACTGATCAAGATCCTATAAGACTAATGCTTCTGCTCATGCAGCACAGCCTATTTCCTCTGTTGATTCAACAGATACTGTTCCACCCTCCCAATTTGCCCCTCTGTACTGGATGCAAACATGTTATTCTCCTATCTTAAAAAATTCTCAACCATACTTCCATTTCTTAAACTCACTTATCAAATTCTGCTTCTTTCCTCTCCCTAAGCCTGCTCTTACCCAAGCTTTGTTAAGATCATCAATGATCTTCAAATCATCAAGTGAAAAGGTGAAAGTGTTAGTCACTCAGTCATGTCTTGACTCTGTGACCACATGGACTATAGCCCGCCAGGCTTCTCCTGTCCACGAATTCTCCAGGCAAGAATACTGGAGTGGATACCATGCCCTTCTCCAGGGGTTCGTCCCAACCCAGGGACTGAACCCAAGTATCCCACATTGCAGGCAGATTCTTCACTGTCTGAGCCACCAGGGAAGCCCAACCAGAAATTCTCAGTCTTCAACACACGTTGCTTAGCAGCAACGACCGAGATAATCACTCTCTTTCTTAAAATATATTTTTTCTTTGACTTCTAAGATATCTTAATCACAATGTTTCCCTCCCCTCCCTCGAATCTCTTCAGCTATTACTCTTCCATCACCATCATTTTAAACTCTGGTGTTCTCTTAGGGTTCATCTTGGACCCCTTTTGGCTAGATACAGTCTTTCCTCATGCTCTCACTCAGAATATTTTTTTACATGGAAAGACACAAATTTATATCTTCAGATTTCATTTCTCCCCTGAATACCTGGCTCATATTCAACTACCAGTTCAATATCTTCAACTGGTTGTCTTAACAGGTAGTCCAAACTCAACTGCCCAAACTCCAAACTGTCCAGACTCTACTCCTATCTAATTTACCTACCCCAAACCGACTCTCTTAGTTTTCTCTTTATTAGTAAATGGCAATTCATTCTTTGAGTTTCTCAGATCAAAACTACTGGAATCATTTTTGACTCCTCTTTCATAGGCCACACCTGATCTGCTGGCAAATTCAAAGGCTCCATCCTGAGAATATATCCACTCCTCAGAAGACCTCCCATGATACTCAGAATAAAATCCTTACTATGATTCCAACTTTTCTTGCCATTCCTTCTACTAGAAGATAAACATATGGCCCACTTCCTCATATCCTTCAGGATTCTGGTCTGTAGAATGTAAGATCCATGAGTGGAGGGAGTTTTTGTTTATTGTTGCATCTCCATTACCTCAGCAGTACCTGACACATACTAAGTCCTTAGGAAATATCTGTTGAATGAAAAATCCCCCAAACCAAAACCCAGATCACTTACAAAGTTGGTGAAAAAATTAGCAAAATAAATTGTGTATATTAACTTTGTCCTCAATTTACATTCTCATAGTGTTTGTAAAACATAACCAGAGCCCCTGATGACTTATAGCAAAAAGGATGGAATATGAGTCAACACATTGAGATTTTGCCACACACTAGCCGGCAAAGACTAATTTTTCTGACACTTACCTAACTTCTGACGACCATAGTTTTCAGATCTGTAAAATGATGACTAACCCAGGAGCCTTGGACTCCTTTAAAATCTACAAACTTCCAAAAGTTGACATATAACTTCAGGCCTGTGTGATGACAGATGCTTCCAAACCCACAGGGAGCAGACCACAGCTTCTATAAAGGTGTGTTGATACGGAAGTACAATTCTGACTTCCTGGAAAAAATGACATGCTATGTAGGAGAAGTATCATATCAGCTGATATAACCTGGTGACACAGAAGTAAAACAAGTTTCACTTTTACAAGATGAAAAGAGCAGTGGGGATGTATGGTGGTGATGGCTGTACAACAACGAGAATATACTTAACACTTATTTAAGGGCTTAAAATGTCCAAGGTGTTAGGTTAGATATGGAAAAAACTGTCTTTTGGTCTCCAACAATAACAATGGCAAGTTGGTAGAAATTTTAATCCTTTTTTCAAATTTCAGTAGAAAACCACGTAAATGAGTCCCTAAGGTCATGTAAGATGTGCAATGTCATACAGCTAATAAATGGCTGTGCGAGAGTTCACATATAGGCCTAAGAAACCCCAAATCTACACTATTCCCAACGTACTATATACCATAAGATTAAGTTCAAGGACACAATGTATCTGAGATAGTCGCACACACTGATGGAATTCTGATTAGACATACAACTAGTTGGATTCTACCTCTAGTATATTTACAAAAATCATGTTTATAGCCGAGTCATAAAATTATTTCCAAAATTTTTTCCAAAGTTATTTCCAAAATTCATGGGTAAGTCCCCTAAGAGCAGAGGCTATGCAGATTTAGTACCAAAAACAACCTGCTTATAAGCTAATAGGAATATACTCAGTTATATTTCTGAATATAAACAGTTTATATTAGTTTAAATAATAGAAACTTAAATAAGTTCCTGCTTACTTTTAAAGGAAAAATGCTAAAATTTGTGGATGAATGCTTACAATATTCTAACATTTTACGATATTTGTCAAAATGATTCTATAAGGTAGGCATCAAACAGATGAATAAAAAACAAGACAAGACTGTACAAGGGATTATGCACCTTCAATATTAATTAATGGAGAACTGAACAGAGTCCATCTGATGCTTCCAACTGCTACTGCTTATAATGACATGGATATTCACAGAGAACTCAAACTGAAAATGATTAAAATAGCCTGTTCTTTCTCCTATGTTCCTCATTTCAATGAACGGCATCATCACCCACTTGGGCTCAAGAATAACTAACTTCATGGCTATTAGGATGGCTGCTACTACAAACAAAACAAACACAAAACAGAAAATAACAAGTGCTGGTGAGGATGTGGAAAGACTGGAACCCTTCTCCACTCTTATTGGGAACACAAAATGGTACAGCTACTGTGGAAAACCTCATGGTGGTTCCGCAAAAAGTTAAAAACAGAATTACCGTATGATACAGCAATTCTCCTTCTTGAGTATATATACCCCAAAGAATCGAAACTGCCATAAAAAAGGAGAAGAAAGAAAGAAAAACAAGGTAGGGTCTCAAAGAGATATCTGTACACTCATTCATAGAGCATTCGTCATAGTAGCTAAAGTATGGAAGGAACTCAAGTTCAGTGGCTGAAGAGGTAAGCAAAATGTGGTATAAACATACAATGGAATAACACTCAACATGAAAAGCAAGGAAATTTTGCGGTCTGCTATAACATGGATGAATCTTGGGACACTGGGCTAAGTGAACATGAGCTAATCACAAAAAGACAAATAGTGTATGACGCCATTTAGCTATGGTACTTAGCATCGTCAAAATCATAGACAAAAGGTAGAATGGTGGCTACCATGGGCTACAGGGAGGGAAGACTGGCGAGTTATTGTTTAATGAATACAGAGTTTCAGTTTTACAATGAAAAGAGCTATGGGGATGAATGGTGGTGATGGTTGTAGAACAATGTGACTGTATTAATACCATGAAACTGTACACTTAAAAATAGTTAAGATGGCAAATGTGATGTTACTGTATTTTACTACAAAAAAAGGTGGAAATAAAAAACTAATTACACAGAATTTAAAAATTAAAAAACAAGTACATTACCAGTTATTTACTGCTCCATAATAAATTAATCTAAAACTTAGAGGCTTAGAATAACAAACACTTATTATCTTAGAGTTTGCGCAGCTTAGCCAGGGGTGCTAGTAGTTCAGGGACTCTCACGAGGCTGCACTCAGGATGCTGGCAGACTGCAGTCATTCGAAGGCTTAAATAGAGCTGGACATGCTGCTTCCACGATGGCTCACTCACATGGCTGTTGGCAGGAGACCTCAGAGTCCTCACCATCTGGGCCTCTTCACTGGGCTGCTCGAATACCCTCATAACATAATAGCTGGCTTCCTTCAGGTAAGTGATCCAAGACAGCAAGGCTGAAGCTGAAACGTCTTTTTTTTAGTTTTATTTATTTACTTTACAATATTGTATTGGTTTTGCCATACATTGACATGAATCCGCCATGGTGAAATGTCTTTTATGATCTAGTCTTGGAAGTCATACAATGTTATTCAGTCAGTCTTACTGCCTTACTCAATGTGAAAGAGAATCACTTACAAAAGGGTATGTATGAATAACAAGAGGCAAAAATCTCTGATGGGCATTTTAGAGGATAGCAACCACAAAAAACTTTACACAGAAAAGTATAAAACACTGCTAAGAAAATGTAAAGACCATCTAAATACTGCTCTAAGTCATGTTTATGGACTGGAATTCACATTATTGCAAAAGTATCAATCCTCCACAAATTCATCTACAGACTCAACTCGATCTCAATAAAAATCCTGGCAGGGTTTTTCTTTTTGGTGGAAATCAACAAACTGATTTTAAAATTTGTATGGAAACAGTAACATCAAGAATATCCAAAACAGCATCAAAGTATGTAGAAGGTTGTCAAACTAGACTGTCCTGCCAATAAATCTATTTTACTTTTAATGATATATACATTTAAGATGTCAAAATAATCTCAAATTTATAGAAAAGTTGCAAGTATAACCCCAAATGATTTTTTCCCTGTGCTATTTGATAGTAAGTTGCTCACTCTATATCACTGGAACACCTCTGCATTTATTTCCAACAAATGAGGACAAGCATCTACAAATCATAATGCAGCCACCATCATTGGGAAATCAGCATGAACACATTTCTACCAGACACTCCTCAGACCTTATCCAAGATTCTGCACTGGATTAGAATCATGCACTGCATTTAATAGTCATATCTCTTTGGTCACCTTCAGTGTAGAATTCCTAATATTTTCTTTGACTTTCATGAAGTTGCGAATTTTAAAGATTACTGACCAATTTTTTCACAGAATGTCCCTTAAGTGAATTGTATGATGATCAGATTCAGGTTATGCATCTCTGGCAGGAAGAACAAAAAAGTGATGCTGTTTTTTTTCTGCCTTCATTTCTTTTTAATAGGTTTCATTCTTTTAGAGCAATTCAGGTTCACAGCAAAATGCTTCTTTGTATATAAACTTGTAATGAGTGAAGTCGCTCAGTCGTGTCTAACTCTTCGCGACCCCATGGACTGTAGCTTACCAGGTTCCTCTGTCCATGGGATTTTCCAGGCAACAGTCCTGGAGTGGACTGCCATTTCCTTCTCCAGGGGATCTTCCCAACCCAGGGATTGAACCCGGGTCTCCTGCATTGTAGACAGACGCTTTACTATCTGAGCCACCAGGGAAGTCTTGTACTGGGACATAGTAATTTCAAATTATTTATGTATTATCTATGGCTGCCTCCTATTTACAGTGGCTAAGATGTGTACTATAACGGATGATTTGGCCTGCAAAGCCTACAACATTTAACACTTGGCCCCTTAAGAAAATATTTGCTGACTCGTATTATATTGACTAAGAAGACTTATTAGAAAGCTATAAAGACAGTGTGGTATTAGTGAATGGATACAGGAAGAGTTGACAAGTTTGTACCCTTATGAATGTAATATGCCCACTTTACATCTCATCTGAATACCAACTGGAAAATTCCTAACCTGTTTAAATCTACAGTTTCACTGGATTTTGAATACATTGATTAAACACACACACACACACAAAGGGAAGACATTATGATGAGTTTGTAAGAACTGACTGACATCAGGGGAAAAGAAAATGATCAAGACAAACTTCATTAAAAATCTGTCATTAATTGCTGGATGAAACTGAAAACTGAGGCCATTACTAAGGAAACACACCCAACACAGTTCTCCCATTTTGATCTATATACTTTATAAAGCATTGATTTCAACTATGACAGCCATCACAACAAATACAAAACAACCTCAACCCTAAAACCAGGCCTTTGAATCACAAAGTGTTAATAACCTCCACTAGAAAGAAGACCCCAGGTGTGTAGGGGTTCTTGTATATATTATGGTCTGGCATCATCTGGAAGAGAGCCGAGACAATTTATTTCTTACTTAATTTTTCCAGCATTATTGAAATATAATTGACAGTAGAATTATATACAAAGTACACAATATGATCATTTAATACACTGATTATTTTTATGAATGAACCAAGTCTTTCAAAAGCTGTAATGAAGTATTCAATTACACTGTTCTCACTAAACAATATTTTAGTGCAAAGTATTTTTTTTAACTACTAAGAATAAAACATCTTCACTTAAAATAGCTAATAAAATCTCTTACTATTTTTCAGTTTGGATTTACAGTTTATGGCACACATCATATAGTTGCACAGTAACACATGTACATGATTTGAAAGCAAATATACACATGAGAGCTTCCAGAATTCTGTATGGATGGGGGTACATGATCAAAAAGAGATTACTCCTCTGCAGGAGAGGTACTCAAAGGATAACTAGTTCAAGAATAGGAAAGAACCAATTTTAGAGTGTACATTTAGAAACTCAAAGAGGAACTTGATAGTAATTTTATGTTTGTTCAACTTAATTTTTAAAATGGGCTTGTTTTCTGTCTTTTTAAATTTTCATCTTTCTAGTATTTTATTTTTTACTCTATTTTACAAAAGTATCAGTCTGCTATATACAGAAAACTTAAACAGATCTTTATCAGAGATCATTTCAGAAGCACGGCTGCAGAGAACACTCAAAAGGCAAACTTGATCATGATGCTTCCTAAATTATTCCAGTGGCTCCCCAGAGGCTTGAAATGAGGGCCTTTAAGATCTGGCCGCAACTCTCCCAATCCTCTCTCCCCCAGGCCCTTTCTGCTTCCCTACCTTACCCCTCAGGAATACACCACACTCCCTCTAAAGGGCACGGCATGAATTTTATTCCCTAGTTCTGAACACTTGATGTCCAACTCAACGTGATTCATCTCCTTTATCAAACTCCTGTTCATCCTCCTGTGGTCACTTCTGGGGAGTGCTCCCTGTTGCTTCAGTGGGGGTTCAGTGCCTTCCCTCATATGTGTCTAGCACATATTGTTGTGTGCCTGGCACACAACAGTGCTTTTCACTCAATAAATATTAAACAAAACTTATGTTCAATATTCACCGTACCTACTGTCTCCCCCCAAATGTTCTATACTTCTATTCAAAACTTTACACTGTAGTGAGAATAAATGGATGTTTATGAGCTTCAAATATTAAAAAAAAAATTTATAATTTCTAAAGAAAAAACCTCTCAATTACTGTCTTTCTTCTCTTTTTCACTTCCTTTATGAGACCATTTTTGCCATCATGTTCCAGTTTTGGAATGAAGAAAACACACATTAGTAACAACTTTCATCTCAAAATTACTTTCATATGACTGCCTTAAAAGGGAATGTTTCTTTTTGAACCCATCTGCCTGACTGTGACACTGTGACACAGATTTAAAACAGAGGTTTATTGACTAATATAACAAAAATAACCTACAAAAAGGAAATTTGCTGCTGTTTATCCTTGCCCCAAGACCTTTATTGTAACTGATTATACTGACATTAAGTTGAAAACAAATTCTAACCCAAATGATGTTACAATTATAATTAAAAGAGCACTTCATGTTTTTAAGATTTAAGAGTTAAGGAAACCTGGTCATATTTATCAGTAGAGAACCAGCAAAAGGCAATCCATAGGCAGAAACAGTTTCCTACAGTTTGCATAAATCTGTCAGATGATGACATATTCTATACTGCATGACAACACTGTTCTTAAGAAGTTACTAAAATTTCACTAAGAACACAGGTCAGCTTACTATCTTACAGTTCTCTACGGCAGTAATGCTCTGATAAGGATTACTCCTGAGTTTTAAACAACCAAAAAAATACATATTCTGGACTGTACATTTTAACTAGTCTTTTTGATTGAAGAACACATTGTCAATATTTGTATCAAAGCTTTAAAGATGTAATAAAATTAGATACAGTTTAAACTCGTAAGAATAACAAACAGTAGTTATTTAACTACTTACATTGAAACAACAACCAAATGGACAGCTGGGATTTGGAGGAAAATGAGATGAAGGCTGAAACTAAAGTATTTCTGGAGTAATATAATCTTCTTCCTTTACTTCCTAATTTAAGAAAAGAGCAAGCAACTGTTAACTAGATAATCTTAAAAGTATTCACATATACTTTCATTTATTTTTTTTACATGTTATTAGTTTTTTATTTAATTTTAAAATCTTTAATTCTTACATGCGTTTAAAAATTTAAATTATGTTTCACTTAGTCTAATAGCAGCATTCTCTAAATACTTAGTAACTGACAGCAGGGGACATGGACCAGTCAAGTTGTGATAAACCTTAACACATCCAAGATGGGAAAACCCTGGGAATTCAATCAAGGCTATAAAAGGTAAAGTTTAGCTCCCCAAATCATCAAAGAGTGATATCTCCTGTTTACCAAGTATACTTAACACTCAATATACACACATCTGGTGCAGTGGTAAAGAACCTGTCTGCCAATGCGGGAGATGCAAGAGACATGGGTTTAGTCCCTGGGTCGGCAAGATCCCCTGGAGTAGGAAATGGCAACCCACTCCAGTATTCTTGCCTGGAAAATCCCATGGAGAGAGGAGCCTGGTGGGCTACAGTCCACAGGGTTGCAAAGAGTCGGAGACAACTAAGCACACACACACATATGCATACACACATCAAAAAATAATAATAATCATGAGACTTTTTCAACAAGCCAGTAATCAAAATAAGCAACGTAGCCATCAGAAGCAGTATTTGGATAGGATGATATTTTAATTTCTGAGTTGTATTTGACGAAAATTGAGTTCAGAATTTCATGTCTCACAAAGTCTTCAACTTAACTGAACAGTTAAAACTTTTTTTCTTGATAACCCAGAATCATAATGATCAACTATTACCCTGTTCCCAGAGGCGACTATGAATGTAGGGCAGTTTTCCCTAGATTCAATAGCTCTAGAAGACGGAACTCTAAATTCTACTGTCATGCTGCAGTCCTCCTGCCTCGTCCCTTCCTTTCACAGCTGTCCCTCACTCATCACTAACTGCCCACGTGCCTTCAGAGCACCCCTCCGTCCCCAAAAACTATCCGGAAGCAAATTACTAGGCTTATTGCATTAGATATAAAATAAGAGTAAGTAGGTTCTGAAAGACTTATTACTATTCTCTTGAGCACTGGACACATTATAGCGTTTAGTGTTAGGACTTTCCCTTTTTACTTTGGATGTTCAAAGGTATCTCCCCCCTACACTCCCCCCCCCCCCCCCCGCCAACATTTGCTCTGAAACTTTACTTTCTAATTCTCAATAGGGAACATCTTCTACCTCTTAGGGTTGTATTTGGATGATTACATGGAAATAATGAATCTGAAATGTTTGGGTGAGGGCCTGGCATGGAAGGAAAGCTACAAATTCTAGTCATTTCTTTCTCCCTCTCTAAGTACATTTCATGTTTCAAGTTGTAAAGTTTGACCCCAAACAAGTGAATGTTGCTGTATTATTTTTAGAAGCGTGTGACCAAGATGGTTAGGGAGCTAACTAAATACATGAAGGATGTGTCTCAACAGGCAGATGCTTGGGAAGCTGGCAAGGGAGTTGCATGGCTGCCATCTCCAATTATTTGAAGAAAGGTACATGTGAAAATGACTATTCTTGATTCTGTCAACAGATGCACTGTTTAACAAGGGCTCAAAAACATATTTGTGTGCTAAGTGCTTCTCCAGAGAAAACAGGAATAAAGAGAAGCCACAGGATAATAGACTACAGTTCAAAACAAGGATGGACTTTTAAATTAAGACATCCAGAAATAACACATATTTCCACAATACCACTACAAGTGGTTAAGCAATGGCTAGTGGCCGAGGAGCTTTTGAGGAGATTTTTGTAAACAGTGGAAGAATGTATTAGCTGCCCTTTGAAGACTTGTTCTAACTCTGTAAGAGATGATACATTTTATACACAGTCCAAAATCAGAAGCTCTTGTTTCTACGTTTATTTTCACACTAAAAATAAATCCTAAAGAATACTGGAAAAGTATAGATGCAACACAAGAGCCACAGTATCCAAAATTATTTGTTTGACTTCACGATAGTACTTACATATCAGTTGTATGACTAGACAAGAGTTTAGATTAGAAATGCTCCGAGTGATGAAAAGTATTTTCTTTTTTGAGCAGGAAAATCACAACTGCATCAACAGCATCGTCACCATCACCATACACTCAATGTCATGAAAAGGAACTGGGAACAAGCCTTACTTTAGGAAAAAAAAACGCTTTGAAGATGAATCATGTAACATATGGACACAGACAGAGCTTGAGAATCCAAGTAAATGAAAGAAGAGAGGAAGGAAACTAATTATAAAAATGCGTTTCAGCAATCTGTAGGAATGCAGGAACTCCAAGAGAGTTGGCTATAACCCCCACTCAGAGAGCTAAAGAAAACTACATAAAAAAACACGCAAGAGAAGTACAGAAAAATCAGCCACAATAATCAAGTTGTTATCATTGATAATGTAGGTCCTCCCCTCACTTCTATAGGAGAGATACCTGGAATGTTTTAGTTTAAACCAAATATCACCTGTGTTTGGTTAGGTAAGAAAAAGTGCTACTAGTAAAGGCTACTTTCATCAGCTAACAAATGTGATTTCCCCCTTAAACTTCAGATATTAATATCCTATTCATTACTTTTGGTTTAATTTCATAAAAGTGAGCGAAAAATGACCCGTTGCCCCTAAAGAGGCATTAAACATGGTTTGTCTGCCAGCACAGCCTCTTCTTGTGGGAACCATTCTCGCCTATTACAATTACAATGGGACTATATATCCGGGCAGGACTACAAAGCAGGACAAGAGACACAGGCCAGCCAGAGTACTCTACTCCTTGAATGAGTGCAAGAGACAGGCTCTTTGATGAATCTGGAGATGAATGTGGCTACCACACAGTCTGCCAGTACAAAAAAGGAAAGAAGCAGAGCTGGGGAAGGAGAGAAAGCCTGCACACTTCTGTTGTGCTTAAGGTAGCCTAACCTGGATTTCTGACTCTTACAACTGAATGAATGCTAATGGTTTATAGGGTCTCTATTTGCTTCTTACAGCTTAGAAAGGAAGAGTTTCTCACTGCTTAATGGCAGAATGAAGTTAAAGGGGTCTACACTGTCTTTGATTAGTCTTTAATTAATCTAATACTTCAGTACTAGACATGTGGAAGAATTATGAACAGAAGATTTAGCTTTTATTCCAACTCTCCAAAAAGCCACATGGCAAATTAGAAAAATTAAGCAAGGCTTGTGGTTAACTTCATTACACTCTAGGAGAAAATCTTTGAAAATCACAGATCTTAAGGACCTGTATCCAGAACTCACAAAGAACTCTTAAGACATAATAAGAAATATAATCCAATTTTTAAAAACTGGGCAAAAGATTTCAGTAGACATTTCACTCAAGAAAACAGGTGGAAGACTAATAATAAGCACATGCAAAGGTACACTATCATCCGCTGCTGCTGCTGCTGCTGCTAAGTCGCTACAGTCGTGTCCGACTCTGTGCGACTCCATAGATGGCAGCCCACCAGGCTCCCCCGTTCCTGGGATTCTCCAGCCAAGAACACTGGAGTGGGTTGCCATTTCCTTCTCCAAAGCATGAAAGTGAAAGTGAAGTCGCTCAGTCGTGTCCGACTCTGAGCGACCCCACGGACTACAGCCTACCAGGCTCCTCCATCCACGGGATTTTCCAGGCAAGAGTACTGGAGTGGGGTGCCATTGCCTTCTCCGTATCATTCACTACAGAAATGCAAATTAAATTCTCAACAAGATACTTATTTATACCCAACAGAATGGCAATACATTTTTTTTTTAAACATGATTAACAATTGTTCATGAAGAGGCAAAGAAACAAGAATTCTCAAATATTGCTGGTGGGAATGCAAAATGATGTATTAAACATCAACCTACCACACAACCTAGAGATTTCACTCTACATTACCAATGAGAAATGAAAACATATGTCCATTAAAGACTTCTACATGAATGTTCGTAGCAGGATTGTTCACAATAACCAAAAAGGGTAAACAATCCAAATGTCCATCAACCAGTAAAAGGATAAGCAAAATGTAGTATATTCATAGAATGGGAATTAACTACAAAGGGGCATAAGAGATTTTATGCTAAAGAGATGAAAATGTTTTAAAACTGGATTGTGGTAATGATTTACACAACTCAGTAAAGTTACTAAAAATCACTGTAAATCTAAATTGGGTGAATTTATGGTATGTAAACCATGTCTCAAAAGTTACTCAGAAAAAGTGAAAAGAGACTAGAGAAGTCAAAATAAGCAAGCAGAAATTATGAACCTTGACTGGGTCCTGGATCAGCAGGAAAAAAACAGCTATTAAAGACGATAGGAGACAATTAATGAAACCTGAACTTGGACTAGATATTAGATGATATAATGAAATTATTGCCATATTTTCTTAAATATTACAATAGTAGTATGGAAATACAGGAGAATGTCTTCATCCTCAGAAGATGTAAACTCAAGTACATAGAGGTGAAATTTCATGTCTTCAACCTTCTTTCAAACAACTCAGAAAAATAAAACCATCTACACTTTAAAAGTAAAGCAAATGTAGCAAAACAATAACTGGTGAATATAAAGCGATTAGTAACTACTGGCTTTTAACAATGTACTCTTATTAACTTTTTTGTAAACTTTTCAAGGCAGCAAAGACCTACAGTATAGCCCAGGGAGCTATAGCCATCGTCCTGGGATAAACCATAATGGAAAATAATATAAAAAATGAATGTGTGTGTATATATATATGTATATATATATGAATTATTTTGCTGTACAGCAGAAATTAACACAACACTGTAAATCAACTACACTTCAATTAAAAAAAAGAAATCTTTCAAAGCACAAAGTTGGGGGAAAAGATTCCTCATTTTATATTCTCTCTTTAAACACTGTTTTTATTGAGGTAATATTAGCTTACAACATTATATAAATTTCATCTGTACAACGTATGTTTCTACTTCTGTATCCTACAATGTGCTCACCAAGAATCTACTTTCCATCTGTCACCACACAGCTTATCCCCTTTATCTATTTTGCCCTCACCCCTGCCCTGATCACTAGTACTCTGTTCTCTGTATTTGCTTTAGTTTGGTTTCTTCACTTTTTTTTTCTTTTTATATTCCACATGAGTAAAATCAAAAGGTATTTATCTTTCTCTGACTTATTTTACTTAGCATAATAGTACTTAGCCTCAAAGTACATGTTGTCACAGATGGCAAGATTTCATCTTTTTCATGGCTGAGTAGTATCCTGTGGTGTATTTGTGTGTGACTGCATACGTGTCTGTGTCTGCGTACACCACATCTTCTTCACCCATTCATCTGCTGATGGGCACGGAAGCTGTTTCTAAACCTTGACAATCATAAATAAGGCTGTGATGAACCCAGCAGTGCATACGTGTTTCTGAATTCGTGTTTTCCTGTTCTTTGGATAAATACCCAGAAGTGGAACACCTAGATTATATGGTAGCTCTCTTCTAGACTGTTTGAGGAGTGTCCATATTATTTTTGATAGTGGCTGCACCAAAAGACGTTTGTTCCTTGGAAGAAAAGCTATGACAAACCTAGACAGCGTATTAAAAAACAGAGAAATCTGTTGGCAACAAACCTTTGCTAACAAAGGTGAATATAGTCAAAGCTATGGTTTTTCCAGTAGTCAAGTATGGATGTAAGAGCTGGATCATAAAGAAGGCTGAGAGCCAAAGAACTGATGCTTTCGAGCTGTGGTGCTGGAAAAGACTCTTGAGGGTCCGTTGGACACCAAGGAGATCAAACCAGTCAATCCTAAAGGAAATCAACCTTGAATACTCATTGGAAGGACTGATGCTGAAGCTCCGATACTTTGGCCACCTCATGTAAAGGGTCAACTCATTGGAAAAGACCCTGATGCTGGTAAAGATTGAAAGCAGGAGAAGGGAATGACAGAGGATGAGATGGTTGGATGGCATCACTGACTTGATGGACATGAAGTTTAGCAAACTCTGGGAGGTGGTGAAGGACAGGGAAGCCTGGAGTGCTGCAGTCCATGGATCGCAAAGAGTCAGACTCGACTTAGTGACTAAACAACAACCAACAGTGTGTAAGGATCCCCTTTTTTCCTGCATCCTTGCCAACACTTGTGGTTTCTTGCCTTTTTGATAAAAGTCATTCTAGCAGGTGTGAGTTGATATCTCACTGTGGTTTTGATTTGCATGTCGCTAGTAAATGGTGACACTGAACATCTTTTCATGGAGCACTCTCATTTTAAAATGCAAATGTAATAGGACTCACTGATATAGTTCACTGTGCATTTCAGAAAGAGGCAGAGATGAGGTATACTGTCATTTCTTTGGCTGATACAAAGATCAAATGAAATCACATACACAAAAGTGCTAAGTGTCAATTTAAAAAAATTTAGTCACTTAACACTTTGTACCTTTCCAGAACAGAAACACAGAATTAAATCTAGCATCCTATTTGATCACTCCTGTCTATAACTGGATTTCCTCAATTTTGTAGTCAACACTGTACAAACAATTCTTCAAAGCACTGTCAGTGTTCAATATGAATAATTCCCTTTCAGCACTCTAATTTGGGTATTTCGTCTTTCTACTTACTATACCACAATCTGTTAACAGTGTTCTTTTAAACAATTTAGAGTTTTAATGGCTTAAATTCAGACACAGTAATGTAAGACAGGAATCCTGTAATGAATCAAAAGGACTGTTCACCTGGGAAGTTCAAAAAAAAAGCACTGAATTAAACACTTTAAAAGTAAATTTATTAGTATGTGAATTATACCACATAAAATTGACAAATTCATCATTAAAAAAAAAAAACCAGCCTCCCCATCCCCACCCCAATAAGCAAAGGACATAAAAAGACAGTTGACAGGATTAAAAAAAATCAATGACTAATGAATGTGCAAAAAGTTCAAACAGTTGTAACCAAATACATATATACTATATATATATATATATATATATATATATATATAAACTTTAACAAAACATACAAACAAGGGTGAGTTTAATGATCCGGGCCAAAGCAAAGGACAAGAAAAGATAGAGCAAATGGTCGAGTTTTATTTTATTCTGAGGGATCAAGAAAGCTCAGCAAATAAGATTAAATGAAGTAACAGATATAGAGAATTATTTTAGTTGTAGTGTAGACACAGGAAACAGGGAGCTCTCAGAGACTGACAGGGTAGTCGTAAAGTTACCAACAGTCCAAGCACTAAGGGACTAGGGCTGGTGCCCCAGACACTTAGGATCTCAGAGGACAGGGAGTTTCTGTCACAGGGAAGTGTTTTAGGCAGAAAGATGAAGGAAGACGAAATGTCCTCAGACTAAAATGATGAGGGAAGGGGAAATAAGGCAAAAAACAGAGAACAGAAAAGATCAGCCAACTGCAAGCCCAGATATCAGGGTAGCAGCATGTAGCAGAGGATGAGACCTGAGGATCTTCAAGGCAGGAGAGCCCCCAACCACCACCTGCCCAAGGCTGAACTGTCGACTAAGGAGGCAACAAGACCCAGAGAGAAAAAGGCAACATAGATCCCAGGAAAAAGTGGAGACAGACAACTGGCCACAGACCAACAGTACTTACCTGGGGGGTGAGAGCTCCTCAACCTAGAGACCTACCAGCATTTCTGGGACAACAAAGATGGACTTACAGGTCACAGACTGGGATTGGAGGGGACTTCTAGGGAAGCACAAGGGACAAGAAATTAATAAATATCCCATCACCCTGCACTCCCGGGAAAGGAAACAGAATGACTGAAACAGGAAATGAGATGTGGACTGCAAGTTCACAAAATGGACCTAGACAATCTTGAAAGTATAAGAATCTACAGAAAACATGATACTTGAACTTTCTGGGTGAAGTCGATAGCAGTGAAATGCACGTGTTCTCCAGAACACAGGAGACTGAGCACTGGTATGTGTCCACAGCTGCCATGTGAATGGGATGTGCCCAGGGTGCCAGCATCTGATTCCACACCAACACACACCTGCAGCCAGAGGCCTAGGTCATTTACAAATGAGTTCTGGAGGCCAAATGGACCCTACAAACATGCCCACAATCACCCCATATTTGTGTACCATGGGCCACCCCATGGATCAGTTCAGTTCAGTTCAGTCGCTCAGTCATGTCTGACTCTATGCGACCCCATGAATCGCAGCACGCCAGGCCTCCCTGTCCATCACCATCTCCTGGAGTTCACTCAGACTCACGTCCATCGAGTCTGTGATGCCATCCAGCCATCTCATCCTCGGTCATCTACTTCTTCTCCTGCCCCCAATCCCTCCCAGCATCAGAGTCTTTTCCAATGAGTCAACTCTTTGCATGAGGTGGCCAAAGTACTGGAGTTTCAGCTTCAGCATCATTCCTTCCAAAGAACACCCAGGGCTGATCTCCTTCAGAATGGACTGGTTGGATCTCCTTGCAGTCCAAGGGACTCTCAAGAGTCTTCTCCAACACCACAGTTCAATAGCATCAATTCTTTGGCGCTCAGCCTTCTTCACAGTCCAACTCTCACATCCGTACATGACCACAGGAAAAACCATAGTTTTGACTAGACGGACCTCAGTCGGCAAAGTAATGTCTCTGCTTTTGAATATGCTATCTAGGTGGGTCATAACTTTTCTTCCAAGGAGTAAGCATCTTTTAATTTCATGGGTAAACTCATCTAATTACAAGTCTGACTTGCCTTATGCTTTTAACCTGTGGCACCCATGACTCACTGAGTGAAGATTACAATGAGGCTCAGAAGAATTACATGGAGAGGCAGGAACAGAACTTAGGAATGGTTGTATGAACTGGGAAACTAAGGATCAGTACCTCACCTCAACTATCATTACACTTCGCTGCTGCCCTTTAGGTAAGTCAAGCTTCCTGCATCTGACATCTACCGACATTAGTATCACAGAAATAGTGAAGGACTGTAGTCATTGCAAGGAATTTCCATAGTTAAATTAATATCTAGTGTAATGTTTATCTTTGTACATGCACAGAGAAGATAATACAATAAAACAATCAGCATCTCTATCAAAGACACTCTTAACGCCACTATTTAACATTGTTCTGGAGATAGTAATCAAAGCAATTAGATATGACAAACAGAAATATAAACACTGGAAAAGAAAAGGATAAAACCTTTATTTACAGGTGACATAACTATATATCGCAGAGTCGGACACAACTGAGTTACTGAACAACAAGTAACTGTGTATCTGGGCCAAAGAGAAGCAATGATAAAATACAATGGATAAGAAAATTCTGTTTATAATAGTAACAACAAAAGACAAAATACGTAGGAATAAACCTGAACTGTTCAAAACTTATGTAAAGTAAATATAAATCATTCTGCAGAGACAAAATAGTGGATTTAAGAAAATGAAAAGATTTCGCTTATTTAAGATTAAAGGTGTTCCAACATCATCAAGAGATCAGTTCTAAGTTAAATAGTAGGTTTAATGAGATCTCAATAAAAATAGTGAGCTTTTCAATGGACTTAGACAAACTGATGCCAGAGTTCAAAAAAAAAAAAAAAAAGACATGCAAGACTAGTAAAGTACATTGAAGGAGGGCAATAATGGGGAACTAGCCCTACCAGATATTGAATCATATACAAAGCCTTTATGATTAAAACAGTGTAGTACTTACTGGTACAGGAATAGTCAGACATACAAAAGAATGAAACACACCCAATTACATATGGAAATCGAGTACATGATAAAGGGAGCAAAGTTTTTTCTTAAAAGTAGCATTAGAACAAATGGAAAGTCATGTGGAAAAGATAAAATTAGACCCATTCCTTACATCAAAACAGAAATATACTCCAAATGGATCACAAAACTGAATGCTCTTTATATTATAAATAAAACTGTATTAGTACTGAAGAAAGCATGGCTAAATTCCTCTCTAACCTGTGGGTAGCAAAAAGGCTCACTATGACTAAAAACCTAGATGCAATAAATTTAATATATTTTATTACCCAGAAACAAAGTTTTGCAAGTCAAAAGAAAAAAAAAATCCCATGTACCACTAGCAATGCCAAAAGATAACTGGGCAAAGTATCTGCAATATATGGCAAAGCTAAATGACTAATATTCTTAAATATAAAGAAGTTTTAAACTCTGAGGAGAAAAGACCAAAATTTATTTAGAAAGTGAGTCAATAATGTGAACAATTTTAAACATACAAAAAAATGTCCCTTAAACATATGAAAAAAATGTTCAATTCACTTGTAATATGAGAAATACAGATTAAAACTACACTGAGATACCATTTCTCATCTTTCAGATTAGCAGAAGCTGCAGTACTCATATATCACAGGTGGGAATTCAAAATACTACAATCCTACAAAGAAAAATTTGGCAAACCTAACAAATGTTACATATGCATTTACCCTGAAGATATGCTTTCAACAATGCAAAGAAACAAAGATTAGCATTATAACATCACCAGTAATTGAAAGATACTGGATATTACTTGCAGTATAGTGTGTTGGTCTCTCAGTCCTGTCCACATCTTTGTGACGCAATGGACTGTAGCCCCTCAGGCTCCTCTGTCCTCGGAATTCTCCAGGCAAGAATACTGGAGTAGGTTGCCATTCCCTTCTCCGGGGGATCTTCCCAACCCCGGGATCAAGCCCTGGTCTCCTGCATTGCAGGCAGATTCTTTACTATCTGAGCCACCAGGAATAAGGATATCATTAAGAACTGAGGAAGTTTGGGAACTTCTGACAAAGTCCTGTGTAGGCTTTTAAGAATGCATGGGTACCTGTAGTTATGAGGTTACTATAGACTGTGGTCAACAAAATTTATAATAGGTTAATGAAGGCACTGTCCATAGTAGTATAAGGTAGATTTTATGGCAGATCACAAGGGGAGTAACTAGCCCAGTCTTGAAAGTTGTTTTTTTGTGTGTTGTTTTGAGGGATGGAGTTGAGAGAAAAAAAATCGAATCAAGATACAATTTTTGGAGAGGTATAAGTTAAACTTATATGTGAAATTAAGGATAAAAGGAATTTGTATTTTTTTAATTAGCAAGAAGGAGGTGTGAAAGGGTTTTAAGCATGGGAATATCAAGAATGCTCTAACCCCCAAACCGTGGAGAAAAGACTGGGCGGGGAGCCCCCAGTCAGAGGCTGAAAGGCTGCTATAAAAATCCAGAATAGATCTAGACAGGGCAGCAGACCTAACGCATCTGAATCACTCAGTAGTGGGCAGCCTCATTTTCAGCGGATTACTATGCTAGCTTCTCAACTGCACAAGAAGGCAGAGATCCTGTGGTTTAGAAGACTACAATCATGATCTGTTTAGAAACTGGGGATCTTTGCCCCACCTTCACAATGTATTTGGGGGTAGAAGTCATTTCATAATCTTGCTGTGTTTTATTCTCCAAGACGACATTGACAAACCCTGATATTTAGTTTCAATAAGTGAATTCTGCAATGAAACTGGATCCCAGACTTCAAAGAGATTATGTGTGTCAAGCATTATGTCTGTCTACTGAGTTTGATACAGGACTCTAGTTGTGGTGTATTTTAAGAACACTAATATATTTTATGGAAGCCTGCTTTTTGGATCAGAGAGAATACCCGCTGATGTTGAGAAATTAAGTTTTCACCTGCAGATGTAATAAGTCAAAGATACAAATTCTTTTCTATAATTTATTCAAACATCTTTAAGAACTTGGAGCTTTAATTTAATTTTTTCTATATTGTAACCAAATCCTTATGAGCACAATAAAGTAGTAAGAAAGATGTTTTAGAGCTAAAGAAAACAAAACGAATAACTGTTACTAATGGGGGCTGGAGTATAAGTTCTCGTATCTCCTTCGGTCCAAGAAAGAGCTAAAACACAAGATTTCAGGAAGGTCACTACAAACAAGCCTCCAATAGTCTTCTCAAATAGGGACTATTCCGCTACTTGAAAGGTAAAATGTAATCATCAAACACCAAAGTTGAGTTCCTAATAATTTACTCTCCCAGGTCACTTACATGAACAATGCCCAACCATTTTTTCATCATGGCACATGCAGAAGGGGATAACATATGAAAGGTCATAAACAGAAGACTGGCTGCTGTCTGAAGCCACCTGGCCAGGGTCAGTGGTTACCCCAGGCCCCATTTGATGGCCAAGAATACTGAGGAGATCAGTATCTTTGCTTTCTCAAAGCTCAGCTAAATCAAAAATTGAATTTTTTTCTCAGTCTTTTAGGACTAATTGCAATAGCCAATGCTCTCAGCAATCATCACTTCAAAATCCAGATGATGTTACTCACTAGTGGCCCAGCTTCCAGCAATTAACTGCACTTGGCCTTAGTAAACTATGGAAAAGTTACCTCCTGTAGTGTGGAGATTAAAAATAATACAAGTAAAGTTCTTATCACAGTGCTTGGCAGGCAGTCAATGTAGGAGGACTGCTATTATCAAGAGGGTTGTTAAAATAAGGGAAATCTGACCTCTGTACAGTGGTTACATCACTGAGATAAGAAACTGCAAGCTTTGGTCTCCTTAGTGTCTAAAATGAAAAACTTCATAAAACAATGAAAACCATGAACCATCTCCCTAGTTCTTCAAAATCACAATCTTTTCCCCATGAATACTCACAGCCTCTTAATCCAATATTTTAAAAGTAACTGACTTTGCAATCCATGTACACGTGCATATTACACTGGTACGCACAGATACAAGAAGTGAACTGATAACATTTATTTCTGTTCTGCAGAAGCTAAGCTTGGAAAACCAGCGCAGGACCAGACAGTTGGAGAGAAAAGAAGGTATCAGCGCTTTTTTATCTGAACCTCACTACAGTGAAAATAACCCAACCATCCACAGGCAAAAATTATCTCCCTGCACAAATGGTAGACAATATTCTTTCCTATAATTAGCCCCTTTTCCCTGAAAGCCCTGCAAAGAAAGTGTCCTATGAAGAATTACTTCAAAATAATTGATACAGATGACTGCACACTCAGCAGACACACTGGAGAACAGCATCTGGATCACTGAAAAATCGTGTGAAAGTGGCTAATTGGTAAGTCATGTCAAGGTCATAACAAGAGAACTTGTTATGTCAGACTTCATGCATCCACGGGAAAAAAAAATGAGCCATTATAAGCAATTTTGTGATGTACCACACTATCCCAACAGTGGTAACTCCCAATTTTCTGTTTGATTAAGATAGGGTATGGTTACAAACTCCAAATACAATTTACTATCACCAGGAAATCCTGATAATCCTGGGCAAAAAAAGCTCAAGTGTAAACATTTCCGACTGAATACAAGTTATTATAATGCTCAATCACAACACCCCGAATATAATTTTAATCTTTCATGGTAGGATAGTTTTGGAAGGATGGCAAAGGATTCTTCTTGATTTGTCCTTTGACCATGCTACAGAAGGGAAAGACAAAGCAAAATCTGCATGTGCCCCAAAACTGAAACAAAAACACAAACAAACAAACAAAACACCTTAGCCCAACAAAATAAATGACTACTAGAAGGCTACTGTGAGATCACCTACACATTCATTCACTCGGTGAAGAATTGTGTGAATAACTTCTATATTCTGGGCACATGCCATGTAAGCACAGGGATGAGAGACATGACTCTGACCCTGAAGACATTCAAAAACTAAAAATAATGTTTTAAGAATCACAAGTCATTTTATAATATTGCATTAATAGAGACAAAAACGTAAGCTAGTAAGACACACTGAAATACACTAAGAGGAATAACTTTCCTTTAGTGGAAATGAGTTTACTAATGAAATGCGTTATTCAATATGTGGAGCATGATTAAAGTCGGAATTTATTTCCAGGACAAGAATTAACTCATGACACATATTTTATAACGATCTTCTCCCCGCCTCCCCGCTCCCGACACAATTCGTAAATTAGGTGCTTTTCAGCTTGACAGGTAGGGCGTGGTCCTGGAGTTCTCAAACAACGTCAACGACACTTGGATGAGCTCTCACAAGTCTGGACATTCAGGTTCCCAAGAAAAGGCCAGTCAACTCCCTGATTCTCCCTAAACCTTGAAACAACACTGCCACCTCTCTGCGCCGTCACCTCCGCCCACTTACACACACATACCCAGCCTGGAGCACACACATCACATCTTTCACTTTTGGAAAACCTTTAGAACGAACCACGGAGGAAACACCCCCTTGCTCAAAACACCCTTATCGCGTCCTCGTTTCAGAGGCTTGATTCCTGACTATTGGCTAAACCTGTGCAAGAGCCCAGGACCGGCTATTTAGTTCAGTGCGGACCATCTAATGACTTCGACCTGTAAAACCCGTTCCTTTAACTGGCACAAAACCCCACCAGAGATGTTTAAAAAGCAACTGCCCGCAAACAGACAAGGAGTGGAAGAAAGGGAAGGAGGGGAGAGGGGCGGAGTGAGGCGCGGGGACTGCGGCGTCGGGTCCCCCAGGTCGCGGGCACCGCCCAGGCGGGGACCTCGGCGCGGCGGGCTAGAGATGCAGGGTGACCTTCCGACGAGGCCAATTCAACGGGGTGCCGGGCTCGGGGGACCCCGCCGCAACCGCCCGCTCTCAGGAGGTGCACTAGCCCACACAGCGGCGAACACGGCGCCCCGGATTCCAGCTCGGGCTCGTCCCGCAGCTGGTTCCCGGGCAGAACGCGGGAGGTGCAATCTCGGCGTCCGGGCCCTGCGTCTGGGCCTCGGATCGCCGCCGCCCAGACACACCCCCGCCGCCGCCCAGGCGGCCCCAACCCCTCCCGGGCCGGCCCGGGTGGGCACCGCTCACCTGCACGGCAAGCCGGTCAGCAGCCCCGTGGGCTCCGGAAGCCGCGGCTGAGCTGGCTCCAGCCGGATAGTGCTCCGCTCTTGTAGTCTAGGAGGCTCCGCGCCGGGAGCGGCAAAAGGAGTCCGACAGGCGGCGGTGGAGCCTGGGCGGCAGGAGGAGGTGGAGGAGGACTCCGGGCGCTCCGCTCTCAGGAGATCCACCCTCCTCCTGGCCGCTCTGCAGCAGCTGCCGCCGATCACTTCCGGGGCGCTGGGGAGTGGGGCGGAGCCGGCTGGGAAGCAACTTCCTGTCTGCGAGCGGAGAGGAGGGTGGGGGGCCGGGGCTGGAGAACAATGGCCGAAGGGCGCGGGCTCTCTTGTGTCCACTCTCTGAGTGTTGAGGGCGGGCTTCACGGCCTTTACGGCGGCTCCACCCCCGGCTCTCTGCGCTGGCGAGGTGAAGTCACCTCCCGGGGGCCCGGGAGTGGCCGCGGGCCTCGCTGAGTTTCCCGGATCTCGGCGCCACGACGTCCTTGTCTCTCTTCTGGGGACCAGGAAGGGGTTTTTGGAAGGAGGGGGAAGAGCGGAGGCCGCCATCTTGCTTCTAGAGGGCAGCCCCTTCTCCCGGGGTGTCCTAGGGTGGAGGCAACTTTTTTGTGAACGGGGTTTCCCGAGTGGAGCCGGCGACGTGGCTCGTCGAGGGCCGAATCCCGGGAGATGAGTCAGTCGCCTGCCTGGCTGGAGGGTCTGGTGGCCGCCCTGGGCTTCCTATTCTCCTGCTGATCCGTGGAGAACTCGCATCGGCGAATAGTCTGGGATCCTTTCCTGGGATTCCCGAGCCTCCTACGACACTGCGGCTCTGATGTCTGGTGTGGCATTGAGATCAACCCGTAGCCTCATCGTGTAATTTGGGAACCTAAATTGGAAGTAATTCCACTAAATCTTTTGCTTTATTTAATCCATCCACAGGTTCGAAATAAGATCGTTAGACTTAACATCCGTTAGCAGCTACAGTCTTGTCTCTTGATACTTAACTCCCTTCTCCAGCCTCCCCACCCTCCAACTGAGTATCAACTCTGCGCTAACACAGTCCATTCAAAGGATGCCCAGTCTAATGAAAACAAATAGTTACGGTTGGAAGTGTAGTATATCAAAATATAGAGAGAAAAGAATGGATGAGTTTATTGAAACTGCTTTAAGCTCTTAAAGTGGGGATTTTACAGCACCAGAAATGGGTGGAGATCCTGGCAAAAAAGGACGTGCAGCAAAGGAACAAATAGTATTGAAAAGTCTAAGTAGTAAGTACAGTTCAAGCCTGGACTGCTGAAAAAGATGAATCTGAAGTAGTAGACAGGAGCCAAACATGAACCGTCTTATGCTGTGCTGAGACAATGAATAGAGGAATGAACTTGGACAGATTGATAGTACGTTAAGTTGGTGGATAGAAAGCTGAGGGGAGGAGCAGAGCAAGCAGAGCTTGTAGACCAGGGGCCATTACAGAAATCAAGAGAAAAGAACTATAATGTGAGTGGGAGTGAACATCCAAAGATGAATTCCTAAAGTGCAGAATGCCAAATGAATTGGTTATGATAATTGATTCATGGGGGGCAGGTGCTTGCTGGGTAAAAGAATGGAGATGACTATAAGTATGCCTTGTCCTGCTTTTGAGGGGAGGATAAAGGTGTATTTTACAAATAGGGAAGGATTGGGATGGGTAGGGTGCAGATAATAAATGCCATTTTTGGACCTGGTGGATTTTAAGCGTGGATGGTGCCGTCTAATGGCAGTTGCTATATATATCTAGAGCTCTGGGTAGGATGTGGTATGAAGTAACAAACACCACAGGCTTGTATTACCACATTCAAGCCAACTGTGCAGTCTCACTTCATTGAGCACAGATTTAAAACCACTTCTCCTTTCTTCTAACTTTTTCTTGGGAAAAATGGTGAAATATTACATTTTAAAAATCCCCATTTGGTGATATATGCTTAATAGCCTTCTAAGGACAATAAAAGTTAGGCTTGTGCCAGTTGCTAAGTCGCTTCAGTCATGTCTGACTCTTTGTGATCCCACAGACTGTAGTCCACCAGGCTCCTCTGTCCATGGGAGTCTCCAGGCAAGACCACTGAAGTGGACATTTCCTTCTCCAGGGGATCTTTCTGACCCAGGAACAAACTCACATCTCCTGTGTCTCCTGCATTGCAGGCAGATTCTTTACCACTGAGCCATCTGGGAAGCCTATAAAAGTTAGGTTTGCAAAAGCTGAATACGACAATTATAGCTAGTATAGCATAGTATTTTTAAGAGTCTTTTTTTGATTTTTATTAAAAGCAGATGAGTATTTATTTATTTGGCCCCGTGGTACACCATGGGGAATCATAGTTCCCTGACCAGGGATCAAACCTATGTCCTCTGCTTTAGGAGTGCAGAGTCTTAACCACTGAACTGCCAGGGAAATCCCTATCTTTCTTACTTTAATTAAATTTTAAAAATGTAATAGTTGACAAGGCTTTAGTTAAACTGGCCATAGATGGAGGATTGAGGATGTTAGACTGCACAGATACCTGTTGAATGGAGAACTAGAAGGAGGATGACTCAGAAGAGTGAGCAATGGAAACACAATGAAAGACAACTTCAAGTTAGTCAGCCTGTCTCAGCTGCTTCTTGGTTGTTTACAGCTATGCTAACCTAGCTTAAAATAGTCAGAAATAGAATGGATCATTTTTGAGCAGAGGCTTCAGAAAGCCACAAATAGCAAAAGCCCTATAAATAATAGCTACAGCAACAAACCAAAGACTAATTATTAGTTATTCTATATTCCTGTATAACAGCATTTTTTAA
Source organism: Ovis aries (assembly GCF_016772045.2). Taxonomy (NCBI): domain Eukaryota; kingdom Metazoa; phylum Chordata; class Mammalia; order Artiodactyla; family Bovidae; genus Ovis; species Ovis aries. The sequence continues at coordinate 82,910,776 of NC_056057.1, forward strand.
ATACACAAAAAAATAAACTCTCACCTTTAGTTCTTAGATTATTCAAATACATTATTCTCAATTTTCCTGGAATAGAATTACATTTAGGTGTAGTAAACAACCATATAATGGGTAATATACTGAACTCTAAATGAGAACAATGATCTTGAGGTCCAAAGTTCTTTTCACCATATGACCCCAGCAAAGTCATTTAACCTCTCAGTGCCCTAGCTTCTTTGACTATAAAATAGAGTTAATAATAACTTTCTACCAGTCTGCCTCTCAGAGATATTACAAGAAATAACATATATATTGCTTTAAAAGCTCTTTGAGGTACTTGGATGAAAGGGCATAATGGTAAGTATGTTATTAATAATCAGCACTAATATCCAGTAGAATGCATAAGCATTTCAAAATTTGCTTCCTGAACAACTCAAAGAACATGAAGGATTCTGTTTTAAAATATACTTGGATTTCTTCTTGACTTGTTCATTTAATTTTTATTGTTTATAAACCTACCTTATTTATGAGGAAAAAAGGTAAGAAGTTTTAGTAACTATAATTCTTACATTTGCTTGTAGCTAATTATGCTTTTGGGAGAAGTGTAAGATAGGTATGTATGCTTTTGTCAGAATTACATTTTAGAATTAATGATCAGTTTACTGCAGTCATTTAACTGGAATTTTCTATTAAAGCATTACTCACATCCCCATAGAATAGTAATTTACATGTAGTTACATGTTTGAAGTATGAAGGTAAGTGCATAAATCTGTCATTTTCATCATTGTTTGATCAGAAATATATAATACATAGTCCTCTGAGGTCTTGTCCGGCATCTATCCCCAAAGTAGATGAAATTTTGCCTCTTAGATTGCTGCCCTCAATATTTCTCTTTTGAAAGGTGTATGTGTATATAAACATTCATTTAAATATATTCATGGCTATATAATGTGCATGTTTATTTTATATACCTGCTTATATATCAATTTATAAAAAATATATTAATGTACAATAAATATACATATAGTAATGACAAAAGCCGTGTAGATGTATTGGGAATAAAGTGAGAAAGTAGTTGGTTACTAGCAGTTTATCCCTATTGGTGGAAAAAGAACTCAAAATACATGTTTTATTAGAGTTGTAAATATTATCTGTAATACCCATGGTATATTAACATTTGTATTTCATTTTGTTTTCATAACAACTTTGTAAGACATGCATTGTTTAAAAAAAAAACAGGCTCAAGGGTTTGAAGATTTGCCTAAGAGCTGAAAGACTCGCTACAAATTGTCAAGTAGCCAAGTCAAACTCAATCTCTTACCCTGAGACTCTCAAATTAGCCTTCTTTCTAGGACTTCATAGATTGCTACCAGCTTAATATGGCAGTTATTTGCATTTCTGGCTTATGACTGATTGCCTGTTAGAATCTCAGAAATCCAGCCAAATTAAAATTTTTTAAACTTAAACTGCTATTCTTATGTTTATAGAGATGCCTTTACCACCTTGAAGACATACATTTTGTTTTATTCATCTTCATGGTGTCAGGCGTAAGTAATCAAAATATTTTAGGGATAAGAATAAAAAGTATATTGTGATGATTAGTTGAATAGGAAAAATAAGTGATCACCTTAGAAACTTTTAGGTGTGTGTGTCCATTTTCAGCACATTTAGGTAAAATTTTATTTTGATTTGTTTTTTAGCTTAAGTTTATGAGACTCATAAGTTTATGAGACTCTGTTTCCTGCTTCACTTTTACTGACATTAGGCCTAAAGGGGTAGATTTACATAGGTGCCATGACAGTTGCTTGTGTAATGTTTCTGCCCTAATGTTGTGGCCACTCTAGTGAGAATGCATAAAGAATGGAGGTCTGACATTTAGACTTTATAATCCTGCCCTTCATTCCCACTTTTGTGGACCACGTATTTCCATACTTGTTCTGTAGGGATTAAAGGCTAAGACCACTAGATCAGTGGTTCCCAAGTGTGACTGCTAACTTCAGAACCACCTGTACAGACAGTCCCTGATTTTATGATGGTGTGAAAGCAATACATGTTCAGTGGAAACCATACTTGGAGTTTCGAAGTTTGAACTTTTCCTGGGCTAGCCATATGGGCACAACACTGTCTGTCATGAGGCAGCTTCCAGTCAGCTGCGAGACACAAGGGTAAATAACTGCTTTATCTCCAACCATCCTGTGCCCAGACAACCATTCAGTTTTTCATCTTGACTACAGTGTCAATAAATTACATGAAATTTATAAAATAGATTTATTATAAAATAGGTATTCATGTTAGCTGATTTTTCCCAACTGTGGGCTAATGTAAGTGTTCTGAGCACAATTAACTGACTAAGCTCAGTTATGATGTTCAATAGGTTAGATTTTTGACTTATGTTATTTTCAATTTATGATGGATTTATTGAGATATAACCCCATCATAAGTTGAGGAAGATATGTTTAGCTGTAAAGGAAATTCAGATTCTTGAGCCCCATTCTAAACAAAGTAAGTCTTGGGTAAAACCTTATATGTATATTATATAAATTTAAATATATAACAAATATAAATAGTTCTGTTTATAGCTATAACACCTCCTTCAAATTCTAATCAGTTAGGTTTGGGAAGTTCTGGTTTACTAACTTACCCAATGTCACCCAGAACCCTAAACAGAGCCAGAATGGACTCAAATTTTATGAATCTGAGTTAAGCACTTTTCAGTGGACTTTTGCAGTCCTTTCACTGACTAAGTATGATGGGATGGAATGGAGAAGTGAAGGAAAAAATAGCAATTTCAGTTTAAAATTTTTTTCTACCATATTCTGCTGCATGGTTTTTGGATTAAATGAGTTAATATCTATAGAGTACTTAGAACAGTATCTGGCACATGTCTAGTACATGTAGGTGAAATGTTAAATGAGTAGGTTAAATGTTAAATGAATGCTATTGTGTAGAGCATTTACTTTGCTCAGGGTTAATAAGCTAAAATTGAATTAGATATAAACATTTTCTATGTAGAAAAAAAATGTGTATAAATAACAGTGGCATCCTCAGCTTTTGTGTATGTGTGTTTTGGAAGCCCTGAATTTGTATAGCTGAAAATACCTCTATACTGCTTCTTTTCATCTTTTTTGACACATTAAGAGAAATGTTAGGAATTATTAAATGACGTTTTGGATTTGTAGCTGTATAGTATTTTTATATTCTTTTATTTAAGATGTAATTACAGTTAAAGTGCATTAGATGATATATTTTGGGCTTTCCTGGTGGCTCAGACGGTAAAGATTCTACCTGCAATGCGGGAGACCTGGGTTGGACAGATCCCCTGGAGCAGGGCATGGCAACCACTTTAGTATCCTTGCCTGGAGAATCCCCAAGGCCAGAGGAGCCTGGTGGGATACAGTCCATGGGGTTGCAAAGACTGAGACACAACTAAGTGACTAAGCACAGCACAGCATAATGTATTTTATACTGTCCTTCTATCACTGAATTAGCTCTAAAATTGATTTTTACTATTGTGAAATCAAATATTCATTTTTTAGAAGCCATTGTCTGCTTGGATTGATCTTGCAAATGAAATATTTCCCTTGAATTAGGGAATAGATATGCTTGGTTCTATTTAATGTCCATCCTTCTCTTCAGGTTTCTTTCATAATCTTTCAACCTTGAATAAGGTTTTATACTTTTTAACTATAAATAAAACTGTGCATTTTTCTCACCAGTAAATGAAGAATCTATTTTGATATTGTAAAGAGCTCTTGATTACATTTTGACAAAGTCTGTGAAAATATACCTCTGGTCAGGATCTATCATTGTGAAAATTAATACCCATTTTAGTTTTGTTCAGTTTTATAAGTTGTATTATTTTTCAGAAGAATTACTGCATACCTAGCATCAATATCTAGTGAAAGTGGAAGTGTGAGTTGCTCAGTTGTGTCCAACTCTGTGACCCCATGAACTGTAGCCCACCAGGCTCCTTTGTCCATGGAATTCTCCAGCCAAGAATACTGAAATGGGTTGCTATTCCCTTGTCTAGGGGGGTCTTCCTGACCCAGGGATCAAACCCAGGTCTCCTGCATTGTAGGCAGATTCTTTATCATCTGAGCCACAATTCTTGGGCTTCAGTGGCTTCTGTTAATATATTCTTGTGTGTCTGTGTGTGTATGGGTGTGCAGGTGGGTGTGTGGGTATACAAATACACAGAATACCTTCATATCTTCCTGTAGAATACAAATCTAGTCTTTAATATACTTCATTAAAATGAATTATTGTATCATAAACAAATTGATTTGTCCTAGAAAAGGGTAAAGGTGAGGATAGACTAGAATGAAAAAGTATTTATAAAATCAGGATGAATCTGGTAGGTAGCAAGGATTATACCAGAAGATATAGATCTAAGAAACCAAAAGAAAGCATTAGATGCCATCCATTGGGAAGCAACTGACTATTTGAGTCCAGAGTCAGCCAAGGAAAGGGAATTAGATTGCCATTTATTGAATATTTATTATATTTCAAACATTGTACCAGGCACCTTACAAAAGAAGGGGTGTCTGGCTATGTCCCATGAATCTGGATGGTTTGAGTCTTGGGGAATCAGAGAAAGAGGCATAAATCTCTTTCCTGGTTTTACACTGAGAATGAATTACACTATGCAGGTCAGTCCTTCTGTAGAGGTTTGTGGGGTACATATTATGGTCAAGACACAAATCTCCTGAGTGTTCTTATTTTTGCCACATTCTCCTTTCTTTGTTTTCTTTCTTTTTCTCCATTTAAAAAATCACCCATTAAACTTCCGCTACTTCCCATTCCATCTATTCTTCACTTCCTGTCTCTCCATCTTTACCTCTTCTCTCAAGTCATTTGTTCAAGGACTTTGCTACATGTATCATCCGAATTTTTAACTTACCTAGACTACTGTGCTGGATATTTTATAGGCATTCAAGAGATTATTGGCTATGGAAATCTTTTAGAATGATAAGCAAATGGCATTTCACTTATATCTTGGCATCTTAGTCAAGTGAAAAACTGTATATCTTTATACTCTTAAAACAATAGGCATTTTTGTTGACTTCAGGATTATTCCATAGTTTCATTAATTTTCTGAGAGACAGAAAAAAATCAAGGGAGGATGAGTAGATACTATGATCTTTGGGTTTGGCCTGAAGGTTATTAAGGATTTCAATGAAAATGGAATCCATGCAGAGGAAAGGCCCAAAACAAAACAGATGAATTAATTTCCTAATGCTGCTGTGACAAGTTATCATAAACTTAGTGGCTTAAAACAACACACGCTTATAATCTTACAGTTCTGCGGGTCAGAAATCCTACCCAGTGTTCACTGGACTACAGTCCAGCTGTTGGCTAGGTACATTCTAGAGTCTGCTTGTTTTCCTTGGCTCATGGCTTCCTTGACCCTCAAAACCAGGAGCATCATGTGCCTACCATCTCTCTGCTTCTCACAATCCTTTCTTCCAGTTCTAAGGACTCTGGTGATTACATTGAGCCCATCTGGATAATCAAGATAGCTTCTCTACCTTAAAATCAGCTGATTAATTCCATCTGGGACCTTAATGTCCCTTTGCTATGTAACCTAACCTAATCAGAGATTCCAGGGATTAGAACATAGACATCTTTGGGGAGATGGGTATTATTGTTTTTTTATGTATTTACTTATTTTGGTGGCTCAGGCAATAAGGAATCTGCCTGCAATGCAGGAAACCCAGGTTTGATACTTGGGAAGGGAAGACACTCTGGAGAAGGAAATGGCAACCCACTCCAGTATTCTCGCCTGGAGAAATCCATGGACAGAACCTGGCGGGCTACATTCCATGGGGTCCCACAGAGTCAGACATGACTGAGCAACTAACACTTTCACAGTTGACTTAGAGAGAGGGGTGTTATTCCATCTACAACAAAGGAAAGGATCCAGGCAGTCCTAAAAAAAGGGACAAATTATGGCTTTAAGTAAATGTCATACTTTGGAGGAATAGATGGCAACAAAGAAGTGCTAAAGACAGGATAGTTCATGACATTGGAAATAACATTTTCACAGATTGGAGGAAAGAACTTGGATATGTCATGTAATTATTACAGAAAACAACACAAAGGCAATTTGTACTGGCATAAAATATTAAAATTTCAGGAAAGAGTTCAAAGTATACCACTTATCTCTTGAAAGACTCAAAAATAATCACCATAGGCAACTTAATGCAAGTCATTCAAACAAGAAAGCCTGTTTCTCTGAAGTTTAATAAAAATTACAAAAAAGATTTTACTCCACAATTACACAATTTGATGAATTTTGTATTGTAAATTGCTAAACAATTTTCTATGTCTTCTTATAACTCCTAGGTAATGTACTCTTGGAGCTTAATGTTTTAGTTCTATTTTGATATTATGTCTGGGATCTTCTAGTTTGCTTCTAAACCTAGAGAGAAAATCCTGGGTATGTCTTTCTGTATGCACAAACACAGCAACTCGGGTGTTCTTTTTCCCACCATTTACCCCAACTGAAATGGACTGGAATGGGTGAATTTAACTCAGATGACCATTATATCTACTACTGCAGGCAGGAATCCCTCAGAAGAAATGGAGTAGCCATCATGGTCAACAAAAGAGTCCGAAATGCAGTACTTGGATGCTATCTCAAAAACAACAGAATGATCTCTGTTGGTCTCCAAAGCAAACTATTCAATAGCACAGTTATCCAAGTCTATGCCCCAACGAGTAATGCTGAAGAAGCTGAAGTTGAACGGATTTATGAAGAACTACAAGACCTTTCAGAACCTACACCCCAAAAAGATGTCCTTTTCATGATAGGGGACTGGAATCCAAAAGTAGGAAGTCAAGAAACACCTGGAGTAACAGGCAAATTTGGCCTTGGAATGCGGAATGAAGCAGGGCAAAGACTAATAGAGTTTTGCCAAGAAACTGCACTGGTCATAGCAAAAACCCTCTTCCAACAACACAAGACAAGACTCTACACATGGACATCACCAGATGGTCAACACCAAAATCAGATTGATTATATTCTCTGCAGCCACATATGGAGAAGCTCTATACAGTCAACAAAAACAAGACCAGGAGCTGACTGTGGCTCAGATCATGAACTCCTCATTACCAAATTCAGACTTAAATTGAAGAAAGTAGGGAAAACCGCTAGACCATTCAGGTATGACCTAAATCAAATCCCTTATGATTATACAGTGGAAGTGAGAAATAGATTTAAGGGCCTAGATCTGATAGATAGAGTGCCTGATGAACTATGGAATGAGGTTCGTGACATTGTACAGGAGACAGGGATCAAGACCATCCCCATGGAAAAGAAATGCAAAAAAGCAAAATGGCTGTCTGGGGAGGCCTTACAAATAGCTGTGAAAAGAAGAGAGGTGAAAAGCAAAGGAGAAAAGGAAAGATGTAAGCATCTGAATGCAGAGTTCCAGAGAATAGCAAGAAGAGATAAGAAAGCCTTCCTCAGCGATAAATGCAAAGAAATAGAGGAAAAAAACAGAATGGGAAAGACTAGAGATCTCTTCAAGAAAATTAGAGATACCAAGGGAACATTTCATGCAAAGATGGGCTCGATAAAGGACAGAAATGGTATGGACCTAACAGAAACAGAAGATATTAAGAAGAGGTGGCAAGAATACACAGAAGAACTGTACAAAAAGGTCTTCACGACCCAGATAATCATGATGATGTGATCACTAATCTAGAGGCAGACATCCTGGAATGTGAAGTCAAGTGGGCCTTAGAAAGCATCACTACGAACAAAGCTAGTGGAGGTGATGGAATTCCAGCTGAGCTACTTCAAATCCTGAAAGATGATGCTGTGAAAGTGCTGCACTCAATATGCCAGCAAATTTGGAAAACTCAGCAGTGGCCACAGGACTGGAAAAGGTCAGTTTTCATTCCAATTCCAAAGAAAGGCAATGCCAAAGAATGCTCAAACTACCGAACAGTTGCACTCATCTCACATGCTAGTAAAATAATGCTCAAAATTCTCCAAGCCAGGCTTCGGCAATACGTGAACTGTGAAATTCCAGATGTTCAAGCTGGTTTTAGAAAAGGCAGAGGAACCAGAGATCAAATTGCCAACATCTGCTGGATCATGGAAAAAGCAAGAGAGTTCCAGAAAACATCTATTTCTGCTTTATTGACTATGCCAAAGCCTTTGACTGTGTGGATCACAATAAACTGTGGAAAATTCTTCAAGAGATGGGAATACCAGACCACCTGACCTGCCTCTTGACAAATCTGTTTGCAAGCCAGGAAGCAACAGTTAGAACTGGACATGGAACGACAGACTGGTTCCAAATAGGAAAAGGAGTACGTCAAGGCTGTATATTGCCACCCTGCTTATTTAACTTCTATGCAGAGTACATCATGAGAAACGCTGGACTGGAAGAAACACAAACTGGAATCAAGATTGCCGGGAGAAATATCAATCACCTCAGATATGCAGATGACACCACCCTTATGGCAGAAAGTGAAGAGGAACTCAAATGCCTCTTGATGAAAGTGAAAGAGGAGAGTGAAAAAGTTGGCTTAAAGCTCAACATTCAGAAAACAAAGATCATGGCATCCGGTCCCATCACTCCATGGGAAAGAGATGGGGAAACAGTGGAAACAGTGTCGGGCCTTATTTTTTGGGGCTCCAAAATCACTGCAGATGGTGATTGTAGCCATGAAATTAAAAGACGCTTACTCCTTGGAAGAAAAGTTATGACCAACCTAGGTAGCATATTGAAAAGCAGAGACATTACTTTGCCGACTAAGGTCCATCTAGTCAAGGCTATGGTTTTTCCTGTGGTCATGTATGGATGTGAGAGTTGGACTGTGAAGGCGGAGCGCCGAAGAATTGATGCTTTTGACCTGTGGTGTTGGAGAAGAGTCTTGAGAGTCCCTTGGACTGCAAGGAGATCCAACCAGTCCATTCTGAAGGAGATCAGCCCTGGGATTTCTTTGGAAGGAATCATGCTAAAGCTGAAATTCCAGTAGTTTGGCCACCTCATGCGAAGAGGTGACTTATTGGAAAAGACTCTGATGCTGGGATGGATTGGGGTCAGGAGGAGAAGGGGATGACAGAGGATGAGATGGCTGGATGGCATCACTGACTCACTGGACGTGAGTCTGAGTGAACTCCGGGAGTTGGTGATGGACAGGGAGGCCTGGCGTGTTGTGATTCATGGGGTCGCAAAGAGTTGGATACGACTGAGCGACTGAACTGAACTGAACTGAACCTTCATGCTCAGAAAAAGCCACGAGGGTGGAGATTTATGTAGCATAGAACAGTTTCACTTTTTCCTATCATTCTTGCTGGGCCACAAAATTATCATTATCAGACAGAGTGAGATTAAAAGTATCTGTTCCTTTAGAATTTGCCTGAGGTTTTCTAATGTGAAAAACCTAACTATAGGTGGAATGTAATACACTAGCCTTCTTTTAGTTGCTGCTGCTGGTAAGTTGCTTCAGTCGTGTCCGACTCTGTGTGACCCCATAGACAGCAACCCAACAGGCTCCTCTGTCCCTGATTCTCCAGCCATTTCCTTCTCCAATGCATGAAAGTGAAAAGTGAAAGTGAAGTTGCTCAGTTGTGTCCAACTCTTAGCAAACCCATGGACTGCAGCCCACCAGGCTCCTCTGTCCATGGGATTCTCCAGGCAAGAGTACTGGAGGGGGTTGCCATTGCCTTCTCCCTTTTAGTCGCTAAAAACCTATTAAATGAGAAAGAAAGTCTAAATCTTTAGTGTCTGTGTATTTTTGAAACAGCAATTTAAAAACTACAATCTATAGCTCTCCTCTCTTTTGTTTCTGACTCATTGGGCTTATATTTTCTTTCTTCTGAGCACAAAAAAATCTAGATGTCCCAAAGAAATATATATGGAAGAAATAAATTAATATCATAATGGAATTTTAAAGTTGTAGGAGACTTTGGAAGTGGTCTAAACCAGAGAATTTCTTTAAAAATGGTTTTACTATAATCCATGGTGTGTGTGCTATGTCATGTCACTTCAGTTGCATCTGACTCTTTGCGACCCTATGGACTGTAGCCCACCAGGCTTGCTGCCCATGGCACTCTCCCGGCAAGAATACTGGGAGTGGGTTGCCATTTCCTCCTCCAGGGAACCATCCTGACCTGGGGATTGAACCCATGTCTCCTGTGTCTCCTTCACTTCAGGCTGATTCTTTACCACTGAGCCATCAGGGAAGCCCATGATCTGTGGAAGAAGGGCAAAGGTCCTGAAGCCCACCAGTTTCCATTTTCTAATGAAAAGAGATCAGTGCTGGTAAAAGCATCCATAGAAACTGAAGTAGAACCAGTTTCTAGTCATCCTCAAACCAGCTAGTAAAAAGGATAATCTACAGAACGAATCACTCACCTATGAGAACTGAAGACAGGTGTTGCTTTCTGGGGACCCATGGGAGCCAATGGTGCAGTTCCAGTCAAAGTCCAAAGTACCAAAAGAGCTAATGATGCAAGTTCAGTCTGAAAGCCAGCAGAGCAGAGACTCAAGAAGAGCCAGTGTCTCAGTTTGACTCTGAAAGCAGGAAAAGGGCTGATGTCTCAGCTCAAAGGCAGTCAGGCAGGAGGAGTTCTCTCTGATTTGCAGGAGCATCAGCCTTTTAATTCTATTTAGATCTTCACCTGATTGGATGAGAGCCATCCACTTTAGGGAGGGCAATCTGCTTTACTCAGTCTATTGATTGGAAAGTTCATCTCATCCAAAAACACTCTCACAGTTACACTCAGAATAATGTTTGACTAAGCATTATGGCACCTCACGGTCCAGTCAAGATACCACATAAAATTAACCATCACAGCCCAGGAAGCAGGGTGACAACTCGCAGTAGGCTGCAAATCATGCTTACAGAGTCATTTTCACCTGGTCTGGTTTCTCACCAAAACAAGAATCTCAGCGTCGTTGCTGGATGGCATGTTACATTTACCTGAAGAATGTCTCACTGTAATTTCAATTTGTCATACTTCTGGAACTACTCAGAATAAGTGTGTACTCTGTTCCATAGTATAGTCTATACTAGCCTTTCCGACCCCTGTTATATTCTCCCAAGTGATTTTTTTTCCAAGTTAAATATTCCCAGCTTATTCTTCTAATCTGTTATATGATTTCTCTGACACACTGCCATTTTCTCAGTTTTCATAAAACATGATGCCTTAACCTGAACACATTATTCTAAATGTGTTCTAACTCCTTTATACTGAAAAATAAAACAACTTTGAGTCCCCACTTACATTCTTCCCATAAAAGGAATTTTTTGTTGAGAGGATCACTGAAACCATTATTTTTGACTATAATACTAATAATGAAACTAGCCTTAATACAAGTTGTCCAAGTAGTTTACATAAATGAGCCACACACACACACACACACACACACATATGTGAATCTCTTGACTGAAATACATATACATCACATTTCCTGCAATGTATCACTTTTCTTGAGACTCAGAGTCAGTGGAGGTCACACTGAATACCTAATTATCCTGATTTTCTTAGGCATCTACCCATCTCTTGTGACTCAGGTGAAGGAGACTCATTCCTAGCACAGGAGTAAATCCGGATTGGTCTAAGCCAATTAGGGTATTTCCAAATGGGCGCAATCCCCCTTCCAAGGAGACTGGTTTAATGGCAGGCATGTAATACAGTTCTGGCCAATTAGACATATAGGAAAGTTGGCTGGAGTTGCTTCTTGGAAAAATTTCCTCATTCATAAACAGAAGATCCCAAGAAATGGCCTCTTTCCTGCCTCTGGATGTTATAACTGGATGTATTGCCAGGCTATAGCCATTTTACTATCAGCTGAAAATGTCAGAGTGAAGAAAGATATCGAAGGAACTGGAGTCCTTGAGACCACCAAAGCCCCCTCTAAAATTTTCTGCCCTTACTCTGTGAAAAAAGAAAGTGAAAGTGAAAGTTGCTCAGTTGTGTCAGACTCTTTGTGACCCCATGGACTATATAGTTCTCTAGGCCAGAATACTGGAGTCGGTAGCCTTTCCCTTCTCCAACGAATCTTCCCAACCTAGGGATCAAACCCAGGTCTCCCACATTACTGGCAGATTCTTTACCAGTTGAGCCACAAGAGAATCCCACCCTTCCTCTGTACTTCCAATCATACAAGACAATGAATTCTCTTATTGTTTAAGTCAAACTAAACCAGGGTTTTATGTTACTGCTGTTGCTAAGTCGAGTCAGTCGTGTCCAACTCTGTGCGACCCCATAGACTGCAGCTCACCAGGCTCCCTCGTCCCTGGGATTCTCCAGGCAAGAAGACTGGAGTGGGTTGCCATTTCCTTCTCCAGTGCATGAAAGTGAAAAGTGAAAGTGAAGTCGCTCAGTTGTGTCCGACTCTTCACGACCCCATGGACTGCAGCCCACCAGGCTCCTCTGTCCATGAGAGTTTCCAGGCAACAGTACTGGAGTGGGTTGCCATTGCCTTCTCTGAGGGTTTTTTTGTTACTTGCAGCCAAGTTCAGTTCAGTTCAGTCACTCAGTCGTGTAGGACTCTTTGCGACCCCATGAATCGTAGCACGCCAGGCCTCCCTGTCCATCACCAACTCCCGGAGTTCACTCAGACTCACGTCCATCGAGTCAGTGATGCCATCCAGCCATCTCATCCTTGGTCGACCCCTTCTCCTCCTGCCTCGATCCCTCCCAGCATCAGTCTGCTGGAGTGAGTCAACTCTCCGCATGATGTGGCAAACTACTGGAATTTCAGCTTTAGCATGATTTCTTCCAAAGAAACCCCAGGGCTGATCTCCTTCAGAATGGACTGGTTGGATCTCCTTGCAGTCCAAGGGACTCTCAAGACTCTTCTCCAACATCACAGGTCAAAAGCATCAATTCTTCGGCACTCAGCCTTCTTCACAGTCCAACTCTCACATCCATACATGACTACTGGAAAAACCATAGTCTTGACTAGACGGACCTTAGCTGGCAAAGTAATGTCTCTTCTTTTCAATATGCTATCTAGGTTGGTCATAACTTTCCTTCCAAGGAGTAAGCATCTTTTAATTTCATGGCTACAATCACCATCTGCAGTGATTTTGGAGCCCCCCAAAAATAAAGTGTGACACTGTTTCCACTGTTTCCCCATCTCTTTCCCATGGAGTGATGGGACCGGATGCCATGATCTTTGTTTTCTGAATGTTGAGCTTTAAGCCAACTTTTTCACTCTCCTCTTTCACTTTCATCAAGAGGCATTTGAGTTCCTCTTCACTTTCTGCCATAAGGGTGGTGTCATCTGCATATCTGAGGTGATTGATATTTCTCCCGGCAATCTTGATTCCAGTTTGTGTTTCTTCCAGTCCAGCGTTTCTCATGATGTACTCTGCACAGAAGTTAAATAAGCAGGGTGGCAATATACAGCCTTGACGTACTCCTTTTCCTATTTGGAACCAGTCTGTTGTTCCATGTCCAGTTCTAACTGTTGCTTCCTGGCCTGCAAACAGATTTCTCAAGAGGCAGGTCAAGTGGTCTGGTATTCCCACCTCTTGAAGAATTTTCCACAGTTTATTGTGATCCACACAGTCAAAGGCTTTGGCATAGTCAATAAAGCAGAAATAGATGTTTTTCTGGAACTCTCTTGCTTTTTCCATGATCCAGCGGATGTTGGCAATTTGATCTCTGGTTCCTCTGCCTTTTCTAAAACCAGCTTGAACATCTGGAAGTTCACGGTTCACATATTGCTGAAGCCTGGTTTGGAGAATTTTGAGCATTATTTTACTAGCGTGTGAGATGAGTGCAACTGTTCGGTAGTTTGAGCATTCTTTGGCATTGCCTTTCTTTGGGATTGGAATGAAAACTGACCTTTTCCAGTCCTGTGGCCACTGCTGAGTTTTCCAAATTTGCTGACATAGTGAGTGTGGCACTTTCACACCATCATCTTTCAGGATTTGAAGTAGCTCAGCTGGAATTCCATCACCTCCACTAGCTTTGTTCATAGTGATGCTTCCTAAGGTCCACTTGATTTTACATTCCAGAATGTCTGGCTCTACGTGAGTGATCACACCATCGTGATTATTTCAGTCATGAAGATCCTTTTTGTACGGTTCTTTGTGTATTCTTGCCACCTTTTCTTAATATCTTCTGCTTCTGTTAGATCCCTACCATTTCTATGGTGAGCAGTGGCTGCAGCAAGTGTGGGCTGCACACTCGGTACTGGAGCGGCTGAGAGGTGATACCCCACATCCAAGATCAGTAGTGGTGGCTGTGAGGAGATACCCCACGTCCAAGGTAAGGAGCAGTGGCTGTGCTTTTCTGGAGCATCCGTGAAGAGATACTCCACATCCAAGGTAAGAGAAACCCCAATAAGATGGTAGGCACTGAGAGAGGGCATCAGAGGGCAGACAGAGTGAAACCACAATCACAGAAAACTAACCAATCTAATCACATGGACCACAGCCTTGTCTAACTCAATGAAATTAAGCCATGTCGTGTAGGGCCACCCAAGACAGAGGGGTCATGGTGGAGAATTCTGACAAAATGTGGTCCACTGGAGAAGGGAATGGCAAACCACTTCAGTATTCTTGCTTCGAGAACCCCATGAACAGTATGAAAAGGCAAAAGATAGGACACTGAAAGATGAACTCCCCAGGTCGGTAGGTGCCCAATAAGCTACTGGAAATCAGTGGAGAAATAACTCCAGAAAGAATGAAAAGATGGAGCCAAAGCAAAAACAACACCCAGTTGTGGATGTGACTGGTGATAGAAGCAAGGTCTCATGCTGTAAAGAGCAATATTGCATAGGAACCTGGAATGTAAGGTCCATGAATCAAGGCAAATTGGAAGTGGTCAAACAAGAGATGGCAAGAGTGAATGTTGACATTTTAGGAATCAGTGAACTAAAAATGGACTGGAATGGGTGAATTTAACTCAGATGACCATTATATCTACTACTGTGGGCAAGAATCCCTTAGAAGAAATGGAGTATCCATCATATTCAACAAAAGAGTCCAAAACGCAGTACTTGGATGCAATCTCGAAAATGACCCAATGATCTCTGTTCATTCCCAAGGCAAACCATTCAATATCATGGTAATCCAAGTCTATGCCCTGACTAGAAGCTGAAGTTGAATGGTTCTATGAAGACCTACAAGACTTTTTATGACTAACACCCAAAAAAGATGTCCTTTTATTATAGGGGACTGGAATGCACAAGTAGGAAGTCAAGAGATATCTGGAGTAACAGGCAATTTGGCTTTGGAGTACAGAATGAAGCAGGGCAAAGGCTAATAGAGTTTTGCCAAAAGAACACACTGGTCATAGCAAACAGCCTCTTCCAACAACACAAGAGAAGACTCTACACATGGACATCACCAGATGGTCAACACTGAAATCAGATTGATTATATTCTTTGCAGCCAAAGATGGAGAAGCTCTATACAGTCAACAAAAACAAGACCAGGAGCTGACTATGGCTCAGATCATCAAAATCAGACTTAAACTGAAGAAAGTAGGGAAAACCACTAGACCATACAGGTATGACCTAAATCAAATCCCTTATGATTATACAGTGGAAGTGAGAAATAGATTTAAGGGACTAGATCTGATAGACAGAGTGCCTGATAAACTATGGATGGATGTTCATGACATTGTACAGGAGACATTGTACATCAAGACCATCAAGGGATTAAGACCATCCCCAAGAAAAAGATATGCAAAAAAGCAAAATGGCTGTCTGAGGAGGCCTTACAAATAGCTGTGAAAAGAAGGGAAGTGAAAAGCAAAGGAGTAAAGGAAAGATATACTCATTCGAATGCAGAGTTCCAAAGAATACCAGGAAGAGATAAGAAAGCCTTCCTCAGTGATCAGTGCAAAGAAATAGAGGAAAACAATAGAATGGGAAAGACTAGAAATCTCTTCAAGAAAATATAGTAGTAGTTACTGTAATATTGTACCAGTTATTTGGGAAGTAGTTATTTATTAAGATATTATTCACTCTTAAAATTTTATAGTTTGGTATATAAATTGTATCTTAATAAAGCTGTTAAAGAAAAGACATTTATAGTGTATTCCAATGTCTCCCCCCTCCCCTCCCCCCCAGAGACCAGCAGAGTTTGGCACATGTTTCTTGCATTGAGTTCAGCATGTGGGCTGACTCTGCCCCTTTTCAGTGTCCTTCATCTCCTCTGGAACATGTCCCAGGGTGACATGTTCCTCCTTTCCTGGTTATACCGTTGGATGTGAACTTAAATCTCCTTTATTCAGAAATTTCCTGTGCAACCCTCCAGAAACATTCTATATAAATATCCTTGTCAATAAAAAGACAACAGTTGAATGGAATGCTTGGAAATGTTCTAAGGTACTTCCTCAACCTCAGGAAAAAATCCCCAGTCTATAATGTTTCTACTCACTAATCCAAAGAAACAGAATTGGAAGGATAAGTCAAGACAAGTATAAAAGTCCTACTGGTAGGGAGGTCTGGAGAAAAAGTAGTGTGGCAGCTTCCTTTCAACAGAGAATTGAGACAGGAGCACCAGAAGAGGAGAAGGGAGGCAGTCCTTTTTCTAAAAAGGTTTATCTCTAAAAGGTAAAAAAATTTAAAAGCATGTTTTGATGGGAAGTAATAGTGTTGGTATAACTAAATACAATACAGATGTCTAGATATGGAGCAGATTTTTCTTGAGTAAAGAAAAAATGAGGTTCTACTTCTGTTAATGGTGAGTACATCACATCAACCATTGCATAGGTAACATTTAATAAAGTCTGGACAAAATAGAAGAAAGCAACTATATGAAGGCACTGAAAAGTGACCAAAGCAGGCAGAAATTGGAGGGGAGTCAACAACTGGAAGAAAGGAAGGACACTGGGTGAATTCTCCCCTTTCTATAACTCTTTACCTCAGGGCAGGCTCCAGGCAGCATCATACAGAGAGCTAAGGCTCAGAAACTTGTAATCTGGAGTATTCAAAGTTAACGCTTGGAGCAACCACAGCTGAAATGTTACGGAGAATATTCCAGAAAGGAGAGAGCTACAGAAAGGCCCCCACTTGAGTACAAACTCTGGCTGACAATCTGGCTCAACTCTGTTCTATGTAAGTGTAGGACAGAATCCAAGCAGCTTATACAAGGCTAAAAGAACTGACGGAGTTTTCAGCTGCTGCCCAACGTGGAGAGGTAAGGTTTAGAGTTTGAGTTCTGCGAAGCTGTCAACTAAAACAAAAATCAATATTCTTGAGAAGAACATAACAGAGTTTACAGTCTCTGCAATGTATTATTCACCATGTCTGGGATACAATCCAAAATTACTACACAAAAGAAGAAACAGGAAAATATGACCAGTGCTCAAAGGAAAAGACAATCAAGAAATCAATCCCAGGATGCTTCACATGTTGTAGTTAGCTGACAAGGATTTTAAGGCAATTATTATGACTGCACTTAAGGATGTAAAAGAAAATTTAATTTTAATGGGCAAATATACAGGAAATCTCAGCAGAAATAGAAAGTAAAAAGAAATAACCAAATGAAAATTCTAGAATTAAGTGTTAAAATATCTGATATAAAAAATTGACTGAATGGGTTTAACTGCAGATGGCGATAGCAGAAGAGAGTTAGTACCCTTAAATACAGGTCAATAGAAATTATCCAACCTGAAAAAAACAGTAGAAGGCTTGGGAAAAAAATGAGCAGAGCCCCAGTGAATTTTTCAACAACATCAAGCAGACTCTGTATAACTGGAGTGTTGTAAGGCAAGAGAGAGAGAGAAAGAGAGAATAAATGATCAAAAATTTGAAGAATCAATGGCCAAAGTGAAATTTTGAAATTTCAAAATTTCAAAAAATTGAATTTCCAAATTTGGTGAAATATCCAAGATACTTGGGAAACACCAACCAGGGTAATGAGGGCACATCATACTGAAACTACTGAAATTAAAAATGAGACAACATATTTAAAGCAACCAGAGAGTCAGTACATTATGAACAAGGCAACAGTGATATGTAATGACAACTGACTTTTAATCAGAAGTCAAAAGGTAACCGAACTGGTATATTTAAAGTGCCAAAAGAAAGAAAACACTAGAACTCTATACCTATTTTATACCTAGTAGAAGTATCTAGAATTTTACACCTAGCAAAAAATACTCTTTAAGAATGAAAGTGAAACAAAGGCATTTTAATATGAATGAAAACTAAGAGAATTAATGGCCAGTAAGCTAGCACTACCAAGTATGCTAAAGAAACATTTACTGTATACCAAATAGAAACCTTCATATTTTAAGTAGTAGTTTGTGTTTACCAAGAAGTCAAAGCTGGAACAAAGTTTCATTTGAAGTAGTTTATTGGGTAATATTATGTGCTGAATTATGTGCCATATCTCCTGCCCGCTGCCAGATTTATATGTTGAAGTCCTAATCCCCAGCACCTCCGAATGTAACCTATTTGGAGGTAAGGGCTTTATAGTGTTGATTAAGTAAAAATTAGGTCTTCAGGGTAGGCCCTAATCCAAAATGATGGATGTCCTTATAAGATGAGGACATCTGGGCATGTGGAAAGATGGCAGGAATGTGTGTGCACAGGAGTGACCCCATGAGGACACATAAAGAAGGAGGCCATCTACAAGCCAAGGGGAGAGGCCTTAGAAGGAACTAAACCTGCTGACACCTTGATCTCAGGTTTCTAGTCTTCAGAACCATGAAAAATAAATTTATGTGGTTTAAGCCATCCAGATGGTTGTATTATATTTTATTATGGCAACTTTAGCAAATTAATACATTAGGGGATACTAGGAAACACGGTAGAGAAGTGGGGATGGAAGAGAAAGGTAGCCAGTAAAAGGTATATTATTAAGCTCTGTGGGCACTCCTTTGTAAAGGTCTGAAGGAATGGTGCTAAAGAGCAAAGTAATTAAGGGGACAAGCTTTTGGAGTCTGGCAGATATAGATTCAATCTCACTTCTTTACTTATCTGTAAAATAAGGATATCACCACTTAATGAGAATAAAATAACACAGTCCATTTAAAACCCTTAGCCAGTATTTGACATATTTTATGTGCTCAATTAGTATCATTATTTTATCATTTGATTCCATGACAACACTGTGAGATTAGTATATGTGATAATTTCTTTAAAGTATTTACAGTAATTAAAAATCACTAAAATTGATTATGTTATGTTGGGAATTTGAACAGCATTATGAGTGATTTATAGTGTTTGGTACAGTGTCTTAGTAAATATTCCGCACATTAAATACCTCATTACATTCAATAATAATTCATTTATATATGCATGACTGTCATGTCAGTATAACTGAGCCATACTGAAATTACATTTCTCTGTGTTCTGAGTTTCCTGCTGCTACAATCGTATTCTGTAAAGTATAATAGATACATATTGTATTAGTGAGGCTTGTCAGGTGTTTCTTCCTCTAAGTGCCAAGGTTTGGAAGGGGACTTTTGGTGAATCATCACCTTGGTGCCTTGTGGTGACAGGTGATCTTATTGTCTGTCTACTGCCTCCAAGCATGGCTTCCTGAAATAAGGCTACAGTTCCCTAAATGCTGACTGGTTGCAGTGGTTTTGTTATTGCTGTAGATGCTGGCACATTCCTGGGATTACCCTTGATAGACCTCCTGGCAAACAGGAAAATATTTTATAACAGAGATGTCAGGTACTCAAGTAAATTACCTTTAATTATGAAAAACACAAAGACTCAGAATTAGTGATCAAAATAGATTAATTTTTTATTAGCAGTAAAGAGGGATAAAATTTTAAGTACAGAAATTTTATCTTCACATTAAAAATATTCAGATCATATAACTGAGACTGAAAAATCCAATTTACTTCAAAATTTTATTAAGGGCCTGTTGAGAGCACATTTTTTAATAGTTTTATTTTTATTAAAGGTGATTTTATTGATTTCAAAAAAGATAAAATCAATTTATGTATATAATTGTTAGTAGGAATTGGAAGATTAAAAAAGTAAGGATTGGAGGGACTTCCTTGGCAGTCCAATGGCTAAGACTCTGAGCTTCCACTGTAGGAGGCACAGGTTCAATGGGGAACTAAGATCACATGCCATGGTATGGCCAAAAAAAAAAAGAATTTGATTTTATGTTCATTCATTCATTGAACAGATATTTATTAAACA
Organism: Ovis aries; assembly: GCF_016772045.2. Lineage (NCBI taxonomy): Eukaryota > Metazoa > Chordata > Mammalia > Artiodactyla > Bovidae > Ovis > Ovis aries. Next base: position 82,930,853 of record NC_056057.1, read on the forward strand.
GTAAATACTACCAAACACTACTCTAAGTAGTATAATCACAACTAAAAACACTAAAAAAGAAAGAAAAAATTACCACCCTAATATTTGAAAGAAATGTCAATAAACAACACATTCAGAAAAAATTATGAAAGAGTAATGACCAAGGAACAATTCCTTGTTAGCAAATGTCAAAGAAACACAGTTAAACCCTCAATGATGAGTCAGTGATAGCTTAATGATTTTCAACTTGGAAAATGATTTACCAAAAAACAAAAATAAATAAATAAAAAGAGAAACCACCACACATTACAAATACTAAGAAAACCACTAAGGCACTATTCACAGAATAGTGAAAGAATGGTATCTATTTAAAAACTTTTAAACCACATGCCAACAAGCAATCCCAATTTATTATCTATCTGTTCCAATAAGATAAGATTCCAAGGATAGAACCAAATAAAAGTTAAGAGAAAAATGTAACCGTTATTGAATATTCTCATATGTCTGGTACACCCCTACTGTGTCTTCAGGAATTCTGTTTCTTCATTCAGTCACAGGAATCAGGCTCTGGCAGACTGAGTCATATAAATTCAAGAGACATAAACAAGCCAGACTGATTGCGTCACTTAATTTGTTAATATCTTTACAGAGGACAAAATCCCCCTAGACATTCAAGACACCCTTCCCAGAAAAAAAGGTACTTCAGTGAATTTAAGGAAGTTTCCTTAAGACTGTGGGAAAATGAAAAGAATTATCCTGTGGAATGCTGTTCATTCAGTAAATGTCTATTGAGATTGGAGGGCATCATGGACTCAATGGACATGAGTTTGAGTAAACTCTGGGAGTTGGTGATGGACAGGGAGGGCTGGCGTACTGCAGTCCATGTGGTTGCAAACAGTCTGACATGACCAAGCAACTGAACTGAACTGATTGAGCATTTACTCAATGTGTGTCCAGCACTTTGCTAAATGCTGAGAAGCCAGATTTTAGTAATATCTATTCAACCCTTCAAAGCTAATGAGGCAACACTGAGGAGTACCTGTAACATGCTCTGTGGTGGGTAAGAGGTACCAGGGAAACACAAATTTATTATCTCAGCCTTGGGAGAATGAGTAGTGGTTTTCCTAGTGATGATACTTTAGTTGAATTTAAGGGAGGAGACAGTGGAAAACATTCATTCCAGCAACAGCAACAAATTTACAAGCACATGGAGCTTTAGGAAACAGCATTTGTTATTATCACTGATGTGTGAGGTCTCCTGACAGATGATGACACTGGAAATGAAGGCTGGGACCAGTTGTTTCAGTCATGAGGAGACATGCAAGAGAACAGTAAGATCAAACTTGTGTTTTAGAAAGATCTTTCTGGCAATGCTGAGTGTTCAGCTAAAGGAAACTTCCCCGCCCTCCCCAGGATAGTGTTGGCTACTGCTACTGCTAAGTCACTTCAGTCGTATCTGACTCTGTGTGACCCCATAGACGGCAGCCTACCAGGCTGCCCCGTCCCTGGGATTCTCCAGGCAAGAACACTGGAGTGGATTGCCATTTCCTTCTCCAATGCATGAAAGTGAAAAGTAAAAGGGAAGTCGCTCAGTCGTGTCCAACTCTTCGCGACCCCATGAACTGCAGCCTACCAGGCTCCTCTGTCCATGGGATTTTCCAGGCAAGAGTACTGGAGTGGGGTGCCATCGCCTTCTCCAAGTGTTGGCTACACACCAACAAATATATCTGCACTGATTCTTTTTCTCAAAGCCATCCAAACAATAAGCAGACAATTAACTCCACATGTTTGTCTTTTATTAGACACTAGATCTCTGTCTCTTCATGGAGTTCAGGAGAAAATCTAAATAAACCAATGACAAGATTTTAAGAGAGTACACAGTAATACTACTAATACTGCCTATTACGTATTTAGGTCTAACAATTGCCTTACTAGATACATATGAAACCGACCTTTCATGACAATAGGATTCCTCAGGAGTTTGGGGGTCATGAGGATTATTCTGGAGGTAGGGGTAGAGTAGGAGGTATGGGATAGGTGGGGGATTTGAACCAAGGTGGTTAAACAGAGAAGAAAATAGGATTTCTTACACAGCTAAGAACTGGGTTTGAGCTATATATGCTGAAGAATGTGAGGATTTTTTTTTTTTTACTAACCCCCAATAGGATTTGGGGTCCCCAATTATGTAAAAGAAGATAACTTATCTTTAAGTATTTTTAAAGGTTAGGACACTGCGTACTCTAATTAAGCAACCCAGGTACTGCAAAACTGACACCCCAGCTGAAGAACACATTTTAGATTTGGAACACCAACAGTTCTCTATAAACCATTAAATCAACAACTGACAGTTTCAATTTTGGATTTCAGATTCTAAACTACATGTGCTCTTGAAGTCATTAAACTAGCTATACAGAAAACTATGTAGAAAATTTTTGGTGAAAAATAGAGTTTATGTTGTCAAATATAGTCATACTTATTTTCTCAGCAAAGCTTTTGACTTACATGGGAACTTTTATCTATAGCTATCACTTTTCAACATTCATCAGTTTATAAGGTAAATTAGTTTCCATTTCTTCTAAGATTACAAGTGATTTATTTTTTATTATAAAATTCCTTTATTTTTATTTATTTTTGGCCACACCTCGTGGCATGTGGAATCTCAGTTTCCTGACCAGGGATTGAACCCATGTCCCCTGTATTGGAAGGGCAGAGTCTTAATTACTGGACAACCAGGGAAATCCTTATTGTTGTTGTTGTTGTTCAGTCACCATGTCATGTCCTAATCTTTTCGACCTCATGGACTGCAGTACGCCAGGCCTTCCTGTCTCTCACTATCTCCCAGAGTTTGCCCAAATTCATGTTCATTGCATCCAGCCATCTCATCCTCTGATACCCTCTTCTCCTTCAGGCCTCAATCTTCCCCAGCATCAGGGACTTTTCCAGTGAGTCATCTCTTCTCATCAGATGTCCAAAATACGGAGCTTCAGCTTTAGCATCAGTCCCTTCCAGTGAATATTCAGGGTTGATCTCCCTTAAGATTGACTGGTTTGATCTCCTTGCTGTCCAAGTCACTTTCAAGTCCTTAAAAAGCCTTTTATTTTAAACTAAAACTAAAATTGTGTAATGTTTAAATTTCTAAAGTAAATTATGAAAAAGGAATGTGCCAGCAAGGGAATAAATAGGAAGCTTTGTTTAATCTGTTAATAACACCAAGTGGATATAATCAGTGAACAAATTCTAACCAAATAGCCACATACTTAATAAAAGTGGGAAAGCCTTCTCCTTTGAGAGGAGATTATTATTATTAGAAAAGAAACACTGTGGAAATTTCTGCCACTGCTGTGCAATAGGTGGGGTAGTTATAATTTTTCCTACTTCCAGGCTCCTTACATGTACAAAGGACTAAGTAACACTAACTTTTCAAAACCAAGCAGTCCACAGTAACATAGTAATTAAATCTAGGCTGGAATAAAAGAAAGACTGGAGAAACTTTAAACCCTCTAAAAGACAAGTATAGTGGTTTGGAGCATTTAAAAAGTCCTGGGAATCAGCAGTGAAGTGTTAAGTCGCTGAGTCGTGTCTCTCTGCTACCCCATGAACTGCAGCTCCTCTGTCCATGGGATTCTCCAGGCAGAAAACAAGATAAATTGTAACCACTTAGCCAAGAAAACAAACAAATAAAAACCCCCCAAAAGTAAACAGTGATTTAAAAAAGTGAGGAAGATACAGAAGTTTGTGCTTTTAGAATTTTATTCTAAGTTGTTATCCTTAAAGTAGTTGTTATCCTAAAGTGGTTTTTAGACACAACAGCCTTTTACTATTCATCTGTTTAAAAAATTATGATAGGGCCCTAATTATAACCTAAAGGAGAAATCAAAGGAAGAATACTATCATCAAAAGAATCTGTACTTCTACACTTAATGCTTGGGCACAACTCCACCAAGGCATAACAGAGGAGTCTGATGGAGACAAGGGGGCAGTCTGGCAGGTGAGTTGCACTGGTGACTTGATACCAGGAGCAGTGCAGTTATCAGTTCCAAACACAATATAGTACAACATTCTCTCTATTAATGCAGTAGTCACAGCCCCCGAAAATTCAGTGTGTATTAAATTGTACTCCCACTCAAATAAAAATATCTCATGATTTTAAAGAAACCACATACAAGGAAGGTTAAAAAAGGGTTGTAGAAAAAAGATAGAACTGAAAGTTAGGACACCTGACTTCAAGTCCTGAATTTTCCCCTCCATAGTGGACATCAGGACTTTTGGATATCCAGCATCTGAGTGTCCTTTCTTGATTTGCGGGTCCTCTGCGGCGTGAGGCTTGTTGGGAGACAGGACTTTTCCTCCTAGTGTGACTTACCAGATATCCCCTCTCTCTCGGTACCTGGCAGAACAAGTAATTGGATGATCTTGCCTGGAACTTAGAATTGGAAGAGGTTCAACAAAATCTTGGAGTTATTACAGATTATTCACAGTGGCAGTGGTGTTGCTGAGAGTCCAAGTGGCTAGAAGTGTCTGGGGGAGCCACTGCCCGCTCCTTTAACTTTCTGGGCTTGGTTCTCCCTTGGTTTCTGAAATCCTGCAAGAAGTTATTCTTTTGGCTTCTACTGTCGAGAGCCAATTTGATGATCTCATCTAAGGGTCACAACAGGTTCTGTTTTCTTGGGGCCTCAGTTTCCTGACATACACAGTAATTAGAAGCCCTGGCTTATTAAGGTTCCTTCTAGGCTTGATGTTTATCAGTCAGTGAATCTCTGAAGGCTGCTGTCGGGGGTACATCCTTCATATGTAGCTTAAGCTTCAGTTTCCAAAGGCTTTCAAGCCTATCATTTAATTTGGCTTGGAGAGACGGGGGCACTTTAACACACTGTAAGCAAAGTGTTTACCCTCAGTGCCTGGAGATTATAAAGCCCTTAATAAATTATGGTTATCATTACTGACACAAATACATTTTTAAGTGAAAAAATAAAGCTGCTTTTTGTATATTTGGTATGATCTCATTTCAGTAGGGATTTGTTTTGCATGCCAATGAAACCTCTCTGAATATAGTAGGTACTCAATAAAGATCTGATGAAACAATGAATTTCTAGAAAATAAAACTGTGCCATTTGCTAACATGTGTATAGAGATTCTGGAAGAATCTGGAGGGGTGTTTTATTAGTTTGCTAGGGCTGCCATAATAAGACACCACAGACTGGACAATGAACAGCAGAAGTTTATTTTCTCATAGTTCTGGAGATTAGGGTCTGATGGCAACAGGTGTGGTTCCTTCTGAGGCCTCACCCCTTGGATGGAGTGCAGATGGCTGCCTTCCTGCTGTGTATTCACATGGTCTTTCCTCTGTGCACTCATATGTCTGATGTCTTTTTGTTGTCAAAATTTCTTCTTCTTAGAAGGGGACAGGTCAGATTGGATTAAGGCCCATCCTCATAGACTCATTTTAACTTCATCATCTCTTTTTTAAATTTATTTTTAATTGGATAATTGGTTTACAATATTGTGTTTGTTTCTGGCATATATCAACATAACTTCATCATCTCTGCAAAGGCCCTCTCTTCACATATAGTCACGTTCTGAGGTTCTTGGGGCTAAGGTTTTGACATGAATTTTGGGGGATCACAATTCAGCCCATAACTGGTAGCAATATGGAAGATTTACTTTTCCTAACATATTTTTTTACAATGTTTCTGTACAAGGAACCTAATTATTTTGTAACTTCAAAAAGCAATGTGAAAGTGAAAGTGAAGTCGATTAGTCATGTCCGACTCTTTGTGACCCATGGACTGTAGCCCACCAAGCTCCTCTGTCCACAGGATTCTCCAGGCAAGAATACTGGAGTGGGTTGCCATTTCCTTCTCCAGGGGATCTTCCCGACCCAGGGATCGAACCCAGATCTCCCACATTGCAGGCAGACGCTTTAACCTCTGTACCACTAGTTACAACAAAGCAAAAATACTTTGTATTCATAATTAAAATATAGCTGTATTCTAGGCTTAAGTGAGTGAAGTCACTCAGTCGCGTCCGACTCTTTGCCACCCCATGGACTGTAGACTACCAGGCTCCTCCGTCCATGGAATTTTCCAGGCAAGAGTACTGGAGTGGGTTGCCATTCCCTTCTCCAGGGGACCTTCCCGACTCAGGGATTGAAGCTGGGTCTCCTGCATTGCAGGCAGATGCTTTACCATCTGAGGCACCAGGGAAGCCTTAGATAATTCTAGGCTTAGATAATTGCAAACTGCATCTTCATTTACATGAATGTCTCCCTGGCTGTGTGAAATTCGCGGGCTGTAGGACAATTCTTTGTTGCAGGACCGACCTGGCAGGGCAGGACGCACAGCATCCCCTTCCCACAAGTACTGCCAAGGAGCATCCTTCCACCATCACTGGCAACCAAAAACTTCACTGATTATCATCCCTTTAAACTAATTTTATACTAACATTTGCAAATGTTTGGAAGTGTTTTCTTCTTTCTCTCCATTTCCCCTTCTTTTAAGATAACATAGGGAGAAATCACACTAATTACCTTTAGCTATGTCAGTGGGAAGCTTGGCTGTGTCCCAGTCATGGCAGAGTACCATGATAGCTAAAGTTATCCAAAGACAGTTAAATCTCTTGCTGCATTTTATCCAAATGATAGGCATGATGCTTAGGAGCAAATATAATAATAGCTAATGTGTTGCGCTGAAGCTGCTGCTGCAAAGAGCCAATTCGCTGGAAAGGACCCCGATGCTGGGAACAATTAAGGAAAAGGGGGCAACAGAGGGTGAGATGGTTGGATGGTATCGCTGACTCAATGGACATAAGTCTGAACAAACTCAGGGAGATAGTGAAGGACAGGGAAGCTTGGCATGATGCAGTTCACGGGGTCACAGAGTTGGACACAACTTGGCAACTAAACAACGTGTTGTGAGCACTGAATATGTGCCAGACACTGTCTTTAATGCTTTACATATAAAATTCATTTATTTTTTACCATAAAACTATGATAGGCACTAATATTTGAAAGATGAAGGAACAGGCACAGTAAGGTGTCAGTCAGTCAGTTCAGTCGCTCAGTCATGTCCAACTCTTTGTGATCCCATGAATCGCAGCACGCCAGGCCTCCCTGTCCATCACCAACCCCCAGAGTTCACTCAGACTCACCATCGAATCAGTGATGCCATCCAGCCATCTCATCCTCAGTAGTCCCCTTCTCCCCCTGCCCCCAATCCATCCCAGCATCAGAGTCTTTTCCAATAAGTCAACTCTTCACATAAGGTGGCCAAAGTACTGAAGTTTCAGCTTTAGCGTCATTCCTTCCAAAGAAATCCCAGGGCTGATCTTGAGAATGGACTGGTTGGATCTCTTGCAGACCAAGGGACTCTCAAGAGCCGTCTCCAACACCACAGCTCAAAAGCATCAATTCTTCGGCGCTCAGCCTTCTTCACAGACCAACTCTCACATCCATACATAGCCTTGACTAGATGGACCTTAGTCGGCAAAGTAATGTCTCTGCTTTTGAATATGCTATCTAGGTTGGTCATAACTTTCCTTCTAAGGAGTAAGCGCCTTGCAAATGATGGTGCTATGCTTTGAAGCAGACAATATGGCTTCAGGGCTGTCACTCTGAGCCACCACAGGGTACGCGCCCTCCCTTACTGAGTGCTTACTGGGTGCCTGACACTTAGTAAGCACTGTTTTTATGTATCTCATAGCATGTGATCTTCACAGAAACAATGAGATTGCTATTATCACCTCCATTTTACAGACTTGGAAACTAAGAGGCTCAAACCTCTTTGGGGAAGTAGACAGCTTACATACATATAATTCATTACCATATACAAAATAATGGCAAACTTAACCAAAATTATCACAATCAAATCAATATTGAGAACCAAATAAATTATGTAAATATGTATTCTCTTTCAAATCTATTTGAGTTAGCAGTCAGTCACTTCTCATTGAGCTTTCTGAGGTTCGAACTGTCTTATTATTGGATATTATATATTGTGTAGAATTGATTTATATGTGTGATATCAGTTTCCCCCAAGAGTGAGTGCAAAATAACTCAGCTGGCTAACAGTAGTGTCAATTTTATGAACTGATTGATCTTTCTCTTTTAACACAGAAGCAATATAGTAACAGATTCAATAAAGATTTCATTTTATCTGTTTTACTTTATTTTGTTAAGAGAGTAGCAGCCCCACAGATTTTTAAGAAAGCTAGTTTGTTCATGCTACCAAGAATGTACTCACATTCTCGGGGTACCACCTCAGTTACAGTTTGGTGTAATTGTTAGCATCAGCTGAAGTAAAACCTTACAGTGACTCTCAAAAAATGTACTAAGAGCAAATAGGAATGGTTTTACTTTTTTACATAGTTGGAAAAAAATATAATCAAAGTCTTCTGATTTCTTGTATTCCCCCTCCTTACCAGATAGTTGTCTGGGGATCTTCTTCTGATCTACTGTTTTGAATTAAGTGTATCTACCTTTTTCCCAGATTTTGATTTTCATGATAAAGTACATATTGTTCTTTTTCTTAAAAACCAATGCCTCTACAAATATTTTCTTTTCTTATTGTAAAACAGCACAGTGACATTAAAGTAAGTTCTGAAAAAGAAAAAAAAAAAACCCTCTAATCCTACCACATTAGTACCTTAGTAATCTGAGACTCATATTCTAGTTTTTGTCTGCAAAAACATTTTTTACATAATTTGTACACATACATAAGAAACATTTTACAGTGACTTTTACTTTTAAAATACCATAGTTATTCTCCCTGTTTCTATAGATCTCATAGTGATCATCTGTAATGAGTGCATTCACATTTCTGAGTGGATATATCAAAATACCCTTAGCAATTCTTTTACTGTTTGTCATTTAGGTTGTTTTTAATCATTATTTACTCTGCATAGGCAATAAATATCTTTGTGCTGAAGGTTTCTTCTACGTGTTTAATTATTTTCTTAGATCAAATTCCTAGATACAGGTGTTTCTGACTTGATTCATACTCTGCTATATCACAGAGAAGGCAATGGCAACCCACTCCAGTCCTCTTGCCTGGAAAATCCCATGGATGGAGGAGCCAGGTCAGGCTGCAGTCCATGGGGTCGCTAAGAGTCGGGCACAACTGAGTGACTTCACTTTCACTTTTCACTTTGATGCACTGGAGAAGGAAATGGCAACCCACTCCAGTACTCTTGCCTGGAGAATCCCAGGGACAGAGGAGCATAGTGGGCTGCTATATCAAACCAGAAGCTATACTGATCTTCAGCACCCATGTCTGTCTCTCTGCTCATTCTGCCCACTAATTGAACAGGATCTGTCAGGAGTCACTCACTTGGTCAGTGGCCTGACTTTCTCAAGTTGTCCCTTGGTTACTTCCTTGGTGACAGCAGTATCCTGTGATGATGTCAGGAGCCTCATGTTTACTAAAGAGGTGGGGCCTGTGAGCAGCTGAGTGAACCTGGCTTATATCCCTGACCCCAGCTCTGCTGCTACCTGCATGAAGGCAGTCCTTTATTCTAGCACACGGACAGAAAGAAAAACAATCTCTGAGCTGGGGTCACAATAAATACTATGCCATATTCTAGACATCCAATGAACCTCATACAGGCCTATAAGGTTAAAATACAGACTAATAATATGTTATTTGGCATCTTGAAGAGCAAAACAAAGTGACTTCAAGTGACAGTAGTTTAACTGGTTCCCACCTGGGATTTAAATGTCTAAATGCATTAAATGAATTTTGGGTCATAATCAGCTCCATGGCAATGATTTCTAGGATGTGCGTGATCAGTCACTCAGTCGTGTCTGACTCTTTGTGAACTCATGGGCTGAGGCCCGCCAGGCTCCTCTGTCCATGAGTTTTCCCAGCAAGAATACAGGAGTAGGTTGCCATTTCCTCCTCCAGATCTTTCCCAACCAGGGATTGAACCCATGTCTTCTGTGTCTCCTGCATTGGCAGGTGGATTCTTTACCACTGTGACATCTGGGAAGGCCCTGATTTTTAATACAGCAGATAGATTAAAAATTTGTGGTTAGTTTATACCAAGTAAAAACTTCATCATTGAAGGTTCTCAAAGTATGATTTGATGTTTGACTGTAGTTTATCATCATAAATTAGAATCTCTGGCTATTGTAGGATCTGATATTTGAAGGAAGGTGTTTTATAGTATAGTTTCCAAATAAGAATAAGAAAGATTTTATTCTCAGGTTATTTATGTTATATCTGCATTCCAGTCCAGCTTTACTTTATTGGCAAGGGCTGTCAGTATGATTAGTCAAATCAGTCATATTATTACAAGGGACTTGACAAATCACTTTAGCTTTATGTTAAAAATTCTTTGTAACAAAGCAGTATGATATTACGGTGACTCTGCAATCCATAAGGAAATAGACTTAACTATTAGCTTAAATATTAGTTGTGTTTAATGTGAGGAAAATGTACCTAGTTGTGTATTTGTTGACTTAAAAAAGGAGGGTTGTGACCTATTTGATAGGCTAAAATAGTAAGTTGTTGTCTCTATCTTCCTGTTGCTAAATCCTGAGTTGTTTGTATCTGTGTATGTGAGAGAGATTATGTTTGAAACAGTTTAGGCACAGTCCTGACAAAGTAGAAATGCTCCATGCATGTAAAATTGTAATCTTATATCACTTCTGATTGAAGGTTATATGCTTTGAGTTCTAGGCATTTTAGGTCTCAGGGATTTGGAGAATAAATGGTGCTTTTTTCCTGCCACCAGGTTTTCTTATGATTGGTTATTTTGATTGAGAAAAATTCGCAGCCTGAAGTGTGAGTTGCTTAGTCATGTCTGACTCTTTGTAACCCCATGGACTGTAGCCCACCAGCCTTCTCTCTGTCCACTGGATTCTCCAGGAAAGAATACTGGAGTGGAGTATCCAGAACCCGGGTCTCCCTTTCTTAAAAAAAGCGGGGGGAGTGCACCTTACCTTTTTGAGTTTTTTTTTTACATACTCCAGAAATCTCTCCCTATCCTCCCAATCTTACAAAAGACTCAATTTGCTTGGCATAGATAGCTTCAGGAATAATCAGCGGCTTCCTGTCTTGTGAGCACAATAGGTATCAGGATGTACCAGCACCACCCAGTGGCCCTGAACTAATTCAACAGCTCTTGGAAAGAAACCAGATCCAGAGTTCAGGGCCGGCCTTTCAATTGTGAACTGTCTACAAAAGGAACAGGATTCAACTTCTGCAGATCTGAATTCGTTGTGTGTAGTTCTAATTACACTTTAACCTTCTTTATGAGACTATAGGGCAAGAAAACGGAGTTTGGTGTATGGTAAGGACTCTAGGCTCTTTTTGGCAGATCTGTAGCAATACGTATTCTTGCCAGTTGGTGAACTCATACTCTATATTTGAAAGTTAAGTAGAAAATTTATGAAAGCGAAAGAAATATTACGGCAACAAGTGACACAAATTATCCTCTCTACCAGGACTCTAGAAAGTCTGAGTCCATGGAGACTTTAGTTTCTGTATATGCAGAACACACCTTTCGTTAACACTTTCTAGATGATATTCTCCCAACTGCAAATGGCATTTAATTTCTTGTTTTAGATGTATAGCAAACAAATTTTCCTCTTTTGTAAATGCTGATTACTATACATGTTATAGAAATAATACTTGCTGACTAGGTAAGACTGGAAAAATGCAGAAACATGGAAATTAACAGCAAGGGGAAAATACGGTTCACAGTCCCGTCACTAAACACAATCACTGCTGCCATGTTATTATTTTGTACACATTTACCCAGAGCACCAACTCTGCAGGTACAATTGCTTTGCTTTCAATCTCAACTGGTCTATTTAATATCTGTGATTGGATAAGTCAGTCTTCTCCGGCTCTGGTTTCATCTCTAGGATGAGGATAATGAGTAGTCTTGATGCTTAGGGACATTATGAGGATTAAACAAGTAATACAGGTGAAATTTTCAGAACACTGCCTGTATATCCTGTATACCATGTTAGCTCTTAACTTTCCACTCCTCTATTTCCTCCAACTCCTTCTTATTGTTGTTAGACACCATGTACCAGGCAGTCTGCTAGAAACTATTTATATATCCTTCCAGTTTTTTTTTTTGCAATATCTTTCTATCCTTAATAACTAAAACTGTTCAAATAAAATTTTTATCACTAAAAATTATACTGTAGTATTCATTTAGTGATTGGTAAATAATATTGTCTTAGTGCCACTACTTAGCTTAGTACAAGATAAAGACAGAATTTGTATATGTGGATTCTTATAAACATGCAAAATGAAAAGGAAAAAAAATTTAAAAGGCAAACATAAAGGTTTGTTTTCTCGTCTAAAAACAAAATATAACGTGATGCATTTTGGAATTCTAAATTTCTGATTTCATTTTCATTGTGGCTAGTAGATATAGTTATTTTTCCCTCTCATCAAGCAGCACATATGCATCTATATACAGGGTGCGATGGTTAAGTGCTGAGGACATAATGATGTATAACGTACTTCCCTGTAAATTTGAAGTCAAGAGGTACTCAAAGTGATGCAGAGGGAACACTGGGAAGGGCAACCACCTCTGCCTAAGATAGGTAAAATTTGAGTTAGGACTGACAGACACATAGGAATTTGTTGGGAAAGAATGATGTGGAAGGAATGTTAGGAAGGAATGATGGTCTTCTACTCTTCTAGGCAGAAGAGTCAGAGTGAGTAAATTTATAAGTTGGAAATTGTCCACAAAGCACTGCAGTATATAAAGAAGTGTAGAGTGTCTGTGTGCATAGTGGAGCAGGATGCAGGATGAGAAAGACTGACAGTGCTGTTTGGGTCTGGCAATGAAATTCAAGTTTATAATTTACCCAGTAGAAGCAAGTAGTAATGAGTAGGACAAAGAGGAAAAGTGCTGCTGCAGAAGGCAGGTAGGGGGAATGTAAAGGTAGATGCCCAGTGATGGAGGAGACAAGTGAGAAGACTACAAACCAGTCAGTCAGGGCAGCTGTATGATTTAGCAGCCACCAGTGACCTTGACAAAAAGCAGTTTGAAGCTGAGGAGTGAATGGGGAAAAAATAATTTCAGACAGTGACAGCAGACTCTTCTTCCAGAAGGTTTGTTGAGAAAAGGCAGTAAATGAGGGCAAAAGAAAGAAAAGTAATTATGGTGGTGAAGTACTGATATATTAATGACAGAGACTTGAGAATTTCTATAGAGCAAGAAATCTGAATGGTAGTTTATTAACATGACATATGATATTCGCTTCATCTACTGGTCGGAAATTAAGAATCTCTCTCCAAAATACAAGTGAAAACTCATAGCGGTCAGAAGGACCATCATTAAAAAGTCTACAGATAACAAATGTGGGAGAGAGTGTGGAGAAAAGGGAGTCCTCCTACACTGTTGGTGGGAATGTAAATTAGCGCAGCCACTGTGGAGAACAGTATGGAGGTTCCTAAAAATGGAGTTACCATATGATCCAGCAGTCCAGTAAATGACCTACTCCTGGGCATATATGTAGGCAAAACGATAATTAAAAAAAGATACATGCACCCCTATGTTCATAGCAGGACTGTTCACAATAGACAAAACATGGCAACAACTAAATGTCCCTGGACAGATGAATGGATAAAGAAGATGTGGGACAAATATACAATGGAATATTACTCAGCCATTTAAAAAATGAAATAATGCCACCTGCAGCAACATAGAAGGAACTAGAAGTTATCAAACTAAGTGAAGTCAGAAGGAGAAAGAGAAACATCATATGACATTACTTACATGTGGACTCTAAAAGATGACAAAAGGAACTTATCTACAAAACAGAAACAGACTCACAGACATAAGAGAACAGACCTGTGGTTGCCAAGAGGGAGGGGATGGCAGGGACGGATGGATAAGAAGTTTGGGATTAGCAGATGCAAACTGTTATATACAGAATGGATAAACAACAAGGTCCTACTATATAGCACAGGGAGCTATACTCAATACCCTGTAGTAAACCATAATGGAAAAGAATTTGAAAAAAGAATCTCTATATTTATTTCTCTTTATCTTAGACTGGAACACAAAGCTTTAATTAGTTTGAAGACAGGTGAAAATCACAGCTTGGACTTGGTTCAAGGCTTTTATTTTGGTGTACCACAAAAGCAGTTAATGAGCAGTGCTAAGGATATAAATGAGGTAAGGATGAGGTAGGTGAATTCAGCTGCCCACTGTCCACTTGTCTGTGTATCACAAAAATTTTGGTGGCTTCAACAGCTCTGTCAGAGAAGAATAGTATTATGGGCTTAAAAAAACCCAACAACAAATAAAAAACTCCAGGTATGTCAGTATCTAGAAATAACTTATTTAAGGTGAAAATTCTGTTTTTAAGGAAACCACATCACCCAAGCCTAATGTCTGGATCCTGGGTCTTGAAACTCTTGGCTCTATCTGCTCTGGGACAATCTTGCTTTACATTTATGTTTATCTAGGGTCTTTTCATGGCAAGAATTGGTAGGCCTATAATATACAAGGCAGGGTAAAACACACAAGGCCAGGTTTCTTGCTGGTTTTAGTACAGAGGCTCAGGAAACACAGGTATAAAATGAGCATTCCATTACTTTTCCTCTGCATTTCAGCAACTTTTGTGTTTTCCAAAAGGCAATGTAACCTTAAAAGAGATGTTTTCAATCTAACAGCCTCATTTAACTCACGTAATTCTCTTGGCTTCCTTTTCTGTGAACATCTACACAAAACACCCTATTTTCAATGGCGCCAAAGGTTGTTATCTTCAGGGAATGTCAGGGTGAGCTCAGATAAAATCTCTAGATTTGCTGCACTCATGAAATTTTTGTTCAGGGTGACTTTCTTGAGATATATTATTAAAGATGGGTATATTTCATATCTAAGACTTTAGAGACTGCTTATAATATTCCAGGCGGATTTGAGATTTTTGCTGCATTCATACATATGGTAATAGTATCTGTATAACAAGGCAAATTACTAAATCTCTGAAATAATAATATTTACATCTAGAGAGATGAAATCAGATACTTTTTAAAAACCAGCTATCAAATGTCACTTATCTTCCTTATGTTTTAGTAAGTTCTAAACACTTCATGGTTTTCTAATTTCAAATTTGTTGCCTCAATTTCATAATGTTTGGTGAACTTTAAGGAAGTTCAAGATTGCAGTAGTACATTTTCTTGATCTCCTGAAATACCTCTTTTATCAGAAAAGACTGTCTTTTAGAGTAGATGATAGATATAAGTTAAGGCTATCAATGAAGGGCAATCATTTGGGTGTCTCTGAAGTTGGATTTGTTACATAAATTTGTGTTTCAGGCTAAAAAATTAATGGAAAACTTTTTCCTGATCTTATATGCTTAGGTCCTAGAGCAAAAATCTGAATCTAATTTTGTCTATGCTAGACTACGAATATTGCTACAAGGTAATAAAGAAGTCAGTGGCGTCAATGTTTTATTACTAAATAAATATGAAGGTAAACTGCAGTTTAGGAATAATCTGGCATACTGTCAAGCGATACTACTAACTGGTTAAAACTTGGAAAAGCTAGGTAAGTACTTGAGCATAAAATGTATTTTCTGTATTTCCTTGGAATTGTGTCCTTACTTCTAATCATCACAAAACTGAAACAAACTTGAACAAATATATGATATCACTTATACGTGGAATCTAAAAAAATTATACAAATAGATACAGACTCACAGACATAGAAAACAAACTTACAGTTACTAAAAAGAGAAAGGAGGTGGGGATAAATTGGGAGTTTCAAATTAATGCGTACACACTACTATATATAAAATAGATACAAAGAATCTACTGTATAGCACACAAAACTATATTTAATATTTTATAATACCCTATAATGGAAAAAATATATAACTGAATCACTTTGCTGTGCACCTGAAACATTATAAAAAAATTACACTTCAACAAAAAATCAGTAATACTTAAATAAAAAACTAAAGCAAACTTTAGAATTGTTTTTAATTATCAGTATAAACATGTCTTCAGCTTTACACTTATTAGCCTCTTAATTTCAAATATAATACATCCACATATATATATATATATATATGTGTCTATTTACAACTTTAGCCTTTAGGTTATTTTTTGTAACTTTGGTCTGATTAGTTGACGAGGTCCTAATCATAAGACAATGTGACAGGAGCAGAAAGTAGGGCTAAGTCCTTACAAAATAACAGTTGATGCTTGGACACATGGGTTTGAACCCTGAGGGTCCACTTACACTTGGACCTTTTTCAATAGTAAATATTACAGTACTATATGATCTGAGGCTGGTTGAATCTGAGACTCATAACTGCAGATATGGAGGGCCAGCTATAAGTAGTACGCAGCTTTTTTTACTGCATGGTGGGTGGGTACTTTTAAAACCTGTGTTGTTCAAGGGTCAACTGTAGTCTGATTCTTGTTAATTTCTTTTGGTAATGAGTCCCCAGAAATTTGAAAATGAAGACAACTGGAATTTTTGAGCATATCTTAAACCACATAAAAATTGCCAGTGACAAAGAAAGAAGGATTATATTACCTTTAATAGTATTAATTTTGAAGATGTTTCAACATTACATGAAGGGATACCCTTACAAGTGAAGTGTAGAAACCAGTGCAAATTTTGGTTAGCTTGTTCAGAAACAAAATGTTCTAAAAATGTTCTGAACATCGCTTCCATTATTAAAGTGAAGGTAATTTTTATAGTTGCTTGAGGTGTTGTAATATGTCTATTGATACTCCCAGCTGTTTTACCAAACTGGCTGTCTGTTCTAAAATCCAAGTGAGGCTTGGGTTTTCAGGGCGTTCATGCTCCTGGGCTCTACAACATTCTAAAGATGAACAATCTACCTGACTAAGATTCTTACTACAGTTTTTGTTAAACTCAGCATTATTTTCACAGAATCTTTCATCTTTAGCTTCATCAATCTTTTCCTCAGCTGGAGCTACATGAGAAAGGTCCATATCCTGAAGGGAGTCCAATAAGTCTACAACATGTGGCTGTGAAGTGACTGATCTCAGATGTCTGAGCACATACTCTTCACACTGGCCAACTGCATCCAGAAGATTATTTATTTTACTGACCAAAGCCGAACTATCATCATGAAGGTGACACCAGGAGAGCAAAGCACTGAACGAAAATATAAATAAGAGTTAAAGAGGAAAAAATTAAACAATCAAAGGCTTTTAGAATTTTTGAAGCTAAGGCTTTCATGTTTCTCTTCTAGATAAAATCATGCAAAAATTATTAATAATAGCAATGTGAGTCAAAATCAGGAAAGTAATGATGGTAAAATAAGATTATAAATATAAGGACATTATCTTTCAACAGAAATTAAACAACTGGAGTTAATCATATAAACTGTTTATAATTCATAACCCCTCCTTCACAGGTCCTCATCGATTTTCCCTGATTTTATTTTCCCCTTATGATTGTGTAGCTTCTGTTGAAGATGGATACAACTCAAGAGAAAGAAAAGACCTGAAAAAATAGTTTTTCTTTTAAAGGCAGAAACCAGCTTCTAAACTAGTGTTTCTCAATCTTGGATGCACATCAGAATTACCTGCAAAACTTTTAAACCTTATCAAGGTCCAGGTCACACCTGAGACCAATTAAATCAGAATCTCTGGGGGTGTTATTTTTTTAAAAGCTTCCCAGCTGATAACAAGGTGTAACCAAGGTTAAAAATCACTGTTATAACCGTATAGCTGCTTGACATCAAAACTGAAGGTGAGGGGAAAAAAAGTTTTGAGACAACTCACTTTTCCAACTTTGTTAGATACTTTACTAACAATTTTATTGAAGGAGGTTAGAATTCTTCCAGTCTTAATAATTATTTTTCTTTACTTTTTTTTAGTATAGATAGTACTTTTACTTTCCTACATTCATATTATTCATCTCACGAAATAATGGTTATTGTGAAAAGTAATAATGTTAGCAATAAGGTTTTTTTTTTTTGCCATGTCACACAGCTTGTGGTAACTTAGTTCCCAGACCAGGGACTGAACGCAGGCCTCGAAAATAAAAACATGAAGTCCAAATCCACTGCATTGCCAGCAGATACCCTGCAATAAGTTTTCTAAGCTTATAAAAAATTAATTTAACTTGATGTGAAGATGAACACATGATCATTTTCTTACTATAGTATACTATAAATGCTGATTCCTGACAGCTGAATTTTATAAAACCTCAAATGTAATGAACTTTTGTATTGATAACTTTTTTCTAATTTTATTTTTAATTTTTATTTTTTTCTTGGCTGTGCCATCTTATGGCATGTGGGATCTTCATCTCCTGATAAGAGATCAAACTTGCATCCCCTGCATTGAAAGTGCAGAGTCTTAACTACTAGACTGCCAGGGAAGTCTCTGTCCTGTTAACTTTTATTGCATACCTTGTAAAAATCAGTGATTCTTTGAAGCATTTATGTTTTTCTCTATAGAGGACAGGTTAAAAGGTACAAAGCATCAAAGAGGACAAGCATGCCATGCTCGTAGCTCCATGTGCCTTTGGACCACTTGGTTCTAATACATGCCATTATTCCTATGACATCCTGACAGGTGTTCAACGTTCAGAAACAAAGTAAATGGAATACTTTTTCTGTTACTAGCTA
The DNA here is from genome assembly GCF_016772045.2 of Ovis aries. NCBI lineage: Eukaryota > Metazoa > Chordata > Mammalia > Artiodactyla > Bovidae > Ovis > Ovis aries. The sequence goes on from NC_056057.1 coordinate 82,949,421, forward strand.
TACTCTTCATCAGGTATCGCTAGTCTAGACATCTGTTTTATTGTGTTCTGCCACATGTGCAAGAATAAAAACGTTACCCAAAACCTGAAGATTTTTTCAATTACTTTGAGATACAGATTGGTGGTAGTTCAGGTAGCAAAAAAGAAGACACCTTTGTATCATTTCTTTGCAATAAAAGATAACATCTGGCTCACATATTAAAGTGGATAACTGCTGACTTTTTGAAGGCAATTTTAGTCTATGCTCTGCAGTACCCTTTCATGGCTTTAACACTAGGGGAAGCAGTTCAGCTTACACTTTCTTACATATTACTTTCATCAAAACCCTCCACTAGTACAAAGGTTAAAATAATTCAGCATTTAAGTTTTAAAAATTACCTCAATGTTCCTCTAAGTTGTCCATAGTTTATGATGACTTCTGCACCTTCCTTATAACCTTGATTGAAGCCTTGTTGAAGAGTAACTGCTTTGCCAGCATCTATTCCATCTCTGTAGCCTTCCTAAATATAAGTAATGAAGAATTACAGTTGTAACTTAACACCAAGTAAACCAGTGTAGATTTTTCTAGAAAGTCACAGAACCAATTTAGAAACTGATGAAACAGGCCTCTATTGTGTTATTTAACATCATGGTTCTATAACATATGGCATAATCACACAACCAAAGTAGACTATGCTTCTCATAAAAGTTTATTGTTGGCTTATCCCATTTTTGTAGTCTAGATTTATTGGACACATTTTAAAATATTGATTCTACATATATACAAAAAAAAAAAAAATCCGTGTTAGCAATAGCTCCACAGAAAGGAAACATGGAGAATTAGGTGTCTGGTCCTTTAGAAACTGGATTGGTGTGAGTGGATAAGGCAGGGCAGGGTTACCAAGGTCTTGGAACTGGAGTAGGGAAAGAGGAAATTGGTATAGTAAAAGGAAGATGAGAGGGCTGGTTTTAGAAATTCTGCTTGATTTAGAAATTTTCCTTAATTTAAGTAAACTGAAAATCCTCTGTGCCCAAGGATTTTGTCCTGCCACAACACTCAAAAGGTGCTCAATATTTACTGGTTTAGCCCCAGCTTCACATAAGGCATTTCTGAAGTTGACAACATTGTTGTTGTGCTAAGCAAATATTATTTTACTGAGACATTAAACAAGGGCAGACTTAATGGCAATTTAATGGTTGGCAAGGACACTAGCAGGCACAGATCTCATCATTTGGTCCTCACCCTGAACTAAGCTCTGAAAGCTCCACCTGGAAATGGTGTGCGGTATTAAGCTGAGACTCAGTGAAGAGTCAGACAAATTAGATATGGATAATTCACACCCAACAAATTAAAAAAATACATTAATACTCCCTTAGGTAGCCACCACCATTCCTTTATTTTGTTCAGTCGCTCAGCCTTGTCTGACTCTGTGACTCCATTCCTTATTAGCTTTCTCTTACTGCCCTCTGACAGCATTCTTAAGTTCACTTTTTCCATCTGTCCTGATTAACACTACTCCTAACTTTAGGCTCCCCACTCATTCAAGCAACCCATGTCAACTGCCTACATGTCCTTTGACAGACATAATTAGAACAGTGTAAATGTTTCTCCTCCACCCCTTTTCCTCTGATGCCCATCAAACTGAAATCTCTTCAAAGTCTTTGACAAAGGTTATATTTTTCGGTCCCCGGTGTCCATCCAACACACTCCACGGGCGCTCGAGGAAAGCATCCTGTGGTGTAGCACGGTTTCAAGTAACCCACTGGGAAACTCTAGCAGGACATGGGCCAGACTGAATGGTACGGGAGAGGGAGGGCAGCGCCAGGCCAGGTCGCGACCACTCCGGCCTTCATCCTGGGACCCCACCTTCTCACAACTCCCAGCTCCAGCGCTAACAACCCGGTACAGCAACGGACCCCCGCCCTCTCCACGCAGCTTTACTTTGACTCGTCTCTGCATATGGCTCTGCCATTCCCGCTGCACCAGGAGCGACTCATCAGCTTCCTCGTCAAACACGTCCCCCTCCTCTTCAGGACCTTGGACCAAAGAAGCAGCTTGAACCCACGACATCACTGAGGCAACCACCGGGCTGCCGGACGCCGGAAGGGCCGGCAACTCCTTCCGGTCCGAGGGGCGGAGCGAAGACAGACTGCGGAGCTCGCGGCACCGCTGCGCGTGCGCGTAGATGTGCGTGGTGTCTGAACGCTGTGACCGGTTCACGGAGTGGTCACCGGTCCCAGGAAGGTCCTGGTTTCCCCTCGAGGCTTTTGCTCCCTGATATTTGGAAGTACCCATAACTAAGCTGGAAATGTCGCCGTGCACTTGTGGGCCAGGCGGAGCCCCTCTGACCTTGATTGCGGAAGGCAGCGCCAGCATTCAGTGAAACACTGTGCTCTTCTACCGTGGTGTCTGCTGGGGTCTGGGTTTTGAAGACGCGTGCATTGGCAAAACCCTTTGAGGTAGTTCTTTTGAGGCACTCCGTCATTCCCTAGTGGCTCAGATGGTAAATCATCCGCCTTACAATGCGGGAGACCGAGGTTCAATCCCTGGGTCAGGAGGATCCCTGGAGAAGGAAATAGCAACCCACTCCAGTACTCTTGCCTGGAAAATCCCATGGACAGAGGAGCCTGGTAGGCTACAGTCCATGGATTGCAAAGAGTCGGACACGACTGAGCTTTCTTTCTTTCAGTGCATTTAAAGGTTTGGACTGCCCGACTGTTTCAATTGTTAGGAGCGTGGAACAAAGGACATTAAAGAAGTTAAAATATTGCAGCCCTATTGAGATCAGTAAATATAGAGAGCGTTTATGAAACGAAATATATTTCTCATTGATTCACAGCATCCTTGTCTGACTCCTGTTCCTTCTGAAATGCCAGAAAAGACCACTGGTGAGGATGGAGACTTGTCTTTATATAAGACCCACAGAGATGTTATGGGGAGGGAGGTGGGAGGGGGGTTCATGTTTGGGAACGCATGTAAGAATTAAAGATTTTAAAAGTAAAAAAATAAAAAAATTAAAAAATTAAAAAAAAAAAATTCAGCACCGGCACTGTTCCGAATTGTAGTAGGTGTTGAAACAAAAGTTAATGAATGAGTAGATACCATCAGTATTCCTGTTTGGCCCTTTGCGTACTCATGTGGTAGTGTGTGTTCATAGCTCAGTCCTGTGTGACTCTGCAAGCCCACAGACTGTAGCTCTACAGGCTCCTTTGTGCATTGAATTCTCCAGGGAAGAATTCTGGAATGGGTAGCCATTCCCTCTTCCAAGGGATCTCCCCTACCCAGGGTCTCCTGCGTTGCAGGCGGATTCTTTACAGTTTGAGCCACCAGGGAAGCCCATGTGGTAATGATGATTTACTTAGCTAACAAATTTTCTTGAATATTTGCCTTGTGCCAGGCACTGTTATATGCTTTTGAGATACATCAGTGAACAACACACAGAAGTCCCAGCTCTGACATTCATGAGGAATTGCCAGAGGATAAGTAATAAACACTATATAAGTAAATTATACCGTTTGTTACAAGATTATGATACATGCTATGGAAAAATATTTAGAAACAAGCAAAGTAAAGAGAGCTATGGGTATGTGTGTGAGTGAGGGCAGTTAGGTAGTATATGTTACCATTTTAAGTGTTCAGAGAAAATTTTTTGTATATATTCAATATATGAAAAATATATGCAATACTTGGTAGGTCCATGGAATATATAAAAACATTGTGACACTTTGTAACAAAAAACCTTAATAAACTAATCATCCAATATAATTGATAATAAATAAGTTACTCCAATAATTTAAATTATAATTTAAATATAATATTGGACATAAGCATCTTCCTAAATAACATTTGAATCAAAAAGTAAATAAAAATTAAAACAATATAATAAGCAATAAAAATCAGAATAATTCGTACCAAAAAAACTTGAAAACAAATGAAAGCTGTCTTATTAGGCAATTCTGGAGGCTTTAATGTTTTTATTATTAAAGAAGAAAGAGAAACAAGACAGAATTACCATGTATCTTAGTTAGAAACAAACTGATAGTAAGGGAAGCAGTAAATAAAACAATTGAAATTAATAAAATACAAACACCCAAACTTGCATAAGTAATTCCAAAAGCTGGTTGTTTGACCCTGAATTAAAAAAAATATATATACAACATAAAAATGAGAAGGAAGGTAATGATACAGGAAAAAAATCAAATATTATAAATTACTGACTAAAACTTTGACACATTTGAAAACAGGTGATATGATGACTTCCTAATAAAATTTATCAAGCAAGTAGAAAACGTGAAGAAACTAATTACCATAGAAAAATTGGAGATTATCCACTATAAAAATAGCATAGAGATGAGAATTTTACAGTTAAATGCTTTAAATCCTTTTTAATCTTTAAAGAATGATGGATAAATAAATATCATTTTTTTACTCTTGTAGGGCACAGAAAAAGAAACTCCCTAAATCATTTCATGAAACCAGCTTTACTCTCATCTGCTAAAATTAATATGAAAGAACTCCCAAAGTTCAAGTTAGCTTGTGAATATGTATTTAAAAGAGAATCCAGTATCTTATCAAAATAATAATTCAAGAGGTTTTATTTCATAAAAGCAAAATGTTGCAATATTAGGAAACCTATATTTCACTGCATCAACAGTTTAGAAGAGAAACCATGTATTGTACTAATAAAAGCAGAAAAGTCAGTTGGGCTTCCCAGGTGGCTCAGTGCTAAAAAATTGTCCTGCCAATGCAGGAGACTCAAGAGACACTGGTTCAGTCCCTGGGTTGGGAAGATCCCCTGGAGTAGGAAATGGCAACCTACCCCAGTATTCTTGTCTGGAAAATTCCATGGACAGAGGAGCCTGGTGGGCTACAGTCCATGGGGCTGAAAAGAGTCGGACATGACTGAGCACAAACACACACACACACACTTAAAATTAAAAAAAAAGAATCATTCTTAAAATAATATAGAAAATACAAACTAATAAGGATTTTGTAAGAAAGTCCAACAGCAGGTACTATCCTAAACATTCAGATGTTAAGCTATTTCCCTTAAAGTAGGGAAAAGAGAGAACATCTGGTGATCACCATGATCACTCAGCATTCATTTGGAGATTAGTGAATTGCAAAAGAGAAGTAAACAAAGTAATCTGTATAAATGTTGGATAATAAGAAATGAAGTTATTTTTATTTTTTGCTGTTTATGTGATTGTATGCCTAAGTGAAGTGAGTGAAAGTTGCTCAGTCATGTCTGACTCTTTGTGACCCCGCGGACTATACAGTCCATGGGATTCTCCAGGCCAGAATACTGGAGTGGGCACTTGTTCTCTTCTCCAAGGGATCTTCCCAACCCAAGGATCAAACCAAGGTCTCCCACATTGCGGGAACCCAGGTCTCCTGGATTCTTCTCCATCTGAACCACAAGGGAAGCCCAAGAATACTGGAGTAGGGAGCCTATCCCTTCTCCAGCGGGTATTCCTTGACCCAGGAATCAAACCAGGATCTCGTGCATTGCAGGCAGATTCTTTACCAACTGAGCTATTAAGGAAGCCCAAGACTAAGACTTCAGTTAAAAAAAATTGAATAAAGGAATTTGAGAAGTTCTCTGGATATAGGAAAAATAAATGAATCAAGAATAGCCTTTTTACTTTTTAGCAATAACATCTAAAAGCTTAGATTAGATATTCCACTTGCAATACCAATGAATACTATTAGATATAGTGTTTATATATTCAGTATGATGACCATTATATCTATTACTGTGGGCAAGAATCCCTTAGAAGAAATGAAGTAGCCATCATAGTAAACAAAAGAGTCCAAAATACAGTACTTGTATGCAATCTCAAAACTAACAGAATGATCCCTGCTCATTTCCAAGGCAAGCCATTCAATGTCACGGTAATCCAAGTCTATGCCTGGATCAGTAATGCTGAAGAAGCTGAAGTTGAATGGTTCTATGAAGCCCTACAAGAGCTTCTAGAACTAACACCCAAAAAAGATGTCCTTTTCATTACAGGGGACTGGAATGCAAAAGTAGGAAGTCAAGAAACACCTGGAGTAACAGGCAAATTTGGCCTTGGAGTACAGAATGAAGCAGGGCAAAGGCGAATGCCAAGAGAACGCACTTGTCATAGCAAACACCCTCTTCCAACAACACAAGAGAAGACTCTACACACGGACATCACCAGATGGTCAACACCGAAATCAGATTGATTATATTCTTTGCAGCCAGAGGTGGAGAAGCTTTATATAGTCAGTAAAAACAAGATCAGGAGCTGACTTTGGCTCAGATCATGAACTCCTTATTGCCAAATTCAGACTTAACTTGAAGAAAGTAGGGAAAACCACTAGACCATTCAGTTCAGTTCAGTCAACTCAGTCGTGTCTGACTCTCTGCGACCCCATGAACTGCAGCACACCAGGCCTCCCTGTCCATCACCAACTTCTGGAGTCTACCCAAACCCACGTCCATTGAGTCTGTTATGTCATTAAATCATCATCTGTCGTTCCCTTCTCCTCCTGCCCTCAATGTTTCCTAGCATCAGGGTCTTTTCAAATGAGTGAGCTCTTCGCATCAGGTGGTGAAAGTATTGGAGTTTCAGCTTCAACATCAGTCCTTCCAGTGAATATTTACGACTGATTTCCTTTAGGATGGAATGGTTGGATCTCTTTGCCATCCAAGGGACTCTCAAGAGTCTTCTCCAACACCACAGTTCAAAAGCATCAATTCTACAGCACTCAGCTTTCTTTATAGTCCAACTCTCACATCCATGCATGACCACTGGAAAAACCATAGCCTTGACTAGACGGACCTTTGTTGACAAAGTACTGTCTCTGCTTTTTAATATGCTGTCTAGGTTGGTCATAATTTTCCTTCCAAGGAGTAAGCGTCTTTTAATTTCATGGCTGTAGTCACCATCTGCAGTGATTTTGGAGCCCAGAAAAATAAAGTCAGCCACTGTTTCCCCATCTATTTGCCATGAAGTAATGGAACTGGATGCCATGATCTTAGCTTTCTGAATGTTGAGATTTAAGTCAACATTTTCACTCTCCTCTTTCACTTTCATCAAGAGGCTTTTTAGTTCCTCTTGACTTTCTGCCATAACGGTGGTGTCATCTGCATATCTGAGGTTATTGATATTTCTCCCGACCATTTAGATATGACCTAAATCCCTTACAATTATACAGTGGAAGTGAGAAACAGATTTAAGGGATTAGATCTGATAGACAGAGTACCCGAAGAACTATGGACAGAGGTTCATGACATTGTACAGGGGACAGGGATCAAGACCATCCCCAAGAAAAAGAAATGCAAAAAAGCAAAATGGCTGTATGAGGAGGCCTTACAACTAGCTGTGAAAAGAAGAGAAGCAAAGGAGAAAAGGAAAGATATACCCATTTGAATGCAGAGTTCCAAAGAATAGCAAGGAGAGATAAGAAAACCTTCCTCAGTGATCAGTGCAAAGAAATAGAGGAAAACAATAGAATGGGAAAGACTAGAGATCTCTTCAAGAAAATTAGAGATACCAAGGGAACATTTCATGCAAAGATGGGCACAATAAAGGACAGAAATGGTATGGACCTAACAGAAGCAGAAGATATTAAGAAGAGGTTGCAAGAATACACAGAAGAACTGTACAAAAAAGATCTTCACGACCCAGATAATCACAATGGTGTGATCACTCACACTCACCTAGAGCCAGACATCCTGGAATGTGAAGTCAAGTGGGCCTTAGAAAGCATCACTATGAACAAAGTTAGTGGAGGAATGGAATTCCAGTTGAGCTATTTCAAATCCTGAAAGATGATGCTGGCACTCAATATGCCAGCAAATTTGTAAAACTCAGCAGTGGCCACAGGACTGGAAAAGGTCAGTTTTCATTCCAGTCCCAAAGAAAGGCAATGCCAAAGAATGCTCAAACTACCGCACAATTGCACTCATCTCACATGCTAGTAAAGTAATGCTCAAAATTCTCCAATCCAGGCTTCAGCAATATGTGATCCATGAACTTCCAGATGTTCAAGCTGATTTTAGAAAAGGCAGAGGAACCAGAGATCAAATTGCCAACATCCGCTGGATCATGGAAAAAGCAAGAGTGTTCCAGTAAAACATCTATTTCTGCTTTATTGACTATACCAAATCTTTGACTGTGTGGATCACCACAAACTGTGGAAAATTCTTTAAGAGATGGGAATACCAGACCACCTGACCTTCCTCTTGAGAAATCTGTATGCAGGACAGGAAGCAACAGTTAGAACTAGACATGGAAGGACAGACTGGTTCCAAATAGGAAAAGGAGTATGTCAAGGCTGTATATTGTCACCCTGCTTATTTAACATATGCAGAGTACATCATGAGAAATGCTGGGCTGGATGAAGCACAAGCTGGTATCAAGATTGCCAGGAGAAGCATCAATAACCTCATATATGCAGATGAAACCACCCTTATGGCAGAAAGTGAAGAAGAACCAAAGAGCCTCTTGATGGAAGTGAAATTGGAGAGCGAAAAAGTTGGCTTAAAACTCAACATTCAGAAAACTAGGATAATGACATCCAATTCCATCACTTCATGGCCAATAAATAGGGTTACAATGGAAACAGTGACAGACTATTTTTGGAGGCTCCAAAAATCACTCCAAAATCACTGCAGATGTGATTGCAGCCATGAAATTAAAAGACGGTTACTCCTTGGAAGGAAAGTCATGAGCAACCTAGACAGCATATTGAAGAGCAGAGACATTACTTTGCCAACAAAGGTCTATCTAGTCAAGGCTATGGTTTTTCCAGTAGTCATGTATGGATGTGAGAGTTGGACTATAAAGAAAGCTGAGCACTGAAGAAATGATGTTTTTGAACTGGTGTTGGAGAAGACTCCTGAAAGTCCCTTGTACTACAAAGAGGTCCAACCAGTCTATCCTAAAAGAAATCAGTTGTGAATATTCATTGGAAGGACTGATGTTGAAGCTGAGACTCTAATACTTTGGCCACCTGATGTGAGGAACTGACTCACTGGAAAAGACCCTGATGCTAGGAAAGATTTAGGGCAGGAGGGGAAGGGGATGACAGATAATGAGATGGTTGGATGGCATCACCAACTCAATGGACTTGAGTTTGAGTAAACTCCAGTAGGTGGTGATGGACAGGGAGGCCTGGCGTGCTATAGTTCATGGAGTCGCAGAGAGTCAAACACGACTGAGCAACTGAAATGAACCGAACTGAACTGAACTATGCATACATTTTGAGGGTACAGTTTGATGAGTTTTGACAAATACATATATGTCTGTGTAACCATCACCCAATCAAGATATAGAAATTTCCAGGCTTCCTTGGTGGCTCAATGGTAAAGAATCAGACTGCCAGTGCTGGTTCAACCCTTGATCTGAGAAGACCTCACACCTCGTGGAGCAGCTAAGTCTGTGTGCCAGAACCTGTGCCCTAGAGCCCTGGAGCCAGAACTACTGAAGCCCGTGTACCCTAGAGCTCATGCTCAGAAACAAGAGAAGCCGCTGCAATGAGAAGACCCAGTACGGCAACTAGAGAGTCGCCCCTGCTCTCTGAAACTAGAGAAAAGCCTGCTAAGCAGCAGAGACCCAGCAGAGCCAAAAATAAAAATAAAAGTATGACATAGAAATTTCCATCATCCTAGAAAATTCCCTCATACTTCTTTGCAGTCAATCGCTAATGCCTCACAGAGGCAACTCCAATCTAATTTATATTACTCAAGAATAGTTTTGCCAGTTTTAAAACTTCACAAAAATGGAGTCACATATGACATTTTATGTAAATTGATTTTTGGACTCAATATAATGTTTTTGAGATTCCTTTATTTGGTTGTATGTACCAGTGTGCACACTAGTCGCTTCAGTCATGTCTGACTCTTTGTGACCCCATAGACTGTAGCCCACCAGGCTCCTCTGTCAATGGGATTCTCCAGGCAAGGATACTGAAGTGGGTTGCCATTCCCTTCTCCAGGGAATCCTCCCTACCCAGGGATCAAACCCAGGTCTCCTATGTCTTCTGCATCGGCAGGTAGGTTCTTTATCACTGGCGCCAGTTGGGGAGCCCTGCATGTACCAGTAGGTTGTTCTTTGTTATTGCCAAGCACTCTCTTCATTGTATGGATATAGCATGGTGTGTCCATTTATTGGACATTTGGATTGTTTGCAGGCTTTGGCTATTGTGAATAAAACTGCTATGGACATTCTTGTAGAGGTCTTTTTGCGTATACATGTTTTCTGTGGGGTAGATATCCAAAAGTGGAATTGTTGAGTCATATGGTAAGTATACGTTTAACTTTATAAGATGCCAAACTGTTTTCCAAAGTGATTGTACCACTTTATGTTCCCACCAGCATTGTATATTAGTGTCGGTTGCTCCACATCCTGTTCCTCACACGGAATTGTCAGACTTAAAAAAAAATCTTTTAAAAATTAACTTTAAAAACCTTAAAATTATTTTTAATTGAATAATTGTTGATTTACAATGTTGTATTACTGTTAGGTGTACAGCAAATAATTCAGTTATACATATGTATATAACCTATTCATTTTTAGATTCTTTTCCATTATAGTTTATTATGAAATACTGAGTAGAGTTCCTAGTGCTATACAGTAGGTACTTGTTCACCTATATTATATATTTGCTGTGGTTGTTTAGTTTCTGAGTCATGTTTGAGTCTTTGCGACCCCATTGGCTGTAGCCTGCTAGGTTCCTCTGTCCATGGGATTTCCCAGGCAAGAACACTGGAGTGAGTTGCCCTTTCCTTCTCCCGGGGACCCTACTGACCTAGGGATTGAAGCCATGTCTCCTGATTGGCAGGTGGGTTCTTTACCATTAAACCACTTAGGAAGCCCATTTTATACATAGTAGAATGCATATGTATATGTTTTAATCCCAAACTCCCAACTTTTCCCTTCTCCTGCTTTCCCTTTTGGTAACCATAGGCTTGTTTTCTATGTCTGTGGGTCTATTCTGTTTTGTATATACATTTTTTGGTATCATTTAAAAAATTTCACTTATAAGTGATATCATATGATGCTTGTCTTTCCTTGTCTGACTTACTTCATTTAGTATAATAATCTCTAGGTCCATCCATGTTGCTGCAGATCACATTATTTCATTCTTTTTTATGCCTGAGTAATATTACATTATTAAAAAGACCACTTCAGTCTTTTTAATATTGACTCTTCTGATATATGTGTAGTGATATCTTACTGTGGTTTTAATGTTCATTTTCCAGATGATTTATGATGTTGAAAATCTTTTCATGTGCCTATTTGTCATCTGCATATTGTAAAAATGAAGTCTTTGGCCATTAAAAAAAATTGGTTGTCTTATTACTGTATTTTAAAGTTTCTTTATATATCCTGGGTGTAGGTCTTTTGTCAGATACATGAATTGTAATTATGTTCTTTGCATTAGTTGTATCCATCAGATGGTTGTAAAGATAGAGTTAGGAGTTCATGAAGTTTTGTGGGGAGAGGAAGCATAATGCCTGTGAAAGATAAAAAAAGGAGGAAGTCTGGTTAGGCAAGAAAATCCTATCTAAAGGAGTGCCTACCTGATTCCTATGATGGGATAGGAAGTGGGGAGGAAGTGGGATTGGGCAGAAAGAACTTCGGAGTGTATGTAGATCTCGCAAAGTCTTCGCCACCATGACGGGGCACTAGAGCAAAGGGCACAGAGGAGCCCTGCACTAGGCACACACGGCCAGGGCTTGGTACTCCTGCCATGCTCGGAATTGGCCGGGGGGTGCCCTGGAAGAATATGGCCTTGGCTTGAAATCTGAGGGGCATCCTGTAGGTGCTAAGAGCTGAAGGCTGACAGCTGTACTTTTTGTCAAGAAACTGATGATCTTGCAGGTCCTTTTAAGAGTGTGCTTCTAGTTTTTTCCAAAAGAGTGCTTCCCCCTTTTTAAATGAGCTTGTAAATAACAGTGACATCTCCTGCATAAATTTTGGTGTCACAGTGTGAACTTACTGAAAGTATTTAGCAAACTTATCTTGCAGCTCAATATCTCTTACATAAATACTCTATGATGAGGTCAGCCTTTGAGATTCACTTGGTTCTTTTCCTGTTCTTGTGCTTATCATTCATCCTTGTCTTTTCTTTCAGAGCTTTCAACAATTCTTTTTTATGTCATATTTCCTATCTCCTGCTAAGTTTCATTCTTTATCTAAGTCTTCTGCACTTTATTCTCACCTTTTGCAAACTGCTATTTTGTAATTGCTATAATAAACTCTAAGAGGGCACAGACCTTTTCTCAATTCCACTTCAAAATTTCTAACATACTGGCTTTAATCATTAAGTCTCTGGAAACCAGCCAGGAAAACTCCAGATTTCTGTATGCCAGGGGAGATAGTTGTCCATTTTCCCTTGTCCCGTCAAAACTATCATATGGTCTATGAACCTCTATGGTGTCTAGTGACCAAGTCTTTGAGTGCTGTCTTTTAATCGCTTATACCAGGTCGTAAAATGTGTCTTTGAATAATAAAATTGTTGCTTGTGGCGATAATGACAGGAAAGCTTTAAAAATACGGCTTCTAAAGAGAGGACCTTAGAATAGAGACTGTTTATTATAACAAGATCCTGGGCAGTGTTGCCTCTTTTATTTTTAAGTGTTGTGTCTGTTTTTTAAGTGTTGTGTCTGTTGAAGACCCTAGTTATAATATAGCTGTCAAAACTAAGGGGCAAATTGTTAGTCCGATATAGAATATTGTTGACTATTAGAAAGGATGAGGTAGACATTTCATACAGGAAGCCTGACTGATCTTTCTAAAGGCCTGCCAATGGATGGCTATGTCTAATAGCATTTCAGCATGTTCAAGTCTGTCAAATGTTTAAAAAAAAAAATCCTTCCTCAATTGCAACCTCTCCTCTAGCTATTGCTCTCTGCTTCTCTTTTCCTTTAGAACTGAAATTCTTGAAAAAGTCAGTGTCTCCACTTCTGCACCTCTCACTTTTCAGTCCACTGCAATCTGGCTTCCAACCCCACTATTCCATTTGAAATGGGAGTGAGGGAGGAGGGGCAAGTATTATAGTATTTTTGCTGATGACTCTCGAATCTCCTTCCAGCCCGTCTTCTCTGCACATCAGACTCATGTATCTTACTGTCTATAGGGTGTCTCCTAATAAACTGTCTGTAAATCCAGATTAAATTAAGTAAGAATTGATTAACATTAGGACGTAACAGGGGAAGGTAAGGTAGGTGAAGCAAGACACAGAAAGCTGTAACAAAAAATCACATTTCATGGATTTCAAAAAACTTTTCAACTTTGTAACTGTGTTTCAATAGTAATTTATCCTAAGGTATAAATATTTAATTGATCTCAGCCTGCACCAGGATCCCTGGTGGCTCAGACAGTAAAGAGCCTGCCTGCCATGTGGGAGATCTGAGTTTGATCCCTGGTTTGGAAAGATCCCCTGGAGAAGGAAATGGAAACCCACTCCAGTATTCTGGCCTGGAAAATTCCATGGACAGAGGAGCCTGGCGGGTTACAGTCCATGGGGCTGCAAAGAGGCAGGCACAACTGAGCAACTGACACAAACAGTAGGCACAATGAATCTTATGCTTCGTGGTCTTTCCCACTTTCCATCCTCTTTGATGCTAGAGGAAATGAGAATTGGAATGAGAGTTGAAGACTGATGCCCATTGGAAGTGCGATAGAGATTGCTAGCACTCACCATTACCTAGTTTCTCCCGTTTCTGGTTACCCACAAGACTATGTTTCTAAACCTGTTGGCACTTAGTTAGGTCCAAACATGACTTATTTTGGCTAGGCGGTAGTAAACAGCAATGACACTCTTCATTTCCCAGCTTAGGCTCTTAACGGCTCCTGCCTTCGCTCTAGCTCTCTCTTAGCACTCCCCAGCATCATAGTGGTCATGAATTAGGACAGTGAGGTCACAAGACGGAGCCAGCCTGGAACTCTGAGTTATCACTCAGAGGGAATGTCTCTGGAGAACCAAAATGTAAGGTAGAAACGAACTCTTAAGGACTTAAACCAAGGACTTCCCTGGTGGTCCAGTGTTTAAGACTTCATCTTTCAATGCGGGAGTTGTGGGTTTGAACCCTGGTTGGGGAGCTAAGATCTCAAAACACCAAAACATAAAGCAGAGTTAACGTTATAACAGATTCAATAAAGACTTTAAAAATGGTCCACAGCAAAAAATTAAAAAAAAAAATTTTTTTTGTTAAACTCGTAGGAATAAATAAATTACCCAGGAGAGCCCTACAAATGTAAGTACTGAATGTGCTCTGTCTGATCTTTCTGAGTGTTTTCTTACACTCCCATGGTTTCAAATAGCACTCAGTTAATTCAACTCTCTCCCTCCTCATCGATATCTTCACACCAGAACTTGCCTCCGCTTTAGACTTGCATACTTAACTATAAACTGGATATCTGCAGAGAGGTGCCTCATACTTAATGTCTAAAACTGAACTCATTGTCTTTCTGTCCCAAACCTGGTCTTCTTCCTGTATTCTCAATATCAGATAGTAGCACGACTATGCCCTCTGTGTTTTGACAGGAGCTGTAGCAGAAAAGTTGAGTATGGGCGATGAATTGATAAACAAAATAGATTATATACATCTATATGATGGAATATCTTTCAGCCATAAAAAGAATGAAGTACTTGTACATGCTATTACATGGGTAAACCTTGAAAATGTTATGCTAAATAAAAGAAGCCAGTCACAAAAGGCTACATACTGTGATACCATTATGTGAAAAGTCCAGAATAAGCAAATCCACGGAGTAGAAAATCAATTGTTTGTAAAGGGTCAGGAGGAGGGTGAGGGGGAGAGTGACTACTAATGGGTATGAGGTTTTATTTTGTGGAATAATGAAAATATTCTGGAATTAAATAATGTTGATAGTCATGGAACTTTGAAAAGATGGATTTTTATGGCATGAGAATTACAGCTCAACTTTTAAGAATTGCCAGTAGAGAAAAATGAAATTTTAAAAAATTAATAGCTTATACTTTTAGAAGACTGAAGGCTAGTTTTGAAGATAGTCTGTTATTTTATTGCACAGACTTTATTGAAAGACCACAATGCACCGTCAGTGTTTGAAAACCATGGTGTCTCTAATAATGATATAACATCCATTTTACAGTGGTTTTTTTTTTTTTTTTTGCATTTAACATTGATTTTAACAAATATTTTTTGAATGTCACTGTTCTAGGCATCAGTGATACAGCTCTTCAGAAAGCCAAGGTCCAAGGCTCCTGGAGTTTATATTCTAGTGAGACAGACAGAAAATTCAAATAAGTGTTAATAGATAGATGTATACCTCCAAGGAGTAATGAGTGTTCACAAGCACTCACGTAAAGCCAAACTCAGCGGTACAGTTTATACCAGACGATGTTACTTCAACATGGTGAGAGAGTCAATTCCGAGATAGGTTGATAAGAAGTTCAGGGTTCCCGAGGAGGAGAAAGGGGCCTGGGGCTCTCAAGGAGAAAAGGACAAACATTCTTTTCTACATTGCTTTGTCTTAGTCAATATAACAATGTATCTTGCTCAAGGACATGTTTCTCCTTAACAAGAACTTTCTGACTAATCCTGTCATCTTAAAATGTATGCTAAGGGAGTGGGTCTGGTAAAATCTTTCTATTGTTCATTCTAATCTTGTTAATTTAAGCTGTATGTTGTGGGAGTGGGTCTGAAAAAAGTATATAAGGCCTCCATAAGGCTAGCTAGGGGGCACTCTCCGTCCCCCTTCTGATGTCTATGTCAGAAGCTTTCTCTGTCCCTTTTTCACTTTAAAAAATTCTGCTACACAAAAGCTCTTGAGTGATCAAGTCTGGTCCCTGGTCCCAAAGCTAAATCTTCAGAGATCAGGAATCTGACATCCTTCACCATAAGCTACCAATGGCTAGCAGAATGAAAATGGAGAAAGAGGAAACAGTGTTAAAAATGTGTTAAGTTGAAACATATGCAAGTGTAAGGTTAAAAACTATGTGATGCACATCGGGAAATAAAAAATATTTTGTAGTCAAAGTTATACTCATTCGCATAGTTATTATAGTTGTAAAGTTATCTTGGGCTTCCCTTGTGGCTCGGATGGTAAAGAATCTGTCTGCAATGTGTAAGAAGACCTTGGGTTCGATCCCTGGGTTGGTACGATTCCCTGGAGAAGGAAATGGCAACCCACTCCAGTATTCTTGCCTGAAGAATTCCATGGACAGAGGAGCCTGGCCAACTACCATCCATGAAGTCGTAAAGAGTCAGACATGGCTGAGCCATGAACATGCACATAGTTATCTAGTTGGTCAAAAGCAAAACATAAAAAGTATGAGCTCTAGTGTTAGACTGCCTGGGTTCAGTAAAAATTTAGCCCTCCTGGGATTTCCTTGTTGGTCCTGTGGCTAAGACTATGTGCAGGGGGTTCAGGTTTGATCCCTGGTCAGGGAATTAAGATCCTGCATGCTGTGTGACCCCCAAACAATTCAATATAGAAAGTAAATAAAATAGCCCTCCCACTTTCTAGCTATGTGGCCTGGGGCTTAACTTCCCTATACTTCAGCTTTCTCATCTAT
This sequence comes from Ovis aries, assembly GCF_016772045.2. Lineage (NCBI taxonomy): Eukaryota > Metazoa > Chordata > Mammalia > Artiodactyla > Bovidae > Ovis > Ovis aries. The sequence continues at coordinate 82,965,942 of NC_056057.1, forward strand.
AAAATGAAGATCACACCATAAATTGTAAGATGTACCATCATATTCTATAATTTATGTGTGTGCTCAGTCGTGTCTGATTCTTTACAACCCTATAGACTGTAGCCCACCAGGCTCCTCTGTCCATGGAATTTTCCAGGCAAAAATATTGGAGTGGGTTGCCATTTTCTACTCCAGGGGATCTTCCCAACTCAAGGATCAAACCTGCATCTCTTGTGCTTCCTGCATTGGTAGGCAGTTTCTTTACCACGGCACTATCTGGGAAGTCCATTACATCATTAATATGTACCACTAAAAACAAACGCTGCAATCAGAAGGTATACCTACTGCTGCTGCTAAGTCACTTCAGTGGTGTCCGACTCTGTGCAACCCCATAGACCACATAGACCCCATAGACCACACATAGACCCCATAGACCCCACAGCCCACCAGGCTCCCCCATCCCCGGGATTCTCCAGGCAAGAACATTGGAGTGGGTTGCCATTTTCTTCTCCAATGCATGAAAGTGAAAACTGAAAGTGAAGTCGCCCAGTTGTGTCCGACTCTCAGCGACCCCATGGACTGCAGCCTACCAGGCTCCTCCATCCATGGGGTTTTCCAGGCAAGACTACTGGAATGGGGTGCCATTGCCTTCTCTGAGGTACACCTACTAGATGGCTTTAATTGAAAAATAACTGAGAGGCTGATTTTTGGACTGGCACATAGGAATTCAGAAGTTGCCACTCTATCCTAATAAAAATTAAAACACTGAACAAACGGAAAAATCAACAATTCTTCTCAAATCCATTAGAGAAGTGAGGTTACAGGGCAAACTGCTGTCTCCTAATTTGGAGAGACAAGAAGTGGATGCAGAGAATAACAACTTAGTAGAGCACAAACCCCAGAGCAGAAGCCTCTGTGGACACCAGTGCCAGGGTAGGAAAACCTGAACTGCAATCGACAGATTCCTGGAGGCCCACGGGGACCCAGTAATAAGAGGACCCTCACTTGGAAGCAACCAAGATGTCCTTCAGTAGGTGAAATATTAAACTGTGGTTCATCCAAACAGTGGAATATTTTTTAGTAATAAAAAGAAATGGATTATCAATCCTTGAAAGGCCATGGAGGGAATTTAAATGCATATTAAGTGAAGAAGTCAGTCTGAAAATGCTACATTACTCTAGTTATATGACATTCTAGGAAAGGCAAAATGATGGAGACAGTTAGGATGAATAATTGAAGCACAGAGGCAGTGAAACTACCCTGTATGATATTTTAGGTATCATGGTGGATACACACCATTATAAATTTGTCCAAACCACAGAATGGCCCAGTGGTGAAGAATCTACCTGCAATGCAGGAGATGCAGGTTAGATCCCTGGGTTGGGAAGATCCCCTGGAGAAAGAAATGGCAACCCACTCTGGTATTCTTGCCTGGGAAATTTCATGAACCGAGGAGCCTCGTGGGTTACAGTCCATGGGTCACAGGAATCAGACACGACTAAGGGACTAAAACCTCTACCACCAAACCACAGAATGTGCAGCACCAAGAGTGAACCCTAAAGTAAACTATGGACTCTGATAATGATGTATCCATGTAGGTTCATCAGTAGTAAGAAATCCGCTACTGTAGTTCATGGAGGCCAGGGGAGGGGCAGGAGTTACATAGTAAATATCTACCTTCTATTCAATTTTGGTGTGACTCTAAGTCTGCTCTAAAAAGTAAACTATTATTTAAAAAATATTGAAAAACTTCTTGCAGAAAGTTCGAATTTTGTAAGAATGGGAAGAGAAGTTGTAGGGAGGAAAAAAAAGGTGAAAAGTTTTTCTCCTGATATGACTCTGTACCTCAACTTTTGAGGCCCTTATAAAAACATGCAGTGCAGAAGGTTAGAACGGACATGTCATCAAAGTAGATATACAGGTGAAAAGAAATTCAACATCGGTAGTCCTTCAGTTCAGTTCAGTTCAGTTCAGTCACTCAGTTGTGTCCGACTCTTTGTGACCTCATGAATCACAGCACGCCAGGCCTCCCTGTCCATCACCAACTCCCGGAGTTCACTCAGACTCGCGTCCATCGAGTCCGTGATGCTATCCAGCCATCTCATCCTCAGTCGTCCCCTTCTCCTCCTGCCCCCAATCCCTCCCAGCATCAAAGTCTTTTCCAGTGAATCAACTCTTCACATGAGGTGGCCAAAGTACTGGAGTTTCAGCTTTAGCATCTTTCCTTCCAAAGAAATCCCAGGGTTGATCTCCTTCAGAATGGACTGGTTGGATTTCCTTGCAGTCCAAGGGACTCTCAAGAGTCTTCTCCAACACCACAGTTCAAAAGCATCAATTCTTTGGCGCTCAGCCTTCTTCACAGGCCAACTCTCACATCCATACATGACTACTGGAAAAACCATAGCTTTGACTAGACAGACCTTAGTCGGCAAAGTAATGTCTCTGCTTTTGAATATGCTATCTAGGTGGGTCATAACTTTTCTTCCAAGGAGTAAGCGTCTTTTAATTTCATGGCTGCAATCACCATCTGCAGTGATTTTGGAGCCCCCCCAAAATAAAGTCTGACACTGTTTCCACTGTTTCTCCATCTATTTCCCATGAAGTGATGGGACCAGATGCCATGATCTTCGTTTTCTGAATGTTGAGCTTTAAGCCAACTTTTTCACTCTCCTCTTTCACTTTCATCAAGAGGCTTTTTAGTTCCTCTTCACTTTCTGCCATAAGGGTGGTGTCAGGAAATGCAAATCAAAACCACAAGAAAACAACACTACACACCTATTAGGAAGTAGGAAATGGCAATCCACTCCAGTATTCATGCCTGGAAAATCCCACAGACAGAGGAGCCTGGCAGGCTACAGGGGTTGCAAAGAGCCAGACATGATTGAGCGACTGAGCATGCACCTACACACCTATTAGAATGGCCTGTATTAAAAACACTGGCCATACTAATTTCTGGTGAGGATATGAAGGAACTGGAACTCTCAAGTACTCTTCTCATGATATTACATGCTAAAAAGGTTACATGTCATCTTATCTTAGGACATGATACTAGCAGTAAAACGGTCTGGCAGTTTCTTTCTTTCCTCTTTTTGGGTGTGCTGTGCGGCATGTGGGATCTTAGTTCCCCAACCAGAGACTGAACCTGTGCACCTTGCATTACTGGCATGAAGTCTTAACCACTGGACCGCTAGGGAAGTCCTGAGAAGTACCCTTTTAATCACATCCTATTGGGGATAAATGACATCCACCTGACATACTGCAAATGTTAACCATCATCACTTGGTTAACACAGTGTCTTCCAGGTTTCACAGTAGTAAAGGTATTATTTATTACCTGTCTTCACTATTGGAATAGAAGATCTCTGACACTAAAGATGCTATATGTTTTGTTTAATCCTGTGTTCTCAGTGTCTAGAACAGTGAATGACCTATAGGCACTCAATAAATATTTGTCTGACTCTTTGTGATCCCATGGACTATACAGTCCATGGAATTCTCCAGGCTGGAATACTGGAGTGGGCATCCATTCCCTTTTCCAGGAGATCTTCTCAACCCAAGGATCGAACCCAAGTCTCCCACATTGCAGGTAGATTCTTTACTGTCTGAGTCACCAGGGAAGACCAAGAATACTGGAGTGAGTAGCCTATCCCTTCTTCAGCAGATCTTCACAAACCAGGGTCTCCTGCATTGCAGATGGATTTTTTTTACCAAGTGAGTGACCAGGGAAGATCCAATAAATATTTGTTGAATGAATAAATGAACAAACGGAAGGATGAATTAGATAACCCTTAGCTTCCCACTCTTCTTCTAACCATACCTGTGATTATGAATAGCAGTTATATGACAGCATACAGTCTATATGCATAAACACATGTGGGCATTGGTACAAAAGCCAGGGCAAGATTATCTAGGCTGCTTTGATCCAAGTTGGCAGTTAGCATACAGCATTTGAAGAAGGCAGGTTTTCATAAGACCTAGATTTTCAATTCTCATTTCTGCCACCTCTGAGCATTGTGCTCCTGGGCAAGTGTTTTAGCCTGTTTGACTGCTTCCTCTCTGATATGGGGGTAGTTGTTCTTTCCTTGTAGACTGATATTAGGATTTAGTGAAATAGCATAGCAAGTGCCTACTCAGTGTCTGGCATTTCACTCAATAAGTTCTGGTTTTTACTTCACTTTCCACAATCTTCAGAAAGATGTGGTTGAATTAATTCTTCTATTCTGCGACAATCATTTTCTAAAAAGCAGCATCTTTTATCTGGAAGATCAGTGTAGACAATTCCATTTCACTAAAAAGCTGGTGATTTAATAATTTACTTAGAAATGGGGCATGGCTTCCATTATAAAACTAATCTGGCATAAGTGCAAAGAACTGCTATTATTTTTCCGACAGGCAAGAAAGCTGGTGGAATAGAAATACTTATAAACGTGCATGGAACAGCTTACCCTCCTGCAGTGCCGGCGCCTGAAGAAATATCATATGGTGCCCTGCAGTGGATATGGCTCAACATAAAATTTGTCACTTCCCAAGCACTTGAAATATTGCCCCATTTCTTATACCCCTGCACTGCACGTGCTTATTTGGTAATGCTGACTTGCCTCCTTATTTCAATAGCTGAAGTGACATAGCAATGTTTTATAATTTGCCAAGTGATTGAAGAAGTCAGGCGGATCTGTATTGCCCCAGTAATGTCACTGATTCCTACTTCTTAAGGAAGAAGAAAAGACAGTGAGCATTTAGCTTGAGGGCGATGTGTTCTGTGGGAATGTATATCCTCTGCAAGTGGTTTATGATTTTTTTCTTCTGTACAGCCAGAGGAGTGGAGGGACATATTTCAAATCCCCATTGGCAAGGCTCCTGGTTCTTTTATAAAGATTTGTAAAATTCCATCCCTTTGAATCTTGCCAGCGGTCTGTGGACATCCTCCAGGCTTTCGTTTCATAAAGCTTTCAACACACAGTGCCGAGTGGGCTGGCCAAGAGATGTGTACGTGAGAGTGTGTGCTTGCACATTGTGTGTGTGTGTGTGTGTGTGTGTGTGTGTGTGTGTGTGTGTGTCTGTATGAAGCTACCTTGATTGAAATGCTAATATGCTGTCATGTTTTGGTCAGAATTTATGATAGCAGTAAAACGGAAGCATCCCCCTGCATTCTAAAATGTAGCAGTTGAGTCTCACTGTTTATTTAGTTGAGTCAGCTTAATGTAGATCAGTATTCTAGTCTTCATTTTGCTTCTTTTCTTGTTTCTCTTTCTAGGGTTTCTCACCAGCCACTGTGTTTGGGGGAAAATAATTTTCCCAGAGTTGTTCAGCAGTTCTTCATGTAGAGAGAGGCAGGGATTGTGTTCAATCTTTGGGGATGACAGGTGTGAGTGGAATTTGCCAAGTTTCATGGTTTGAAAATGTCTACATTGTCTGCTTTCAACTCCTCTTGGAAAGCATAAATCACCAAATATTGGCAAAGTTTTCATGCCTTCCCAAATCACTGGATAATGGATAATGGAGATTGCCTAGCCACAGAAGTTGGCCTGTGGTCTACAAGTTTGAGAAAGCACTTTAAAACTGCTCTCAAAAGCTTTGCAGGTTTGGGAGCAAAAGACTAAGCAATAATCATATTAAGAGGAAAAGTTTGAGCTGTTTCTTTTATTCTTTGTGGGTTGATTCCGATTCAAAAGTTTCTAAACCAGGATTCTAGGCAAAAAATAAATTGAGTGGTAAGCACTGCTGAATAGATTTGGCAGTGTGTGTGTGTATGTGTGTGTCTGTATGAAGCTACTTTGATTGAAATGCTAATATGCTGTCATGTTTTGGTCAGAATTTATGATAGCAATAAAACAGAAGCATCCCCCTGCATTGTGAAGTGTAGCAGTCGATGGTTAACTTTTTGCGTCAACTTGATTAGGCTTAAGGGATGTCCAGATAATTGGTGAAACATTATTTTGGGTGTGTCTGTGAGGGTATCTCAGAAGACCAGCATTTCAATCAGGGGACTGAGTAAGAAGTTTACCCTCCTCAATGCAGGTGGGCATCCTTCAATCTGTTGAGGGCCTGAATAGAACAATCTGCTGGAGGAATTTGCTCTCTCTGCCTAAGCTAGGCTTTCCATCTTCTCCTGTCCCCGGACATTGGTGCTCCTGGTTCTTGGTCTTGCTGATGTAGATTGGAGCTTACCCCATCAGCCTCCTGGTTCTCAGGCCTTGTGACTGGGGCTGAATTACCCCTGCAACTTTCCTAATTTTCTAGCTTCCAGAGAGCAGATTGTGGGACTTCTCAACCTCCATAATCACATAAACCAGGCCCTAGAACAAATCTCCTCATACCTCTCTCTATGTATGTATCCTTCTGGTTCTGTTTCTCTGGAGAACCCTGACTAATGCAAGCTCCATGTGTAGAAAGGAATATACCTTCTACTCCACTTAACAATCTTCACATGTTCACTTCAGGTATTAATTGCTCTTTTGTCTGGTGGGTTTCACTGTATTGAGATTGATTGATTTTCATTCATGTCTTCATTCTGTGAATAATAAGCACCAAACGCCATACCAGGTTGTGAATACAAAGATAATTCAAAGATGGATCGCAATATATCTGACTTGTGTTAGCTTACCTTTTCATAATTGGGGTAAGCTCCTTGCCAGCAAAGATCTTATTATCTAGCCAGGAAAATAAGTTATGAACTTCAGAAAACCATAATATAAGATAGAAAGTGAGATGCCATTAAAGCATACAGATAAAGAGAGGGAAAGAGTCCCCCAGTTGTATCCAACTCTTTGGGACCCCGTGGACTTCAGCACGCCAGGCTTCCCTGTTCATCACCAACTCCTGGAGCTTACTCAAACTCATGTCCATCGAGTTGATGATGCCATCCAACCATCTCATCCTCTGTCATCCCCTTCTCCTCCTGCCTTCAATCTTTCCCAGCATCAGTGTCTTTTCAAATGAGTCAGTTCTTTGCATCAGGTGGCCATAGTATTGGAGTTTCAGCTTCAACATCAGTCCTTCCAATGAATATTCAGGACTGATTTCCTTTAGGATTGACTGGTTGGATCTCCTTGCCATCCAAGGGAATCTCAAGAGTCTCCTCCAACACCACAGTTCAAAAGCATCAATTCTTTGGTGCTCAGCTTTCTTTACAGTCCAACTCTCACACACATCCATACATGACTACTGGAAGAACCATAGTTTTGAGTAGATGGACCTTTGCTGGCAAAGTAATGTCTGCTTTTTAATATGCTATCTAGGTTGGTCATAGCTTTTCTTCTAAGGAGCAAGCATCTTTTTAATTTCATGGCTGCAGTCACCATCTGCAGAGATTTTGGAGCCCCCCAAAATAAAGTCTTTCACTCTTTCCCCATCTATTTGCCATGAAGTGATGGGACCAGATGCCATGAAGTGATGGGACCAGATGCCATGATCTTCGTTTTCTGAATGTCAAGTTTTAAGCTAACTTTTTCACTCTCCTCTTTCACTTTCATCAAGAGGCTCTTTAGTTCCTCTTCATTATCTGCCATAAAGGTGGTGTCATCTGCAGATCTGAGGTTATTGATATTTCTCTTGGCAATCTTGATTCCAGCTTGTGCTTCATCCAGCCCGGCATTTCACATGATGTACTCTGCATTATAAGTTAAATAAGCAGGGTGACAATATACAGGCTTGACGTACTCCTTTCCTAATTTGGAACCAGTGTGTTGTTCCATGTTTGGTTCTAACTGTTGCTTCTTGACCTGCATACAGATTTCTCAGGAGTCAGGTAAGGTGTTCTGATATTCCCATCTCTTTCAGAATTTTCCACAGTTTGTTGGGATGCACACAAGCAACATTCTTAAAGAGATGGAAATACCAGACCACCGTACTGCTCAACTCTAAAAACTTTGTACAGTGAGAGTTTATGCACCAGGCAACTGTTTCCACACATAGCACAGTAAGATAAAAGGTATAACAAGTGGGATGAATGCAATTAAAGACACATATGGTAAGATAGATTAGGTGTTTCATAAAATTATTTTGGGGGAAGTTGAGTTCATGAGGTTGTGAAAATGAATCACAGTGAGAACAGGGTCCTTCTGGCAGAGGATCACTCCCTGCAGAGTTATTCCACTGTTGTTGTGGGGCTCTGAGACAACAGAATGTGGATTGATGATGATCCCTTCTTTATTGAGATTTTAGGCTCCCATCTCGTTTCTGCTTATGCCAGCCAGATGGGAAGAGCCTTTATTTATCATTTCATTTCTCAGTCATTTCTTGATCTCTAAGGCTCTAGTGCATAGATGCTGAAGTAAGTACGCCTGGGAACTGCATCAGTAAACACCAAGAGAGAAGACAGTGAGCAGGAGCTTATGCCTCAGGATAATGGGGATGACGTTGAGAAAAGGCAAGATGGATGTTCAATGTCAGGAAAAACACCCTGGCTGTTCAACTTTAAGAATAACTTCCCAAGGAAAGCTCTGAAAATCCCACCACCTGAGGCTTTTGAGAATAGATTGGGTGATATACAGGGGATTATCCTACAGGGAGTCAAATGGACTCTGGTCCAGGGAGTGCACTAAAATAGCTACAAAACCCACTAAATGGTCTTTTGTGGTTAAGAGTTAGGAGTCCAGTCAGGTCTTGCTTTATTGAATCCTTTGCTACAACTAGTATGAGTTTCCTCAGGCTGAATTGAAGAATTGAAGCATTTTAGAATTTGAGCCTTGGTGGGCACTCATGTCCATGGCTTGTCCAGTTAGGACTGTTCCGTGTGGCATTTGTCTTACATGTTGCACTGATTGGTCATGCGGTGCCTACCTTCTTTCTTTCCTTCCTTTCCTTCTCAGTTGATTAGAATGTGCAGCAATTTTTCCTGCGTAGTAGACTCTGGCCATTTATGATTGTAACACCGAAGTTTAAGTCACTTGAGTGCTATCTGGAAGTCCATTCTATACGGCAAAGTGAAAAATATTGCTGAAGCATGAATCTGAGTTACCAAACTGCCAGGTAGTGTGGCTCAGAGCCAGTTACTTCGTGACTGGACTCAGCTTGTTGCCCAGTCTCTACTTCTTATAGTAGCCCTTCTGGTTCTTTCTATGTTGTTGTGTGTGAGAAAGCTTGGAGACACATCCTTGGTGAATGCTGTGATCTTTAAATGCCTTGTGACTACAAGCCATCACCCAATCTGGACCAGCCCAAACTTCCTAAACTTTCACCAGCACAAGAAGACCCAAGGAGCTGTCAGTTGAACAAATTTGAACCTATTAAACTCTATTCATTAATCTTTTATTGTGGGCCAGGCCCTGTGTTAGGTATCATAAGGATTATAATGATACATATGACCCAGGTTTTACCCTCAAAAGAAAATACAACCATAGGAGGGAAAACCCAGCACAAATGACTATAACACAGGGCAGTGCCAAATAACCACTCCGGGGTGTTTTTCACACCAACTGTCAATTCTCTGATTCTTCAGACAATAGCTTGGTGTTCAGTGATTCAATTCAATTCTGATACTACTTGGAGTGAGTGGAGACCCCGTAATTCAAGGACTCTGTCCCATAAGTCTGTGCCCTGCTTTAGATGCCAGTCACAAACCCTGGGCTTCCCATACTCCTGACCTACTAGCTCTAAACTGGGAGTTCCCACAACCTCCTCCTTAGGTTTGGTAATTTGCTAGGATGGCTCACAGAACTCAGGAACACACTTATATTTACGAGTTTATTATAAAGGATATTATGAAGGATACAAGCGAATACCAGGTGAAGAGGTACGCATGATGAGGTTTGGAAGGGTCTTGAGCATAGGAGCTTCTGTTCTGTGGGGTTGGGGTGTACCACCCTCCCAGCACGTGGATATATTCACCAACCCAGAAGAGCTCTGAATCCCTGTTCGGGGATTTCATCACACATGAATGGTTAAATCATTGGCCTTTGGTGACTGGACTCAGTCTCCAGCTCCCATTCTCTCTCTGGAGGTTGAAAGGTGGGGCTGATAGTTCCAAGCTTCTAAGCCAGGCCTGGTTTTTCTAGAGTCCAGCCCCCATCCAGAAGTTAGCTAGAACCCCTTCCTTCATTGTAATAGCCTACAAAATACATTCTTATCACTCTGGGAATCCCAAGGGTTTTAGGAGCACAGGAACTGGGGACAAAGACCAAATATTTATTTTTTATTACATCAAAACTGCCATAAGGAAATTACAAGTATAGTGTTACATGGCTTCAAAGAAAAGAAAGATATGATCTATTTTTTTAAGACCGAATATTGTGATATCAGGATATCATGAAATGTGAAAGCACTTTGATTCTGGAGTCTGCCAACCCTGGTATTGACTTCTGGGGCAGATCTTATAGCCTCTTTTCTACCCTTTCATCACAAAGCTGAACAATGCCAATTCCCCTGGAAAGAGTGTGAGTTTGCTCAGATCTCTTACAGAACAGGGACTTCTTGCCTGCAGTGTTATTTTGTTTGCTTGTCGGTTCAGCTCTCTATAGAACTGTGTTGCCTTTTTTTCCCTTCTTCTTCACAATCAGATGAGGGAGATTGCCGCTTGAAACTTGCAGTCCCATTATCTGTCAGCCTGTGAAAGATAAAAAGTGCCGCTAGTATATCCATAAAGTCATTTTTCAGTAGCCATAGGTGACAAGAATTACATTTCTTTACCAGGAAATCTTGATGTGGCATATCATAAATATTCAGTTTTTGTAGACTTCTAAAAAATATATAATATCTCTTTTTTTGTGTGTAACACAGCTTCAAGGTCAGAATCAGGATGACTCAAAAATAGGAACTGCGAATTCTTATATAGGAGAAAAAGGGAGTAGTAGGGGAGTAGGCTGAAGGAGATTGAGGAAGTAGAACCTGAAAAGTGAAGTAGAGGTTGGAGTGTGGGTTTGGAAATTATAGGGACAATGTATTATTCTTAGGCCTAGGGAAATGGGCCTCTGATCTGGTCCCATGCTTACAGGGGCCAGGTCTGGCCCTCTTTGAGCCGTACCTTTCCCCTGGGATGAGAAGTCCTGGAGGCTAAGGGAGGTGCCTGCATGGAGCCCATGCCACCCTGTTTCTATAGGGACACTGAATCCTCTGCATGAGAACCAAGAGTTGCATGAGTTTCTTCTGCAGGTCTGTTCTTTGGAGGGCTCGTGGTACCTGCTACCTAAGTACCCAAAGAGTGGCCAAGGAGTGGCTGTTTGGCAGGGGTGGTGGGATATAGAGATTGACGGAGTGAGCTGAGATACCCATATGCACATGGAAAAGGTCTTTCATGATCTGGGCAGAATCAAAGGAGGAACCAGAGAAAGGAGTGGGCTGTGGGCCAGGTGCCTCCATTTGTATTGTTACCCTAGGTCTGCAAACGTTACGGGCAGAGCCGCACTGGAGTCCAGTGACATTATAAACAACTTTTCAAGCAAAAACACTGAACTCGCAAACAGTTCCTGGTAGAATTAAACTGGCTGACCCCTCTGTCCTAGATTCAGCCCTAACTGTTTCTATCTCTATCTGCCATGTCACTAACTGGGCAAATAGTTCATGGTAAGAGTGATCTCTGTTCATTTCCAAGGCAAACCATTCAATATCACAGTAATCCAAGTCTATGCCCCAACCAGTAGTGCTGAAGAAGCTGAAGTTGAATGGATTTATGAAGACCTAGAAGATCTTTTAGAACTAAAACCCAATAAAGATGTCCTTTTCATTATAGGGGACTGGAATCCAAAAGTAGGAAGTCAAGAAACACCTGGAGTAACAGGCAAATTTGGCCTTGGAATGCGGAATGAAGCAGGGCAAAGACTAATAGAGTTTTGCCAAGAGAATTCACTGGTCATAGGAAACACCATCTTCCAACAAAACAAGAGAAGACTCTACACATGGACATCACCAGATGGTCAACACTGAAATTAGATTGATTATATTCTTTGCAGCCACATATGGAGAAGCTCTATACAGTCAGCAAAAACAAGACCAGGAGCTGACTGTGGCTCAGATCATGAACTCCTTGTTGCCAAATTCAGACTGAAATTGAAGAAAGTAGGGAAAACCACTAGACCATTCAGGTATGACCTAAATCAAATCCCTTACGATTATACAGTGGAAGTGAGAAATAGATTTAAGGGTTTAGATCTGAGTGCCTGATGAACTATGGATGGAGGTTCGTAACATTGTACAGGAGACAGGGATCAAGACCATTCCCATGGAAAAGAAATGCAAAAAAGCAAAATGGCTGTCTGGGGAGGCCTTACAAATAGCTGTGAAAAGAAGAGAAGCGAAAAGCAAAGGAGAAAAGGAAAGATATAAGCATCTGAATGCAGAGTTCCAAAGAATAGCAAGAAGAGATAAGAAAGCCTTCCTCAGAGATCAATGCAAAGAAATAGAGGAAAACAACAGACTGGGAAAGACTAGAGATCTCTTCAAGAAAATTAGAGATACCAAGGGAACATTTCATGCAAAGATGGGCTCGATAAAGGACAGAAATGGTATGGACCTAACAGAAGCAGAAGACATTAAGAAGAGGTGGCAAGAATACACAGAAGAACTGTACAAAAAAGATCTTCAAGCCCAAGATAATCACGATGGTGTGATCACTCACCTAGAGGCAGACATCCTGGAATGTGAAGTCAAGTGGGCCTTAGAAAGCATCACTACGAACAAAGCTAGTGGAGGTGATGGAATTCCAGTTGAGCTATTTCAAATCCTGGAAGATGATGCTGTGAAAGTGCTGCACTCAATATGCCAGCAAATTTGGAAAACTCAGCACTGGCCACACGACTGGAAAAGATCAGTTTTCATTCCAATCCCAAAGAAAGGCAATGCCAAAGAATGCTCAAACTACCACACAATTGCACTCATCTCACATGCTAGTAAAGTAATGCTCAAAATTCTCCAAGCCAGGCTTCAGCAATACATGAACCGTGAACTTTCAGATGTTCAAGCTGGTTTTAGAAAAGGCAGAGGAACCAGAGATCAAATTGCCAACATCCGCTGGATCATGGAAAAAGCAAGAGAGTTCCAGAAAAACATCTATTTCTGCTCTATTAACTATGCCAAAGCCTTTGACTGTGTGGATCACAATACACTGTGGAAAATTCTGAAAGAGATGGGAACACCAGACCACCTGACCTGCTTCTTGAGAAACCTATATGCAGGTCAGGAAGCAACAGTTAGAACTAGACATGGAACAACAGACTGGTTCCAAATAGGAAAAGGAGTACGTCAAGGCTGTATATTGTCACCCTGCTTATTTAACTTCTATGCAGAGTACATCATGAGAAACGCTGGACTGGAAGAAACACAAGCTGCAATCAAGATTGCCGGGAGAAATATCAATAACCTCAGATATGCAGATGACACCACCATTATGGCAGAAAGTGAAGAGGAACTAAAATGCCTCTTGATGAAAGTGAAAGAGGAGAGTGAAAAAGATGACTTAAAGCTCAACATTCAGAAAATGAAGATCATGGCATCTGGTCCCATCACTTCATGTGAAATAGATGGGGAAACATTGGAAACAGTGTCAGACTTTACTTTTTTGGGCTCCAAAATCACTGCAGATGGTGACTGCAGCCATGAAATTAAAAGACGCTTACTCCTTGGAAGAAAAGTTATGACCAACCTAGATAGCATATTCAAAAGCAGAGACATTACTTTACTGACTAAGGTCCGTCTAGTCAAGGCTATGGTTTTTCCTGTGGTCACGTATGGATGTGAGAGTTGGACTGTGAAGAAGGCTGAGCGCTGAAGAATTGATGCTTTTGACCTGTGGTGTTGGAGAAGAGTCTTGAGAATCCCTTGGACTGCAAGGAGATCCAACCAGTCCATTCTGAAGGAGATCAGCCCTGGATGTTCTTTGGAGGGAATGATGTTGAAGCTGAAACTCCAGTACTTTGGCCACCTCATGCGAAGAGTTGACTCATTGGAAAAGACTCTGATGCTGGGAGGGATTGGGGGCAGGAGAAGGGGATGACAGAGGATGAGATGCTGGATGGCATCACTGACTCGATGGACATGAGTCTGGGTGAACTCTGGGAGTTGGTGATGGACAGGGAGGCCTGGCGTGCTGCAATTCATGGGGTTGCAGAGTCGGACATGACTGAGCGACTGAACTGAACTGAACTGAACTGAACTGAATAGCATTAGGAGGGAGAGTCCTATGGACACAGGAGCCTGGAGGACTGCAGTCCATGGGATTGCAAAGAGTAGGACATCATTTAGCAACTAAACCACAACAACAACAGCCCATAACTTTGGTCCTAGAGATATTGGATAACTTAAAAAGGAGAAGAATGTATGGCCAGGAATTTAAGAGAATGTCATGATGTTCATTCGCCTTGAGAGGAGGGAGACTGTTCTTTCTGGGCCTGACACAGAGAGGGAAATTTCCATACAGAGTTTGGAATCATTGCAGACCTGTCCTGAGACCTGGGAAATAGGGTCCCTGGACCAGCGCTGCCCCTCGGGGGTGTCTGCTCTTTGAAGTTCCTACCTTGAACTTTTCTCACTTCTCCCTTGATACTGGAGAGTCAGAGTTGGCAGTGCCATCCAGATGGGACTCCTTGACACTGTACCAGGACCCATGGTGCTCATTCCTCCCTTTAGGGCATCTTCCCATCTTCTACTGTTCTTTGGGGTTGACCAGATGCCCCAGGAGACCTGAACCTCATGTTTGTGATGTCCTCCTGGAACCAGGGACCTTTTAGGGGTGGGCTGCTTGGAGAGAGGATAGCTCTTGTTGACTGGTGTTTCTTTCATGGGATCACAAGGAACTGGGCCACCATCTGTGCTAATATACAAGTTTTGGTGACTCAAGTTGTTTATGCAGATGAGGCCCTGTAAAAAAATATTTGCCTGGACCCCACAACTTAGGAGCAACCTTACTTAAGTGCTTGTGTAAATGTCAATCTAGTCCCCTAGTTTTTCTCCTAATTCTGCTGTCACCTAAATCCCATAAAAAGATTCAAATTCTATAAAGAGCAGAAACAAAGAAGTAGAGGAGAGTCCTGAGTGTTTAATGCCTCTATCTTCCCTGACTTGGACGGCAAGACTTCTTGCCTTCCTAGCTGCATGTAACCTTGCCTTCAGTTTCCACGTGGATGGTGGCCTGGGGGAATCCTATAGATGGAGGGGTAGGGATAGGGGGTGGGGAGGCAGCAGTGGTATTGGATGGCAGCTGGTAAGGGCTTTAAAGAAGATCGTGTCAGAACCCTGGCAGTAGGTAGGGGAAGAGTGACTTGGAAAAGTTTTCTGTCAATAAAATGGAGTTCCTAGTACCTC
This sequence comes from Ovis aries, assembly GCF_016772045.2. Classification (NCBI taxonomy): domain Eukaryota; kingdom Metazoa; phylum Chordata; class Mammalia; order Artiodactyla; family Bovidae; genus Ovis; species Ovis aries. The sequence continues at coordinate 82,981,151 of NC_056057.1, forward strand.
CTGTGAGGTCCATAATGAATCCCGTCACCACCCAAAACCTCTGTTGTGTCAGCCCTAAAAAAACACCCATCTGAAGGATGGTGCCACAGCTGCTGCTAATGATGTTGAGAGCAGCAACTCATATTCACAGGTCACATTATATCCAGTATCTGGTTTAATTGTCATAACAAAGTTTGAGATGAGTACTGTTATTATTTGCATCTCATAAACAAGGAATTAGAGGCCAGAGCAGTGAAATAATTTGCTAGAGATCATAGAGCTAGTTCGTGGTGAAGGCAGGATTTGAACTCAGGTCTGTTTGACTGCTTGGGGCCTGTTTGTGACCTGAAGGCCTTGCTGCTATTGTGGAGTGAGGAAGAGCTATCTTGTATAAGAAAATCTGGGGCATCACTGGGCTCCTTTCACTGTTTTGAAAAAAGCTCTCATTTACTTTCAGTGACCAGTTCCTCATTCAGAGTCAGGCGTTTTGGAGCACAACAAATTTAAGCTGCTCTTAAAAGGTAACTGAAAAGTTGGTGTGAGGTATTGACATTCAAGGGAAAAAGAGAGAGAGAGAGAGAGATGTACTATGGTTCTTTGTACCCAAGCACTTCAAAACCTTTCTAAAACACCTCGTGGGAAATCCTGTTATCACATGTTGTACAATAACAACTGACCAGACTCATTCAGGAAACCTGTGGCAGGTCAAGTCTGATTTGGAGAATGCAGCCAGGCTTAGGCACCTCTCACAGCCCAAACCTAAATCAATCCTCCATCAATGTCATCTCCATTGAGCCACCATGGTCCTAGGGGATTTGGAATTTATACTGTCTGCATATTTTAAAAATTAGTTGGCTTATATATTTTTTAAAGGAGTGTTTTTAAAAAACAGATTCACAGAGACTTCAAAGGATACTTAAAATATGACTGGCATTGAAACATGTTTAATATCATATATGAAATGAATCGCCAGTCCAGGTTCTATGCATGATACTGGATGCTTGGGGCTGGTGCACTGGGACGACCCAGAGGGATGGTACGGGGAGGAAGGAGGGAGGGGGGTTCAGGATGGGGAACATGTGTATACCTGTGGCGGATACATGTTGATGTATGGCAAAACCAATACAATATTGTAAAATAATTAACCTCCAATTAAAATAAATAAATTTATATTAAAAAAAATGACTGGATAGCATAGGAGTATAGGACCGAAGTGAAACAAGAGTAGGGAACAAAAGGAGTCTTCAGTGAGGTAAAACAAGACACTGCCTTCCTTCAGGGAGCTCTGTGCTCAGGCAATCTCTACATGCAGCACCCCTGTCCCCCCTCCTCCCACACAGATTTCTCAATTCCATACTCACAACCAGGCAGATTGGGTTCCTGTCTGGTTCAGAGCTAACTGGGTGCCTTCAGAGAAATGATCTAACATTCCTGAGCCTCTATTTCCTTATCTTCAAAAGAGGATAATAAATCTACCTCCTTAAATTGTTTTTAGAAATAAATGAGAGGACGAATGTAGAACTCAGTGCGGTGGACCGGATGTTCATGCTCCCCCACAATTCAGAGGTTGAATCCCCAAGCCCCAAGGTGACAGCATTAGGATTAGGTCTCCAGGGTAAAGGTGGAGCTCTTACTAATGGGATTAGTTCCCTTATGAAAGGGACCCCAGAGAGATCCCTCACCCCTTCCCAGCTTCCAGAACTGGGAGAAGTAAATTTTTGTTATTTAGAAGCCACCCAGTTTGGGATATTTCTGTTATAGTAGCTTGAATGAATTTAGACCCTTAGCATGGCATGGGCACCTTGCAGGCTCTTAGTGAGGGTTATATTTCCCTCCCTCCCTCCCTTCTTCTGTTTCTTCTCCCATCTTTCTTTCCTCGGGTATTATTTTAAAAAGTGAGGTAATCAATTAGAATTGGTCAAATCTTAAACTGCTTTCTTAGAGTATATAGGATTAAAAAACAAAACAAAACATTTTTCGTATGGGAATCGTATTAGAATTGCAAGGCACAGGTCTCAGTTCCCAAGGAAGAGAAAGCCCCAGGAGGACCACTACAGGGCAAAGCACAGGCCACCGATACTAAAAGAGATGAGCTGGGGGTTGCCTAACAGAGAGGTATGAGTGTATGTGTGTGTATGTGAGTGTGTGTATTTGTGTAAATGGGCACTGGTTGTGGGTATATGTGTGTGAGTGTGCAGGTGTGGCTGTGTATACATGATGTTTATGCCTGAGTGTGTCAGAGTGTCTGCGTATATGTATGTGCATATGACCACATGCGTGTGTGTGTGTGTGTGTGTGTGTGTGTGTGTGTGTGTGTGTACCATCAGAGAAAGAGGTCTGTCTATAGTGCAAAACTTTCTATTCAGTCTGGAGGTTAAGAAACTAATTAAAGAGAGTCCTTAAACTTCTGGAGTTCATTGAAGACTGAAGGCTTTTCCCTTCTCAGAAATCCCTTTTGGGAAATGAGACTGTAAAAGAAAGAATGTAAAAGCTTCTTTGAGAAAGGCCCTCTTTCTTCCTTGTGAAGGGGCTCCTGGGGAGTCCTGGCAGGAACTCGAGGATGCTCCTCGCCTCTCCTTCCCTTGGTCCTTCCTCCTCTCTTTACTTCAGTCCCTTGATCTCGGTTCTCCAGCCTCTCTCCCCCCCTGCCCCCATTCAAATTCCTTCCCAGCATATCCCTTCTCTGGTTTCTTTTTCCTTTCAGCAGCCTTCTCCTTTCTCTCCTTCCCTCTCATTTTTCTTCTTTGCTTTTCATCCAGAATAAGGGATACTCAGGAGAATGCACCTTTATTTTTCTCTTACTCATATTCCTGCTCAACACCCTTGTGAGCTCTGAGAAACATTTGTTTCTTGGTCTCCTTTTTCTGGAAACCATTATTTACTTATTTATTTTTCATGGCTTAATGAAGTTCCTATTCTTCTGTGAATATTCCCACTGACAGAATTCAGAGCCTGCTGTTTAAAAGCACTGCTGTTTCCTTTTCTTCTATCACCAAACAATTGACAGCTTCCTTCACGTTAGCAAAAATGAAGTAAAGTGAAAGTTGCTCAGTCATGTCTGACTCTTTATGACCCCATGGACTGTAGCAAAGCTCCTCTGTCCATGGAATTCTCCAGGCTGGAATACTGGAGTGGGTTGCTGTTCACTTCTCCAAGGATCTTCCCAAACCAGGGATCGAACCCAAGTCTCTTCCATTGCAGGTGGATTCTTTACCGTCTGAGCCAATGGGGAAACACCACCACAGCAAAACCAACACCAAACCCACAGCCCCATTGTGCTACCAGCAACTGAGGTTTTTCCCAGGAAGCATGCTGGGTCAGCTGTACACATGCTGCTAGAGGGTTACTCTGTTTCTTTTGATGGAAGTGAGTTCATACCCAGCTTTGCCATTAACTAGTAGGCTGCAGTCCATGGGGTCGCACAGAGTCGGACACGACTGAAGCGACTTAGCAGCAGCAGCAGCAGCAGCAAAGTCATGGGAGAAGGCAATGGCAACCCACTCCAGTACTCTTGCCTGGAAAATCCCATGGACGGAGGAGCTGGTAGGCTGCAGTCCATGGGGTCACTAAGAGTTGAACACAACTGAGCGACTTCACTTTCACGCATTGGAGAAGGAAATGGCAACCCACTCCAGTGTTCTTGCCTGGAGAATCCCAGGGACGGGGGAGCCTTGTGGGTTGCTGTTTATGGGGTCGCACAGAGTCGGACACGAAGTGACTTAGCAGCAGCAGCAGCAGCAAAGTCATGCAACCTCTCTCAACATGGAGTTTCCTCTTCTCTAAATCACTGAAAGAATACTTACACTACTTATAGGAAAAGTTCTGAGGAAAAACTGAGACATCATATGTAAGAAATTATACAAATGAATTTATTTACAAAACAGAAACAGACTCACAGACACAGAAAACAATTTTATGGTCATCAAAGGGCAAAGTGGGGGTGGTTAAACTGGGAGTTTGGGATTAACAGATACACACTACTGTATATAAAATAGATAAACACAGGTCCTACTGTGTCACACAGGGAAATATATTCATTATCTTGTAATACCTGTAATGGAAAAGAATCTGAAAAAAGAATATATTTATATATCTTAATCACTTTGCTGTACACCTGAAACTAACACAACATTGTACGTTAACTATATTTCCATTAGAAAAAAGAAAAAAAATTAAGTGTGGAGCTCAGTGCTGGCACCTAGAAAATATTTAATGAATAACAGCTATGCAACAAATGGAATGAATTTGAACCACAACCGACATCCGGCCCTGGGCTGTGATAATGTGATTTAAGGCAAGTATTCCTAAGATTGTAGTCTTTCATCTTCCTTGAAAAATGAGAGAAATTTCTCTGAGATTCATGCCCGGTGGCTGAAGAGTCTTGGAGTGGCACTGAAGGTAGATGGATCAACATCTCTGTAGTGGAGAGAGGGCAGTGCTCCTGGGACAGCAGGTGACACACAGCCACACTTTGAAACAGGGTGGCTAAATGCACAGTCAATGAGATCTGTGTGGACTCCGTTTTTCCTCTTGGTCTTTCATCTCCTGCATTAGGTCATTCAGCAAGTTCTGCCTCTTTCTTCTTTCAAACGTTGCTAGCGTTTTCTTTTTTTGACATTGTTCTTGCTCTGGTACAAGCTCTGTGTCTCATTTATTATCAAAGCCTTTCCCTACTTTGACCTATTTTTCATTTATAAAGCAAGTCAAAAGTAACAATTGCTTTTTATTATAGAAACAAAGAGATTCAGTGTAGGAAAGTAGGAAAATAATAAGTTAAAAGGAGAAAAATACAAATAGTTTCTCCACCTAGAGATAGCAGTATCTATGATTTGTTTTCTACTTATGCCTTGATACACTCTGAGCAAAAAGGGAATCAGAGTGTGCATAATGTTTAGCCACTTGTTTTACTTACTAGAGAATACATCTATTGCTACATAATAAGTCATCCCCAAATTTAGCAGCTTAGGGCAACATTTATCATCTCACAGGTCTGAGGGTCAGGAGACTGCAGGAATGGCTTAGCTGGTTGTTCTGGTTCAGGGCATTTCTGAAGTTACAGTCAAGATGGGGCCAGGGTCTTCCCTGGTGGTCCAGTGGTTAAGACTCCACAGTTCCAATGCTGGGGATGGGGACTGGGAGGTGTGAGGGGATTGGGGCAGGTCTGATCCCTGGTCAGGGAACTAAGATTCCCATGCAGTGTGGTGCTGCCAAATGTTTTTTCTTTCTTTCTTTCTTTCTTTCTTTTTTTTTTTTTAAAGCAAAACCTGTAGCCTAATTGTGGCTTCCTCCTACAGTTGCTGTGTGATCTTGGCAAGATTGCTTAATTCTTAGTGCCTCAGTTTCTTCAGCTGTGAAATGGGAATGATGATGGTATATGTTTCTGCCTTAACCTCATTTATCATCTACTCATTTCTGAAAGAAAAATATGTGTTCTGAAAAATCATGTACTAAAAGTCACCTGGGAAAAGTAGGGTTGGGGCAGACAAAATATAACCTACGAAACTATGAGCGCTAACAAAAATAATAACAATCCTAATAAAATACTAGTGTCGTTCTCTACAGGGATTGGCACCTAGAATTACAGTTAGCCAATACTTTGCAACCTTGACATTCCTCCTCCCAGTTGTGGGTCCTTCAGACCATAGGTTATGCATCCCAGAGGGCATTGTTTCTAACTGTCATTACTGCACAGTTTTAATAAGGAAGATATATTTCACGGCTTTTTCATTAGCACCTGAAGCTTCACCAATTGCATTAACACAATGGAAAGCTAGTGTTTGTTTTTTTGTTTTAGTTGGAGTATATTTGCTTTCCAGCACCAGGGATGCTGGGAAAGACTGAGGGCAGAAAGAGAAGACGGTGTCAGCAGATGAGATGGCTGGATGGCATCACCGAAGCAATGAACATGAATTTGGGCAAACTTCAGGGGATGATGAGGGACAGGAGGCCTGGTATGCTGCAGTCCATGGGGTCACAGAGAGTGGGACATGACTGGGCGACTGAACAACAGCAACATAGTTGCTTTACGTGTTAGTTTCTGCTGTACAGCAAAGCAAATCAGCTATATATACATATATCCTCTCATCCTTGGTGACCTTCCCATGCAGGTCGCCATAGAGCACTAAGTGGAGTTCCTTGCGCTTTACAGTAGGTTCTCATTAGTTATCTATTTTATACACAGATATGTATGTCAGTCCCCACCTCCCAATCAATCCCACCCAACTAGTGGTTTTTGAAAACTCTAAATCAGCTTCCATTTGAATATATGTTTTCTTTTTTCTTGAAGTCTTTATTTATTGCCAAGACTCCTCTTTCATTTTGAGAAAGCCTGTCTCTGGTCGCTTAAAAACCCTAACATGCTGGGAAAAAAATCAGGTATAAAACAGCATGATGTGTTATACACATCACCCCCCTTCACCAATTGTGTGTGGGCTAATCAGTGACAAGGAATCAGAAGAATCAGGTGTGTAACAGCCTCATAAAGCGCTTGTGAAGATGAAATGAGAGGATACATGTTAAACACTAAGAACAGTGCTGGCCAGATAGTATTAATAAATGGTCCAAAGTCGATTATATTGCTTTTGTTTAATAAATTCCCTCTTAGTCCCCACACTCTGTTTAGAACAATACACCAGGGACAAACTTATTTTTCAAATGACGTGATGCTTATCATCCTATCGCTCAGAGTTGTCACTAATTTCTTTCAGACCTTGAGCCATTGGGACAGGTTATATGTGAGAATTTGCAAATATGTATTCATTTATAAAGTGCGTTCCTGTGTAGCAGAGTCTGGTTTAATTAATAGAGATGTTTGTGGCATTCAATTTTGGGAAAAAGTGTAATAATGAAACATACACATTGGCTTTTGATGTATACATATACAACACCTTGATTACTGAATAGTTTTTGCCTTTTGTAGAAACAATTTTATTTTCAGAATGATAATTTCAAGGTCCCTGTGATAATTCTGAAATCATCACAGCTTCTGTTATTTCTTGTATTTTCCTTTTCTCATGGAGAGATGGGCACAAATACCATATTTATGGGAACACCCTAAAATATAAAAATAAAAAGGAAACATAAGTGTTTGTTATGGATAATGGAAATCTTGCTTTTTATTAAACATTTTAATTACTTGAGTTATTATCTCCTTAACAATGAACACCATACTCATTAGATTTTCAGTTAAGTATTACTTGTGCCTTATCAAGTCCAGTTCATTGATAATTTGAAAAAGTTACCATACCTTAGACACATTCTCTTAAATCCCCCGCTTTAGAATTCCGTTGGCAACAATGATGACAAAAAAAATCCAAACAACCATGCCCTGTGATTCGCTGAATGAACGGCCATACTAACGTTGATATTCAGTCCAAATTTTACCTTCCTATGTGAGCTTAACAGATTTTTGCCTTTGACAAAATTCAACATCCATTTATGATAAAAACTCTCCAGAAAGCAGGAATAGAAGGAACATACCTCAACATAATAAAAGCTATCTACGACAAACCCACAGCAAACATTATCCTCAATGGTGAAAAATTGAAAGCATTTCCCCTAAAGTCAGGAACAAGACAAGGGTGTCCACTTTCACCGCTACTATTCAACATAGTTCTGGAAGTTTTGGCCACAGCAATCAGAGCAGAAAAAGAAATAAAAGGAATCCAAATTGGAAAAGAAGAAGTAAAACTCTCACTGTTTGCAGATGACATGATCCTCTACATGGAAAACCCTAAAGACTCCACCAGAAAATTACTAGAGCTAATCAATGAATATAGTAAAGTTGCAGGATATAAAATCAACACACAGAAATCCCTTGCATTCCTATACACGAATAATGAGAAAGTAGAAAAGAAATTAAGGAAACAATTCCATTCACCATCGCAATGAAAAGAATAAAATACTTAGGAATATATCTACCTAAAGAAACTAAAGACCTATATATAGAAAACTATAAAACACTGATGAAAGAAATCAAAGAGGACACTAATAGATGGAGAAATATACCATGTTCATGGATTGGAAGAATCAATATAGTGAAAATGAGTATACTACCCAAAGCAATTTACAAATTCAATGCAATCCCTATCAAGCTACCAGCCACATTTTTCACAGAACTAGAACAAATAATCTCAAGATTTGTATGGAAATACAAAAACCTCGAATAGCCAAAGCAATCTTGAGAAAGAAGAATGGAACTGGAGGAATCAACTTGCCTGACTTCAGGCTCTACTACAAAGCCACAGTCATCAAGACAGTATGGTACTGGCACAAAGACAGACATATAGATCAATGGAACAAAATAGAAAGCCCAGAGATAAATCCACACACATATGGACACCTTATCTTTGACAAAGGAGGCAAGAATATACAATGGAGTAAGACAACCTCTTTAACAAGTGGTGCTGGGAAAACTGGTCAACCACTTGTAAAAGAATGAAACTAGATCACTTTCTAACACCGTACACAAAAATAAACTCAAAATGGATTAAAGATCTAAATGTAAGATCAGAAACTATAAAACTCCTAGAGGAGAACATAGGCAAAACACTCTCAGACATAAATCACAGCAGGATCCTCTATGATCCACCTCCCAGAATTCTGGAAATAAAAGCAAAAATAAACAAATGGGATCTAATTAAAATTAAAAGCTTCTGCACAACAAAGGAAAATATAAGCAAGGTGAAAAGACAGCCTTCTGAATGGGAGAAAATAATAGCAAATGAAGCAACTGACAAACAACTAATCTCAAAAATATACAAGCAACTTATGCAGCTCAATTCCAGAAAAATAAACGACCCAATCAAAAAATGGGCCAAAGAACTAAATAGACATTTCTCCAAAGAAGACATACGGATGGCTAACAAACACATGAAAAGATGCTCAACATCACTCATTATTAGAGAAATGCAAATCAAAACTACAATGAGGTACCACTTCACACCAGTCAGAATGGCTGCGATCCAAAAATCTGCAAGCAATAAATGCTGGAGAGGGTGTGGAGAAAAGGGAACCCTCCTACACTGTTGGTGGGAATGCAAACTAGTACAGCCACTATGGAGAACAGTGTGGAGATTCCTTAAAAAATTGCAAATAGAACTACCTTATGACCCAGCAATCCCACTGCTGGGCATACACACCGAGGAAACCAGAATTGAAAGAGACACATGTACCCCAATGTTCATCGCAGCACTGTTTATAATAGCCAGGACATGGAAACAACCTAGATGTCCATCAGCAGATGAATGGATAAGAAAGCTGTGGTACATATACACAATGGAGTATTACTCAGCAGTTAAAAAGAATTCATTTGAATCAGTTCTGATGAGATGGATGAAACTGGAGCCGATTATACAGAGTGAAGTAAGCCAGAAAGAAAAACACCAATACAGTATACTAACACATATATATGGAATTTAAGAAGATGGCAATGACGACCCTGTATGCAAGACAGGGAAAGAGACACAGATGTGTATAACGGACTTTTGGACTCAGAGGGAGAGGGAGAGGGTGGGATGATTTGGGAGAATGACATTCTAACATGTATACTATCATGTGAATTGAATCGCCAGTCTATGTCTGACGCAGGATGCAGCATGCTTGGGGCTGGTGCATGGGGATGACCCAGAAAGATGTTATGGGGAGGGAGGTGGGAGGGGGGTTCATGTTTGGGAATGCATGTAAGAATTAAAGATTTTAAAATTTAAAAAATAAAAAACTAAAATTAAAAAAAAAAAAAAAGAAATATATCATATAAAGGCATTTTTCATTTTATTGGCTAAATGAGTGATTAGAATAGTTAGCAGCAGGTGGCGCTAAAGGACTGAACTTGGAAATGGACCATTTGGTGCTCTAACCTGTGGACCAGGACAAGCATAACGATGATGCTCGTTATCTAGTGGGTGGATTACAGGGAAGAAGGGCAAACATTGTCCTTGCTATGCCCCGTTACCTGTCGATGCTAAGGATAGCCAATGTTGAATTACCTAGATCCCTTCTCTGGAGAGGTGACACTCTTGAAGGCATGGATTATTACACCGTAGCTTTCCTGAGGTCTCAAGCGGCCAAAAAGTAGTTTTTCTAAAGGAAAAAGAATCTCAGGTGAAGTTGTTTTTGGAGTGGACAGTCTTGGTCGCACCATTGTAGGTGCTCAGGAATGTAGACCTGGGAAGCCCCAATGGCAAGAGGTAAAGAATCATCTTGCAGTGCAGGAGATGCAGGAGACGTGAGTTCGATCCTAGGTCAAGAAGATCCCCTGGAGAAGGAAGTGGCAACCCACTCCAGTGTTCTTGCCTGGAGAAATCCATGGATAGAGGAGGCTGGCAGACCTAGAGTCCATTGGTCAGACACAATTGAGCACGTACACGCAACAACAAGGAATGGAGACCGGACGAGGGGAGCAGGAGAAAAAAATAGCATGTTCTGAAATTCCTTCTCCAGGAGGAGTTGTGCAAAAACAGCTTTCATCACTCCAGGCTCAAACACTATAGGGTGATGGAGCCACAGTTCCCGCCAATTCAGCTTTTATTGTTTAACCCCAACCCCTACCCCTCCCAGAAGTTTCCAATGTGCTCAGAATTGTTTTTCTCTAGGGCTGGGAAAAATCACATCTCAAAACTAGAGATGATAGATTTAAAAATTAAAGGAAACGTCTTCCACTGGGCCTCCAAGAGGACAGAAAGGGGAGGAGCAGAGGTGAAGTGAAAAGATCCGTTATTGAAATGGAGCAGGACCCTGCGGTCCTTTCCCCACCATGTTTTCAGCCTGCCTTTTGTCTGAGAATAAGATTAATCAGCGAAGTGAGAAAATTCAGAAACAAAGGAAAACAGGAAAACAGTCAAAGAGACCAAATAATAATAGTGCTCATTAAGCATAGTCAAGTCCTTCTCAAGGGCTGTAGATAGTATTCCTAGCCATATCCTGTGAGCTGTCTTATAGATATTGAAAGTCCAGGTGAGGAAGTTAACTGCATGATGACCAGACTCTACCCATGACATAAGCTGCCATAATTCCAGGAATTGGCCTCGAAGGAATGGAAACAAACCGACCCAGGAACTGAAGATTAACTGTACCTAAAACAACCAAGATGATGCTGGTCAAACCACCAATGACCAATCTGAAGATGACTGTCAGAGATGACCATGCTATCTCTGTATGTAACCCCCTCTCTCTTTCTATAAAAGCTCTTACCCTTTGCTTATCAGGGCTAGGGCTTCCCTGGTAGCTCAGCTGATAAAGAATCCGCCTGCAATGTGGGAGACCTGGATTCAATCCCTGGGTTGGGAAGATCCTTTAGAGGAGGCTGTCAACCCACTCCAGTATTCTTGCCTGGCAAATCCCCATGGACAAAGGAGCCTAGCAAGCTAGAGACCATGGGGTTGTAAAGAGCTGGACATGATTGAGTGACTAAACACAGCACAGCACACCCTCTGCTTGTCGGTGCGGGCGGGGGAGAATCAACCTTTGGACAGGTGTCCGCATTCGCCCCCGCAGTTGCTGGCATCTGAAATAAAGCAGACTTTCCTTTCCACCAACTTGTCCTGTTCATTGGCTTCTAAGCAGCAAGCAGCCGGACTCTACCTTTTGGTAATACTACAATGACCCTGGACAACAGGCTACCAAGTTAGAGAATGATAAATATTCCTGCAGGGAATCAATCACTTGGAAGGAACTTCCATTAACAGAGGTCTTGGAACATTGAGAGAGAGGGTCTACAGGAAGTTGCTTTTGGGAGTGGGATGGCAAAGAGGGATATTTAAAAATGTCTGAAACTGCCACTGTCAGCTTTTTCTTTTTCTGAAGTCGAATTCACTAAAAAAGCAGGCCCAGAGTTAGGCATCTTGCAGACTGCTTGATTCACATGCAATTTTTGTGAACTGGTTATGGGCCCCCATTTTAGAGGAATAGGAAACATCATCCCCACATTTGGGGGCCAAATTTTGAACCAAGTAAATCACTCTGAATGGATACTTCACCATCTCGTCTAGCCTGATCTGACCCAGGCATCTACACAAAGTATGTTGGCGTTGTTATTTGTATTATTTTCCTCCTGTCAGAGGGAGGTTGAGAGTGGAGCCTCTTGAGTGGGGTCACCCCCAAATACAGTAGCACCAGGAATTGAGTTGCTAACTTAAACTGAAAAGAGTTAATCCTCTCTCCTCTCTCCAGCTCCTCCCTGTTTCAAAATCCTCCCTGAGACAAGGGAGGGGAGGACAGGAGGATTAATTTTCCCTTAGCTTGGTGTCCTTAGCTTGGTTCCAATCTTTTTGCTCAGTGTAACCTGGACAGTCATTCCTTGGCTAATAGGGGACAACCTTTTTTCCTGGGCTTCTGTGTTTGCTTCATTTATTTCAACTTTCTCTTTTCAAATTGGTATTTAGACACTTAGATGCTAATTGACACTCGTTCAGCCCATGAGAGCAGTGAAACCAAAGAAGGGATATTATGAGCTTCTTCAAGAGTTGAGTCTAAGGTTAGAATGTGACTAAGGTAATCTCTTCCCACAAATAGCCAATGATTCTACAAGAAAACATTCATTACCCTGCGCTTCTGCAATGTCTTTCACTTAAAGCCCCTAAACTATTCTAGAAAGATGTGTTCATGTTGTCTGAGGCATAAGATAGGGTTCCTCTACTAGGTTTTTTGAGATATAATTGACAGATAACATTGTATAAGCTTAAGGTATACAACATAAATATTATGTAAATGTATACAGATGCTTGTGTTGCAAATGATGACTGCAAAAGTTTCCTTCATAGTGGGTTTAAAATGGGAAGATCATATTGAAAAAATAAACACAGGGTTTGTGGACCAAAGTGTGTCTCGGCATTATCAATAACTTGCTGTGCTACAAATAAAATTCTCTCTCTCTCTCTCTCTCTCTCTCTCTTGTTTTTTTGGCTTGTGGGATGTTAGTTCCCCAACCAGGGACTGAACCTGTGGTCCCTGCTGTGAAAGCACAGAGTCCTAAGAACTGGACACCAGGGAAGTCCCAGCTGTGGTGCAAACTCTTTAGGTGTCAACTCCTCATCTGAAAAATGCATGTAATTCAAGAGAGGTGACCCCCTACCCTAGTCAGTACCAGTAATGATGTATGACTCCCTTCTTACTGACAGCTCCTATTTCCCTGTCCTCCGTCCAGCTTCAATCCAGGACAGGGAGATGTTCTATTTACTGTCTGGGATGTGTTACCCCAACTCACTGGTGCTGGTATTGTCAAATTATCCTGCTCCTGATAGTATACTCCCTGTGTCTCCAACAAGAGTGCCTGGGGCTCTCCACACCCTACAGAGAGAAGCAAGAGGGTCTCCCCTCTGGGTGAATTTTCAAGGACAAACAGTGATTTTCCACACTGGCAGGGGCTGAACCTTTAGGGGCATCCTTCCCTGACTGTTGTGATAATAGGCAAAACCACTTCTCTCATAGTGGCCCTAAGGTTGTTTCTTTAGCACTTAGTCTTTTCATGCAAAAGCACCGTGGTTTCTGTTGGTGCAACTTAATATTCGGTGATTTCGAAGGAATACTATTCCACTAGGCGGCAGGGCAGAAAAAGCACTGAGGGTGTGTTATCTGGAGGTGGTCCCAATCAGCTAACTTCTCTTAGTGCACCCGACTTAGTGTACCAAGGTGTGGGGGCACAGGCACGCCACACTGTCACCAGGAAAGGTGGCTTGATTCCGACTCGTGTGGTGACTGGGTGAAGCGACTGCAGACAGTCTCGTAGGGAATGTCTTTTCATTCTTTCAAAGGCAACTTTCTTCATATCAGTAAACTCGGACAGAAACTTGATGCTTTCGGAGACTTCTCCGTGGGTAGATTTTGGTAAAGATGTAGGACCCGCCATATGAATTAGTATTATACTACAACACCACTTTAAAAAAATAACTTGGTTTTCTTTTAAATTTTATTTCATGAGGGATCTTAGTTCCCTGACCAGGGATCAAAACCTCGTGCCCCCTGCAGTGGAAGCACAGAATCTTAACTACTGGACTGCCAGGGAAATCCTTACAAACCCACTTCTACCCAGAAGGAGATTTGATTCTGGAAACTGGGCAGGGACAAAACAAAGACCTTCAAGAACATAAGCCTCCCTTTTGTCCACTTAGAGTCCAATGGAGCAGAAGCCCATTGTCCATGTGGACAGTGCCAGGCAGCACTGTGTAGTTAGGATTAGAAGCACTTAGGAGCCATCTAAAGACATTGAAGGGATTGTTACAATTTAAAGCAGCACTTTGGTAGTTTGTATGTACTATCCAGGTCTATTAATAACTCTGAAGTCTTAAACATAATGTACTATTAAAAAACTTCCACATTCAAGCTACTCTGTGTGTGTGTGTGTGTGTGTGTGTGTGTGAGTGCTTAATGCCCACTTATTGTCAAGCTGCTTGTAGTTTAATGAATGTATTTGTAATGGCAGGGGGGTATATTACAGATGCATTTTCCCTTCAGTCATGGGAAGCTTTTAAAGAGTCAAAATTTGAACTAATAGAGATAATGTTTTATGTATTCCCTTAGTGCATCTGTTTAACATGTAGTCAAAGGAGTTCATTGAAATAAATGCCGCGGTTGAATTTTTAACACTGGTGGCATAAATACATGGCCATCTATAACCTTTATGCCCATGGGGGCCAGGAAAATGAGCTGTGTAATTAACCCTTGATTGATCTGTTCTTTCAGCTGCCAGGGAAAGTCTGATTTCTGACATAGAGTGGAATGTCCCCGTGAGGCTCAAGGTAGTGCAATGCTTTTGTGGGGAAAAGCTTCTTTTGAAAGACTAAGCAAGCATCCATTCAACAGAATCCTGAAATTACATCATCCCCTTAAATGTCCTGATTTATGCTGAAGAGTGGGGAGGTATGGAGAAACAGTCTGGAATTTAAGATTATTTACTCTGATTCAACAGGTGTGGTGGGAGATTGTTTACTCTGATTCAACAGGTATGGCGGGTAGAATCCTGAGGTGGTTCCCAAGATGCCCACTCCCTTGCAGCATTTCCTGCCCTCGAGTGTGGGCAGGGACTGTGGATATGATGCTATGTCATTTACTTGACTAGTTTATGTTGTATGGCAAAGGTGATGAGATAATCAACACATTACATTGTGTTATTATGTTGGCCAAAAAGTCCATTCAAGTTCTGCTGTAAGATGGTACAGAAAAACCTGTGTGAACTTTTTGGCCAAATTCCCTGGTGGCTCAGACCATAAATTGTCTGCCCGCAATGCAGGAGACATGGGTTCAATCCCTGGGTTGGGAAGATCCCCTGGAGAAGGAAATGGCAACCCACTCCAGTACTCTTGCCTGGAAAATCCCATGGACAGAAGAGCCTGGTGGGCTACAGTCCATAGAGTCACAAAGAGTCGGACGCGACTGAGTGACTTCACTTTCACTTTTAAACATTACAAGGTTTTCTATGTCTTCGTCTCAGCAGACAGGAGAGATTCAAAGCAAGAGCTATCCTGCTGGCCCCAAAGAAGCAAACTGTCACAGTGTGAAGAAGACTATGTGGGCAGTCTCTAGGAGCTGGAATGGCCCCCTGCTGACAGCCAGCATGAAAGCACCTGCGGTCCTTCAACTCAAAGGAACTGAATTTTTCCAACAGCTAGTGAACTTGGAAGAAGACTCCAAGCTTCAGGTGAGATCACAGCTCTGAAAAATACCTTGATTTTCAGCCTAGTGGTGTCCTGAGCAGAGGACCCTACCAATTTGTTCTTGACTCCTGATCCAAGAAGACTGTGAGATAAATACATGTGTGTTGTTTTGGGCTGCTGAATTTGTGCTAACTTGTTAGGAAGAACTAGAAAATTTTAAACAGTAGTTCTGAGAGAGTGGAAAGCAGCTGAGAATTTGCATTTACAGTGAAGCCCAGTGTGCTACAGTTCGTGGGGCTGCAGAGAGTTGGACATGACTTAGTGACTGAACAACAACAATGAGTTCTCAGGTGATACCCAGTAGCTCCAGGGGCCATTGTTGAAAACCACTGTCATCATTCAGTTTCCCATGGCAGCTGATTTGATTAATGATGTCATGAATGGACACTCATGTGTACACTTCTGGACTGTAACAAAGGTGAGCCAAAAGGGATTTAACAATGTATTTGAAGGCACAAATAAATATGAAAATTATGGATTAAGCCGTTAAAAATAATCTAAATATGGTCAACAACAGTAGATACAAGACACAATATTAGAAAAGCAATTAGTGTGGTCCAGTGACTAAGATTCCAAGCTTCCAATGCAGGGGGCCCAGGGTTCAGTCCCTGGTCAGGGAACTGGGTCCCACAAGCCTCAATTAAAGATTCTTACATGCTACAGATAACACACGGCGCAGCCAACTAAATAAAATAAATAAATAATTAAAAAAAGAAAAGCAATTAGAATTAGGGCTTAGGAAATGAAGTGAAAAAAATGTGTAAAGTGAGTTGTGAAGTTGGCATGCACACTGCATACATCACTTTAGTTCACACTTATGTGGCAAGAGAGACTTAACTATTAATTCCTGTTTCTCTTTCCAAGAATCAGACCCCATGTATATCGATTATGAATAAACTTCATGTTATAACTCTTACTAAACATTGAGTGGAAGTTTTTAACATCTCATAAGCTTTCCAGTTTTCACCAAGATAGAGAGGAGTATGAAAGATGGAGCACCTTTTTTTAGTTATCAAAAATATTGGTAAATTCACCTGCATGGCACAATATGTGTGGTTAATAAGAGCACCTCCTTAGTGGGTTGAAAAATGGATTCAGTCTCTAAGTCTGCACGTCTACTGTCTTCAATTGCTTTACAGCTCTTTCCCAACCAAATTCTACCCCCTTCCCGTCTCTCTCCTCATCTTCAATTTTTTGTTGTTGTTGAGTAATTTTTGAAGTTAAGAACATTCAGCTCCATTGAAGTTTTCCTAGTAGAAAACAGCTAGAGCCTTGCTTAATCCTGAGGCATTTTATTTCTCTTTTAGTAATCTCAGTCCCCCCTGGTAGAATATAGGCTTACTGCTGTGACTCCATTAGCTGAACCAGCTGTATTGTTGTTGTTTTATTTAACACTGTACCTATCACCCAAATCTGAAGACTCTGCTCTCTCCAGGCATTTCTATATCATAACGAGTTTTATAGCTGTGCTAAGGGATTCCAAAGAAAAAAATATGAAACTTTATTTTGAAGTTATTTTGAATGCTGCTTGGTGTACTGACTGCCCTGCCCAGGTCTGGTGGAATAGGAAATAGGAGTATGAGTGTGTGTGAGAGTATGTGTGAGTGTGAGTGTGTGGCAGTTGGGGTGGAGGGTAATGGTAGTCCAGTAGGATTGATGGGACACTCAATGTGATGGAACAGAGGGCCTGAGTAGCACTGTGGAGTCATGTATACTTCCAGGAGTTATATTGCATCCTTTTATTTAGATCCAAAGGTAGGATACATAGATAGGATCTTTTGTTCAGCCCCCTTGAAATGGTAATGTTATATATATATATATATACACACATATATATATTTGTCTTTTTGGAGATAATACAGATTTTTTTTTCTTACAGCTCAGACACCAGCCAGAAAGTAAGAGTCTCCAAGCCTTCAACCCTGATGTGGCCTCATGGGCTGGATTCTGTTTCATTATAACATGAGGCTCTCTATGCCTTGTCAGAGCCATGTGCCTATTCTCTGTTAGGCTAGTAATTGAATATATATATATGTATATATATATATATTTTTTTTTTTCCTGGATAAGCTAGGAGATAGAGAAGAAAGAAACCTTAAGTGCGTTTCTATTTTACTTTCACTGTCTTCTTCCCCTTAGTAAAACTTTATAAATAAATAAAAATATGTTTGGGACAACTCCTGGGGACTGGGCAATTATATAAACTTGTCAAACATGTGTATTATTTTTTAAAATCCAAAGTAGAGGACATATATGTATATATTTAAGCATTCAGAATCCTTTCACCCTTCTTTAGGTAAAACAGTGGTCTAAATTGTGTATAATTCTTATGTGTAGATCCTGTAAGGTGACTGACATGCTTGTGATGCTCTCTGTTCTGTAGATTAGGAAATGGAGGCCCAGAGGGGTTGTCAGCTTCTCAGGTTAGTGATAGGACTTTGGTCCACACTGCTAGCCTGCAGACAGGCGGGAATACCAATAAACATATAGGGTGAATGACTTAGCCTGATAGTTATGGTTTAAGTAATCTCAAACATGGGAAACTAAACTATATTTTCTTTCTTTTTTTTTTTTTTTGTAACACTAAAATAAAAAATTTAAATACCATCAATAAATCTATGACATGGTGTTTTTTATTATTTATATTTTTTAGTTAAATACTTCACATTCACAGTCCTCCTCTGAATCATTTTTTTAAAGAGGTTGAAATGTTAGTATTTTTCCACAAAATAATACATTATGTACCATCAAGAATAAACAATATATGACTTCAGGCAGTGATCAATACCATCCCTGGGTCAGGAGCCAGGGTGGGGGTGGGGGGATGCAAAAAGGCAAAATGGTTATCTCACAAGGCCTTACAAATGACTGGGAAGAAAAGCTAAAGGCAAAGGAGAAAAGGAAAGATATACCCATTTGAATGCAGAGTTCCAAAGAATAGCAAGGAGAGATAAGAAAGCCTTCCTCAGTGATCAATGCAAAGAAAATTCTAAAGCAATTATGGATCCTTAATAATCATGTTTTGTTTTTTTTTTTTTTGGCTGTGCTGTGTGGAATGTGGGATCTTAGTTCCCTAACCAGGGATCGAACCCTCACCCCCTGCATGGAAATATGATGTCTTAACCACTGAACTGCCAGGGAAGTCCCAATAATCATGCTCTTGGACAGTGAAATTTGTCTAGAAAAATATATATTCAAATTTAAAAATATTTATCATGTTCTAACAGGTTAACAATGGTGATTTGAAGGCAAGTAGTGTTAGAGCCATCAGTGGTGGTTAATAGAGATTATATTAACAAACTCTATTGAGAAGTTTTGGGTTCTTATAAATCCAACTCATCTAGCAGATGTAATCTTTGTAGGAGTAGCTTCTCAGACAATGGCTCCTTGTCAGCATTGCTCCTGGGTTGTCAAACTGTTGCCACTGAAAATATATTATCAGCTGGCTAAGAAGGATAACGGGCTTCCCTGGTGGCTCAGATGGTAAAGAATCCGCTTGCAATTCAGGATACAGAAGAGATGTGGGTTTGATCCCTGGGTCAGGAAGATCCCCTAGAAGAGGGAATGGCTACTTGCTCCAGTATTCTTGCCTGGAGATTTCCATGGACAGAGGAGCCTGGGGGGCTACAGTCAAAGAGGTTGCAAAGAGTCGGACACAACTGAGTGACCAAGCATACACACAAGAAAGGTAATAGGCTATTTAAAGTGTGAGCTGGCTTTGGAGCATGAATCTCAAGTTTGAGATGTTTGAATCTATTTGCTAATTAGTCTTACAAATGGTCCATTGATCCATCAGTTCATTTCAGTCACTCAGTTGAGTCCAACTCTTTACCACTCCATGGACTGCAGCATGCCAGGCCTCCCTGTCCATCACCAACTCCCAGAGCTTACTCAAACTCATGTCCATTGAGTTGGTGATGCCATCCAACCATCTTATCCTTTGTCATCCCCTTCTCCTCCTGCCTTCAATCTTTCCCAGCATTAGGGTCTTTTCAAATGAGTCAGTTCTTAACATCAGGTGGTCAAAGTATTGGAGTTTCAGCTTCAGCATCAGTCCTTCCAATGAATATTCAGGACCAAGTTCGTTTAGGATGGACAGGCTGGATCTCCTTGCAGTCCAAGGAACTCTCAAGAGTCTTCTCCAATACCACAGTTTCAAAGCATCAATTCTCCAGCACTCAGCTTTCTTTATAGTCCAACTCTCACATCCATACATGACTACTGGAAAAACCATAGCTTTGACTAGATGGACCTTTGTTGGCAAAGTAATGTCTCTGCTTTTTAATATGCTGTCTAGGTTGCTCCTAAATTTTCTTTCAAAGAGTAAACATCTTTTAATTTCATGGCTGCAGTCACCAACTGCAGTGATTTTGGAGCCCCCCCAAAATAAAGTCTGTCACTATTTCCACTGTTCCCCCTTCTATTTGCCATGAAATGATGGGACCAGATGCCATGATCTTAGTTTTCTGAATGTTGGAGCTTTAAGCCAACTTTTTCACTCTCCTCTTTCACTTTCATCATGAGGCTCTTTAGTTCTTCTTTGCTTTCTGCCATAAGGACAGTGTCATCTGCATATCTGAGATTATTGATATTTCTCCTGGCAGTCTTGATTCCAGCTTATGCTTCATCCAGCCCAGCATTTCTCATGATGTACTCTGCACAGAAGTTAAATAAGCCAGGTGACAATATACAGCCTTGACATACCCCTTTCCCTATTTGGAACCAGTCTGTTGTTTCATGTCCAG
This sequence comes from Ovis aries, assembly GCF_016772045.2. NCBI lineage: Eukaryota > Metazoa > Chordata > Mammalia > Artiodactyla > Bovidae > Ovis > Ovis aries. Next base: position 83,001,522 of record NC_056057.1, read on the forward strand.
TTCTAACTGTTGCTTTCTGACCTCCATACAGATTTCTCAAGAGGCAGATCAGGTGGTCTGGTATTCCCATCTCTTTTAGAATTTTCCACAGTTTGTTGTGAGTCACACAGTCAAATATTTTAGCATAGTCAATAAAGCAGAAATAGATGTTTTTCTGGAACTCTCTTGCTTTTTTGATGATCCAACAGATGTTGGCAAATTGATCTCTGGTTCTTCTGACTTCTGTAAATCCAGCTTCAACATCTGGAAGTTAATGGTTCATGTACTGTTGAAGTCTGGCTTGGAAAATTTTGAGCATTACTTTACTAGCATGTGAGATGAGTGCAATTGTGTGATAGTTTGAGCATTCTTTGGCATGCCTTTCTTTGGAATTGGAATGAAAACTGACCTTTTCCAGTCCTGTGGCCACTGCTGAGTTTTCCAAAAAGGTAAAAAGATAGTACACTGAAAGAGGAACTCCCCAGGTCATTAGCTGCCCAATGTGCTATTGAAGATCAGTGGAGAAATAACTCCAAAAAGAATGAAGAGACAGAACCAAAGCAAAAATAATACCCAGTTGTGGATGTGACTGGTGATGGAAGCAAGGTCCAATGATGTGAAGAGCAATATTGCATAGGAACCTGGAATGTTAGGTCCATGAGTCAAGGCAAATTGGAAGTGGTCAAACAGGAGATGGCAAGAGTGAACGTCAACATTTTAGGAATCAGTGAACTAAAATGGACTGGAATGGGTGAATTTAACTCAGATGACCATTATATCTACTACTGTGGGTAACAATCCCTTACAAGAAATGGAGCAGCCATCATGGTCAACAAAAGAGTCTGAAATACAGTACTTGGATGCAGTCTCAAAAACGACAGAATGATCTCTGTTCGTTTCCAGGGCAAATCATTCAATATCATGGTAATTCAAGTCTATGCCTCATCCAGCAATGCTTTAGAAGCTGAAGTTGAACAGTTCTATGAAGACCTACAAAACCTTCTAGAACTAACATCCAATAAAGATGAGGACTGGAATGCAAAAGTAGGAAGTCAGCTTCAGCATCGGTCCTTCCAATGAATATTCAGGACCGATTTCATTTAGGATGGACAGGTTGGATCTCCCTGCAGTCCAAGGAACTCTCAAGAGTCTTCTCCAACACCACAGTTTAAAAGCATCAATTCTCCAGCACTCAGCTTTCTTTATAGTCCAACTCTCACATCCATACATGACTACTCCAAGTGAAGAAACACTTGGAGTAACAGGGAAATTTGGCCTTGGAATACAGAATGAAGCAGGGCAAAGGCTTTTGGAGCTTTGCTAAAAGAACACATTTGTCATAGCAAACATCCTCTTCCAACAACACAAGAGAAGACTCTAGACATAGACATCACCAGGTGGTCAATACCGAAATCGGATTGATTATATTCTTTGCAACCAAAGATAAAGAAACTCTATACAGTCAGCAAAAACAAGACCAGGAGCTGACTGTGGCTCAGATCATGAACTCCTTATTGCTAAATTCAGACTTATATTGAAGAAAGTAGGGAAAACCACTAGACCATTCAGGTATGACCTAAATCAAATCCCTTACGATTTTACAGTGGAAGTGACAAATAGATTCAAGGGATTAGATCTGATAGACAGAGTGCCTGAAGAACTATGGATGTAGGTTTGTGACATTGTACAGGAGACAGGGATCAAAACCATCCCCAAGGAAAAGAAATGCAAAGGAGCAAAGTGGCTGTCTAAGGAGGCCTTACAAATAGCTGTGCAAAGAAGGCAAGTGAAAAGCAAAGGAAAAAAGGAAAGATATACCCATCTGAATGCAGAGATAAGAAAGCCGTTCCAGCACTGCACAGCCCCACTGATCCATAAAGTGAAGTCGCTCAGTAGCGTCCAGCTCCTTGTGACTCTGTGGACTGTAGCCCACCAGGCTCCTCTGTCCATGGGATTTTCCATGGACAAGAGTACTGGAGTGGGTTGCCATTTCCTTCTCCAGGGGATCTTCTAGACCCAGGGATCGAACCCCTGTCTCCTGCATTGTAGGCAGACACTTTTATGGTCTTGGCCACCAGGGAAAATGCCGTGTCATGATGTTGTGAAGTTGCTCAGTCATGTCTGACTCTTTGTGACCCCACGGACTGTAGCCCACCAGGCTCCTCCATCCATGGAATTTTCTAGGCAAGAGTACTGGAGTGGATTGCCAAATAGGCACACCTTATTCTTAACCTTAAGCCTTGTGTTAAGTCATCATGGAACATTTGCCCAAGAATAGCTTTGAGAATTTTCCTTATGAAGAGACTTGGGTGGGGTTCAGCCTAGAGGCATGCAGTATCTAGTATGTGTGAGCTCTTTTGGAATGAGTATTTGATGATGTGGAGTGAAACAGGGCAACTCAGTGCTTCTCTGCTGGAGATGGATATGCTCCAGCCTGGGCCAATCAGCCAGAACTAAGAGGAAAGAGATATTAGTATCCAGGAAGATGACTGCCACCAGGGCACATTTAACTTCATGAAACCAGCCTGTGGTTTCAGCTCTTGGTGTGCAGCGGTGCTAATGGTGCTGATTAGAGTATGGGGAGAAGACTGTGTGGGAGAACTAATATCTCATTTCAATCTCTCCAGGGCACCATTTCCTGAACTGTGTTTTTGCCGAGTATTAGGATTTCTCAAGATGTCAACACATTGCTGAGACCAAGTAAGTTTGATAGACCTTTTTTTATAATATTCCCATTATGAAATCCATAATGTGTATTAGATTTCTGATGATTCTTGTCAAAATTCTGCAAAATGCAAACCTAATTATTTTGTCTAATTTACTACACTTACCTGGCCATAAAAATGGCTTTCATTCCTAGTTGATTGGTACAGCAAGAAGACCTACAGATGTTCAGCAAGTGACCCAGCCTCTCCTGGTTTATGTTTACAATCTTGTGTTTGTCCTCTGATTGTCTCTAGATAATTCTAGGAGCCACAGGCATGAGGGATAATTTGCATAAAATCAGAGCCAAAATATCTAAACATACATTAACAGTGAGAGTCACTCTTTTCTCTTCACCCTTCCAATCTTGTTGCTGTTGTTCAGTTGCAAAGTTATGTCTGACTGTGGCTTAAATTTTTTGCAATCCCCTCAGGATCTATTGATGAAGAAGAGCAGAAAATTTCAAAATTCTGGAAACCTGCATCTTTGCTATCAAACGCTATTCTAAGATGCTAAACAAGAGCATTGGGAAGAGGCTATAAAGACCACTGTCTACATCAAGGAAGAGTGCTTTAGTTGGGGGAGAAAGCAGTTTCTCTAACCTGTTACATAAAATACAACGTAAATGTTTCCTGTACATAACAGGATTCTAATGCTCACCCAGATTCAGTTCTCTTCTTTCTGGGCACCCATGTGGATATTTTTCTCCTGAAGTTAGTTGGGTCTACGTGACTAATTCTGGCCAATGCCTTGTAAGTAGATGTAACATGTAATTTCCCAGCCAAAGTTTTTAATTGCTGGTGGGAAAACTTGCAGGCTTCATTCTTTTCTGCTCTTTTGAGGTTTTTTGTTCCAGACTATGCCTGGGACAGAGTCTCTGTGTGGAGAACAGTGGCCTTGGAGAGTCACCTGGAGCCACAGTTGACTGTATAAACAGGAAACACACTTCTGCTGCGGGACACCAGTGAGTTCTGCTGGTTTCTGCTACTGCTTATCCTGAGTTGTTGTGAAACTAAATGAGTAATCCAGGTGAACTTTTCCAAGGTTTATTTTCCCCTTTGTAAAATGTGGCAAATATTTCCTAACACACAGGGTTGTGAAGATTAAATGTCAGACAGCATTTAGCACTATGCCTGTCCCTAAAAAGTCTCTGTAACTGCTGGGTGTAAAAATATTATCCATTGGCATATTTTCTAGATACAAGTCCTTTTGTAGATATTGCAAGTGAAAGTGAAAGTCACGCAGTTGTGACTGACTCTTTGTGACCTCATGGACTATACAGACCATGGAATTCTCTAGGCCAGAATACTGGAGTGGGTAGCCGTTCCCTTCTCCAGGGGATCTTCTCAACCCAGAGATCGAACTCAGGTCTCCCTCATTGCAGGTGGATTCTTTACCAGATGAGCCACAAGGGAAGCCCATTTTATGATTTGCAAATATTTTCTCTCAGTTTGTGGCTTGTCTTTTCATTCTCTCAACAGTGTCTTCCAAAGAGAAGAAGTTTCAAATTTTGATGAAATCCAGTTTAGTTATTCATTTCTTATGTATTGGGTTTTTGGCTTTGTAATTAAAAAAGCTCTGTCTAACTGAATGTCATAGAGAATTTTCTCATGTATTTTCTTTCCAGAGCTTTGTTTTAAAGCATGCATTTAAGTCTATGATCTATTTTGAATTAATCTTTAAATATAATGTGAGATGTGGATTCAGATTCATTTTTTCTTTTTCTCTTGGCATAGGGATATCCAATTGTTTCAGGACATTTGCTGAAAAGCTATTGTTTCTCCAGCAGTTACCTTTGCATGTTTGTAAAACACTCAGTTGTTCTTGTATGTGAGGGTCTGTTTCTTTACTCTTTATTCTGATCTATTTATTGATCTTAATACCAATGCCATATTGTCTTCATTGCTATAGCTTTATGCTGTCTTCCTGGAGAAGGGATGGCTACCCACTCCAGTACTCTTGCCTGGAGAATTCTGGACAGAGGAGCCTGGAGAGCTCCTGAGTGACTAACAGTTCATTTTTACAATGTCTTGAAATCAGGCAGTGTTAGTTTTCCAAACTATTGTTCTCTTTCATAGTTAGTTTGGTGATTCAAGATAATATTAATATTTTGTACTTCTCTAGGAATGTCAGAATTAGTTTTTCTATTTCTAAAAAAAACCCAACTGTTGAAATTTTATTGGAAATGCATAGAATTATAGATCTGGTTCTGAGAGGCCAGTTGGGTAACAACTTTTATCTAGAGTTGGAGTCATCGTAGGGTATTGCTCAAGGACTCTGTATCAGTTAGGCTGGTCAAAGTTATGCTGCAATAACAAATAACCCCTTAATGTGGATGTTAAAACAACAGAAGTTTACTTCTTGCTCATGTTGCTTTCATAGTGGGCTGGTTAAGGGCTTTGTTCTGCATCACTGCCTCATTCTAGGACTCAATCTAATAGGGCAGTTGTTTTCTAGAATACCAGTGGTGACCTGGCAGACGGGAAAGAGGAAGGACACAATGACGTACATTTGACTATAAAGGCTTTTGCCTGGAAGTGATGCAAATCACACATCATTGGCTAAAATAAGTCAGGGGACTGCACCTGAGTTTAATGGGGATGGAGTCCTTTAGGGTGCAGAGAACACTGATGAAGCGTAATAAGACCTACTACATCTGCTGCTTTGGTGCCGCTACCTCAGATGTATTCAGGCTTCAGGACATTGCTATGAGGAGGAGAAAGGAGGCAGTTCTACAGATTAGTTCCAGGCATTTCTCTCTTCCTCTGCTACAGTACTATCATTATGTTAAACTTATTTTATCTTTAAGCTTATTTAGGCATTCTGTTCTAGCTGTTCCATATTCCTAGAAAGCTTTTCTCTCAGCTGTTTGCAAGAATGGCTTTCTCTTGTCATTGCTTGCTTTCTTTCTTTGACTGCACCTGGTCTTAGCTGCAGCACACAGATCTTTGGTTGTGGCATGTGAACTCAGTTGCAGAATGTGAGATCTTTAGTGGTGGCATGTGAGATCTAGTTCTCTGACCAAGGATGAACCTGGGAGCCCTGTATTGGGAGTGTGGAATCTTAGCCACTAGACTATCAGGGAAGTTCCTCTCCTATCATTTAGACGTCAGCTTTAAAGTCACTTCCTCAGAGATGTTTATCTTGTGACACTGCCCCACTTCCCCTACCAGCTCTCATAATTGTTTTTTTAATTTTACCACCTTCTACTTTCTTTGCAGTTAAGTACTGTGTCAGCCAGAAAACACACTTTATCTGATGATTTTGGTTTACTGCTTATTTATTTATTGTCTGTATTCCGTCACCAGAACACGAACTTCATATTTATTACCTTCTGCTGTTTCCACCAACCCAGTCCACAGGCTTTTATGATGGGGTAGAAGAGACTGGGCTAGTGGTAGAAGGAAAAGGAAAAAGAAAAGGGAACAGAGGTCAAAGTCTTCATGGGTGGGGGTGGGTGCCAAGGTTACCTGGGGCAGACTAGAGAGAAGGGGGTCTAAAGAGTGAAGAAGGGCTATAGAGTGCTCATGTTCCTTGAGAGAGTCAAGAAAAGCTGCAAGTGCTCTTTTATTATCTTGATTGGTATAATGTGTGTATTTTGTCATGGTTCTGTATATACAGAGTAGCCTGGATTTCACAACCCAAGGGGTAAGCATTGTTAGAACATTGTCCTCTGCTGAAATTCTGATGTCTGTATCTCCATCCATAAAGATAGTCTCTAAAATAATTTCTGGGTTTCTATAACTGGGCCATGGTTTGAGGATTCTAGAACAACCCTGCAGTCATGCTGCCCGTGGGGCTGGAGCAGTACTGAACCCTTTCACACGATGAACCCTTTCTTCAAATGTCAGCTCCTAGAGAAGCTGTGTGTGGAGCCAGGGAGGGAGAGGGCGAGGGTGGTATCGAGGGATGGTTGATGCTCACCTCTATTCCTGTGATGAGAGAGAGAGAAAGGAACCGAGAGGAAGAGAGGGAGGGAGTGAGAGGAAGAGAGGGAGGGAGGGAGGGAGGGAGGGAGTGAGCAAGGGAAGGAGAGACTGACAGGGAGGGAGAGACAGACAGGGAGGGAGGGAGAGGGGCAGAAATCTATCTTATTTGAGTAATTTAAGTATTATCATTGAACTTATACTTTTGGCAGAGGACGTCGATTGAGAAAAGCACATTCAAGAAAGCATCTATTTGTTGAAATAGGGACAGAAGACTTGATATACCTTTACCCTCCACCCTTTTAACTTGTAAAGTTATGGGTTAATATGCTGGCCCATGAATTGTGGGTCTACCTGGGGCATTTCAGAAGTTAAGTGTTAAGTAAAATTCCTTGATGGCCTGCATGTGGGATATTTAAGAGAGGGCCTGACTGAGTAGATCCATCTCAGCCCAACAGCCTGCTGATGAGGGAGCACTTATTTTAGCAGACGGCCAGGTGAAAAGGGTTCCAAGTCTAAGTGGCCTTGATGACAGCATCTCATTATTTGAGATTAAAACTCTAAAAACGGAAACTTCTTGGTGCCCCATTGGTGTCCCTGGTTGGGACAGACTTAAAGAAGAGGGGCTTTGTCCAACCCATTCAAGTCCCAGCCCATGTTTCTGACTGGTCTTGACCAGGGGCAGCACCCACACACCATGTACAGACACTGATAGACCACTTGTGAATAAGGGAATCAGGCTAGAAGGGGACAAAGTCTAGTAATTTTCATGACCAGACATGAAAATAACATGCAAATGAAAGTCACGTGCTGAAGAGTTGGAGGACAATTTTATTTTAAATTCTTTTTGATAATAGCACATCCTCAAGACATCCCTAGAATTAAGTGTTTTAGTCAATTATTTAGTAAGTGCCTAATTTGCTCTTGCTAGAGAAGAAAATTACATGGCTGTTCCTAAATTATTAAACAATATTTTGATGGCATTGACAGAGCCAGCAGCCAAGTATTGACTGGTCACCTCAGTATAGGGAAACTCTAGTGCAGCTCGCTTTTATCTTACCAGGTGAAATTGAAGAGAAAAAAAGTCATTAACTCCTGTGAACTACATCTGCAAACTGTGATGGAAAGTCACATGTCAAGTTCATTGTCCTTTATCAGACAGAGTAGAAAAGCCCACAAACGAATTCTTTTCAGAAATGTCTAAATGAGCTTCAAAACGGAAACTCCTGCAGGGAGATTTAGTTTGGTGATTACCAGGGGACAAGAGGTGGGAGGCATAAGTTGGGAGACTGGAGTTAATGCATACCCACTACTGTATATAAAATAGATAACTAGTAAGAACCTACTAGATATGGCACAGGGAACTTAGCTCAATATTCTGTAATAACCTAAATGGGAAAAGAATTTGAAAAAGAATAGGTACTTTTATGGGTATAACTGAATCATTTTGCTATACACCTGAAACTAACAATATTGTAAATCAACTAAAATTTCTAAAAAAGAATATACACAGGCACTGTTATTTAGACTCTGTCAACAAACATTATTAGTCAATCAAGAATGTTGGCATTAAGTTACCTTTTAGAGTTGACAGAATCAGAGAGAATCAGTGTTTTGGGTCATCATTTGTTAATACCATTGAAGACTGATCACATTTGGAGAACTAACAGATCTGATCTTCTTTCATTTACCTCCTTATGCCTCTTCAAGTACCACATCTTCAATGCATTGTGTGTGGAAACACCTCTTTTTCAATGTGTCTGCAAAAGGGGATACCAGAAGTTCTGAGAACAGGATTTAAAAATCTTTCCAGTTATCTGTGGTTTAGAAAAGTTCTGTACTTTGTAGAAGGCCCTAGAATTCTGGAACTAGTGGACAACTTGACCAGAGTCCACACTTCTAGTTTCCTTATTCAGGGTCCTAGTCTCTGTGTTATACTGTGGTAAGGTTGGATATACTTCTAGTGTTTCGAGGTGATGTTCTAAAGCAGAAATAAAAGACAGATTTTTCAGTAACTGAGTCTAAATGCTTAAGATCCTTAAGCGAAGGTGGAAATACTTGGTGTAATCAATTATGATACCAACTTCTTCAATCTTCATCTACTCGGGGAAAGATTTCAGAAGTTATGGTCTTAATTTCAGTTGAAACTGTTCTTTCATGTCTAGTGGGGACTGGATATTCACAGTTCTCTTTCCATTTGCTAAGAAATCTTATTTTCTGATGTCCTAGCATACCTGCAACAGTGCAAAAAGAAATAAACAGGATTAATGTGTGTTACCGGAACATATGGATGTCTCATGTGCCTTTTCTCTCCCCGTTTGCAAGTGAGGGTGAGGAAGCATATAACTTTGTTTAGTTACCTAGTTTTATTTAGCTTTACAATAATCCACACTTTTTTAAGGAGTGAAGATTCACATTGTCATAATTGTACCCTGGGGTCACTAATTTGGGTGTTTAAGGGGCTAGGGGCTCCTCAGGGAAATAGAACTATGGGAATTAGATGCTTTATGTGGGACTGCAAGCTGGCATGCTATCCATTGGGTGCTTTCGTCTGTTTTTTTTCCTCTAGGGTCCTTTTTCTCTCTGAACATCGGATATTGTCAACATGAGCCGTAGTCCGGAGGGTGAGCTGTTAAGCTGGGATAACAAGGAGCTCTCAGAGCATTTGGAGCCTTGGCACCTACATGGCAATTTTGAAGCTTTTCTTTTTAAAACGGGGTTTCAAGACAATCTCCCGCCATCTCCACTTACTCCTGAGTAAGAGGATTCTAATGAAGCCGCCGTGGGTGATGAGGCTCAGCCCCGCGGTCCTCTCCTGCAGGGACTGTTTCTGCTGCCTGGTTGTTAGCGGGGCAACTGCCGTCTTTATCTTTGGGATCTGCAGGGAAAGATGCTCAGAGAGGGAGGTGAGCTTCGCCTTGGCAATTCCTCTCCCAGCGAAATGAATACAAACATCCAATGTCGTGACCCCCCACTTCCTGTTTTACACATTCAGCATGTTGGACACTGTTAGCAACCGTTGTGTGGGTCCAGAGACATCAGCAAGTAGATTAGAATGTCCTTTTGCACTGGGAGATGAGGCCTATGTCTTGGTGGGAAGGGGCAGGGGCAGGGGCAAGGGGCTTCAACAGAGATGGGGCAGGAGCATCCTTCAGGGTGTGTCTGTGGATGCATGGATAATTATTGACATATTTGGTGGGTTTTGTCTTCCTTTGGTTCTCCTCTCCTATTCCCACAGGCTAACAAGGAAAGTGTGAGTCCTACTAAGCAGACCGGAAAGCTTGGTCGTTTGAAAACAATCCCCTTTCCTTGCCTTGGTTTTGGCAATGATAGGCTTATCAAGGAGACTCGGGGAGGAGGAGGAGGAGAGAGGTATGTATCTTTTAGGGAAGATGGTGGAAAGCAGAGAAATGAGGGAAGCCTGATTCTTGGCAGCAGGACAACAAGGTTGGCAAAGTTGTCTGCCCCTGACTGAAAAAGAACCACTTTCAATGGACTGTGTGGGTTTGGACTCTGAGGCTGTTGGTGGTGACCAAGAAGAACAGAAGGCTGTCTTTTTTTATTAAAGATTTTTTATGTGGACCATTTTTAAAGTTTTTATGGAATTCATTATTATATTGTTTCTGTTTTTTAATGTTCTGGTTTTTTGGCCCTGAGGCATGTGAGATCTTAGTTCCTCTACCAGGGATCAAACCCACACCCCCTGCATTGGAAGTTGAAGTCTTAACCACGGACCACCAGGGAAGTCCCCCAGAATGGTGTCTTTGAACATGCGGTTGGTCAAAACTCTTGGGCCCTTGTCATCACTCTAGGGGATGGAGAAACAATCCTAATGATGACTGATGCACCTCAGAATCAGACTTCACCTATAAAAGGAAATAAAGCCAGTGATATCTATGTGTCTGAGAGTCCATGGAATGAACTTCAGCTCTGTTGCAGATCTGACTACACCAGTTGGGAAAAGTCCTGAAGACTGATGACATTAGCACATGTGAAAAGCTGGAACTTGCCTCTTGCAAAAGTTTTTAGTTGAAGAAACCTAAGAGACAGGAATGGGAGGAGTGTTACTTTATATATGACAAAGGCATTACATTGTCATTAATATTGCAGGTCATTGCTTTGGGGGCAAAGTCCTTGTTTTATTTTAAGATTTTTAGTAGGGTTTATTCTGAGGCTTAGAAAACTCAGGAGAGTCGGGCCTTCCAGACAAATGCACTTGCCTTGACGAAACACATTTGCAATAGCTTTCCAACAATGGCCTGGAGACTACTCCCAATTCACATTGGACTTTAGCCGAATGTATTTTTTTTTATCCTGTTTTGAAAATGGACCAGGTTTGGGGCACTAGTTCACATAGCTACCACACCCGCTCTTTCTGCCCAGAGAGTGAGGAGAATGAATGGGTCAATCAGCTGACATATTTCCATCCAATTTCAAGGATAGAATGTGTTCATTTTCTGACTAATGGCATGTCATTTTGCAGAAGCCTTTGGTCACGAATTAATCCTGGAATCAAAACAGATTTTCCGGGGAGCAATCTTCCATCAAGTATTGATTTTTTTACACTCATGGAGTCTGTACTCCCTAATTTAACCTGACAATGATTCTGCACAATGGCCTGGGAGCACCTTGGCAGCTCGCTGAAGCAACTTTTACTGTCTTTTCTTTCTGCAAAGTAGAAGGGAAAAAAACTTGTACCAGCTCTCCCAGTCAGTCACTGGGGGGTATTTACAACTTGATACTTCACTTCTGGTGATTTGGAATGGGCAGAAGACTGCCTTCTAACTTTTAAAGCAGGGCTGGGAGAGAGAGCTCTGACTTGGAGGAGACTGTTCAAAAGAACATTTTTTTTTAAAAAACTGCCAATATTAAACCATCTCTAATATATTGTTCAGTCATGGCTGATGTCTTCAAACGATGCCATCTTTCTGTGCCTGCTAAACAGGAGCAAATGAGGAAGCATGATACTTTTGCTTTTGAATTTCAATAAACTTTGCTGCTCTTTCCCCTCTTTGGTATCCTCAAAGGTGCTTTTGGATTTCTGCCATCTCTGGTCTCTGATTCTTGTGAATTTAGCAAGCATCCGTGAGCAGTGCTAGATTTTAAAAGGGATCTTAAAGAGCTGAGTATGTCATAGTCACCTCCTTTAAGGAGCTTAGGGTTTGAAAAGTGTGGGTAAAACAAGCATATTCCATCTATAGCAGTGTATACAAAAAATATGGAAAATATGGACCGGGACCAGTGGGGTGTTGGGAAGTTGGAGTGAAGATGAGACCACTTTTATTTGGGTGAAGATTGGAGAAAACCTTGTGGAGGAAAAGGTATCTGAGTTGGGCCTTGAAGGATGGTGTGTCACAGATTGTTAGTAAATGTTTATTGAGAGTCTTTGTGCTTTCTGACATTTCCCAGCTTCCCTTACAAGTGGGTTGGGACCATGTGACCATTTCTGACCAATGGACTAAAGTGAAAGAGACATGAGTCCCTTTTAGGTGCAGGCAGTGAATTCTCCTCCATCTGTTCTTGACTGGATGGAAGAGAACCTTGCTCACCACAGCAAGGACTTGTGTGAGCCAAACCTAAAGTTTTAAGCTACATTAAAACCACCAAGAAATCTGGGTTTGTTTGACATCACAGCACAGGTTAGCTGAAATAATACAGATGGGTAGAATTACTTAATGAGAAGTGATGTCATAATTTAGAGAGATGTAATCAAGAAGGTTCATAGACTAAAATTTTGGTGGACCCAGGAACTCAGAGCTCATAAAAAGTGAGTGCTTTAGTAGTTCATAGAAACCAGCGAGAAGTTTTAAGTGAAGTTGAATTATCTTCTATTTACTGAGATATTGTTTGGGAAGATAGAATGTACATTTATTACAGATGGGAAATAGAATCAATACACTGGCTGAATAATGCATTAAGCAGTCTTAAGGAGAGTCCCTGAGTCACAAGTATCTTGATCGATTAGTGTGATTTGGAAGTCATATCCTCTGCATTCAACATCTTTAACCTGAAAGAGAATAAAATTATCATGAGTGCATTAATTTAACAGGCACCTGGAAAGACGGGAGAAGTAGAATTCTGGCCCTTACAGTCTGGTTGGGTAACTTACAGAACTGACAGTCTGGTTAGGTAAACACCATTCCAAGTTCTGTAGAGTATGATGAAAGAAAGAATGAGGAGTGATCAGCAGATCAGAAAAGGCTTTCTGGAAGATGAGAGCTGAGTCCAGGGGAAGTGATAGTTATAGATTGCTGAAGAGGAGGTGAGCAGTTAGTTCCACTGGAGTGACCGAGGGATTGAATGACTGGTGGAAAGTACTAATGGAGAGTTTGTGTGAAAGCAATCCCAATTGTCCTCATCAAAGGAGGAGGAGGGCATTTCAGTAAGGGAGAGTGAGGAACCCTCCCTCCCAATGTTTTCCCAGGATTAGTTGTTTCTTGCTGACCTGGAGATCTTATGAAATGTGACACACAGTTGGCCATGACCATGCTGCACTTTGCAGAGCAACTATCCTGCCAATTAGATTTGGCTGGCTTTCTTTCTCTCCATCAGCTCTGCCTCAATTTGTTACTACCTGTGACAGCCATAAAATTACTCCGTTAGATCAACTACCTATTTTAAATAAACCGAAACTGCGGCCTAACTGATATTTTGTGTTGTGTTGGTTGGTTGATTCCTGGTTGGTGCTGTGATACTCATGAGCATTAGTTTCTTTATACATAAAGTGAGAATTAAATGAGATAATTTATGTAATGCATTTCGTAGAGAATAGGCATATGATGGAGTCTTAACAATTAGTAACATCTTCACCAGCCTACTGTTTTCATCAGCAAAGCAGAATGCATTTGTGACCACAAAGAAAGCTCTTTTGGTTGGTGGTGAAAAAATGAAAATGGATTTTGTCTTAAACTATTTCAGGATATGTTTATTTGCCCTGTTTGAGATACAAAGTTTCAAACTGTTCAGGACAAAGCCACTACTAATATTTATGGCTTTTAACAATTTACTTTCTTTGCTTTTTCCTTTCTTCCACTATCAAAGTAGGAAAGTTGTTTCCATGTATTCTGAAAATGAGAAAGGAATTTACTAATTCAGGTTTTTAATAACTTCTCAAAAATTATGAATTAAAAAAAATGAGCAAAATATGTAAAGTACTATTTTGGAAATTCTCAGAGACTCCATCTTCCTATCTTATCGTCTTCAAGGTGGGAGACTGGCCAGCTCTTTTCACCCCTGCTTTGCTGTAGGATAAAGGAAAGCTGTAATTATGCCTGATTCTCTCTTTTGTGGGATCTTAAGCTTCCTGACCAGGGTTTGAACCTAGGACCTTGGCAGTGAATGTATGGAGTCCTAACCATTAGACCACCAGGGAATTCCTTCTTTTTCCTTTTAAAATTTCACTTTAGTAATATATGTTATATGTTATAATGAAACATGTTATAATGAAAAATAGATCAAAAGTCCTTTGAACAGTAGAGAATGAGTTTTGAGGAGGTTAAACTAGTTTGTAACAAATAGTCATACAAAATCCTTTGTGCTTGAAACAGATAGTGCATCTCAACAGTGTCACACAGATGTTGTTTTAGAGACAAACTCTTTTTCATTCCTACAAATTAAAGAAAACTTCTGCTCAGTTGTCACCTTTTTTGTTCCTTGAAAGTTTTTTTTTTTTTTAAATCAAAGTGAATCTGTACATTAGCAAAGCGCTTTAATGACCTTGTGCACGATTGCAAAGTGCTCTATTATATGCAAGTGCCATGGAGGGAAATAGCACTTTTCAAAACTGTAAATTTCCAACTTTTTCCTTTTTAAAAACATATCAGTGATTTTTACTGCAATGAGACCTTTAGATTTGCATGAAACCACTTTCTGACTCTCAGAAGATGCTAACGTTTTATCATATTTTGTGGTTTGAGTTGTGTTTGGAACCAGGCTTCAAAGTAGTGAGAGCAACTAACTATTCCTCTGAGCTTACAAGAAAGGTTGAAGAGATGTAGACACTGGTTGTTGCTATTTTATTTCTTTTCCCCTGACTCCCAGGTATGAGTGATTGTCAGAGAACACATGCGATGTGTCATCTCGAGTGCCATGTAGACCTCCATCCTGGGAAATTCTAGAAGTGCCTGAAAGCTCCTAAGGTGAAGTTTTGCTCTGAGTTTCCAGTAGAATGGAGACCTTATGCCAATGACTCTGGGGCTGAAGACCCATATTCTTGACTGAGAAGCACTTGAGAAATAAGGAAGATAAAACAAATACAATATGGGCCTTTGGAGGAGAGATTCAGGGCATCGACTATTAATCAGATAGGCATGGGATTAACTTCTACTTCAGGCATTTTCTTAGATAAGTTACTTAAACTTGGCAAGCTTTATTTTTCTCATGCTTATAATGGAGGTAGTAAGACTCCTTCATGGGGTTGCTATGAAAATTAAATACACAGAGGTGCATGTATGTATGAGTTCACCCATGTGCATTGACATAGCAGCCTGAATGTGGTTGGAAAAGAATTTCTAGACACAGCATATTGCAGGAAGGAGTGAATTTATTAAGAACAAAGAGCAGAGATAACGTGGGTACTCTGAGAGCGGATGGCTGACACCTCCTGACAGGCTAGGGAGAGTTGACCAAATACTATTAGAACAGTGGGTGGGCTCAAGGGAAAGCCAGTGCTTTCATGGGTTAATAGCCAGTTTTTGTAGTCTCAAGGTAAACAAAATTCCTGCTGGAATGGTGGCATTAGGTGATTGGTTAGAATGCCATAGGCGAGTACTGGGGTAGGCATTTTTTACTCATATGGAGTTGGGAAGCCTGCTGGTGATGATCGGGGGGCTTTTGGCAGTGATTACAGAGAGGCTCAGTCAGTTTCAGAGGTGACCTTGGTTCTGGGCTCTGCTTCTGTAGCCTTGATGCAAGGCCTTGCCCCTGCGGCCTTGGGGCAGGACTCTACATGCGTGTACACATGCACGGGCACACACACACACACACAGTTTTTGGTGAAGCGCTTAGTTCAGTTCCTGGAAGGAAGAGTTTAATAAGTAGCAGCTGTTATTCTTGTTACAGTTAAATAGCTTTGTCCACACTGCTATGGTGGCACATGGGAGCATGTGTTATACTCAGATAAAAAACAAAAATCCAGAGGTCTAGTCCTCAGCTAAAGTGAAATAGAGAAAAACATTTTAGATTTTCTTGGCTAGGTAACTTCTGTGGGTATGATGGAGTGATGCTGATTTGTCTTTCCTTTCTGGAAGTTAGGATGAGACAATTTGGGAATAATTTCTCCCCCTACTTCAAGACCTGACTCTAGAATAGTTTAAAAAAAAATATATATATATATATATAAATTTTTTTCTTCTTTCTTTCTGAGCATTTACATTAAGTATTCATCATCGGCCGTGACTTCACTGATCATAACCTCACTGGTTACTGCATTTAGATTGTTGAATAAAATCAAGTAGAAAAAAGTGACATTTTGTATGAAAGCACGGAATCAATTAGAATGTATGTGTTTCAGTGAGTAAAACAAAAGGTTTGAATTTCAAGAACTTAAAAGCCATTTTAAAAAGTGCATTAACACATACAACTGGTTTGCATGGTTTAGAAATGGGAAAAAAGGAAGAATAAAAGCCTTTTATTTGTTTCTCGATCTGGTTATTTTCATGGTTTGAAATGGGCTTCCCAAGTGGTTCAGTGGTGAAGAATCCTCCTGCCAATGCAGGAGATGCAAGACACCTGGACTTGATCCCTGGGTCGGGAAGATCCCCTGGAGGAGGCAATGGCCACCCACTTCAGTATTCTTGCCAGGATAAGACAGAGGAGCCTAGAGGACTACAGTCCATGGGGTTGCAAAGAGTCGGATATGATGGAGTGTGAGCGTGCATGGGCACATACACAGACACAGACACACACACACACACACACACACACACACACACAGAGTCTGAAAACAACTTAAAAATGTAGGTTAAAAAATAGCCTGCAGGCCTATAATTTTGTTCACTGTTGCCTAAAAGATTCACCTGTGCTCACTGAGTAGTAGATAATAATCATTTGAAACAATGAGATTTAAAAACCCCACGTTAAGAATATGTAGCCACTCAACAGTAAAGAATATCCAAATTTTTTTTTGTGGAGGTTTATATTGGAATGGGAGCTGTGTGATTCCAGAAAATACATTTTAAGAAAACAAAAACCAGTAGATCTTGGTTGCAGCTTATCAATATGTACAAAGCTGTATAATAATTACATAATAAAACACCTTGCAGTGGTTATGCCCTGAAGCCATTTGCTTTTTAACTTGAGAATTTTGGATCCTGCCTTATCAAATAAAATTTCCCTAACAAAATTTGGTGGACTTGAGCAAATTTCTGACGTGCAGCGGGAAAACAAGAATCTCAAACAGAAAGCAAATCATCTCTGTGGATTTAATTGCCATTGACAGAAAAAGGCCATTGGGCTGGAAAGATAATCATCTTTCAGCCAAAAGGCATTATATAGTTTGAAATCAAGGAAAAAATTCTATTAAGTTAAAACAGCTGGAAAATGAAATCAAATAGAGAAAATATTTAATTTAAATGATCTGCTTTATTTTTTATTTTATTTTTTTGATCAGTGAACATTTTTACTGCAAATGTGACACGTATGACTAAATAGCACATGTCTAGGCTAGGCATAAACTGATATTTATTGATGAATGTCAATCTGAGAGAAAAAGTAATGGACCTACTGCTTTTAGGTTTATTGCATTTCCATACCAAGCCAATTTTTTTTTTTTGGCTAAGGCTGAGGAAGAACCCTGGTTATCTTACCTACAGGCACCTCCCCAAATGACCTTTGAGGTCATTTTGATCCAGTAGTTCACTTGTAAAGGGATTCAGACAAGGTCATGGCAGGTGGAACAACCTCTCTGTTCCTGAGTTGGACTCTGCTCTGATGAAGGCATCTGTTCCTCCCAGACTGGTTTGGTTCTGAGTTTATGAAGCCTGCTGCTTCTGCTGTTGTCCCTGCTGCTTCTTTTCACTTCACTAGCTTTAGAAATGTCCTTTCAAAGTCACATCCACTGCCCGTTGCAGGCCACTCCCTCCCAGCCCTCAACCTTCTCAATGGAGGACCACGGTAGGTAAGGGTTTCTCAAGTGGGTCATGCAGTTAAGGAATATTGTAAAGTATTGATATAAACATGGTCTGGATTTGAGTGAGTTTTTCCTACTTCCCTAGAATCTGAGCCTCTGTACTAAAGACAGGCAGCAGCTCCTGTTCCCACATTCATGCATCTAATAAGGTCCCAGGGCCAATTGTATTTCAACTATTAAACCTCTCTTTCTCAAATCTTTTTTCTAGGAGACATCAAGTCATCATAGTTAGGAGATTTATTCATTCATGTACTCATTCATTCACTTCTTCATCTTGCTTTTTATTGGGTGCCAGTCACTTATACTAACACTGAAAATACAAAGGTGATTAAGAAGGAAATATTTGTTTTTTGATTTTGGCTACACTGGGTCTTTGTTGTGGCATGTGGGCTTAGTTGTTCCATGGCATGTGGGATCTTAGTTCCTAGACCAGGGGTGGAACCCGTGTCCCTTGCATTGGAAGGCAGATTCTTAACCACTGGACCACCAAGGAACTCTGCTGATTAGTTCTTTAAATTGAGTTGGCATTTAGAAAATTTTACTTACATTGACTTTTTTCTAACTTTACTTGGATCAGTGAAAGACTGTACAATATGAGTTAGTATTTGGGTAGTTTTTTTTTTTAATTGGAGGAAAATTGCCTTACAATGTTGTGTTGTTTTCTGCCATACAATGACACCAATCAGCCATAATTATACATAATATCACCTCCCTCATAAGCCTCCCTCTCCTCCACCCATCCAGTTCCTCTAGGTCATCACAAAGCGCCAGGCTGGGCTCCCTGTGGTATATAGCAACTTCTCACCATCTATCTATTTTACACATTGGGTAATCTTAATGGCTCTTCTAAGACTATGATTCTTTGAATTTCTCAAGGCTGGGGAGAGGCAACTTTGTATAGGATTTTCATTGGCACTGTAAATATTTTCCTTTTGATCCCTGAGCAAATCTTGTTTGAATGACCTCCAGTGCATGGCATAAAGTCTGCCTTTTAATGTGCATTAAAAAGAACCCTTGAATGGCAAGAAGCCTTTGGGACAAGAAACATCCACCTCTTAATGTGACTGTCATAGAGGTGCCCTGAGACCTTGGCAGTGTGTACATTTCTATAAATCTTAAAAATCAATCAACTGATCAATACACAGGGAGGGCTGGTAGATGTGCCCACTTAGATTACTGAATGCCTGGTCCAGCTTGGTCTTTCTCAGAGTTGCAGAGACATTGATAAAGTGGGTATATGCAAAGGATCATAAACATGACTCTTCAAAATCATGCATTTTGAAGACAGCTGGGATCAAGGGAATTGAATATGCACATTTTGAAGGAAAGAAACCACTGATGCATCTATAAATACTGAGAAACAATAACGGAAGGAAAAGGGACAAGTTATTGACAGTGGTTAAAAGTGTAGCACAGAGTAATGGACCTCATCAGGATGAGGGAAACTTTTCAGGTATAAGGATTCAACTTTAACAATGGAGAATGGGCTGTTTGAAGACTGAGGGCCTTCTCTGCATGCTCAGAGCCAAACAGATGAAAAACGAAAGGGTTTTAGTGCAGCGGACAGCAGAGCCTTCCCCAGGGGCTTTATGTGGCCCTAGTGGTTGGTTTTTCAGCCCTAAGATCTATAATTCTGCTTTTGTTTGTAGATTTTGTGTTGATTCATTTTGATTCCCTCTTGTCCTCCTGTGCCTGTGGTTGTCTCTTTTTAAAATTTTATCTTCTGAGTCTAGTTTGCTTACCTCTTTGCGCTGATCCTTTTGGTTTATTGAGTGCATGCCTATGTTATTCATTCTGATGTTGTTTCTTGCAACTTTGTCTTGCTGGTGTGGATGCTAGTCTACTTGAGCATGATAACTCCCCTTTAAAGAAGTCTTTCTTTTCCTCACTTTCTTAGCCCAAGTTGCCTATTGCTGATCTTTGCAAAGCTCATGACTAAGACAGCTGGTTAGTCATATTGTCTTTGTGCATACAGGGTGGTTTTTTATATGTGGGTACAATTATCCTGGAACTGTGAGATGAAAAACTGATTCCTGGGATGTCCCTGGTGGTCCTGTGAGTAAGAATCTGCCTTCCAATGCAGGAAACTCAGGTTCAGTCCCTGGTTGGGGAACAAAGATCCCACACGCCATGAGCCTGCATGCTCCAGAGCCCATGTGTCACCACAAAAGATCCCGGAAGCTGCAACTAAGACCTGATGTAGCCAAATAAATAAATGTAAATAAATGGATAAATAAGAGAGCAAATATTTTTTAAAAAAGAAAAAAAAAAACAATTCCTAAAGAAATATACCAGCATACAAAATAGATTTTGCTTACAAAATATAAACAACAAAACCAAAAATTATCCCTCATTATAGCTTCTTTATTTCAATGCTACTGACAAAGGTTGAATACCTTGTGGAGCCCTCTTTCAAACTGCTCTTTGAGCCCATCTATGAATCACACCAGAAAAGTGATTTTATTGCTTATGAATCACAGGCCTGCAATCTCAGATGAGGTGCAAGATATGGAGATACAGTAGGAATCTAAGAAGTGTCAGTCTCTTTTCTGCTTTCATCAGCATATTAAAGCATCTGTGAAAGATCTCTGTGTTACAGTTCACCAAACATGTTGTCATTGCAGATGGGCCCCTTGCTTTTGACTGTAGTCCACTTTTGGGAGCAACTCCAGTTCTGGATCTGTGTGATTATATTGGCCGTCCCACTATTGCGTATGTATACATAGCCCAGCACCCTAGGAGCATCCCAAATTATGCAGCAGTGACCTCAATAATAAAGCCCAGTGACACATACCAGGGCTTCCATGCAGATGCCAGACTTGAGTGGTGCAAATACAGCCATGGGAAGAGTATGACTTGCTCCTCAGTGACAGTCTCAGCAAGTCTGGTTAAGAGCCCAGTTAAAATCTTAGAAGTGACATTAGAGTATTAAAGAAGGATCTGAAGGAGACCCACCAGTCTAGGTCCGGGCCCAGCTTCCTGTTTCTGTACTCATTGCAGGTTCTTCACTTGCTTATACTTGTGTATGTGCTAAGCTGCTTCAGTCATGTCCAGCTCTTTGTGACCCCATGGACTGTAGCCCACCAGGCTCCTCTGTCCATAGGGATTCTCCAGGGCAAGAATACTGGAGTGGGTTGCCATGCCCTTCTCCAGGGGATCTTCCTGACCCAAGGATCGAACCCAGGTCTCTTAGGTCTCCTGCATCGGCAGGTGGGTTCTTTACCACTAGCGCCACCTGGGAAGCCCACCACTTGCTGATGGGGTTAGTTAAATAACCTGTAGGATTCATTGACTTTCTCCTTCACTTTTCTACTGGCTTCAACTCATTTGCCTTTGGAATGATTAGAACTCTCTGCATTCTTATCTGGAGCCCCTAATATGGAAACACACAACATGCATAGGCATTTCTAATTTTCCTTTGAATAGTGTTTACTATTTCTGCCAAGTACTCATCATTCAGACTATGTTCACCTAAATCACAGTGGACTTAGCAGTTAGATAATTGGAGTTTATCATCAACAGCAGTAAGACTGTCATGAAATATATCATATATCACATACTGTACTCTACACAGGGGACTCAAACATGAGTAGTGGGTGTCAGACACCATTTCACCAGAGTTTAGTGTGTATTCATCTTGGCAAATACTTTAATTACTGGTTTATTCAAATGCCAGCTTTACTTTTGTGCTTTGGAGTATTGATTTAATTTATTGAATTTTTAGTCTATAAAACAGAAATCATTGCTTCCAAGGGCTTATGTTAGGAGCAAATAAAAGAATGTACAAGAGAGACCTCTGAAAACTTATACAGATATGAGATTATTGTTACTCTTACTGGACAAGGACGATCTGCTGCACACAAATGACAACATGCTAGAAGAATATGTCTCCATACTACATTTATCTATAAGCCGAGTCTGTAGGTCATTCAGCAGTGTCTGGCAGTGATGTTGAAAAACATGAGTGATTACTGATAAACACACAGACTCAGTAGTGCTGTGATGAAGGCAGCACAGGGCCTGATACATAGCACAAATCTGACAACTATTTGTGGAACTGAACAGAATTGAGTCTTAAAGAATGAGTAGAAGTTGGATAAGTCAATGGCGTAATGGATGATTTTCTGAGCAGAAGGAACAGCACCAAAAGTGCTTTGAGCATTAGAGAAATTTTAGAAAGTTTGGTGAGGCTAGGATGAACTGGGAATTGATGAGAGCTGAGGTTTTCGAAGTAAACAAAGGCCAGATCATAAAAGATACTCTATGTTAGGCTGGAGTTTGTTTTTCAGTCTGAAGGCAATGGTAAACACTAGAAAGATTTTACATAAAAGAGAGATATGGTCATATTGACCTTTTAGAATGATTTCTCCGGTGGCAAGTACTTGATGGATAGGGAGACTGGGAGGAAACTATCTTGATGGTCCAGGTGAGAGGTGGGTGGGTTTGAACTAAGTAGTGTCAGGGCAGCTGGGGGTCAGGGGGCTGCTGGAGGCCAGGAGACAAGTCAAAAGAAATTCATGAGACAGAATTCCCAGACTTCCAGAGAATTGGTATGTGTGTGTGTGTGTGTGTGTGTGTGTGTGTGTGTGTGTGTGTGTGTGTGTGTACAGGGATCAGGATGACTTGCAGACTTCTGTTTTGGAGGGCTGACAGACTATTAATAAGGATAAAGTAAACAGAAGGAGAAAGTCCATCAAGAAGAGGGTAACTTATGTCCATAATCTAACTTAAAGAAAACACATATGTTAGATAGAGTTTCATCCAATATCCTGAAAACCTCCTTAGGTGCCATCTTCTTCTACTAAGCATGGCCTTCTACATGGTTCAGTAGATCAGTCAAATGGGTCAGAAGAGTTATTTGCTTGGACACCTTTCAAAGGGTGGAAGAGTGAGTGGATGAGGCATCTGGACCTGTTTGTGTTAGTAGAGGGCTGGTTTCAACTATTTCATGACAGACTGCTTCTAAATTCTTTCCAACCATGGATTTTTGACAAAATTCATCCACCCACTGGACTGACACTGAATAGATTATGTGTATATGTTTGGCTTAGTGAAAGATTCTTAGTGGAACAGCTTTTAAAATCACTTAAAACAGGTATCGGTGATTGTCTTGTAAGTTGAGGCTATTTCTACCCATTGATTGGCTGTTCCAAAGGCAGCTTCAAAACTGATTTTTGTTATTTTAATTCTGAAATTTATTTTATTTGTAAAATATTGCAGAATAAAAAGCATGTAATGATTCTCATTTATGGAGAAATATTACTGTTTTTGCAGAATGAATGTGAGTTTCTTGAAGGCAAGGATTCCTTTTGTTTATTTCTCTTATGTGCTATAAGTCCTCAGCACATAGAAGTTTCTGGCACATATGAAGTGTTTAGCAGATATCTGTGGAACATGGAATGATAGAATTTAAATGATGGGTATTTTTTTAAAGAAGACATTTTAGAATTTCCTAAGTCAAACATATTTCATAGTAATAGGTATAATCATAGGCAGGACCTTAGTCTAGAATACTTTTTAGAGTATTTTAGATGGAAACAAAGCTTGAAAATGACTGTCTTTCTCCACCCAAGAGGGCAGAAGAATCAGCATTTTTTTTTTCCTCCTTGTCTTTAAAGTTAGTCTGGGAGTTTCCTGGCATTTTCCTTGTCCATTTGTAGTTTATGGGCACTTGGGAGTTTTAATTCTGTTGCTTTCCCCAAAGCACTTATCAACTATAATGTAAAGTTGATACATGGAGCTCTATGTATCATAAGAAATGTTTGCTAAGCATTACTAAAAGCATAGCGATAGTGATTCTAATTTTTAAAAATTCCTGGTATTTTTAAGCAAGCTTTTCCATTTTCCCTTTGAATTAGTAAATTACATAGCAACATTAACTCATCCCTCCTACCCACATAAAACTTCAAGCAAGAGCCAACATTTTTCCAGAACACACAATTACAAGGCATTGCTTAAGAGCAGCAAAACTCCTTTCCAGTAGAATTCACTGTAATACTCGGCAGGCAGCTGGCTGTTAGTCATAGACTGTGATGTCTCTGGGGTTTGCCTGTCTTTCATGGTTTCTCATGTTCTGTCTTCTGATTCTTAGCAAGACTTCCTCCTTTACTCTTGTGGTCCTTCAGGGTTGTCATTAGGCCCCATCCCCACTACACAGACATGAGTGAGTCTGGGTCCCTGAGTGGTTGATTCAAGTACATATCCCCAGTACAGTGCCAGGTTAGAGACAGATGTGTGACTCAACGTCTGGGTGCTCTCACCTGAGAAGGGAGTCTAGGAGGACTGGCTGATGTTCTCGGAGCCACTGTATCCAGCTGTGCTTGATGTCCCTGACCAGACTTCCCAGGCTGTGTTTAAGTAAGTTTGAGTTGCATTTCTGTAATTTGCAGTCAAAGGAGTCCTAACTCATTTATTGTGAATTATTAATAGTATGTCATTTGAAAACTTTAAATAATCATGATACGAACCAGTATGTCACAAAACCCATCCATAACATTTGGGATTGTACCACATACTTATTTCCAGGATTGCAATTTAAATTACCTATCTTGAGTTCAAGACACATTTAGCCTAGAAGCTCATGTCAAACAATTCTTTATTTTTTTATGGTACAAATTAAAAGTGACAGATCTGAACTGTTAAGAAATACACAAAGTGCAGCTTAACTGACCATACAGATATTGCTCTAGATTAAGTACAGTTTTGTCAGTTTTTTTTTTTTTTAACATTAAGCAACCTGTGCAGATAAATCAGCTTTGGTTTCAATGTCAGAGCAAGTAAGGAGCTTTTAAATATCCAGTTTGGCTTCTTGGTCACAAGTCCATCATGTCAATGTCTCGTCATGGTGCTTTTTTCAAAACAACCCAGTCTGTTTTCCTGCCCTCCTTTTTGCTGCCTGCTCCAGGTGCAGAGAAAGCAGCTTTCTTTGCCATGTCTCATCAGTGACTCTGGTAACCAGTCTGGATCACAGCACGTAGGACAAAAAAAAAAAAAAAAAGAAAAAAAGAAATCACCTCCTTAACAACAAATAAACAAATTGTGCCTCACAGAATTTCAAGTTGAAGACAGGCAAATCACGTGACAAAAAGCCCATTACAAAATGTTATCCAAACAGATATTCCAGTCAAACCTTGAAATGAAAATCAATTTCCTTTTCCATCATTTTTTTTTTAAACTTGATCATTAACTGGGTACAAGTAGAGTGCTGAGGTAAAACATTGATGAACAGTTTGTATTTCTTTTTTTTTTTCTTAAAATAGGAACAGTTTAGTATTGCAAGATTGTCAGCAACGTTTAGCCATATCTATACAATGTGCATATACCTACAAATATTGAGCTTTGGTCCAGCGTAGAGAAGATGAGCAAAGGCATTTTACAATTCTTTTTGGTTATAGCTTGAGTTCTTTGATACACCTCTACTTGTTAGTTTTTTTTTTTTTCCCCCTAGCTCCTTTTGCTTTTTTGTTCTCTCTTTCTGTGGAGTGTGTGTGTGCGTGCATGTGTGTGTGTGTGTGTGTATTATGTGACTACAACATAAAGAAACCAAAAACCTTGCAATGCAATTAAAACTCTCAACTGTTCACAATGTTTTTTTTTTTTGATTAAAAAAAACCCCACAAACAAGTGTCAAGTATAACATCAGTCATTTTTTCTTTTTCATTAAACAATGAAGAAAATGAAGATGACAGTCATTTTAAAATATGTAAGAAAAATACTGAAGCTTGAAATACAATCACATATGCCTGAAGTGGCTTTTACTTTTGTTAGTGGCAACTTTAACCGTCAGTTCATGGAAACCTAAAAGACACTTAAATGCTACTGGCATATGAAGTTGCTCACAAGTGGAATAAGAAATGCAGTAATAAAATTAAGCAGTAGGTGTGGTCCCAAAGACTTACGAGTTACACAGTATAATTTATATTCCTAAGAATCTGTTCAGGCACCTTTTTATGCCTTGTAGCAAAAAAGTTATCTGTAAAAAATTAATATAAGAAGCATTACAACACCTTATAAATAATTTATAAAACAATACAAAATTATAAAACTATAAAAAAAATCACTGCACATGAATGATTTTACGACTGTGGGATGAATATATTTCTTTTTTATTCCACTCTGGAAGATTATTTTATTTTATATTTTCACTGTCCTAGTTATACCCTCCCAATTATAGATCTCCAAACTGAGCAGGCCTTATGTAAGTGCTGCTGGCATATGTTTAAACATTTAGCATCCATCATATGTTATCTTGTTAACTTCTCTTCTTGGGGAGCTTTTCTTGATGGAATTTGGAGCAGGTCCTAGGAGAATACAAAATCTGTTTAATCAATATATTTTTGGATTTCTGCGTTGTTAGTATTTGTGCAGTTTTTGAGGTGGCCAAATGGGTACCAGGATGTCACTGGCACTGAAGATCAAGTTAGCTGTGGTCCAATTAGCATCAGATCAGAGAATGGGAAACAGCTGTAGAAGCTTGTGTTTCATTGAGAGTTTTCTTGCTGGTGGTCCCCTGATTCCTGCATGAATTATCTAGGCAGGGGGCATAGGGTGGGGACAGTTACACCGTTGAATTGACTCCACCAATACAGAGGTCAAACGGTAGAAGAAACTCAAACTCCTTACAGGGGAGGGGAGTATGTTAGGGGAAGATGGCGCTTCTAATCAGTTGGGCAACTTGAGGCTTTTTACTTTCAGAATTTACTTCTAGATAGTATTAATTATTAATTAATTATTCAGGACTATTTACATCTCAACAGCAGGGAAACTGACACTCTTCTTTGCTCACATCTATCATGGAACACTTTTTGCCTCTCCCTGAGGAAAACATCAACTGCAGGTCTCAAGTGTTCATCTGCACTGCCATCCTCACATCTTACCTTTCCCCTCTGACTTATTAGGTTATTTTCTCCCACAGATCTTTGGAGTAGGTTCTTTTGAAAAGTGGAATAATCCCCTCCTTCTAATTGTGAAGGCTATTCTGATGTACTCGATAACCCACTTCTATATTTTTCCTGTTAGTGGAGGCACTTCCTTGTTAAAACTTCCTATCCCCTCAAGAACCCAGCTGCAATTTCCATTGTTTAATTCATCTGCCAACTCTCTGCTGCCTTTGTATATCCCCAAATAATTGCTCTTCCCCACCTCCTGGGAAAAAGTCTACCATCGCTATCGGAATGAAAGTGGTAGCAGAAAAGATGGAATTTACAGGATGCTCGATGGCCTTTTAACAGTCCGGTCATTCCCTCTCTCTCTTTTTGGCCTGTTTTCTTTGTGTGTATATGGGTGTGTGCATGCTATGTGTACATTTTGACTGAAATCTTGAGACATTTCTTTGGCTATCAGACTTCTGAGAGAAATTGCTTTGCGCAGAAGCATAACATAGACGTAAGTATTGAACCAAATGTGCAGCTTATGTTTATATTACAAAATTAGTTTTGGTCAGCTCTCCATGTACGTGGCCAACAGACTGAGAAAAATCCCAAGCTCTGGTGTGGACAGTGAGCACAATTACAGCTTATGCCAGTGTTGATAGTTCATTGAGCAAAGCCCTAGATATTTTGGAGTCTCTCCTGTATTTCACGGGGGTCTGGGTGGAAAGACACCGTGCCCACTCTGTGGCCTTCTGGCAGACCCTGGTAGCCACATGTGGGAGAGATGGAGAGATGGAGGAAAGTGAGAAATTTTCTTTTCTCAAACCCACAGGTCATAGTGAGAAGAAAGAAACGGATGCTTTGGCACACGATCCAGGATGCCCCCCCGCCAACAAAACAAAGACAAGAACAAAACAAAACCCTCCCCCCAAATAAAAACCAATAGTGAGCCTTACAGAACGGCTTCAAGAATGGCGCCCACCCCACAGGTGGTGACAATAGATAGGAAAGATGGGAGAAATCAGGCTTTCTGTTTTTCCGTTAAGTATAAATGTAAAATCTCAGAACACAACTTGACAGGCAGAGAAGAATAGACTCATGGTCGCGTTTGCAATGCAGTGTTTCTGACTTTGGTTAATAGGTTTCATAGTGAATCAGCACTTAGAACCTGAAAGAATGCCGTCCATAGTCCCTCCTCCAGGTGGCAGGCTTGTATTCGCTTTGAACAGAGAAAAGTTTTCGTTTGTTGTTGGTGTTTTTTTTTTTTTTTTTCTTTTTTTGGTTTAGTTGTTTTTCTTTTTCCTTAAAATGTGTTCACATTTTCATAATGTACAGAAAAAGAGTTTGTGGTTATTTGGTTTGCTTTAAATCCATTAAAAAACTGGCTTTGGGGAGACAGGCGGGGGGAGGGACCTATCCTCCCCCCGACACCTGCAATGTGGTGTACTCCTTGTTTAAAAATTTTCAAAAAATTCTTTTTTTCTTTTTTGGAAAATCCCATGAAGGTGTATAAACCATCCTGTTCACTTGGTAATTTTCTTAGTCTTTTACTTACAAGGGTGATGACTGGGGCTCTCTTAAAATTTATTTTTAATGTAATTTTTTTTCTTTTTGTGGGGAGGGTTGGTAATGGGATAAAGTCCCAAGGGTGGAGTTTAGTTTCCGTGGATTTTTTTTTTTCTGATTTTGAGTGGGTGTCTCTTTAGGAATTTTCTTCCAGCGAGTCTGTTAAGGGCTCCAAAGGGACCGCTGTGGCCGGCTCGTGCTGTTTCAAGCGTTTAATCGTGTTCTTCAGGGCTTGCCTCTTATTGCAGAACCAAACTCTAACTACTTCCCGGTCATAGTTCAGCTTCTCGGCAATTTCGGTCATTTCCTGCCCAGAGGGGTGTGTGTTCTTCTCAAAGTGGGCATTGAGGATCTCAAGGGCCTGGGGCGTGAAGGAGGTGCGCCTCTTGCGCTTTTTGGACGGTTCACTCCCGATAAACTCGGTCAGGTTCTGCATACCTGCTCGATGGCGGGCCTCAGCCTCAGCCATCCACCGCTCAAGCACCGGCTTGATCTTCTGGGCACTTTTAGGAGTGATGTCCAGCTTTTCAAACCTGGCAGGATACAAAAGGCCAGGGTTCAGTTTGGCTGTCAGACTGCTAGCTATAGTGTTCTCTTGGGCTTCCTGTGGTAGGAAAAAGTGGCTTCTCAGGATGGTGTGTCTGGGGGGAAAATTGAGAAAGAACAGTCTTACACTGAGTCCTCTGCCAGGGTGGGCCTTCTGCCTGCCTGCCTGCCTGACTGACTGGCAGAGCGAATTCACTCCAGATAAGCAGCCAGCTGCAAGGTAGCCCACCCCGCTCAAGCCAGCGCCCACCGCCTGCATGCTTCATGCCCCCCACATGCAGCCCGCACACCCACATGAGGACCAGGTGAGCACGGGTGGACACAGCACAACACAGAAGCCACCATGACAGAAACAAAAAAACCACTCGTAGATCTTTTTCCTGAAAATGCTTGAGATCTGAGCTTTGCTTTGAATCCACCCAGCACCAATTCCCCCAAACTTCAGAATCCTTAAGGCAAAAATTAATGCCAGGAAGTGACATCAAAGATAAGAGCTGTCATGTTCTTTTGCTTAAAACGATTCTTTGTATGTTTTCCATTTGGTTTCCTTCAATCCCTCCCCGCCCCCCCCCATTGACTTGGTGATAAAAAACGTTCTATCCATTCTAATCATCAGTGATGGCAACTGGGACACGTTTCTTTTATGATTCTCTTTTCATCTCTGTTTTGTGTCTCATTTTAATCTCTTTCTCTTCCCCCAAGCCCCCTCCCATCTGTGTCTCTCTCTGGTAACAAACAATTTTCACCATATGTAAGTTAACAACATGCTCCCTTTTCAGGTAAAACATAACCCCTTGTTACTCTACTGTTGGACTCAAACAGCTGGACACATTGTAATTACTATGAACACCCCCAACTCCCTGGAAGTGCTAGGGCCACCTCAGGCCTTTCAACACCGTCCAGTGTAATGGTGTACTTTTGCACCAGGGTATCAAGCTGTGTTTAATGTGCTATATCTGCAAACTGTACTTGAATGATATCATTTTCTGTAAATGAGGTCTTCTATATATCAATTGCCATCAGCAATTCTTTGCAACACTGACTTAAAAAAATATGAAGCACCTTGGACAAAATTATATACAGTGTCTAAAGAGGTCATCTGGTATCAAATTCATACACACTCTCAATGAAATACAGTACCCATTCCTTTTATTTGTTTGTTTGTTTATTCTAATACTAAATGCACAACCCTCCAGGATGACAACTTTGGATCCATAGCATTCTCCTCTATCTTTTCAAGTTCAATGCTATTGAAAAACAACCTTCTGACTGCAGAGTGCATCTTATTACAATTGACTGTTTTCATAGAGTGAAAATGAACCTGCTCTTGTCACAGCATGTTTTAGGAGGATGCTTGCAAAAGGACACAAAAGGATAGGCTTCCTTTATGTGCCTTAATCTTATTTTTTGGCATCCCATTTTAGATATCTTATGTTGTGATAAGCAGCACCAATAGTATCAAATTTTAATGTGATTCCCATAGCATTCCCTTTCACATATAGATCAAGAAGTTGTTTATTTAAAAAAAACTCCCAAATTTTGGCTAGTCAAAGAGGAAAGAAGTACATTTTGCTTCCACTGTAAAATGAACTAATTATTTATTATCATTTAATGAGCTGCTCCCTGTGGCAGGCTCTGCTAAAGCGCTCATTGTTGCGTTCATTTGCCACATACCACACTTTAGCATCATTTGCTGCAAAACTCCCAAAGGTAAAGTCTTGATAGTATGACAACAGGCTTTATAGCGCTGTGGTATGCGGGATAAGGTTGTGATAAGGATGTCTGGTTTACTGATGGTGTGTTTTCCTCTGTGTCTCTGATGTGGGGGCATTTGTCAAAGCCTTACTTAAAAAAAAAATAGGGAGTCCCTGCAGCTAATAAGGGGACAGTGACACTAGAGCGTGTGCAGATGCAGAGTCCTCCCCACACTTTAAATTAACTGGAGTTGTTCCATTGTCAGATCTTGGTCTCTTTTAAGACTTCTATTTTTTTTTCCCCTTGGTAGTTAGCTCTAAAAACTACCCTGTTGAAACACAAGGAGCTAGAAAAGGGCCCCAAAGTCCCCATCTGCCATTTTCTATTAAACAGTGAATACCCGCCAAGTCACCTTTTCATTTCAGCCATAGTTTTTTTTGGCTTCCAAAAGAGATTTTAGAAATTAACATATTTGATTGGGAATGCCCGAGAAATACTATGTGTGTCAGTGAAAACCTTACACAGCACTTCAGCCAGGAGAAGAAAATTGCATTTTAGGACTAAAAATAAGCCAAAGAGGACTT
Source organism: Ovis aries (assembly GCF_016772045.2). Taxonomy (NCBI): domain Eukaryota; kingdom Metazoa; phylum Chordata; class Mammalia; order Artiodactyla; family Bovidae; genus Ovis; species Ovis aries. The sequence goes on from NC_056057.1 coordinate 83,032,519, forward strand.
TAGCAACAATAGTACTTGGGCAACAACTTCAAAACCTGTGGCAGCCTTTATCACCAGCCTGTCGAGATGAAACAAAATTAATGTTTCCCAACAGGGAGCAACAGTATTCATATCATTTGATGCTGCTTGTTAGTGTTGATGCTTCGGTACATGTTGTTTGGAATAACATATACAAGCCTGGAAACAAATTTCCCAGCAGTAGTAGCCTTGTATAGACTGAATAAAGGTTATTTTCTACAGGGAGGTATCTTATAAGAAAAAACAGTAGGGGAGACCATAGAAGTGAGAGGATCCTATGGTGCTTTTTGTATTTAACAACAATCAATGGGTTTTATGGAAAATCATTGAGCAAAATGTGAGCTGCAAGCTACTACCCCATACTGATGTTATTTATAACCTTAGTCTTAAACTGCAGGAAAAGTACACTTCCGTCCTTTGGGGAATACATTAAAAGTATAAAGAGCAGATAAAAAGACAGCATTTCATGGATCACCAAGAACAAAATCCACTTAAATGAGTTTAGAGTTGGTTTCTTGGCTTTTCCTGATGGAGGAGGACTCATAAGACATTGCCCAAGAGGAAAAAGCTCTTACTGAAGTGCCTTTGTTACCTCATGCATAAACATGGGATTAGTGCAACACACACATGCATGCGCGGGGTCCGCTTCTGGCGGCTTGACCCAGATCAACTCGAACACAACCAAGGCTGGCTTCTGTCATTTATGTATTTAATTTGGGGAGGGAGTGGGCTAGGTTAGGCCAAATTCGCACTATGCTTTTCTGAGCTATGTAAAGCAGCTGCTTCTTTTTAAAAATACGCTTTTAAAGTTGTGTCTGGTGAGACAAGTTAGAAAAATCCTTCGTGGTCACAAGATGGTTCTTTTTTTTTTTTTTTTTTAAGGTGTGTCTTCTTGGAAAATCTAGAGAGCCATTCCGAAGCAGAAATGGTGAGAGTATTAACACCATCTGGGACTGGCAGCTTTACCACATCAGTCCACACACAGGAAACAGTGAATCTCAGCTACGTAGGGCTGTGGGTCCTGAAGGAAGCCTCTGGCCCCAGGGAGGGGCGAGGGTGGGGGTGATGGGAGATGTATTTCCAATGAAACCACCTTGGAAGTTCTTTGTGAGTTGATGGGCATTATCAAGCCAGCCCCCCAAATCTGCTTTAGCAACTTCATTTCCATCAACATGACCAATCCCAACACATAGCTACCCGAAGCTTTGTTCCCACACTCTACCCTTCCAGCTTTGCCCACCCGAAGAAGAAAAGCTGAGCCGAGAGGACAAACGAGGCCCGGGCCGGCTGGGAGAGGTGACAGCATGCGAGCACGGGTTACCTGCAGATGGCCGACTGGCTGTACGCGGGGCCCTCTGTGGCACTGAGGGCCTGGCCCACCTGAGTCTGGGTCAGGCCAAGGGACAGGCGCCGGATTTTAAAAGCTTTGGCAAATTCTCGGATCTCCTCCAGATTAACCCCATCCACCTCACCCGCAGCCGTTTGAGGATCTGTGGAGATGTTTTTAAAAACAGGATCAATACATCAACGCACATCCGAGTACTATGTGTTCATGACGGCTGATGAGAGAGTGGCTCATTTTATAATAGCAGAGCGGTGGGGAAGCCACATGGCAGAATGTTTTTTGTCTCCCTGGAGTGGAGCGCAAGCCCCTATCCTCAACTCATTTCCACCTGCACCAATCATCCTTTGAGATAGCTCTGTCCCAGATGAAAACTACAGTGAACCCATCCAGCCACTTCTACAATACAAGAGTGAGTTCCTTAGAGCTTAGCAAATACTACCAGTGCCGGGAGGGAGGTGGTGGGGGCAGCGGGGGACGGTGGGGGGATGACACACCAGTTATGGGGGGAGTGCAATTCCATTTTGCCCATAAATATGTTCAGATATCATGCAAAAATAGAAAGATGAAAAGATTTCTATTTGATATGTCTTAACTGGACTGTTCAGTGCTAAAAATTGCCCTTGGAGAAAAATAGTATTTTGTATTTTCCTTTATCTGATCACTGATCAGGCTAACAGATGCCTAATTTCTTGTGTTCACATTAGCCCCTAGGAAGAGCATACTTATGAAACTGTGGGAATAACACTGTCCCTCGCCCCTCCCCCACTGCCCCATAGCAATTTATTGACACAGATGTCTTTGTCCCCTGAAAGGGCACATAATAAAAAATGCCCACCACGGGAAGGCTCCTTTGGTGCCAGATAACGCAGTCAATTTAGGACTTATCAAGGGAAATGACACAACAGCTGGAGAATGAAACTCTCCCCCCGACCCCCCCACCCCCAGCTACTGATCCCTGGATAAATGAAAGCTTATACCAAGCTGGAGACAGCATGAATTGGGGATGGTGGAAGATTTCAAAGTGTAGCACCATCCTTCCTGGAGCGAAGCCATTCTCCCTGTAAGCTGACTCTATTGTTCTTCACCTCTCCCCTGGACTTAGGTGAAAAGTTTTTCTTTTCCTTTTTCTGCACAATCACCCACCAGTTTAAGTCCATTCCAGGAATTGTCTAAGGAACTGGGGTGGACTCTATCAGTCTTCTGGGTTTAGGGTTATAGAAACTACTATTATCATGAAAAGAAACAAACATTTGTACCCCCAGGGTCAACTTTTCAAGAACCCTGAAATAAAGATGTTAACATCTGTGGGAGACTTGAAGCTTCCTTGTATAGATTTTCACATTACAGGGCAAATGGAATCTGTCAGTAAAATCAGTTGTGAATGTGTACACTGTACCCTACCTTCTCATTAAAAACAAAGTCCTGTATGATTTTCACATGTCACTAAGCATAATTTCATGGAAGAAAGATGTGTGAAAAGAGGTATAATCACTGCCTTTAGTCTCTAAATATTTCTACTTCTTTCTTTATGTTTTGTTTGTTTGTTTTGATTTTGGGTGTGCAGCTTGCAAGATCTTAGTTCCCTGACCAGGGATTGAACCCTGGCCCACAGCAGTGAAAGTGTAGATAGAGTCCTAACCATTAAACTCCCAGGGAATTCCCTCTAAGTATTTTTTAAGTGACTCCTGGGAATCCTAATAAGTGGAGAGAAGGAGCAAGAGAAAGAGAAGAGGCAGGTCCAGCCTCTATGGAGTTTGCTGTCTACAGGGTGTTGGGGCTCAACATTATGAATGAAAAAGAGAGGAAAACACCAGGTTGCCTACAGCTAAGAACTAGCAGTGTGGCACCCACATCGAAATTTTAAGAGAAGGGAGAGGTGACAGAAGAGAGGATTCATCTGGGTCTTACCCAGTGGGCAGCTTTCAGAGAATATTCTGGTCCATAGGAGCAGGGTACAGGCAGGCATGGGTGTGAGGAGAAGCCGAGCACTGTGGGGGGTCTGCAGGGAGCTTGGTAGCAGGAGGGAGAGCTTGTGTTGTGAGTGGTGAATATTTCAGTTTAGAATAAAGAACATATATGTCCACGGACAGGGCAGAAGATGACTATAAAACTGACTGGCTGTTGAGATTAATTATAATCCCGCTTTTTCTCTCCCAACTGACCCAGAAGCCTGGCATCGCTTGGTCAATGAAGACTTGTTTAGACTGTGCCTGGTGAGGGCTTCCCTCTGGATCTTAATTCCCACCTGCAGTGCGCCCGGAGCAGCTGGGAGGATTTGCTAAGGATTCTGGGAAGTTCCGTCCATGCACATAGCAGTTTAGAACCTCTGCTGTTTTTTCCTTTAAAAATTCCTAGAGCAGGAGTTGCAAATGAACATCTTGCAAAGAAAACTTAGCTTTTGGAGTGTGTATAATTTGGGGGAATTACTTGACAACATTAACCACTGGGAGATTTCAAATGAAAAATTTAATTTGTCATTTTTTTCTTTGAGATGTTAGAAGATTTGGTCCACGAGGCCCACACTTGCACTTGGGCACAATCAGTCAGCTGGCCCTGCTTCAGTGTGCCCATTCAGCTACTCTGCATCCTTACCTCCAGCCCTCCTCAGATCTTCTGCCTTGCTGAGCCTGTCTTGTGACCCTGCCTTTAGAGCATGCATTCCCAAGGGGGTGGAAGTTGGTTCTGAGGTGGCAGTGGGGAAGGTGGAAAAGTCTTAGGTAGCACAACTGTTGAACTCCCGCAAAGGGCTGAGGTACATGAACAGAGCCAGTGTGTGGCATACCTGTGGTGTTAACATTTCACTGAAGAAGGGGGCCAGCTAGGACAGAAAAGTCTAAAAGAGCTCCTTGTGGAGGGAGGAGGCAATAGTAAACTAGTAGTCGAGAAGCGCTGGTGTAGAACAGAGACGGACACTTGGTGCAGAACAGCACAGGGGCACAGAGAGAGGGGGCTCAGCCTCTCTCCAAGAGGAAAGGAAGAGGAGCTGGTGGCTTTGCAAGTATGAGCACTGGAGGTTCAAAACTGAGGATAAAGAAATGGAAGCTGGACGCTTTCCTGTAACAACATGGCTTTAGGACAGTGGTTTCCTTTCTTTCTTTTTTAATTTATTTGGCTGGTCTGAGCCTTAGTTGTGGCATATGGGATCTAGGTCCCTGACCAGGGATCAAACCAGGGGCCTCCTGCATTGGGAGTGCAGAGTCTTAGCCACTGAATTACCAGGGAAGACCCCAGGACAGTGGTTTTCTTAATTCAGTAGGTCTAGAAGTCACCTGTTAAGACCTGGGACATGCATTTTTAACAGGTACCACAGGCAACTCTGATGCAGAGGACCTACTGACTCCAGGGTCAGAAGTTTTCTCTGTAGTTGTAGCCAATCCGAGTTTGGATGTGGCATCCACTGCATGGCTCCACTCAACGCTTAACCATCATTATTCATCAGGTTCCATTCCACAGAGATCTCTACCACCTTGTAAGATGATGGGCCAGAAAGACTACTCAGTAGGCACCCCATCCTTGCCTCCACTCCCGGCTCCACCATTCATAGCAAGTGACAAACGTCTAGGAGTCAGTGGGCTGGGTGGCCAGTGGAGTCTGGAGTTGAGAGGAGAGCTTTTCTCTGAGCAAAGCTAGGTAGGGAAGTAAATTTGTTGCCTTACATTAGCCCCATCTCTAGACCAACAGGAAGCAAGAGAGTTAATCTGGAGGGATTTCTGGGGTCGACTCCAGTCCCAGGGTCCACTTGAGTCGGCAGTGCGGTACCAGGCAGGTTTATGATTTCAGATGTAATTTTGTGCAAGATGCTTCCAGCTTATGTCTTCCTTGCCTTTATTGTTCATCTCCTTACTAGTTCCCTGAGACCAGCCATGAAATCCCTGTGTGTGATTGTGCAGGTTGCTCTTGACCAGATCGCTGAGAATAATCAGGGATGAAAAGACAGCTATGACCTCTTACTTGCTTGCACTGACCAGTTGTGTGTATTATCTAAAAGGCTCAGAGAGGTGAGTGCCCCGCCCCCTGAGTCCACAGACTTCTGTGAGACCCCAAACAAACATTCATCACATCTTCTTCCTCGTCTCACCCATTTCCCACTCTTGTCTTTTCCCTGGTTCTACTTAGAGAGCTGGTAAGATAGGAATTATGGTGAAATTGAAACAGGGTGATGGTCTATTGGACAAAGGCCCGGGGAGGGAAAATCAGTATTTCATTGTTTGTGCAGTTTGTTGATTGCTGGAGATGGGCTGCTTGGCTTTCTTTATATTATTGTTCTCATCCATAAAAGTCAGATGGCAGATGTATTATGATGGTTTCATTCCATGGATCCCCAGACTTGTGCAAGACAGTGTTTGCATGGATGAATATAAGTTTTACTCTGATTGCAACATGTGGGACTTGTTTTCCCGCATTGGGAGAATGCATTAGATGGTGTCCCTAACATGTTTTGAATTAATTAAAAGAAAAATGCAATTTTTTTTCTTTTGTTCCAAAGTTTCTGTTTTAAGTGCTTGAGGTTTTCTCTCCACTGTTGGACTGTTGGCCAGTTCCCCTTCATTAATGGTTATATGCTTTTCTGTTTGAAGAGAGGAAATGAAAGATGAATGGTGAATGGTAAATGGAAGCTTCCCTAGAAGGTCATTGTAGCTCTCAATCTGGCCCAGAGGTTGGCAGTCCACCCTGGGATCAGGCAGTCTGGCTTCCCTTTCTCCAACGTGTCATTCCTTCTCCTGGCTCTGCGGAGGTTGGGTTAATCCTAAGGATGAATCTCAGGCCTCCTTGAAGGGGAACTCAGGGGGAACCCTCAAGTCCCCCCAGAAGTGAATCCAGAACCTTGAATCCAGCTCTAGGGAAACCCAATTTGGTATTTCTCTGCATTGGGAGTGAGTGAAGTCACTCAGTAGTGTCTGACTCTTTGTGACCCCATGGACTGTAGCCTACCAGGCTTCTCCACCCGTGGCATTCTCCAGGCAAGAGTACTGGAGTGGGTTGCTGTTTGCTTCTCCAGGAGATTTTCCCAACCCAGGGATCGAACCCAGGTCTCCCGCATTGCAGGCAGACGCTTTACCATCTGAGTGCAAATGCATCTCATAGAAGTTTGTTCCAGAGTAATTTGGTCCAATACATTGGATTGGCCAGAAAGTTCAGGTTTTTTGTAACATCTTAATGGAAAAACCTGAACAAACTTTTTGGCCTACTCAGTGTTAAATAGAGTCAGAAAGCAAAGACTTCCAGGCTTCACCCTGAATCTGAGCCTTGCTAAAGGAGCCAGAAGATCAGCCTATGCAGGGATTGGCTCACCTGGCATTGAATGTTGGCAGCAACCCTTAAGTATAATGATGACATTTCCCAAATCTGGAATGTATGGGCTTAACAATAAAAGATTTTCATGGGAGCTAAATGCAAAGTGTGTAAAAAAGAACCTGTTCTGTAGAATCAGATTCCTTGGTCACTGAGCCCATACTGAACTGAGTGCTCAGGATGGGCCAGGACTGTTACTTTGTTTAATTTTCAAAATTTAGATCCTTCTAACTGTTCCCCTGGACATCAGTATAAGGGGTTGCTAAAAGGGTCCAACAGTTTCATTCCACCTACACGCCCCTTCTACACTCTCTGCTTGTGGGATTGTTACAGAAGAAACCCATATCTAATATAAAGAAGGTGCCAAGTCTGAATCCACTGCCTTCTAAATATCCATCTGCTTTTTAGTGCTACTCTCACAGCAAAAATGGGCATATTTACCAAATATTTCTGAGACATAAGAAACCATTTGGGAATGTGCAATGTAATTTGGGAGAACAGCCTGCTTACAATGTGGTGACTTTATTGAGCTGTAGAAAATGGCGTGAAATTGATCAAATGAATCACGGGTCCCACTGTGCCGTAGCTATCACCAGGCATCTTTTTTTTTTTTTTTTTTTAAGTTTGTTAGTCGTTTGGGATCCTTAAGCATGCAAACTTCAGAGAGTCCACAAAGGAACCAGGGTTGTTTTATGGCGTCCAGTACTACCATATTGTTACTTCTGTGTAGCAGGAAAAGTTCATTTTCAAAGCAGATACAATTCAGTCTTCAGATGTGAATGGTATGAATGACAGTCTTTTTTTGTGCTGTTGTTTTAAAAAAATTTCTTAGCACCAGGCATCTTTAGGTTCACTTAAAAGTTTGGGTTTTTTTTTTTTAAATTTTATTTTATATTAGCTCTCAGTCCTTTTGCTGTCTGAGAATTGAGTTTACAGGCCAAACCAAACCCAGAAAAGCCTGTGTTTTTTTTTTTTTTCCCTGAAAAGCCAAACCAAACCCAGAAAAGAACACAAAAGTCCCATGTCTACTTGTTTTTGAAAAGTACTGTGTAAATCTTAAGTTGGTTTGGGACTTTGCCATTTGTTTGGCTCTTCTAGACTTTCCAATAACTCTGCTTATGGAACCTGTAGTTACTCCTGGTGACTGTGGAGACTGAGCAAGGTTTGACACAGGGCAGGCTGTGCAGTGCTGTGAACAAGAATGCAGATGTTTTAAGGAGTGTGCATCCCTAGGTTGGGAAGATCCTCTGGAGGAGGGCATGGCAACCCACTCCAGTATTCTTGCCTGGAGAATCCCACAGACAGAGGAGCATGGCGGGCTACAGTCCGTAGATTTAGAGAGTTGGACATGACTGAAGTGACTGAACACGCACATTTCTGTTCAACCTTATTCTGCAGATAATAGATGGAGGGTATGTGTTAAGTTGCTTCAGTTATGTCTAACTCTTTGCGACCCTATGGACTGTAGCCTGCCACCCTCCTCTGTCCATAGGATTCTCCAGGCAAGAATACTGGAGTGGGTTGCTATGCTCTCCTCTGGGGCATCTTTCCAGCCCAGGGACCAAACCCAAGTCTCCTGTGTATCCTGCATTGGCAGGTGGGTTCTTTACTACTAGGGCAACTTGGGAAGCCCAGCATGCATGCATGCTTGGTATTAACTCTGTATTTTTTCGTCTGGAGTAGGGCAGGTTATGGATGCCCCAGCCACTCCCATTCATTTGAAGCAATGGCAGGTTCCCCAGCATAAGGCCACTTTGACCATGACTTAGGAAGGTTCACTCACCAAGGTTTTGACCATAGGTTCAAATCCAGTTTGACCTGGTTCAGACTATGGCCTTGGCTTAGTGGAGGGATTTGATCCATTAACCATTCAACTTATTGAAGGATTTTTACTTCAGATGTCCTTCTGTTCTGTCTCAGTCTCCAAAACTGAGATCACGATCCACTGTACTGCCATAGGCCTTATTCATATGTTGACCATAGCATTTGTTTCCCTTTGTTGTAGCTATATTTCTTTGTTATCAGTTCATGACCTTCCCCCAGAGCAGGGACCACATCTTGCTTATTTTTTCTTTCTTTGTTTCTGTTCCTGTGCTCACATGTATGTGATGCTCAAAAAGTAAGTTGTGGTTGTTTTTTTCCCACATTTAAAAGTTTTAAGTTGACATCCTCTGACTAAAACATGTTTTCCCTCCTATAATTTAACCTGTATATAACAATTGCATCTGAAATATAGGGTTGGGTCTCCCTACATTAGCCTATCTGCAAAGTTGGCAAAGTTTAATCTTAGACAAAAGTAATTTTAAATGCATATTGCATGCTTGAATATACATTTCAAAATACAAAAGTTGTCTAGGGTTTCTCTTCATATTGGCTCAGAGAAAAATCTTGTGCTTTAATTATAAGATATGGGTTCAGGCATTTAACAATTACTTGAAGAATATTTAGGTGATTTGATGTATTTTATCATTCAAATTGTACTGGATAAAATTTATGCGAAAACGTCCTGTCTGTTTAGGGCAGCAGTGGTGTGTAGAATGTGTATGACCCATTGAATCTGACTACCTGGGTTATCACCTTGGCTTTGTCACAGAGGAGATTTGTCATAGAGTGTCAAGGTCTTTCAACTAAGACTGAATCTGGCCTCTCTGACATAAGATGGGTTGTATTTTGCAGGATCTATTTGATGCCAGCATCAATATCCAGAAATGATAATTTATATTACTTTTCGTGAGTATTCAAATGGGTAAAATATTGAAAGTGCTTTGAAAACTCTACTTTACAAGTGAAGTCTTTTTTGTTGTTGTTTTTGCCGCACCACACAGCAAGTGGGGTCTTAGTTCCCTGACCAGGGGTTAAACCTGTACCCCTTGCAGTGGAAGCATGGAATCTTAACCACTAGACTGCCAGGGAAGTCCACAAATGAAATCTTAAATGGAAGTTTGCTGGGGAATAATCAGTATCAGAAGATGTTCCAGGTTATTATTTATTCTATATTGGGTTTATGCTCAAAATGCTCAAAATCTGTAGCAGTCACAAGCCCAGCAATAGGTTTGTATAAAGTCCAAACCCTGGTAGGTATAGTCCTGGACCTTCTTGTATCTCCCAGAGAAGGTACTTCATTCAGGTTCTGCATATGAGTTTGGAGTTTCTTGCCTCAAGTGCCTATGGTAAAGGAGTCTCTTTTCCCCAGTTTTTAATATTTCCTCTCAAGGACATGGACTATGGTTCACTCGTTATATGCATAGAATGTGCCACTAGCCTCTATGTAAATGAAATTTCATTTTGTCCATTAAGTAGCTCTGTAACTAATCTCTGAAAAAGGCTAATCCTTCTCTGCCCAGCTAGAGACAAATGGCAAGACAGAACCGAGTGCCATCCATCCATATATGCATGCATATGTATATATGTACCTGTAAATTTTTTGGAGGGCTTGCTTGTGTGTGTGAGGGAGACATGGCAACCCTCCATTTTGCCTTGCATCTCTAGACTTGGCCCGTGATATGGAGAATCCCTACTATTCCTGTTATAACAGGTCACTCATGACACTTGACCAAACACAGATACTCACATATATCCTTGTTTTGTGCCACAGGTGCCTCTGCAGTGCTGTAGCCCTTTAAACCTGTAGCTGTTGGGCTTTTGGTGCCTGGAGAATTATAATTCATGCACTATTCTGTGATTTTATATACAGGTAAAAATTGTACTAAAGGTGAACAACTAACATTAAATTAGATCATTGTCACATTCATCTATTTGCATCTGATACATACGTTGTCTTCTCCTAGGGCCACTTACCATTTCTAAAATATGTCTACATGGCCTGCTCAGGGAAGCAGACCTGCAGGCTCACGTTATTTTATGAATGGTTGTTCAGAGGTTTCTCATCAGATTCCAGCCCATGCAGCTTCCCCCTCGCACCACTGGGGGCAGCTCGTGGTGCACACACCACCCGCCCATGGGCACACTCTCTTTTATTTCTTCTGACACCTACAAATAGAATGGCAGGGACTTCAAACACACAGAAAAGCAGCTTGACCTGCCGGCTGAGTGCCTGTTGTTGGATATTTCAGTCCTGAGCTATGTGGCTCATGCCCTGAAAGCTGATCAGTTGCTTCCTTCTGAAGCGGCCAGACTGACTCAGCGTCATCAGAAGGCATCTTGGGGTGGAAATGGCCTCTCCATGCATTCATTGATGGGGTGTGGAGGTGTCTGCTTCCCCAGTGAACCACTGGCCCTGGGCATGGACTTTATCCCAATATTGACCTACCAGTGCCAGGAAACTTCTCTTCTGTTTGAAAGATCGGAGGGAGAAAGAGGGAGGAAGGGAGAGGAGGGATGAGAGAGAGAGGCATTGCAATTAGGCAACAAGAAGGCCACCATGATTTAACCGAGCCAGAAAGGATACTTACTGCTGACTAACTGGCCCACGCTCAAAGCTGAAGAAGAGGAGGATGAGGAGGAAGAGGAGGAAGCCTGCCGGACGGGGCTTTGAGACATGGATGCTTGGCTGTGAGCCAGGTGCAGAAGACTGCTTTGGGAGGCTGCTTGACCCACTGACGTCTGGGAGGGTTGGTGGAGCTACGCAGAGGGATGTAAAAAAATACACAAAGGCATGAAAAATTAGGAGGAAAATGCTAGGGAATAGAAGTGTTATCAGGGCTGAATCATTTTATTTCTAAGAATATATACATCTCTGGAATAATGCACACCCTGCACAACAGGCAGGGTTTTGTTTTCTTTCTTTTTTTTGTATATATTATGTGGCTGCTTCCTTGACAGGCATTTTATTAGTATTTCTAAATATATTAATTCCCTACTTGGCTTGCTGAAGCATCTCATTTTCTACATTTCTTGACCGCCACATGTGATTGGATTCTTTCTGCCTGTTCATGCAATTCCAGGGTGCTTGACAGGCTTCTTGAGTACGTATAGGTAAAATATAAAACCTGCCATCAACTTAGACCACAAGACTCAAGATCAAGGGTGGGTTGTGCCCAATCATTTTGTCTTATGTAACTGGTGCTTTTAGGAAAGTTCCAATTTAGGCTGAGTGTATATGGGAACTTTCTGCTCTCTCAAACCAGAATCTGGGTGTATTACTGTGGAGCTGGGAAAAATAATTCTAAGATCCTATCGAAATTAAGAGAGAAATGGGGGCAGTCAGGACAAATGTATCGATTGGTATTTGTCCCTCTTGGTTGTCACTTTCTTACACTGTGCCAGAACTTTGTTTGGCATTGTCATGCTCTCACATTTAAAACTCTCACATCAGCCTGTGGAGTGGGTATTATTCTGACCCCTCTTTTACCACCAGGGAAGCTGAGGTGTAGAGAGTTTAAAGGATTTGGTGTCTTCCTTCGGCAGGTGTGGAGGAGCTGGTCTCCAGACCTATGAAGTCTGATCCCTGGGCTTGAGCTCTTAGTCACAGCGCCACAAGTCAGAATTCACTTCAAGTCTCACGTGCGGTAAGGAAGGTGGTCATTGTATTCACGACTTCTTTCCAGGTTATCAAAGAGCTCTGGTTCTGGGAGGTGAGAACCTCGACTGAAGGGAGGAAGGAGAGAGAAAAGGAGGACAGTCACAGCTTCTGGGTCCACCTTGACACCTGGGAGGGGTCTCTCTCCATCCACGTGTTGACCCTCTGGGAAGCTGATGAAGGGCAGCCCTAGGCCTGGCACGAGGGCACCAGTAGCCTCAGCAGTGGCCACCTTTGTCGATTAGACAGAATACTTCCCAGAGTGCTTTCATGTCCATTATCACAGCTCCCAGAGGTGTAGGAAGGTTTTCAAAAAAGGTTTTTAATAAAAGGAAGTCAGTCTGGGAGTGGAATCAGGCCAGGCCCTGAACTTTGGTGAAAAGAGAGCCAACTACAAAACAGGCACTGATCTTTGACCACCTCCTCAGGATCTAAGAGTCAGCCTGGAGATTTCAACTTTACATTTGTCTATGCTTTCCCAGTGTGTGTGTGTGTTCAGTTTTTTTTATTCAACTTTATCAAGATATAATTTACACATAATAAAATATATACATTTTATGCATACAGTTTGATAAATTTTGTCAAATGTATACATCTGTGAAACCACCATATTATCAAGATATAGAACCTTCTTATCATTCTATAAAGTTCCCTAATTGCCTTTGTAATCAATTTTTCCAACTCCTGGCCCCAGACATGGACTGCACTGCTTTCTGCCACATGTACTCATTTGGCATAATTCTAAAACTGGAATTGTATGGTATGTACTTTTTTGCATTTGACTTCTTTTGCTCAGATACTGTTTTTGAGATTTACCCAGTTTTGTTGGATATATCAGTAAATCATTTTTTAATTGCTGAGAAATATGTATAGTATTGTTATATATCTGCATACATATCTATGTCGAAGATTGTCTATGCATTCATCTGTTGATGGATATTTGGGTTATTTCCGGTTTGGGGCTATGATGAAGAAAGCTGTTATAAACATTTATGGACAAATTTTTGTGTATCCCTGTGTTTTCATTTCTTTTATGTAAATACCTATGAGTGAAACTATGGAAATGACTGAGTCATACCTTAAGTGCACATTTACCTTTTAAAGAAACTACCAAACTGGTTTCCAAAGTGGCTGGAGCCATTGATATGCTCACCAGCTATGTATAAGAATTCCAGTTGCTGTGCGGCATCACCAACACCTGTGGTCGATAGTCTTTTTAATTCCCTAAAGTGGTTTTAACCATCAATTAACATTCTACTTTCAAACAATTGTTAATAATGTGCTACTTTGGAAATGTATTTAGGGACCTATTTCCCTTCCCCTCCCACCCTGTGGCAATGCTTTTGCTCTCCAGATTCACAGGCTAGCTCTATGCCGCAGATATAGCTGGCACAATTATGGGAAGTAAGTGACTCTCCCAAGACCATGAGTCTACCTTAGAATCCAGGCTCTCGCCCCATATTTCAGGGCTCTTTACAGGATGCCAGGCTGTCCTGTTCCACAATTTCCTGCAATTACATCTCAAGGGAACATCCTCATTGTTACTCCACTGTGCTAAGATTGTGAAGTAAGGTAGTTGTAATTGACATGGAACTCAAATTAATATGCAACAAGCATCTGCCTAAAGTAATTAGCCAATCTGCTGAGCACATAATCAACAATCGAATCCAGTAAATTTTATTCTGTAGGAACACACACTGAAGATTAAATCTACTTTTAATTTGCTTAATAAAATGTGATGGATATTTGCATGTCAGTCTATCCCCTCTAATGTATTGAGTTGTCCTTCTAAATATTGTTACTTGACAAAAGCTTTGCACAGTTTTGAGTTACTGAATCATGAGCTAGTCTTTGGTTTTACCATTTCATCAATATTTTATTGGCCCTGGGTGTGGCAAAGTACCATCAAGGAACTGGATAAGACAATAATCAATTTAAATTTCTTTTTCTCATACACAACTCAGTAAAGAAAAATTACTAGGCTTCAGTCTACACAAGAGAAGGAATTCTAGAGAAAAACAAAGTAGCTCTATTGAGAGTCTGTTCTATGCCTACACAGTCAAAGAAAGAGAATAATCTAAGATAACTAAGAATCTAGGAAAGAAGTATTTTGTCCAAAGGAAATAAACACTTTTTTTAGAACACTGGGGTCCTGCTTACCTTCCAGCATTCAACCAAACAGTTCAGAATAACCCATAAAAATTCTAAAAAGTTCTTACTTGAAAAAAATCAAGATTTTAAGGTTATGGCATTTCTAGCAAATTAATACAGGCATGGAAAGTCCACCAAACAGGAGGAAAACAAAGGGGTGGTTCATATTAGCCTGGGGCTTTGCTTCATCCAGGGAAGTAGAGAAGGATGTGAAGATGTTCATCCCACACAGGGTATGAGAGACAGGCAGAAATAGGATTCAGAGTCCCTTAAGATTTATGCTGCTTACTGCATCTCATAGGCTGGCTTTGTTGGTTTGTTTGTGTTGGTTGACACTGATGATGTATTCAACAAAAATAGATATAGGCACACTTTGAAGTCTTTCTGGATTTTCTGTGCCAGTGCTCCTCATCTGTCTTCCTTGTGTAATGCAGTATATCTTTAACAATATTTCAGTTTCTGGAACAAAGCATCTTCTAATTAAATTCACGATTGATATAAAAATAAGTGAAGGTGACAAGCATCTTGGAAATGGGATAAAATGAAGAACCAGAATGTGATAGATGAATTGGAAAAAGTTAATTTATATAAACAGTAGAATTCAAATGGGATTAAATATAGAGAAATTCATTTGGGTAGGGGGGGAGAAGAAACTTTCCAAACAGGTAAAGGCAAAGTGGATGCAGAAGAAATGAAATTAGTGGTTCTCAAGATTTAAGCACTTTCAGAATCACCTGGAGGGCTGTTAAAACAGGTCCCTGGACCTTACCCCCACAGTGTCTGGTGCAGTAGGTCCAGGTGGGAGTCAATAATTTGCATTTCTAACAGGTTCCCAAGTGAGGCTAAGGCTGCTGGTTAAGGGACCTCTTAAGGTTTTGGAAGGATCTTGTCTTTGAAAAAGTGTAAAGAAAGTAGATTTATTGCGTCTAGACAAGAGAAGCCAGAGCCTAGATTTAGTAAGAACTTTTAATAATTAGGAGGACATAAAGAATACCTGAATGTTATCGAGGAGTTCATTCTACAGTGGACATGGCCAACTATGCAGGTGTTAAATTTGCTGGAAGGTTCAGGGTTGACCTCAGGACAACCTAACTTGAAAAATTTTGAGTACTAAAATTTTGAAAATTTCTAATAGCTAAAAACTCCCTTGGGTATCATATCTAGAACATGATAGAACTCTGCATCTTAGTGCAGAGGAAGGGGTTAACAGAGAAAGAAAGAGAATTAGGGAAGAGAGTGCTGTGTGGAAGTTCTCCCCAAGCTGCCGGCAGGTGCTGGTTTGGAACAAACTGGAAAATGGCAAAAGACACAGAATCGGAAAGCCACAGAAGGGCCTGGGCTGGGCTCCTCAGGGAGCATGCCTCTGGAATCTGGTGTCCCCAATAGGGAAACACTACCATTTGGCAGCAGTAAAACACGATGGATGGAGCACGCAGCGTAGGCTGGGTCCTGAGCAAGGCTGAATCATTCTGGTCCCTGCCTTCCAGGTGTAGACAGTACAGACTGATGACAGTGAAGGGAGCAAGGGGAAAACCGAGGTGGGAGAATGATAAATGGGAGCTACACAAAGGAGGGATCCTGGGCAGGGGGATGGTGGTGGGAGTTTGCCAGACAGAAGAGGAGGGAAAGGCGTTCTAGGCTAGGGTGGGCAGGGAGCACGTGCTCTGTCAGCTGAGCTCGATGGGGAATGACCAGGGGAGACCAGAGAGGTGAGATGCCCCGATGTGTGGCTGGAAGGTCAAAGGTCTGTTTTGTACTGGGGTCCCTGACACACATTTCCTTTCTGTAGGAAACTCTTATGACTATTTTAGATCCTGTACGGGTGGAAATACTTCATTTATGTCTCATTCTGGATGGCTTCAAGAAAAAATTGGAAACTACTGATTTATGTAACAGCTGGGAAAAAACTGGTGACTATATATTTTTTACTTGAAAAAAAAAAACCAGATGGATTTAGAGAATCATATAGCATTTTAGGGGCTCCCCTGTGGTGCTAGTAGTAAAGAACCCACCTGCCAGTGCAGGAGATATAAGAGATGTGGGTTTGATCCCCGATCCCCTGGAGGAGGGCATGGCAACCCACTCCAGTGTTCTTGCCTGGAGAGTCCCATAGACAGAAGAGCCTGGTGGGCTATAGACCATAAGGTGGCAAAGAGTTGGTCATGACTGAAGCAACTTAGCATGCACGGCATTTTAGAGAGCTAGTTTAAATAAATCATTTTCCTTTGGCTTCCTATTAGCACCAAGATTACATTTTGAAGAACAATTGAGTGCCTTCATGGATGGCAGTCTCCAAGTACTATAGCCATAGTATTCAATTTTTGAAAAATTTCAATGCTTTGATTTTACAAATCACATTTTTCCTTTCCCGTGTCTCTGTTTTCTTAATGACATTAGAAATCTCCTGTAAACTTTTGTTGGGATTTAGTCAGAGGAAGAATAAATATACACAACATGATTTCTGTGCTGCTCATGAAGAAATCATGAATTCACAATCACAGAATAATAAGGGCAAACCCTGGCATGTGGGTCACTCTGACTTTTGAAGCTGCAGAATCTTATGGAGGAAAGGAAAGGTTACTTTCAAGCTCTACCAAATATTTTTGTATTAAGCTCTTTGTTCCATGCACAGAAAGATACTTCTCTCTCCCTCATATATATATATACATATATATATGTGTGTATTTTGTGTGTGTGTGTGTGTGTGTGTGTGTGTGTGTGTGTGTGTATGTATCTTACTTCCCTGACCAGGGATCAAACTCACATCCCCTGCACTGGGAGTACAGAGTCTCAACCACTGGACCACCAGGTAAGTCCCCCTCTCTTTCTTATCTAGTCATTTTCTGACCTTTGTTTCTTTGCATTGCTTACCAAGGATTCCCGATTCGATACTATGAAAGTGATATCTAGGACTATCAGATATTGGTATATGTTTTTTAAAAAATACTGTTTGTATTTCAGATGATAACTTTGCAGGTTCTCAATCTTTCATCATTGGAATAAAGCATCCTCAAGAGTAGTTGACTCTTCACTCTTTGATTTTATCCAGGTTCTTTTAAGCAGTGCCACTGTAGGCATGTGTAAAAATTAAGATTTTTAAATTATTTTTTTAAATTAAAATGAATCACCCCAGGTCATCTAGCCCAAGAGGCCTGTACTACACTCCATAAAAAGTGGACTTCCCTTTGAGTGTGAGTTAGGGATTTCTCTGCTCTTGTAATTTATGACATATTTTACTGTTGGAACTATGCTCTGGTGAGATCAAGCATTTGTCATAAATCACATGAAAAAATAAATTGAGAAACTTCTCTACTGTACAAGAGAAATCCTTTATTTTTTAGTGGTTGTCCATATTATATTTCTTCAATGTAAAGGGTAGTATTTAAAGAAAAAAATTGAAGACCACTATTCTTATATATATCTCTAGGTCTGAGCTTTTTACTTTTGGACTCTCAGCATTTTATGACCCTCTATCCTCAGAATTCCCCCTTTTATATCTGGGACTCAGACTTGAGCATTTCCTGTCGATTTACCCAACTTGTTAACTTCACTACACCTTCCAAGGTGTTTCAATCAGAGCTGATGCCAAGAAATGGTGTGGCGCTCTTCTGATATTTCTCAGCTGGTCCGTCATCAGTTCCCTTGACCTTTCGCGGACTTGAGTAGACCACTGGCACGTGCCTTGAACAACGGGACAGGCCCACGGGTGCCTGCCATGACTTGAGGATTCAGGAAGGTTCGAGTGTCGCTCTTTTCAGCTGTGCACACATGTCCTCTCAGCATGCACTTTGATGAGAGATGCGTGCACATATACTGGCAAGGCAAGTTCTGCTCTCTGCGATTCTGGTTGTAAATGACGTAAGTTGGATGGGCAAGGCGCATCCCCTAGAGGCTGGCTGTTTCTTCCCAGTTGCTAGAGCTCCAGTTCTACCAACAGGGTTGATGGCAGTGGTCAGACTAGCAGAGGACCAGACATTCCCACTGTGATAATGAGGTTTCATCCAGTGGTCAACAGGTAGGGTGCGAGCAAGATTCTGAGGTGCATCTATGCTCGCGAGAGAGACTGTGTAAATGGATTCACACTGTTGATAGTGGGCGAGGGTTTGAGGAGGAGCACCATACCTCCCTCTTACTTGCCATTTCTTAGTTAGCTCCTTCTGGATCAAAACTGTACTACCTCAAATATAGAGCTGTCATCTGGTATAATAGCAGTGGTCTATCACCCACACACCCTACTTAGAAATTCAAAGTGAGAGTGAGAGCTACTTGTATTAAATGTTGATGATCTCTAATTAATTCATCACCTTCTTGACAATTTACAACTTGGGTTTGCTGACAGAAATAGTTTTTTAGCAGATTGTACAAAAAGATTAATTTTCTCATTTCTGCGCCCAGAGATAATTTTGAACATAGGTTTGAACAGATAGAACTAGGGATTAAAAAGCCAATGGAACATTTGGAGGAACTATTTATTCATTTTTTGGCCACACTGTGTGGCATGTGAGATCTTAGTTCCTTCAACAGGGATGGAACCCGTGCCTCCCGCAGTGGAAGCTCTGAGTCTTAACCACTGGACCAGCAGGGACCAGTCCAGTTCCCTTGGGGGAACTATTTAGAAGGGTAGAGAATACAGTGGAATCCTGTAAATAGTAAAAGAAAGAAAATAGCTGAGAGACAGAGGCAGAGGGAGGGGGTAGAAGTCCTCACAATACATTTGTCAGGGACTGTCCCACTGCCCATGAGAAAGCTGGGGAAGAAGAGGGTGGTGGGAACCCTGGCTCACAGGCAGTGGTTTCGATTTAGAGGGAGAACCAGCGGGAGTAAGAGAGGCCCCCCAACTGCTATGTGAGGGAGATACTGACATTTCCCCATTTTATAGATGAGAAAACTGAGGCACAAAGATGAGGAATGCCTCAAGATCACACTGGGACAAAGTCACCTTTTTTAGTTTGAATGTTAGGCCCCTTCCATGACTGTTCTCAGACTCTGCATTTCAGTCACATGAACCCTTTTCCTGTGTTTTAATACTCCAGGCTTCTTTGTGTGTTCCTGCCTCTGTGCCTGCTATCCCCACTGCCTGGAATGTTGTTGACCAATCATTCACCTGGCTGACTCCAACCCATCCATTAAGATTCACTTCCAAACCACGTGAGGACTCAACACTCTCCGGACAGTCAGTCACTTCCATCTTTGTGATGATACTAAACTTTGGGCATACCTCTCCTGTTACAGGACATGCTGTCTTATTTATTTATTAAAAATTTTTTGGCCATGTCACTGGATCTTAGTTCCTCGCCCGCTCCACCCTCCTCTGTCCCCCTGCCCAGTCCCCACCCCTTCCCGCTGTGGAAGTGCTCATGTGTTTTGGAAGTGAGTCTTGATGGATGGGTTGGAGTCAGTCAGGTGAATGATGGGTCAACAACATTTGTAACCACTGGACCAGCAGGGAAGTCCTAGGACATTCTGTTTTATTGCATAATGGGGCTGTGCTCATACATCTGTGTCCTCTACAAGACTATGAGCTCCTTAAGACAAGAAATAGCCACTTTCAACCCTGTTTCTTATCATTAAACAGAGGCTCAGTGTATAGTGGGTTATCAAGAAAGGTTTATTGAAGAAAACAGTTAACCAGAAACTCCATGAGGTCAGG
This sequence comes from Ovis aries, assembly GCF_016772045.2. NCBI lineage: Eukaryota > Metazoa > Chordata > Mammalia > Artiodactyla > Bovidae > Ovis > Ovis aries. Next base: position 83,052,454 of record NC_056057.1, read on the forward strand.
GACCATGTTGTTCTTCTTCAGGGCCGTGTACCCAGCTTCTAGTATAACACACAGAAAGTGCTTGATTGATATTTGAATGGATAAAACATACTGGATTCTCATGGTTTTAATAAAATTCTACCAATTAGAACCTCCTATTTTTCATTCCCTAATTTCTGGGAAGCACTTTTAGCAGCATCAATTTGGGATCTCTTAATGAGTAATAGTTTCCCCCTGCCCCCGCCATTTACAGATAAGATGTTAACTGGTCTTAATTTCTTGTTGACCCCTTTTAAAATTGACTGAAAGTTAAGTATCATAAGCTGTGATAAATAAGAACACAAATCTATTGAACTTTAGGCAATTGTCCTTGTTATAACCAAATATATTCTTGTTTATAGATTAGCAGTTATTTAGTTGTCACTCATATTCACTAATAATGAAAAATAAAGCTACTTGCTTTTTTAAAAAATAAGTATTAATATGTTAGGATTAGTGAGATTAAATATTTTCTAATTTAAAAATTACTTTTCATTGATTGAGCCCAAATAGAAGAAGGACGGTAAGGAGAGATGTCCAGGTAGCCACGGCTGTCTGGACAAGAAGCCTTTACCTGCTGGCCGGGCTTGATGGGGGATAGCGTGATGCCCTGCGTGTTGATCACAGGCAGGATCTGGTTCCCGATGACTGTGGCAATGATCTGGCCCTGGGCGTTCGTCAGGAGCTGGGGGGTAATCGGCTGCACTTGAAGGCCCTGCGTGCCACTCGCTGTTTGGCTTGAAGGCCCTGGATTCGGCATCAGAGGAATGGTCCCAATAATCTGCAAGAAACAAGCCCACAGGTGAGGCTCCAGGCTCTGCTCAGAGTTGGCACAGGCACCTGACCCTCTCTCATACTCTGGTCTCTGTTGGAGGCTCCCTGAGAGCTGATTCAGAATCCTCAGACCAATCTGGAGAAGAAAGAAAGTAGCAAAGGATGAGCATGTGAAGGAGAGAGAAACACACGTAGACCGAGTGCCTGGACAAAAAGGGAAACCATCTTATTTAAAACTAAAATCATGGGTTAACAGATATACCTTACTATATACAAACTAGATAAACAACAAGGACCTACTGTGTAGCAAAGGGAACTCTGCTCCATTCTCTGTAACAACCTATCTGCGAAAGGAATCTGAGAAAGAATAAATATTTGTTTATGTATATCTGAGACACTTTGCTGGACTCCTGAAACTAACACAACACCTGAAACTATACTACACTACAACTATACTTCAATATGAAAGAAAGGAAACTCAGGCAGCAGTGAGGGCAGAAACGCGTGACTTCTGCCAGGGCAGCAGACTCCCCTGCTCTGTCTCAGAAGCAGACGGAGCATCAGCGTCTCATGCACTAAAGGCCCTCCTCCGGCCGGGGAGCCGCGCGCCTTCCCCACAGGGCTCCTCACACACAACGTGCTTCCTTGTACTCCTCTGCTTGGGTCTCTCCTGTCCTCTCCAGCCCTCTCTCCCCTCCCCGCCTTCCTGCTCCTCTCTCAGGTCGGGGGTTAGCTCCCTGACATCCCAGCATGACTGGAGGCCCCAGCAGCGCCCTGGTGATCACGGGGATGCAGAGCCCGGATTCTGGAGTCAGGGACACATAGGTCCAGTCCTAGCTGCACTGCCTCCTCCACTGTATCGTAAGCAGCCTGTGCTTTCGGCGGGAGAACTGGGATCGTTAACCGATACCTGAAACTCAAAATAGAGGTGAAATGACGACTGAGGACTGAACATTTTTCAAAGAGCGTTTTAATTTTTTTTCTTTTTTGATGTGGACCATTGTAAAAGTCTTCACTGAATTTGTTACAATATTGCTTCTGTTCTAGGTTTTGGTGTTGGCCACAAGGCATGTGGATCGTAGCTCCCTGACAAGGCATCAGAATGGCAGCCCTGCACTGGAAGTCAAATTCCTAACCACTGGACTGCCAGGGAGGTCTCTGAAAGCGCATTTTAACACATGGGTTTTAAACTGGGCCCTAAAGGTGAGAGGATCAAGGCTTCTGCGGCAGCTGGGGGAGGCTTTTCTCTGTATCTGGTAGCCTCGTGTCAGTAAAGAGCTCATGCAGAGCATCACAGGAGGGCCTGGCTGGATCCAGTCACCGCGGTGGGAGAAAGGGAGCGTGAACAGAGGTGTTCATAAGATCTGGAAACACAGACACATTCGTAAGTTGACAGGGACAAATCTAATTGGTGAGAAAAGAAAATACAACTCTGTTTTCCAATGTCATGGACTCTCCCAGGGAAAGTCATGGAACTCAGGTTAGATGCTGTCCCCTCCAGGTACCCCAGGATGCTTATGCAGCTCTGCTCTGCTGGCTGTCTTCCAGGGACACTTTCCAGACATGAACTGTGTAACGTGACCTGAGGGGGCCACCTTGACATATTAACAATACTATCTCAGGAAGTGCTTTCATGGGTCTGGTTTTCATTCATTCCACATTCTCACAACAGCTCACTCCTGTGAGCACTAGTCTCACCCCTTTTTAGCAGGTAAGACAGTGGAGGTTCAGGGAGGAGTTTGCAAGTGGCAGAGTTGGGGTCCAGGTGTGCAGGACCCCCAGATGCTCACTTTTCCATGTGTCCCCTGGCTGCTACCACAGGAAGGACATAGGAGGGCACCTGCTCTGAGGAAAAGCCCTGCATCCTGCTTGCAGTTTCCCACCAGATGCTTAGCTGCTTGTAGACTAAGTTTATAAATGATTCCATTTTCTGCCCACAGTGCCCCAGGCAGGGCTTGGGACATAGTTTCTCAATAGCCATCTTGGGAAGGAATGGTTTCTGGGTTCAGCTGTCTCTTGGATTCCAGATACAGCTGGCACTGCAGAAGACCTGCAAGACCACAGGATTCAGTCCAAAGATCAGAGTTGAGAGACATCCCTCCTCACTCGGCAGGCCATGCTTCCACCACAGAAGCTCCTGTGGGATGGCGCTAATGGAGGAGCTGTGCGAATATCAGGTATCCATGGCAGTTGTCAACGGCGGACAAGCAAGGTCAAGTCGTTTCCGAGAGAGTGGTCAGCGGTCCTGCAGGGAGTTTGTAGCTCCACAGTCTCACTGAGCAAGACTGCACTCCCTCCAGCAGCACTGGCCATGAGCATGTCCCATCAGAGCCAGCAAGGTCAGCAGGAGTCCACATCAATAGATCAGGGCGCATAAGTACTTTATTGATGACTGGTCTTGCGTTAACATCCCAGGGTCCAAAGGCTTTGACTGCACAGGCAATGAGGGGAGCAAGTTCCTTGTCTGACTCTGATGCAGGCTACTCCCACTTTCCTCACCTGCACCATGAAATGTACAACGCCCCTGTCCTCAATGCACAGGGAAAGTCCAGAGGCTCACCCATCCTGTCTGACTTCCCTGGGCCTGGGAAGCCCCACTCCTCCTGATTGGCCCCAGATGAAAGCCCACAGAAGCTGGATTCACTTAGGCGGCAGGGTTGTGGGTTCTATTTTAGGCAGGATGTCAGCGTGTTTAGCCCGGGAGAAGGCTTCAGAGGAGGCAAGCACCTGACAGCTACAGAACACACTGGGATGTGGAGTGAGGCATTCTGCTTCCAAGAAGATTGACACGAGTCTGTGCTCGCCTGGCGGTAATGAGATGCTCTGCCTGCGTTCTGAGTGCAAAGAAGCAAAGGCAAACACAGCGTCTCACCAGCCTCTTCCCCAAGTGCAGTCTCACTTGCCAACACCTCACGGCAACATTACTAAAACATGGCGTCACTTTTGTCCCCCTTCACCCCTCCTTTGCTCCTTTCTTCTTTCCTGGGCCTTAGCATCACTTACTGAGGGTAAGGTGGTGCTAGTGTCAGAGCCAGAGAGACCCACAATGGCCCGACGGAGGGGATCCTTTAATGGGAGGCTTTGTCTGAGAGGTGGGAGGGTGGGGTTGGGTGGTTCTAAAGTCAGGATGGCTTCTGTGAAGTTGAGCGTTTTTCATTTTTGTTCTCCTCTCGGCACAGTTGGGATCACCATCTCAGCTTGTCAAACCCTTGGCAGTACTCTGTGGGGAATTTTTTAATATTCCCTAGTGCCTTACAACTTGCTCATTGTCATTTGCTCCCATGCATCCAAGTGTGGAGACTGTGTTGTTGAAAACTTGTCAGATGTGCCAGTTTTGCTTACATAGATCTCACTCTAACTTCTCTTTAGACTCTAACTTCCAAAAGGTGGTCACAAGGACATGCAAGGAGCCGAGGCAGCAAGGTGGGAGGTTCATTGACCTGGAATACTTGTGTTTTAAATGAAAACATTTTCAATATTCAAAGGAAGTATTTGCATCTACACATTCTTCAGCTAAATCAGGAAATCGCAGCTGAGGTTTGAAAAGGCAATAAGGAGGCTTCCCTGTGGCTCAGTGGATAGGAATCTGCCTGCCAATGCAGGGAACACAGGTTCGATCCCTGGTCCAGGAAGATTCCACATGCTGGGGAGCAAGTAAGCCCATAAGCTGCAACTGCTGAGCCCACATGCCACATCGATTGAAGCCCGCGTGCCTAAAGCCCCTGCCATGAGAAGCCTGTGCACTGCAACGAAGGGTAGCCCCCGCTCACTGCAACTAGAGGAAGCCTCACAAAGCAACAGAGACCCAGCACAGCCAAAAATAAATTTAAAAAAAGAAAAGGCAATAATGAAATTGATTTGAGGACAAAGATAGAAAGAAGCCACTTTCAAAGCATTTGTAGTCCAAGGACTAGCTTTTGGAGTTTGATTTTCTGGTTCCTAGGGCTAAGGATTTACCACAAGGAGATGTCCTGATGGAAGCACATGTCACCGAGCAAACGGCCATTGTGCTGGGACTCTGGATCCAGGCATCGGATACACAAGAGATATTCTCGTATTCCAGCTTTCCTGAGATGCTGAGGACTCTGGCAGAAGAGCCTCGTACCACCAGACCCTTCTCTATGTAACACACAGCGTCATGTGCCATGGAAGACACCAGGAAGACACAACTGGGGCAGGGGAGGGGTGATAAAAATAGGCTCATTGCATGCAAAGATTCTAACAACCCGATGGAGAAATGATACGTGTCAAAGTGGCAAGGACTCTCTGATAAAAATCTCTACTCATGTGGTCAGTGCTCAGAGGAATATTTGGAATGAATGAGTGGTTTCAGAGGAAGAAAGATGAAGATGATGGCTAGGAAGACTTCCTAGAAGAAACAGGGGCAGAAGAGCGTCTTGGAGGTTGGGTGGGATATGGCAAGTCAGAGAATCCATTTCAATTGGGCGGTGAGAAACGTGGCAGTGGTGAGTTAACTAGTTTCATGCAAAAGAGAGTGAAGACATTGGTCAGTGACAGGTTGGCCTGGAAGGGTCAAGTTCCAGGGGAGAGTACTGAAATGGAGCTATTTCAGATGAGAATGTGACTGCGTGGCGAGAATGGACTGGAGTGTCAAGAGGTGACTGACCAGAAGATGAGTCACTGGGATATTATTGTAGTCCTCCAAGTGTGAAGCAAAAGGCTTCAATGAATCCTTGGCATAGGGGATGCTTAATTCGTTGCCTTCCACTTCAATTCAACAAGCATGGTCTACTTTATGCCTAGGTTGCAACATTAGAAATTTTTGAGTGAAGTTATTGGCCCATCAATCCTACAGCAAATAGCTCAGGCATCATTTGCAATGATCCCCTCTGTCTTTTCCCTGACTGCAACAGTAATGATTCATCTCTGATGAATGCTTTAACCAGGACGAGGCCCATACTGCTATTGCAATGATAATTTGTGACCTCAGAGTTCCAGCTTCTCTGACAGGGGACTTATTTTGTTGTTGCTGTTCATGTTCACTTGTCTCTTTGCTTAAAAGGGTTAAGAGCATAAACCACAAGGGAGAATAAAGTCCATGTTGTAAGAGTAACTAAAAAAAAAAAATCACTGAAATGATTACTAGTGTTCATTAGCACATCGCCCTATTTTCATAAGAATGGGGATGACGTGCACATAAGTGTGCTATTATTATCCAGTGGCCATTATGATTTAAGCCACCATAAAGATTATCTTGTGATTGTGGCAAACCCCAGCAATTCAGTGGCATGTAATGCCTTGGGTTACCACGTTATCACTGCAATGCCCTCATGGACCTCAGTGTGGTTGAGGTGTTTAGCAGCGATGCATTATAACTGATGGAGAGGAATGGGTGCTGAATTTATTCACTGCCAGCATGTAGGTGTCATCAGCAGCAGTTGAGGGGGTATCACAGAAGCCTAGGGCATCCAGACAAGTCGTCTGATAGGCCACATGTTGTAATAGTCTATGACATGCTGTTAAACTCTGCCACAGAGAATGCGATTGCAGATGTCAATGTGACAAGTAATTCTGTTGCATATATCTTTAGGAAAAGGAAACCCATCACTGCTGGAAAGGGGTGATTTTTCAGGGCTTTCAGTCCATCAGCAGAGACAATTCTTTGTCAAATATTTGTGTAACCTCAGCACTTTTTGGTCAAGAGGCTTTTGTTAACACCTGGCATCACTCTGTCCATTCTTGAGCATAGAACTCTACCTTCTGAGAGCTAAGGAGCTGGTAGCGAGTGATCACCTGTCTCCTTCCCTTTCTCTTCTGGTCTGGCCACAGCCACTGTTCTCTCTTCCTCCAGGGAATTTTTATCTTCTTTACATAATATGTTGACTTCAGTCTCAGGTGCTCTCAAGTTTAAGGTTAAACTTGGTTGTTTTGGCAGTTCCAATTAGGATGCTGATTTAGGAAGAATAGGGAAATATATCCATTTCCCAGACAAAAGTTATTTTTGTGACAGTCAATCTAGTGTCCAAGGAGGGAAACATGAAAAGTATGAATATTTAGAGGTCTTCTATGGAGAATCTCAGCCAGAGATAGTAAAGGCATGAAGATAAGCAGATCAGTGAGTTTAATTAGAGGAAGACATGCAACTAAGGATAAATAGATTTAATCTTGTTGCAGGCAACATCAATCAATCAACCAATTGGCTATGGCTTCCTGGAGCTCTGAAGTTTCCAATGTTCAGGAAGAAACAGTGCCATGACTGATTAACAATGTCTGGCAAGAGTATGGGCATAGGGAATGGAGGTGTGTCTGAAGGGGGCATAACTAAAGCCCGGGACATGAGACAAATTGTCTCAGGTCAAACTCTAAGAAATAGATGACACACAATTTCGTAATGAGTGTGAGAAAGAGCTTTTTATAGCATACAGTTTAATGCTTACACTATGGGTATCAGTAAGTATTCCGCCTCTGGGAATATCTACCTACTCAATGTTTCTCACTGTCAGTTAGAATGAGGATTCTTGCTGCTGAGTGCTCTACTACTTGGCTTCAACTTTAGAAACACACTCACAGATGAGAGTAAAGAATTGGAAGTGTCATGATCTTTAAAATGTCACTTTGACTCACATTATGAGAAGGATAATTTGCATGAAAACTGATGCTGTAAAAACAGCAATGACAACACTAAGAAAATCCACTTCCCTTTAATGACTTCTTAAAAGCCATTAGGGCTTCCCCCGTGGCTCAGCTGGTAAAGAATCCACCTGCAATGTGGGAGACCCGGGTTCGATTCCTGGGTTGGGAAAATCCCCTGGAGAAGGGAACGGCTACCCACTCCAGTATTCTGGCCTGGAGAATTCCATGGACTGTATAGTCTATGGGGTCCCAAAGAGTCAGACACGACTGAGTGACTTTCACACTCACTTAAAAGCTATTAAAGATAATTGTTCTTAATAGTCTTCATGAGATAAACATACCGAGAGAGGGAGAGGAAAAAAATTCCCCACTGGTTGGATACAAGTCTAAGTTTTGCCACTAACTAGCAGATGGTGATTGCAGCCATGAAATTAAAAGATGCTTACTCCTCGGAAAAAAAGTTATGAGCAACCTAGATAATATATTCAAAAGCAGAGACATTACTTTGCCGACTAAGGTCCATCTAGTCAAGGCTATGGTTTTCCAGTAGTCATGTATGGATGTGAGAGTTGGACTGTGAAGAAGGCTGAGCACCGAAGAATTGATGGTTTTGTACTGTGGTGTTGGAGAAGACTCTTGAGAGTGCCTTGGACTGCAAGGAGATCCAACCAGTCCACTCTGAAGGAGATCAACCCTGGGATTTCTTTGGAAGGAATGATGCTAAAGCTGAAACTCCAGTACTTTGGCCACCTCATGCGAAGAGTTGACTCATTGGAAAAGACTCTGATGCTGGGAGGGATTGAGGGCAGGAGAAGAAGGGGACGACAGAACATGAGATGGCTGAATGGCATCACGGACTCAATGGACGTGAGTCTGAGTGAACTCCGGGAGTTGGTGATGGACAGGGAGGCCTGGTGTGCTGCGATTCATGGAGTCGCAAAGAGTCGGACATGACTGAGCGACTGAACTGAACTGAACTGAACTGAGTGGAAAATTGTTGGTGATTGTTTCACCTTTAGCACCTCAGTCTTCTCATTCTAGGAAAGGGGAATAATCATGTGCACTCTATAAGGTTATTGTGAAGCCTCATCAAGTTAACACATGCAGAGCACCCAACAAGGTACTCTAACAACCAAAGAGGTGTTCCATAAATGTTTGTTCATAACTTCTGTTTTCTGACATGTTTTTGTAATCCCTGGGCCTTTGCACTAAGTTGCAAACGCTTTTTTGAATTTTTCTGTGTGTTATCATTTCGCTATGAAAAGACTTTACCCTGAAGAACAGAACATGGTAGTTTCCCATGAAAAAATAATTAAATCTTCCTTGTTTTGTCACAATGCAAAGTTGTGAGTTTTGGTGGAGGCACCAAAGTTCAATAGGGGCTGTGTTCCAAAGGAGGGACTAGATGTTTATGCTTTTGCAAAAGAGGTTTGTGAAAACCAGTTAGATCACTCCAGAACTCAGGTGCTCATGATAAGGGCTGCTGCTGCTGCTGCTGCTACTGCTAAGTTGCTTCAATCATGTCTGACTTTGTGTGACCCCATAGACGGCAGCCCACCAGGCTCCCCCGTCCCTGGGATTCTCCAGGTAAGAACACTGGAGTGGGTTGCCATTTCCTTCTCCAATGCATGAAAGTGAAAAGTGAAAGTGAAGTCACTCAGTCGTGTCCGACTCTTAGCGACCCCTTGGACCGCAGTCTACCAGGCTCCTCAGTCCATGGGATTTTCCAGACTAGAGTACTGGAGTGGGATGCCATTGCCTAGATAAAGAGAATTCTTGAAATTCTGCATGTCTTCCTCACTCTAGGGATGGGGAAGGAAAGCTTTCTCTTCTCTTCAACATGAAAGAACGTGGTTGAATAAATAGTGTCCCCTCAGCCTAGGGAATATACACCCAGAGAATCTAGAGGTCAGACAGTGTGGCTGTAAGAGCTGAGTGGGGAAGAGAAACAGGCTGAGAGAGGAAAAAGGTGAGGGAGAGAGAGAAAGAGAGAGAGTCTGGGCTGGCCTCCGTGTGCCTAAGCGTCAGTGCATTAACACCAGCAATGCTCCTACTGATAAGTGGAATGTGTGTGTTTCCTTGGACTCATTGTCATGGGTCTAAGCTATTTAAAATCCTTGTCCCATATATTAATTAACTTTAAAAATGCATTCCAATATACTTTAGGTGCAGACAAGCACTGTTTGACTCCACTTATACGAGGTATCTGGAAAAGTCAAATTCAGAGTCAGAAAGTACATTGGTATAAGCTAGGTGCCAGGGGTTAGGGGGTGAGGTGAGGAGGGGGGATGGGGAATTAGTGTTTATTGGGGACAGGATTTCAGTTTAGGAAGGCGACAATTCAGGAGATGGATCATGGTGAGAATTGCACAATGATGTGAATGTACTTAATGTCACTGAACAAATAGTATGTTTTATATTATGTGGCTTTTACCACAATTAAAAAAAATTAAAGAAATTAAATCCTTGTCCTAGAGGAGCCCTGAGCTATGGGCACTGGGACAGCATCACCGAGAGAGGCTTGAGGAGTGGAAGAGAAAACCAAGCGTTGAGAGGGGAGTGAGGAGATGGAAGAAACCACTTTGCTATAGCAACGTCCCCTTGGAGTATCCCAGAGGGGCCTGGGAAGACCTCAGGAAAGTGGCCCGCCCCCAGAGTAGCTTTTATTCAGGGGGAGGGTCAGGCCCATGGCCACCTGGAGGATTGAAAGGGACCATGGGAGCCTTTGATGGTGATCCTCTGAGTTTCAGTTCTGTCTTCTTTCTCCACTTATATGGGAAGGGGTTTGATAACTGTAAACTACTGCATAAAGAAATTTAAACTTGTAAATCTCTCCAAGTCTCCCTCCACTCTGGGCTAACTCACCATTGTATGTGCCAGGGGATCAAAACCAACCTTTTCATATTTTAATTTAATTTTAGCATTTTTGGTCTATAAGTAGCTCCTCTAAATTAAACATGACCTTATTCATGAATATTTTCTAAGCCACTGCTATCTGTTAATTTTAAAAACAGGTGAAAATGGGGACTGTCTTGACCGCAATGAAGGTCCATCAATAACATGAAAAAAGGAGATTTGGTGGATCATACTGTCATGAGTTTGTTAACTAAGGATGCTTGAAAAATAGAGGAGAAAGGTAAACAAGAGGGGGACATGGAGGAAGGGAGGAGAAAATTTAACAAGCTAGCAGAGGTAGAAAATTTAAAATTGTGAGCAGAATATACATTTCCCCCCATAAACTATGAATTTGGTTTATTTCTGAGAAGTAGGTGCTGCTGCTATTTATAACACTATTTATAAACTTGTTGAAGTTTCAGGACTTAAAAAATGGATACTATTCAAATGTCTTAGTTGCTGAAGTTCTGAACCTTTTAAAAACCTGAAAACTCTAACAAGCAAAACCAATGCCCACCAAAGAAGAAAACAGTAACAATATCTAGGAAAAGGGAAGGTCAGAAGGTTCAGGACCATTTAGACATGGTCATTTGACAATAACGTTAGCAAGATTATTCTCACTAGTAATCAGCAATATTTCTAAGGTATAGTAATGATGTGCTTTGATGGGTCTCTATTTCCTCTCTCATCTTTAATAAAAGCCAAGACTCACCCTATATTCCCAAACACACTGTAAACACAGTCTTTTAATTGCTGAGAAAAAAGAAACCTAATGTGTATGCATTTGTTTTCCCACTTACAAATGATGAGGGGTGGTGGTTGGTGAAAAGATTCTGTTCTCAATGATGTAAGACAGGATGAATAATGCCAATTCCAAAGGTGTTTTACAGAAACGATTTGCTTATGGAGCACAAGCTGAACCCTAGTTGTGCAGCCCATTAGCAGTAAACACTGTGGAAGGAAATCCACATCTCAGGGAGCTGACAGGTCTCCCAGGTAAGAGTCAACTCAACTGATACAACGATCATTCTTAGTGGACCTGAATCTTTCTTGAGTCCTTTGGCAAAATGAAGTTAGCAGCTGCAGCCCTGTTCTGAGCAGTTGACAGTTCCTACTACAATAATTCTACAATTGAATCTGGCATATGCTACACTCTAGAGTTGTTTTTTTTTTTTTAATTTGCCTTGTTTGTTTACTTTAAAATTTTAAGATGCATCATATCTGTTCCTAAATAGCTTACTGTATTTGTGAGATTTGTTATTTTCTCTTTTATTTCGGTTCCCACTCAAGTGTTAATAAAAGCTTTGATCCAGAGAATAATCAAAAGATTAAATTAAATTTATATAAGATGGTATTACATGGAAATGAGAATGAAGTGAGGAGGCATCGTAACTGCCCTCGTGGCTTATTCCTGGAGTCAGTGGTGGGCAGAGATCAGTGCCCAGGAAACAAACCCTTTTCTTGAACACAGTATAGGGACCCACCATCAACCCAAATTTCAAAATTATATGAGTTGTATACTTATGGGAAAGCATATTGTCAAGCTCTGGATTATTTAGAGATTCTTGATTTCTCTAAGGTGTTGTTTTTCGTTTACTACTCTGCTTGCTTTTTACTCAATTAGAAGGTGGGATGAGGAAGACAGAAGAATGGAGAGTAAATTTTGCAAAACATTAGCTCAAGGTTTGATTGGGTATGATGTTGTAATCAGAAATTGACTGGCTTCATCTGTGATTGGGAAGAAATTCTCACTGATGCAAAGTAGATTCTCTCAGCAAAGGTCATATAAGCAAGATTTTCACCACTGATGCAATTTTCTCTGGGCAAAGGAAGTGGAATTTGGAGAGATTCTTTTGGAAATGGACAGAGAGCTTGTCATTTTGTTCTATGCACGTCTTCTCCTTCGAAATGTATATAGCCAGCATATACCCAAAGGCTTTAATATATGAGTTTGGTTGTTTATACAAATATTAGTACTTTACACATTAAAAGTATGCCTATGTGAATGGATAATACAAATATACTGGCAGAATTTTCAATGTCAAGAATGGAGGATTGATGTAACTATGTAGATAATTCAAAAAGAAGGGGAAAAATAAAAAACTACCTCGTACTTTGGAAAAGGTAGGCAGTTATCTAAACATATCTGCTTTGTTCTGAATGGTGTAAAATTAAGAATGTTTGTTTATTTGTGCATTTAGTGGTGTTGGAGAAGAGTCTTGAGAGTCCCTTGGACTGCAAGGAGATCCAACCAGTCCATTCTGAAGGAGATCAGCCCTGGGATTTCTTTGGAAGGAATGATGCTAAAGCTGAATCTCCAGTACTTTGGCCACCTGATGCGAAGAGTTGACTCATTGGAAAAGACTCTGATGCTGGGAGGGATTGGGGGCAGGAGGAGAAGGGGACGACAGAGGATGAGATGGCTGGATGGCATCACTGACTTGATGGACGCGAGTGTGAGTGAACTCCGGGAGTTGGTGATGGACAGGGAGGCCTGGCGTGCTGTGATTCATGGGGTCGCAAAGAGTGGGACACGACTGAGCGACTGAACTGAACTGAACTCACATACAAATTGATCACTCACATGCTCATTCACCCACCCACTCACTCAGCAACTTCTAGTGCCCAGCTTTGGGCCACACCACATTGCTCTCATTCCCACTGTAGAAGACTGGGGGATTATCCTGCTATCTGAATCCATAAAAATCTTTGGGATAAACGGGAGCATTCTGTATATCTTGCCAAATATGGCACCAACAAGCTGCCAATGTAAAAGAAAGCCTAGGTTCCCAGTAGTTCGGATGGTCAAGATTGCAGAAGTTTACCCAAAACTAGAACTCCTGCTGTTGACAGTGGTCTTGCTGGCTCTTCCCTCCTCCAGGGAAACTGCTGGAATTGTCAGTGGCTTGAGGGGATCTCCCAGGTTCCTCCTTTCAAGGACTGACTGCCTACTCATTTGTGTCATTAGATGGCTGAATTCACTCATCATTAAAATAGGTTCTTATATTCTCCTGAAAAGTGTTAGTATTTAAAAAAATTTTTTTTGAAGAATACTAATATATTAAAATTTGATTTCTGCATTCTGTTTACTAAGTGCCCATTATGTGCCAGGCTCTGTTCTAGATTTGGGGAGTCTGAGAAATACCTCCTGATCCTAGATTTTATTTTTAAATAACTTTGATCATGGAAAAGAAGATGGCTAAAGGGTCTGCCATCTTGAAGTCAGTTATCAGTAAGGGTTGAGTTATTCATGGTGGGAGTCGGGAGGTAGATGGGAAGTGGATCCCTTGGGACACCTGGTCCCCAAGAACATAATTGAAATGGCCCATTTCCCATGGCAGAGTAGAAATGACAGGCACACAGTGGGGAATGCTCTTCAGTTTTCACAGGACAATATTTCTCCTCAGTGACCACATCACAGTCATAACCTCTGCCATCTTGATTCCACCACAAGGATCCATGTGAATTCATTACATGGTTCTACCATGCTCTCAAAGATTTCCACTTCATCTGTGACTATGTTATGATTTTTGCTATCTACTGAGTCCTAATTGGAATAAAAACAAAAGTATATTTCAATATGCAATTATTTATAACAGGGACAAGTGTGACATTTCACACAAAAATAAATGCCTTCAACCCATCATGGCCTTGGTATCACACTTGCAGCTTCTCGCTTTTATTTTTAGATTTATTTAGATTATTTATTTTTGGTTGCACTGGGTCGTTGCTGCTGTGTGCAGGCTTTCTCTAGTTTCGATGAGTAGGGGCTACTCTTCATTTCAGTGTGCAGGCTTCTCATTGTGGAGGCTTCTTTTATTGTGGAGCACAGACTGGAGGCACATGGACTTCATGTCGCATGTGGGCTCAGCACTTGTGGCTCCTGGGCTTTAGAGCACAGGCTCAATAGTTGTGGTGCACGGGCTTAGGTGCTCCAAGGCAAGCTGGATCTTCCTGGATCAGGGATGGAACCCTTGTCCTCTGCATTGGCAGGTGGATTCTTTACCATTGAGCCACCAGGGAAGCCCACTCATGTTATTTTCAATGGAAGAAATGAAAATCTTTATAAATAATATCTAATGCTTCAATTTCCAATTCTCTTTAGAGACTTTAATTGTCACTATAATGTTCATAGTATTTGTCCAGTCAGATGTTCCATGTACCAGAAAACAAATTCTTAAACATGAACTGGAAACATTTGTTTTCATCATCTCTTTCATCTTTTCCCCAATGACTACAAAATTGTTTTTTTTTCCTTTACAGTTGCCAGCACTGTGGAATTCCTAAAACACCTTTTTTTTTTTTTTTCCCCTGCAGAGAGAATCACAACTGTGGTGAAGCCATCATTTTGCAGAAAGATGAACTTTGTAAGCATTTACATGGCTTTGCCAAAGATTCTAAGTTTTGATGCCAGCAAAAAGACTTAGAATGTGAGGAAGTGTTTCTGTTTTTGCCTGTTGATGCCAGTTTCAGTGACTAAATCAGATTAAAGTTAGCTATTGCTTTTTAGTTTGACTCAGCCTTAGCCCTAAGAAGCTTTAGTAAACATTCCTAAATAAAGTCCTGCCCCTACACACTGTTTATTATATACTTCCCTGGTGGCTCAGATGGTAAAGCGTCTGTCTACAATGCGGGAGACCTGGGTTCGATCCCTGGGTTGGGAAGATCCCCTGGAGAAGGAAATGACAATATTTCGTCCCAAATGAGAGAAGAAAGAGCTACAGCAAAGATAGCAAAAAAACCTAAATCACGGACCAGTGATCTCCATTATCCCAAATTCTTTGGAGCAGTGGGAGTCAGTGAAGGCACTTGCTCAAAAATATGCTGCATGGAGTTTGGGTTTTTTGAGCACAAGCCACCTGTACTCCTTGCTTGGCCCTGTAACAAACTTTCTCTGCTCTTAAAAAAAAAAAAGAAAAAGAGAAAAAGAAAGTGCTGCATGCATTTATCATCACCTAGTACTGTGAGTGCATTCAAGCATTCAGGCTGTAAAGTTGAATTTAAATTAGTATAACAAGCCTCTAAAAAAAGAAAAAAAGGGGGCTGGGGTGGGGGAATGAAGCCATGCCAGGTGTCATTAAAGAGGCATCTGTTTACTACCACCCACTTTCATGAGGACAGGATGGTTCATATGCTTTTTGTGAAGAGAATATCTATTGTTGTGGCAAAATTAAATGTATTTTGATACTTGCATGCAAAATTTATCTATCTGCTCAATCAGAAAAAAGTTGTCTTCATCGCTTTACCATATTTTACTTTTTCAATTTCTTCTTAGTAATGTTTTTTCAATGTTCTTTAGGGTGAGACCACTGAATTTCTCATTTCTCACAACAGACTATAACTCATTAGAATTATGCCGATGAGTTTTTCTCATAAAATTGCATCCTCATTTTCATAGGTGACCAGTTTTCACTCTCTTACCCCTAACCATTGGGCAGGTTTTGATAGCTGTGAGGACAGAGGGCCATTGCACTCTTCTAGTTATTTCTCATAATTTTCTGGTTCCTATTTTAAATGTCCCTCAAAGTATATACATAGAAGATATATACAATGTAATATGGGTGTCCATAATATATACAAAATATATATGAAGAGTATAATATATGATATGGGCTTCCCTTGTACCTCAGATGGTAAAGAATCCACCTACAGTGTAGGAAACAAGAATTCAATCCCTTGGTTAGGAAGGTCCCCTGGAGAAGGAAATGGCTACAAACTCTTGTATTCTTGCCTGGAGAATTCCATGGACAGAGGAGCCTGGTGGGCTCCAGTCCTTGGGGATGCAAAGAGTCAGACACAATTGAGTGACTAACGCTTTCACTTCACTTTCAATATATGATATATATACTATCTATACATCTGATACTTCAAATTTGGTCACGGGACAATGTTAATTTATTACTAAAAATAAACCAGGACTTCCCTGGCAGTCCAGTGGCTAAGACACCATGATCCCAATGCCGGGGGCCTGGGTTTGACCCCTGGTAAGGGAACTAGATCCCACATGCTGCAATGAAGATCAAAGATCCCATGTTCTGCAACTAAGACCTGGTGTAGTCACATTAAAAAAAAATTAAAATAAAGTGGCAAAAGATCTCACTAATATAATGATTTTCCAACTATCCTGTTCTAAGCTCAAGAAATCAAAATTTATGCCAATAATACAAATTTTGGAATTGTTAATTGCGAAGCTATAAATACAGCCTTGTTAGGAATATGTTTCTCATCATGCCAGATGAATTCATTCATATATATTGTGTAAGATTGTTAAATCATGTAGAAGTTGGCATAGTGATACTTACATTAAAGAACAATGGAGATATTTAGTTACAAAACAATAAATTAATCTACTCAGAATTAAAAAATAACCTGTTTAACTTCTCTAAAAATTGGGGGGGCATTTCTAGCAATGTATGTGGTACCAAGATTCGGTTTCTGAGAAGGGTGCTTTCTTAGTTCTTTCTGATTCCTCTAGATTAGGATGGCAGGAGCAAGTTTAAATGTGTAAAACCATCAACATTATCTCCATTTCCACTATGCTGTCCCGATGTGAGCTGAGGGAGAGCAGAAACTCTTGCTAATATTTTAAAATGTATATACTTTTGTGATCTCAAAAATTCAGAATGAATTCTTAGAATTCTGAGTAGCATGCCATCTCACTCCCTTCTGTGTTCATCTAAGCAATTTGTATACCACTTTTTTTTTTTTTTTTTTTTTTAGTAAGAGACTTTTATTTTACTTTTGGCTGTGTGCATGGTTTATGGGATATTATTTCCCCAGCCAGGGATTGAACTGGCACTCCTGGAAATGAAAGTGCGGGCTCCTCACCACTGGACTGACAGAGAATTCTCTGTGCATCTCCTTTTAAACATAAATGATTTAAATATCTTTCTCCTTTCGTATTACAAAACTTTCTTTTGTAACCAATTATACTGAGAAGATCCTCACATTAAAATCAGTTTCAACTTGCAATCAAATCCTCAAATTCTCTGACTTTGAAACAGATTTTTGTTTCTCTAGCTGTACATATCACTACATCTCTTCCTTTTGGTGGTATGGGAGAGCTTGCTAATATCACCTGCAGATTTACTGAAGGTAGACAGAAATGTTTGTATTCTAGAGCATCATAAGAAATGAACAATAGTTTAATGAACCCCGCAGATAAAACCCTTGGGACTGCTTTTTGATTAAACAAAGTACAACATTTTGTTATGAGGAAAAGTGGACATTCTCCTGTCCTCAGCCACGTAGTCATGTTACAGAGGCAAGCTAGACATCACTTAACCGTCTGTCGCTGATAATATGGAGAAAACAAGGTAGTCAGCTTACTTGGTTATTAATAGTGTGAGCAGCGGACTGAAAAATCATCAATCTGGCCCTCTCTGCATGCTGGGGTGACCATGGGTTTCAAAACACTGGTGGTCAAGAGTGAGGGAGAGAGGCAGGGCTTGCTTGGTACTCGGTATGTACCTGGAGCTGTGCCAAGCATTTAATACCCTTTGTTGCTTTTAATCATGACAACAACCCTGAAATATTAGTACAGTGGTTTAAAAAATTGAAGAAAGTTAAGTAAAATAGACAAATGTTGTTTTCATCAGATACAGTAATACTGGATGGCATTATGCTTAAAAGCATTAAAAAAAAGCATTTCCATATAAAACTTCAATATACTAAACAGACCTTACTTTGGAGCAGTGGATAAAATATATAGAGGTGGGGAGAGCATGATATGTATGAAATGACAACTATATGGCAGGCGTGGTAGGAGGCACTTAGACATGTGATGCTGCAAGCAGCTTCCATCAGAGGACAGCAATGCCTTCCATTGCCAGGAAGACAAAACTGAGTGAGATTAGGGGCCTTGCCTGGGGTTGCAGAGCTGCTTGGGGATGGAGTCTAATTTGAAAGCCTGTGCTCTTTACCTTGGACTGCTTTCCAAATGAATACAGATATTTGCACGTTTTATCTCTATCACTCTGCGACTGGACTATTGTGAATATCTATTGACAAGTGTTAGATCAGGGGTGTGTAGTGTTTTTCTTTGTGTGCCTGTGTGCTGCTTGATTGATGCCATTTATTAGTAAGTATAAATCATATCACATCTTGACTTTACTGGCACATTCTGAAGTCTGTACCTTTTGACAACTTCTTGGCATCTAATGTGTATTGTTAGTTTTACAAGGTGGAATGTGTTAGGTGGTGAGATGAATTGCAGTTTGGAGCAATGTTCTATGGCTAATTAGAACTGGACATGGAACAACAGACTGGTTCCAAATAGGAAAAGGAGTACATCAAGGCTGTATATTGTCATCCTGCTTATTTAACTTCTATGCAGAGTACATTATGAGAAATGCTGGGCTGGGAGAAGCACAAACTGGAATTAAGGTTGCTGGGAGAAATATCAATCACCTCAGATATGCAGATGACACCACCGTTATGGCAGAAAGTCAAGAGGAACTAAAAAGCCTCTTGATGAAAATGAGAGAGGAGAGTGAAAAAGTTGGCTTAAAGCTCAACATTCAGAAAACGAAGATCATGGCATCTGGTCCCACCACTTCATGGGAAATAGATGGGGAAATGGGAAAGAGTGTCAGACTTTATTTTCTTGGGCTCCAAAATCACTGCAGATGGTGACTGCAGCCAGGAAATTAAAAGACGCTTACTCCTTGGAAGGAAATTTATGACCAACCTAGACAGCATATTAAAAAGCAGAGACATTACTTTGCCAACAAAGGTCCATCTAGTCAAAGCTATGGTTTTTCCAGTAGTCATGTACGGATGTGAGAATTGGACTGTGAAGAAGGCTGAGCGCTGAAGAATTGATGCTTTTGAATTGTGGTGTTGGAGAAGACTCTTGAGAGTCCCTTGGATTGCAAGGAGATCCGACCACTCCATCCTAAAGGAGATCAGTCCTGGGTGTTCATTGGAAGGACTGATGCTAAAGCTGAAACTCCAATACTTTGGCCACCTCATGCAAAAACAGTTGACTCATTGGAAAAGACTCTGATGCTTGGAGGGATTGGGGGCAGGAAGAGAAGGGGACGACAGAGGATGAGGTGGCTGGATGGCATCACTGACTCGATGGACGTGAGTTCAAGTGAACTCTGGGATTTGGTGATGGACAGGGAGGCCTGGCGTGCTGTGATTCATGGGGTTGCAAAGAGTCGGACACGACTGAGCGACTGAACTCTATGGCTAATGGATTGTATTCCACCGGATTGTATGAAAGGTTACATATGTACAATTGAACTTGAACCTGGCTCCTCTAACTGTTCTGAGTTGTGACTTTTCCATTGCTGGCTCTCTCTGATTGATGACATGATGCTTACATCTCTAAGAAGAACGCATCATGTCAACAATTTCTAGGCCAACAAGAAAGTTGGGTGCATTATTGGGGCATATGGTGTAGTAAATGGTACAATGAACAAACTGGGAAGTTGACTGAGTCTCCTATGTGAATTTGATATTTTCCCCTCTCTGAGAATGTTCTGCTTAACCATAAAAATTGCACAGAAAAAGCTGATGTCGCTCTAGGGATGCTAAGTCAAAATTCACACTTCCTCTCTTTCATTGCCCATGACCCAAATCAAGTTTAATTTTCACCCTTTATTTGGAAAAACTGAGACATAAATAGCTTCTACTTTCATCTCTGACTTTTCACTAAAAATTACTAAAAGGAGAGCCATCATCAATAGCCCAGTGTATAGTCTTTCTGATGCTGGATTTGGTTGATGATTTATCAAATAAATAATACTTCCTCAATTACACAATCCCCATAATTTTTACATTTTTTACATTTTTACATAATTTTTACATTTTTTAATATTTGTAAAATTAGGCTGCCCCTAACAACTGATACATTTGTTTAATTTTCTTCCATTACAAAAAAGCTGTTATTAAACTGAGGGTGTAACTTAAGATCAGTAGTTTCTCAGACTCACAGTACAGAATTACCTTTTAAATAAATGGTCCTTAATTTTGCATATGGGTTGGGAAGATCCCCTGGAGAAGGGAACGGCTACCCACTCCACTATTCTGGCCTGGAGAATTCCATGAACTCTAAAGTCTAAGGGGTTACAAAGAGTCCGACACAACTGAGCAACTTTTACTTTCATTTAAGACTTGGGTTTCCCTGATGGCTCAGTAGTAAAGAATCCACCTGCCAAGCAGAAGACACAGCTTCAATTTCTGGGTTGGGAAGATCCCCTGGAGAAGGAAACAGCAACTCATTCCAGTATTCTTGCCTGGAGAACTTGTTGGACAGAGGAGCCTGGCGTGCTCCAGTCCACGGGGTCGCAAAGAGATTAACATGACTGAGCGACTAAACAGCAGCAGCAGCCTAGCTCTTAACAGTTTCCAATGTGTGAGGGTTTGTGTATCATCAAGAGAAATTTCTGAGGTTGATAGGAAAAGAATTACAGTTCTACTTTGTAGATGGGGCAATGCAGTTTCTGGATTTGTGACAAATCTATGGAGCATCCAGAAAATAAACCTGGGTCTTTGAACCCCAGAAGGTGAGGTAGAAGCCGCAGAATGGATACGGATTTGTGTCTCACATCTCAGATCTGCCACTTACTAAAGGCATCATCCCAGGGGGCTGCCTTAACTCTCCCGTCTGCATGGCTGGGATCATCAGACCTGTGGTGAAGTGCCCCCGTGGGACCACATACGACACCTGCTCCACAGTGAAGCCGTAGTGCATGGGAGCTAGAGTTCCATTTTGCTTTTCTAGAAATCACTTAGCCTAAAGGAGCATTCAGCTAAAACCTAGCACCGCTCTAAGACATAAGATGGCTGAAGAGTTTTGCACACTGAAATGAATCCCATGAACGTTAGTCAGTGATACTATTTTGCCATTAAGTTTACAGTAATTGGAATGTAAACTATGTTCTTGAAACAAAGATTGGAAAAGTCAGACTAGCTCTGAGGGAACTTGAAGTCTTGTAACTTATTGCCTTTCTAGAATCACAGCTGTTAATTAGGTTGCTCCCTTAGTTAATTGGCTCCTTTCTTATTCTTTAGCCAGAAAGATTACCCAACTGTCTTACTCTAAGAGTCTACACAAGAAAACATTTCCCTATTTACAGGAAAATGTAATACTTGAGAATTTCTTTTTAAAAATGTAGTGACCAGAGTGGGGGAAAAAGTGTCAGCACTGTAATCCAAATCACTGCTTTAGATGAGAGAGACCTTGGTTCTCTCAGGTTTAGTCTTCAGAAGGAATCCCCCAAACTAGATTCTTCCTCCTGTTTCTGTCCATCCGACCATCCCTTTAGTTACACAGGACACGCTACCCTGCTGAGTTCTGCTCTGGGAGAAAGGTAGAAAGATTTCTGAGGGTGCTTCATTTTCCAGCTCTTTAACTAGGCCAGCTCTTTGGGAATGATGACACTAATGGGATTAACCCTTTCATTTCAGAAATGGGGGCGGTAAGGAGGGAGCCAGAGAGGGAGAGAGGAGCTGACCCTTGGCCAGGCAGCAAGGGCTGGGCTGAACAGTTCGCTGTCACAATGAGGGACAGACTGGAGCTTCTGCTTGTGGCCCTGACCGCCTCTGAGACCTGATTAGATCCCATGTGTGAGCAGCTGAGCCACTGCAGAAGCAAGGCCTTCATCAAATCCATCTCCCTGGATCACTGCGGGCCATTGGGGCTCGTTAGTGCCATTTCCCATGAAGGGCACCTCCCTTCTCAGAATGGTGAGGAACCCTTCATCCTACCCCTGCCCAGTCACAGCAGGTGCCAAAGCTCCAGCCAGTGCACCGCAGCGGGAGGCCTGGGGGCCGCCACCTATTTGTCTGTCTGCCCACAGTGCTCGGATTGCAACCCCAGGGAGTTCTTCTCAGCTGCGCGGGATCCCTTCTTTCTGCAAAAATGTGCAATGCAGGTGTGTGCACTCAAAACAGCAGGGCAGAAATCACTGCAAAGCCTCCCACTCCCAACCTCATGACAAAGCAGAACCTTCCTGGAAGTGGCTCCTTTTTGATCAAAGTCATTATTCAAATGGCTTCCTTAGGTGTCGCTCCTAGTAAAGAATCCGCCTGCCAATGCAAGAGACAGAATAAACACCGGTTCTATCCCTGGGTTGGGAAGATCCCCTGGAGAAGGAAATGGCATCTTACTTCAGTATTCTTGCCTGGAAAATAGCGTGGATCGAGAAGCCTGGTGGGCTACAGTACATGGGGCCACAAAGAGTCTGACACAACTCAGCACTATTATTCAAAATCGTGGATAGGGATGCAAGTAAGTTACTTCCTGCACCATTTTCCAAACTGTAAATTCGAAGGATATGGCGGGTGGCAGGGAATTTGGGGAAAGCAGGGTTAAAGAAATTAAAGGGATTTTTGGCTCATCTGCTGGGTGGGGCGTGTCCCCTGCCCGGCCTCATGTGTATTCATCGACTGCAGCACCTCCCACGTCTCCTCAGAGAACCCCCTTTTGTGAGGAGTGTTGAGGGGCACACTTAAGGAAGCACTGCTTTAATGCAATGGCCTCTCCTGAAATGAGGAAATAGAGCTCTTAACTGGGCTCAAAGGGGAAATTTGATATGTTAGTGGAAAGATTGGGGTGGTTTATTGTGGTTATTGTTTTATCTTTATTACTCGGATGAAGCCAGGGTAAAATTCGTATAATGTTACTAACCCCATAAACATAGATTTCCCAGTCCCTAGAATGAGCTGTTATTCTATTAAACAATGCTAATTTATATGTATTTCACTGAATGTGATTGAATTTTTACACCTTAAAAAAACCTTCATATAATGATATTTGCAAATGAGAAGATAAAATCTTCTTTAAATTGATGTATAGTTGCTCATAATACCCTAAGTTCCACGTGGATTAGATATGAGAAAATAAAAATTTTTTTTTCACATCGTTTTGAGTTTTGATTTAGAAAACATGGCCAAACTCATTGGTTGAATGTATTACATGTGTCTATTGCTCTGTTCGTAATATTTGGGGGCAGGGGTATATCTAGATGCCTACTTGGAATTTTTAGATACTGACTGAATTTTTTAAAAAACGTGTTTCATTTTTATTTGTGCAAAGTTTCTAAATAATATATTCTATTTGTTGTATTAAGATGGTATTCTGTAGCTTTAAAAAATCAATATTTTGTAGTGAAAATGCAAAATTTGCATGAAAGGAATCACCGTTTTTATCATAGCAATCACCAGGGGAAGGCAAGGAGAGGAATGGGAGGAGTTTTAAGGCCTTAGCTGTATCAGGAATGTTTTATTTCTTTTAAAAATAAGCAAAAGAAAAAAAAAATAAGCAAAAGAACTTAAGCTTGTATGGAAAAAGGTTACTATCTGGGTGGCTTATCAAGAATGTCTTTTGTACTATTTTTTATGTAAAAAACTTCTATTTTTCTCTAGAGTTACCGTGTTTCATTATAAAAAATGAAATACAGAAGTTGATAGGAAATTCCTAAATTCCCACTCAACTGGTTTTATCTGGATACATCAAACACATCTCACTGACTCAAGTCCCGTTGTTAAAGTAGACTTACCATCGACTTGTTTCTTTGTGCAAAGTTTAAAATTAGTTTTACAGCATGGGCAGCTGTGGCTTTGTTATTTGTCCTACACAGACAGACCTAATCAAACCCACAGAGGGCCTCAATAGACATGTATATGTTCATTATATCTCAATCCTTTGGCTAAGATTTGCATTTATTGTAACTTTATATTCATTCATATTGTAGTGATTCTAAAAGATTCTCCTTCTTAATTATGTGTTGAATGACTTTATTTAATTTTCTTTCTCTCTCTCTCTTTTTTTTTTTTTTTTTTTTGACTGTGTGGATTGAGGGATCTTAATTCCCAGACCAAGGACTGAACCTTGGCCCTGGCAGTGAAAGTGCTGAGTCCTAACCACTGGACAGCCAGGAAATTCCCATCATATTGAATGATTTTAGCAACTTATAGTTCAGTGTCAATTGCTGCTTTTTCATCCTAAAAACAATAGCTACAGCACTAACTTATGGATCAATGAATACAATTTATTAAATGCTTAAGACTTAGCAGGCACTGTGTTCGGCAGTCTCCCTGATGCTATCAGGTCTAACCCCACCACAAAAGAATGTGAGAAGTCTTATCACTTCTACTTTGCAGATGAGGAAACAGAGGCCCAGGAAGGTTCTTAGACCTTATCCAGGGCCACAGAGTTAGCAATGTGTTCCCATCAGACCTGTGTCCTTCAAAGTCAATGTTCTTAGCTACCCTCTTGCCTTCTAGAGATTCTATGGAGCTTTACTATTATTATACTTCAGAGGGCTATCCCAACGTCAGCATCGTGTTTCTTCACTCCAAGACATGTACTTCTCATCAGTAGAAAGCTATGATACTGAAATGGCCTTCCAGTTGTTACCAGTGGTGGTCCTGCCTCTTCATCCACCCCTCTCCAGCCTAGGCTACTGTTAGGATCAGCAGATCGTTTTTGTTTAATTATGGCCTTGGGGTCACTTAGGAAGCACCCCCTACTACCACACATCCTCCCTTCTTGCCAAACCAGCTCTGCTCAGCCATCGTTTATTCACAGGATGCTGTGTGTATTCTCAGTTAACCTGAATGGGTAAGTCCTTTAAAATTTTCTTCTTTATATATATAAAAGAGTAATATTGTTTAGCTGATTTTTTTTCCACTTGACTGGCTCTTTAAAGACTGAAGGGAGGGTTTTTGACTTGCCTTGCTGCCACTTAAGAAAATTTCACAGTGGTCGAGAACTAATTTCATCAGGAAACATTCTAAGCTTCAGTTAAAATGTAAAATGCTTTCTTTAGCCCCAGGATAAAATGAAATTTCATTTGCTTTTACTTTTCTGCAATAATGCCAATAAGGAGATATTGCCAGGGGCCTGAGGGAAACCAATTCCATAGCTGAACAAATCGATGGTAAATCTACTTGCCAAATCCTGAACAGACCCACTGAATACGTGTTAGGAACACACACACACACACATACACACCCCTATTGAACTATCCAGGGTAGGGATGACATTTCTGTAAAGGAAATTAATGTCCTACTATTAAGATTTTCACATTCTCAAACTCCTCAGACACTGCAGAATTATGAACCAGTGCACAGCTATAAACCAAAACACAGCTCCTTGATTAATCCTAATAGGTAGCATTAATTGAATGATGGTATTATTGAATGATCATTATGTGCCTGACCCTGTTCTAAGCCCTTTAGTCCTAGAAGCTGGTGCCATAATAATCCCCATTTTTCAGATGCAGAAACTGAGGCACAAAGAGGGTAAATCAATTGCCCAAGGTCTCACACCTGGTGAACGGCAGTCTAGTTACAGAGCCTGTTCTCTTTGCCTGAGCACTGCACTGCCTTTGCTGCATATCTGAACAAAGAAACATTCCAGAAAATGTTAGACAAACTCTAAATGATGATGAACATTATGATAATCATTGACTGAGTCTTTAATGGCATACTGAGGTGCTATAGTAGGTTTTTTTTTTTTCACACACATCTCATATAACTTCATAATCTAGGGGCTTACTTTTGATTATTTTTATTTTAAAATAAAACTGAGGCCAGAGAGAGATGAGGTAATTTGCCTAGGGTCACAGAGCTAGTAACTGAATGACTTCGGACTCAAATGAGCCTATAACTAGCATTCTTTCTATTGCCTACCTTTCCCACTTGCGTGGAAACAGAAGGAAGCAAAATGTTCTTCCCAGCACTGTGATAGCCATTGTCAATTTCATTACCACTAATTATCATCAAGACATTTGGTACCTTCCCACCTCACAGTGAGGTTCTGTGTGATATAATTTAAAATATATTAACATCCCTGGGTAAGATATGTGCTTTGTGAATTTAGAATGTAGTAGTTTTTTTAGGGACCCCCCTGGTGTCCCTAAAATTCTGAAAGAGATGGGAATACCAGACCACCTGACCTGCCTCATGAGAAACCTATATGCAGGTCAGGAAGCAACAGTTAGAACCGGACATGGAACAACAGACTGGTTCCAAATAGGAAAAGGAGTACATCAAGGCTGTAGATTGTCACCCTGCTTATTTAACTTATATGCAGAGTACATCATGAGAAACACTGGACTGGAAGAAACACAAGCTGGAATCAAGATTGCTGGGAGAAATATCAATAACCTTAGATATGCAGATGACACCACCCTTATGGTAGAAAGTGAAGAGGAACTAAAAAGCCTCTTGATGAAAGTGAAAGAGGAGAGTGAAAAAGAGGGCTTAAAGCTCAACATTCAGAAAACTAAGATCATGGCATCCGGTCCTATCACTTCATGGGAAATAGATGGGGAAACAGTGGAAACAGTGTCAGACTTTATTTTTCTGGGGCTCCAAAATCACTGCAGATGGTGACTGCAGCCGTGAAATTAAAAGACGCTTACTCCTTGGAAGAAAAGTTATGACCAACCTAGATATCATATTGAAAAGCAGAGACATTACTTTGCCAACAAAGTTCCGTCTAGTCAAAGCTATGGTTTTTCCAGTAGTCATGTATGGATGTGAGAGTTGGACTGTGAAGAAAGCTGAGTGCCGAAGAATTGATGCTTTTGAACTGTGGTGCTGGAGAAGAGTCTTGAGAGTCCCTTGGACTGCAAGGAGTTCCAACCAGTGCATTCTAAAGGAGATCAGTCTTGGGTGTTCTTTGGAAGGAATGATGCTAAAGCTGAGACTCCAGTACTTTTGCCTCTTCACGTGAAGAGTTGACTCATTGGAAAAGACTCTGATGCTGGGAGGGATTGGGGGCTGGAGGAGAAGGGGACGACAGGATGAGATGGCTGGATGGCATCACTGACTCGATGGACGTGAGTGAACTCTGGGAGTAGGTGATGGACAGGGAGGCCTGGCTTGCTGCAGTCCATGGGGTTGCAAAGAGTGGGACACGACTGAGCGACTGAACTGAACTGAACTGGTGTTCCAATGGCTAAGACTCTGCATTCCCAATGCAGGGGACCTGAGTTTGATCCCTGGTCAAAGTATTATATCCCATATGCTGTAACTAAAAATCCTCTGTGCTACAACTAAGAGCTGGAGCAGCCAAATGAATAAATGAATGAATTAATTAAAAAATGTAAAGGAAAGAATGAAGTATTTTGTTAGTATTATTCATTCTTTGGACAAGTTAATTCTGACTTTTGAATTAACTGCTATTCTGAATGAATGGCCAGGTTAGAAGGGTATGAAATGTCTGAGGTTTCCCTCCATATTTGCTTCAAAACTACTACTTGGAAAAAAAAACTGTAAAAATCCTTTAACTATATTGAGATGTCCTTTAAATTTACTGAGATTTGGTAAATGAAAACAGTCAGATTCCAAGCCTGGGAAGCAAAACTGCAAGTCTCAGGTGGTAGAATGTCTTCCTGTTGAGTCTAAGGTTAGAGACTGAAGGGAGATCTGGGAAATGTCTCCCTAAGTGGGCATCTGCCCAGCCAAGCAGGCAGACCTAGGACCTCCTGCCCTCTGAGCTGGAGCCAGTGATCCAGGCTGCCTCACAGGAGTTGCGTTAGAATTCACAGGATGAGGCTCTGGTTGAGGAAAGTTAAATCATTACCCTCACGTCAAAAGACGAAAAAGAGGTGGAGCCTAAACCCACTCTCAGTCAAGTAGGTCTGAATTCAGCCAGGACTCTATAAACTACTGTGTAATCCCACACTGACTTCCAGGGAACAAAGAGAATCTCAGCAGTGGGGATCAAGGATTAGAGCATTTCTGATAACACAAGATCCCTGTGTGCCTCAACAGACCTACTGTAGCAAATACCGTAGTGGAGTGAAACATGCTTTTCTAACTTAGTTTAGATTTCAATGTTACGACTTCCATGTGAACTTTCACGTTTAAAAAATAGTTGATGTCAAGAACTCAAATGAAGGAATCTCTAAATATATTTAGAGTTTTCTCTCTGTATCTTTTCTGCAAAAGCTCCAGAGAGATTTTTAAGGAGCTGAAAATGGGCTGCATGCTGTAATCCTAGTTAACATGGCAGTCTGAGCATGGCAGTTGCAATCACCTGATTCCAAAGTAGTCTTAACTTCTGTACCACAGTAACACAAGCCAAAGGAGTATACACACACACACAACAAATAATACTTGCCTTTTTGGGAGTATAATTTGACTTCTTCATAAAGCTCAACCAAGTATCTTGATGCCAAGAGATGCAGGGCATGCACCTTTTTCTGGGAAGATGATGGTGTTTAAATTACAAAGATTAAAAAAGGCACAGTGCTGCATCAATGTGGCAAATTCCTCTGCTTTGGAAATGAGAGCATCTTGGTCTTTTCTTGCACTGGGAGGAGGACATGACGACACTGGGACATGTCTAAAACTCTCAGGCAAGACTTCACAAGTTGGCATAATTGATTTCTCTGTAAGTTGTTGTTTTACTTTAGAAGGTTTGTGTATCGTATCAAATCACCTATCCTAACACAATTTCTAAAATAAAAAAATTATGGTTAAAATCAACTTTTATTCAATATATGCAGAGTGCCAATCAAGCTTCAACTTTGAATTCCATTTCCTTAGGAGTACTTATGGGTTGGGAGAGCCATCCCTGAGATGAGAGCTGGCAAAGCCTACAAAAAGCAAAAGTCATAACTTGAGTCCCTGAGAAGGAGGCAGGTGTGTAACAGGCAAAAAAGATCAGCCATTACATCATCAGAAGAATCAGCTCCTAATAATTCCTTCTAATACTACAGCATTTTCTCCAGCACAAATACTCAAGAGGTGGAGCATAGGAGTATATTTCACTTGGACATGGGGACAAGAGAAATCAGAGGCAAATACAAGTTAGTGGTTATGGTGTCTATCTTAGACTTTTAAAATTTACATTTCAAGAGTTAGTTGCCTGGCAGAAAGGAATCAAGGTGTTCTATTTTGGGCTCAACTGCAGGAAACAGCCTTCAGGATGGACTTGATCTGAGCATGAGTTACAGATATTATAACCAACTTTTCCTCCACACTAATACCCCATCCCTTCAGAAATCTTAATAGGGTTTTGAGAGCCTCCATTTAGAGCTGGCTGCATAAAATGATTCTTTGATGAAAAGGGATTGGAACAAGGGTTAAAGCCGACATTGAAAGGTGACTGTGGAGGGCACGGTGTTCATACATCCCTCCTTTAATATGTGTGGTGTGCACCTGTGATAAGATGATTCATTACCTGGGGCCGCTCTTTGACAAGCTCCATCGTTCAGGCCTCGGGGTTCTGACGGGACAATCCTGCACCCGCCCAGGAAATATAACAAGGTCAGCTTTTTTTTTTTCCCCCTGGGATGTGGCTGGAGACAGTTTAGCTTATAATGCATCTCTGTTTACTCTTTATGTAAAATAAAGCAAGGTTCAAGACATCACAATTGCTGTTCCCTCAGAGCAGGCCAAGCAGAGAGTAGTAACCTTGCTATTGGGAAAATAACCCTGGGAGAAGAAAATATCAGCAAGGATGCAAAGCTGCTTCTTTCTTGCATTTCATCATCAGACACAGGAATGTTTGAGAACCAGATGCCCTACGCAGCGACCCCGGGCTCTGTGTCAGGCCTTTGAACGAGAGGGCACCCCTGACGCCATCAGCTTCACCCTCCTCTGTTCTGCATGCAGCTTTTAGGTTTACTGGGGTCTTGAAGAGGGACGACTTCCATCTGAAGTTCTTTCAGAGTCTTGGTGGCCACAATGCAGGCCCATGTGCAGTGGGAGGGAACAAACGTGCCTGCTGGTGACATGAGGAAGGTTTACTGGCCCTGGCAGGTTGAAGTAAACCAACAAGCATGCAAGAAACCACTAAGCTCTTGGGAGAATCAGCAAGAGGCCGGGCACATGCGTCGACTGACAGTTGGCTTTATTCTAATTCACACCTTTTCTTTGTTTCCTTTACAGAACATCTTGAATTGTTTCCCATCACCTCCCCATACATCCAGAAATTAACATTCTTTTCTTTTTTAATTAAAAAAATTTTTATTTTATTTTTTGGCTGCACAGTGCACCATATGGGATCTTAGTTTCCCATCCAGGGATTGAACCCTTGCCATCTGAAGTGGAAGCATGGAGTCTTAACCACTGGACCACCAGCGAGATCTCCCAGAAAATGGCTTTCTTAAGGCTAATTAGAAATCTTAGAGCAATTAGGGAAGGAAACTTACCAGTTTCCTCCAATACCCAAGTTTCCAAAAAATGAAAAAAAATTAAAAACAAAACAGAAATCTTACTTGTAAAATGTAACTGATATTTTCTTAGCAAGAGTTTCTCAGTCCTGAAAAGTAATTTCTTTAATTAAGGTCATAACACAAGTCATTGTACAGAAATAAAACCCACATAAAACTTAGTAGACATTCTAGGGGAAAGAAAAAAAAAATCTTGTTTCTAAAATAGAGAAACACCTCCCAAGCCTTCTCTTCTTCTTGACATTGCTGGTCAACATTATTTATTTGACATGAATGACTGCGGTTACATATCACTGTCATGCAAAAGAAATTCATTTCTTTTCCGAGTTCAAGCTGCCATACAAATTCACTCTTGTTTCCACTCCCACTCACCTGTCCTTGTGCATTAGTAACTAGTTGACCTGTGACCCCCTGCAGACTGGAGAGGGTATTGCCAAAGGCCTGTGAACTTGCTATGGAGCCCATGGCTGCTGCTGCTGCAGCCGCTGCAGCCTGACTTGCTAGTGGATTATTAACCAGCTGCAAAGAGAGAAAAGATCAGGGTGAAACCACCACACACAGGCACAGCACAATGGAAACAATATTCACGTTGGGAAAGAGGTTCTCACTCCAAATGGTTCATGCAAAGGTCCGGGAACCCAGCGAGGGGGCCTGGGGAGCGTTCCCTCTGAAGCTGTAGAGTTTGGGAGAGGTTAGGAATGGGCTGGAAGGGAAATATTCTCCATCAACACTGGGCTGCTTAATGGAGCCTGAGTTTGGGAGGAGGCCCAGGAGGGAGAGAGGTGAGCCCCAGGAGGGAGAGAGGTGGGCCCCAGGGGTGAGGTAGGTCCTTAGGATCTCCCCAGGTAGAGAAATAATTTTGGAGAAGTCCCTGGGTTTTGTTTGCTAGGCTAAAAAAACATTGAGAAAATGTCTACTTTGCTTGAGGCAACCAGACCAAAAGTGGGATCAAAATAGGATGGGATTAGGGGTGGAGGAAGGGAATAGACTTTAGGGATTTCTGCAGAGGAATTTATCATTTTCATTTGTGAATTGCAAATTCACATCCGGTAAAGAAGATGCCTCACTCCACTTCTTTCTCCAAAGGAGAAGAAAACCAAAGTCCGGAGGTACTGACTCCTCTAGCCTCTATGCTCTCTGAGAGTGAGTCTCGAGTTGGGACTTCTGGGGGGCCTCACTCAAACCATGGGATTCAAAGTCAAGGAGGAAGATCCCTTGGTGAATGGTTAGGGTGACACTGGCTTGCTGTTTGAGCTCATATATGGCCTTCCCTTGGCCTCTTTCCTGGGATAAGAGTGAGCTAGGGAGGAAAATTTGATGGGGCTGGTGGTGGGGGGAGTTGCCCAAGGAGGAGGTTATGGCTGCCAAATTTTGTTTTTCCATCGAGGCCAATTCAATATTCTTTATCCTGCCAATTTTCCACGTCACAGGTTTTCAGGCCTTCTGACCATGAGGCAGAAGTGTAGCTTGAACTAAAATCTGCATTTAGGTTAATGACTAGATATAAATGCAAGAAACATTTAAACTTTTTTCACAGTATTGGTTTTGATACATGAATTTCATTTGTATTTATTCTAGGGTGTTATTTTTCCCATATAGTTCCTCTCAAGTACAACAATCGTTGTGTATAATAATGCATTTTCCATCACTAGTTCCTGCATCCATGAAATTCCTGCATTTAGCAGAAACCTGCCAAGACTAAGACTTGGTGGAAAAAAAATTAATGCCATACTTAATTCTAGTCCTGGAAGCTCTTTTAAAGATGATTTTTTTTTTAAACTTTCTTCTTTACTTTCTCTCTTTTTTTTTTCCTTCCCCCCACCTCCTTTCCCTCAAAACATATTTTATGACTTAATGCCTTTGGAAATTTGCCTAGCATTAACATCATCTGATGAGGATGGAAATACTAATTGTCAGAGGAAATGTCAAAAGGGAGAGGAATTTAATAATTCTTCCCCCTCCATTAATGTGATATCTTTATCTTATTGGTTTCTTTATTCTTTTATAACCAAATTTCACAGCACTAGTTCTACAGAAATTCCATTGACCCAGCAGGTTTTGTTAGAAATGAGAATCCATTTTCAGCTCATTACATTATGTGTCTTTCGCCTTTATGTCTCTCCTCAAAGATAATAATGATTTTCTTTTTAAGGAGAAAAAAATTCTCATTCATCAGCCTAAACAGAAACCCTGTCTTATCCCAGATTACCACCATGGGATTTAAGATTCAGATTGGCCTTGATCTTGGTTTTCTGAATATATTTGTATAGTGTATATGAGGCAAGTAATGGTATATGTTGAATGGAAATTCTTCTTGTTGGCTTGACTCCCTGAAGTCAAAGAGTTTATAGTGTGTTCTCTTTTTGACTTCCAAAGTGAGAAGACCCCTTGAGGAATACCTTCCCTAAATGACCGGGAGGCACACTGCCCAGTGGCACACAATTCTCGGGTCATCTGCCAGTTGCTATGTTCACATTTATTTTCATGCAATACAAGTTGAAATCATAATGAAATTCCTGAATTTCAAGGAGGTCTCAAAATAAGCTTCTTAATCTTAAAGAAAGATTAAATTATGTGCAATTTGGTTTTAATGCTGAATATGCAATTTTGTCCATGAATTTTAAGTGAAACACTTAAATCAGTACCTACAGAATGCTTTCTGAAAAACATAGTGCTTCCCATTTAATGACGAGAACATATTTTTAAAAATTGTAAGACATTTTCCTAACATCTAGGTCAATCAAAAGTTCACATGAGAAAATCTGGAATCACTCTCTGGATATATTCAGTAGTGTAGTTGGGAATTCTCAGTGTTTGGGACACTAGTGTGTTATTCAGCTATATCCTTGTATTTGCAATAAATTCAGGCATCATATAAAGGGTGAACTGTTCTGAACAAAAAAAGCACCTACTTAAAATCAGGCCCTGAACCTGTGTGCTATGGGGTCAGGAATGGGTACAGCTCTGTTTTGGAAGATTTCTTCAGCAACCACAGATGTACAGATTTTTTTTTGTTTGTTTGTTTTGTTTATTTTCTCTATATCCTGGTCCTAGATTGAAATCCAATGTCTTCCTCTTTTTGCCGCTTTTCCCTCTTAATGAAGCAAATGGTGACTCGATGGCTCTCTTACTTCCTATCCTGCATCCCTAAGTCTTTGTGAAGATGTAGGGGCTCTGGGGAGATGCCTTGCTGGCCCCTGGAAGCAGAGTTAGAAGTGAAGTGGGGAAGTGAGTGGTATATACAGACAGTGGGTACAAGTCAATCTGTAAGCTGACAGCATTTCTGGTGGACCATTGATGCTGTTGATGGATGCAGCTTCATAAATACCTTTTGGCTTTTCTGTCTGGGACTGCCAAGGCAGGGATGTTAGTATGCATTAAGATATGTGGCAGGGATGGGGGAGGTGTAGTCAGGAAACCATAAGTGTTCTCTTCATCACCTCCGGTCATGTCACGCTGTATTGTCCTCAGTCATGTCATATTAGCAGTATTCCTCTCAATACTTCTTCTTGATTGGGACTCGGGGGAGATTTGGACAGTGGGGAGCCCGGGCACAATAAATGCACATAATGAGCATGTTAACATTCTGGGACCAACTGGGCATTTTGAAGTTGCTGCCAAGTATATGCCTTCAGATCTCTCACTGCCAATGTACCCAACCAGCAAAGGATGGCCCCAATGAGGTCTGACTGTGTTACATATTTGTGTTTGCAACAGTCCAATTCAAAAGACAGGCTGCATTCTGGTGTATGCTTGATTATAAATGTGGACGCTCTCAAAGCAAGAATTTGCAGAGAGACAGCATCCTCATGTCACATTCACATGGATTCTGGGCCTTGAATATATCAAGCTATAGCTCTATACTTCTCAGATAGCCTAAAAACCCGATAGGAACACAAATTTCTTAAGACAGCCCCCTCGGTTTTAGAGAACATAATACTAGAATAATAGGAAATAATTCTGTAAGCAAGGACTCCAGACCTCACAGAGCCTGCATATCCATTCATGCAGCTGAGGGTATCTACTCTGAAACTAGACTGCCTTAGCTTGTGACTTTCAGTCAACCAGGCCTCATGTTCTCTTAGGTTAAGTGGGTGTGAACAGGGCATCACTTCTCATAGAGGAACGATGAAAATTAAATGGACAACAGATGCAAAAACGGTTTAGAACAATACTTGGCATATACCAACTTCTAAAAATGATACTAGCTATTATCCTCACAGTTCAGGTTGTGCATCAGGATTTTAAACTAATTAATTGATCAGAATAGAACAGACCTCCACAAATACCCTTTCCCTCTGGAAAGAATGTGAACACAAATGACTGCATTCTCCATTTTTACATTTTTAACTATTTTCTATAACTTTATTTTGCTTATTTTAAAATTTATTTTTATTTCTTTATTTTTTTGGCCCTGACGCACAGCATGCAACAGCTTAGTTCCCAGACTAGGTGTCAAACCGGTGCCCTATGCAATGGTAGCAGATTCTTAACCACTGAACCACCAGAGAAGTCCCTATTTTGCTTGTTTGCAAAGAGTAGCCTGAAAAAAGCTATCAGCAAGTAATGTGACTGTTAGATGAGGTGAGTTGCATGATTCAAAAGATAATATGCTGATTGAAAATTTCAGACTGCAGAACATCACAAAGAAATAGTTATAGCATGATGTCACCTGCTGCCCTTAGACTTATATTTGATCATGTAAAGAGAAATTTTTAGAGAAAGCAGTGTTTTGATTCTGAGGACAGGCTAGGTAGGTGGCAGGTCAACAGGAGAAGACATTTTTGTCTGATCTATTGTCTCACACTCAGTTTACAACATTTGTTAGGATTCCAGGACGTCAATTTTGCAGTCTAACTCCTTCCTCATGTCAAAATATGGTGAATGAGTCTATTTCATAGTTGCTGATTTGATAGTGAAGGCATGCAGGAAGCAGATTTATAAAAAAACATTTCCCTTAGGATTTGCAGTGGTTGATTTCTACCTTCACGTATCGATGGGGATATTGAGTACTCATCGTATAAAGAGAATAAATCCATGTTCCCAAATCTCTAGTGCTCTATGCACAACCTTGTTATCTGTGGACCCTAAATGGTGATGGAAAGAAAAGCTTTAACACAGTTTCTTCAAGGAGGACTCTTAGATGACATTATATGTGTGACATCACATAAATGTCACCATAGATAATGTGGTGGGGTGTCCAAGTCTTGCCCCAGCTTCTCTTTCTCTGAAAGATTCACATTCTGCAGCCTGCTAAAGAATTCAGGTTTCTTGAATCTGAGCACTAGCAGCACTCTATTTTTCATGAAAATTTGCTGACTGCATTATCCTAATAATGTAAATCTTATTTGCAAAAATCTGGCAGCATGAGGCAGCAATTTGGCTATAGTGTTATATGTCTATGTCTTTGATACCAAGAGGAAATAATGAGTACAGCAGGCTCAACCTTTCTTTGGAGCACAAATGCCCATGATCTATAGTTTTATCATTCTCCTTATGAGCTATGTGAATTTTATAGACTATAGATTTTGGAGCAGCTTATTTTGCTACTAAGTTTACAATTTAAAACTCTGAAACTGTGGTGCCATTTGTTTTTAAATGAGGATGTTCATAAACACATTGATCACCATTCATTCTCCCATTTAAAGCCAGAAATTACAAGCAGTGGCTGCGTAGAAATAGAGTAAACGTGGCTCTTCAAGTTCATGGCTATACCTGAGGTCCTTGACTTTTCTTATGCTCTGAAACATGTTTCTTAATTCATTGGGACTCTTAACCAAATCCGTACTTCCACTTCTTACCCTCAAGTCTTCTCTTAAAGGTCAAGGAAATACCGACACACAGATTCTGGAAGGGAAGCCATATTCATCTCAACAACCCACTTGTGTGTTTTGTCCAGCTAGACCTTTCCCTTTGGTCTCATGTTTATTAATGCATTATGAAATCCTCATAACAGTTAAAAATCAGTTTTGTGAGTTTTAATATTGAGCCAAGCTTTGCTGCTTGCTCTCTGCTCCTCTCCCTGGAAAGACAGTCCTAGAAGCTGACCATCCAATTCTCTGCCTACCAGAAGTTTTCTTCACCATGTCTGAGACCCCCCACACTGGAGTGTCTGAGATTTTTCGTGATGACTCTAAGGCACTGCAACTTCCTAAAATACCTTTGAATCATCAAGGTAATTCAGTCTAGTTTCAGAACAAATTATATTTTATTTTCACTTTGTGGCTACACTAAGTACAGTAACTTTCCATGAATGCTCTAGTCATTTTCCATCAACACCCAGGCATACTATCTCACAGATGAATTTTGAAAATGACCTGAAGTCTGAGGTTGAGTTTCCCAGAAACAGGATGGAGCGAGAAGGGAAGGATCCTAATCTGGTAGGGGTGTGAGTTTCCACCCTGAGGCTTGGAGGCTTGGTGTCCACCCTCCACACCAGACAGTCCCAATTCACAGCCCTGGGATAAAGGAGAGGCTTGGGAATCAAATACCTGGGTGTTGTTGGCTCTTTGCCCTTGGGGCAAAGTGGAGTCTTTGGAAGAAGTGTTGCTGGTGCTGGTTTTTGAAATCCCCCAAGGTAGGGGTGGGCTTCCCCTGTGGCTCAGTGGTAAAGAATCTGCCTGGCAATGCAGGAGATACAAGAGACACAGGTTCCGTTCCAGGAATGGGAAGATCCCCTGGAGTAGGAAATGGGAACCTACTCCATTGTTCTTCCCTGGAGAATCCCATGGACAGAGTAGCCTGGTGGGCTACAGTCCATAGCATTGCAGAGTCAGACAGGACTGAAGTGACTGAGCATGCAGGTACAAGGCAGGGGACACTTACAGAAAAGAATTCCAGGGGATCTGGGTGGAACGCAAACACATTGCTACAGGGAAACTGTCACTCTCTCTTATTCATTAAAGTCTTCACCCTGCATACAGATGTAGAGAGCGGACTCTGGACACATGGGGATGAAAGGGTGGGATGAATTGAGAGAGTAGCATTAATTGGATATGTACTACCATGTGTAAAATAGATAGCTAGTGGGAAGCTGCTGTACGGTGCAGGGAGCTCAGCTTGATGCTCTGTGATACCCTAGGGAGGTGGGATGGGGCTGGGGAGGGAGGCTCAGGAGGAAGGGGATATATGTATACATATGGTTGATTCTGCTGTACTTTGTTGTACAGCAGAAATTAACACAACATTGTAAAGCAATTATGCTCAATAAAAAAGTATTATTATGAACTCAAAGGGTTCAGTAGAATAAAAGCATCTTAGCTCTAAAAAAATAATAAATAAATAGTCTTCACCCTGCAAACATTTAATCAGTACTCACTGTTTCGGGCACAATGTGAGGGAGGTGATGTGAAAGACAGATTAATATGTTCCCTACCCTCCGTGGGCTTACAGTCAAAGAGAGAAGGAGATCTGATGGGAAGAGATGGGAAGTAGGAAAAGATGAGCTGTCCAGGGAGCAGTATCCACATCTGAGGGAGTGGCAGTCTGTGGTGGGGTGTGTGAGAGAGGCGGTGGTGGGTTCCGAGCCCTGGGAGGGCAGTTCTGAACCTGTCTACCTTGAACTTTCTCAGAGTTGCACAGAATGTGACTGGTAATGAATGAGCCACTCTATATGAGAAGGGAAAGGGGAGCAGCCCAGTGTAAGGATTGTGTGTGTGTGTGTGTGTGTGTGTGTGTGTGTGTGTGTTAGTCGCTCAGTTGTGTCTGACTCTTTGCGACTCCATGGACTGTAGCCCACCAGGGTCCTCTGTCCATGGGATTCTCTAGGCAAGAATAGTGGAATGGGTAGCCATTCCCTCCTCCAGGGGATCTTCCCAACTCATGGATCAAACCCAGGTCTGCTGCATTGCAGGCAGATTACTGTCTGAACCACCAGGGAAGCCCAGTGTAAGGCTTAAGAGCTTGCATTCTGGAACTAGATTGCCTGTGTTCTAATTACGAGGCTGCCAGGACCTTAATTTACCTTTCTGCTAAGGAGTGAATGTTTGTGTAATCTCTCTCTCCAATTCATATATTGAAATCTTAACCCCTACATCATGAGAAACGCTGGGCTGGAAGCACAAGCTGGAATCAAGACTGCCGGGAGAAATATCCATAACCTAAGATATGCAGATGACACCACACTTATGGCAGAAAGTCAAGAGGAACTAAAGAGCCTCTTGATGAAAGTGAAAGAGGAGAGTGAAAAAGTTGGCTTAAAGCTCAACATTCAGAAAACGAAGATCATGGCATCTGGTCCCATCACTTCCTGGGAAATAGATGGGGAAACAGTGGAAACAGTGGCAGACTTTATTTTTGGGGGCTCCAAAATCACTGCAGATGGTGACTTCAGCCATGAAATTAAAAGACGCTTACTCCTTGGAAGGAAAGTTATGACCAACCTAGATAGCATATTCAAAAGCAGAGATATTACTTTGCCAACAAAGTTCCATCTAGTCAAGGCTATGGTTTTTCCAGTGGTCATGTATGGATGTGAGAGTTGGATTGTGAAGAAAGCTTAGTGCTGAAGAATTGATGCTTTTGAACTGTGGTGTTGGAGAAGACTCTTGAGAGTCCCTTGGACTGCAAGGAGATCCAACCAGTCCATTCTGAACAAGATCAGCCCTGGGTGTTCTTTGGAAGGAATGATGCTAGAGCTGAAACTCCAGTACCTGGGCCACCTGATGCGAAGAGTTGACTCATTGGAAAAGACTCTGATGCTGGGAGGGATTGGGGGCAGGCGGAAAAGGGGATGACAGAGGATGAGATGGCTGGATGGCATCACCAACTCGATGGATGTGAATTTGAGTGAACTCCAGGAGTTGGTGATGGACAGGAAGGCCTGGTATGCTGCAACTCATGGGGTCGCAAAGCGTCAGACACGACTGAGTGACTGAACTGAACTGAACTGAAAGATGGCAGTATTAGGAAGTGGGGCCTTTGGAAGGGGCTTAGGTTAGGCTACAGTCCATGGGGTCTCAAAGAGTCGGACACGACTGAGTGACTTCACTTTTCGGGTATCTGGTGGCTCAGACGGTAAAGCGTCTGCCTGCAATGTGGGAGACCCAGGTTCGATTCCTGGGTCAGGAAGATACCCTGGAGAAGGAAATGGCAATCCACTCCAGAACTCTTGCCTGGAAAATCCCATGGACGGAGGAGACTGATAGGCTACAGCCCATGGGGTCGCAAAGAGTCGGACACGACTGAGTGACTTCACTTTTCTAAGTCAAGGGGGTGGTGCCCTCATGAATGGGATTTGTGCCCTTATGAAAGAGACCCCATGGAGATTCTTAGCCCCTTCTACCACATAAAGACAGTGAGAATCAGAAGAATGCTCTCAACACAACTCAACTGTGCTGATGCCTTGATCTTAGGCCTCCCAGCCTCCAGAACTGTGAGAAATAAATTTCTAGTTTATTAAACCACCCAGTCTGTGGTATTTTGTTATAGTAGCCCAAAGGGGTCTAAACACTTGTGTATCTCTGTTTTCTCCAGTTTTAGGAAAAGGGGAATAATGAAGGAAGTAATGAAGTCACAGGGATGGGGTGAAAAATACATGAGTTAATTAATATGTAAAATACTGGAAGAGTTCCTGGCATATGGTAAGCATGATGCAAGTTTTGCTATAATAATTCTTATTCCTTCCAGGGACTTCTGGACATATTCTTGTTTTAGAGTTGAGTCCTCTCTGTCTCCTTACTCCCTCGAGGGGAGTCTTGCTGGGCCTTTCGAAGACCCTTAGCTATTCTGGAGTGTTTGCACTTGCTGTTTCTATGTCTGTAACCCTTTGTCATTCACATCTTTTTTCTCCCAGGTCACCTCCTTAGCGACACCTTTCTTGCTACTTTATCTAAAAAGCACTCCCTTTCTTTTAGAGATTTATACCAAAACATGTACAAGGAATTGATACAGGGATACATTCTGAAATAATCAGAGAGCTGGTGGGGATATAGAAGAGTGCCTGGGTGGAGCTGGGGCTGGGTAGGGGCTTAAGCTCCAGGTTTGATGTTATTTGGGAACTGAAGGATAAGGAGGCAGTGAATGAAAGCTTTTATTGTTTTTATCCTTGGGGCATGTTGGTGGTGATGCAGTTAGGCTATGGGTCTACATCCCCAGCCCAACCTTGTGGACTGGAGTAAAGCTGCTGCAGATGGCATCAGGGGCAGGAGCAGAAGGGGCTGTTCCCCCCAGGTAAGGATGAATCCATGTGTCCCTCAGAGTGTGACTTTGGTGAAGGAGGGGGACATACTCTCCCTTTGTGCAGTATCAGTATGGTGGGACTTCAGGAGGCGTCGGCCACTTAGGCATTTAGAAGGTTTATGGTTCCTAGAGGTCACTGGAGACAGGATCAAAAGTGAGGTTCTACTCAGATAGCTTTGCAAACCCTGTGCATCATTGCTGGTAAACAGAAGAGAGTCTACATACACATGAACACCCTAGAGTGTGCTCTAGAAGAATACTGGAGAAAGATGTGGAGTCTGCAGAGGGCTGGGGTCCAGGTTCTGTAGGATGATTGATGTGTCTGTGCTGAGGAAACAGGGAACATCAACGGAAGGGAAGGAAATAAACAAGTCTGACCAGCACACTGTGATTCAGCAGAAAACTAGTAGAAAGCTCTCTGAAGGGATGCATTTAAGTTTTATTTTAAAATTTACTGATAAAATTTTCAGGCCCAGAGCTGAGGGGAAAAACTTTTTAACTTACTCCAATACATTTGATTTGGAAGCAGAGAGGTTAGTATTAAGGAAACCCACCACTTCTAAATCAGATTTTATCCAAGTTACATGTAGACCAATACTGTATTACCACAAGCTTACACATCTCATTTCCTCTTCTGTCTAGTCCTCCATTTAATAACCTGAAAATCTATCTTTTTATTGAGTTTCATGCTATTTTCTGACTTACATACAATAGCGCTCTTCTTACCAATTGCCTATTGTCATGGCACATTAGTTAGGTGAATTTGTTGATATTTCAAAATTACTCTTTCTTATTTTTTATTCTATCATCCAGTTTAAACAAATGATTGGGAGCACTCCTGAGATGAAAGAAAAGAGGCTATTTTTTTTAAAAAGAATAAATTGCTTCCCTGGTACAGCAGTTGGTATTATTCTAGTTTCTAGCAATTGGAAAGCCCTGCACACTCTTGCCACACCTACATTTAACTACTTAAATTACTCCCTAACACTGGTTGACTCCCTGCAGATAAAATAGGTCTACTGAGAGCAGAAGAAAGACAAGAAAAGATGAGGCACTCAAAGAAAGACAAGGCATGGTCTGCCTTATGGAGCCTCAGGACAATTCTGTTCATCAGATATTTTCCCTAACCCTGGAGAAGGTGATGAGTCGGCCCCAGGGATACAGAGGTGAACAAGGCAAGAATCTCTTGCCTTGAGGTGCTCCCAGTCTAATGAATGAGTTGCTGATTTCCACCCTGTGTAGCCAGTGCTATAAGAAAGGGGTGCCCAGAGCCCAGATAAGGGACCCTCAGTAGACCTCAGGCATGCAAACCACTTGAGATCCTAGAATCAAAAAGGATGATT
This sequence comes from Ovis aries, assembly GCF_016772045.2. Classification (NCBI taxonomy): domain Eukaryota; kingdom Metazoa; phylum Chordata; class Mammalia; order Artiodactyla; family Bovidae; genus Ovis; species Ovis aries. The sequence goes on from NC_056057.1 coordinate 83,094,404, forward strand.
AGAAGTTGTTTGGGGAGGAGTTGGGAAGGGGAGAGAGAAGGCTTCTCAACCACTAGGAATAGACACATTTTGTGAGCCTGGAATCTCTGCATTAGTGCTGGGATATTTTGGGAAGATGAAGTGGGGGAGGGGAGTGGAAGATGATGGGGTGCGAGATTATAAATGGAGTACTTTGTATGACACTTTATGGGGCTTGTCCTTCATTCTGTAGGCAAGAGTGGAGGGACATGATCAGATCTCAGATTTAGATTGGTCGTTTTGGTGACTGAGTTGTTCTGGGGTGGGAGTGGGTCAACTTGGAGGCAGAGAAGATCAGGAGGCTGTTGGAGCAAAGACTATAGGTTGGCCTTTAGGGAGAGAAGGGGTTTAGCTTGGGATAACTTTGTACGTGGAATATAGTCTAGCTTGTTCTCCATTGATTCAGCAAACACTGAACATCAACTACATGTCTCTTCCCCAAAGAGCTTCCAGGGGTGGGAAAGACAGATCTGTAGACAGATAAATTAAGAGCCAATGGTGCAAATCCAGTTCACAATGAGAGATGCCTCATACCTGTTAGAATGGCTATTATAAAATAGACAAGAAATAGTAGGTATTGGTGAGGAGGTGGAGAAAAGGGAACCCTCATGCACTGTTGGGCGGGGTGGGGGGGATGTAAATTGGTGCAGCCACCACAGAAAACAGTATGGAGGGTCCTCAAAAGTCAAAAATAGAGCTACCCTATGATCCAGCAATTCTACTTCTGTGTATTTATTTGCAGAAAACAAAAACACTAACTTGAAAATATATCTGTAGCCCCTGTTCGCTGTAGCATCATTTACCATAGACAAGACAAAGAAGCAAGCAAAGACGAATGAATAAGAAAATGTGGTATATATGTATATATACACACACATATTCACATATATAATGGAATATTATTCAGTCATAAAAAAGAATAAAAATCTTGACATTTGCACAACATGGATGGATCTCAAGAGCATTATGCTAAGTGACATAAGTCAGAGGGAGAAAGGGAGATACTGTGTGATGTCACATATGTGAATGTCAGCAATAACAACCACCTAAGTTTTTAGATACAGACAGCAGATTGGAGGTCGCCAGAGGTGAGGATGGGCCAAATGGATGAAGGGTGTCAAAAGGTACAAACTTCCAGTAATAAAATAGATAAGTCATGGAGATATAACATGCAGCCTGGGGACTCTAGTTAATAACACATGTTGTATAGTTGCAAGTTGCTAAAAGAGGAGATCTTAAAATTTCTCATCATAAGAAAAAATTTTCTAACACTGTATGGTGATGGACGTTAATTAAACTTATTTTGGTAATCACTCCTCAGTACATACAAATGTCAAATCATTTTGTTGTACACTTGATACTACTATAATGTTGTCTGTCAATCATACCTTAGTAAAATACAAAAGGGGCCACAAGTGGGGCAGCAGTGTGATAAGTGACCTGGGGGAACATTAGGGAACTTGCTAGCTCCCTAGGGGAAGAGATGGATGTGAGGGAAGCTTCAAGAAATAATTGACAGGGGGAAGATGAATTAAGCAGACAGGAGAAGAGCAGTTAGAGCCAAAGAGAGAATAAGTACAAAGTTATAGGAATGCCTGGTGTGTTGTGAATGGCCAGAATTAGTGCAGGAGATGGGGCTAGGGAAATTCAGAGAAAGAAAAAATCCAAAGGCAGAGAAAGAAGGTAGAATAGTAGAAATTAGGAAGTAGATGTGTAAATGGCACGCATGTGTTCATATAAGGTATAGAGCATCTCTTGAGAGATTCCTTTGCAAGCTGTTGCTTTGAAAGAACCTAATTATTCCTCTCCTTTTGCAGTATAATGGAGATAGCCCTGACAGCTTTGCAGCTCAGGAAGCAATACTAATTGACAGTCATTAAATCACAGAATACTTTCATTTATTTTATGTTTATACAAATGGGAATCTAAATTGATAATGGACCAACCTCCCCCCTGCCCCCAAACAACTGAATTTTGAATCATAAAAGCAAGTCATCATCTTTTGAAATACAGGATGTTAAAAAAATCACAAAGATGGATTATAAGTGATAAATTGTATCTCTGTTGTTGTTGTTCAGTCGCTAAGTCGTGTCCAACTCTGTGACCCCATGGACTGCAGCATTCCAGGCTTCCCTATCCTTCACTATTACCCGGAGTTTGCTCTTAAACTCTGTATCCAACCATTGTCTCCATGGCTGGGTACACAAGATTGAGCTGTGAGTTTGTAAATTTTAATTTTAAAAATTTATTATAAGGGTTGTATTCATTTACAATAAAATTTCAGGTCTCTGAGAATCTACCCAAAGAAGATGAAAGCCTTTTATTTACTCTGGGCCTATTTTACTCCTAAATATGTATATTTTCCATATATTAATTTTACCATTGAAACTCAAAAGCTTCTTATAAGTCAAAACTAGTGCAAACTACTACTTATAACTGAGCTTCCCTGATAGCTCAGTTGATAAAGAATCCACCTGCAAAGCAGGACACCCTGGTTTGATTCCTGGGTTGGGAAGATTCCCTGGTGAAGGTATAGGCTACCCACTCCAGTACTCTTGGGCTTCCCTTGTGGCTCAGCTGGTAAAGAGTCTGCCCACAATGTGGGAGACCTGAGTTCGATCCCTGGTTTGGGAAGATCCCCTGGAAGAGAAGGCTACCCACTCCAGTATTCTGGCTTGGAGAATTCCATGGATTGTACAGTCCATGGGGTTGCAAGGAATTGGATACAACTGAGTAATCAAGCGCATGTATATTTTCTATAGATACTAATTTTACCATTGAAACTCAGCAACTTCTTATAAGTTCAAACTAGTTCAATCTATCATTTATAAAGAACAAAACATATGCGTCATCCTTCTTCCATCTCAATAACTACATTGGTTATTAAAATATGCTTGTAACTAATGTTATACATAATGATCTTCGTTTTATTCACCCATGGACAGTGCAGAGCCTTGTCTAAACTGTTACTGAATTCTATTATTATGCATAATGGCTTGCTTGCCTCATAAAATTTATTCACTGAACAGCTGTTGTAGAAGAAGGCTAGTCAAAAGATATTCTTCTTCCCACAAAACAATACTACATTTGGGTCATGCATTAATTTCTCCCAAGGACCAGCAGAAATCAACCTATTTATTGTTGGCATGTAACCTTTCAAACTTCTATTTTCTTAAATTTATAGTGGGACCAGATTAACCATTTTTATTATAGGGAGAAGGTAATGAATTTCTAGTCATATCACATCCATCTTTAGATGATGTTCTTAAGCTTTTATGCTGGTTCCTTTACTGTCAAGAGTACAGGATACAGAATACAACTCCACAACCACGTCAGATGTGCTGCAGCCTCAGTGCCAAAAAGAAAACTCTGCCATTAGGAAAAACAAACAGTCCAAATTATTAGAGAAAATACGACTCTGTAGAAAGAGATAAGTACAAGAAAGAAAGAAAAAAAAAAAAAAACCAAAAACATGACCAGAATGCTCAGAGGTAAATAAAATCCTCTGCGTTCACAAAACATATTGGTTATAGGTTGTTCTAAAAACATTAAGCTAACAGTAGAACCACTACCAGTAGGAGCCGTAAGCCACGAAAATATAAAAAGTTGTTGTAGAGATCGTTTGGGAAGTTTCCATTAATAAAACTGAACATAGGTTAAAAAACATAAAGCTTAATCTCACCAAGAGCAAAAGCAAGGCTGTGTTGGAATTTTCCACATTTCAGGAGAAAAGAGTAAGATATTACCGAGTGGAGAAACCAATCTACCCAATCAGCACAGAGTAAAATATGCTTAAAATGTTCTTGCAGTACAGACTGAGAAAAGCCTGGCTGTCTCTTTACAGGCAGAAACTAGGTAAACTAGTGATGGAGGAGGGAATGTGAAACTGCTGGAATTCGGGGCAGCAGAATCTCTTCCGGAGTCAGCAGCCAATGGGCGTGGCCACTTGGCCTGCCCTAGCTCCATTTCCACCCGGGGCCTCCCCGGTGGCCCCAGTGGTAAAGAACCGCCTGCCAATGCCAGAGACATGAGACACGAGTTCGACCCCTGGGTTGGGAAGATCCCTGGAGAAGGAAATGGCAACCCACTCCAGTATTTGCTCTATTTCCTTGTCTGTAAAATGAGAAGGTTAAACTGGGTAGTGCGCGTGCTAAGTTGCTTCAGTCGTGTCTGACTCTGTGCGACCCTATGGACAGAAGCCTGCCAGGCTCCTCTGTCCATGGGATTCTCCAGACACAAACACGAGAGAGGGTGGTCATGTGCCCTCCCCCAGGGTATCCTCCTGACCCAGGGATCGAACCCGCGTCTCATGTCTCCTGCATTGGCACGCAGGTTCTTTACCACTAGCGCCACCTCGGTGATTCCCCAAATGTGGCCCCTGATGGGCAGATAAGCCTCAGTAGTTTTGGGATGTTTGCTACGGAGTTAGCCCCTGATGAACACCCCTGGTAAACACTGAAGTCCACCAAGCCATCACCCCCGGTGCTGCTCCAAGATCTGGAGGAATCACAATTTCCTTCCTCCCCTCTCTGATAGCTCTGCAGGGTTTGGGTTGCAGGCTAGCTCCAGGTAAATTCAGGTTCCCTGGAGCGGGCTAGAAGAAAGGGCTTTTACCACAGGGTCCAGGGTCTAGGAACATCAACATGACCAGGGAACTGAACATGCAAATTTTCAGCCTTCACCCCAGACCTGCTGAATCAGAAACGGGTGGGAGCGGCAGTCTGGGTTTTAACAGCTGAATTGCAGGCGATGCTGATACACACTCAAACCTGAGAACCCCGAACGGGATGATCTCTAGAGCCCCTTCAAACAGGAAAATTCCATGATGATGCTCAAATGGGAGAAGAAAACTTACAAGAGTGCTATAATTTTGTGAGTTCTATTTCTGTAAGAGTTACTAAATAAATATGTTAAATGAAAAATATTTTCTAAATCTGCTCTAGCCAGTGGGGACATAAGGCTCTTGGGGCTTATAGCAAGTTTTTGAAATGACTGTGCTGTTCACTGACTTTGGGGCAGGCTTCCAGCAGCCAGTGAGCTGAGACTGCACATCCTGGGCTGAGACTGGGGTTACATGGCTTTCTCGTGTGATCAGACCTGGCACACTCTTCCACCATAGGAAAAATAGCAATAGAATGCAAATCAAGCAGGCAAAGGCTTTCAAGGACGAAAGCAAAGACTCAGAACTGGCATATCCCAGTTTGTCCAAATACTGAAAAAAAGAAATAAAAAGAAAAAAGCCACACAGAAGGAATAAAAGGGGGCTAGTCATCACTATGAAACTTGGGCAGAGATACAGCTGCTGGGGGTTTGTACCCCTATAACTTCAGTATGGAACTCCAGAATCATTTGGGCTGTTTGAGGGGTGGCATATATTCTGGTGTCTGGATAGTACAAAGTTTTATTCATGCTTTATTTGATTTTTCAGATACTCATGTACATTGTTTACTATGTGCTCGGTATATCACTTAAAAAAATAACAGCACATTTAAAAATTCTCTATGCTTTTTGCTTCTCTATTGCAGTAATGTAAAGAAAGAAAGAAAAGGAAATTTATATAACTTTAGAGATGATTACATGATCATTGTCTGGAAAACATCACTTAAAATTAAATATAGAAGTAGAAAATGGAAAAGAATTAAATAAGCAGCTTTACTTTTCCAAAATTTCGGTTGTAAGAACTTGGACACATGGACCAAGACAGTCACATGGATTTTAAAGAAAAAGCCATCAAAGAACAAGGTGAAATGTAAATCTCTTCGAATTTATCAAAATATACTGGAAGTTTGGAAAGTGTCTATAACAATGAATTTTGGGCTTGTGGCTCTATGCTAGCAAACAATGATATTCTGGTGGAACACTTGAAAATGACAGGAATTCTAAGGTGTGTTCAGTGGAATCCTGGTCCTTGATTGGCCCTGGAATAAAGGTGTGGGAAACTGCATGAAGCATCTCCCTCTTGATGATTACAAAAGAAAGCCTGCTCAGCCTGCTTCACTCTCTATTTCTCACTAATATTTGATCATGGTTCCCCCTTTCCATGTGATACTGTTCCCTGGAACTTGCATTGTATGCTATGCGCTCAGAGAAAATCTGGATGATGTATTAATTTGTTATCCATAAATTTGACAAACAGGCCAATGGAATAAGCCTGCAATCCGCTTTGGCTATTCTCATCAACTATTTTTTTTTTAAGGTGGCTTTTTAGTATTTTAAAGTCTTTATTGAATTTGTTACAATATTGTTTCTGTTTTATGTTTTGGCTTTTCAGCTGCAAGGCATGTAGGATCTTAGTTTCCTGACCAGGAATCAAACCCACAGCTCCTGTACTGGAAGGCGAAGTCTTAGCCATTTCAGGGAAGTCCGTCTCATCAACTATTTTTACAGGAAGGACTTTATAGTCAAAACCTAAATGCTCTACAAACCACGTGGGTCTGAATAAAATTCCTTCTGGTGTTTTTGTTAATGTTCATGCAAATTGGCTAAGATAAAATTTATTGATTGCAAAAGACCCCTGGAGACTGCACAAACTTTGAGTGTTCGCAAACACAGCTGCATTACCACTCAGTGAGCAGGATGACAATATTTTTGAGTGACTGTTGGATGAACTATCACCATTAAACGAGCACAAGGGTGTCTGAGGGTGTCCTCATTGTTACTACCTGACAAGGTTCCTTATGTATCCTAGAAAAGGTTCAGATTGGAACAGAATCAGAAAGCAAACACTGTTAAAATGAAAGCCTCAAGAGTGGAAAACTTGAAGATGCTTCCAGTACTGGTATGTGGGGATTTTTTTTTGAAAGAGAGCCATGCTGTCTATTTTAAAGGCTATAGGTTTTGAACTCAACCTAAGTCTAGCTTGAGAATAATATTTATTGTTTTGGCTACCCTGCTTGGTGTGTGGGATCTTAGTTCTCAGACCAGTGATCCAACCTTCATCCTGGGAACTGGAAGGCAGAGTTCTAACCAATGGATAGCCAGGGATGTCCTGAGAATAATACTCTTTTATTTTCTATTGTATGTAGATAGTTGCTAATCAGAGAGAAAAAAATGGCCACTACGGTTTTCATTTTGTTTTTAAATCCTCATTGTTAACAAGACCAAAAAACACATATTTTCAAAGACATAAGATATTGCAGTTAAGAAAAAGATCTTTGCATTAAGAAGCAAATTTACCAAGTTACATTTGATTTTTCATTTTCCTTAGTTTCTGCAACCATAGCATTTTTTGTTAACCTTAGAAATGTGCATGCATGCTCAGTCATGTCCAACTCTTTGTGACCCCATGGACTGTAGCCTGCCAGGCTCCTCTGTAGATGGAATTTTCCAGTCAAGAATACTGAAGTGGGTTGCCGTTTCCTACTCTAACCCCTAAGCTTAGAAATATTGCCAGCTGAATTTATTTGAGGGCTTCCCAGGTAGCTCAGTGGTAAAGAATCTGCCTGCCAAGCAAGAAATGCTGCTTTGATCTCTGGATCAGCAAGATCTCCTGGTGAAGGAAATGGCTACCCACTATTTTTGGGTACTCCAGTCTGGGAGATTTCATGGACAGAAGAGCCTGGTGGGTACAGTCCATGGGGCTGCAAACAGTTGGACACAACTAGTGACTAAACAACTACAACAACAACAAATTTATTTGCACCTACAGATGGGTTGCTTTGCCTCCCACTTATGATAAAGGCAGGGTATGCAAAGATGCTGGTCTGGCACTATCCTATCCAAAGTTCCAGAAAGGGAGATCTGGGGGCATCATATGAACTTGGGCAATTTTAGGAGATGATGAGGGACAGGGAGGCCTGGTGTGCTGCAGTCCATTGGGTTGCAAAGATTTGTACATGACTGGGCAACTGAACAGCAACAACCAGGGCCCAGCACACCTAGCCTCTACAAGCCTGTTTCCCTCAGTGTACAAGGGGAGTAAGAAGAGCATTCACCTTGTGGCATTTGTTTGAAGTCCAATGCCCAGGCACACAGCAAATGCAAAAAACACCATATTGTGTGTGTGCTAAGTGACTTCAGTCATGTCCGACTCTTCGCAACCTATGGACAGTAGCCTGCCAGGGTCCTCTGTCCATAGGATTCCCCAAGCAAGCATACTGGAGCTGGTTACCATTTCCTCCTCCGACGGATCTCCCCAACCCAGGGATCGAAACTGAGTCTCTTATGTCTCCTGCATTAGCAGGCAGGTTCTTTACCACTTGTGCCACCTGAGAGGCTCCCCAAAACTACATTATTATATGCTTATCACTGGACTCTTAATAGTCCAACCACTCCGAATAAGCTGCTGCCTCTAGAACCTAATGTTCTCTCATCCTTCCTAGCCTCTGACTAGACTACTTTTCTCACTGGCAAGGTTCCTCCCAATGCAGAACCAACATGATCTGCCTTCTAAGCCTTACTCCTGGCCAGAATGAATTGCTCCCTCTCTGTTAATCTCATAGCACCTTTGTATGTGATTCTAATATACTATTATCAGAATATAATTAATTGGAGCCATGTCTGATTTTTTCTTCTTCCTCCAGGACCATGAGCAACTCAAGAGCAGAGACACATTTTACTCTTGAGTGCCTTGTGAGGCAAGTGATGTGTGTATGTTGAATGGATCAGGAAAGAGAGGAGAGGTCATTTGTGACATGGAGTTTCCTATTGCAAGGATTTGAGATTTACAGAATCTTTTTCTACATTTGCCCAAAGGAAGTCCAGGGGTTTTTTTTTGAATGAGCAATTTTATTTCTTTTTGCAGTGCAGCATTTTGGATCTTAGTTCTTTGACCAGGGATCGAAACTGTGCCCTCTGAAATGGAAGCATGGAGTCCCAGTGAGCAATTGTAGAAGTGATATTGTGTGTGCTAAGTCGCTTCAGTCATGTCTGACTCTTTGCCGCCCTATGGGCCATGGCCCATAGGATGGCCCATAGGCTCCTGTGTCCATAGGATTTTCCAGGTAAGAATACTGGAGTGGTTTGCCGTGTCCTTCTCCAGGGTGAAATGATATTAGCCTAGGCATTTGGTGTCTTACTTTCCTTTCACTCTGCACGGATTAGGTGTTTGTTTTATTGACTCTGCTTATGAGTATTATACGTTTTTAATCATAAGCCTCTCAGGCCATTTTGGGAGCTGGGAGATTGTGAATTAAATATATGCAAATAACATCTTCTAAAGTTTGGCCTTCAAAAACACTTACGTATTACTATCTGAGCAGAATTGACCCTGCTACTTAGAAGGATTTATTTATAGAATGCAAAGCTTCCAACTGTATTCTGAATCACCTTAATCCAATGTAGTTGGCTCCCATTCTGTGTTTACAGGGATATAGCTAAGATGTGGAAAAGAGCCTTCCTAGATGTGGTCCTTATAGCAGAAATATAGATGCTGGAACAAAGGGGAAAATAAGTGAGATCACTCATTCAGCATATATTTACTGAGTGCTTGTCATATATGTACTACTATTCTAGGTACCATAGGTACAGTAGGGAACAAGACCGACCTGGGGCACAAGGTGCCTGCAGCTTGGTGGGAGGAGACAGAAGTAAATGGGTAAGTAATAGACAAGATAATTTTAGGTAGCAGGAAGAAATAGGAAGAAATTAAAATAGGAACTGGTGGGGGAAGAGGAAGAAGATACTTTGGATAATATGGTCAGGAGAAGAGTTCTCTGAGAAAGGAAGACATGAGTTGAGAATTTAGAGACAAGAGAAAACCAGCATGTAAATAACTGGACACAGGACTGGCCAGAGTGGGGAAAGCATGTGCAAGAGTCCCAAGGCAGAAATAAGCAAGGCTGTTCACAAGCCCAGGTTTGAAAACCATTTGTAATTATTTGAATATTGGTTATTTTAGTTTATACTCAACACACATGGCAGATTTTTTGGTGAATAAAAAAACAGCACAGGGCACTCTGCTCAATATTCTGTAATAACCTAAAGGGAAAAGAATTTGAAAAAGAATAGACACATGTATATGTATAACTGAATCACTCTGCTGTACACCTGAAACTAACACAGCATGGTTAACCAACTATGTTCCAATATAAAGTAAAGAAAAAAATTTAAAAAGAATCACAAAATAAATGCAGACAGCAAGCCACCCTTCAGTGTTTAAGGAAAGGAAAATCTCCTTTGTTACCCTACATTTCTACCGACTACAGTCACAATCACCATTGTGAGCACACTTTGAGTTGCAATGTATTTTGCTAAAACTTAAAAAACTTTACAAGGTTTTTAACATAGTGATCTGTCACTGCTATTTGCTAAAAGGAAACAGCCCAGCCATGGTGTCTGGTCCAAGCCCTGGAGCATTTGATCCGAAAAAATTGCAAGTATTTTTAAGACTGGAGTATCTATTATTTTATGTGCCATAGTCAATAAAGTTCCTTTCTCCAGACATTCAGTGGAACAAATGAGAACCACTGGGGCTAGTTTGGATTCATCCCCCACTCCCTGACCTCTCACTGGACAGTGTTTCGGATTATTGAATCAGCCTTTGGATTAAAATTTCTTGAGTTCCTTATGCTTGAATGATTTATGTATCACATATATTAAGACCCTCATCCGGGGAGCATATTTGTTAGATTCAAATTTAGCATTTTTGGAGACGATGACAGAATTAAAACATTCTTCCTTTGAGGAAATGGATGAGAGAGAACAGCAAAAGTTGAAGGTGTGTCTCCATGTGACCTCATGCAACAGGAAAGCAAGAAGAAACTGAAGTTCAAAGAAGTTGCCTGGATTCTTACAGGTGCAGAAACCCCTGACTTTTTAAAACATGTGCAAGCTTTCCCTGTTCTTAGATAATGGCTATGGTTTCCTGTAAACTTTCTGGGGTTTGATCAAAAGATAAACAGCCCTGAGTGACTTCTATGGACTCTACTGTTTGATACCCCACTGGTAAAGAGAAAAGAGGTCAAAGACAGCTCATAATGCTGAAGTGTTTACACCATTAGAATAGTCTAATTAGGGCTCTCTGAGCTCCTGATCAAAGGAAATTTAGCATTTTCCTATAATAGCAACCTAAAATATTGCAGGAGATAGTAGTATAGAAAATTTTTGTTAGCCAGTGGTTTAGACTGAGGTTCTCCTTTCACAGGTAAAGGAAAATCTCAGGTGTGACTGGGGTCTGTTCCATTCACCTGCCTCATCCCATCTCCTCTCTCACTTTGGTTCCTCCTGATTATCCAGACCTGGGGCTCTGCGTTGCTATGCCCCCTTGGCTACCAGACCCTTGGGTTCACCCCACAGGGGCCCAGAGGCTGTGCTTTGTGACTTGCATGTTTCCGAACCCTCCCATCCTGATAGCAGGGACAGTTTTCTCAGCTGTTTTCCAATCTGCTTCTAAAAGCTCCTCTTTCCCTTGTGACTTGTTGCTTATAATCTGCTGTGGCTTTTATGATCTTTTAAACTCATTTTTTAAATTCAAAAATTAAAAATAATAGCCAATCTGGTTGGGTTAGGTGAGGGCTCCAATGTTTTTTTCGCTCCTCTAAATAATATGCATGGGTATTCTGACAAAGGTTTTTGCAGTTTGTATATACTTATGGATGGAGGAGCCTGGTAGGCTGCAGTCCATGGGGTCGAGAAGAGTTGGACGTGACTGAGCGACTTCACTTTCACTTTTCGCTTTCATGCATTGGAGAAAGAAATGGCAACCCACCCCAGTGTTCTTGCCTGGAGAATCCCAGGGACAGGGGAGCCTGGTGGGCTGCTGTCTATGGGGTCGCAAAGAGTCGGACTGAGGCGACTTAGCAGCAGCAGCAGCATTATTATTAGTTTGGGCTTCCCAGGTAGCATTAGTTGTAAAGAACCTGCCTGCCAATGCAGGAGATGTAAGAGATGAGGGTTCAATTCCTTGGTTGGGAAGATCCCCTGGAGAAGAGCATGGCAACACACTCCAGTATGCTTGCTTGGAGAATACCACGGACAGAAGAGCCTGGTGGGCTACAGACCACAGGGTCGCAAAGAGCCGGACATGACTGAAGCGACTCAGCACGCTTGCACATTATTAGTTTATCTCTTGGTTCTCAACTGTTCTAAAGAGTCAAGTAGCTGGATAGAGGAGTTTCCCATAGGAGAGTTATTATCCTGAACAAATCTGTTTTTCTTAGACTGAAATTATGAAGCTGTGAGTTCAGAGATTTCTTAAAAAGGTGGCTTCAGCAATACATGAACCGTGAACTTCCTGATGTTCAAGCTGGCTTTAGAAAAGGCAGAGGAACCAGAAATCAAATTGCCAACATCTGCTGGATCATGGAAAAAGCAAGAGAGTTCCAGAAAAACATCTATTTCTGCTTTATTGACTATGCCAAAGCCTTTGACTGTGTGGATCACAAGAAACGGTGGAAAATTCTGAAAGAGATGGGAATACCAGACCATCTGACCTGCCTCTTGAGAAATCTGTATGCAGGTCAGGAAGCAACAGTTAGAAGTGGACATGGAAAAACAGACTGGTTCCAAATAGGAAAAGGAGTATGAGAAGGCTGTATATTGTCATCCTGCTTATTTAACTTCTATGCAGAGTACATCATGAGAAACGCTGGACTGGAAGAAACACAAGCTGGAATCAAGATTGCCGCGAGAAATATCAAGAACCTCAGATATGCAGATGACACCACCCTTATGGCAGAAAGTGAAGAGGAACTAAAAGCCTCTTGATGAAAGTGAAAGAGGAGAGTGAAAAGGTTGGCTTAAAGCTCAACATTCAGAAAATGAAGATCATGGCATCCGGACCCATCACTCCATGGGAAATAGATGGGGAAACAGTGGAAACAGTGTCAGACTTTATTTTTTGGGGCTCCAAAATCACTGCAGATGGTGATTGCAGCCATGAAATTAAAGGACGCTTACTCCTTGGAAGAAAAGTTATGACCAACCTAGATAGCATATTCAAAAGCAGAGACATTATTTGCCGACTAAGGTCTGTCTAGTCAAGGCTATGGTTTTTCCAGTAGTCATGTATGGATGTGAGAGTTGGACTGTGAAGAAGGCTGAGTGCTGAAGAATTGATGCTTTTGAACTGTTGTGTTGGAGAAGACTCTTGAGAGTCCCTTGGACTGCAAGGAGATCCAACCAGTCCATTCTAAAGGAGATCAACCCGCAGATTTCTTTGGAAGGAATGATGCTAAAGCTGAATCTCCAGTACTTTGGCCACCTCATGCGAAGAGTTGACTCATTGGAAAAGACTCTGATGCTGGGAGGGATTGGGGGCAGGAGGAGAAGGGGACGACCGAGGATGAGATGGCTGGATGGCATCACTGACTCGATGGACATGACTCTGAGTGAACTCCTGAAGTTGGTGATGGACAGGGAGGCCTGGCATGCTGCGATTCATGGGGTTGCAAAGAGTTGGACACGACTGAGCGACTGAACTGAACTGAGGGTCTGCTGCTGCTGTTGCTAAGTCACTTCAGTCGTGTCCCACTCTGTGCAACCCTATAGACGGCAGCCCACCGGGCTCCCCCATCCCTGGGATTCTCCAGGCATGAACACTGGAGTGGGTTGCCATTTCCTTGTCCAATGCATGAAAGTGAAGAGTGAAAGTGAAGTCGCTCAGTCGTGTCTGACTCTTAGCGACCCCATGGACTGCAGCCTACCAGGCTCCTCCATCCATGTGAGTGTATATAATCTTCCTAAAGACATAACCTGGGTTAATAAAAGGAAATCAGGAATGTAATCAAGTGATTATGAGAATCCATTTCATAATTGGGTCATATTTCTGTTTAAATTGGAACAGGATCCTGGTCCCCTGCAATCATGCAAATATCTCAAGGAAGAGAAACACCTGAATATACAAAATCAGCCTTTTGTAGCGCATAATGAAGACCTTACTGGGGTTCTCTTGAAAGTAGCTTTGGATGGGCTGGTGAGAAGTGACTCAAGGTGAAATGCCACTTGTTTAGTTAGGGAAGGCAAACAGAGAGTCTACCATGTTCGTAAAGATGGAAGAGACTGGAGCACAGTTTGCTGATCATGTTTTTCCTACATTATTTACATGCCATGGGCTCCCACATCTGAAGGGTGAGTAACTGGAAGACATATGACTGTCCCCCCTTAAATATTGCACAAAGCTTCTACCAGAAACCACTGAAGAGAGTAGTGGTCTGAAAATGAGTAGAATTTCTGATGGACCTGGCACCACAAAGCAGGATTGGGGATCTGTTGTGAAATCCATCTTACTCAAGACATTTCTAAATATCTCAGTGAAGGGAGTCCAAATAGGGAGACTTCTGGAAATCAAACAGTAAGAGTCAGGACTTAAGTAATGTCTAATTGTTTGCCTCTGCACAGACAGTTATAGAGGCAGATAAATGCAAAACCGATCATCAAAAATATTACGTAAGAGAGGATTCAATTTAGTAATAATGAAGCAATTTGTTTTTTAGTGCCAGCATCTAGCACTCGCACACTCACAATGTTCTTATTTTACTGTAATTTAAAAATCCCCTGCAATGTGCAATACAAGCAGTGCTGAGCTAAGAACAGAGGTGTGAAACAGAGAGTACTCCTCATTAGATTAGCAGAGTCGTGTACATCCACGAAACCGAGATGCAAAAAGATTCCTGCTGAAGATGACTTTACACCTCTGAGAATATTTCCCTTATAACACAGTATATGCCAGATGTTTAACATCTCAGTTAATCGCACAGCACACTGAAAAATAGATTCTATTATCCTTGAAGTTAAATAACTTGTCCAAGGGGCATGAAAGCAACTGCAATTAGAATCTGGGTCTCACTGACTCCAGGGATGATGCTGCCTTCTTTGAGTATAACAAATAAAAAAAAGAGAGTTTTGTAGACCAGGTTTATACAGCACAAATTAAATGGAGCTCTGAAAATATTCAGTGGGAGCATCTATGCTCCTCATGTGAATAATATGGCAATTTTTTTCTGAGTTATCTATATTTCTTCAATTGGGTTGGGATGAATAGATCATTTCTAAATAAAACAGGAGAGCATAAAAAAAAAATGAAATGAATGGGCTCAATCCCAGTTGAAGCAAGAAGAGTGAAATACATTTCCCTGCTTGAAAGAAAACGATTCATCTATTTGAGGTTCTATAAATGCCCTCTTTTAGAAAGTCATACAGCTCTGTCTAGAAGGGCATTTTCCCTCGAAATGACGGGGGCTTTCATTTTGTGAAGGAATATCCTTTCATGCACTGACCCAAGTGAATAGTTTGCTCTGCAAACCAGAGAAGTTGGTATTGGTGATACAAAGGGGAGGCAGGATGGTAGAATCAGGAGGAGAAACCAGCCTTGCATTTTTGTTGTTGTTGTTTAAACATTTTTTCCCCCCAAAGATAAAAAGAGAGTAATAGTAACCATTGTGGGAAATAGCAGAGATTGTAAGCTGTTTGGCTCCACTGCAGGATTAAAGTGACTGGGTAGAATTTTACTTGAAGAACATTCAGTGTTGGGTGATGCAAAATAAAGAAGATAATTTATGCATGTTCCTTGACAACTAGGTTAGGAGGGATGGAATTTAAGGAACGGAGCTGAAATGATACTGAAAGTAAGTAGGTGCAGAGCGATCAGGGATGGTTGTTTAAGGGGCAGGAGAAAGTGGAGACATCACTTTCAAAATGGGACACTGACTATAAAGCCAAGAGTATTAAAAGAGGGGAGTGATTTCTGGAGGAAGAGTAGGGGATCAAAGGCCATGTTCACCCCAGGAGAGATTTGACTGTGATTCCATATGAAATATGGTCCTAGCGGCAACTGTTGGCCTGCCTCCAGAGAAATCCCAAAAGGGTATTGTGTATTTCCATGAAGTGATGCACAGCTTCAAAAACTCAGCTTGTTCAGAACAAAACTCAGTTTCACCTTCTAGAGACCCTCTTCCTCAGTCCCTGCATTATTCTTCTCTGCCTTCTTGCCTTCCTCACCTCTAAGGTTCAATCAATGACTAAATCTTATCATCTAGACTCTGAAGGCTGTCCACTTCTCCTCTTTATCACTGTTGTGGCCTAGTTAAGGTTTCCAACTCTTTTCACTTGGATAATGGCATGATCACCCTCTTGGCTCTGTCTCTAGTACTTTCTTTTTTTTTTTTTTAATATCTTTAATTCTTACATGCGTTCCCAAACATGAACCCCCTCCCACCTCCCTCCCCATAACATCTCTCTGGGTCATCCCCATGCACCAGCCCCAAGCATGCTGCATCCTGCGTCAGACATAGACTGGTGATTCAATTCTTACATGATAGTATACATGTTAGAATGCCATTCTCCCAAATCATCCCACCCTCTCCCTCTCCCTCTCCCTCTGAGTCCAAAAGTCCGTTATACACATCTGTGTCTCTTTCCCTGTCTTGCATACAGGGTCGTCATTGCCATCTTCCTAAATTCCATATATATGTGTTAGTATACTGTATTGGTGTTTTTCTTTCTGGCTTACTTCACTCTGTATAATGTTTAATTATTCTTCCCCATCAGAGAAAACCTTGAATAACTACATAATTCAGTCACAGTGTGAACATCAGACATTCCTGTGATCACATGTCTTGCCAAGAACGATTTATTTAAATCTTGAAACTTTTGAACTGTGGTGTTGGAGAAGACTCTTGAGAGTCCCTTGGACTGCAAGGAAAGCAAACCAGTCCATCCTAAAAGAAATCAGCCCTGAATATTCATTGGAAAGACTGATGCTGAAGCTGAAACTCCAATACTTTGGCCACCTGATGTGAAGAACTGACTCATTTGAAAAGACCCTGATGCTGGGAAAGATTGAAGGCAGGAGAAGGGGATGACAGCGGATGAGATGGTTGGATGGCATCACCAAGTTGATGGACATGAGTTTGAGTAAGCTCTGGAAGTTGGTGATGGACAGGGAAGCCTGGCATGTCACAGTCCATGGGATTGCAAAGAGTCGGACATGACTGAGTGACTGAACTGAATTATCAGAAATGATCTAATAAGGATCTCATACTGGTCCTCCTAGAATTTGAAGCGTTCCTGCCCCAATTTCTTTCTTTTTTTTTTTTTTTTTCGGTCATATTGTATGGCATGCAGGATCTTAGTTCCCCAACCATGGATCGAACCTGTGTTCTCTGAACTGGGAGCACAAGGTCTTAGCCATTGGACCACCAGGGAAGTTCTTCTGCCATTTTTTTAAGGACCAAAGTTGAAACAAGGATAACCCATATTCCACTGGAGAAATGTCTTAAAATCAGAGAAACAAGGGGTCTTACATGCAAGCAATGGACAGGCTAATTTTTAAGAAATGGAAACCAAAGTCCAGGGATGGCAACAGATTTTCAGGACAGATTGTGAAAGGCAGAGTCAAGATGTGCTTAAACTGAAGCAGGATCATCTATGACCCACTTCCCAGAGTAATGGAAATAAAAGCAAAAATAAACAAAGGGGATCTAATTAAACTAAAAGCTTTTGCACAATGAAGGAAACTATAAGCAAGGTGAAAAGACAGCCTTCAGAATGGGAGACAATAATAGCAAACAAAGCAACTGACAAAGAATTAATTTCAGAAATATACAAGCAGCTCCTGCAGCTCAATTCCAGAAAAATAAATGACCCAATCAAAAATGGGCCAAAGAACTAAACAGACATTTCTCCAAAGAAGACATACAGATGGCTAACAGACACATGGAAAGATGCTCAACATCACTCATTATCAGAGAAATGCAAATCAAAACCACAATGAGGTACTATCTCATGCCAGTCAGAATGGCTGCTATCCAGAAGTCTACAAACAATAAATGCTGGAGAGGGTGTGGAGAAAAGGGAACCCTCTTACACTGTTGGTGGGAATGCAAACTAGTACAGCCACTATGGAGAACAGTGTAGAGATTCCTTAAAAGACTGGAAATAGAACTGCCATATGACCCAGCAATCCCACTGCTGGGCATACACACTGAGGAAACCAGAATTGAAAGAGACACGTGTACCCCAATGTTCATCGCAGAACTGTTTACAATAGCGAGGACATGGAAGAAACCTAGATGTCCATCGGCAGATGAATGGATAAGAAAGCTGTGGTACATATATACAATGGAATATTACTCAGCTATTAAAAAGAATGCATTTTAATTAGTCACCTTGCTTATTTAACTTATATGCAGAGTATATCGTGAGAAATGCTGGGCTGGGAGAAGCACAAACTGGAATCAAGATTGCTGGGAGAAATATCAATAACCTCAGGTATGCAGATGACACCACCCTTATGGCAGAAAGTGAAGAGGAACTAAAAAGCCTCTTGATGAAAGTGAGTGGAGAGTGAAAAAGTTGGCTAAAAACTCAACATTCAGAAAACGAAGATCATGGCATCTGGTCCCATCACTTCATGGCAGATAGATGGGGAAACAGTGGAAACAGTGTCAGACTTTATTTTTTGGGGCTCCAAAATCACTGCAGATGGTGATTGCAGCCATAAAATTAAAAGATGCTTACTCCCTGAAAGGAAAGTTATGACCAACCTAGATAGCATATTCAAAAGCAGAGATATTACTTTGCCAACAAAAGTCCATCTAGTCAAGGCTATGGTTTTTCCAGTAGTCATGTATGGATGTGAGAGTTGGACTGTGAAGAAAGCTGAGCGCCGAAGAATTGATGCTTTTGAACTGTGGTGTTGGAGAAGACTCTTGAGGGTCCCTTGGACTGCAAGGAGATCCAACCAGTCCATTCTGAAGGAGATCAGCCCTGGGATTTCTTTTGGAAGGAATGATGCTAAAGCTGAAACTCCAATACTTTGGCCACCTGATGCGAAGAGTTGACTCATTGGAAAAGACTCTGATGCTGGGAGGGATTGGGGGCAGGAGGAGAAGGGGATGACAGGGGATGAGATGGCTGGATGGCATCACCAACTCAATGGACATGAGTTTGAATGAACTCTGGGAGTTGGTGATGGACAGGGAGGCCTGGCGTGCTGCGATTCATAGGGTTGCAAAGAGTCGGACACGACTGAGCAACTGAACTGAACTGACTGAATGAGGTGGATGAAACTGGAGCCTATTATACAGAGTGAAATAAGTCAGAAAGAAAAACACCAATACAGTATACTAACACATATATATGGAATTTAGAAAGATAGTAATGATGACCCTATATGCAAGACAGCAAAAGAGACACAGATGTAAATAGCAGTCTTTTGGACTCTGTGGGAGAAGGCGAAGGTGGGATGGTTTGAGAGGGTAACACTGAAACGTGTGTATTATCATATATGAAGCAGATCGTTGGTCCAGGTTCAATGCATGAGACAAGTGCTCAGGGCTGGTGCACTGGGATGACCCTAGGGGATGGGATGGGGAGGGAGGTGGGAGGGGGTTTCTGGATGGGGAACACATGTGCACCCGTGGCTGATTCATGTCAGTGTTTGGCAAAAACCGCTACACTACAATACTGTAAATAAGTAGTCTCCAATTAAAATAAGTAAATTAATTTAAAAAATGTGCTGTCTTCTGCCTCTCTGGGTTCATGCTCTTCCATGACTCACCATGGCACATCAGGCCATCAACATGAGCTGATCATTGCTCAAGTTTCAGGAAGGTTGTCTTGATCTGTAGATGGGTTGGGATGTGCCTGGGGGAAGCACAGGGTCAGGGAACCTGGGAAAAAGATCCAGAGCTCTTATAGAGAGTAGAAGTAACAGCTGAAACCTAGGGTGTGGCAGTAAGGACAGAGAGAAGGGAACAGACTTGAGAAAGAGAACATGACTTTGTACCCATAATTCCCTGTTGCTCAAAGATGTTTCTGGGACAGAGATTGTCTTGAAACACATTCTCATCATTAGGAGAAGTGACTGTCTTCCAAGGTATAGTGAATAAGCCACTCATGAGGTGCCAGCAACCCTGGGTCAGAGGATGGACTCCCAAACTCGTTTGCATCATTGGACCAATGAGTGAAACAAAATATCTTGAGGGACTCAGATTGCTTAAGTGATGTATTGCTGCCAGAAATTAGCAAGAGGGAGAAGGAAGCACTCGAGGAGAGGAAAGGCCCTCTCCTAAATCAACTCTTCTCAGAGGCAATAACTTTTCATGGATGTAATAGAGGTTAGAACATTAACTCATGTTCTAAGTTAATTAGGTTTTTGTGTCTTTGCTTGTTTGTGTTTTACAAATCTTCACCTTTCTACCAAGCTTTCCTCCCAAGTCTACCCCTAATTCCTTGGGGAACTCTGAGATCTCACCTGTATCTTTAGGTCCTGAAGCCATCTTTGGACACATGTGACAAAGCAAGTGTATTTAAATCTTGCCTCAAGGTTCATGTTGCATGGCGGAGACAGAGAACCGATTACTGTCATTTGAACCATAAATTGAACTTATTAAACTAAGCTTTGAAAATCTCTCGTTGCCTGGCTGAATTTTGGAGACATGGACCCACAAAGAGAATCCTCAAATTGATCTCTTAAGTTTGGCAAACATTTAAACTTACTAGTAAAATTATATATTTATATATAATTAAATATGTAAGTACACATATATTTATATACAAGGTATAAGTATACAGGTATTTATATAATTATAAATATAAGTATATATCTAAATAATAAATATACTAAATATTAAGCTATACTAATGTTAAAGTATGGTTTTCCAGATGGCGCTAGTGGCAAAGAATCTGTGTGCCAATGCAGGAGATGTAAGAGGTGCGGGTCAATCCCTGGTTCAGGAAGATCCCCTGGAGGAGGAAATGGCAACGCACTCTAGTATTCTTGCCTGGAAAATTCCATGGACTAGAATACTATTTTAGTATTCAGTATCGAGCTTCCCTGGTAGCTCAGTCGATAAAGAGTCTGCCTGCAGTGCAGGAGACCTAGGTTCGATCCCTGGGTCAGGAAGATCCCCAGGAGAAGGAAACGGCAAACCACTTCAGTATCCTTGCCTAGAAAATCCCATGGATAGAGAAGCCTGGTGGGCTGCAGTCCATGGGATCACAAAGAGTCGATAAACAAAATATTATTAAAATAAAATTAAAAAAACACTAAAAATAAATTAAAAGCTAGGTTCATTATAGATAATCATATATTTACAGCATCATTTTGAGGTCTGTACATGTATTCTAGGCACTAGAGGCTCCTAGCACTATAATTGGGGCTATTTTAAATAGCAAATAAAATTAAGGAGATCATAAGTTTAGAATTGGAAAAGTCCTTAGAGATCATCTCTATTTACTGGGCATATGTGGTCTTAAGAATGCTTCTTAAACACTACAGGTCTTACTTTTTAAATACGTGAAATGAGAGAGCTTGAGAATGTCAGCCAGGTAAAAAGGCCTGAGATCAAGGCCTTCAGCAGAAAGCTTAATACTGAGATGGTGACAGGACAGGCACTGAAACACCCTGGAGACTCTTAAGACTGAGCAGTGTTCACCATCCACAGCTCACTAGGCAAGGTGCTCCACATCTCGGTGCCTCCCCCTGTGGATTCTTGACCACCGACTCTTCCAATGCCTTAATCCACTTGTTTGTTTTAACACTTAGTTTTAGCCTTTGCTACTATATCTCATGTGGGCTTCTTCAGTGGCTCAGAGGTAAAGAATCTGCCTGCAACGCAGGAGATGTGGGTTCGATCCCTGGGTCTGGAAGATGCCAGGGAGGAGAGCATGGCAACCCATTCCAGTATTCTTGCCTGGAGAATCCCACGGACAGAGGAGCCTGGTAGACGACAGTCCACGGGGTCACAAAGAGTTAGACATGACTGAAGTAACTTAGCACGCATGCACGCACTACATCTCATGTAAGGTTCAGGTACTAGGCAGACAGGAGAAAAAGACAGTTTCAGTCCCAAACCATGTATCTATTCATCTGCCAAACTAAGGCAGGCATCCAACAGCGCCCCATTCTATAGAACACACCACTGAATGGATTAATAGTGGAGGGCTTCTGTGATGAGTGTATGTGTGTGTTAGTCCCTCAGTTGTGCCCGACTCTTTGCGATCCCATGGACTGCAGGCTTCTCTATCCATGGGATTTTCTAGGCAAGGATACTGAAGTGGTTTGCCATTTCCCTCGCCAGGGGATCTTCCTGAGCCAGGGATTGAACCTAGGTCTCCTGCACTGCAGGCAGACTCTTTACCAACTGAGCTACCAGGGAAGCCTGGTTTCTATGATACTATATAGCAAATTAATCAATTTACAGTATATTTAATAAGAGGATCGAGTTAATAACACAAGCTACAGTTAGTGAGGGCATACAGCAGTAAACATGCTAAGTGGGCTTTTTTTTTTTTTTCTCCTTCAAATGAAAAAGCCTTAAGAGAGAGGTATTATTTTAGTTTCATTTTACAGATGAGGAAACTGAGGCTCAGAGAGTTTAACTAGCCTGCTCCGAGGTCACACAACTAGTGAGCGGCAGAGTAGAATTTAAATTCAGAGTAGTCATGATGATGTCCTACTGCCAACCTGAAAAGGAGGTAGACATAGAGTCTGAGGTCAGAGAAAAGTAGCTATGAAATATTCCCCCTCCCAATAAATTACTCTCTCTGCCAAAAGGAGCTTTCCTACACTGTTGGTGGGAATATCAGTTCGAGCAGCCACTATAGAAAACTGTATGGAGGGTCCTCAAAAACTAAATAGAGTTACCATTTGAGCCAGCAATCCAAATCCTGGGCATATATCCTGACAAAGAGCCAATTTATCTCACCATCTCGGTAAAGCTCAAGGTGAGGACTAAGCAAGAGGCCAAGCAGAAGAAGCACCATTTGGCTAGCTCATGGGGGAGTCCCATTGGGAGGTCCCAGAGGCTGGAAGGGATGGGGCAGGGCTCCAAGGGCATCAAACACTTGAGGGGCATGGCCTAAATGAAGGTTGAATTTCCTCACCCTCCTGCTCATCACCTGAGTAAGGGCTGGAGAGTAAATGAAAATAGCCATCCTCTGGAGAAAAATATTTATTCATTTAGTGGCTGAAACAAAATGCCATCTCTGTTGTGATAACAAAAGATTTCAAGTGCCTTACTGTCGTTTCTCAATACACTCGTGGTCTGACTCCTGGGTCATAGGGTGCAACAGTCCATGTAATCCCCTGAATGGAAAAAAATTAGGCTCCAAGTACCAAATGGACACTCATGACATAATATCAGGTAAAACAAGCATATTCTTCCTTCCCCCCACCTTCCCAAACCTCCCCAAATGTTAGAGAAATAGGGAGAAATTCCAGTCATTTCTCATTACTGTGAAGGTCAGCCTGGCTGGGAAAATTGTTTCTGCTTTACAATTCCCCAAACTGTAGAAAGCAGTTAGACTTCTGGACAAAAACTAATGTTGCATTCAAAGGGAAAAGAGGCTGAGACGGCATTGCTGCAGTAATAAGAGAATTTTTTACTCTTTCCACTTCCCCGTGAACCTAATCAACTGTGACATGAGAAAATATACTGGGCTCACCCAGCCAGAATCAGAGTGCCACCTGAAAATGTCCTCAATATTCCACTGTTTGGGACTTTACAATGATCCTTCCGACATCAATTTTGTGCATGTACATCAAAATGCCATTAGAAATGCCTACCCGTTGCTCTGTTCACAGGCCTGCCCTGGGCCTCCGATCCCAGTCTCCCAGTCAGGAAGCCCGGGATGGGCCAATGGTTTCTTTTACTCATCTGAAAGCATTTGCTTAGATGAAAAGTTGTGTTGGGGGAAACAGGAGCTCTAAAGATCTCTATGCTGACCTCTCCCTCAAAGCACTCTCGAGGTTCATTATGTGGGGACCTGAATTTGAGGGGATTAAGAATCTGCCTTGAGACTTCCCTGGTGGTCCAGTGGTTAAGATTCTGAGATTCTACTGCAGAGGGCACGGGTTTGATCCCTTGTCAGGGAACCCAGATGCTGCAAGCCTCTCAGCACAGCTGAAAGAAAGAAAGAAAGTCTCCAGCCACTGACACTTAAAAAAAAAAAAAAGCCTTAAACTGTTAATGAGGATTCGTTGGTTTATTGAGTTCGGAGGCTTTCTCCCAGACTTAGATTGTTGGTCAGCATCCCCCAGGGGACTGGAGTTCAGAAAAAAGCAAACCTGAATGAGTGATGCACAGAAGCCTTTGACTAATCCGAGCAGCTGATTAATTCTAGCAGACTATTCCTGAATAATCCTAGCAGCTGTCACTCACATGGTTGCTATAGAGCGCATGTAGGTGGAGGGGCACACAGATCACTCTTCACTCTGCTTCCTGTCACATGTGTGTTTTCTGGGTTCATCCACAGACACATCAACATGCAAAAATGATGTGCAGCGGTTTTTGACAAGTGCCTGGCATGTGTAATGAAATTCTTGACGACACTTATATTACTTTTCAGTTTCGTAAAGTTGAACAAATCTGATGTGAATCTTCACAGGTGGCATTATCTTTTCCCTTTGCCCTAATATTTACAGGAAATATTACAAGTGTTTGACATATAAATCCAGCATTTGACTGACTTTAATAACCATGTGATCAATAAGAAGTGATATTTTTATAGTCCAAGTTCAATATTTAAAGGGTCACGGGTGGTGAGTCTTCATCAAAGCAATAAGGCTAGATTTCTTTTTTCAGAATCTCTTCTTTTCTAAAAAAAAAAAAACTCTTTTGAGTGAGTACAACTAAGAGTTAAGATCTATAAGAAGTTGGCCACATTACAAAAGATGTGGGCATTACAGGGGTACAGACACTTTTGCTTTCTCAACGACTTGATTTTTGGATACTAAGAAATTCAACATGATGAACATCAATAGAAACTAGATAGAAAATCAATGAATGTAAATCTGGGAGCTTATTCTTTATTCAATAAGAACACCAATTCCCAGCCTCTTTGTAAAATTATTGCTTCTCCAGTAAACTCACAGTTAGCTCAGACTGGGTAGTCAGGTCTCCGTCTCCTGTGTGCTGGGTTCTAGAATAATTCCTGAAGGTAAGCACCAAAATTTTCCCCCATTGCCCCATTCTCCCCCATTCCATACTCTTCCTAAGCTGATGGGTATTCAGAGTGCAATAAACACTAATAATCTTGAGGGTTGGGCTACAACATATGACCACGACTCTTGGTGCTTAGAGTACAAGAGCATGTTTGAGTTGTTGGTAAGATTGGTCAGTCTCAGAGGTCAGCACATCATATTTCTAGTAGCACTCTCAACCTGTAGAAACCACTCAGTCTCCTGGCATCAGAAGGATTTATTTCCCATTTTCTTTGGGCTTCTCTCTTCTTTCCTCTAATCTCATCAGCATCATACCAGCATCACATCTACTGATAATATAACACTCACCATATATATCAGACATTTTTCTAAGAGCTTTGCAGATACCAATTTAATTTCCATGGGAAACTTATGAGGTTTATACTTTTATTTGCATTTTAAAAGAAGCAAACTGAAGCACAAAGGGTTAAACAATAGGCCTACAATCATGCAGCTACTAAGTGAGAGAGTCAAAATTCCAACCCAGGCAGGCAGGCAGGCAGGCTTCAGTTTCCTCTCTCAACTGTATAATATACTGAGTCTTATTATCTTTATTTAAGGGGATTACCATCATTATTATCATTAAAATATTATCCTATAGCCAGGTTTGGCAGACTACTTCTCATGGGCCAAATCTGGTCCACAGCTTGTTTTTTTTTTTTTTTTTTACAGCCCACCAGCTAATACGGTTTTTACAGATGAATATTTGTACTTGCTTTGATGATGACAATGACTAATTTTGAATTTTAATAAAGTGAAACGTTATCCTCCTTGATGGCTAATTTTATGTGTCAACTTGACTAGGCCAAGGGGTGCCCAGATATTTGGTCAAACATTATTCTGGATATTTCCATAACAGGGAATTCTCTTGCCTGTAAATCTTTGAATTCAAATTGGATGGAAATCAGCTCTGCAGACTTTAGACTTCTCAGCCTCCATAACCACGAGTCAATTCCTTATAATAAATAATAAATCTCTCATTTTTCTCTTTGCATTGACCCTTGAACAACACAATGTGGAGGTTGGCAGTTGAAAATCCACTTATCAATTCCCTGTTTCCTTGGTTCTGTATCTGTGCATTCAGACAACCATGGATTGTGTAGTACTGTGTTTATGCATTCATATATTTATTGAAAAAAATCTATGCCTCAGTGGGCCTGTGAAATTCAAACCTATGTTCTTCAAGGGTTAGCTGTACATATGTAATATATACATATACGTATATCTATGTATCTATCTCTCTAATCTCCACATATGTACGTGCATTAAAAGTGCTGGTTCTGTTTCTCTCCAAAACCCAGACTAACACACTCCCCTTATCAAGAAAAGAATTCTATTCTCCTCATTAGTAACTTTAATTTAATAAAAATTTCTACTCAGTTACTATTAATATACTTCAAACTTCATCAATAAGGGATTTATGGAAGTTTGTTCTCTCTTGTTACATAAGTACATAAAGAATATTCTACATGCGGTCTCAACCCACAAAGCCCTAATTATTCACTATTTGACTCTTTACAAAAGATGTTTCCCAACTCCTGCACTATGGCGATGAGCCTGTGGTTGAATCTGAACTACCTAGTTAGTTTGACTGATTGTCCATCTTGATTGAGTGTTTGGCAGAATTATCAGTGGAATCATGTGATAGAGTAACCATAGTATATCCAATACAGTTCTCCCTTGGCTGGTGTTGGGCAAGGTCAGAGCTGGCTTAAGGGGAAAATCTATAGGAGATGTGAAAACTGGTGAACTGGCTCTGAGCAGAACAGTGAGGGCTTGTAATGCTCTGGGTTTCTCCTAGAATGAATTTTAAGAACCACTTCTTAGAGTCTGGCTTCTTTTGCCCCGATAAACTCAGGAACATCCTGGATCCTAAAGACTTCATGGGTAGGAAAAGTCTTTTTACCCCTGAACAGGTCCATACTCTGGAGAACTGTACCCCTTTGACCTTTAGGAAATTCATGTCTTTTATGAGAAAGGGACAGCATTGTTCAGGGCTCCTCTGAAAGGAAAAAAACAAAAAAAACAAAAACAAAACTAGAACCAATAGGATAAGGAATTGATTTATGTGAATACAGAGGCTGGCAAGTCCAAAGTTTGCAGGGTGGGCTGGCAGGCTGGTGATCTAGGGTGGGCTTGAACAGCTGATGTGGAAGTTCAAGTCTGAAGGCAGTTTGCTGTAGAATTCTCTCTTGTTCAAGGAAGGTCAGCTTTCTGTTCCATTCGGACCTTCAGCTGATTGAATGTAGCCCACCTACATTATGGAGGGTAAACTGCTTTACTCAAAGTCCACTGATTTACATGTAAATCTCATCCCCAAACATCCACATAGAAACATGCAGAATAATGTTTGAATACATCTGAGCATCATGGTGCAGTCTAACTGACACATAAAATCATCCATCTCAGGGAATAATTTAGATGGCAGGGGACCCAGTGGGGAGTGGGCAAGGGGCAGTGGTATCATTTGCAGCAAAACAGAAATCATCTAAGTGAATAACTTCTACTGATGTTCCAATATCCAAGCCACACACTTACTATGTCTTCCTCTGGATCTTCTTACCCTCATAGATTCTATTAGAACTTTAGAGCCCTGTTCAAGTTCTACCACCTCCAGGAAGTCCTCCTGGACATTCCAGTCCTCAGCAGGCTCCTCTTTGGGTCTCTGAGAGCACTTGCTGTCTGCCCAAACAGTTGGATTCTTCATTATGTTTTCTTATATTGAATGTAAGTCCTGCCTTCTGGGAACATCCTTATGATTGATACCAACATAATGACCCAAAGCCATCAGGAAGTTGCAATTATGTTCCCTTTCACATGCACTGGGCAATTCACACCCCTGTGACTGTCAAACTCAACCATTTGTCAAATCTTTGAAATACTTACTTTACTAGGATCTTGGAGGATAATATGAGATAATGTTTGTAAAAGTACTCTGTCAACCACAAAGTATGATACAAAAAGAAGAATTTTATTATGATGATATTCTGTTTAAGAAGGCAGGAGATGGGAGTAAAATGCTTTTAAATGATTTACATTTTACAAGTTTTATAGTTCTACTCTAAAAGCTTTAACCCTTCACTCTTCTGGGAAAATTCAGCTATCAAGAGGTACTTATTTTTTTGAGGGTACAAGGGTTAACAATGGATAGCCAAGATTTCCCTGTGCTAGGGACTTCCCTGGTGGCCCAGTGGCTAAGACTCCATGCTCCCAATGTAGGGGGCCTTGGTTCGCTCCTGGGTTCCTGGAAGGACACTAGATCCCACATGCTGCAACTAAGACCTGTCACAGGCACATAAAAAAAAAAAAACACGTTAAAAAAAGATTTTCCTGTGCTATCCTGATATTCTTTTATTCTGTGTTTTTGAAAGTACATGCTTTCTCAGATTTTAAAATTACATTTATTTGCATGGCATGGATGTCTATTAGATAAATAGCTTACCAGCTGCATTATATATTCAAATATTTAAAATTAAGGATTCAAATTTCGTTGTATCAGGATTTTCTAATTCATCAGCCTTATAAAATAAATTGAGTGACTAGAACCTGAAAGCCTCCTTGTGATTCCCAAAATGTTGCCCCTCTCCTAGTCTCCATTTCTATCTTTGGGGGTGAAGATTAGCCCTCAAACTTCTTACTTCTGGAAAAAACCCCCACCTCTCTGCCCCTGGGTTTTCAAAGCTCCCACCATCATCTACCTAGGAAGTCACCAGGAGTAAGCCATCCTATATCCTTATTTGTTTCAGTTACCCAGGAAACCCAAGAATCCCAGCTAGTCCTCATCATCTGGACAATCTCCTCATATGGCACTGCAGAGCCCATATCTCTCACCTTTTCTGTTTCTGAGACCCTTTCTTCCACTTCATCAGCCAAATTGTCTATCTCCTCAATGTCTTCTTGGAATGTTCTGTGAGGTTTTTTGCACTAACAGACATCCAGCTTTCCCCTAAGGACACTGCTTCTCTGAAGATCTCGTATGTGGTGGCTGTTATTTTGCCACCCCTGGGCTTGGAGGTGGGTGGTGTCAGGCCACTCTGCCTCCCATCTCCTTGAAAACCCCAGCTTTGAAGCTCATGCCTTGACTGTCCAACTTGCTACTCTTTATTTTAATAATCTATAGATCTTTAAGTCACCCTACCTAAAAAAGCCTCTTGATGAAAGTGAAAGAGGAGAGTGAAAAAGTTGGCTTATAGCTCAACATTCAGAAAATGAAGATCATGGCATCTGGTCCCATCACTTCATGGCAAATAGATGGAGAAACAGTAGAAACAGTGTCAGACTTTATTTTTGGGGGGCTCCAAAATCAATGCAGATGGTGACTGCAGCCATGAAATCAAAAGACGCTTACTCCTTGGAAGGAAAGTTATGCCCAACCTAGACAGCATATTCAAAAGCAGGGACATCACTTTGCCAACAAAGGTCCGTCTAGTCAAGGCTATGCTTTTTCCAGTGGTCATGTATGGATGTGAGAGTTGGACTGTGAAGAAAGCTGAGTGCTGAAGAATTGATGCTCTTGAACTGTGGTGTTGGAGGAGACTCTTGAGAGTTCCTTGGACTGCAAGGAGATCCAACCAGTCCATTCTGAAGGAGATCAGCCCTGAGATTTCTTTGGAAGGAATGATGCTAAAGCTGAAACTCCAATACTTTGGCCACCTCATGCGAAGAGTTGACTCACTGGAAAAGACTATGATGCTGTGAGGGACTGGGGGCAGGAGGAGAAGGGGACGACAGAGGATGAGATGGCTGGATGGCATCACTGACTCAATGGACGTGAGTCTGAGTGAACTCTGGGAGTTGGTGATGAACAGGGAGGCCTGGCATGTTGTCATTCATGGGGTCACTGAGCGACTGAACTGAACTGAACTGAACTGACCTCAATCCTAAAAACTATTGTTCCTGGACCTTAGTTACACTTTATGGAATTAAAACTGCATCTGTGTTGTGTGTGTGTGGGGTATAATTTTTATATCTTCTGATACCCTGGCCTCATAGTGTTTGACTTACTCTCCTCTAATGAGCATATTCTTTTTCTGAAGGTCATACTCTATAATTGTCAACAACAGCAACTTTTCCATCATCTCAATAACAAGCTTCTCATTTCTAGCTTCTCTCTCGTATGTGTCTAGTATTGCAAACTTCAATAGCTCTTTAATCTTCCTGAAATCTAGAATCCATGAATCTTATCACTGTTCTACTACCCCTTACCTCCCCAATTTGAGTCCTTCCTTCTTCATGGAGCTTAGATTTCATAATCCAACTCTCTACCTACTCTGTGCTGGTACCCCCAGAGCTGAACCTGATTGGAGAAAACCTCACAACTGGCTGGCCTCACTTAAATACAAAACTATGAACCTCAAGTAGACAGACCCTAGGTACCACCTAGCGACCGTATGACATTTTCCCATCAGATCACTCTACCACTCCCTAAAAGGACTGTTTTCTATCTTTTTGTTTCTATTCAACCCTCCAGCACCTGCCTTCCCATTCTTATTCTCAGCTGTTGCTCTTGATCTTTCAGTTTAGTCAGTTCAGTTCAGTCACTCAGTCGGGTCCGACTCTTTGTGACCTCATGGACTTCAGCATGCCAGGCTTCCCTATCTATCACTAACTCCCAGAGCTTGCTCAAACTCATGTCCATTGAGTCGGTGATGCCATCCAACCCTCTTATCCTCTGTTGCCCTCTTCTTCTCCTGCTTTCCAATCTTTCCTAGCATCAGAGTCTTTTCCAATGAGTTAATTCTTCACATTAGGTGGCTAAAGTATTGGAGCTTCAGATTCAGCATCAGTCCTTTCAATGAATATTCAGGACTGACTTCCTTTAGGATGGACTGATTTGATCTCCTTGCTGTTCAAGGGACTCTCAAGAGTATTTTCCAAAACCACAGTAAAAAAGCATCAATTCTTCAGCGCTCAGCTTTCTTTGTGGTCCAACTCTCACATCCATCCATACATGACCACTGGAAAAACCATAGCTTTGACTAGATGCACCTCTGTCAGTTAAGTAGTATCTCTGCTTTTTATTATGCTGTCTAGGTTTGTTATAGCTTTTCTTACTTCACTGAGAAAAAAAAAGAATCAATCAGGAGAGAACTTGGACACTTTCTCATTCCTGCATAGACCCACCCAGAGTATCTACGTCTGTGTTTTACCTACCTGTCTTTTGTCTCTAAGAGTGAGCATGCTAAGCTCCTTTCCAAAGACCCCACAAATGCTTCTGATTTTGCTCTTCTAAGCAGTCATGCCCAGAAAAGAGGGGCTTGCCAAAGAGGATCCTGGTAAACTTGTTCTTCAACCCATATATGCATTAGAATCAATGTTTTCACTTCTTCTCCCCACTTCCCTTCTCCCCAGAAAGTTATTGGCTTTCAATAGAAAATATAAGGGCATTGTCCAAGTGTATGCTCTCTAAATTTTGGTCTAGACTGGAAACTTCAAGTTATATTGGTTGGCCAAAAAGTTTGTTTGTTTTTTTTTCCATATTATTTTATGGAAAAACCTGAAAAAACTCTTCAGCTAACCCAATATTTTAGTGGAATGTGTGTTTTGAGCAACTTAAAAGATTTCTTCCTGGAGAAGGAAATGGCAGCCTATTCCAGCATTTTTGCCCTGGTGAATCCCATGGACAAAGGAGCCTGGCAGACTACAGTTCATGGGATCACAAAGAATCAGACAAAACTGAGTGACTGAGCACAAAGATAAGATTATAATTTTGTTTGGATTTACTTTAAATAGCAGCTCCATATTGCTAGACAAGGGAAAGCAAAAAACTGCTGAAGATACTTAGGCTGAGTGAACCGAGTTCCAGTCTCAGACCTCGTCACTAGGTGTTGGCAACAAAAGGGAATCTTGTCACTTGTCCTCTGTGGACAGGTGCTCTGTCCACTGGCAGCATGTGAAGGACATGCTGTCTCCAGGTTGCAGGCTCTTCCTTATTCTGTGACCCTTGGTCCTTTTTTTAAAAAAAAAAAATTATTGGAATATAGACATTTTACAAAGTTGTGTTAGTTTCTATCACATAGCAAAGTGAGTCAGCTCTATGTATACCTATTTCTCCTCTTTTCTTGGATTTCCTTCCCATTAAGTCACCACAGAGCATTAAGTAGAGTTCCTTGTGCTATACAGCATGTTCTCGTTAGTTATCTATTTTATATATAGTAGTATATATGTGTGGAGAAGGAAATGGCAACCCACTCCAGTGTTCTTGCCTGGAGAATCCCAGGGACAGGGGAGCCTGGTGGGCTGCCGTCTATGGGGTTGCACAGAGTCGGACATGACTGAAGCGACTTAGCAGCAGCAGCAGCAGCAGCAGCAGCAGCAGCAGCAGCAGCAGCAGCAGCAGCAGCAGCAGCAGCAGTGTATATATGGGCTTCCCAGGTGGCGCTAGTGGTAAGAACCTGCCTGCCAATGCAGGAGACATAAGATGTGGCTTTGATCCCTGGGTCAGGAAGATCCCATGCAGGAGGGCATGACAACTTACTCCCGTACCCTTGCCATGGACAGAGGAGCCTGGCCAGCTACAGCCCATTGGGCTGTAAGGAGTTGGACATGACTGAAGCCACATAGTATGCAATATATATATGTCGATCCAATCTCTCAATTCCTCCCACTCCGCTACCCTTGGTATCCATATATGTGTTCTCTATGTCTATGTCTCTATTTCTGCTTTGTAAATAAGATTGTCTATAGCATTTTTTTTTCAGATTCCAGATACATGCATTAATATACAACACTTGTTTTTCTCTTTCTGACTTACTTCACTATGTATGACAGTCTCTAGGTCCCTCCATGTCTCTACCAATGACCTAATTTTGTTCCTTTCTATGGCCGAGTAATATTGCACTGTATACATGTACCATATCTTCTTTATCCATTCCTCTGTTGATGGACATTTAGGCTGCTTCCATGTCCTGGCTATTGTAAATAGTGCTGCGATGAACACTGGGGTGTATACATATTTTTTGAATTATGATTTTCTCTGGGTATATGCCCAGTAGTGGGATTGCTGGGTCACATGGTAGCACTATTTTTAGTTTTTAAAGGAACTTCCATATTGTTTTCCATAGTGGCCGTAACAATTTACATTCCCACCAACAGTGCAAGAGGGTTAGTGCAAATAACTTCAGGTCTTCCCTAAAACCAGAGCTCAAACAACTGTGGGTGTTCTTTCTTCAGACCCTAGAGCTTACAATTTCCCATGACCTTATCAAACCATGTGAGTGGTGTTAAATTGGTAGAGAAACACATCTTTTTGCGCTGTTTCCTGGTTTCCAGAATAAGTTACATAAAAAGGGAAAGAACAAACTTCATAATGTTTTTTGAACTGTCATTGGAAGATGTTTTCCACCATCTTCAGAAAATAGGTACATGTTACCAGGTGGTTCAGAGGTTAAAGCGTCTGCTTCCAACGTGGGAGACTGGGTTCGATCCCTGGGTCAGGAAGAGCGCCTGGAGAAGGAAATGGCACCCCACTCCAGTGTTCTTGCCTGGAGAATCCCATGGATGGAGGAGCCTGGTAGGCTACAGTCCACGGGGTCCCAAAGAATCGGACATGACTGAGCTACTTCACTTTCACTTTCACTACCACATTAGGAAGAAAATAAGTTAAATAAAAATTTTCAGCAGTGAGCCTGGAGGCTATCATCTTGTCACTCAGTAATCTGCTTCTGAAAAATCCCCAAATGCACTGTAGTAGGTCTGCAAGCTTTCAACTTTCTGGATCACATACCGTACACAGTACACCCAAAAGAAACAGTCAAACTGACAGACTCTAATTTAGAAATGGAAAAGTGAATCTTCTATTGTTTTTGAAGGTAAAAAGTGACAATCTTGCCTCTTCTCTTGAAAACTTACCTATAATTATGCTCTGTGAAAACAACCTACTTGCGGCACACAACATTGGAGTTTTGAAAACTACTGTTGATTAATTCATTCCTATTTTTCATCAGTAGGTCAAGGAGTCTGCTTTTTAGAGCTCACACCCACAGTTATGCAGCAAATTTTGCTTCATAAGACAAATCAGAGCTGAACATAGGGAAATCAGCACATGCAAACAGTAAGTTTTACAGTGAGGGCTTCCTCAGGTTAAAATCTTTGGATTCTCTGAGGGGTGTTTGTTTTATTGAATTTCTAAGTTCTCTCTGGTCAAGAGAAAAATCCAGACTCTCTCTACCCCTCAGACTCCTCTTACATTTCAGAAATACTGATGGGTCAGATTTGGTCAGGCTCTTGTGCTTAAGTGGAATGCAGACTTGGATACCTTAGCAGGGTCTCCAAAGGCAACATTGCGGTCATGAGAATGGACCTGTGAGTGGCTACTGAACTCAACCAGCAGAGAGTGAGAAAGGAAAAGAACTGAGATTCACTGGTGACTTTTACGTCCTAGGTGCTGAAAGGTGCTTTATCTATCTAATCAAATAAGTCTCATATAAGACAAACGGGCACACCACATAATATTTTATAGTTGCAGAAAGTCTCAGAATGTTAATATGTGATTTCAGTTTCTTTTTTCTATTTTATGGAGGGACACTTTTACTTTTTATTTTATGAACTTATCTATTTTTTGGCCTCACCACAAAGGATCTTAGTTCCAGGATCAGGGATCGAACCTGTGCCCCTTGCAGTGGAAGGGTGGACTCTTAACCACTGGGCTGCCCAGGAAATCTCTTTTCTCTTTCTACTTTAAACCATATGCCTTAAGTTTACAGAAATTGTTTACATTTGATGCTTCTTTTTTATTTGTTTTAATAACTGTGTGTGACTTGTACCTCATCTTTCTCTATAAGAATACATTCAGTATACAGGTATACTTTGTTTCATTATGTGCTGCTGATATTGTTTTTTTTGTTTTTTTTTAAACAAACTGAAGGTTTGTGGCAATGCAGTGTCAAGCAAATCTATCTGTGCCAATTTTTCCCAGCAGCATCTACTCACTTTGCATCTGCGTATCATGTTTTGGTGATTTCCACAGTATTTGAAAATTTGCCTTATTATTATATTTCTTATGGTGATCTCTGATTAGTCATCTTTCATGTTACTACTATGACTCACTGAAGGCTCAGATGATGGTTAGCATTACTGAAGGCTCAGATGATGGTTAGCATTTTTTAGTAATATTTAATTAAGGTATGTACATTGACTTTTTAGACATATGCTATTATACACAATAGACTATAGTATAGTGTAAACATAACTTTTATATGCACTGGGAAACCAAAAAAAATTGTGTGACTTGCTTTATTGAGATATTTGCTTTCTGTGCTGGTCTAGAACCAAACCCACAATATCTCCAAGGTATGTCTGTATTCATTAGAAAATCTTTGCCTAATACTATGGGATTAATATTGAGAAAATCTTAATTAATAGGTAACTTCATTGTGTATGGTATCTCAAAAGGGACATTTTCCCTTGGTTAATATTTCACATGTACTTTAAAAGTAGGAAGATACTATCTGGAAATGCAATTTTGAGTAAGGATGTTAAGTAACCCCTTGAAAAGTACCTGAACACTTCACTGCAAACAAACCTTGCATGTGAAATATAAAAATCCTCTGTGTTGCATTTGGAATCTGATAAATATTTATTATCAATGTTGTTTGCTTTTAATCTGTTCAGGATATCATTTCTCCAGCTTCTTAGTAGTTAAACAAAAATGGCATTTACATTACAATATTGCTTGCCAACAATCTCATTTTCTGGTTTAGTCAGCAACCTTCCATGCTTGATTAGTCTTTAATTATACAAATACCTACATATTAAAAAAAGTTTTCTTTTTTCCATATTTTGAGCATGTAATTATTTTCTCTTGCATGCAATAACCTTTAATTTTAGGATTAAGCAACTGATTCTTTTTAGTATGGATGGGCCTTTTCAAGTGTTAAAGCAAATTTAGTTATTGTGTTATGAGAAAAATTAACTTTGGGAAACCTCTCATCAACGCGTTTGACAGCACTCTGATCAGCTGTTACAGAAACTACTGGGTATATGGAAAAATAAAACAAGATTTCATTCCTGTAGTTTTTTTCCTACTTCTCTCTGTTTCTGGTCTAGCAAAGAGCTAATTTAAGCAACTGAAATCTGTAATATGCCCATTTTCCTATTTCCATAAATTAGGGCTGAGAGCAGATGTTATACATAAAAATATTTTAATAAAGAAGCTTTTTAAAGTTTTAGTAGGGAAAACCACAAACTGTAAACTTTTATAATCCAGGATTTCTTTTTTTTATAATAAATTCATAAAATGTTTAAAAAATATGGGAAAATCTTGTTGGGTTAGATGCTGTTTCTCTCTACTTGCCATGCCTAGTACACGGGGCCAATGAGAATGTCAAACATCAATGAGACTTTCTAAACCCAAACAGTATAGATGGGAAAAATCCTTTACATACTGAATGACATTTTGCTGGGCCCTTATTCCATATTAGATTCCCTCTCTCTCCTTTCATACCAAACCCAGGAAAAAAATTATCTCTTTCCTCATGGGAGTCATCTCCAGGAGCAAACCAGTCTGAGAAGTTCACAGCATTCAAATGGCCATATTATTACTGCATTTTTACTACTGGCATATAACTGCTTTATAATGTATCAATTTCCTCTGAACAACAATGTGAATCAGTTATATGCATACATTTATCCCCTCCCACCTACTTCCTCCCCCCATCCCACCTCTCTAGGCCAGCACAGAAGACTGAGTAGAGCTACCTATGCTATGCAGCAGCTTCCCACTAGCTGTCTCAAATAGCCACATTAAATACGGCCCATTCTCTAGGTTCCATATTAGGTATGAAGGACACAGGCAAATAAAATGCACAGATGCATTAAACCAAGCCTAAGGCAGTTAGACTTCAGCCTGTGTTTCAAGCACTGCCAAGGAGATATTTTAACTTTCCTCTGTCATCTATTCCAAAGCTTAACTCAGTTGGTGATAAAAGCATATTCTTTTCATGCCCAGTTTTTATACAGAAGTACATTTCCTTTTTGTCTTTTTCTCAGTGTTGGCCACAGAATCTCAGAGTTGGACAGGACCATCAAGTTCACCTACCTAAATGCAATGGTATTCTGATTTCCTATTCTCTGTATTTAATATATAATTTTTTCTCTTTGGAAACTTTTTATAATGATTTGTTTGAAAAGGTTCCCCCCACCCCCCCATGTATTAGGTTATGCATTAGGGCTTCCCTGGTATCTCAACTGGTAAAGAATCCACCTACAATGCAGGAAACCTGGGTTTGATCCCTGGGTTGGGAAGATCCCCTGGGGGAGGGCATGGCAACCCACTCAAGTATTCTTGCCTGGAGAATTCCATGGGCAGAGGAGCCTGTTGGGCTACAGTCCATGGGGTCTCAAAGAGTCAGACAAGACTGAGAGATTAAAACAGGTTATGCCTTCAATGGGACTTTACATGAGGTGACATTCTTCAAATCTAAAAATATTTCTTGAATTTTTTTGATATTTCATCTCTAGTTTTATTTGTTCAGTTGGTTAGAATTTGGATTTCCTATTCTCCCCCTGATATTCCTTCACTGTGTTTACTGATTTGTTCTTTCTTTCTTTTCCCCACTTCTCTGTCCTTTTGTTCTACATTCAGAGCGATTTTCTTGATTTTTGAAACTGTCTATTGAAATTTAAACTTATATTTTAATTGTTTTAACTGTTACTACATGATTGTTTCCCAGATGTTACTTGGATGTAGCATCTATTAAGTGTTTTGTATTATAGATACATTGTCTTCTCTATGAATATTCTCTGAGGTGAGGTGAGGTGAAGTCGCTCAGTCATGTCCGACTCTTTGCAACCCCGTGAACTGTAGCCTACCAGGCTCCTCTGTCCATGGGATTCTCCAGGCAAGAATACTGGAGTGGCTTGTCATTTCCTTCTCCAGGGGATCTTCCCGACCCAGGGATCGAACCCAGGTCTCCCGCATTGGAGGCAGATGCTTTAACCTCTGAGCCACCAGGGAAGCCTTGAAGTTTCTATAAAGTTTTCCTCCTTTCTGTGTTGTCTCTATTTCCTGTGAACTTCTTTTCTCCCACTGTGTTTTGGTTTGGTTTCTGAGTTCAGGCAAAGGCATTTCTGAAATATTTAGTCGTTTTGTGCTGTCCTTTCATAAAGAATGTGGCAGATGCCTATCTGTATTTTTGGAGATGTTTATAACTGAGTCTTTGCTCTCTGATTAGCCATGCAGTTTCTCCCAAGTAGAATCCATGAATTACCCGGGTGGGGTATGAAGTAGGGAGGTGGTGAGATGCCCGCACATTTGAACACCTATATATAGATCTGAGTGGCCCAGAAAGGTCAGGTCCCATCATTCAGGATGCAGACTTTCCCTCAGCGACCCACTCATCAGTGAGGGCTTCACTGCTACATACAGTCTTGTCTGTGTCTCTATGTCTAGACCGGCTCTCAGTTTCTCATGTATTAAGCTGCTCGAGAGACAGTTGCCTGTCTGCTTGAATTGGGGAAGGAGCTAAGTATCTCAAGGTCCATGATACAGTCATTAACCAATCCTCCTGTTTTTCCCAACATGCTCTTCCACCCTCGTCTTTCATAGCCACTGGTGTCTCCAATCCCCAAGACTGTTGAGGGCTCCAGAGCTTTCTCTCTTCTCATCATATGTCTCTTTCAGGTCTTTGGTATTTAGATTTTTCTGCTTAATTAACTCCTGCTGCTGCTTTTCCAAAAGTTTATTGACACTACTTGTCCACTGTTGTCTTTTCTCCACTTCTCTTTGCCCTTTAGATTTATAAAATTGCAAACTGTTTTCCTTTGGTGTCATTTTAGTGGGAGAGTATGGAGATAAATGTATTCAGTGTATTCAATCTGCCCCAATTGAAGAGAAGGTCCTCCTTTTTTTTTTTTTTTCCTTTGTGAGAATTGGAAAGACTTTTTCTATTTTTGGTTCTCTAGTACTTTTCCCAGTCTTTACAGTTCCTTAGATATTCATAACCATCTTCAGTTATTTAATTTTTCAGCTGAAAAATCTGTTTCTTAAGATACTGTGTCTTAACCCATCAGCCATTTTTGGTATACTGCCCCTGAGCCTTAACTAACCTATCTTGATCTAATAAATTCTTCACAATTCTATAGAGCAGGTGCTCTCAAACTTCATTGATCATTGGAATCACTGTCTCCACAGCAGAGATTCTGATTTTATAGTTCTTAGGTCAGGTGAATGTAGTCTATATTACCAAATGATCAAAGCTTTTCTCTTTAATTTTTTCTCATGCAAAAAATTAAATAATATAAAAGAAGACACAATAGTATAACTCCCATGAACCCATCACCTGGCTTTAATAATTATCAACCCATGGTCAATCTTCTTTCATTTATACCTCACCCAACAACCCTCAGCCATATATTATTTTCCTTTCCATATCCTTTTAAAAAATGTTCCAGACATCCTATTATTTCACTTGTAAGTATTTCAGTATCTTCAAAAGACATTCTTAAGAATATAACTACATATCATCATCATACCTAAAAATAGTAAAAGTAATTCCTTCACATCATCAGATTTCCAAGTCAGTAGTCACATTTCCATCTGTGTCATAAATGTCATTCTGTTTGCTTTTTTGTAGCTTGCTTGGATCCTAATCTAAACAAAGTTCATGTAATGAAATCAGTTGCTATGTCTTTTGACCTACAGGTCCAAATGCTCCAGGTCTTCCTCTCTGTTTCTTTTTCTTACAATTTACTTGTTGAAGGAATCTCTCCATGGAGTTTTGATGTGGCCAATCTGGGAATCAGGACTGCTCTGATGCACCCCTAAGGGCCACCCAGAGGGAGAAAGACTGGGGCCATCAGTGCTCTGGAGTCCTCACCTTTGTTTATGAAACTCTGTACTCTTTCTCCTCCATGTCACCTGCAAACTTTTTAATAACATTGCATTTTTGGCTCTTGTTCACCTTAAGATTTTTTTTTAAACCCATTATTTCTACATTCATATGTGTGTGATGTCTTTTTCTATCCTTATAGTATATGTGTCTCTCCTTCTTGAATATCATCTTTCTGGAGCTTGGGGAAACTCCCTGTTCTAATTATAGTTCTGTAAGCATGGCAATGGGCATCTCAGCCAGGATCCAAGAGCAATCCCATTAGGTTTTTCCAAATCATTTGGAGGAAGAAAGTGTCTCCTATGGCTCTTCATCCACGGCTTTTCTTGTCTCAGGTAAGATTACATTTTGAAAACTTTCTAGTTAAGTTGTTGGGTAGTAAGAAGACAATCCAAGTCTATGCCCCAACCAGTAATGCTGAAGAAGCTAAAGGTGAAAGGTTCTATGAAGACCTACAAGACCTTTTAGAACTAACACCCAAAAAAGATGTCCTTTTCATTATAGGGGACTGGAATGCAAAAGTAGGAAGTCAAGAAACACCTGGAGTAACAGGCAAATTTGGCCTTGGAATGCAGAATGAAGCAGGGCAAAGACTAATAGAGTTTTGCCAAGAAAATGCACTAGTCATAGCAAACACCCTCTTTCAACAACACAAGAGAAGACTCTATACACGGACATCACCAGATGGTCAACACCGAAATCAGATTGATTATATTCTTTGCAGCCAAAGATGGAGGAGCTCTATACAGTCAACAAAAACAAGACCAGGAGCTGACTGTGTCTCAGATCATGAACTCCTTATTGCCAAATTCAGACTTAAAATGAAGAAACTAAGGAAAACCACTAGACCATTCAGGTGTGACCTAAATCAAATCCCTTATGATTATACAGTGGAAGTGAGAAATAGATTTAAGGGTCTAGATCTGACAGAGTGCCTGATGAACTATGCATGGAGGTTTGTGACATTGTACAGGAGACAGGGATCAAGACATCCCCAAGAAAAAGAAATGCAAAAAAGCAAAATGGCTGTCTGGGAGGCCTTACAAATAGCTGTGAAAAGAAGAGAAGTGAAAAGCAAAGGAGAAAAGGAAAGATATAAGCATCTGAATGCAGAGTTCCAAACAATAGCAAGAAAGAGATAAGAAAGCCTTCCTCAGTGATCAATGCAAAGAAATAGAGGAAAGCAACAGAATGGGAAAGACTAGAGATCTCTTCAAGAAAATTAGAGATACCAAGGGAACATTTCATGCAAAGATGGGCTCGATAAATGACAGAAATGGTATGGACCTAACAGAAGCAGAAGATATTAAGAAGAGATGGCAAGAATACACAGAAGAACTGTATAAAAAAGATCTTCATGACCAAGAGAATCATGATGATGTGATCACTCAGCTAGAGCCAGACATCCTGGAATGTGAAGTCAAGTGGGCCTTAGAAAGCATCACTATGAATAAAGCTAGTGGAGGTGATGGAATTCCAGTTGAGTTATTTCAAATCCTGAAAGATGATGCTGTGAAAGTGCTGCACTCAATATGCCAACAAATTTGGAAAACTCAGCAGTGGCCACAGGATTGGAAAAGGTCTGTTTTCATTCCAATCCCAAAGAAAGGCAATGCCAAAGAATGCTCAAACTACTGCACAATTGCACTCATTTCACATGCTAGTAAAGTAATGCTCAAAATTCTCCAAGCCAGGCTTCAGCAGTATGTGAACTGTGAACTTCCAGATATTCAAGCTGGTTTTAGGAAAGGCAGAGGAACCAGAGATCAAATTGCCAACATCCGCTGGATCATGGAAAAAGCAAGAGAGTTCCAGAAAAACACCTATTTCTGCTTTATTGAATATGCCAAAGCCTTTGACTGTGTGGATCCCAATAAACTCTGGAAAATTCTTCAAGAGATGGGAATACCAGACCACCTGACCTGCCTCTTGAGAAACCTATATGTAGGTCAAGAAGCAACAATTAGAACTGGACATGGAACAACAGACTGGTTCCAAATAGGAAAAGGAGTACGTCAAGGCTGTATATTGCCACCCTGCTTATTTAACTTCTGTGCAGAGTACATCATGAGAAATGCTGGACTGGAAGAAGCAGAAGCTGGAATCAAGATTGCTGGGAGAAATATCTATCACCTCAGGTATGCAGATGACACCACCCTTATGGCAGAAAGTGAAGAGGAACTAAAAAGCCTCTTGATGAAAGTGAAAGAGGAGAGTGAAAAAGATGGCTTAAAGCTCAACATTCAGAAAACTAAGATCATGGCATCCAGTCCCATCACTTCATGGGAAATAGATG
Source organism: Ovis aries (assembly GCF_016772045.2). NCBI lineage: Eukaryota > Metazoa > Chordata > Mammalia > Artiodactyla > Bovidae > Ovis > Ovis aries. The sequence continues at coordinate 83,136,411 of NC_056057.1, forward strand.
GGGAAACAGTGGAAACAGTGTCAGACTTTATTTTTTGGGGCTCCAAAATCACTGCAGATGGTGACTGAAGCCAGGAAATTAAAGGACGCTTACTCCTTGGAAGGAAAGTTATGACCAACCTAGATAGCATATTCAAAAGCAGAGACATTACTTTGCTGACTAAGGTCTGTCTAGTCAAGGCTATGGTTTTTCCTGTGGCCATGTATGCATGTGAGAGTTGGACCGTGAAGAAAGCTGAGCACCGAAGAATTGATGCTTTTGAACTGTGGTGTTGGAGAAGACTCTTGAGAGTCCCTTGGACTGCAAGGAGATCCAACCAGTCCATTCTGAAGGAGATCAGCCCTGGATGTTCTTTGGAGGGAATGATGCTGAAGCTGAAACTCCAGTACTTTGGCCACCTCATGCAAAGAGTTGACTCATTGGAAAAGACTCTGATGCTGGGAGGGACTGGGGGCAGGAGGAGAAGGGGATGACAGAGGATGAGATGGCTGGATGCCATCACTGACTCGATGGATGTGAGTCTGAGTGAACTCCGGGAGTTGGTGATGGACAGGGAGGCCTGGTGTGCTGCGATTCATGGGGTCCCAAAGAGTCGGACATGACTGAGCAACTGAACTGAACTGAAAAAGACAATATATTTATAAGAACTACTCATTCCATCTTCTTAGAAAATTAAGAAGACATCGAAATGTTTTAACTTTCGTGGCATATAGAGGAGCGAAAGCAGGTGGAGGAAGTCTTGATAAAAGTTGGAAGTGGCTTGACATGGGATGAGGTGCCCAGATAATTTAAATGTCCCAAACAGGACTGTTCTGAGAATGGAATGGGTGCTACTGGTAACTACCTTGGACAGACAGACACAGAGACTGTCCTGGTTAAATGGCATGTGTGGTTGCCCAGGCTGGAGCCAGACAGACTCAAATCCCAACTCCATCTGTGACAAGTTCCCAGCTTCTCTGAGTTCTGGTGTCTTTACTCCTGTAACTGATCAGCAAGCAATGTCAGAATACATATACAAAACACTCAGCATGCCTTGAATGCTCACCAATGTTTTTACTTTTTAAACCAGATCATCATTTTTCTACTGGGACATTCTGGATGTGTTTGTCCACTTTACTAGTGGGGCTTGGGGCAGCCAGAGTGTGTCACACGAGAGTCTCCAGTATCCACTGTTGAGAACCACTTTCCTTATCCTTGGGTTTTTCTATCTTCTTTGTGACACTCTTATGTTTTGAAAAAGATAATTTAACTCACAGACCAATCAGACCTATAAAATACTTAGAAAGCCCACTCCTCTATTATATTCTAAATAACAAGACCCATCAGACATTGTTGAGACAGTGGGGCAAAAGAAACAAAACATTAATTAGAAAATAGTGTTCCTTGCTTTGATTGTACATTTCCTCCCAAATGAAAGGAACTGATTTCAAGCAGTCTAAATGAAGACTGCATTTCCTGAAGCCCATTGATAAGACAGTGCAAAGGAAAATTGGGTGAAAAATATTTCAAAGGAATCATGGTCGTAATAAACTCTATTTATTTATGGCCATTACTCTATGTGCCAGGCATTTCCCTAAATATAAAAATAAATAGGCAATATTTCTTTCATTAGGAATTGTTATCTTCACTGAGTCATTTTGCAAATAAATTTAAAATAGGTCACAGGCACTTCCAGATTTGTGAAATGAATAGCTGTTAAATGAAAAATCATCACTCATCACAATTATTGACAGTGCTGGGATGTACAGAGGTGTGAGACTTAGTGTCTCTTCTTAAGGGGCTTATAATTCAAGCAAGATAACAACTTTGTCCATTAAAAAAAAAAAGGAAAAAAAAAAACCCCAAACCTAGAATGACTAAAATTGCATAGGCTAAAGTGTTCATCATGTGAGTTCAGAGAACAGAACAATTATTGAGCATTGGGCAAGTGTGGGTGCTATGTGGAAGGAGTAGGAGGCGACAGGAGCCTGGAGGGATCCGTGGTGAGAAAAGTGGGGGGTCTTGGAAATGGGTCTGGCACTCACAGAGTCAGGAAGGTGGCTGCAGGGCCTGGGGAGTGGGGGGTGGAGGGCAGTTAGGGCAGTGGAGGGAGGAGGGAGATGGGTGAAAAGCAGGCAGGTTATGAAAGTCAAAACAGAACCTTGCGTATGAGGGCAAACGCGAACAGAGCATTCTTTCAGAAAGTTTTGCTTGCCTGTCATTTGCAAAGCGGACAGAATCAGGGAGAAAACAGAATTACAAAAGACCAGAACAGGGAGGAGGAGAGCCAGACCAGGTGGGAGAACTGAGGAAAATTCCAGACCCCTTGGATGTTCCAGCCCACGATTCCTCTGATCAGGCCCCAGGGACCTGGCTTCTGGCCTGCAACTCCTAGAAAGACTTTTTCCCATGGTGAATCCTAACAAACCTAAAACAGTCAGTTCCAGTGTGGGGTCCTATGCTTTTTCACAGCCATTTTCTCCCTCCTTTCTCATTCTCTTTTGAATTATCTCCTTTATTTCTGGTGGGATAACTTAGCTTTTAATATATTATTTTGTTTCTCAATTAATTTGTTAAACTCTTCATTTTGTGTGAGTTTTCAGTTGCCTGGATAGTGGTATAATGTTGAATCTTGAATTTCCCGGCAGTTCAAATGTGTGGTGGCTGGAAGTGAGGGGTTTGCATTAATGTTTTGGTCTTTTAACCATTGGGGATGATGTTTACGATTTAGGAGTTCATCAGCACATTCAGTTTGTTGAAAGTGAAAGTGTTAGTCACTCAGTCACATCTGACTCTTTGTGACCCCATGCACTGTAGCCCACCAGGCTGTCCATGGAATGCTCCAGGCAAGGATACTGAAGTGGGTAGTCATTCCCTTCTCTAAATCTGCTTATTGAGTTGTTAAAGTGTGAAAGTGAAAGTGTTAGTCACTCAGTCACATCTGACTCTTTGTGACCCCATAGACTATAGTCTACCAGGCTCCTCTGTCCATGGGATTCTCCAGGCAAGGATACTGGAGTGGGTTGCCATTTTCTTCTCCAGGAGATCTTCCCAACCTAGGGATCAAACCCGGGTCTGCCACATTGCAGGCAGACGCTCCACCCTCTGAGCCACCAGGGAAGCCCTGAGTTATATGTCTAAGAATTCCCCCTTCTGCCCCCTTAAGAGCTAGGTCTTTCAAAGAAGTATTTTTCAAATTCTTCTGATCTTGCTTTATAGTAAGAAATACATCTTATAACTCAAACCAGTACATACATACATACAGAAATATATATATATATATACATATACATATATATATATATATATATATATATATATATATATACACATACATGTGTGTGCTTAGTCGTTCAGTCGTGTCTGACTCTTGCAACCCCACAGACTGTAGCCTACCTGGCTCCTCTGTCCATGGAATTCTCCAGGCAAGAATACTGGAGCGGGTTGCCATTTCCTTCTCCTTCCCATATATATACATACATGCATATAAGTCTCTCTCTCTCCTCTCTATATCTACATATCTATGCCTGTATGTAACTCTATATATCTACATGTATATAATTTAAACTGAAGCTTTTATTTTCTTTACAAAATTCTGGTTACAAACTACTAAACCGATAAGATAATCACTCAAAATGTGGTTATTTTAGGCTTCCCCAGTCTGGGCATGTGGTCTCACCTGATTCTGCATCAGGCACCATAAAAAGGCCCAAAAAGTGTAGCCTGTAGAGTGCCAAGACCACTGGTGTTCTATAACTGCCTGTCTCTGTCATTTACCAGATTCATTCTCAATGGGATGGAGAAAGGATGGGGGCCTTTTCAGACTGGAAGTAAAAGGGAATAAGCATCTGGTCCAGGGATGAATGAGTGGGATTTGGACAACCCATCACAGGGTCAGAGAGAAAGGTCTTATAACTACTGATTGGGGAGGAGGCCTCCTTCCCCTGTTCTTCCATTGCACTTAAAATCTAACCATGGAATGTCTATACTGGGGTGCACTTTAAGGCCCCTTCTCTGTATTGCTAATGGAGAGACAGGTTTTGTAAACACTGAATGAATCACAGCTCAGTGTCAGGGCTAGACACTGAAAAGAATCAGGACCCTGATTTGTTTTCTTTAATAAAGAAGTATATTCCACCTCCACCCCAAACACACAGCATGGGGTAAAGTGGTATTTATTTTAAAATTAGAATACCAGGACTATACCCTCAGGGGAACAATCAGCTTGTACCGGCTAGGTTTCTTCCTCCTCTGTTGTGACACTTTAGATTACTTCAATCCACACCGGAGTTGTAGAGACAGGTTGGCAAGGAGATTTTTCTAAAGGCTTTTCTTCTGCTGGCTTGGAGCCAGAGGTTTTGTCCTCTGACCTTTTGATTCTCATTCTGCATCTAATCAATGTCAGGTCACCGCAAGTAAAACTAAAAGGAGGTTAAGTGGAAAAACCAAAAGCCTAAATCCCAACTGGCACAGAGGCCCAAGCCTGCAGGCCCAGTTTTAGAAGCTCACCGTTCTTGAAAGAGTATGATCGCTGGGGTAAGAGAATATTTCTCGTTTACCTCCTCCCATCCCTGCATTTGTTTGGTGCCTGATTTGTTTCTAGTTGCTGCATGGAGGTCAGAGCAAGCCAGGAAAATGAATGGAATCAGCCTCCTGCTGGGCCGCCTGGAGCGGGCGGGTGTTACGGATCAGCATAAAACCAGCTCCCTTTCCTGGGCCAGGGCCGATGTAACTCACTGGACTGGCAAATTACATCAGACCTACAGCTGTAACCCGACATTATGATTAATTTGATCAGTAATTTCTCCTGTTTTTCATTTTAATCGGTGTGACTATTCTGCTGTGGCAGGTCTTTCAGATCTAATTAAGATAAATTTCCGAGTAAAAGACTTGGCAGACTTTCCGAGTCAAATCCAGGCATCAAGTGTGAAGACCTGCCGCCCCAGTCAATCACCTTTGGGGAGGGCTGTGCGGCACCCAGCCATCACCCATTCACACTTAAGCAAATTCATAATCTCCAGCACTGCTTAGTCATTCTCTCAAAACATCCTGGGCAGAAAAGGGAAGAAAAGAAAGCCCCAGACAATGTCATTTCTCCTCGTGTGCTCACACTCCACTGATCTGAGACTCCATGGATAACCTTGTGAGTATGTAAGTGGACACTTGACAGAATCCCTGAATTGGTGTTTATGAAAAAGATTTTAAATATACAAGTGCATATGTATGTATCAAAGAAACACAGAGATGTTCACACACAAATATGGAACACACAGACATATAACTATGAAGATTTCAAGTCTATACACACACATAGAGCCTAAGCTTTTAATGCAAGAGTACAGCCAGCCTCTATGCATTGGATTTGCATTGGCAGGGCTTAAGGATGTACTTCTTCAATTTGTTTTCTTTTAGGTCAACCTGTGCATTCATATATGCATCCTAAGGTTAGGGGCTGATACTTATACAAGTCTGGTAGGTGGTCTTTGTTTCTTTTTTAAAATATTCAGTATTTATTTATTGGACTGCACTGGGTCTTAGTTGTGGCATGTAGGATCTAGTTCCCTGACCAGCGATTGAACTCAGGCTCCCGGCATTGGAAGTGCAGAGTCTTAGCCACTGGACCAAAAGGAAAATCCCTAGTCTCTGTTCTTTGAAGATGATGTTAACAAGCAGGACCTGGCTGTCTGATCCGGTACAGACAGACATTGGACTGGTGTCAAGGATGTGCCTGGGTTACTGTGTCTACACGGTTACTTACAGGAAGTACAAAACAACAGGTAAGAACTTCAAAAGAGCACATGCTTTTGAAGACTTATTTTGCATTTTACAGAGCAGACAACGCCTCACCATGATGGCACAGCTTTCAGTGATCATAAAGCAAATTCTCTGTTCTGATAGGAATGGCCTCTTGGAAAACAAATGCGGCTGGAGTGAAGATGCTGCATTTGAATGTCATTTTGTATACCGCTTCCACACCCCTGATTAAGAGGGTTGAGAAGTTTTATATGCTGCACAATATGATTTTTCACCATTCTGACTCTGTCTGAATGATTCTGTTACCTGTTTTGCGTGTGTGTTTTTGTCGTTCAGTCGTGTCTGAATCTTTGTGACCCCATGAACTGTAGCCTGCCAAGCTCCTCTGTCCATGGGATTCTCCAGGCAAGAATACTGGAGTGGGTTGCCATTTCCTTCCCCAGAGGATCTTCCTGACCCAGGGATTGAACTCAGGTCTCCTGCATTGCAGGCAGATTCTCCACCATCTGAACCACCAGGAAAGCAGCTTGGCTTTTGCTCTTAGAAAAGTGTATTGAGATGGTGATGGAAGACGACACTCCCTCACCCCCTACCAAAGTAGACAGTCTCAAGTGCACTTTCATGCTGCATGAAAGACGGTGGAAGGAAAGTAGGTAGGAGTGATCTTTGTACCTGGTTCTGTAGCCAGGCGATCTTGGGCCTAACAAGTGGAATGAGACTCTGCCTTCTCACAGAGATCCTGTTGGCTCTGTCGGCTCTAAGGTAATCAGTGGCCACACACCACTTTCACCTCTTGAGTTTCAATTTGGTGGAAACAGTTTCAACAAAACTAGCACATTTATTAAATAAAGAGAAGGTGTGGTTGAGACCTCAACCCCAACCTCAGAGTTACTGGTTCTCAAGCCATGATGAGATAAGACTGAGATCAGGAAGAAAGACCAAGACAAGACAGTAAGCGTCTTTCTGCCAGCAGAGCTTCTACCTCCATCTTCATCTGAAAGGAGACAAATCATTATGTGATTTAAGTAAGATCTCTTCTGAAAGATGGACATGCCACAGTAGAAAAAGACACAATGAGGCAGATTCACCCAGTGGACAAGGTTTTAGGTCAGGTAGACTTCGGAGACCCCTGGTAGCTCAGACGGTAAAGTGTCTGCCTACAATGCGGGAGACCTGGGTTCAATCCCTGGGTAAGGAAGATCCCCTGGAGAAGGAAATGGCAACCCACTCCAGTACTCTTGCCTGGAAAATCCCATGGACTGAGGAGCCTGGTAGGCTACAGTCCATGGGGTCGCAAAAGAGTCAGACACGACTGAGCGACTTCACTTCACTTCACTTCACTTCAGACTTCTGTTTGAATCTTGCCTCTCCTAAGTGTTTCCCCTTAACTTCCTCATCTGTGAAATGAAGCTAGTGGGGCGCTGAAGGTTTATGGTGTAGAGTTTGCTACACCAGAGCATTAGCCTCCCTTGAGAGCTAGTTGGAAATGCAGATTCTGGTGTGCACTCTATACCTGAGAGCTGAGTCAGAATCTACATTTGTCAGGGTCCTAGGGGGATTCATATGTAAACAAAAGCTTGGAAAGCCTTAGTACAAATTAGATGAGTCAATGTTTTATCAGCATTTGGAACATCTAACTAGTTTTCAATCAGTAGCAGTTGCTCTTGTTTGGGGAGAAAAAGGATTATGCATTTTGTCTGTTATATTTTGAGTATCAGATGTGAATCACCAGGTTTGAGATTCTTCTGCAAATATTGGCTAATAACCCAGCTTCAGAATTAGGGAGACTATTTAGTGGATTAAAAAGTACAGATACAGTTCTTTTCATTCTGTGATGGTTGTGAATCTGGGGAGGGTGCAGGGTAGAAGTAACACGGGCTCATTCTTTTGAGAAATGTAGACCTAGTTTTATTGTATCATAGAAGTAAAGTTAGTGCCAAGTCATGCAACCAACACAGCCGGTAAAAAGCATTTTGTATAAACAAGAGGTAGGAATTTGCTCTTTTAGAAATGAACAATTGGGAGCCTATTTATAAGAAAATAGGTAGTTGTCTGGAACTCTGGCCCCACATTGGAGTCTCCTGGGGAACTTAAAAAATGCTCATACCCATGTTTTATGCCACTCAGTTTCCATCAGAATCTCTGGGTGGGAGCCAGGGATTGGTATTCTTAAAAAACTCCTCAGGTAATCCAAAGTGTGTCCAATGCAAAGAATCACTGGCATTGACTTTGGAAATTTTCTTTTGGAAAAGAAAGTAAAGATTAAACAAAATACAGTGGGTGGTGTGGGCATGCCTCCAGCTATTTGGAGATGGTGTGACTTCAGGGAGTCAAAAAGAGGGAGAAAGCTAAGCATGGCAGTGAGATGATGGGCCCCTGGAGTGTAGAAAATATTCAGGGGTCTTTCTTTCTGGTATGAAGATCTCCACTTTGTCACTTAAGGATACTAACTGCCAATGAAAACCTGGTATGCAGGTTGTGCCTTGAAGATGCTTAAAATGAACACACTGTGATTGTTACAGGGAGTTTGGAAAATACCCCGTCTTTGCTTTATGCCTTTAGTAACTCCCTGCTGTGTCCAGGTTGCTTTCAAGAACCATTTGGTTTTCATCCTCAGTTGTTCAAACTTCTTTCATGGGGTGCAGAATACTGAAGGTAATAACTACTCTAAGGAATGTTACTTCTTAGAACCTTAGACAAGAGCACAAGGTTATTTTCCCTCTGATTTAAAATATTAGATGTTTACAAGCCAGCCAGACGCAGGAGTGCTTTCCTTGGGGGAAGTGAGAGGGTTTCTCTGAAATCTTATCCTCTCTGAAGCCTTTCACATCACTCTGCTTTCTTTAAAGGCCACATTGGTAACCTCCCAGTGCAAAGGACAAACAGTTCAACTCTGGAAAGAGGAGCTAGCCTCTGGGAGGGTATGGAGTCCAGCTGAGAAAAAGAAGGAGATCCCTAACTTTACTTCTTTTCAATGTCAGTTAAATATCTTCTGGTGTAGAAACCTAAGTGGTGGCACCAGGTGGATCCCTGTCGAATGACAATTCAGACAAAGTGTATCAGGCTGGAAAGGCTGCATTGACTGGAGCCCAACTTGGCCTTCAGACATTAGTTCCCAGAAGAGAGCCATCAACCTACAAATCTACCACGGTGTTCACTGCAGGCCTGTGGCTTCGCAGGCCTCCCCGCTGACAAGTGGCTGAAGACACAGAATTGCCCTTTCCCGTGGACGGCCACTCTGAGGGGCCTCTGAGGCTTTGACATGTGGGTTTCTCTTACACATGAAAGAAGAGGCTCTGGAACTGGTCTTCTCAACATGGTGTGTTTGAAGCCAGAACGCCCAATTTACTTCTCAACAGTGGGGGATAAAAGAGAAGGAAAACACCAGTGCCTTGGAGGGTCTTTTTTTTTTTTTTTTTCTCTTTTAAATAAGAAACAGAAAAAGAGCCAGGACAAGAGCCTTATAACTGCAGGAATGCCCCCAGGGACACAGGGCCTAGTATTCTGGAGGACTTAACTGCTATAGATTTTAGACTGACTTGACCTGTTGTTTGGAATCCAAACCCACTTAAAACACAGGGATGGAGACTGAGATTGAGGGTACTAGGGACTCTCTTGATCCCTGGAAATTCCTCAGTCACAAGACAGGAGGGTAGAGGGGAGGGGAGGGGGGGGTGTCCCTTCTGGCTGTCCTATTGATTCCATGGACTTGCCAGGGGCTGTGGGGTCCAGTGGTCACTAATGTGGCCCTGCTGTGGGGAGGAATGACTCCAGTTGTAGTGTGTGTGAAGAGAAGAAATGATGGCAGTGAAGAAGAGGAGATGGAGGAAGGACCACCTGAAGGAGAAAGAATCCCTAAGACCTCAGTCCCAAGAAGGGGCACTGCAGTCAGACCTTTGTTTTTTTAACTTAGTGATTTTGCTTGTTGTCAACTGTGAAGACCACCCTTGGTTTTGGCTTTCTCTGCTCTTGCGTTGGTTTTGAGTTTTTCTTTCTTTCCTTTCCCCATCTTTCTATACTTTCCTTTTCTCCATTGTCCATTGGATTAGATCTGTAGATTTTTGCATGAAGTTCTAGGTAAGCAGATGCAAAGTTATTTTAGTTGTGTGGATACTACAATAGAGAAGGAAGCCTTAAAGTACGGGATCCTGAAAAATTTTCTATGGGATATTTAATAAGTGTTACATGAAAAAAACTCAACATTCAGAACACTAAGATCATGGCATCTGGTCCTATCATTTCATGGGAAATAGATGGGGAAACAGTGGAAACAGTGTCAGACTTTATTTTTGGGGGGCTCCAAAATCGCTGCAGATGGTGATTGCAGCCATGAAATTAAAAGATGCTTACTCCTTGGAAGAAAAGTTATGACCAACTTAGATAGCATATTCAAAAGCAGAGACATTTCTTTGCCAACAAAGATCCGTCTAGTCAAGGCTATGGTTTTTCCAGTGGTCATGTATGGATATGAGAGTTGGACTGTGAAGAAAGCTGAGCACCGAAAAATTAATGCTTTTGAATTGTGGTGTTGGAGAAGACTCTTGAGAGTCCCTTGGACTGCAAGGAGATCCAACCAGTCCATTCTAAAAGAGATCAGTCCTGGGTGTTCTTTGGAAGGACTGATGCTGAAGCTGAAACTCCAGTACTTTGGCCACCTCATGCAAAGAGTTGACTCATTGGAAAAGACTCTGATGCTGGGAGGGATTGGGGACAGGAGGAGAAGGGGACGACAGAGGATGAGATGGCTGGATGGCATTACCGACTCGATGGACATGAGTCTGAGTGAACTCCGGGAGTTGGTGATGGACAGGGAGGCCTGGCGTGCTGCAATTCATGGGGTCGCAAGGAGTTGGACATGACTGAGCGACTGAACTGAACTGAACATGAAAAAAAAAGGCTCAGTGATTATATATTTGGGAATTTCTTTCTAAATTATTTCTTAAATAATTTAAACTAGACATCTTTACTACAGGATGTCTTTTAACTTTTAATATTCTAATATTCATCAAGAAATATCCAGGAACAGCATACACTGTACAACAGTGATATCTGTCTGTCTATCTCTGTATCTCCCTCCCTATCTATATGGCTTCCCAGGTGGCTCAGTGGTAAAGAGTCCTCCTGCCAACGCAGGATATGCAAGTTTGATCCCTTGGTTGGGAAGATCTCCTGGAGTAGGAAATGGCAACCCATTCCAGTATTCTTGTCTGTGAAATCACATGGACAGAGGAGCATGATGGGCTACAGGCCATGGGGTTACAAAGAGTTGGGCACAACTGAGCAACTAGGCATACACACAGAGACACACACACATCTATTTACCTATTTACCTACCTACCATGGAATCCATTTTCAATAAACTCCCTTTGGACTAGAGCTTTGTGGAAGACACTTTGAGAAATGCTGGCTTACAAAAATGCTGGCAGCCAAATTAGGAAATAAAAATATTTTGCCAACACTCCAATAAACATTGCAGAGACAGTAAGATACAAGTGCCTTGAAGTCTGACAGTGATGCTGAGGAAGTTGCTTCAACTTTCTAATACTCTTGGATCTGAGTAAAGATGATTTTTTGTCTCTTCTGGGTTGTTGTGAGGAGAAAATGAGAAGCTGAGGTCTTTAGAGAGTATAAGATACATTTGAACAATGATGATGATGATTCCAATCAGAACTGTGAACCTGTGGGGCTAAATGCATGAAATAATGTCTATAAAAATGTACTTCAGGGCTTCCCTGGTGGCCCAGTGGTGAAGAATCTGCCTACCAATGCAGGAGACCTGGGTTCGATCCCTGATCTGGAAAGATCCCACATGCCTAGCAGCAACTAAGCCGGTGTGTCACAACTATCTAGCCTGGGCTCTGGAGCCTGGGAGCCGCAAGTGCTGCAGTTGGTGAACCCTAGAGCCGATGCTCTACGACAAGAGAAGCCATGGCAATGAGAAGCCCGAACACAGCGACTGGAGAGTAGCCCCCACTGGCCACAATTAGAGAAAAGCCTGCACAGCAACAAAGATCCAGCACAGCCAAAAATAGATAGATAAATTTTTTAAATGTACTTTGTAAATTTCAAGACACATGGCAAATATTAGCCAAATACTATCAACAGTATCTCTTGAGTCCTGCATGTGTGTTGTGGGTTATGGTGTTGTACATATATACTTCAAACCACCTCATCTGTGCTATTTCATAAACAGAATGTAAAGCTAGAATGAACTTAAAGGTCACCTAATACAAACTTTTCATGTAGTAAGTGACACATTGAGTCCCACAGACTAGGTGGCTTACCCAAGGTCATAGAGCTAGTTAAGGGCAGAACCAGCATCACCAAGATGCTTCCTGTTTACTCACGTGTTAAAACCCACAACATTGGGAATATAGACGGAAAGAAGAATTTTTATTTCTTAAAAATATGGATGGTGAAACCAAGGTTATGGGGGTTGCAATGAGAATTCTTTAAGATGACACAAGCATAAGGCTACAATTCTCTCTCTCCCTGCCCTCCACACATCTCCCACATCCAGTCCTGGCCAGTGCTGTGTTCTATCCTCCCTCTGCTATGCTCCCCTTTTCAGAAATTCTAACCTCTTTTATGCATACAAAAACTACAAAACTCATGTATCATTATTAGCTGCATTCTAGCTTATATGGGGTTTCACGTAGTGTGCTGTGCATCATTTTACGGTGTACACATGCATTATAATTCCCATGATTATTTTCTTTTTGTTCAACTTTAAGTGGGTCTGTTTGTCTCATAGTCCTCCTTGGATTATAATATCTATAGTCAAGGAAGCAAAGGTCACTCAGGCAGGATACTGATATTTTTTGAGAGCCAGCTATCAGGAATTGAGTTAGATACTCTCATAAAAATAATCTCTTTCAATCCTCACATCAACCCTCCAACCAATGAGGAAACTGAGGCTCAGAAGGATGGGCTGACTTCACACAACCACCCAGCAGAATCAGCATCTGAGCTCAGGTGTGTCCGCTTCTAAACACAGCTGCTTGTCCTATGGCATCAAGCTGTTCTTCAAACATTCCTTAAGGGCACAATGCATCCCATATGAGCTTAATAAATGCAGATAACAGTAAAAGTGCTTTCTTTATGATCTGGAGATATTCACTTGCAAACCTGTACTTCAGGAGTCAACTAATAAACCTTGTAGACTTTAAAAAAACTATAAGGAAATATCACTTCACACCAGTCAGAATGGCCATCAAAAAATCTACAAACAATAAATGCTAGAGAGGGTCTGAAGAAAAGGGAACCCTCCTACACTGTTGGTAGGAAATTTGATACAGTCCCTATGGAGAAGAGTTCAGAAGTTCCTTGAAAAACTAAAAATAGAGCTACCATATGACCTGCAATCCTACTCCTGGGTATATATCCAGAGAAAAACAAGATCCAAAAGGATACACGCACCCTGGGGTTCACTGTAGCACTGCTGACAATAGCCAATACATGGAAGCAAACTAAGTGTCCACTGACAGGAATGGATAAAGAAGATGGGCCACATATATACAATGAAATATTGCGCCGTGCTTGGTCACTCAGTTGCGTCTGACACTTTGCGACCCCAGGGACTGTAGCCCACCAGGCTCCTCTGTCCATGGGACTCTCCAGGAAAGAATACTGCAGTGGGTTGTCATGCCGTCCTCACAACGGAATATCACTCAGCCATTAAAAAGAATGAAACAATGCCATTTGCAGCAACATGGATGGATCTGGAGATTATCATCTTAAGTGAAGTAAGTTAGACAGAGAAAGATAAATATCATATATCCTTTACATGTGGAATCTAACTATACAAATGAATTTATTCACAAAACAGAAACAGACTCATGGACTTAGAGAAGGAACTAATGCTTATCAGACAGGAAGGGTGGGGAAGAGGGACAGATTGGGGAGTTTGGGATGACATGTATACACTACTATATTTAAAATATCTATTTAATAGATATTTTAAATATAGTTTATTTTTAAAATTAAATTGTACTTACATTTTATTTAATCAAAATGAAAAATTAAAACCAACAAGAACCTACTGTACAACACAGGGAACACTGCTCAATATTCTAGAAGAACCTGAATAGGAAAAGGACTTGAAAAAGAATAGATACATGTAAATGTAAAAAAAAAAAAAACCACAAAAGACCTGTGGAAATTTACCACAATATTTACCTTGAACAAATTGAGCCTAAACTATGAGAAATAACAGTTGGTCATGTCTTGCTAATTCAGAGCAAAATACCAGCCAGCACATTTTGGGCTGCTCCCATTGCCACTCAAACCTGGAACCATGCACACGCAGGTGAAATTGTTCTAGAAGCATTCTGAACTAGACTTTGGGGTCAGCCTATCAGTTACATCCAGCAGACAGTGATGGGACCTGGTGGGGTGTGTGGCTCCACGGTTACCGCTGAACTCACTGTGGACAAGCCAGGAATCTACCCCACTGTAGGGTTCAGAGCAGTTTCCTTGAGAAGACAGAAGCTGCCAAGTTCAAATACTGCAGGAATCTTCCCATGCTCCCCACTTTGAGTCTGGCCCTCTCTCCATCTATTGCTACTTGACATAAGCTTCCACAGTCAGAGCTGTGAACACACCACCTGCGTTGTTAAGCTCCTTTCTACATGCTTTGACTAATCTACAGAGCAATACCTAGGAACGGTACGTCTAGACAATGACAAAGAAGCACCACGGTATGTAAGTATATTCTTGCTAAACTAATTTTTCCCCCTGCTACTCTCAAAGCAATATAAACTTTGTTGTTCCTCCTGGATCTCAAATGCTTGTAATAAATTCTCTGAAATGTCAGTAATGTTGAACTGAGGGCTTTTTTTTAAAGGAGGTTTTCTTTCTTTCATAAAAGGAAAAATTGTACCTTGCAGAGAATGTAGCTAAACATGTTTTGTTTATTGTATTCAAGCCTGAATACAATTGGGTAAAGGGACTCCCATTTCTTACCCGACCTCTTGCTGAATGAGGGAATCATGAACGAAGCCCTCAATTTACTGTATGGTCATATAAACAGAAATAAATTTATATTCTTTCACATCTGTAGTGTTATCAACATTTGCTTAACAAATGCATACCCTACAAAGCATTTTCATTAGTATATCATATTTAATCTTGGAAATTCTCTGGGTTTGAATAGATTTTTCTTATCCATAATAATGAAATTTCTTTTGGCTTTTTAGCCCAGGAGGAAACCTTACTCACTCCCTGTGGACAATTCCAGTTTTTAAAAGATTCTCATGGCCTGGATTGCTCTGGAAGAATGCTGTCTACATAATGATACTTTTGGTCATTTTTACCAAACCTACTTAATCTCATAAAACTGTAATTTTAGTTCAGTGATAAATATCAGCCAAAGAAGTTTTTTGATTGCCATAACATTTTTTCTCCTCTGTCCATGGGATTTTCTAGGCAATAGTACTGGAGTGAATTGCCATTTCCTTCTCCAGGGGATCTTCCCAACTCAGGGATCGAACCTGGGTCTCTGGCATTGTAGACAGATGCTTTACAGTCTGAGCCACCAGGGAAGTCCTCAACATTTTTTTTCAGGAGTCATCAATTTTATTTGTATTGCTAAATTGTATTTATATTGCTAAAGCAACAAAGAAATATATATTATATAATTCAAAGATTTTACTTTGAATTATATATTTTTTTATTTTGTGGAACCAAAGTGAAAAATATATATATATATTTTAAACTGCAAGAAATTTTACATGCAGCTCTTAGTAATAATATGCATTTTCTTTTTTTCTAAATAAAACATTATTAGCTCTAGTCACTATGATGTATATTATATCCCCATGACTTCTTTATGTTATAACTGAAAGTCTATACGTTTTGGATTGTCATAACATTTCAATTCACTAAAAAATGATTGGTTTATTAGACCTGTGCTATTTTACACAGGGAGGATGGGTTTCTACTCCACCTCTCCACCCCAATCCATTATCCAACATACACTTCTTTTTCCATTGTGCAAAAATCTGGTGCACTTTTCAGCTTTAACTAGAAAAAGGCATCCAAGACCTAGCTGAAATTTCCAATAGACAGAATGCTATTGACTTTGGAGAGTATTTGCTAAATAAATCATTTACATAGCTGGTAGCCAATGTGAGACAAGAGAGGTACTCATCTCAGGCAGAGTTTAAGGGTGTGTCCCAAATACACTAATCAAGATGAGTAACATCTAATGTGATATTTTTTTAAAAATCCAAAATGAATGCAAAAAATTCATGACCAACAAAATCAGTGTTAGTGATTTTTCCCTTTTGCCTCAGACTTCAAAATGGCTCATTATTGTTACTGATCTTATATTTTAAAATGTGATATTTAGGTCATCATAGATTTTGACATTCATTTTGATTTTTTATAAAATTGTATTAAAATATGGTCTGTCTTGATGACTGTATTTTTGGGTGCACCTGAGATGAATTCTGCATCTGAGATGAATGCCTCATTTACCTTAGTCCAGGTGAAGGGAATTTTATGCCTGATTCATCCCTGTGTAAATAGAGTTCTACTAGAACTTACACTGGCCACAAGGGAGTTATATAACTATACCTACAAAAGGTAGCAGAAATGTCAGCTCAAAACATGCCCACTTTGGCATGAGGATTATTTTGAGCTGAAGGCAATTAAGTATCAACAGATACAAGAAAAGCTTTCTGCCATCCTCCTATTGTGCCTAATAGCAGGACATAAACTTGTAAAGGTGTTCCCCCAACTCCTCCTCTACCAGGAAGGACAGAATTTAATGACTGGAGACAAGTCTAGACCTGTATCAGTCCAGAGACGGCACCAGAAAATTATGTATAACAAATCTTGCTTATCTACTATTAGTTTCCCCATATATCACCTCCCCACAATTTGCCACTCTTAGAAGCCTATAGTCCTTTTCCTCAGTCTTGTTATTCCTTGTGTTCTTTTATTAAGATGCTGGTTAAGCCCAAGTTCTAACCACCCCTTTGAGTTCCTCATCACTAAGTGCTCCCATATGTATGCAGGAAGCACATGTCATAAAAAATTGTTTGTCTCTTCTTAATCTGCCTTTTCTAGTCTAATTTACAGATCCCCAGTTTGAGAACTCAGAATGAGTAGAGGGAAAAAGAGTTTTTCCCCTGCACCTGCATAGGTCACCCAAGGTGAGTTTTAGAGGTTTGTAACCTAAAATTCCAAATAGAAGGGAAAGAGTTCCAGAAAGTATTTAAGTTTACCCCCTCCACTTATAGATCAAAAAAACTTAGACCCACCAAGCTTTGACTAATACTGTATTAAATTAAGACTAACTACTGGGGAGAGAGGAGGTGGGCCCCAAGCACTGGGTCTGTTTTATAGGAAGGAGACATGATTGGAGATTATTTGCTTTAAAAGGACGGAGATCATGTGGGTCTAACTCCTCCCCAAGGGCTTGGGCTCTTTGTTTTAAAAAGTGATAATACATCATTCTTTCTATCACTCTGGAAAGTAGTACTGAAACTTTGCTAGGGGGAAAACATCCTATACGAGAAGATCAAGAGGCTGAGCCTGCGCTAAAGCAGAGGTGGAATTTGAAAGCAGGTTTACTGCTGATGCCTGAGTGGTACCAGGACCTTTACATGAAGAAATGCACGTGGTAGAGGACAATTTTATGCTCTCTCTCGAGCGAATTCACCTCTGAGAGGTGACTGTGCTCCTCATTCCTCCTACAAGCATAGATAGTTTTCTCTCCCCTAATCGCTTCCACTGATTTCTCTCTCTGTGTTTTGTTTTGTTTTCATTAAAATGTGCAATACAAGAGAAAAAGATGATCCTGCTTCCTGCCATGCAAGACGTTATGCAAAAGGCCAAGGTTAAAAGCACCATTTGGTTTCTTAAGCCTCTCTAATGTATAGGTGTGAAAAAGCAATCTGGGACCTAGAGTTTATGGCACTGACTCTCTGAGGATGAAAACTTGACTTTAACATTGACTCTCAGGCTAAGATAAAATCTGCTTCTGCTATCATTATCCCACTTGGGCTTGTCTTCACTCTCTACTCTGCCACCCAGCTGAGTGGGAAGAAATTAACCTGACCTTGAAGAATACTCAGAGAATCTTCAGGAACATTGGGTTTTCAGTATCCAGTAAAATTCTACAGGCCTAC
This sequence comes from Ovis aries, assembly GCF_016772045.2. Classification (NCBI taxonomy): domain Eukaryota; kingdom Metazoa; phylum Chordata; class Mammalia; order Artiodactyla; family Bovidae; genus Ovis; species Ovis aries. Next base: position 83,154,281 of record NC_056057.1, read on the forward strand.
CAACATTTGGATTATAGACTCAAAGACCCAAAAAGGATCTGACAAATGATATACACCACACAACTAACAAACAAAGAAAACAAAGCCCAAAGAACTTGTCCCAAGTTGTGAATTAGTTGGAAGCAGGGTCAGAATTAGAATAAGCTTCCTCTTCCTATGTCACCTAGTCAAGGCTCCAACCATGCCCAGATCATCTCCAGATCACTCAGGTAGACTAGACTAGACTTTTACACAATGTTTGTATTTTCTTTAGTGAAAGTTAAAAACTCCCAAGGAACAGTCTCAAGAAAAGTCATCTCAAAGGTCACAGAAAGGACGTATTTTGCCATTCTTAGGCTTAGGTTTTTATTCAGATAAATATCATACACTGAAATTAAAACCGTATATTGTTCTGTCTACCCAGGAATGATTAGACCATATCTTTTTCCCCCAAAGATTGCTTCCATATATGTTTCTGATCTGTTCCCACTCAACACACACACTACATTTCTAGTTTTAGATTCTGGTGTGGCCTGTGGCAGGTGGGTTAGGACAAAAATAAAGGGCATGGATTGTTATCTATCTGGAACCTAAGGGTTAAATTCAACTCACATTTGTTTGTCCCATACACCGTTTCCAAAATTTCACTTGGATTTTATATTCAAGTCTGCTTTACTTGTTTATGCTGACTGCCTGGCCCCTAAATCTTTGCACTTAAAATCCTGTTCAGAACTTCTCCCTCCGGAGAATGAAGTCATGGGTAAGCAGACCTTAAATCCCACGAAGAGTTTAAAGACAGGCTTCAAGGGGCCAGCTTCTGATATCCATATTTGTGGATATCTTCTGATATCTTTGTGACCCCACAGACTATATAGTCCATGGAATTCTCCAGCCCAGAATACTGGAGTGGGTAGCCTTTCCCTTCTCCAGAGGATCTTCCCAACCCAGGGATCAAACCCAGGTCTCCCGCATTGCAGGGGGATTCTTTACCAACTGAGCCACAAGGGAAGCCCTTATAGTCAAATCTGTTTTACTTATTTTTACTGACTGCCTGGCCCCTAAATCTTTGCACTTATAATCCTGTTCAGAATTTCTCTCTCCCGAGAATAAAATTGGGTGAGCAGACCTTAAATCCTGTGAAGAGTTTAAACATAGGCTTCCAGGGGCCAGCTTCTGATAGCCATGCTGGACCACCAGCCCCCCTATAACTCTAAGCTATCAAAATTAGTTCTCTGAGGTGACAATACTTTAGACTCTTATCTGTCTTAAAACAACAACCTGGTTTTGGATATGCAATTCATTTCATGGAATTGAGTAAAAGAATGAAAAAAAAAATTTCAGTATTAGACAAAAACCTGACCAGAACTATTTGGAAAACTTTAGCTTAGAGTGTTACTACCTGTCAGCACTATTATTTTTTTTTCATCTCAAGGAAAAACCTTACCAAATATACCTACATAAGGTACTTTATTATTTTTTTCTGAAGATATGATAGTATCTGTACAGTTTTAGAAATGATTATTATCCTAACAACCTAGGTTGCATATTTTAAAATAATATCTCTCTGACAGATTTTGAACAATGTAAAAAGGCAAAGCCCACATGAAAATAGATAATTGTAAAATAGAATTGAAGCTGTCATATATGAACTTAGTTGATGATTATTCTCTTAATAACCTTCAAACAAAAATATTTTATTTTAGTTTGTAAAGATCATTACCTTTGAGGGTTAAATATCTTTCATATCCTCTTAAATAGTTTTCTTTTTCAAAAGTTCAAACATAACATGTTCAACAAACTCAAAAACCCTTCAGCTAATGTAGAGAAAAATATACTATTTCAAAACCACAGAATTCTTTATTTCCGTTACACATGCCTACAGTGAAAGGAAAAAATCATTTTATTCCTACAGCTGTGGACTTTTCAAAATTAGTTCTCTATCTGCTCAATAATATCTTAACATTTCAGCAAATCACTCCTTCAGTGGTCATTCATTAGATCCACACAAGAAGATAGAGTATTATCCCATCAATATACTTAGTAAGCTTATAAGTTAAAACTTCAACAGTGAAAATTAGAATAGTCTCTCAGGGTTATAAAGAAATAAATGTGATTTTGAGCCTTCATTTGTTGCAAAAACACAAAATGAAATACCTCCCAGATTTCCATGGGAAACCTTTAGGAGAACATCTGGAAATTCTCCTCACAGAATTAGTTTTCAGGAGGCTGAGTGGTCACCTCTTCTAAAGCCCTGTCAACAGCCATTCAAGTGGGTTGTCTACACTTGTTTTTTACTGGCTGATAGAGATTTATACAATGTTGACAGTGTTCTGAGAAGACTGATGTCCACAGAACTCAAAGCTTTCACTCAACTCTATAGAATACTGGATTAAGTTGAACAACAGGGGGCAGGGTTTAGCAATCTCATCCCTCAGAGCAGGACACATGGTTTCTTTGGTAATTCATCTACTTTGATGGTTTAGATCAAGGAAGTGTTTAATCACTTGGAGCTGAGGTATATCTAATTTAACTGCTCTTTAAAATACATTAAAACCATTCTTTGGAATAACCACTGTTGAATTCCAAATGTTGAAAATATGCTCTAGTCATGTGTCTGGTAAATCTGATTAGATGTACTTATATACATTTATGACATCCCATAGATGTCAAGTGTATAATCAAGACTTTTTTAGCCTGTGTTCATTTCAATCTAACTTACGTCAAAGGTATTATGTTGTTTCATACTTGTAATATTTTAAAAATACACTTTCAAACTCAATTGGGGAAAACTGTTCAAATTTTTAGGTAGCCATGACCCAAGTGCCAAGGAAGACACAATTACTTATCTCACCCAAATGTTTCCCTTTCCAAGAAAACTCGGAGCCACCACTGAGAAACCAAGCTCATAGAAACAGGACAACAAATTAAATCAGTTCTAAAATACTAAGTCTCTAATCTACTCGCCTTTCTGTCTGTGGGCCAACCTATTTTGATTCTGCGTGTTTAGCTATTTAGGACCTAAGGATAACATCACTTTTGTGGTCCTCTGGAAGGGCTGGGCTAGACTGACTGTGAGTCAAGGACCCTCGAGGAGGGAGGTGAGTTGATGCTTGAAGTAAGTATAGGCTTTCCACTCTGTGGGAATTTGTCACTACACTACACATGTACTAAACCATCTGAAATCTCATTGGGGAAAAAAAAAAAAATCCTTATTTTTTTTAAGTCCCAAACTGAGCTTTTACTTTCTGGATCTGATGTGTTGACATCAGAGTCGTTATCTTTTGAAGCTAGTTTATTTTAAAGGCATCTAAGTTAAGAATGAGTTTCTGAACCATTAAAGTTATATATTCCTGAATGCTCCTGTTCCTTGCTCCTCAATGATAGTAGATAGAGATGAGCTTTCATGATTAGCCTGAAATTCTATTTTGGATGCCCTCAGCTTCACAGCAATAAAGTAAATATAGAGAAGCTTTATTATTTTCTAAAGATGCATACTTGTTGAGGGTTCTGGTGTGAATTTAGAGCACTTGTTAGTCAATGGAGTAATGGTTGGAATCTGGGACATAAGACTGGGGCTAAATTTCTTTACCCTCCTAACCCCAGAGAATCTTTGGGAAAATAGAAACAAAAGAGCACTGAAGTACTTAAGGTAAGACACTACTGTATTCATAATATAGAGAAATAACCACCATGCCTCATGGACAGGAGATGTAGTTCTCCACGGGGCTACAAAACTCTGCTAGTAATAATTTTAATTGGATGCTATCTTTGCTGCCTTCAAAAAGTATCATAAAGTGGAGTTATTACAGGCTACAAGTGCACTTACAGTGCCGGCCTCTCACCGGAGGAAAGAGATAACATTTATCCTTCGGAGGCAACATCAATGGGTTTCTATCTGTTTCGTTTACATGCATCCCCAGTTGCCTGCTATCTGCTCCCTCTTCCCTCCGTCTAAGAGATCAATTTGAATTAGACGCTGCACAAGTGGGTGCTAAGTCTGGCGGGCCCTTTGCCTCCAGGGAGGGCGCGCCACACGGCAGCCGGGTCCCCTGTGCGTGGGCGGGACGGGGCGCGGGCGTACCTGCAAAGGATTGGGTGGCGTGAGCGGCGACGGGAGGCCGTGGCCCGGAGACTGGCTGGCTTTCTGAGGGGGGCTGGCGCTCTGCTGAGTCGGAGACGGTTGGTTCTGGCTCTGGGGGTGAGGGTGGGCTGGAGGCTGCGGGGGCTGCGCGGGCGGAGCCGGCAGAGGCTGGGAGGCGGGCTGCGGCTGCTGGGACGGCGGGGCTGGTTGGGGCGGCTGCTGCTGGGGCTGCGGGGGCGCCTGCGGGGCGGGCTGCGGGTGCTGGCTGCCCGGCGGAGCCGGGGGCGGTGGCGGCTGCTGCTGCTGGAGTTGCTGAAGCTGCTGGAGCTGCTGGAGTTGGGAGTTCAGGGATGAGGTAGCTGCAAGGAGAGAGAGCGAACGTGGAGTTGAAACGCACACGTGGAGTTGAAACAAACACGTGAACCTGAAACGTACACGTAGAGTTGAAAATACACCACCACACCGCTGGCTGTGGATTTGATAACCGGTCCCCTGCGAGCTGAGAAGGCTCTCTGTTAGAGAATGTTCACCCTCATGCCCTGCAGCTCCTTGATGTCTTAGAGGGTTGTAGGGCACTGGGAGTATGAGAGTCAGTTCTTGGGGAAATTTTAAAATTTAGGGAGGACCAGAGTGTAACACACCAGGCATTACATTCTAAGGGATAGAGCAGGTGCAAAACCAAGGGGATGGACTAGGAACAGAGGTAATTTTTGAGTAATTTCTCCCTCTCTTCCTTTCCATCCTGTTTGGGAAAGACACTTAGACTTTCAAGGTCTGATTTAGATTTTTAAAGGTCAGCTCGTTTAAATCTTTTTGGCAAATGCTTGAATGGAGTTAAGCACAGAAAGCTAAAGTGTGTGCAATCTCCTTTTCATCATCAGTGCCACTCATGGTGTAATTTTCACTTGCATCAGACCTCTGCCAACTTGCTTAGATATGTGAGTTTTGTTTTCTACAGTGTTTTTTTTTTTAAATTTGAAGATAGTACATTCATCTCAGTTTTGCAGAATCAAAAGTCTCAGTCTGAACTTTTTGCCTGCTTGTTAAAAAGACGTGCGTGTGTATTTAGTCACTAAGTCATGTCTGACTTTTTGCAACCCCATGGACTGTAGCCTGCCAGGCCCCTCTGTCCATGGGATTTCCCAGGCAAGAATCCTAGAGTGGGTTGCCATTTCCTTCTCCAGGGGATCTTCCTGACCCAGGGATTGAAGTCATGTCTACTGAGTCTCCTGCATTGGCAGGCAGATTCTTTACCGTTGAGCCACCTTGGGAGCCCCACAGAGCCCCCCGTATCAGAAGGGGTATAGTCAGCTGTGAACTGTGGGGACTAGTCACATTGGGACCTCAAGGACAGGCCAGGAACTGAGAGAAAGAAATCATCTTTCCAGATTTTTTATTCTGTGAAAAAGTAAGAGTTGGTAAGATAAACGGTCTTAACATTGAGCTCACTAACTTTGTTTTCATATGCCCATCTAGCCCTGAACAATTTCTCCAGCAGGAAATCAGTTTGGCTGAAGAATGGTCTAGAGAAAATTATTGCTACAAGTTCACTTTCTTCTTTGCCTGAATATCAGTCTAAAAGCTTTCCCATAAGCCTACAAATAAATGTAAGGAAACCATAGGCCTTGGCTTCTATGCTATTCCATTCCTCCCCCACTTAGAATTCATCAAGATCCCCAAAGGTAGTAACCACTGTTTGCAACATTAAACTAGTTCCAATAAAAAAAATACTTCTTAAAAAATATATAGTGGCTCTATAAAGTGACATCATATACCCACCTTCATATGACAATGATGGTCTTGAAAAATACATGTACATGGAACCCTACGTTGAGCACATCTGAAGAAATTTCTCTGTAAAGAAGTCAACTACTGACTATTTTTGTAAAGTTAAGAATCGTTTTGTAAAATATAAACACCAACTAGGTACCAGTGCTGTTCTGATAATAAGTAGGATTTAACAAGGGGACATAGTCCTGCCTTTAAGCAATTTATAGTGGATTTGTGGAGGTAAGAGGAACTTATAAGAAATGATCAGCCTTGGGGTGCCTGTTATAATCCTGCTAATGGTAAGTACTCGATATAAATCAATTGGTTGTCTAAATGGTCAACAGTGTGAAAATTGACCAAAAGGGCCAGGAGAATGAGGAGATTGGCTCCTTTTTGGGCTAGAGAGGGCTAGAGGCAGTGTTCCTGGGGGATGTGGAATGAGGGCACAGAGGGCTCAAGAGAGTGAGTTCTACAGCTGGATGGGAGGATATTCCGGGCAGGAAGACACCCAGATGACAGCATGACTTAGATGATGTTTCTGAAGGACCAATGTGGAGAATGAACTGCCTGGAACAGAAGCTTTGATGATTTTAGACCTTAGAGTGGTGGAAGCCTGACTTTGAACGTGGTGGAAACGTGGATCATTCCCAATTCACCTCTGGTATAAGTCAGATTTTAAATATAATCAGGTTTGTTTAAAGCAAGGCATAGCTATACTGATGAAATGATAGTTTGCTGTTTCCCAGGGGCATCAAATACCTTTTTTTTTTTTTTTTTTCTCTCTCAGGTACACTGAGAGCTTCCATGTTGGACTGGTGGGGATAACAAATGTCCCCCTGGGTCAGTGAGTTACTCTAGGTCTGTTCAAACACTCAGACCAGTGTGTGTCCTGCCTGTGATGTAAATGCAGAGTGCTCTGGGACTCGACCTGTAGAGACAACATCTCTGAGAGAGGGCTGGAAAATACCCAGTCAAGGGGGAACTCTGAATTTTCTGCTCAATTTTGCTCTGAATCTAAATCTGCTCTAAAAACTAAAGTCCATATTAAAAAAAATACCCAGTTATAATAACTTTAAAAGAATGATCTGATTTTGCCGTTTCCCCCTCTCCTTGCTCCTATTCTACAAAGCCACGTTTTATCGAAGACCAGAGAGCCCAGCTCAGTTATGACCCCTGGGATCTTCTGTAATCTGGAGGGGCTAGATCTCTCCTTTTGTGGAGTCAGAGACTTTGGAAACGTGATTGCATCTGGCCCCCTGCCAGATTCAAATCAAGCCTGTCCAGATTTCTTTCAGGGTAGGGGGTATATATGTCAGTGCTTATTTTCATGGTTGACTTAAATACCATACTGTTTCATTTTGGTTAGAAAATCATTTATCTAAATCAGTGTTTGAAAAAGGAAAGACTGGGAAATATTGGCAGATAGATATTGGCAGACAGGTAGGTGCAGCAGACCCTAACCTACTAATGAGATGTGGGTCCCAAATGTGTCTTTGCTTCTTGATGTTGGTGAGTTCACGTTGCTTGGCTATTTCTTCCCTGTAACCTGCACCCTCCCTGGAAAGGCATTAACCTAAACTAAACCTCTTTGAGTTACATCAGCTAATTTGGCATCTGCAAGCCAGGAATGATGGGCAGTAAACTATGTTCAGGTATGTACTGGACACAAAGGAAATCATGAGGGGCTGTACAAGAATGTAATTCTGGTCTCAAAAATGCCAAAGGCACATATGCAATGATATGAAAAAAAAAGCAAAGAAAGACTAAAATATGGAGCCTCTAAATGGCTCATTGTGTAAAGCACACAGGTACAGACATAAGTTAGGAAAATAAAGAGAATGTTTGCAGATAAAATGGTGATTGTTGGGTGATTCTATGCTTTGGTTCTATGCATAGCAATTTAAAGATTTTACTTTCTTCCCTGATATTTATGTCCTTTAATGATTATTTCCTCTGTGTCTGGTTACTATACACTCCATGGGCCAAAGTTAAGTGTAAAATTTAACTACGGTACCAGTAGATATGGAAGAACTTAAAGAGATGCACAAAAATTTATATTAGGATGTTTTAAATTTTTAAAACTTACAGTTTTGAAAATGAAACACAAAACAGAATTCCATCAAGAAATCCCCTGGTGGTCCAGAGGTTAGAATTCTGCCCTCTCACTGCCGAGGGTGTGGGTTCAATCCCTGGTTGAGGAACTAAGATCTTGAAAGCCTGGTGGTGCGAATAAAAAAAAAAAATCAAAATCTGACTTTTCTAGAGAGAAGGAAGTAGTAAGACAAGACCAGTGGGTCAGAACTGCCCAAATAAATAATTTAATAAGACAAAGAAGTGTAGAAGCTTGCATCTCTCTATTTGTTCAGTTACTATGTATCAACTGTAAATTATTTTTAAAAATGTTCTTTTTAGGATCTTTGATAAAGATGTTCTCAGGAAACCACGCACATAAAAAAAGCTATACCACAGAGGCAACAGAACTATCCTGGATGGGCTTTACATACAATTACTTCTGAGGCAGGAAATGGAAAGGAAATTCTGCCCGTGAGCATGGCCATGAGTGATTCGGGAGAAATACAAATGTCTCTTGTACTTTGCAAGGTACTCAAACACCTTGGGATTCACTGAAAGTGGAATGGGACTCAAACGCTAAAGGTTATGTGATTCTTAGCAACACGCTCACCTTTGTTAACACAAAGTGCAACTCAGACTATTATAATCATTCTAGTTGGGGGCGCAGTGTCAGCATTTTCTGGGACTATCAAGTTAAGGGATCTTTGGGCATGGTTGGCAAACTGGAGGCTTGGGTTTGAGACTCTGCTGGAAAGGATTACAAGCTCCCAGCCTGGCTGGGACCTGAGTCACTTCATAGCAATATGTTTTCAGAGGTGAGAGGACTGGTGCTAAGGAGGAAGGAAGCAGGAAGGATTTATCTCCTGCAAGAGACCAGGAATCCTGCAAAAGTGTGATGGTAATGGCTGCTCAAAAAAGCAAGAGAGTTCCAGAAAAACATCTATTTCTGCTTTATTGACTATGCCAAAGCCTTTGACTGTGTGGATCACAATAAACTGTGGAAAATTCTGAAAGAGATGGGAATATCAGACCACCTGACCTGCCTCTTGAGAAACCTGTATGCAGGTCAGGAAGCAACAGTTAGAACTGGACATGGAAAAACAGACTGGTTCCAAATAGGAAAAGGAGTCCGTCAAGGCTGTATATTGTCACCCTGCTTATTTAACTTCTATGCAGAGTACATCATGAGAAATGCTGGGCTGGAAGAAGCACAAACTGGAATCAAGATTGCTGGGAGAAATATCAATAACATCAGATATGCAGATGACACCACCCTTATGGCAGAAAGTGAAGAGGAGCTAACAAGCCTCTTAATGAAAGTGAAAGAGGAGAGGGGAAAAGTTGGCTTAAAGCTTAACATTCAGAAAACAAAGATCATGGCATCTGGTCCCATCACTCCATGGGAAATAGATGGGGAAACAGTGGAAACAGTGTCAGACTTTATTTTTTTGGGCTCCAAAATCACTGCAGATGGTGATTGCAGCCATGAAATTAAAAGACACTTACTCCGTGGAAGGAGAGTTATGACCAACCTAGATAGCATATTAAAAAGCAGAGACATTACTTTGTCAACAAAGGTCCGTCTAGTCATGGCTATGGTTTTTCCAGTGGTCCTGTATGGATGTGAGAGTTGGACTCTAAAGAGGGCTGAGCGCCGAAGAATTGATGCGTTTGAACTGTGGTGTTGGAGAAGACTCTTGAGAGTCCCTTGGGTTGCAAGGATATCCAACCAGTCCATCCTAAGGGGAATCGGTTCTGGGTGTTCATTGGAAGGACTGATGTTAAAGCTGAAACTCCAATACTTTGGCCACCTCATGTAAAGAGCTGGCTCATTTGAAAAGACCCTGATGTTGGGAGAGATTGAAGGCAGGAGGAGAAGAGGATGACAGATGTCGAGATGGTTAGATGGCATCACCAACTCAATGGACATGAGTTTGGATAAACTCTGGGAGTTGGTGATGGACAGGGAGGCCTGGTGTGCTGTGATTCATGGGGTTACGAAGAGTCGGATACGACTGAGCAACTGAACTGAAGTGAACTGAATGGCTGTTCAAGCCCATTCTGAGTACAGTCCTCTGGTGCAAGCCTAGTCCTATGGAAAGAAAAAGCAAAGGGTAACCTTGAACTTGCTGAGGGCGAGAAGCCAGATGCCAAGAACCATATACCCTATAGTTGCATTTATATTGAATGTGCAGAATAGGCAAATCCACAGAGGCAGAAAGCAGGTTAGTGGTTGCCAGGGGTGAGGAGGGGGAGGACTGGAGAGTAACTGCTCCTGGGGATGGGGTTCTGGCTGGGGGTGATGAAAAAGTTCTAGAATGAGATAGCACTGAGGGCTAGACAACATGGTGAATGTGTTTAATGCTACTGAATTGTACACTTTAAGACGGTTAACGTGGCAAATTTTATGCTATGTTTATTCTACTACTACTACTACAATAACGACAGTAATAGTAAATAGCTGTTTCTCCATATATATACCCTGGATCCCAAGCAAGGGGTTTCCAGATGGTGCTAGTCGTAAAGACCCCGCCTGCCAATGCAGGAGACACAAGAGATGCGAATTCGATCCCTGGGCTGGGAAAGTCTCTGGGAGGAGGACATGGCAACCCGCTCCAGTATTCTTGCCCTGGAGAATCCCCATGGACAGCGGAGCCTGGTAGCCTACAGTCCATGGGGTCACAAAGAGATGTACACGACCGCAGCGACTTAGCACACGACCAAGCCACATTGCTCTGGGACCCACAAGGGAGGAGAACAATCCTTCTCTACTCTGTGTGGCTGTGTAGTCCCTAGGGCTATGCCTGGCAGAGCAGAGGGAGCAATACGGACAGGGCTGCAGGATGCCCCCAGCTTTGGGAGGGAAGTGCTGAGTCCGCTGAAGATGCAGAGGCACAGGCTGGCAGTGGGGAAAATGGATTGCTCTCAACATGGACCATGAGTTCAGTCTTGGGCACACCCAAGACACCCCTCTAGAAATGTCGAAGCTAGAGTCTGAGCTGGCGGAGAACAGTGATGGCTATTTGGGTTCAAAATAAGACAGAGCTTCCTAGCTTGAAAAGCACTTTCATTTAATATGGATAATTTAACTTTTTAGGACAATCTTATGAATAGATGATATCACTGTCATGTTAAAACTGTGGAACCTGGCTCAGAAAGTTTAAATGACCTGCCTGAGTTCAGCTGACAGGTGCTATGGACGATTCAGTCTTAAGTCTGCCACTTCCCAAAGCCTCTTAACATAACAGCATCAGGGGTAACCTACTTCCCCCTGAGGGCTGGAACTAAAGATAACTATTTCCTCATCAAGGGATGCCCTCCATGGCACCACTCTTGAGAAGAGGTGGGCACAGGTCCTCAGTTTACAGAGGCTCATTTGAAGGTACTGGTTCAGGGATGAATCGTTCAGCTCCTGGGAAAGTGTGTATAGTTGAACCTCTGTTCTGCTGCAGGCGAAACATTTTAAAAATGTAAATGTGCATTTTGAGAATAAAGATGCTAATTTGAGTGTGAGCCATGAGTTATTATAAGAACAGGGACATGGAATCAAGGGAAAGGGGGTGAGGGGTATATGTGGACAGGAGTTGGGGAAGGGCCACAGTACACTTGATTCATGTCGCAAGTTTGTTTTGATGGTGGAAGAATGTTTCCTCTACACTTAGACACTGGGCGGCAGCAGAGCTTGGTGGCATTTTAAGGAAAGTAACTGACTAGGGCATCCTCTTATGTTGTCCATGGAACTCTCTGATGTGTTGTCTCTAGAGTATCGTCAGGTGGCAGCTAAGAGTTCTCCAAATGGCTTTCTTCCTTAACTGGGGACAGTGACTCCCAGATTGGCCCCAGTTGTACAAATCAGTGGGCTCATGGGCCACTGGAAAGGAAATCTGTGCTCCCTGATGTACGGAGCCTTTGCTTCCCTAATTCTGCATTTACTGCTCATTTTTCTTGCCTAGAAAAATCCCTAGAAGAAGAAAAAAAAGTGAAATCTAGAACAACCCATCCAGAAGAATTTGAGTTGGTAAAATTGGACATCTTCCCTCCCAGCAATCCCCCAAGTAATAACATCTAAGGTAGCTGAAGCAAGGAGGCAGGTCAGGAACTCTTCCTGGTACCCTCATTAAGAGCATCCCCAGCCTGCACTGGCAGACAGAAGTTTTTGCAAAGTAGATGGAAACAGTGGGTTGGGGATTTGGGATTTTGAAAAAGTGCAGAAGGTGAAGATGTTCTGGAAAATTTGCCTTTACTTTTTGGCAATTATGCCCCAAACAAGCAAAATCAGTTCTGCCTCAAAGACTATGATGTGTAACTATTTCATATGCGGTCAGTGTCATCAGCTCTTAAATATTGCCGTACATATCTGTAACCTGTCATTTGCTTCTTTTGCATTTAGGGCAGCAATCTAAGTATCTCTTGAGATATCAGGGGAGAAAAAAGTAAGAAATTCTTCCAATGAAAATCTCCCCACTAATTTCCATGTATTGCCTGAACCACACAAGCTTCTTCTTTAGGTCAGATGTTTTCACCTACTCTGTCTCAAATTATGGACCAGAACCACCTGGGAGCTTGTTAGACAAATAGATTCCGGGGGTAGGATGAAGTCTGCATTCTAAAGCCCCCATCCAAGGGGATCAGGAGCCACTGGCCTTGGGGCTCCTGGCAGCCTATCCAGGAGGGGAAGTCTCTTCACTTGGCCTGCAACCTGAACAGCTTGTTTATCCATCTCCATCACTTTGAGAATATTGCTTTGTGAAAAATGAACTTGTTCTATTAGCAAAAAAAAAAAAAAAAAAAAAAGGAGACAGAAAACATTGGTTGGAAAGAAACAGACACTGGGAATTTTCCAGTGTTCCTTAGTATCTTATTTAGATAGTAAGAGCCATTCACCACTCATTACTGCCTTTGTTGATAGTTTGGGGAGCACTCTTGCTGGGGTATCTTAAATCTGAGACATATTATTAGCTTTTAGATGCCCCACTGAAAAGGGAGGATAGAAAAAGTGAGGGAAAGCTCCAACTGTAAAGTGAAGGGGTGAAGTGGTGGCATGGGTCATCCCGAGGGGATTGTACCTGCCCAACAATGTGGCAGGCAGGGAGGCTGAGGAGTTCCCTAAATCCCCAGAGAGGTTTGCTAAGTCCTTTCTCTGGACCAGCTGACCTCTCAACATCTCTGCCTGTAGGACGGCCCCAGTGAGGCTTAAACTCTCAGGAAAATAACAGAAAGGATCTCCTATTATGAAATAGAAAAAAACTGGGGAGGACTTAGGATTTCTAATATGGATGTGACACCCCACAGTTCACCCTTCTCTTCTCATTCACCTTGAAGAAACCAGAAAGTTCACAGTCTCACCCCAATACTCAGAGCTCTTAGTGGTTCTTCTAAGTCCTTAGGAAGTCCATCCAGGTTCCTACTGAGTGCCAACCAAGGAGAAAGGAAAAACGCCCCCCATGATACTGATACTTCCCCCATGGAATTGCAGAACACTAAAGATAAAGATTTTTTTAAATACTAAATATGGTTTCAGAGAGATAAATAAAAGGCTACATACAAAGAGACATAACTCAGGGACTTCCCTGGTGGTTCAGTGGTTAAGAATTCACCTGCCAATGCAGGGAATGGGGGTTTGATCCCTGGCTGAGGAATTAAGATCCCACATGAGTTGCTCATCCTGCTTGAGCAACTAAGCCCACGTGTGCCACAACTAGAGAGAAGCCCACAGGGTGCAATGAAGAGCCTACGTGCTGCAACTAATACCTGATACAGCAAAAAAAAAAACAAACAGATGAGTGAATATTAAAAAGAGACGTAACTCAAATAGGCCTCATACTTCTCATTGCACACATGCTAAGTTGCTTCAGTTGTGTCCAACTCTGTGATGCTGTGGACTGTAGCCTGCCAGTTTCCTCTGTCCATAGGACTTACCAGGCAAGAATACTGGAGTGGGTTGCCATTTCCTTCTCCAGGGGATCTTCCCAACCCAGGGATCGAACCTGCACCTCTTGTGACTCCTGCATTGACAGGCAGGTGCATTACCACTATCACCACCTAAAAATCTAAAATCAGTGGGGCAATGCCTTCTAAGTTCTAAAAGAAAATGATCTCTAGCCAAGAATTCTATTGCTGGTTAAACTGTTATCAGCTAGCGTGTAAGAATGCCCACATCAGAACTTACAAGGATTTATCCTCCCTTGACTTACTTTTTCTTAGGAAGTTGAATAGATACTTCAGTAAAATAAGGAGGTGAACCAAGAAAGAGGAAGATTTAGGATGCAGAGAGCAGTGTGTGTCTTCCCATAAAAATAATACGAGGGAGCCCCACTATGATAGATGCCTGGAAGTTCTAATAATACCCAGTCGAGACTGCAGCATAAAGAAAGGGCTCTAGAGAGATATGTCTAGAAAAAAAAGCACAATTCCATAGAAGTGATACAATATTTAGAAGAATTTGAGAGTATGATATAAAAGAGAAAGGAAACTATACATTTCAAGCAAAACAAAAGCTGCTTGGGAAAGCCGCAGTCTAGAACGACCTTTCTGTCACTAACTCGGATAACCTGGGGCCTAACAGGACACTCCGTCAGTGGAAAAGCATCAGTGTTAGGGATTTTTAGCTCTGAGGAACCTGGTATGGATGTTCTTTCTTCAAATGAGCATGTAACATGGGCCAAGAAAATGAAGCTCCGTCAATATTAAACTTGTGAACATAAGATCTTCCTTCAGGAAAAAAAGAAAAAAGATTTAAATAACCCCCTCCTGCTTGCTGCCATCAGATCTTCAAGTCTTCTTCAGGTAGTAATATCATATAAAATTAGAACTTGTAGGGGTTGAGTGTGCATTTTGAGTATAGATTCTGTTCCTTGATTTTGCTTGATTGATTTTTCCCTAACCTGCAGGGAATCACACTGTATATGGAAACATCCACTCTTGATATGAAATCAGTTTATTCAACAGAGGAGACCAGATTTATTCATCAGAGAATCCCAGCCTTCCTGTAAGAACTGGTTTCCTTTTCTCATGGAGTTTGGCAGAAGCTTGGTTGCAACATCAGCGATCTGGCTGAAACATCAGAATCTCCTTGGATGTCAGTTCTCTCTGCTCTGCTCATTCTTCAACACATGGATAATCTGGGTTTTTTTTTGTTTTGTGTTTTTAGAGGTTTGAGATTAAGAGTGCATCACTGAATATGCCACCTTTCCTTCTTAATACCATATCTGTTTAATGCAATTGGGTGAAATAGAAGTGCTCATGTAACATTCAATCCCATTATTTTTCCTCCTTAGATATGGAAAACAATTATTTACATCTTTGATAACTTCTTCTCAGACCTTTTAGCTGGAGGGCAAATCGTTTAAAATTATAGCTAACATTCACTGAACATGGTTTTCCTGGGTATATTTAAAAATTATTAGGGTAGAAGTGAAGCCATACTTACTAAAAATGAAGCCATGGATATGGGGGAAAGGAACACATGTGCTCATTTTATATTTCTAGGCTAATAATATAATTTTTTTAAACTTAGCAGAGCAAGTAAGATGTACCCTGCCTTTCAAAGCATTGACGTTTGCCCTTCCCTTCAAATGGGCATTTGCAGGAGACAATGTTATAGGCAGTTCAATGGATACTGTGCCTGGCTTAAACACAGGACTGTGTTCACTCAAATTTCTTTTAGGCTATAGACACATGGGCCAGTGCTTATTTTCATGGTTGATTTAATCCATCCCCTCTGCCAGTGTGGGGATTATTCCCTACAGTTATTCTTCAGTGGTCTGTCAGTTCAGATTAAAAAAAGTTAAGTGACAAAGATGCAGTGGCTGATTCCTTTAGAAGCCTATGCTGTACAATAAGAGATTTCTTTTTAAGAATCTGACTATGTTCTCTTCTTTTAAATTTCCCTCTGATCACCACACATCTTCCTTATCTAGGCTGAACTTTAAACTCCATAAACAGGCAATTCAGTTTTGTTCCTCTACGACAACTTCTGGTTTGCCAAAAGGCTTTATAGATTTCACCTTATTGGCTCTTGCTTATTTTTTGAAAAGAAGAAATAGCGTATGTCTCCCCTCACGTTACAGATGAAGACATCTAAACTCAGACATGATTCTGGGACCATATGTATCCTAGCTTTGTGTGGCCTGCATAATAAATGATAAAACTTTCAATAAGTTACATCTATTTTTGTATTTTGAGACAGATATCAAAGATATGCCCTTGTCAGATTTGCACTTCTAGATTCATAGAAAGAAACCAATAACAGTTGATTTTGATTGTGTACCAAAATGTTTACTGTTTAAAAGTCCCTCATATTACATCACGACATGACCGAGCGACTTCACTTTGACTTTCACTTTCATGCATTGGAGAAGGAAATGGCAACCTACTCCAGTGTTCTTGCCTAGAGAATCCCAGGGACGGGGGAGCCTGGTGGGCTGCCGTCTATGGGGTCGCACAGAGTCGGACACGACTGAAGTGACTTAGCAGCAGCAGCAGCATATTACATCACAAATGTTATTACTCTTCTCATTCTTTTTTTAATATTTATTTTTATTTATTTACTTATTTGGCTGCCCTGGGTCTTAGTTGTGACAAGCAGGATCTTTTTAGTTGTGGCATGTGGGAACCAGTTCCCTAACCAGGGATTAAACCTGGGCCCCTTGCATTGGGAACTCGGGAGTCTTAGCCACTGGACTACCAGGGATGCCCACTCTTCTCATTCTTATTTTCTCTATCTCTACAAGCAGGATCATTAATATACTGCATGGGTAATTTGGTTATTTTGTATTGATATGCCAATCAGTCATTCAATTCATGTTACTTTATGCTTTCATATGTAACAAACAAGAAGAAAACAAATAGTTTTAGTGAAATAATTAATTACATTAATGATAATCCTACTGGAAGAAAAGAGTCATCAAAAAAAGAATCCTGGGAAATTCCACAGAAAGCAATAGATGCTGGAATTATCAATGGAATTAAAATGTAATGAGGTCATATCTCCTACATAAGGATAAATGTTTTTGCAATTGTCTCATGGATTTTTACCAGGCTGGTTGATCTTGCTATGGGAAGTAAAGTGATATTCTTTTTACTTCATTAATGCAATGTGGACAAAAGAGGTGAAATCAAATGTAGCAGTCAGCACAGGTTAGTTATACTGTGGTAACAAGCAGCCCCTAAACTCATTGACTAGCCCAACAAAGATTGTTTTTTTCTTTTAGTGCTATAATAAATTTTGTCAGGAGGGTCTTAGCTTAGTATAGTCACTTAAGTACCCAGCTGATAGGTCTGTCACTATCTTGAACACTGCCTATGATATGAGAAGGACAGAGAGTTTTTTAGGGTGGGAATTAAATGCTCTGATTCAGAAGTCATCCCATCACTTTCTCTCACAACTCTTGGCCAGCAGTAGCCACAAGTCTACTTGTGGCTAAATGCAAGGGCACCAGGAAGTGTCATACTATCAAGTCCTAGAGAGTCAGAAAAAATTGGTAAATAGCATTAATAATCTCCACAAAAGCGTTACTCTGCCCTCCAGATAGTTTCTGTATATATTACTTTCTCCCCATTTTCATTTTTGTCTGGATCATTGAAAGAGCTTATTAACTGAACTCTTAAACTTTTACCTTCCCTGTTCCTTCTTTCTCTCATTCATTAATTCAGTAAATGTTATCAGATCATGTGTCAAGTGCCCCTCTCCCACAAGAGTTAATTTTCTAAAATATAGATGGGATTAAACCACTAATTTAAAAATTAAAAAGGATTATGATAGCTCCTATTCATCAGAGAATGAAATCATACAGCTCAGCCCATATTGGAGTATGACTTTGGCTCTAGCCCACCTTTCTAGACTGATTATAACCCCTGTTGAGGACCCTCACTTCTAGTTCAGAGGTAGAAGCTGGTGGTACATGGACACAAAGACCAGGATGCCCCATTCCCACACATACAAAAATAGAACTTTTAAAAAGTTTGAATTAGTTGACAAGATTAAAAAATAAGGGGAGTCAATATAAAATACGCATTGTCCACTATTCTTAAAAATAGTCCAGAAAGTCTGGCCACATGCCTCTCATTCCTGTATGGGAACCAGAGCTGAGTAGCAGATGCTCTGCCAGGTAGGGCTGGTGCTCACAGTGGCTAGGATGAATTGTTGTCCCCCGCACTCCCATAAGGGGACATTCATGGGGTCCTCTGTACTGCAGTGAATAATGTGCACTCAGTTGGCTCTTTTACCAAATAACTTCCAACAGAAGTGAACCAGGTTTTAGTTCACTAGGTTCAGTGAACCAGGTTTAGTTCACAAGGTTTAGTGAAACTTGCCCCTCCTTAATCTGGCCCTCCTTAATCTTCCTGCCTTCTCTCAGCAACCTGCATATAGTAGATGTTTGCTAAATAGTTGAGAAGTGACTCAACATCACTAATTGCAAATCAAAACTATAATGAGGTATCACCTCACACTGGTCAGAGAGACCATCATTTAAAAAAATCTACAAATGATAAATGCTGGAGAGAGTGTGGAGAAAAAGAAACCATCCTATGTTGCTGTTGAAAATGTAAATTGGTGCATCCACCATGGAGAACAGTATGGAGTTCTTTAAAAAACTAAAAATAGAGTATCATATGAATCAGCAATTCCATTCCTAGGCATATATTTGGAGAAAACCACAATTTGAAAACACACATGCAATCCAATGTTCACTGCAGCACTATTTACAACAGCCAGGATATGGAAGCAACCTATATGCCCACCAGTATAGGAATGGATAAAGAAAATGTGGTCCATACACATAATGGAATATTACTCAGCTATAAAAAGAAAGAAATAATGCCATTTACAGCAACATGGATGGACGTAGAGATTGTCATACTGAGTGAAGTAAGTCAGAGAAAGACAAATATATGATATCACTTATATGTGGAATTTTTTTTAAAGGGTACAAATGAACTTATCTACAAAACAGAAGTAGAGTTGCAGATGTAGAAAACAAACTTATGATTACCAGGGGGTAAGATAGGAGAGGGATAAATTGAGAGACTGGGATTGACATATACACACTGCTGCTGCTAAGTCGCTTCAGTTGCGTCCAACTCTGTGCGACCCCATAGACAGCAGCCCACCAGGCTCCCCTGTCCCTGGGATTCTCCAGGCAAGAACACTGGAGTGGGTTGCCATTTCCTTCTCCAATGCATGAAAGTGAAATCACTCAGTTGTGTCTGATTTCTAGAGACCCCATGGACTGCAGCCCACCAGGCTCCTTTATCCCTAGGATTCTCCAGGCAAGAACACTGGAGTGGGTTGCCATTTCCGTCTCCAATGCGTGAAAGTGAAGTCGCTCAGTTGTGTCTGATTCCTAGCGACCCCATGGACTGCAGCCCACCAGGCTCCTCCGTCCATGGGATTTTCCAGGCAAGAGTACTGGAGTGGGGTGCCATTGCCTTCTCCGCATATACACACTACCATGTATAAAATAGATAACTAATAAAGACCTACTGTATCGCACAGGGAATTCTACTCAATACTCTGTAATGGCCTATATAGGAAAAGAATATTTAAAAAAGTGGATATATGTATATGTGTAACTGATATTCTTTGTTGTATACTTGAAACTAACACAACATTGTAAATTAAATATACTCCAATAAAAGTAATCGAGAAATGATAATTGCAAGGAACTGTAATTTGATTTGCCTCTTGTTAATTTTATCTTATTCTTTTTACCCTAACTGTGTCACATGCTTGCTATAGGTTGGCTCACAAAGGAAGATATATGTAATGGTAGGATTCTTGAGTTTAAAAAGATCCACTGCTTGGGTTTCTAGGTGACTACATGTGAGTTATGTGACTTCTGAGCATGTAAGGATCTTCAGTTAACTTTGAAGAAGGTTATATATTTATATAAAAAACTAAGGCAAATTTCTATGATTCCTATGTTCCTTTTTTTATAGTTATACAGATAGAGATAGAGATAGACATTCTGACACATCTGAAGCTATGTCCTAAAATTCTGTAGCATACCTTTGTTTATCAACTATTCATAATTTTGCATATGAACTAGTTCACAAAGTCATAACCAAAACATAAATTTGCTTATTCATAATTTTATTTATAAGCTAGTTCACAAAGTTCATAAAGGAAGAAAATTAATATTTCAGGATTCAGAATTTGAAGGTGTGCTATAGAAATTCAACATGAAATACTTGTATATAAAATGTGGTCAAAGAGGAAATGACAGGCTTAGAGTACCCTGAAAGGTTATCTGCAAAAACAGAAAAGAGCTTCAGGTGGGTCTGAGATGGGCAGATTAAATCGTAATCTTAGAAGAGTGAAAAATGTCATCAGAACACAGGCTGACCCAAAATCTACTCAATCTGGGAAGAAACATCATAGAGCATATGGATTAAGAGGGTTTGAGTTGCAGGTCAGGTTCTCAGGATGTCTGGACTAGCAGGATGTTAAAGTCAGTCAGATATAAACAAGCGTTGCCTTGTTAGGGGAAGGAGCAAAACCACACTGTAGATCCAGGGCTCCCTGGGTCCATTTCTATCTCTTTGTTCCACAGCTGTACTCTACTCCTGCTGCTGCTGCTGCTGCTAAGTCGCTTCAGTTGTGTCCGACTCTGTGCGACCCCATAGACAGCAGCCCGTCAGGCTCTGCCGTCCCTGGGATTCTCCAGGCAAGAACACTGGAGTGGGTTGCCATTTCCTTCTCCAATGCATGAAAGTGAAAAGTGAAAGTGAAGTTGCTCAGTCATGCCCGACTCTTCGCAACCCCATGGACTGCAGCCTGCCAGGCTCCTCCATCCATGGGATTTTCCAGGCAAGAGGACTGGAGCCATCAGTAAATGCATACTCTGTTCATCACAGAAACTGGGCAAAAGCTTAGGATAGATGAGCACAGATTCATTAACAGTATTGGTAAAACAACACATACAGGTCCTTTCTGCTTATACTGAATTAAATCATTAACTACAAACCTTAAGTAGGTTATAGAAGAGCTGTTTAGAGGAAGATGAGAAATCGAATTTTATGGCAACTCAGCATCTCATAAATATGTTACTCTTTCCCTTCAAGAATGCTCTCATTGCTTTTGACCTGGACCAGTGCAACAGCCTTGTGTTTTCTCTTCCAGTTCCTCTATTTTTAAAGACCAATCTCCCCTTCCTCCACCTGCCTTCCTTTCTCCCTTTCCCGCTCCTGTCTTCCTCCTTTCTTCTTCCCCTACTTTCCTCCCTCCATTCCTCTTTACCCATCTTCTCTCCTGTCTCTAAGAGGTTATTAAGCACCTACCACATGCCAGGGGATATTCAAGAAGTATAAACCTGAACTAGACTCGGATTCAGCTTTCCCAAAGTTCATTCATGTTCTGTCTGGGAAAATAGATATGTAGGTGTCCAATCATGATACAACGATATGTTAACGCTTCTATTTAAAGATTTTTACCAACTTCTTATGTCTCCAAATTAAGTCCTTAGCATTCATATTAGAGCCATTCACATCATAGCCTCATCCCCACTTTGTATCTTGGGCTCCGCCATTTACCTACATGTACCCTCTGTTCCCATCAGACAACCTGCATGTCATTTCCCCCGACATACTTGGCTTTCCTTTGTCCATGCTTTTGTTCATGGTTATCCTACTTCTTGAAATGGTCTTTCCCCCCATCCCTGTCTGTCATGATTCTTTGCTTTTTTCAAGTGAAAGTGAAGGTCACTCAGTCATGTCCGACTCTTTGCAACCCCATGGGGGGGTTATTCCATACAGTCCATCGAATTATCCAGGCCAGAATACTGGAGTGGGTAGCTGTTCCCTTCTGCAGGGGATTTTCCCAACCCAGAGATAGAACCCAGGTCTCTCACTTTGCAGGTGGATTCTTTACCAGCTGAGCTACCAGGGAAACCCAAGAATACTGGAGTGGGTAGCCTATCCCTTCTCCAGCAGATCTTCCCGACCCAGGAATTCAATCAGGGTCTCCTACATTGCAGGTGGATTCTTTACCAACCGAGCTACCAGGGAAGCCCCTAGTAGGTACAAAGAAATACCTGGTTATGCTACACGTGTGTCTCTTTTACACCTGTCAGGAATGCTGTGTTATGACCATGTAGAGACTTGAAGGTTGAGATGAGGTGTTTTTTTTTTTGGATCTTGACCTCCTTGAGAATCTTATAAAAAAATACATCATTTCCCCAAGAGACATTTGTAAATTTAACATACTTTTTGGGGGAGTTTCTGGCCCCTCTGATGCCCATCCATAGATTCTTACAAAGGCTAAGAACCTCTGCTGGGGGATCAGGCTATGAAATACACGGCCTTTGATGGTATGCCTTGATGGAGAGAGGTAGGTCCTCAGAAAAGAGATCTAGAATTTGGAAGGCAGGCCACAGGTGGTTGAGGGAACTCTGGCCCTTGGATGGGTTTTATTCTCTGGGGTAAGATCTTGATGATTTCCAGTTGTGCTTTGGATGTCCCAGTTGGGCAGAATAAAAGGCTCTCTGCCACATGGAGATTCATTCTGAGTGAGCTCAATTGCTCTCTGAGCTTCTACTAAAGTCATGTTTAAATATTTTAGTGCCATCTCATTCTGTTATGGGGACTTAAGGTCATTCTATGATGGCAGATATTAGACACTGCAGTACATTGCTGGAGCAAGGTGCAGATTTTTAAAGAGATCTGAGAATTAAGAGGAGACCTCTTAATGCTTCACCTATGTTACAAAGGATTCAATTTTATTTTTTTTATTTGTTGCTGTTTTTATTTTTTTGGCTCACCACGAGGCCTGTGGGAACTTAGTTCCCTGACCAGGGATTGAACCAGCATCCCCTGCACTGGAAGTGTGGTCTTAACCTCTGTACCACCAGGGAAGTCCCAGACATAGGATTTTAAATCACATTTTTGGAAAGAGCTATTGGTGTTCTATGAGTCCCACTCCCTCCGGGGAGTAGGGGCTCTTTCTCCTTCACCTGACGTCAAGAAGGAGGAGTTTCCAAGGAGGACAGCTTATCATGTCCTTGTGTTAGGGGATACCCAGGACTTGTGTCAGGCTTTTGCCTGGAAAATGCAAAAGGGGAGAGACAGCCTGGTTAGCTGCTCCAGGGTGGACGCTAGTGAGAGATGGAGGCCCTGATGACTGGTACTTCTGGTGTGAGTGAGAATTTCCTAAGGGCTGGATGAGAGAATCCTGGTGTGGACATCTTAGACCCTGCCTGAGGTCTCTCCGAGGAGGAGCGGACAGATGTCAGCAAAGAGACTGTAGAGGCAGTTCATTGCTCCCACCAAGGGATCTATATTTGAATGGCCAGGACAGGAGGTTTCCCCAAAAACCACAAAATCATCTCCCCCAAAGTCTTAAAAGATATAAGTATCTCCCAGTCCTACGAGCATAAAGCCAGCTGGCAGAGTGCCCACAGGACCGTGCCCACCTTCCTCACTTCTGAAGGGGTCAGAAACTGATGACAGAGGAGAACAAGCTGAAGCTTCAGGTGGAAACAAAGAGAACGTTTTTGACTCCATTCCCCAAACACAGGCTATCTGCTCACCATTTGGCTGAGATGTGGGAGATGAGGATGTTGGAAACTTCAAATCAGGCTGCAGTTTTAACTATTACCTTCACCTGTACTTTGTTTTTATAGAAGTGAAGTGTTCTTTTGTTTTCGAAGTGTATCATCTAGGAG
Organism: Ovis aries; assembly: GCF_016772045.2. NCBI lineage: Eukaryota > Metazoa > Chordata > Mammalia > Artiodactyla > Bovidae > Ovis > Ovis aries. The sequence goes on from NC_056057.1 coordinate 83,177,846, forward strand.
GGGTGGGACCTCCTTGAACTGTCAGTTAGGGGCAGCCCAAATCAGGGAATTTAAAGTGACAATGGGGTCACAATAAACTTGAACAAAGTCTCTTCTGTTCAGTCCATGTTTCCACTGACCTTAGAGGAACAGAGCCTGGATTTGCATTTTCCTAAGACTGTAGACAGGTCACTTTACAGCCGATACTTAATCACTACTGGTTTAAGGGCAAGGTTGTTTTTTTTTTTTTTTTTTTCTGATGCCTTTGCTCCTTGGTATTGCCCTCTGAGTCTAAGACCTTTGTCTGAGGAAAGGATAAGTTTCCCTTGCTATGGAAATATTTATTCATCATTGGAAACATATTTATGGGTGGTATATTGCAGAGATTGTCAAACTTCAGGGTGCAGAGAAATCCCCATGGATGCTTGTTGAAATGCTGATTCCAAGGCTCTACATTCAGAGATTCTGATAACACAGATCTCCAGCAGGAGCTTTGGGGTGGTGGTGGGGGTGGTGGTGGTGGTGAGAAACTGGCAACTTTTCAAGAAGATTCTGATGCAGAGGGTGACTACTCCATACTTGAGTAGCTCTGGTCTCTACTGGATTCTAGACACAGTGCTAGGGGCCTATGATGTCACAAACAACCAAGTATACATATTATTCTCAAAAATTTAAAAGTCTGGTGGCATACACAGATAGCCTTCAAAGCACTGACATATTAATGAGCATGCACTTATTTCTTTGGAGATATATAGCAACCAAGGGACAGCAATAGGATTAGTTTAAGAAAAGAGAAAGAGAAAACCCACTCTAAGTGCCAAAAAAATGAGGCATTCCTACTGGTATGCGAGTAGGTTTGCTGAGAAAGGGAAATCGAAGGGTGAAGTCTTTAAGGGGCCACCCACAGTGAAAGCATGACTTCTAATCTGATAATTCTTCTGCCAAGATTCTGCCAAATGTATAAGAATCAGAGCTGGCAGGGTCCTTGGAACTCATCACACCCAACCTGACCCTTGAGAAATAAGAAAATGAGATCTGGAGACCTTCAGTGATTTGCTCAAGTGAACACAGAGGAAAAGTTAGGATTGCTTATCCATGTATTTTGGATCTATCTTGAACCAATAACCGTTTTACCAAAGGGAGTCTTTCATTGGCTTTGAATTCTAGAGGCAGTTCTAATCTAATAGTTAATTTTCTTATAAATATGTGACTTGATGACTGAAATAATTAGGGATCCAAAACTTTGTTTTTAAAGAACTATTTATCTAAGATAGTACAATTGAGTGGGAAAAAAATTCCCCATGGTAATTTATTATCTCTTTGCTTTTGACCATAAATTATTAAACCTGAAAAATATTGGTACAAAAACTAAACTATGTATACATCTTAATTTGTTCAGGCCACACATATTGAGTGCCTGCTGTATTCCAGGCAGTGTTGCTCCCAGGCAAGACTGGAATATTAAAGAAGGAGAGACTCACATTAGAAAAGACTGCAGCTTTCTCTGGGTGTGCTCTGGCTTTTTACAAACCATCACCAAGTGGCGGGCACATGGGCAGCCAGTTTCTAGATCCTGCCGATGGGTAGTCACTTTTACATGCTACTGAACTGGGGGTGAGGGTGTCCTCCATGAATGATTGTCCCTCCAGTGCATTCAAGGATAGGTAAAGCATTCTGGTGACATCTTCTTCCTTCTAGCTTAACGGGTGGCTTAATGTAGAGGCATGCATTCATGCTTAGTCGCTCAGTCATGTCTGACTCTTTGTGACTTCATGGACTGTAGCCCACCAGGCTCCTCTATCCATGGGATTCTCCCTTAGCCAGGGGATCTGCCTGACCCAGGGATTGAACTTGGGTCTTCTGCATTGCAGGTGGATTATTTACCATCAGGGATTCAAGAAAGAGAAATTCCTGCTCAAGAATAGAATATCTTCTTATCCCAAGAAAGAAGATGAATCCTAATCTTTCCTTTGGGAGTGTTTCAGAGGCATCCCACTAGGACTGAGACAATCTGAAGTCACCAAGAAGCGTTCATACTCTTGGCTATGCTTAAAAGTGTACCCTCTAGGTTTGCCCCTCCCTTTTCAAGGGAAACAATTTAAACAGAGGACAGATATTTTAAGACTCAAAGCTACATTAGTTAAGTTTTTTCTATTTGATTATTGGACAATTAATAAAATAAATTTCTACTCTGAAAGTCAATTGCAACAATATTTCATCTTCCTTCAGCTTCAGCAAAGATGAGCAGTAGGATGGAGGAACCTGCTGCTGATTGTCTTAGAAATATGTACTTGGAAAATATGTGGATCCAAACTTGGGAAGGTGATTAAGAAAGTGACAGTTTGGGGGCTTCCCTGGTGGCCCAGTGGCTAAAACTCTGTGCTCCCAATGCAGGGGGGCCGGCTTCAATCCCTGGTCAGGGAACTAGATCCCACAGGCTGCAATTAAGACTTGGCACAGCCAAATAAATAAATATTAAAAACAACAAGGGGAGAGTCTTTCAGAAAGCACCTTACACAGGGCACTTGGTGCTAGACTGACTGACTTTCTCCAAAGTCCTAAGTCTTCCTGGAAAAGAACACAAAGAACTTTGCAAAGGTGGGGGCTGTTGCTATCCCCAACCCCCTTCCCACTTTCACCCCCTGATTCTCCCTACATCCTCATGGTGTGACTTACATCGCAATCAGCATGTACTGGCCAGGAGCTCAAAGGAGCCTCGGGGCAGGCTATGTTCCGGGGTATGTCTCAGTCACAGAGATCGTAACCTTTTCGTGTCAAATCTTATTTAAGACCCTGGATCCATGGGGATAACTGTCAAATGCAGCCCCGAAAAAGATAACAGACTCTCTGTTAATGTTAGAGTTAAAAATGGAAAACAAAACACGGTGTTCCGACTAGTGTCCAAAAAGTCCCTGGAGACAAGATAAATTTGAATTCATAAACTCAGGGAGCTTATTGGTACTGTTTGAACATCTAAAACATGAAAACTCAAAAGACACAAAGCCGAATGTTGAACTCTTGTCAGGAGATCAAGAGACAGATCACTAGTATTTCTACTATCATTCCTACTGTTGCTACCATCATTCCACTACTACAGTCACTATTCTCACTGCTGTTACTTGCATTGTTGCTACCATTATTACTGGAACACAGGGTTTAATAGCACTTGAATTCAAGGAATTCAAAGCTATGGTTTTTCCAGTAGTCATGTATGGATGTGAGAGTTGGACTCTAAAGAAAGCTGAGTGCTGAAGAATTGAGGCTTTTGGACTGTGGTGGTGGAGAAGACTCTTGAGAGTCCCTTGTACAGCAAAGAGATTCAACCAGTCCATCCGAAAGGAAATCAGTCCTGAATATTCATTGGAAGGACTGACGCTGAAGCTGAAACTCCAACACTTTGGCCACCTGATGCGAAGAGCTGACTCATTGGAAAAGACCCTGATGCTGGGAGGGATTGGGGGCAGGTGGAGAAGGGGACAACAGAGGATGAGATGGCTGGATGGCATCACCGACTGAATGGACATGAATTTGAGTAAACTCTGGGAGTTGTTGATGGACAGGGAGACCTGGCATGCTGCAGTCCATGGGGCTGCAAAGAGTTGGACATGACTGAGCGAATGAACTGAACTGCTTCTCTCTTACTTCACTGGAAGGATTTCCTCATAGGACAAGTATAGCAAAAGGATGAAATAACTAATTTGGGTTAAACTGTTTACTCAAATCTTAGGTCTATATGGAATATTTAAAAAAATGGTATAAATGAACTTCTTTACAAAACATATACAGTCACAGATGTAGAAAAAAAACCCTATGGTAACCAGGGAAGGCTTGTTGTTGTTACTTGTTTAGCTTTTGTGTCCAACTCTTTGTGACCCCATGGACTGTAGCCCGCCAGGCTCCTGTGTCCACGGGATTTTCCAGGCAGGATTACTGCAGCAGGTCGCCATTTCCTCCTCCAGAGGAGGAATAGCGCAGGAGATTTGGATTGACAAATACACAGTACTATATATAAAGTAGATAACTAATAAGGACATGCTGCATAGCACAGGAAACCCTATTCAATAATCTGTAATGGCCTATACGGGAAAAGAATCTTAAAAAGAGAAGATAGATGTATATGTAGAACTGATTCACTTTGCTGTATACCTGAAACTAACACAACATTATAAATCAACTCTACTCCAAAAAAATTTTTAAAAAAGAAAAATGAGAGACTCCGCAAAGGTGTTAGAAAACTAGAATGAGGTAGTGCACAGAAAGCTCCTAGCTTGGTGCCATCCATGAGGCAGGACCATCCAAAGCATTCATTCTTTCCTTCTTTTCTCACTAACCCTCTGCTCTTCCTGCTCTTGAGGCTTCAACCTGGATGGAAGCAAGAGGTACATGGAGTGGGGAAAGGAGTCTGAAGGAGAAAGAGGAATAGAATATAAAGAGAAATAGAAGGAAGGTGTTCCTTAAGAAAGCAAGGCTGCACTGCTCCAGAACTGTGATGTGAGGTCATTGGTTCAGGAAGGCTGCTGGCCAGAGCCGGGGAGGAGAACGGAGACTGTCCATGAACTAGTGGGCATTTATTTTCCCAACAATACAGAGTAATCAGTCTGAAAACACCAACTGACACAAACAAAAAGTTTACTGATCATTCACTGAGTGCTTACTATGTGCCACGCTCAACTTCCTATAACCCTTGTAAAAACCCTGATGGTTAACTGGCTCGAATGGCTTAAGGACCTTTGCCAATGGCCAGCCATAAGTCACACCAGGAAAGCCCTTCTCACAGTGATCTGAGTCTGTATGCATCTCTGGAAAAATTAACATTGTGTGTCGTTATGGAAACATTACCAATGGAAAGAAGATTCTTTCAGACAGCCTCTCAGAACAGAACGGTCAGCCTCTCTCAACAGTCCAAACCTGTACACAGCTCTCCCCGACTCAGCAATGAATGGGAAACATGAAGCTTTCTTTCGGCGGCTGTAAAACAGGATGCTCAAGCTGACAGCACCATAAATCTTAATCACAAAAATGGTGGGAAACACAAGGAAGTATTGTACTTAAGATCACAGAGGTTTGGGGTTTTGTTATGTTTTAATTTTGATCACCCAAAGCTTCATCCAGACCATCTTTACAAAGGTGATCACTGTCATGGTTCTATGGTCAAAGAGTCTTTTAAAAAGTTGCCTGCTCTAAAGCTCAGGAGGCTGATTGTTGGGACTTCACAGTGTATTTCTAACTCTTGTGAATAATCTTTTTTTTTTTTTTCAGAGCCTCAAATCTTTCCAATGCTTTTGTCACAATTTGGTTCATATATCCTGTAAAATAAGGTCACAATTAATTTAGCATCCAACTTTCCAGTTCAAATAAGTATTTTTTTATACAGGAATGAGTTTTAAGTTTTGACTGTTGGGATGGATGTTAATGAACCAGCAGGACCCTATAGTCCTGTCTCCCTTTGTCTTCTGCCTGCCTTTTGCCTGTGGAAACACTTTAGCCAAAAACTAAGTTTAATCAGGGAAGTGAGAATATGCAGAAACAAAGAAAAACAAAGGAGACCAAATATTAATGTGGTCATTAAGCACAGTCAATGAACTGTAGTCCCTTTTCAAGGGGTAAGGTAATATTCGGACCCATACTCTGTGAACTGTCTTATAGATACTGAACCCCACCCCCCAGGTGGAAGAAGTTAACTACACGATGACCAGACTGTAGCCATGACATCAGCTGCCACAATTCCAAGAACCGGCCTCCAGCAAATGGGAACAAACCGACCTTGGAACTGCAGATTAACTATACCTAAAACAATCAGGATGACACTGGTCAGACCATGGATGACCAGTCTCAATGACTGTCAGAGCTGACTGTGCTGTTTCTGCATGTCACATCTTCCTTCCCTCCATCTGTAAAAGCTCTTGCCCCTGAGTGTTGGAGGTGTCGGGGGAGTCTGCCCTCACCCTCAGTTGCCAGCATCCAAAATAAAGCCAACTTTCCTTTCCACCAGTCTGGCCTCTTTATTAGATTTGAGCGGCTAGCAGTCAGACCCTGCTTTCAGTTACATTAATATGAATTCCACGTCTTGTCAACTGTATTCAGAAATAGCAGTAGCCACACAAAATATGACTCTTAGGAAGATGATAACAAAATTAGAATGCAAACTCACAGAACTTTTGTCTTGTGCTCTTCCTTCTAATGCCCCAACAAGAATGTGCCCTCTTCTCGATATGCCTGGAACTAACTCAACTCTCTAGAATCTTTCATTCCTTCTCGTAACGTCTTTTGTCTTTACTGCAGAGAAATGTAGAATCTTGCTTTAACCAAGGCCTACGTCTAGCTTGAAGAAACTGCCCAGAGATTGTATTAATGAAGTTGTAATTTTCGAAAGAAATACAATGTGACCGCCTTACTCAATTACAGTAAACAGATTTCTCCTGTTGATATTACTGCTGAAAAATAAATCTCTTTGAGGAAAGCCAGTCAACCTACTCTGCTGAGATCCTGCCTGTTGGCAGTGTTGTGATTCAAAGCGCAGCCAGGAGGAGCTGGGGGAAATGGCCAAGGAGACCTGCAGTCAGGAGCAGAACTCCAAACCCCTGAGTGTAAATGTCTTCAAAACACAACCATGCAGCTTGGAGCCATGGAAACTGCCTGCAGGCTGGAGAGGAAATTGGGACATCTTTCAAAAGAGCCAGATTAAACTCCTTTATGTGGTGGGAATTTTGTCTGCAAGGTTCTGGCCAGAAAACACCCAATACCTGTTTTCCAATCTCCACTGCCAGGGAATCTCCTCAGCACTCATCAGGAGGCCAGTTCCATCGTTAATGCTGTCAGGTAATTTTCTTAGAAAACAGAAGAACTACCTCTCTGTACGTGTCAAAATTCTATTTCTGTAGTAATGCCAAAGAAGCAATAAGAGATTTCTTTGATATTTAGGGTCCATTAACACATCTAGGCAGAGAAGGCAATGGCACCCCACTTCAGTACTCTTGCCTGGAAAATCCCATGGACGGAGGAGCCTGATAGGCTACAGTCCATGGGGTCACTACGAGTTGGACACGACTGAGTGACTTCACTTTCACTTTTCACTTTCATGCATTGGAGAAGGAAGTGGCAGCCCACTCCAGTGTTCTTGCCTGGAGAATCCCAGGGATGGCGGAGCCTGGTAGGCTGACGTCTATGGGGTTGCACAGAGTCGGATACGACTGAAGCGACTTAGCAGCAGCAACAGCAGCAGCAGCCACACATTTAGGATTAATTAACAGAAAGGTTTCCCAGGTGGCACTAATGGTAAAGAACCCACCTGCCAATGCATACATAAGAGATATGGGTTGGATCCCTGGGTCAGGAAGATCCCCTGGAGGAGGGCATGGAAGCCCACTCCAGTATTCTTGCCTGGAGAATCCCATGGACAGAGGAGCCTGGTGGGCTACAGTCCATGGGGTTGAAAAGAGTTGGACAAAACTAAGGTGACTTAGCATGCATGCACACAAGTATTAGACTGTCCTGACAAAAAACCTTGCTCATCACCTTCTGGGTTCACTCTGAATCTAACATTTGAAGGGAATGGATGGGAAGAGATGGATTTGTTCATCAAGGAATCTATTCATTCATTAATGAATATCTGAATGCCTCTATGTCCCAGGCACTTTCTGGGGATACAGAATTAGGCAAAACAGATAATTTGTGTCCTTAGGGAAATTTATTTGCTAGTAAGAACAAAGTAGATAGAGTATGTTAGATGGTGATGTAATGAAACAGGACCCTGTCAAAAAGGCCCCTGCGTGCGGTGGTGCAGGGGACTTCTGCCAGGGCACTCTTTCTGGTGTTTACTCTTTCGGCTTTCTTTCAGCCAGTTCCATGTTTCTAGCTCTGGGTGATCACAAACCTGCCTTCCTCCTGGCTGGGAGAACAAAACTAGTGTGCTATACATAAGTTATTGGGTATTACCATTCAGCACCACCATGTATAAACCGGGTGGTGGTGTTCTCTTAGTTTTGAAAAGAATCAGTCCTGTTTAACGGGACTGCACCTTCATTTTGAGAGGTAAGACACTGATGACATTTTTCATCTGCACTTGAGGATTTGGATTTCTATCTCAAGACTGTGGGAATGAGGGTCTTTTATGAATAAGTTTGTGCTTATGGATGACAACTGCCTTTATGTTCCTGAGTCTCATGCATGCTAAGTTACTTCAGTTCTGTCTAGCTCTTTGGGACCCTATGGACTGTAGCTTGCGAGGCTCCACGGTCCATGGGATTCTCCAGGCAAGAATACTGGAGTGGGGTGCCAATTCCTTCTCTGGGGGATCTTCTCGACCCAGATATTGAACCCACATCTCTTATATCTCCTGCATTGGCAGGTGGGTTCTTACCACTAGTGCCACCTGGGAAGCCCCATGAGATGAAAATATACGTAGACATTTGAGTATCGACCAATAAGGACACATTCCTTGCATACCTTGTATTAATATACAAAGCTGTTATTTTCCTAAGCATGTGTAATGTGTTGAAACTTACCTCAAGCTACTTTTCAATCTTGGAACTTACATTTCAAAAAAAAAAAAAAGATTCAATGCATAGATCTGAAAGGCTTCCCGTTTTTTACAAGATTTTTTTTTTTCTTTTTCTTTTTGTGCTCATTGTAAAACACTGTGAAGTATTACACTGTGGGGCTATATACTCTGCATTGCCCTAGATTCAGGGAATTCAGAGTTAAGGCTCCAATGGTAACCTTAATGTTACCTTCTCAAGGGGTTACAGCAGTCTTTTGTTATGTGATCACACCATCCAAAAGAGCTAAATTCTCCAGCGCTTATCTGCTATTCCACCTGCAAACCCCTCTTTGAAGTCCTTGGGGCTCTGGGCATGGGGAGGGGGCAGACATACTACAGGAGAATTAAGCCCTGAGCATTCAAAACTACAAAATGACACATATGTGTGCGTTTCTTATCTGTGAGGAAAGGTTTTAAAGGCCCCTATTTAGCTACTTGATGGTGCCTTCTGGAGGAGCTATGGGCGAAAAAAGAGTGTGAGCTCTCCCGTTCATGTAAGTCACATTCTGTGTCATGTCACCAACTCGTATATAGTTGTTGGATAAAAGCCTCCATTGTACAGGAAAGGTAACCTTGTAAAAATGATAAGCGTAGGCTTTCTCGGTGTTTTATGCAATTAAAATGTTAACCTTGACATTACACTAGCCCTTCGGTTTTCTTTAAATGTCCTTCAGTTTGTGAACCTGAGGAAAAAAGTTTTTTTTTAAAAAACACTATCTATAGTGAGGTAATCTCCTTCTTACCTGTGTTCTTTATGGATAGCCATGGAGATTGGTGTCTAGCCAGTGGCCATGGCTGCTACTGGGGGTTTCCTTCAGCATCTCCATTTCTTCCAAGAACTTTCCATCTCACCCCACTCTGCATCCCCTGTTATTCAGAGACTAGAGGGATGGGGTAGGGGATGGAGATGACAGACAGCAAAGATTGTTCCATCCACTATTCCTCCATAGCATGGACACCATATTCTCACTCATGGAAGGTGCTGGCTACCTCCCTTCTGAGAGGAAACTTCTGGGAATCCCCTTCAAGTCCGATTTTCCAGAAATGGTAGTTGAGTCTGTTTCAGTTCTCTCTCTGTTTTCTGTCTCTCCCCTTCTTTGTTCTTATCTATACCATTTCCTTCTCCAGAGGGTCTTCCCTGACCCAGAGATCGAACCCAGGGCTTCTGCACTGCACAGAGATTCTTTACTGCCTGAGCCAATGGGAAGCCCTGTCTATACCCAGGAGAGCTTTATTTTTATCTACATAGGGAAAAAACAAACAGGATGTGGGTGACATGGAAGGGGCCTTTTCACGGCTGCCTGCAAGCAGCAAGGTCCTCTTTGAGAGGCCTCACAAAGGCAGCGTGTGTATAGGTGAGTATTTGAGCCACAGAACCTGAAGGGAGAAGCTGTGAGACAGCTTCCAAAACAGCTATCAATACCTAGGGCTGAAAATCTGCAGCAACACGGATGGACCTGAAGATGCTCATGCTAAGTGAAGTAAGTCAGACAGGCAAAGACAAATGCCATGTGATGTCACTTACACACTGAGTCCAGAAAAATGATACAAATGAACTTATTTATAAAACAGAAATAGACTCACAGACATGGAAGACAAACTTTGGTTACCAAAGAGGAAGTGTGGGGGAAGGGAAAATTAAAGTTTGGGATTAACAGATACACAGGTGCCCCAATGGTACAGCCTCTTCAAAACCCCTGGAGGGAGCCTGACACTGCGTTCACCTGATGATATGCTTTACTGAGATACTTTAACAGCAGCTAACTTGTCTGCTGAATTTTTCCATTTTGATACCCATCCCTCCCCATTCACTTTCCCTTGGTCAGGTGGTACTTGGAATGGTTGTGGGCATTTGTAGGGAAGTTGAGTTGGGACTGTATTTAGTATTGGTTTAGTGGAATGTCTTTCAGTTCAGTTCAGTTCAGTCGCTCAGTCATGTCCGACTCTTCACGACCCCATGAATCGCAGCACGCCAGGCCTCCCTGTCCATCACCAACTCCTAGAGTTCACTCAGACTCATGTCCATCAAGTCAGTGATGCCATCCAGCCATCTCAGCTTCTGTCATCTCCTTCTCCTCCTGCCCCCAATCCCTCCCAGCATCAGAGTCTTTTCCTATGAGTCAACTCTTCGCATCAGGTGGCCAAAGTACTGGAGTTTCATCTTCAGCATCATTCCTTCCAAAGAACACCCAGGACTGATCTCCTTTAAAATGGACTGGTTGGATCTCCTTGCAGTCCAAGGGACTCTCAAGAGTCTTCTCCAACACCACGGTTCAAAAGCATCAATTCTTCGGTACTCAGCTTTCTTCACAGTCCAACTCTCACATCCACATATGACCACTGGAAAAATCATAGCCTTGACTAGACAGACCTTTGTTGGCAATGTCTCTGCTTTTGAATGTGCTATTTAGGTTGGTCATAACTTTTCTTCCAAGGAGTAAGTGTCTCTTAATTTCATGGCTGAAGTGACCATCTGCAGTGATTTTGGAGCCCCCCAAAATAAAGTCTGCCACTGTTTCCACTGTTTCCCCATCTATTTGCCATGAAGTGATGGGACCAGATGCCATGATCTTTGTTTTCTGAATGTTGAGCTTGAAGCCAACTTTTTCACTCTCCTCTTTCACTTTCATCAAGAGGCTTTTTAGTTCCTCTTCACTTTCTGCCATAACAGTGGTGTCATCTGCATATCTGAGGTTATTGATATTTCTCCCATCAATCTTGATTCCAGCCTGTGCTTCCTCCAGCCCAGCGTTTCTCATGATGTACTCTGCATAGAAGTTAAATAAGCAGGGTGACAATATACAGCCTTGACGTACTCCTTTTCCTATTTGGAACCAGTCTGTTGTTCCATGTCCAGTTCTAACTGTTGCTTCCTGATTTGCATATGTCTTTATGTGGTCTTAAATTACTCCTGTGAATAGTTACATTGTTGCTAGATATCTTGACATAGGAAGAACTTTGAAGCAACATCCTTACCACCTTGTAACATGGATATACATGGACATAGGAAGTTGTTCAATGGCACTCAGCACTTGGAGGTATGTGGATGGGAGAGGCAACAATTACAATGTACAATGCTAGAAGCTAGTTTGTGAAAAATGCTTTTACATCTCTTTAATAAAACTAACTCAGTGAAGGCTTTTCTCAAATTTGACAATAATCCTAAAATTTTACCAGTAACAAATAAAGCTCTAAGAAACTTTTCTAAAGTATCACTTAAAAAACAGAGATTATCTGTGACAGAGGAAACACTGCAACATCATTCAATAATTATTGAAACTGACCTTACAAAAGTACCATGAGAAGAAGCAATAAAAAATATTAACCAAAGAATGTCAGAGATATTAGAGGTATGATATTTGGAAATTTGTGATACATATGGTTTTTCCCCAAGTTTTGTATTTATAATACATTGTGACTTCTTTTCCCATTCTAAAAATATTAACTATAATATATAACTTTATATTCTTAATTTTATATACTCTTTCTTAGAGAGAGCTTTAGGCTCTATAACCTGAGACCTGCCCTTGAAGAGAGATTCTAATTTGTTAAATATTGACCTAATAAAAATATATTTGCTTTTTAAAGACATGGCTACCTATCAATTATTTTAAATATGTAACAGTTAACTGCAGAAATAGTCTTTTGAGAGCTTTGTAGGAAATCACCACCATTTGAGCTATTAGTTAGTAGATCTCTTGAACATCTGAACAATCCAGTGACCTCAAACATCTCCTTCATGACTGACTCCTTCTAAACCTCCCCTAAATGATCTTCCAAAGTCCTAAACCCAAATCAGAACTGAAAGTTTCTAATGTCAAGGCTGATTAAAAATAGGAGCAAAGAAGTCAAGGGACAATCTAAATCCCAACTCTGATGGAACACCCAATAAATAGGTCCCTCTGGCACAGAAAATAAAAACCATCAACTCCTATTTTGACAGAAGTCCCTGATATAAGAATTAACATAAAAAACAGTCTTTCACACATGTCGAGAATATACCCAAATAGCATGCCTTTCTGTTTGGAAAGGAAACCCATTGACTTTTGGTTCTGCAGAAAAATTTATATTCCTGACCTATTTTTCTGAATTTGGTTAAATATTCAGATTAGGTAGTAATCCCAAAGGTAATGCTGGAACTGAAAACCTCAAAACAATGATTACAATGAATTCCAGAGTATAATTATACTCTGGAATTATTGTATTATATATAATACAATACAATGTCTGGAATTAATGTATTATTATAATACATTTTCACCCCACTCCAGTACTCTTGCCTGGAGAATCCCATGGACGGAGGAGCCTGATAGGCTGCAGTCCATGGGGTCGCTAAGAGTCGGACCCGACTGAGCGACTTTACTTTCACTTTTCACTTTCATGCATTAGAGAAGGAAATGGCAACCCACTCCAGTGTTCTTGCCTGGAGAATCCCAGGGACGGGGCAGCCTGGTGGGCTGCAGTCTATGGGGCCGCACAGAGTCCGACACGACTGAGGCGACTTAGCAGCAGCAGCATAATACATTTTAGAAAGTGGAATCATACAGAAGAGTCTCAACTGGTACCTCTGTAGTGATATAAGGGGAACATGGATTTTGAAGCCCTGGGTTTAGGTCTCTAATACTTACTAACTGACCCTGATGATGTTACTTAACCTCTCTGAACCTCAGTTTCCTCATCTATAATGCTAGTTTAATAATACCCACCTACAAGGATGTGCAAGCAAAAACATATAGCTGCAGTGTCTGGTAGATACTCAAGGGATGATAGGTATGATTTCCTTTGTGGGTTTAGGCCACTGCTTCTGTTTGAAGGTCAAAGTCTTAGTCTCAAATAATAGCTGCCTTATAAACAGTGTGACTATATTTTCAACAATGCTAATTTCAACTGCTGACAAGCTGGCAGTTCTGGTTGATTTAATGGATTGAGTTCTCTTGATTTGTGAACTTGGTTTCCATCTGTTAGAAGCCCAGAAATTTTCAATATTGTTCATGTATCTAGGATTTCATGGACTGAATTTGCAAATGTAATGTTTCTCCCTATAGTTAAGTATTAATAACTACAGATAATGAGGGTTATTCTTTTTTTAATTAAAAAAATAAAAATTTTTTTAAAAGTCACATCTGTCACATTTAAAAATGAACCACAAAAAAGGAAAAAGATCACCTGCAGAAAAACAAAAACCTTCGTGAGTTTGAAACATGGCGTTACATTCTCTCTGATGCTGGATTTTCAATTTGATAATAATTAGAAACTTTGGGAAGAATATTTATTTCTTTATTGTTGTTGTTTTTTAGTCACTAAGTCTTTTCTGACTCTTTTTCAACCCCATGACCCCATGGACTCGTGAGGCTTCTCTGTCCATGGGATTTCATACAGGCAAGAATACTGGCGTGGGTTGCTATGCCCTCCTCCAGGAGATGTTCCTTACCCAGGGATCAAACCTGCGAATGAGGTTTATTCTTAAAGGAAAGGAAATTGAGCCATCCTTTGGGATGGTTAAAGAATTTACTATTTCATTCTAACAATGAAAACTATCTATTGACGTTTTCTGGGAGTAAATTTAGCTCATTTCTTTTCTTTCACAAATATTCAGTGTGAATCATGTACTTGACAATTCAAGGTAGCACGCTTCAGGACATTCTCTGCATGCTGAAGAACATTAGCAAGCCCGTGTTTACCATCCTGCATTTTCTGAGATGTGTAACATTGCCAAATCAACCCAGCCTTTCCCCTTCAGGTTGCACTTGCATATTCTCACCAGAATTGCATAGCAGGGAAAAACCTCTACAAGAGTCCCCACATGTAAAGATGATGCCTGAAAACCTTCTCAAAATTTCTATCTCAAGGACTATAACTCCTAATAAAAACCACAAATGCTTCCCTCACATCTGTATAAACATCTTGATTACAGTGTGAACACTTGTGACCAGTCTGTTTATTCTGGTCCCATGTTAATAAACCCATAATAAAACCAGAGTGCTGTTCTGATTTTTGTTACTTCTAAGAGTGATGGGGAAGGCACTTTAAGTTGAACTTGTTTTTAGTTGAATCCGTTTTAGAAAACAACTGGATAGGCATTTGTCACTGATTATAGAGTAAGAAGTGCAAGATTAGTGGTATTATTATTAGTAACTGTATGCCTTTGGGCAAGTTACTTGATTTCCTTAAGCATTAGATTTTTCAAGAGGAAAGGGGAAGAATACCATCTTAATAAAGTTACTGTGAAGATGAAATAAAGTATCTAAGGAGTTTATCTCAGCACTAAATGTTCAAGAATGATAATAATTATTATTATTTTGGCTTTTAAGACTCATACTGACTTTTGTAATCAAACATGCTTGTCCAACTCTTTGCAACCCCACTGACTACACAGTCCATGGAATTCTCCAGGCCAGAATACAAGAATGCTGGAGTGGGTAGCCATTTCCTTTTCCAAGGGATCTTCCCAGCTCAGGGATTGAACTCAGGTCTCCTGCATTGCAGGTGGATTCTTTACCAGCTGAACCACCAGGGAGAGACTTTCAGTTAAATGATAGTCTATATGATTCTACTTTCTAGAGTTTATTATCACATTCTGGCATTCATAGTGTGAAAAAGCAAAAGAGTTCCATAAAAACACCTACTTCTGCTTTACTGGTTACACTGAAGCCTTTGACTGTGTAGATCACAACAAACTGTGGAAAATTCTGAAAGAGATGGGAATACCAGACCACCTGACCTGCCTCCTGAGAAATCTGTATGTAGGTCAAGAAGCAACAGTTAGAACTGGACATGGAACAACGACTGGTTCCAAGTTGGGAAAGGAGTAAGTCAAGGCTGTATATTGTCACCCTGCTTGTTGAACTTAATATGCAGAGTACATCATACAAAATGCCAGGCTGGATAAAATACAAGCTTCATCAAGCTTGCTGAGAGAAATATCAATAACCTCAGATATGCAGATGGTGCCACCCTTATGGCAGAAGGTGAAGAGGAACAAAAGAGCCTTTTGATGAAAGTGAAAGAGGAGAGTGAAAAAGTTGGCTTAGAACTCAGTCTTCAAAAAACGAAGATCATGGCATCTGGTCCCATCACTTCATGGCAAATAGATGGGGAAACAATGGAAACAGTGACAAAATTTATTCTCTGGGGCTCCAAAATCACTGCAGATGTTTACTGCAGCCATGAAATTAAAAGACGCTTGCTCCTTGGAAGAGAAGCTATGACCAACTTAGAGAGCATATTAAAAAGCAGAGACATTACTTTGCTGACAAAGGTCTGTCTAGTCAAAGCTTTGGTTTTTCCAGTAGGCATGTATGGATATGAGGGTTGGACTATAAAGAGAGCTGAGCACCGAAGAATTGATGCTTTTGAACTGTCATGTTGGAGAAGACTCTTTTAAGAGTCCCTTGGACTGCAAGGAGAGAAAACCAGTCAATCCTTAAGGAAATCAGTCCTGAATATTCATTGGAAGGACTGATGCTGAAGCTGAAACTCCAGTACTTTGGCCACCTGATACGAAGAACTGACTCTTTGGAAAAGACCCTGATGCTGGGAAAGATTGAAGGCAGGAGGAATAAGGGATGACAGATGATGAGATGGTTGGATGGCATCACCAACTCGATGGACATGATGAGTTTGAGTAAGCTCTGGGAGTTGGTGATGGACAGGGAAGCCTGGTGTGCTGCAGTCCTTGGCGTTGCAAAGAGTCAGACATGACTGAGTGACTGAACTGTATTGGCAGTCATAGTAATCACTGAGGGATTTCAGCCCAAGCCTCACATTGGTGTGTGTGTGCGTGTGTGTGTGTTAGTCACTCAGTTATGTCTTACTCTTTGCAACCCCATGGACTGTAGACCACCAGGCTTCTCTGTCAATGGGATTCTTCAGGCAAGAATACTGGAATGGGTTTGCATGCCCTTCTGCAGGGGATCCTCTCGACCCAGGGATGGAACCCAGGTCTCCTGCATTGCAGGCAGGTTCCTTACTGACTGATCCACTAGGGGTCACTCCCTAATCTAAGTGGGCTTCCCTGGTGGCGCTAGTGGTAAAGAAGCTGTCTGCCAATGCAGGAGACATAAGAGATACAGCTTTGATCCCTGGGTCAGGAAGATCCCCGGAGGAGGGCATGGCAACCCACTCTAGCATTCTGGAGGGGTTTAGTGGAAGGACTGGTTTAATGAAAGAATTGGATATCATATTTGGGAGAGTTTGAAGTGGATTGAAGAGAAAAGACGGGCAGTGTTGAGTGTAACATTCTTAGTAAGAAATAATAAAGTCTGATGTAAGTTTTTGATGAATTATATTTCCTAACTACTTTTTTCTCTAAGAGGAATTGGTGAGATTATTTCTTAGGACTTATGTGCATTTTGTTCTCTCTCCCTCCTCTCTTTTTCTGTAAACATGGAGACCCTGTGGTCATCCCGAAGGCTACAGCTTGCTAGGACTTGGCTGTATAGGATAAAGTTGGTACCCATGTTTTGCTTCCATGTTTCCTGAAGGAAGGGAAGTCAGTCCCTGAGACCTCCAGAGTATCACTCACCCCATCCAGGCTACAAGATCAGGCTACAAGGCTACATATTCCTTTTGCATCTCTCAACAGACACAGGAACGAGAATATTGTGAAAAGATACAGGATAAAGACCATTATAAGCTGAAAATGTGAGGTGTTTGGACAAATCCACATAAGATATCCAAGCAGAGGAATGAAACCATAAAGCAGGGTCAGTAGAAAGGGCAGTAACTCTTATAACAACTGTTATAACAACTCTTCTAACAACTGTTGCCTTTGCAAGCACATTGGCAGGAGCATTGGTTTCCTCAGTGTGGTCCCTCATCAATCTAGCAGCATCCGCATCACTTAGGCACTTTATTATAAGAAAAGAAAATTCTCAGGCCACATCCTAGATCACCTGATAGAAAACTCCTAAGGGAGCCCAGCAATAGTTTTTTAACAAGCCCTACTCGTTCAAGTTTGAGAACCACTGCGCTAGATTAGCCCTCGGGTCTTGATCACCGACAGTCATGCATCACTCACCTAACATTAAATACCTGCTATGAGTTCAGTTCTGCAAGCTTTTTATGCTCTGCCTATAGCCATCTCCATGATGGATGCTCAAGTTACAAAGGAAGGAAAGATGCAGGCACACATGTCATGAAAAACACAGTTTGGATTTTACCCCAGTTTCTTGGCAGTTAACTGTTTCTTTCGAGTTCAGACAATGAGAATCTATTGAAATTCTGTGAGTCTTGGGCTGAGCTGGTCATAGTGGAAGCTCCTAAGGAAAGAACAGACATAATTCTGCCCTCAAGGAACTTAGAATTTCATTGGGACCAACTGAACATGAAGGAAAGAGGCATGATCAAGATAAGATGTGGATTAAACACTCATTTCAAACTTGGAACAGTTGAGTTTCTCCTTTCCCCTGTACTAATCTTCAAATGACTGTCTTATCCAAGACTTTGGCTTTGGAAAAAAAATCCACAAGAGGAAATAAATACCACCCCTAAAAGCCCTATTTCTGGTAGCAGTCCCATCTATTTTGATTTTTCTTCCTGTGGGGCAGATCTACCCCTTTTGGTGAAGTCTTGGGTTTCAATAGTTCAAAGCTTATTTGACAAAACTTGCCTCATAACTTTTGAATTTGCATAGGAGAATGGAGTGTGAAATTGAGAAAATGTGGTAATTTTCAAAAGGGGAAAGAGGGTGGTTTTGGAAACTATCGATGGGAATAATTGATGTTACTCTCATGCAAAACTCACAGCTAACGTATTAAATAGGTGATTTGTAACCGCTTAAAAGGAGCTGTGTTGACAACTGAAAGCTAGCATATATTAACCATGAACAAATTAAATGAAAGAATTCTTCGCTTCCCCCCACCCCCCGAAAAAAAACAGCTTTGTTGATTTGGAGGAAGCTGTATACAAAGTACTATTATTATTTGGATTTAGGCAGAATTAGTCAACAAAGTCACTCATATGTCTGTGTGAATAAATTGGGAAAATGTAGGCTACATGGTCACAATGTTTAGTTGAGTCTAGTAGAAGTCAAACTTTACAAAATCAAATTTATTCATCTTTTTCCTAACAACATTTTAGTGAATGATGTTCTTTTTGACAGTTGGTTTGAGAGTCTTGTTAGTAACTGAAGAGCATCAGTTTTGGGGAAATGTTCCAGGTCTTCCCTGTTTGACTGGCTTTTGGAGGGGTCCGAGGGCTTTGGCTCTCCAGTCTGAAGTCAGGGAGGCCTCTCTGGGACTGCCAGCAGAGGCAGGGAGGGTGCTAGGATGGAACTCTTGCCTGCTGGCTGGGGAAGGAAAGTGCAGTAGCTAGAAGCAAAGAGCATGGCTTGAAGGAAGTTGCCTAGGGCAGATGTCTGCATGCTAAGGTAGTCAAGTCCTGCTCCCCACCTTTTCCCGGCCGTGAATTCTCCAGAGTCCTGCCTGGGGGACTTTGACATCTGCAAAGGCCCTTTGGCATTGAATGAGGACCTACATGCAGAAACAGCGCAATGTCAGTGAGATGGGGAGCCTCTGAGCGTGGTTTAGGTTTTAAGCAAATGCCCCTTAAATCCACTGTATGTAATTCTCACAATTTCTAAATTTCAACATTCAGTGATGAATGAAGCCTGGACCCCGTCTGAAAACAATTCCAACTCCTCATTACCTATTTACTAGGAGTTTTCTGCTGGGAGGGTGCTCTTCACGGCCTGCTGTGAAATTGACACACTTCAGGCTGGTTTTGTTTTGTTTACTTTCAGCATCTTTCAGAAGTACCAGTGCTATGGGCACCATTCAGGGAATGGGTTTATTAATTATTTGGGCTCCCTTTCTAAGTGAACCCAAACAGATCTTTATGAGATAGATGAAATACACAGCAGGAGCCAAAAGGGTCAACAGATAAGATTGTCTGTTTATTCAAAAAAGATGAAAAGAGATATGTGAAGTAAGTGATGAAAAATAAAACTGCAAGTATCTGACAGGCCAGGCACAGAAAGTAGGTAAGGGGTGGTTTAATTTGACTGTTCTGATGCCAGCCCACACTGCCGCTGACATATCACAAACAGGACTGCTCCAGCCTTGCAGCTATTTTGTAGCAATATCTGCCAGGACACCTACTTTTCTTTAAGAGTAGAATTTAGAGGCGGGTAAAATGTAATCAAAATGGTTTCACAAACAAATTCAGGCTGTGATCACATAAAGCAATGGGCTTTTGGACCCCCAACTTTCTGGTTCTAAGAACAGATAAAAGATTGCTCTGAGGCAGAACTATATACTTCATAAACTTTTCCTTTTGGTAATAATGTGGCCCATGTCATCATTTGTTAAATGTGAGTTGCAAGTGACTTCTGTCTTACAGTGAAGATAAAAAGAACAGGAAACTGGTGATGGATATGGTGTCATGGTACAAATTTCCAGACTTCTACAGGCATGTTTCATTCATTCCAAGGGAAGAATGTGTGTGCATATGTGTGTGTATATGCGGGAAAGTGTAAAAGTATATGTGTGTGTGTATGTGTGTGTGTGTGTGTGTAAAAACCCTTATTAAAATAACTAAGCACAGGGACTTCTCTGGCAATCTAGTGGTTAAGACTCTGTGCTTTCAGTGCCAGGCGTGTGGGTTCGATTCCTAGTCAGGGAACCAACTAAGATCCCACATACCATGTGGTGTGGCCAAATAATAATTTTAATTATAACAATATGATTAACTTGAAATTTATTTTTTAAATAATTAAGCACAAATATTAAAGAATATAATTTAAAGAGAATTTTCATTAGAGATTTTACCTGAATCATTAGTTCTGCTTAATTTCTCTTTAATGTAGCTTATTTCTCTCCCAGGTAGAAACGGATCTAGGCTCTTAATATAATTTGAGTTAAAAACTCTCTAGGCTTTACATATTGTGATACCTTAGAGTTTCAGAGCATGTCACTGTTAAAAACTCTTGTACCTTTTCCTAAAATTATACTCATCTCTAATTATTAGAGCGGAGAAGGCAATGGCACCCCACTCCAGTACTCTTGCCTGGAAAATCCCATGGATGAAGAAGCCTGGTAGACTGCAGTCCATGGAGTCGCTAAGAGTCGGACACGACCGAGCAACTTCACTTTCGCTTTTCACTTTCCTGCACTGGAGAAGGAAATGGCAACCCACTCCAGTGTTCTTGCCTGGAGAGTCCCAGGGACGGCGGAGCCTGGTGGGCTGCCGTCTGTGGGGTCTCACAGAGTCGGACACGACTGAAGTGACTTAGCAGCAGCAGCAGCAATTATTAGAGAAATGCAAACCAATGCATGTAATACATTTGGTACCACCTCACACTGCTCAGAATGGTTATCATTAAAATGTCTACAAATAGTAAATGCTGGAGAGGGTGTAGAAAAAGGGAACCCTCCTACACTGTTGGTAGTAATGTAAATTGGTGCAGCCACTATGGAAAGTAGTATGGAGGTTTCTCAAAAAACTAATAACTGAGTTGTCTTATGATCCAGTATCCCACTCCTGGGCAAATATCTGGGAAAAAGTATAATTCAAAAAGATATATGCATTCCAATGTTCATAGCAGCACTATTTACACTAGCCAAACACAAACAAGCTAAATGTCCATTGACCAATGAATAAATAAAGATGTGGTACATATATACAATGGAATGCTACTCAGCAACGGAAAAGAATGAAATAATGCCATTTGCAGCAACATGGATGGATCTAGAGATGTTCACACTAAATGCAGTAAGTCAGACAGATAAAGACAAATACTATATGATATCACTCATACGTGGAATCTAGAATATGACACAATGAAACTACCCTATGAAATAAGAACAGACTCACAGACATAGAGAACATACTTGTGGCTGCCAAAGGGAAGGAGGGTGAGAGAGGGATGGATAGAGAGTTTGGGATTAGCAGATGAAAACCATTATATATAAAATAGATAAGCAATAAGGCCCTACTATTTAGCACAAGGAAGTATAGTCAATATTCTGTAATAAACCATACAGAAAATAAAAATACTCTGGTGTTTTTCAGTGATAATGGTTCAATGAAACTTTATGGAGCAGTAAAACTTACTCATTCATTAATTTGCCTATTCATTGCTAGACATTGGCCAGGTATGGGGAAATGAGAGTGGACCAAACCAGGCACAGAGCCTGTTGTCACAGACCTAAGTTACAGATTTTCAAGGGGACAAAACACATACGAGCTCTGTAACCACATATACAAATGCAAAATGACACCTGATTTTCTTCTGGGAGTGGTGCAGGCAGGAAGGAAAGCTGCCCTGAGGTTGAGTCTGGGTCAATGAGATGAGGAGGAAGGAACTTCCAGGTAGAGGGACAGCACCTGCAAAGACTCCGAGCAGGAGGGAATGGGCATAGCTGGAGGTGAAACTGGAGAAGGAGGCCTTGGGGCTGTGTTTAGGGATGGGATGGTCATTGCACCAGACCTATAAGAGTGCAATGTGCTCAGAACTGCATCTCAAAAAGATTATTTTGGGTAGGCTTCCCTGGTGGCTCAGATGGTAAAGAATCTGCCTGCACTGCAGGAAAACTGGATGTGGTCCCTGGGTTGGAAAGATTCCCTAGAGAAGGGAATGGCAACCCACTCTAGTATTTTTGCCTGGAGGATTCCATGGACAGAGGAGCCTGGCAGACTACAGTCCATTGGGTCACAAAGAGTCAGACATGACTGACTGACTAACACTGTCACTACTTTTTTCACTCTAGGTGTAGTCTTAAGTACAGACTGGTTTTGGGAAGGAGAGAGGATGGTCACTTATCTAAGTGACTGAGACGTGGGATCTCGCTCACCAGGGAGCTTCGTAGGGTAGGTAAAAATTAAGACAGAAGCTTAGTTATGGAAAATAAAGAGGAAAGTGGTTAATTTTAGAGTTCTTATAATTAACAAGCCTCAACTAACTCTTCTACTTTCTTATGTTCTCACAAAAGTTCCCACAAAAATTCCTGGTTAATAATTGACTTAGCCTGTTACTAGGTTTTACAACTAATGGATTCTATTAGCAAATTTTCTCCTCATTTGAATACCAAAAATTGTTGGCTTATCTTTTTTCCTTCTTCCCTTTTACCTTTCAAATATTTTGCTCCATTCTTGTTTATCCCAAGCTGTACATCTCCATCGAGTCTTCCCTGATAATTTGGGCAATGATGATTCCATACCAGGGACAATACAATTCACCTCCACCTCACAGAGTTATGACAAGAGGAATATTACCATACATTGGACTTAAAAGGATACTGGACTTTAAAAAGAAACTGTAGAACTTACCTACAAAACAAATGGAGTTACAGATGTAGAAAAAAAATTTATGGTTATCAGGGGGTAAGAGGAGAAGGGACAGATTGGAAGACTGGGATTGATATATATAGATTATTATATATAAAATAGATAACTAATAAGGACCTACTGTTTAGCACAGGAAACTCTACTCAGTACTCTGTAATGGCCTACATGGGAAAATAACCTGTGAAAGAGTGGATATATGTCTAACTGATTCACTTTGCTGTACATCTGAAACTAATACAACATTGTGAATCAGCTATATGGCAATAAAAATTTTAAAAAAATTTTTTAAAAAGTTAAAGTTAAAAGTTTTTTCAGATTAAAAATTTTAACTTAGGCTTACGATGCTGTCGATTGGATTCCACATTTAGATTTTACACAAAATTTGACCCAAGGACTTGGCCTATATAATTCTCCCTTGTCACCCTGGTTCACACACAGCGCAGGGAGCAGCCCATCCATCCCTATGAGGAAGGGAGACCATTTACCCCGGCTATGACGTCATCCAAAGTAATCATGATTTTCTGTGGATCAGAAAGGGAGGCCAAGGAAGAGCCAGCCCACAGAACAGGAAGGAAGAAAGGACAGCAAATTCAAGGGGAGCAACGACGGGCCCCCAGTGGCCTTATTATATGAATAGACTGCAGATGACTCCATCTCTCTACCGCAGCGCTTCATAAATTCTGTCATCTTGTTAGGACTGTCAGAGCACTGCCCTCACTTCCTCCATTAACGAGCTCACCCTGTTTTGAGGGGGGATTCTTGATGAACATACAGCCCAGAAACTTCTCATAAAGAGCTTGTCAGCCTTGTGATACTGGAAGGAATGAAGTCCAGGCCAAGGAGAGGGATGGTCACACCTCGGAGACCAGTTGACCAGCTAGATGGGGCTGCAGGATGTACCTGGCATGGTCATGGCAAGAGAAAGGTGGGTGTAGGCCCAGGTCTGGGAAGAGGTTTAGGGCTAAGAGTGACACCTATTTACTGAGAAAGATGTCAGCGACAGATTGGTGGCTTTTCACATCATAATTGGGCTTCTTTTTATTTTCCAGGATCCTTTCTCTCTTCAGGAAGATGCAAGGCAGTCGGAACCTATGACTCAGGTTTGAAAATGTGCTATCAAAAGGGCCAATTTGTACACCACCCACTCCAATGTTTCCTTTCTGTTTTTGACAACTACTGCAAGTCTCCATCCATCTTCTCACACCCTCCAACCTGGCTCTCTTATTTCAAGCCAGATGCAGAAAACAGCTCTGTGCTCCCAGTGATCCAGGATGGATTAAATGGTCAGAAATTGCATTCTGCTTCCAGGAGACTGTGCTTGTGCTGATAGTCTCCAGCACAGCTACGAAAAAGCATCTCGACTCTATAAAGGCAAGAAGTCCCTGCGGCCAACTTATGTACTGGGCAAGCTCCATAAAGTTGGCTTTTGCTGACGAGCCTGGGTTTGAGAGTCTCGGGACAAACTGCATCAAATTACACAGAGAAACAAAGTACTTCCAATGCCAAAGAAGACCTTATCTCTTATTCCTAAGGTGTCGCCTCTTCCTCCCCAGTGAGATGTTCCTCACCCCTGCTGATTTACGCAAGATGGGCAGAGCACACTGTCTGGTGCTTGCACTGGTGCTGTTAACACATCCTGAACACAGCTTGCAGCCTGGACCCACCGCCCTTTCTTCCCTATAATAATGGCACTGAAACCCTGCCCAGCACACACTGCAATCAGAGCCTGTGGACAGGGAACGGCTTCATCAAAATTCATTTGATGCCTTTGGGGGTGGGGGTAGGTGGGAAGTAGAGGGGAGGCAGGCTTGGATCTCACCCCCAGTCTTCGGGGTTTCACATCTAGACTGGGTGGATGGGGTCATCCTTTATTTCCAGTTGCTATTTTGGTCAGTCACATAAAAAACATCCCTGACAATTCTGAATTGCATGTATAAACCATTTTATGACTGTTGGTCTGGTTGTCGCTCTCTTCTCTCTTTCTCAGTTATTTTTCCCCCTTCTAAGTATCCCATATTTCCTCCTCTCTGCTATAGACAACATAAACATTTATCTTCTTGGACCATGTATTCAAAAAAAAAAAAAAAAAAAAGGTAAAGGGAATAGTAAAAATCCAGAGTCAAATGTGAGTGGCAGAGCTATAATTCTTTATGAAGTAGCAGGTAAGATTGATTGTCAAGGGTCAAAAGGCTAGGTCAAACTCCGCTCATTCGTCAGCTGAATGTCATTTTTGTTTTCCCTGTCACCAGATAGCTTTAAAAAAATCGCAACTCCTTCCTCATTATCTGGGACTTGGCTCCTTTTCTGCCATCCAGTATTAATGAAACTGTGCTTCAAGCGTGGCCCTCATCTTCTGAGGTTCTCCTGCTTTCTGTCCTTTCTCAAGTGCTCCAGAGAAAGCACTGTTTTAAAGGCCATTTTCTCCCACAGCCACCTGACGAAATTGCCCCTGGAGTGAGAATAACTTGAAAACACACACATGGTATCAATGTTTGTAATTAAATCTTAGCAGGTGGAAAGCTTGTGAGCCAATGTAACTGGAGGATGGCAAGATCTTTGCATCTCATAAAGAGAAAAACAAAATGGAATGTAATATCTGGAAGCCATCTAAAATGATGTGTCGTCTATAAGGGAAAATTTTTTTTCTCCTTATAATTACAGCTGGTCACAACAACATAATGAGAAAGCTAATATAATACACCAATTTTGCTGGGAATCTCATATGTCATCCACAGTGGGTCAAATGTAGGTTAACCCTATCAAATGATTCCACCTCCCAAAGACTTACTTAATTAGCTCATGTTTAATTTTCCTAAAGTGAAAGAAAATGATGACTAGTTAGATGGGGATTCATTTGTGAATTTTTAAAGCATCGATCTGCCAAATGCTACGTGTCATCGGCAAAGAGAGGTAATTCATGAACCACAAATTTATATCCATCACTAGATAACAATTTAAAGTTGAGCAATGATGATGAGTTTCTCAATTTGTAACCCTTTGGTGTTTTGTTTTCCATCCTCTTTGCCTCTAAATATTGTTACAAAGACCCAGACCAAAGTGAATTGATAAAATCTAGGTTAGAATTTGCTTTACAGTAGTGACGTTATTTGGACCAATCATCTAATGGTCTCAACAAGATTTGTAATTTCATTAGTCCAGCCCATTCCTGTTGGTTGGCAACTGGATTGTGTGACTAAAGTCTTAATATGGTCTGATAAATTTCACTTCGTTTCTGTCTCATGCTCACAGATCTGCAGTCTCTATAGAAAGTCCTTCCAAGGATCTCAGGAGGTTGGAAAGAGAGAACAGGGATGGATCTGTGTAAGTTCAACACACAATCTCCTTCTTAGAGAGGAAAATAATAACAATAAATAAAAACCTTAGTGAAATTCTAGGCTAATTTCAACTTGCCAGAAATTTTGATTAACTTCTAATATAGCATATATTGATTTTGTAGCATGGTATGTTTGGTCCTTGAAAAAAATGGCCTGCAAAAGCCATTTGCCAGGTTCAGCTTGAGGATGTGGATTCAATGGAATATAGCACTGCTGTGTTTAGAACCTGGAATATAGGAGCAGATAGCTCAGAGAAAAAAATATAGGTGGAGTGGCCTGGTATAGAGACTTATCCAGGCAGCCTAAAGCTGTGAACCTGGCTCCAGGCAGATGCTCCACGTAGAAGCTGAGTGGGCTGCAGCACAGGAATCCTGGGAGTGAAATCTGGATTCTGAAAGTAATTGGAGGGGGATGGGCAACCCTGGGGGTACTACTCTTGAAGAACAATTTAGGCAGTCCTCCCATGAGGAAACAGACCAACATGAAAGAGGAAGCTGATAACCCAAACTGTGAAATGGATCAAAACCCCCCTGAAAATTCATACATCTAAGAAGAGATCTAAAATAAACTTCACATGTTTTGTAAAAAATATATACATTTCCTTATGTTATATTTTTTCCAACTTTGGATGCTATTTTACTTGATAATTTCTAATAAAAAAGAAATGGCTTTACATTTGTAATTATGAATGCTATTCTTTGTAAGTACTGTTGGGACTTTGTGGTGGTCATTACGAAGGCCAAAGCCCAT
This sequence comes from Ovis aries, assembly GCF_016772045.2. Taxonomy (NCBI): domain Eukaryota; kingdom Metazoa; phylum Chordata; class Mammalia; order Artiodactyla; family Bovidae; genus Ovis; species Ovis aries. Next base: position 83,204,735 of record NC_056057.1, read on the forward strand.
GTCATTGAGCTAAGATGCCTTATAAGGAACAATGTCTTACTGCTGATGGAGAGTCTGAGGATGACCTGTCCAAAGGTGACATGATTTGAAAAGACCCTGATGCTGGGAAAGATTTAGGGCAGGAGGAGAAGGGGACGGCAGAGGATGAGATGGTTGGATGGTATCACCGACTCAATGGACATGGGTTTGGGTGAACTCCAGGAGTTGGTAATGTACAGAGAGGCCTGGCATGCTGTGGTTCATGGGGTTGCAAAGAGTCAGACACGACTGAGCGACTGAACTGAACTGAAACATCCATGGTAAAAACATTAAAAAAATTATTCCAAAAGTCAGGGCAGTGATTATCTTTGCAGGGGAGCAAAAACAGGGAAACAAATAGCTTTGGGGCTGGTGAGAATGTTTCATTTCTTGATATGGGTAGTAGGTACATGAGTTTTCCCTTTATTATAACTCATTAAGGTCTGTATTTTAATGTATTTTTGGTCTGTATTTCACAATAAAAATGTTTTAAAATGTTAAAAAAAAAAATAAGCTCCCTGAAGATTGTTCCAAACTACAAACAATAATGGAAATGCAATGTCTCTAATTGTAAATGACCTAGCTTCTTGCTTGTGAGTCTAGGGTATTTGTGTAATCAGCCATCAAAAGCAGTAACAACTCTTTTCAACCATAAATTCAGATTATGGAGAAAACTGTTAAAAATTGACTATTTCCATTTTCCTTTGAAGGATCATTTTAATGATATTGAATGATCAACAGTCATACTAGAATTGCACACAGCCAGAAACCAAATCACTGATAGACATTACCAATGAAAAAATGATAGCTAGTATTTTCCATAGTCAGATCAAACTGCTGGAAGACCTTGATCGACATTAAAGTGGGACTCAATAGAAAAAATATGAAGTCCTGCTTTTTTGGTTTTAAAAAAAAGATCTACAAATGTAAGACCAGAAGAACTTAGCTTTATAGTAGTGCATAGGAACCAACCAAAGGGTTTTAGTTGATTATAACCCAACTATTTGACATGGCTAGAAAATGATCATGTGGTGGGTGGTTTAACAGTTGGAGTGGTGTCTAAATCAAGGGTACACCAGCCCTTCTGGGCTTGGATGTCTAGTTTTCAGGGCTGGGTTAGATGGCCTGGAGAAACATATACCGTGTCAGATGAGGCTAGAATGAGGGGGCCTGTCAACCAGAGCAGCCAGAGTGAGGCACCAAGGTGGAAGGGATTTAGGGGAGAAATGATGAGCAGAAAAGAGAAATGTGAGTGCTGTCCTAATGTAAGTTAAGATGTTCCCCTGAGTAAAGAAATTATATTTGAGTACAATACTCTTGCCTGGAAAATCCCATGGATGGATTTTTGCTTTATTGACTATGCCAAAGCCTTTGACTGTGTGGATCACACAACAAACTGGAAAATTCTGAAAGAGATGGGAATACAGACCACCTGACCTGCCTATTGAGAAATCTGTAGGCAGGTCAGGAAGCAACAGTTAGAACTGGACGTGGAACAACAGACTAGTTCCAAATAGGAAAAGGAGTACGTCAAGGCTGTATATTGTCACCTTGCTTATTTAATTTCTATGCAGAGTACATCATGAGAAACGCTGGGCTGGAAGAAGCACAAGCTGAAATCAAAATTGCTGGGAGAAATATCAATAACATCAGGTAAATTAAAAAGCCTCTTGATGAAAGTGAAAGAGAGAGTGAAAAGTTGGCTTGAAGCTCAACATTCAGAAAACGAAGATCATGGCATCTGGTCCCATCACTTCATAGCAAATATATGGGGAAACAGTGGAAACAGTGTCAGACTTTATTTTGGGGGGCTCCAAAATCACTGCAGATGGTGACTGCAGCCATGAAATTAAAAGACGCTTACTCCTTGGAAGGAAAGTTATGACCAACCTAGATAGCATATTCAAAAGCAGAGACATTACTTTGCCGACTAAGGTCTGTCTAGTCAAGGCTATGGTTTTTCCAGTGGTCATATATGGATGTGAGAGTTGGACTGTGAAGAAAGCTGAGCACCAAAGAATTGATGCTTTTGAACTGTTGTGTTGGAGAAGACTTTTGAGAGTCCCTTGGATTGCAAGGACATCCAACCAGTCCATTCTAAAGGAGATCAGTCCTGGGTGTTCTTTGGAAGGAATGATGCAGAAGCTGAAACTCCAATACTTCGGCCACCTCATGCAAAGAGTTGACTCATTGGAAAAGACTCTGATGCTGGGAGGGATTGGGGGCAGGAAGAGAAGGGGCCGACAGAGGATGAGATGGCTGGATGGCATCACTGACACGATGGACGTGAGTTTGAGTGAACTTCGTGAGTTGGTGATGGACAGGGAGGCCTGGCATACTGCAATTCATGGGTTCCCAAAGAGTCGGACACAACTGAGTGACTGAACTGAACTGAACTGAACAGTACTCTTGCCTGGAAAATCCCACGGACGGAGGATCCTGGTAGGCTGCAGTCTATGGGGTCGCAAAGAGTTGGATATGATTGAGCAACTTCACTTTCACTTTTCACTTTCATGTATTGGAGAAGGAAATGGCCACCCACTCCAATGTTCTTGCCTGGAGAAACCCAGGGATGGCAGAGCCTGGTGGGCTGCCATCTATGGGGTCGCACAGAGTCGGACACGACTGAAGCAACTTAGCAGCAGTAGCAGCAGCAGTATAGCTCTAGTTTAGGGCAAGATCAGAGTCACAGTTAGGAAGCTGGAGGAAAGTGAAATTTGGGATCAAAATAAAACCTTGGGACATGTGAGCTAAGATATTTAGCCTGGATTTATGGCTTGTCTTCCTTATGATTTTCTTCAGACATTTGGAGAGCTGTAGGTGGACAGAAAGGTAGATTTATTTTATGTTTATTTGGATAAATATTTGCAAACACTGCTTGCTCGGCTATTAATCTTGAGAAAGGCTCTGTGGAAACAAGTGATGCTGGGATCACAGACTTGCCTTGTGCCCACTGCTCAGAGAGATTCACAGCATCCATTAGCCTAGTCAAGGCTCTGAGAAGTCCCCAAGCAAGTGGGATCTTTTGATATCTTGAAGTTAGGATTTTCATTCTTTTTTGACCACAACACTCTTTTCTCCCTTTAAAAAAATAATACTTCTTCACATACCATGCAAGTCATATCCTCAGGACACTCTCTGGAAAATGCTGATGTCAATAGCTGAGTTAGGGCCAATGAATGAAAGTTGCAGGGAAGCCAATATTAGAGCAAATAAATGCATGTAATTTCACATTTCCTCTATGGCTGATTAAGATAGATATCTTTTTTCAAAATCTAATTCACATGATTAAAAGAACAGTTTTAGTTCTTTAACGGGAGTGATTTAGTTTTACAAAATGTTAAGGTCGATACACTTGACATCCAAATTTTTGGAAACACTGCATAGCAATTCAAGTCCTGCCCAAATAGCATTTTTAAAAACAAGTTGGTAACTCTCTCTATATTCCTAAGTTGGAATTCCTGAATCTTTGTTACTGGCAGTGGAAACAAATCTCATATTTTAAAGGCCTTTTTGATAGTTTGCAGGTAAGAAATCCATCACCAAAGAACCATGGGTGGCTGATACACAAGTACAATGGACATAGTAGCTGTACACCCTAAGTTTCTGGGGCAGTCTTGAAAAAATGCCGTCTTATTGTCAGTCAATGCATCATAACATAACCAGTCATAGCGTCAGGGATTTCAGAGGGATATAGGCTATCTGAAGTGAGGGGGTGTATCACAGATGAGTTACAAACCCTGCAGGGGGAAAAATCCAACGAATATAGCTGTGACCAAATAGGAAGAATTGTTGATTCAGGATCTTGGAGTAAAAGCCAGACTTTGACATGTTCTGTATGACCACGGCAAACCACTAAAACAGTGGGGTTTCCTTGTCTGTAAGATGGGAGGTTATCTCCTGTGAGGGACCCCCACCAAACACTTTGGGCTCAAACGCTATGTGGAGGTACCCATGCTCTGTGGAGATACTTGACAGAGAGGAAGTGAAGCCTTCAGCCTTCATTTGAAAGGAGTCCTACAAGCCTGGCCAAGAAGCAACAGCTTCTAGGTCCGTCCATGTTTCTGTGAATGGTACAGCTTTGTTCCTGTTTATGCCTGGGTAATAGTCCACTGCATATATTTGCCACCTCTTCATCCATTCCTCTGTTGATGGACATTCAGGTTGTTTCCATGTCCTGACTATTTTAAATAGTACTGCAATGAACATTGGGGGTGCATGTATCTTTTGAGACTGTCGTACAGTGTGAAGTAAGTCAGAAAAAGAAAAACAAATATTGTATATTCAGGCATATATGTGGTATCTAGAAAAATGGTGCAGATGACCTATTTTCAAAGCAAAAAGAGAGACACAAATGTAGAGAACGAATGAATGGACACCAAGGAGGGAAAGGGGGAGTGGGATGAGTTAGGACAATGGAATTGACACATATACACTTCTATGTGTAAAACAGATAACTAATGAGAACCTACTGTATAGCACAGGGAACTCTGCTCAATGCTCCGCGGTGACAAAGAGGGAATATATGTGGATATGTGTATACACATAGCTGACTCACTTTGCTATACAGCAGAAATGGACACAGTGTGCATCCGTGCTAAGTTGCTTCAGTCGTGTCCAACTCTTTGCAACCCTGTGGACCATAGTCCGCTAGGCTCCTCTGTCCATGGGATTCTCCAGGCAAGAATACTGGAGTGGGTTGCCATGCCCTCCTCCAGGGGATCTTCCCAACCCAGGGATTGAATCCCTATCTCTTAGTCTCCTGCATTGGCAGGTGGATTCTTACCACTAGCACCACCTGGGAAGCCCATTAATGCAGCATTGCAAAACAACTAAACTCTAAAAAAAAGAAGCAACACCTTCTGAGAAGTCCCCTAATTGAGGACCTGGGTCAGTGTTGAGAGCTACATACACCCAGGGATCTTATATGGTCAGAAGAGGAGACAGCCCCTAAAATGACTTAATATCATATTCTTACCAACCTTGACTGCATTTAACTTAGGGAGGAAAATCCATTTCTTATTCCTTGAGCGGCATGGAGAAAGCCAAACTAGCTATGATTTTAATGTTGAGCAATTCACAAACAAGCAAGTATTTGAAAGCTAGCTCACAAAGAAAGAGATGTGTGTTTCTGCAAAGGATATAGTATCTCTTACTCCCACTCTGAAGGCAGCATTACTATTTTAAAGAACAAAGATCAAATTAAATGTTCAACGCCACCACGGGCTGTCGCCAAGTATGTCAGTACATTTATGAACAATTTATAATTTGAACTGTTTTCCCGACAGCTGGTCATATGTACGTTAAAGTAGTCATAATAACCTGTCAGGAGAAATTTCCTACAGCACATTCATAGGAGAAGATACAGGAAAGCGTGGCAGCCCTTTAAAGCTCTACCAGATCCCTTTATCTTGTGAATAGCTACCTCCACAGCTGCAAAACCCACGGAAAGCCCAGAGCTCACAAGGCTTGATTGTGTCCCTGCCTTGTAAGTTTGCTTCCCACTGTGAAAGCTTTGGGCTAAATATGCATTTATATATACAGAGCTGTACCAGTCCTGCATGGAATCAAAGAGATCCCCAACATCCACACTAAGGATTTATTTTAATCATGTGCTTGAAGGGAAAATTGATCTCAGTTACCAAGTCTCTTTTACAAAGAAATTGTCTGGCTTCATGAGACTGTAAGATCTTTTTTAAAAATTATACTTATTTAATTATTTGGCTGTGTTGGGTCTTAGTTGCTGCTTGTGGGATCTTCAATCTTTGTTGCTGCATGTGGAATCTTTAGTTGTAACATACAACTTTGTTGTGGTATGTGGGATCTAGTTACTCGACCAGAGATTGAAGAGGGAACATGGAGTCTTCACCACTGGACTCCTAGGGAAGTCCCCAAAGCTCTATGATCTTGATGAAATGGGTAGGGCTTGGATGGTGGTGTAGGGAAAAGGCTCGGACTAGAAGTTACATAGACAGATTTGCATCCTGGTTCCGTCAGTTATTAGCAGATGTATGTGGGCAAGTCACTTAAGTCTAAACTTTTGTATCCTCATTTGCAATAATTGCAATAATAATGTATGTCTCACCTTTTGAGAGGGTTAGGTACTAAACTTTTCAGACGTCAGGTAGGAATATTATTAACTGTTAATTGTTAATATTATTAACTGTTAACTGAAACTGTTTTTTAGCTGAGCTGTTCAGAAACTGTATTCCTTTGCCATGATTAGTGGATAAAATCAGTGGGTTCTGGGAGTGAGTTAAAGTAAGCTTAAAAAGTCATGAGTGGCAAAATTGCAATAAAATATCACATGGGTCAGAATGGCATCATTAAAAAGTCTACAAATAACAGATGCTGGAAAGAGTATGGAGACAAGGGAATTCTTTCACACTGCTGATGGGAATGTAAGTTGGTGCACTCACTATGGAGAACAGTATGAAAGTTCCTTAAAAACTAAAATAGAATACCATATGATCCAGCAGTCCCACTTTTGGGCATATGTCCAGGTAAAGCTATATTTCAAAAACATGTATGCCCCTGTATGTGCATAGCAGCACTGCTAACAAAAGCCAACACACTGAAGCAACCTGAATGTTCATGGACAGGTGAATGGTTAGAAAAAGAGGTGGTGTGTATATAGACATACACATACACATACACACACAATGAAATATTACGAGCCATAAAAAGAATGAAATAACGCCACTTACAGCAACATGGATGGACCTAGAGATTACCATCCTAAGTGAAGTAAGTCAGAAAGGGAAAGACAAATACCATATATCACTAATGTGTGGAATCTAAAATATGATACAAATGAACTTACTTATGAAACAGAAACAGACTCACAGACATAAAACAAACTTATGGTTAACAAATTTATCAGGGAGGGATAAACTAGGAGTTTGGAATTAGCAGATACAAACTACTAGATACGAAATATAGAAACAACAAGGTCCTTCTGTATAGCACAGGAGACTACAATCAATATCCTATAATAAATCACAATGTAAAAGGATACTCGTATATGTAATATATATGAATATATAGTATAATATATACATAACCAAATCATTGCCATATACCAGAAATGAACCCAATATTATAAATCAACTGTTCTTCATTTAAAAAGTCATGACTAGCACATGAGCCAAAAGGTAGAAACAAGTGTTCACTGATGAATAAGTGGATAGACAAAATGTAATAAAAACATTAATGGGATATTATTCAACCTTTTAAAAGGAAGGGAATTCTGACACATTATAATATAGATAGAACTTGGAGACATTATGCTCAGTGAAATAAGCCAGATATAAAAGGACAAACTCTGTATTTATATGAGGTAACCAGAGTAATCAAATTCATACAGGACAAACTCATAGAGACAGAAAGTAGAATGGTGATTACTAGGTGCTAGGGGGAGGGTGAGATGGGAAGTTGGTGTTTAATGGGGACAGAGCTCCAGATTAGGAATGTGAAACAATTCTGGAGATGGAAGGTGGTGTTGGTTGCATGCCAGTGTGAATGCACTTACTGCCAATGAATTGAAGTGAAGTGAAGTGAAGTCGCTCAGTCGTGTCCGACTCTTTGTGACCCCATAGACTGTAGCCTATCAGGCTCCTCCGTCCATGGGATTTTTCCAGGCAAGGGTGCTGGAGTGGATTACCATTTCCTTCTCCAGGGGATCTTCCCGACCCAGGAATCGAAGCCGGGTCTCCCGCATTGCAGGCAGATGCTTTACCGTCTGAGCCACCAGGGAAGCCCACTATATATTTAAAAATGGTTAAATGGTAAAGTTTATCTTATGTACATGTTACCACGCTTAAAAGGAGAAACTAAAAAAATAATCCATGATTTGTAAGTGAATCTGTTTTCATAGTCTTGCCTTCTCTATTCCCATGGTTTTTTTTTTTTTCCATTAGTAAATGTAACACTAAAACTTTTACAAGATGCATTTATCTTGCAAAACATCCTTTAGTGTAGCCCTAAGAGATTTTGTATCAGGCTGCTCTGGATTCTAGAAAGATCATGGCTCTATGGAACACCACTGGTGTCTGCCAGCTTGTGAGGATCACTGCATTGCAGGACCCTAAGATAGTATTTGATGATCGTTAAGTAGGCAAATAATGTCTTAACACTCAGATCTTTCCCAGTGCTTCACTTAGTGAGATTCTAGCAAAATCTCAAAGAAATCAGCATGTTAACTTATATTTTCTCTTGGATGTATTATCTTATGCTCACTTATGTCATTTTCTTCTTCCATTACGTTGTTCAATTATCTAGTGTCTGCTTTCAGTGAAAGAACTCACCTAGCCCACTTCACTGGCCCCTGAAATTACCTGTGAGAAATATAACAAATATATAATTTCAGTAAGTAGTCATAATTATTTCCATTACCAATACGTGGCAGTAATTGCCTTTTCAGCAATTTTCAGGAGCAGTTGAAAGTAAAGTTCCAGAGATATGGTCCATGTGAATCTTTATCTTTGAGCTGGTACCATATCTAAGTGGCAGAGTTTCTTTCTTTAAAACATTTATGTATTTATTTGGCTGCCTCAGGTCCTAGTTGCAGCATGTGGGATCTTCGTTGCAGTGCAAGGGCTCACTAGCTGGGGCTGTCTGGCTTAGTTTCTCCGTGGCATGTAGGATCTTAGTTTCCCAGCCAGGGATCGAACCCCTGTCCCCAGCATTGCAAGGCTGATTCTTAAACTCTGGGCCACCAGGGAAGTCCCAGTGGCAGAGTTTCAGATTCTGGGGTCCCTAAAGGTCCACTGTAAATGCACACTTGGGAGTGAGGGAGAGAAACTGTCTCACACTGAAAACTGTGTCAGCAGCACCAATCGTCTTTTCTCTGTTGAAGGTGCCCATTCAGTTGCCTGTTCTGGATCCAGGGATTTTCCCTGAGAGTGGAGGGAGCGAGACTTCTGAACACACTGTGGGAAAACACAGGCTTAGCACATACTCAAAACCTAGTACGTATTATTTCTCATGGGCTGAATTAATTTCCCCTTAAAAAGACATGTTGAAATCCTAGCAATCAGTACCTGAGAATGTGAACTTGGAAATAATATCTTTACAGAAGTAAAGTCAAAATGAAGTCATGAAGGGACACTAATTCAATATGACTGGTGTCCTAAAGGATGCAGTCCCTAAGGGGACATCTGGACACAGGCAGGGGCACTCACAGAGGGAAGATGGCTGGGTGAAGATGGAGCATTGCAGTGATGCACCTGTAAGGAAAGGACGCCAAAGATTGCTGAAAGTTAGGAAGAGGCAAAGAAGGAAAAGGCAAGGAAAATAACCCCTGCCAGCACCTTGTTTTTGGACTTCTAGACTCTAGAACTGTGAGACAATGAACTTCTGCTGTTTCAAGCTACCGGGTTTGTTCTGCAGGCCAGAAAGGAGTAGCACAATGTATTTAAAGTAGTGAAAGGGAAAAATGTACAACCAAGAGTACTCTCCCCAGCAAGGCTCTTATTCGGATTTGACAAATCAAAAGCTTTACAGAAGAGCAAAAGGTGAAAGACTTTGGCATCACCAAACCAGCATTACAACAAATGCCGAAGGAACTTCTCTAGATGGGAAAGAAAAGGCCACAACTAGAAACAAGAAAATTATGAAATAGGAAAGTTCACTGGTAAAGGCAAACATACAGTGAAGGTAGGAAATCATCCACACACAAATAAGATATGAAAACCAGTCATCGTGAGAGGACAAGAGTATAAATGCAGGATATTTGAAATGCATTTGAAATGAGGAGACCAGCAACATAAAGCAATCATGTGTATATAGAGACTGCTATATCAAGCTATCTGGTTTGTGGTACTTTGTTATGGCAGCCCTAGTACATTATTTCATCTCGAGACATACAACTATGGAACAGATGTTATATTTTTTTCTCCTGCTTTACAGATGTGGAAACTGAAGCTCAGAAGCACAGGGCCTGAACACAAGCCATATGAGTGTCAAGGGAACTTCTGGTGGCGGTGGGTTGGGAGAGCTGCTTGGGGCATCTGGGAGGTTTGGCATCTGGCATCTGAGTTGGGTTTATAACAGAGCAGACTTTGCCTGGGAGTGTATTTTGGGCATATGAAGAAAGAGGATGCTGGGGATGAAGAGAAGTGCTTGATGACTAGAATACAGGATGTGCGGCACAAAGATGAGACTAGAAGGGGTGGCTGGAGCCCAGCTCTGAATGGCTCTGAATGTCATGCCAGGTGCTTTAGAGAGACTAGAGCCAGAAGGGAGGAGGTGGGAGGTTTGGTGGTTCCTAATACCAGTTAGAAGCAATGCGGGTTTGGATTTAGGATATGAGAATGGAATTAGGGAGTAGGAAGTGAATTTAGAGATGGAATCCAGGATATGGGCATTCTTGGGTTGGAAGAGATTAATGATCAGGAAGAAGGAGATTCAAGATCCAGCTTTCCAGCCTGAAGGACCCTGGATGGTGATGCCTCAACTGAGAAAGGGGACACCCAGGAAGCAATGTACAAAAAATGCTTCTCAGCTGAGTCCCATGCTTGACTTGGTGACAGGCACTTAGCACATTGTACATGCCTGCAGAGCTGCCCCTGGATACTGGTGTGAAGAAGGGGTACAGACATGGTGTCCTTCTGTGAAGAAGCTTTCCTATATCAGTGAAACTTTCCCTGATCAGTGATGGGAAAGAAGGGCCTTAAAGCAGTAATGGGGATTCTGCCACTTGGAACAGAGAGGACCAAGTGCAAGGTGGGAGCTCAGATTGAGCCATCTGCAACCTAGTCATCCTTATGAAGATGTGGGAACCAGTATCAGAATCCACTGAACAGCCTTGGTTCACTGCATCTCCCTATATAGGGAAAGTTGCAAACAGTCTCATCAGAGAATGTGGGCTCAGACATTCTCCACTAACTTCTTTTCGTGAAGGACAGAGCTGAAAACCACTGGAACCTGAGCTGTGCAGACCCTGTCTGGTGTCCATGGAGAATGAGTAAAACAGGATGAGCAAGCTTCCCTCACCCTCTAATACCACACAGAAGGTGGATGTAAGCAAGTTCAATGTCATTGGCTTGTGCTTCTTTGTTGCTCTTCAGTTACTAAATTGTGTCCAAGTCTTTGTGACCCCATGGACTGCAGCACTCCAGGCTTCCCTGTCCTTCACGGTCTTGCGGAGCGTGCTCAAACTCATGTTCATTGATTTGGTGATCCAGCCAACCATCTCATCCTCTGTTGCCTTCTTCTCCTCTTGCCCTCAATCTTTCCCAGCATCAGGGTCTTTTCCAATGAGTCAGCTCTTTGCACCAGGCAGCCAAAGTTTTGGAGCTTCTGCTTCAACATCAGTCCTTCCAATGGATGCTGTGCTTTCTGGACTTACATATATGGAGCTGATTTGCACTGTCTGACTACACTCTAATGCTGAAGTGTCAGAGGTTCCTACCTCAGGTGCTTTTCTGAAACATCCTTCTTTGCCATAGCCAAGAGTCCCTCTTGCATATGACCTAGAGGAACTGTTCCTTACCCATGGTTCCCCTGTCCTACACCATAAGGCAGCTTGATGTCAACAGCTTCCCTACAGAGATTTCACCCTGACCATATTGGTCCCCTTCCCTCCTCTTCACCCTTGAAATCTTATGAAAGGAAATCCAACCAGGGCATAAATATAAATATTTTCCTTTTTGCTGAGTCTGTCCTTCTCAACTGATGATGACAAAAATTCTGAGGTCTTAGACACTCCATACTTTTCCAGGACTAAAGCAGAGCACCAGTGCCTGGAGACTCAATCCTATGTGTTTTTCTGATTGTGTTGATCTGTTAGTTAAGGGGTGTGAAAAACAGAGACTTTCCTACCTACCTTTGTTTACTTGAAATTGTACTGTTTGTTAAATCTTAGTTATTGTTTTTCCAATTGAAATACAGTTTCTCCAGAAGTTCAAGGCTGCTAGCTATGTTTTGAAAGACAATTTTATAAAAATTCAATGCCAGTGTGCAACAATAAATATATTGGTAGGTAGTTTGAAGGGGAATGAAGGGTTCACCTGATTCTTCTACAGCTGCTATTTATGTTAAGCAAATTAAATTTGTTGGGAGTAAACATGCAAAACTGTTATATCCATGTGCCTATTGTTCATATTATTCATTATTTTTCTTTTTACCCTTTACATCTTATAAATGAATTTCCAAAAAGTGATTTAACTATATCATATTTTAGTCATTTACATTTTTTTCATTGTTTATCACTACAATTGTTGCCAACATGGACTTTTTTTTTGGTAAACATTGTTAAGAGAATTCTTCCCATCCTGTTAATTAACACATTCATCATCTTTTCTTTTTCTTGGTGAGATCATTTAAGTTCTACTTTCTTAGCAAATTTCAAATATAATATAGTGTCAGCAACTATAGTCACCATGCTTCACATTAGATCCTTAAACATTTAAAAATTGGAATTTTCTTTAACTTTTCTGAAACAACAGAAGGGTTATATTGAGAAATTGGTTGATAAGTTGTAACAGTTTGTATCTATTCTGACACTCCTTTTCCCGCCTTTTTAAGTAAACTCTAGTGTTCTTGCCTGGAGAATCCCAGCCTGGTGGGCTGCCGTCTATGGGGTCGCACAGAGTTGGACACGACTGAAGCGACTTAGCAGCAGCAGCAGCAGCAGCAGGCTTTGTTTGGCTTTCACTAGACTTTCCATTGACGGTGTCTTTCTTTCTCAGGATCCAATCCAGGGCACCATATTACATTTAGTTGCCATGTCTCCCCAGTCTCCTCTAGACTGTGACAGTTCCTCATTCTTTCCACATTTTTTATAACCTTAAAGTTCCAAGGGGTTCTGACTAGGAATCCTGTAGACTGTCCCCCAATCTAGATCTGCCTACTGTTTTTATCTTGATTCAACAGTTACGGGTTTGGAGGGAGTGCTGCAGGGGTGAAGCACCTCTCACCATACCCTATCAGGAGGTTCATGATCTCTACCAGGCATTACTGGGGATGCTTGCCTTCATCACTTGGTTAAGATAGGGCCTGCCAAAGTTGTTCACTGTGAAGTTCTACTTTTCCCTGTTCACACTCTGTTCTATGGAAGCAAGTCGTAAAATCCAGCTCATCCTGGAGGGCAGGGTGGGGGAAAGGGCAGAATTAAGCTCCACCTCCAGGAAGGTGGGGGAATATGTATAAGTTATTTTGAATTCTTCTTTAAGGAGATTTAAAACTTCTTGTCCTATTCTTACCTGTGACTTGCCTGGGTTAGTATTTAAGGATTCTTGGTTAATATCCTGCAAAGTATCATATTCTCTCACTTTCCCTCATCATCTCCCATTCTTTCAATCCCTAAAATGTTTACAATTTGCTTTAAGTCATCTTTCATCTTCATTATCAAGGAATTCCAGAAGGAAGTTGGTGGCTCTAATTTTCTCACTGCTTGCTCTTCAGTGTTAACCGCTTGTTTAGTAAAGTGCTCACTAACTCCTCTGCTACTTATTTTAGAAAGGAATAATTTTGGGAAGGAGAAATATTTTACCACTAAATAAATCACTTTAGGTAACACTGTCCTTTCTTCTTAAAAACAGATCTTAAAAAAAAAAAAATCTTCCTAAAAGCAAATAATTATAAATTCAGAAGTAAAGCACAACAAATTGAGTCTTTTTTTTTTTTTACTGAGGTGCATTGAACCTCAAACTGAGTTTAAGAAACTCAGTTCTGAAATTTAAGTTTGAAAAAATGTTTTGTGCTGTAATACTTGGCTTCTTTGTCTTCAGAGAGGTCCAAAACTCAACAAGAAGTTCCTGCTCTCCCCACCCTCTTGGTATTTGGCTGTGGGGAGATTTTTATTTGTTGGGTTCTACTAAGACTCTGGCCTGAACAGCAGCCCTTGGATTCACAGAAGAATAAAACCTGGTTTCCAGGGGTTTCTAGTTGGTAGAGAAGCAAAGCAAGTCAACAGAAATATTCAATGTAATCTGACAAGTGCAGGACAGAGTGTGTTCCTTGTGCTCTGGGAGCACAAGAGAAGGTCCCCTGGCCCTGAACGAGGCTGGCTGGGAAGACGCTAGCAGCTGACTGTGATGAAAGAAAAGCAGGGGCCAGCCTGGGCCCTGAACCTCTTTGTGGTAACTGAGAGGATTATGAATTGACAAGTTCTTAATAAATTTCTATTTGGAATTTATGGTTCATTTTTATCGATGCAACCACTTAATACAAAATAGATAACCAGCAAGGGCCTACTGTATAGCACAGGGTATATCAAATATCTTGTAATAACCTATAATGGAAAAGTATCTGAAAAAGAGTAGATTTTTTTATATATGTGTAAAACTGAATCATTTTGCTGTATATACCTGAAAATAACACAACATTGTAAGTCAACTATATTTCAATGTTAAAAAGCATGGAATAGTTTCTTCCCTGTTACCCTGGGTTATCTCTGGACCTTCCCCAAATTGTCTGCATAGTCATCATAATATCTAAATTTATCTCCATCTCTACCACCTAAACTGTCTAGCTTTTTTGGAGTCTAGTCTAATAACCACCACCACCACAACCACACACACACAGACACACACACACAGACACACACACACTCACAATTACCAGTTCTTCATCCTCTTCATATGCTTATGAACTAAATCATGCCAGCCTCCTACCTGATCAGAAAAAATCAGATTTTTTCCTTCCACAGCAAACTGGCTTTCCTGAAAACATTTCCATTTCCAGGATTCTTAGTTTTCTGTGTTTTGTTTTTTTTTTTTTAATAAAATAGAGTGAATGACTGGCTGAACTATTCCTGGATTTTTTACTCCCACATTACAGCAAATTATCCCTCCAGGCAGAGATAATGTTTGGAAATGAGTGTTTAGGCATGTTACAGATGGAAAGCTGTGGCACATCAAGCAGGCTTCCTCGACCACCAGAGGGGCACTTCGACAGGCTCCCACTGCTGAGATAATCTGCAAGTCCCTGCCGCTCACACAGACACCATGGCCACTTCTGTGGGCAGGCTGCCAGCACGGGGCTTTCTGTAATTTCTCGACTCTGGGGACTGCTTCCCGGTCATCAGGGTTATTTGTTTCACTGACTGAACACAGGACACAATCTGGATTTCCTTTGTGAAAGAAAAGCAGAACAAAGCTAAACCTGGAAATATTTTCTCTTGTTGCTCATTGAGATCCAAGGTTAGCAAACTTTTTTGGGTAACTGACTGATAGTAAAGGTTTTAGACTTTGTGGCTCTCTCTGTTGTGACCCCTCCCCTCTGTCGTCAGGTACAAAAGCAGCCAGACCTAATATGCAAACAAATGAGCAAGGCTGGCTTCTGATAAAACCATTTTAGGATGCAAATCTGAATTTCATGTCATTCATGTGCCATGAAAAGGTGATTCACTTTTTGATTTCTTTTCAATAATTGTGTGTGTGTGTGTGTGTGTGTGTGTGTGTGTGTGTGTGTTAGTTGTTCAATCATGTCACCTCTTTGCAACCTGCCAGGCTCCTCTGTCCATGGAATTCTGCAGGCAAGAATACTGGAGCGGGTAGCCATTTCCTTCTCCAGGGGATCTTCCTTACCCAGGGATCGAACTCAGGTCTCCTGCATTGCAGGCAGATTCTTTACCATCTCAGCCATCGGGGAAGCCCTTTTCGACCATTAAGAAATGTTAAATGTTAAGAAACATTAAAAACATTCTTAGCTCAGGGGTGTAAAAAGCAGAGTTAGACTGGTCTTGGTGCAGGACTCTAAAAGAGCATCCTTGAACCCTCAAGGCGGAAGGGGTCTCAGAGATCATTGAAATAAAACAAGCTCATTTTACAGGTGAAGAAAGCAAGTCTCAGTGAAGGTAACTAGCTGACCTGAATGAAGCTGGGTGACTAATTGGGAACAGAATTCTGGTGTGTTGATTTTCTGATCTAGAAATATTTTTATTTCCCCACATTTTAGTGGATGTAAGAAAACTGATAGGAAAATGAAGTTTGAGTGGCACAGTGACCAAGTCTCTTAGTGGCCTGCATGGATGAATATTGCATCATAGCTTAGCTTGTTACCATGACAAGATTCAGGTCTGGGCAGCGTGGGCTGGGGAAGCAAAAGCCCCACTGACACTTCATTCATTACCTGCAAAGGCTATGCCTCTCTGCTTCCCTCCACCACACAGAAGGAAAGTGAAAGAAAAGGGCACACAGTAACATAGCTACCACTCACTATGGGCTTCCTTGGTGGCTCAGATGGTAAAGAATCCACCTGCAATGCAGGAGACCTGGGTTCAATCCCTGGGTTGGGAAGATCCCCTGGAGAAGAGAATGGCTACCCACTCAGTATTCTTGCCTGGAGAATTCCATGGACAGAAGAGCCTGGTGAGTTGCAGTCCATAGTGTTGACACCTTTCCTAGAGGCAACAGAGCATAGATGTTGAAAGCAGAATCTCCAAAGTCAAATTGCCTGGGTTCAAGTCCCATCTCTATCACAAATCCCTACTGGACCTTGACCAGGTCTTTATTCTAATTGTGTCCCTGATGTACCTATAAGGTGCTTAAGATAGTGCTTGGTGCATTGTAGATGTTTACACTCTCTCATCATTCTCCGAATGACCCTTAAAGGTGGGTACGAATCATGTGTCACATATAAGGACACCAAGACTTGGGCGAAAGACTTTCCCAAGGTCACCTCCATTGCAATTTGAGGCAAGGTTTATTCATTTTCTTCACTGTGATGCTGCTTTCTCTCCCCTGAAGGGAAAAACTGGGATAAATGAACAGGGGTTGCCAGGGAATATTCCAAGTACTCTGTCTTGGTTCCTCTCTTAATGATTACTGTTTCAACAATAGTGATAAGCCTATTTCCTGTTTTTAAAAATACTTCGAGAGCTCACCTGGACTTTGTCTTGACATTGAGAGTCCAGCTGATCCTGGAATGAGGTGGTATGATGTCCTTTTATCTGCTTTCCTTTATCTTTGATAGACTTTACAATGGCAACAAAAACATCATCAATATGGCCCATGACTATATGTCTCTCACCCTTTCTTGCCTCATTTTCCTATGTAAATAATACAGAAAAGAAAGCATCCCAAGCAGTGAGTTTGCACCAAGAACTGAACACAAAGCTATAGCCCTCACTGCTCTAACAGACTCAGGGGCCTTCCCGAGGAGATGTGCCAGGTGATAAAGGCCTGCCTTATTCTCTTGAAGATGAGACATCTTGCAGAGGCAGAGACTGTGGCCGGAGTTAAAAGGAGCTGATGAAGAAAAGAGAACCATGTCAACGGGGAGAGGATGCATGATGAATTAGAGGGGACAGCTTGACCCTGGGTGACTGATTTGTGTTGCCCAGGCTGGGCCACAGAGGGCTGTGTCATGGGTTCTGGAGTGTCCTGGGAAGAACCTAGGGAATGTTAAGGCCTCCCTCCTGATCCCTGAAGCACCTGCATTCCCACAGTGGGAGGGGTATTCCAGGGATAATCAACACCATATGGAAATGACATAACCGAGGTGTCCTGCAGTGGCCAGGACGATGCATGGCTCACTGTGAAAGCTGCACACCATGAACCTTATGCCTTCCTTTCCTTGCACTGGGCCATTGCATCAAACCCTCACCTACTTATTCATAAAAATTATTTTTATAGCATCCCTTTAGTAGCCTGAAATGAAGTGCTATAACCTATCTATACACTACATTTCTTAAAAAAGATCAATATAAACTTTCAACTATACCATAAAGGAGAAAGAAAAGAAGATGATTTATAAGAAAAAAACCCATATATTAAAAGACAAAGGGAAGCAGTCTGATTTTCGTACCAATAGGGAGAATCCCTCCAGTACTCTTGCCTGGAAAATCCCATGGATGGAGGAGCCTGGTAGACTGCAGTCCATGGGGTCGCTAAGAGTCAGACACGACTGAGCGACTTCACTTTCCCTTTTCACTTTCATGCATTGGAGAAGGAAATGGCAACCCACTCCAGTGTTCTTGCCTGGAAAATCCCAGGGACGGGGCAGCCTGGTGGGCTGTGGTCTATGGGGTCGCACAGAGTTGGACATGACTGAGGCGACTTAGCAGCAGCAGCATGAAGATTACATTGTAAAGAGAGTGGTCCAGAAACATGAGATAAGCATCATAAATACCACCAGCAACATTTGAAATTCTTGGTGAGTTTGGTGGCAAAGCTGAACAAAACAAAGTTCAGTCCTCATTTGACGTCAACACCAAGCAGATGCATTCCTGGAAAATTCCATGGGTATTTACTCTGTACCAAAGTGTATCTGGATTCAGATGTCAAATAGATTTAAGTTTATCAGCTCAGATCACGATAAACATGACATTTCTCATGAATGTGAATGTCTGGCAGGACAGGTGAGAGCCATGCTGGGTCAGGGGACAATTCACTGTGCAAGGCTGGCCCCTGTGTTGTAGGACATCAGCTTTGCTGTCCCTCATCCATTACTCTCTGGAATATGAAGCGACAGAGGAGCTCTTTTTAAACACAGTCGTTTGGAGTGCCCTGTAGACACTTCTGCTCCAGCAACTTAACAACAGTTCTATCCCTTTGCTTAAAAACATCACTAAAAGTCATCACACACCTTTTGCCTCAGCGTTTTATGGACTTCCCTTCTGCGATCATCCCGCAAGTGCACTCATAAAGATACCATCAGGCAGATCTAAATTGGCACCAATTAGTGCCTCGACACTGAAATTCCAGCTCAGGTGGGTGCAGTACGAGCCTGTGATTTTATTTTATCTACTTTCCATTATCTTTGATGGACTTTACAGCAGTCCAAATACCATAGTCTGCCTGCCACGTGACTCTGTGACTTTCACAGTCTGTTGCCACATCTCACTATGCAGACAGTACATAAAAATGTGGCATATTAGCTCAGAGGCTGAAATGAAGAAAGTCAATAAGAGCTGATGCTTCTCTGGAATTCATGTATTTTAAAGAGAAGTCCAGCATTGCTGTAGGATGTACCTGAAGGATCAACCTCAGTAAACCCGCCTATTCAAATTCGATTCACAAGCAAGCTGTGTATTAGTTACCTTATTTAAAGACCTGATGGATGGACAAATGGCTCGGGCAGAGTAAACCTCATCATATGAATAAATTAAGTATTGAAAAAAGTTTGACAAGAACTAGAGTGTCAGTTGACTAGCTCTTTACGGTTCATCATATATGCTCAATGAAACTTTAATAATTTTATGAAAAGTCAAAGCCAGTACTAGTTAGGGATATTATAGAAGCATCTCCTTTCCAAATCATGCAAAATATGGAAAGTCACTGGGATTCTCCCTGCATCAGGCTGAAACAAACTATGTCTTCAGGATATGTGGTCACAGGCAACAGATGTGGAGTCCTTGCTGCCTTCCCAGGGCTTGGCTCATGGCTTGTTTGGAAGAAGCCTCTCAGTAAACATGTGTTGATGATAGAAATCAATTAGTTCATGAACAGATCAAAGTAAGGGGTATCTCAAAGATGTTAAGACTACAGAAAATCCCACTGTACACCTGAAAAACAGAGAACCCAGAGGCCCACCTCCTTTTATTTGTATAATATGATTTTTAAAATAGATTTTATTTTTCAGAATAGTTTTAGCTTCACAGAAGAAGGTATGTGAATTTCCCAATTTCCCTGCTTCCATGTATGTATAACCACTCCAATTATCAACATCCCCCATCAGAGAGGTACACTTGTTACAACCGATAAATCTACGTAGATGCTTTATCATCACCCAAACCCCATGGTTTATGTTAGGGTTCACTCTTGATGTACATTCTACAGGTTTGGACAAATTTATAATAATATATATCCACCATTACAGTATTGTAGAGTATTTCCATTGCTTTAGAAATCCTCTGTGCCCTGCCTATTCATCCCTCCCTTCCCCTAACCCCTGATGACTACCCATCTTTTTACTGTTTTTATAGTTTTGCCTTATTGTGTGTGTTGGCTTTTTCTTTCACTTAGTAACATGCATTCAAGTTCCCGCCATGTCTTTTCATGGCTTTATAGCTCATTTCTTTATAATGCTGAATAATATTCCATTGTACAATGTACCACACTTTATTTACCCATCAACCTACTGAAGGACGTCTTGTTTGCTTCCAAGCACAAGATAATTTTCATGTGTGAGTTCTCCTTCTTATTCCACATCCTCCTCAAGCACTGTTATTCGCCTTTTACTTTCAATCTGCCTCTTTTTTCCTTTTCTATACTGCTGCCATTTCACTCTCTGGTTCTGCTATTCAAACAAGCCCTCCAGCCCTGGCACCCACCAATATAATCCTTGGTCATGATAATAATGAAATACAGGGCAGCTTGTGTTCAGAATATGGAATCTTCATCTCAAAATCAATTCACAGGGAAATGTAAAGGCCAAAGCCCAGATCTGGGTTGAGGGTGATTCATGAAGGCCTGAAATAGTGTGGATGAACAGGGCCTGAAGGATGCCCCTCTGTTATATCCTGGGGAAATTAGCTCGCCCAGGAGTTCTTGGCTGACAACCTACTGTCCATATATCCTTACCGTCTGTGCAAAATTATGTTTGATGACTTTGAACTCTTCTTCCTGGTCAGTGCAAGCTTCTCTCTGACCCTGCTCACAAGGCTATCCCTCACCTCCAATTAAAGTTATCTTTCGGACACTTTTTAACTGTAAAAACTTCATTAAAGTCTCCTGTGGCTCTTTGCCAAGGGAACTCAGCTGATGGGTCAGATACAAACCCAGCTGGATACCCGTCCATGAAAAGGCCTGGGGAATCAGAGTGTCTTCACGGGGATTCTTCTTTCCCAGTGGGGAGAAACGCTTTGATGCATCTGAAAACCCACACTTGGGAGGAGAGGGCAGAGCAGCCTTTCTCTCCCCATTATTACTTGATATTTTAACAATTAGAAGATGTACAGGCTTTGAACATGAAGCCTTAAACAGACTTTAACTGATAAGGGAGCATTCTTCCTGGAAACTCCTTGGAGACACTTGTAATTAATTTGATCTTCTTCAGTCATTAACTCAGGCCCATAGCGAGTCGTCCACACATGGCTCTATTAATTCACTGGAGATCACTTCCTGGGATTCATTTAGTTAAGCAGCACTGTTGGATTACTTTTTAAAACCCTTAAAACTGGTTGTAATTGATGTCTGTTTATATAAGCTTACTTTAATGGAGTCAAAGTCAGATGGAAATCTCACCTGCCAGTCTTACCACATGAAACCCAGCTCTGGGAGAACCAACTTGAATAAAAACACTGCTGATGAAAAAAGTTATTATTAATATTTTAAGCCCAATAATAGGTTCTAAACTGGGGAGTATTTCAATTGCAATATGGATAACAATTAAAATAGCATGTTCCTCTTAGAACACACATGTAAATGTGTAAATGCATGGACTTCCCTTTCAAACAAACTAAACTGCTAAACATAAGTATTAATAACATGGGGCTAGATGTTACTAAGAAAAGCCTCAGGTCTGAGATTTTTGTGGAGTCCTGATTTTTCTCCCTGAAGGAAGTCAGTGTAGCAGGGCAGTGACACCCCGCAAAGCCGTCCCCAGAGTCGCCCAGCTCTCAAGCACACTACAGGCCGGGCTGGCTCTGGGCAGACCTGGACTTCATGCCAAATTCTCAGAACCTGAGAAGGGTTTTCACTAGGCAGGGTAGGTGAGAGGCTTTATTTTTTCTATAAAACAGCAAATCAAGAACAACCTGAGGTCCCCATTCTGACATTTTCCATTTATTTCACCAGGCCAGCCTTTCTCTACCTGGCCAAGCTTCACCTTTCCTTGAAAGCTCACCTTGAGCCCTAGGAACTTCTCTAATAATCCTTCTCTGGCCACACCTGATAATAAGAGCAAATGCTTTTTTTTGGAAAGACATTTGCAGCTTATTCAATCAGATTTAGATTCCTTCTTTTATTCTTTAGAACAATTCTTTGTGGTATACATGGAATATGTGTGTGTGTATATATACACATATACACACATATATGTGTCTATGTCTGTATATATACACATATACACACGTATATGTGTTTATGTACACACATGTACATGTTTATATATACACAAGTACACATATATATAAGCACTCTGAACATCTAGATTATTTATTGAATATATTATTTATTGATCTATTCATCCATTGAATATTTATTTATTGAACTGCAAGCATCCAACAGACCCCAAGATAGGTACCGAGGAAACAGGTTTACAGGCGAGTCAGATGGGTAAAGATAACTGATAACCTTATCCTTCGATCTCCCAGACATGACCATACTTGGCAGAGTCACAGAGTTTAGCACAGTTTAGGCACAGCATGGGGCCCTCACCGCATCCAAAACAACACACTCAGGGAATAATCTTGTGTTCCACAAGCCCAGTCTTGGGATCAGAATGGTATTATTCTCAGATTTTTCATTATAACAGGCAATTCACTCTCTTTGAAAAATGACCATTTCCCCATGTCCAGACCTTAATTCTCTACTTGTTACCTACCCTCTAGGGGACACACACTGCAGCATCCCTCGTTGTTCAGTGACATTTTTCTGGAAGAGACAGGCTAAAGTGAGTGGAGGCTATGACAAAAGCTGGGTGTTTAAGTCCATTGGGAAAATGTACCTGCCTTCCTACTTCCCAGCTCTCTGATTTCCTTTAATAGCAACTGACTGTAGTAGAGCATTTCCTATGTGCCAGGCCTTCTTCTAAGAGTCTCACGGATACTAAATCTTTGACTGCTCGCAGCAATTGAGAGACTGAGAAACCGCTCACATCCACATAGGTAGGAAGTGAGCAGACTGGAGTCAGACTCAGAAGTCAGCTCCAGAGCCCATGTTCTGGATTGCACTTTGAGTGACCTGAACTTATTGTGTAGAGACCGTGGGACTGTCCAGAAGTACCTCCCAAAGTCAGTCCTTCCTGCCAGTGAGCAGAAAATCAGCAAGCTGGCCCCAGAGACCAGACCCAGGGGTGGCATGAAGGACAAGAAATGGTCCTGTGCACACCTCTACCCGGTGAGCACTTGTTGAAGACCTACTATGTGCCAGACACTGTTCTAGGTACTAGAGATACCATGGTGAAGTAAACAAAGTTCCTGCCTTTGTAGAGGTTACACGTGGGTGTGGGAGGTGGTGATAGTGGTGGGAGGTACTAACCAATGGGATGCAACGTCCTGTCTGGTTGTAATGAGGGCAATCAGGAATGTGCAGTGGGCACGGGACAGTGTGTGTGTGTGGAGGTGGGGGGCGTTGAGGGGCTACCATTTTATTTTATTTTGCCAAGTAGACTGTAATTTTTTAGTTTCATCTCTTTCCAAGGAGTGAAGCTTAACCTGAGAAAAGTGAGGAGTGAGCCACGGGAATATGCACAGGAAGAAACTTACAGGCAGAGGGGATAGGAAGCGCTAACGCATCAGCATTCATGTGTGTGTGTGTGTGTGTGTGTGTGTGTGTGTGCGTGCGCAAGTGCACGTGTGTAATTCAAAGCATATTTAGTGGGTTTCACAAATCAAAGGCCAATATCAATTATATCAGAATCTCCACTTTTGACTCTATTTTTCTTAATTCATGTATTGTATGCAAGAGATAGCCAAATTCTATAATTATGTGTATCTTAAGGAAATATATTAATCCTCAATCTACACAGATTAACTTAAATTCAAAGCTGAAGGCACAGCTTGACGAATACATTCAAAACAGGATGCTAAATTAAAAACCCTGACTACTATAGAGAGTGTGCTTTAAATGTTTAAATATACAGACACAATCTCTATGAGTAACTAAAACATAGGTAGGAAGAAACACCAAAACATTACCAGTCATGAACCGGAATTCTAAGATACCGAGTGATTGAAAATGAATTTTTAGTTTTAAGAATACTGAAAACAGAAAGAGTGAAACACTTTTTTCCCCTAATCTCATGACAAAGTAGAGGAGTATTGTAATTTTCTTTTTAACACTCTCCTGCGATTCTTTGAATTTCCAAGTTGTGCATGGTATGTCTTTATAATAATGAAAAGCACACAAAAGAAGTCTCTAAAAATGTGATTGAATTTCTGGGGACAGCATGTGGTTTCTCAACAAGAGGAAACAAATTGCCACAATCATCTTTAACGTGATCTCATATCAGATGAGCTGAGCCACCCTACCTTAGGAAGCCCATAGAAACTTGGCTGTTTTCAGTCAAATAAAAGTGAGAGGGAAGGGTGATTTTCCGAGCAATAGCACTCTTGTTGTCAGAAAAGAAGGGGAAGGGAGCGGGATACTATTCACAGAAAATGCACTAGGTAATTTTGTTAAGTATATGTTATAGGTTCCAACGCATTTTATATTTTAAAAAAGTCCGACTCTATGATTCATGTAAGTTGGAAAAAAACTACAACTATGCTATAAATAAAATGCATACTATAAGACTTGTGAAATTAAGGATGCTTATGTTCTGATAGAATTCTACATGTTTCTGGGCTGATAACTTGAAAGTTTTCCCAGTATGGTGTTGATCAGTATATTATTATGCTTTCCTTAAGTATTAAAACCTAGCTATTTATTTTTTTAAAAAGCGCAAAATTTCTCTATGCAGTTGTATAGCAGCTGGGTTTGGCATGTATAGGATGAAATGAACAAGGATCCAATGTGAATTCCATCCGTGAAGTTTTACTAATATAGAGGCACAGGGGGAAAGAAGATGGGTCTGAAATCACGGCCAAAAAGCATCTGTTGAGACTTGAGCATATTGGAGTCTCTGACCACTGTGACTATGCGTGCAAACCATTGGGACAGTTCATGGGTCACTCATTCCTGTCCCGTTAGGCAGTCCTTCCCCCAAAACTGACTGTTGGCAGTTGGGTCTCTTCCTCTGATGGCTCTTTGAGGCCTAAATACAACCCTATTTTCCAATCATGAGTGGGAATCTTCTGGGCCACTGTCTTAAACTTAGTTATGTAATGTATGAAGTTCATATTTAGCTATAAACTTATTGAAGGTGAAAGATTTTGAACCTTTAGAGGTGCTCCCCAACTGATCCCACTGAGTGATTTTCTTGTGTCCCAGACCCTCTTTCCAGTGTTACTCCATCCTTGTAAACTACTTCCAGCGGCAGCCAACTCAGAAAACTCACTTTAAGCTCTTTCTCCCCTACTGATTCCCGGAAAGCCTAATATCAAGATGAGAGAAAATACTGAATGTGTTTTAGATTTACTGGCTCATTTCTTTTCTATCTACTCTGACTTCTTGAAGACATAAATACTAGTGAATTTTCTGGTTAAGCCAATCTGCATAAATATGACAAAATAAAAACTCATTTACCTGCACAGCATAGTCTGAGACAGATCACAAGCTATAGAAATGAAGAGGACCTTTGGGATAACTAGTTACATTTTGCAGTTGCTTAGATGAGAAGTGACAGCATAGTGTAATGTGGTCTGGGCCAATTTTAAATCCTGTCTCTGCCACTTACTTGCTGAGTGGTCTTGAACAAGTTAAACACGCTGTGCCACAGTTTTCTCATCTGTGAAACAGGGTTAATGACAATACCAACCTCAGGACTGTAGGGAAGATTCAGTGAGACACTTCAAGCAAATTGATGAGTACAACACCTTATAAAAGTCAGATCCAAGAAAGCTAAATCTTAAATGATATGGCTAATAGGGGGTTAACATCCAAAATCTATACACACTTCTTGATGAAAGTGAAAGATCAGAGTGAAAAAGTTGGCTTAAAGTCCAACACTCAGAAAACTAAGATCATGGCATCCAGTCCCATCACTTCATGGTGGGTAGATGGGGAAACAGTGGAAACAGTGTCAGACTTTCTTTTTTGGGGCCCCAAAATCACTGCAGATGGTGACTGCAGCCATGAAATTAAAAGACACTTACTCCTTGGAAGGAAAGTTATGATCAACCTAGACAGTGTACTAAAAAGCAGAGACATTACTTGGTTAACAAATGTCTGTCTAGTCAAGGCTATGGTTTACTAGTAGTCATGCGTGGATGTGAGAGTTGAACAATAAGGGAAGCTGAGTGCTGAATAACTGATGCTTTTGAACTGTGGTGTTGGAGAAGACTCTTGAGAGTCCCTTGGACTGCAAGGAGATCCAACCAGTCCATCCTAAAGGAGATCAGTCCTGAGTGTTCATTGGAAGGACTGATGTTGAAGCTGAAACTCCAATACTTTGGCCACCTGATGTGAAGAGCTGACTTGAGGGCAGGAGGAGAAGGGGATGACAGAGGCTGAGATGGCTGGATGGTATCACTGACTTAATGGACATGGGTTTGGGTAAACTCCGGGAGCTGGTGATGGACAGGGAGGCCTGGCATGCTGTGGTTCATGGGGTCACAAACAGTCGGACACGACTGAGCAACTGAACTGAACTGATACACACTTCATACAACATAATATCAGAAAGAACCCAAACAGATTTAAAAAAATGGGCAGAAGACCCAAAGAAGATATACAGATGGCCAACAGGTACATGAATAAATCTCAATATCATTCATCATCGGTGAAACACAAATCAAAACCATGATGAGGTATCACTTCACACCTGTCAAAATGGCTATCATCAAAAAGTCTACAAATAACAAAGGTTGGTGAGGATGTGGAGGGAAGGGAACCCTCGTACACTGTTGGAGGGAATGTAAATTGGTGCAACCATTATGGAAAACAGCATGCAGATTCCACAAGAGACTAAAAATAGAACCACCATATGCTTTAGCAATTCCACTCCTGGGTATGCACCTGAAGAAAACAAAAACATTAATCTGAAAAGGTACATGTGTCTCTATGTTCATAACTGTACTATTCATAGTTTCCAAGACGTGAAAGCAACCTAAGTGTCCATCAACAGATAAATGGATAAAGAAGATGTCACACACACAGACACAGACACACACACACACACACATGCACACACGCACACACGCACACACTAAAGTACTATTCAGTCATAAAAAAGAATAAAAGCCTGCCATTTATAACATGGATTGATCTTGAGGGTATTATGTTTAGTGAAATGTCAGACAGAGAAAGGCAAATCCTGTATGTTATCACTTATATGTGGAATCTAAAAAAAAAAAAAAAAGAAATTAATGAATTTAAGAGAACAGAAACAGACTCACAGATATAGAGAACAAACTAGTGGTTACCAGTGTGAGAGGGAAGTAGGGGTAAGTACAAGAAAAGGGTAGAGGATTAAGAGGTACAGACTGCTCTGTACAAAACAAATAAGCTACAAGCATATATCGTATAGCACAGGGAAATATAGCCAGCATTTTGCAGTAACCAAAAATGGAGTATAATCTATAAAAATACTGAATCATTATGTTGTACAGTTGAAACCAACCAATATAATACTGTAATCAACAATTCTTCAGCTAAAAAAACAGAAAAGCTAATTCTTCAAGACAGCCAGAAATTTGAAGTTTATCCCAAGCAAGTTGAGAAATACATATCATGGCTTGGACGAGCGTTAAAAGGTAATCATTTGAAGTGTGTACTTTAATGAATAAAGTGACAGGAATCACCTGGTGGTCCAGTGGTTAGGACTTCTTGCTCTCATTGCCAAGGGCTTGAGTTCGATCCTTGGTCAGGGAACTAAGATCCCACAAGCCATGTTGGCATGGCCAAAAAAAAATAAAAGGTGACTAAGGCCTTAGGGAGGAATTTGACATTTTGGAGACACCTGTCTGATAGGAGAAGAGCTGGTGGGGCAGGAAGTGTCCCATCTTGACAGGATGCCTGTAGGACAGACAACCTGGTTGGGTCTTAACTGGTTGTGGGACTAGTGGCTCAAGCTTTGTCTGCAATTGTCTCAATGGCAGCTTTAACTGTTGGCTGAAGAGGCAGGAGACAGACCGTGTGTGTGTACTCTTGCTCCTGGGCTCCCAGCCCCACTGGCACCCACAGGTCCTGAGGCTGCAGTTGTGCTCATAAGTTGGGGAAGCCCGGTTAAGGGTGGGTAAATGGCTGAAAGGAACACTCCCCAAATTTCCCTGAGGATTAGGGGAAGCTGTTGAAGGATTAAAGGAGATACACAGAGCTATAATCTGGAGCAGCCTGATGAGGGGCTTTGAGACAGAAATTTCCAGTGTATATACAAGTACAGCCGCGGCAGGAAAAGGACAGAAGGAACTGGCATTGAGCTGGAGGGGTGGGAGGCAGTGGTTGAAGAGAAAGGTGTCATTCATCAGAGAAGCAGAGGCATGGGTAGGAGCTGAATTAACGCTTGAATGGGCTTCTATAGACCCCACTTCTGCTCTCGAGGCCTGGGAAACTTGGCACCACACAGTCAGACTACCTCTGTGGCTGTGGTCATTACTGGCATCAGAAGAGCTACACTGAACTTGGGAAGTCCTCAAGGAGGAGGTCCTAAGGGCTTGGAGCTGGCTGCACACCCCTGGGCCCTCCCTGTCTGCAGTCCAGGCTGCCCTCTAGCCTCTGACCTCATCACACCATCGGAATGACCCTGTCACCTCCCCGGGGAGCCCCAAAGGCCATTCTGTTTTCTCTCTCCTCAAGGGTAAGTAGTGGTTTGTGCACACTTTAGATAGATGGTCTATTTTCAAGGGCTGGGAAGCCTTCAACCCCAAATCAAGCTAAAGCCCTCATCAAGGGTTGCTTCTGATAAATTGTGAGTTGGCTTCAAAAGCTGTCCACTGTTTTCATCTTTCCTTGTGACTGCACAGCAGTGAGAGTGGAAACAAAACCAGCCACTCCGAAGACCAGGGACTGTATTGTTAGGAAGGCAGTGCAGTTGGCCTGTTGGTTGTTATCAAGTTGTGTCTTTACACATCTCTGCTTAACATGGCTGCTAGCTCATCACCCAGCTTTGGATAGAGTGATTACCAGGTAATGTTATCAAATAACAATCACGATTAAACAAGTTACATGAGCCCTTAGGCCCTGAAGCAATTTCTATGAAGAATGAGTTTGTCCTTCAAATGGCATAATAAGAAAAAAATTAGGTGCAATTCACCCAGAACAGTATGTTATACCAAGGAGAAGGGTAATATATTTACCCATTCTTAGCAGTTCTGAATGTCCTACAATTCACTCGCTTTCTTTTCAGCGTCCTTCCTTTCCATTTCTGTTTTTCATTCTTCATCATGTGGAAGGAAAAAGGTGTTTTATAGCCACTGCTGTGATTTTCTGTCCACCTGGGTCACTTGACAGGACAAATCCTGGCCCTTCCCCCACTTTTTTATAACCATGTAGAGTAAAAATACACAAAGCAGCAAGAAAAAAAACAACAACTGTGACTTGATTTTTACACTTCCAGATGTCAAAATGCTGTTAAACATGGTTGAGCCCAGTAAGAAATTAGCAAGTGACAATTGTGTTACTGTATTCCAGTTGCTGCAAAATGAAATGATCAGGAAAAAGATGAGTTGATGAATTTATTACATATGAGGTTTAGGCATAAGATTGTTCAAATGTAAAGCTTGGGGCTCATGCCAGCTACTAATGAGGACAGAACATGAAGTGCCAGGTAAAACTGATATGTAAATCCGCTGGATGAAACCTAAAGCTCCAGAATAAAGATATGGTTCCTATTCCTTCCTATTTTTCTCACTGACACCCAGAGTTTTCAAAAAGTAAAAGGCAGATCTGCTTCTTTCAAATGTCTCGGAGTATAGTCTAGTGCTGTTGCCTCTAAGTATTTTTTTTTCTATTTTATGAGACAAATCAGTGAAAAATAAAACTATGGAACTCTTGTACATTACAATCATAACCAAGCCATCTATGCAGTATTATCTGAGAGTTAATTCCCTGACCCAAGGATATGAGAGCTAAAAATATTTGATGTCCTTACCTGTGTTTAGTCTCAATGTACATGAAATTTCTTCTCCCCAGCAAATCTGGCATTGGTATGAAACAAGGAGATGCACTGACAAACCTAATAATTTAGTTTCAAAATTGTGGATGTAAATAGTAGTAAGTATCAGTAGTTTCCTTCTAGAATTTTGTTGCCTTTGCATAAAAGTTATAGGTGTCTGAAAGCTTTTATGTGCGTGAAAGCATCTCTATAGAAAAGAATAGAAATAGAATAAGCAAGGGGGTACAGAGCATGTATAAATCCTCTTTGTGCTGGCTCTGCTTCCAGGCACACAAAGGTTCAACGATGTGTCTTTTCTGAGTGGAATTTTTCATGCTATGTGTTATTTTTATTCAGATGCGTAAATATTATCTTTTTATTTTAGGTATTTGAGGCTTGGAGTTTCAGCTTCAGTCTCTATTTTAGGCCCATTTCCCTTGTCACCTTAGTTTTGATCTTTATTCCCTAGTAAGCTTCTTCTCAAAGCTTGATTCCTATGTACAGAGCCCAAGGCTGCTCATTTCACACCTCCCACAGCTGGTTTTTAGGGGTATAGTCATGTGGAGACACTGTATAGATGGTTTATTTTCTAAATTCATTTACACCGGAGTAGAGCTGATTTACAGTATTGTGTTAGTTTCTGCTGTATAGCAAAGTGAATCAGCTATACATATATTCCCTCTTTTTCAAGATTCTTTTCCCATATAGGCCATTACAGAGTACTGAGCAGAGTTTCCTCTGCTATATAGGTCCTAATTAGTTATCCGTTTCATACATAGCAGTGTGTTTATGTCAATCCCAATCTCTCAATTTATCCCTCCTCCATCCCTCCTTTCCCCCTTGGGAACCATAAGTTTGTTTTTGTGTAGATGTTTTAAAGAAGGCTGATTATCATTTTCATCACTGGATAGCACATAATGATTTTCAGAGGGGCAGCAGAAGAAAAAACACCCAATACAAGGAGGAGCATAAAATGTTACTGTTTTAGTAAGATTTTCAGAAGTTGAAAATTACATCCAAGCACTTTAAATGATTTGAAATTTTAAGTAGGCTTTATGATGTTAAGATTATCTGGGTCTTACAGAACTTAAACTTACTTCTATCTCCAGGCACATATACTAAATATTTTCCCTAAAGTGATAGGAAGTATGTCAGTCATCCTTGAATCATCTAGCATCATCATGATATGAGAAAGTAGAGAATCTCCATCTGTTTCTTCCCTAGTGTTCTCCTTTGTTATCTAGGCTAAGCTCCCCAACTTGTAAATATATGTGGTTGATGGGCTTAGCTTTGCTTGTGGAAACAAACAGATGGGAAAACCTTCACCTGACAGGGTCTGATGGGAGCTCCACCTAGGAGAGCTGGTAAGCTTGTAGGTACACACGTGCCATTTCCTGGTAGACTCCCATGGTATGTATTAGCTTCCTGTTTGCTGCTGCAACAAATTACCGCAAACTTAGCAGTAGATACAATATGAATTTATCTTAAATTACTGGATTAAAATCCAGGTGCTGGCACAGCTGCATTCTTTAGCAGTAGATACAATTTGAATTTATCTTATATTATTTATATCTTATATTATTTATCTTATATTAAAATCCAGGTGCTGGCACAGCTGCATTCTTTATTCTGCCTTCTCTCCTTGGGGAGAGTCTGTTTTCTAGTCTTTTCCACTGCCTAGGACTCCCACGTTCCTTGGCTCATGGCCCTTTCTTTCATCCTCAAAACCAGTCTGTGTTTCTTACATCCTATCACTTTGACCTGTTTCTGTCATCACATCTCCTTCTTTAACTCTGACTCTTTCACCTCCCTCTTCTGCTTAAAGGACCCTATTGATTGGCTCCATCCAATACCCCAGGATAATGTCCCTCTGTTATAGTCAGCAGATTAACAATACCTTAATTCCATCTGCAACCTTACTTGCTCTTTTCCATATAACACAGCATATTCACAGGTGCCAGAGATTAGGACACAGACACCTTTGGGCAGGCATCATGCTGCCTACCACATGGAGAGTTTAATATGGAGTACATTCTATTCTGGTCTTCCTGACTCATCTCCTTCCCCCTAAAGAATAAGTAACCTCTATCACTGTATCTATTATTCCTGCCTGGAAATAGTTTCATCTGCACCATTTTTCTAGATACCACATATATGCATTAATATATAATATTTGTTTTTTTCCTTCTGACTTACTTCACTCTGTACGACAGAATCTAGGTCCATTTACATCTCTACAAATGGCCCAATTTTGTCATTGCTGCTTTACAACATTGTAAAGCAAATATATTCCAACAAAAAATAAATAAATAAAAGAGTGGATAGAGTGCCCTAAGAATGAAAAAACAAAAAGAATAAGTAACTCCTATCTGTTTTTCCTTGGTCCTATGGCATTCTCTTTCTGGGATTTCAATATCCAGGTTTTCCTTTGAGCACATTGTTCTTTTGCTCCATCAGATTCCATCCTTTTTGTATCAAATAATTGTTGAGGGCCTACTATGTGCAAATTCATGTGCTTTATGAAATAGGAGTGCTGCTGCTGCTGCTAAGTTGCTTCAGTCTTGTCCAATTCTATGCAACCCCATAGACGGCAGCCCACCAGGCTCCTCCATCCACTGGAGTGGGCTGCCATTTCCTTCTCCAGTGCATACATGCATGCTAAGTCACTTCAGTCGTGTCCGACTCTGTGTGACCCCGTGGACAGCAGCCCACCAGGCTCCTCTGTCCACGGGATTCTCCAGGCAAGAATACTGGAGTGGGTTGCCATCGCCTTCTCCAAAGTAGGAGTATATAAATGCAAATCATACGCTCAGGGTGATGAAAGCAATGAAAAAGAAAATGACTGTGACCGGAAAAGCAGAGCACGTCGGATGACCTTTATGTGGAACGACCCTGGAAAGGTTAGCAATCATTCCTATAACTGTAGCTCTCACAAGTACATCAACACACTGGGCCCCTATTTCCATCCTCCTAGGTGATTTTTAATTTTGTCCATGTATGGAAAAATCTATTCATTCAGCAAACAAGTACTAGGCACTGTCTAGAAGATGGAAAAGCAGAGAGATACAGTTGTTCCCCTGAAGGAACTCATGGTCCCCAAACTGGGAGGAGTGAGTAGGGAAGCTGTTTTTAAGGGGGAAGAAGGGGACACATATACACACACCAACTTCCTCAAATGAAATCATCTAGAATCTCCCAGAGTGCCCTCAGCTATGGATGGACAGCCTGCCTGAAATGTCTTTCCCTGCCCCAAACCGTGACTGGCACTTCTGAAGTTAGACAGGTTACAGGCTAACTATGATTTATCTGGCGATTGCTTCACTCAAGCCAGACATTTAGCTGGTTTAATTTTTAAGTAATTGGAACTAGAATCTTTTTACTTCCCAAACTCGTTTACATTCTGCTCCAATTCCCAAAATATTAAGGCCATTTTCATTTATTTTTAATTCCCCAAACATTATTGGCACAAATAGGTGTCAGGTTCTGAGCTTGACAGCAGACACACAAAGATGAAAAAAAGACATACTTCTTTGTCCTGAATTATAACATGGGAATAACATGTTTTCTTTCTGTTAGGCATGCCTCATAATTTAGCGAAGTGTATTCTCATCTACTCTGTGAAGATAAACTGTTATAATTTAGTTTTTTATTTAAATCTTTTAAAGATTTTCTTCTAATCTATCAGCTGTGACTTATTGATTCCCAAAATCTTATTCTCAGTGAAAATAATTTTAACAATAGTGAACATTTATCATTAAGTGAGAATGCCACTTGTACTTCAGTTTAAAGAATCCAAGTTGATTTTCAAAACTTTTCATGATTTTTTGAAAACTGAAGTTTCATTTTTAGGAGTATTTCAAACTATCTTTTATATTTATATACTCAACTATTAATCAACTGATACAGTCAGACTCTCAAAGCTGTCTACATATTTTACAAATTTTCCATATTATTTATATCTTCTACAGATTAAACTATGTAGCTATTCTTGGGCTGCTGAATGACCTGAATGGGTTGAGCAGAATTACAAAATTTTGCAGCGTTCTGTGTCTAAACTTTATGCCCCTTCTGAGACCTTGAGCTGGGCCCACTTTCTGAAGGAAGCCTCCACAGTATTCTAGCCCACAATTAATTCTATCTTTCTTAGAAGATGCATGTGTTGTGACCCAAATAAATGATCAGAACCAATTATACTTCTCTTTGAAATGTGAAATTAGGGACTGAGAGAGCTGTAGTCATGAGCACTGAAGCTGTATTTAGAAAAAGAATCTGCAAAAGAATAGATATATGCATTTGTATAAGTGAATCACTTTGCTGTTCACCTGGAACTAACAAAACATTGTAAATCAATATACTCCAATATAAAATAAAAATTAAAAACCCAACCCAACCCCCATAAAATGTTAGCGTGCGTGCTTAGTCACTTCACTCATGTCTGGCTCTTTGCGACCCTATGGACTGTAGCCTGCCAGGCTCTTCTGTCCATGGGATTCTCCAGGCAAGAACACACTTGAGGGGGTTGGCATTTCCTCCTCCAGGGTATCTTCCTGATCCAGGGATCGAACCCTTGTCTCTTGTGTCTCCTGAATTGACAGACGGGTTCTTTATCACTAGCGTCACCTGGGAAGCTCCTAAAATGTTAGATTGAAAAATAAAAAGAGGATGGTCAAGATGACTGTAAAAAGCCAAAAGTATGGAGAACTGTGAATAATTAGAGTCCTCCAGTTTGTAGAGGGAGGGGAAGAGGCAGATCCATGGAGAGAAGCTGAGATGCTACCAACAAAAGCCCCTGGGAGCATGGCATGGAATCCCGATGGCTTCTCAAAGCTGATTCCCTGAGCTCCAATTGTTTGGCAGATTCTCAAGAGATCCTCATGAATACTTATAATATTATATTCATAATAGGCTCCCTCTGACTTGAAGCAACTCCTTGTGCCTCTGCTTCTCACACTAAAGGAGCCAAACTAGCATGGAAACTTATTTTATAAACTGATTCTCCCATTTGACAGCTTCTAGTCATGCGAGAGCTGTACTATTTTTTGAAGGAAGGGTGCATAGAAGATTATCATTTGATGGGTATTAGGCTGTTGGAATATTTTAGCAAAAAAGTATGAAGCAAATCTCATTGTCATTGACTTTCAAATTATTTAGTCTTCCATCTTTTCTTTTTTTTTCCCCTTTTTTATTTTTATTTTTTTACTTTACAATACTGTATTGGTTTTGCCATACATTGACATGAATCCACCACAGGTGTACATGAGTTCCCAACCCTGAACCCCCCTCCCACCTCCCTACCCATATCATCTCTCTGGGTCATCCCAGTGCACTAGCCCCAAGCATCCTGTACCCTGTATCGAACCTAGATGAGCGATTCATTTCTTACATGATAGTATACATGTTTCAATGCCATTCTCCCAACTCATCCCACCCTCTCCCTCTCCCACAGAGTCCAAAAGTCTGTTCTTTACATCTGTGTCTCTTTTGCTGTCTCACATACAGGGTTATCATTACCATCTTTCTAAATTCCATATATATGTGTTAGTATACTGTATTGGTGTTTTTCTTTCTGGCTTACTTCACTCTGTATAATAGGATCCAGTTTTATCTACCTCATTAGAATTGATTCAAATGTATTCTTTTTAAGGGCTGAGTAATACTCCATTGTGTATATGTACCACAGCTTTCTTATCCATTCATCTGCTGATGGACATCTAGGTTGCTTCCATGTCCTGGCTATTATAAACAGTGCTGCGATGAACATTGGGGTACACGTGTCTCTTTCAATTCTAGTTTCCTCGGTGTGTATGCCCAGCAGTGGAATTGCTGGGTCATAAGGCAGTTCTATTTGCAGTTTTTTAAGGAATCTCCACACTGTTCTCCATAGTGGCTGTACTAGTTTGTATTCCCACCAACAGTGTAAGAGGGTTCCCTTTTCTCCACACCCTCTCCAGCATTTACTGCTTGTAGACTTTTGGATCACAGCCATTCTGACTGGTGTGAAATGGTACCTCATTGTGGTCTTGATTTGCATTTCTCTGATAATGAGTGATGTTGAGCATCTTTTCATGTGTTTGTTAGCCATCCGTATGTCTTCTTTGGAGAAATGTCTATTTAGTTCTTTGGCCCATTTTTTGATTGGGTCATTTATTTTTCTGGAATTGAGCTGCAGAAGTTGCTTGTATATTTTTGAGATTAGTTGTTTGTCAGTTGCTTCATTTGCTATTATTTTCTCCCATTCAGAAGGCTGTCTTTTCACCTTGCTTATCCATCTTTTCTACAAATGGGCAGGGGTCACAAATCAGAGACAAAGTAGCCAGTGCCTGCCCTAGAGATTCTGGGAAGGGGACAACACAGTGAGAAAACTATGACATCAAGGAGCATATGCCATGACCGAAGAAGGCATAGGCTGATGAACATCTTTCACTAACTTTCTGACGACCCTAAAGTATGCCCTGGCTTTTTCCTTTTATGCTAAATAGTTTTATTTCAAAGCTTGAAATATGTTGTGTTATCAGTTACTTACAAAAAATTATAATATTAACCAAATTCAGAAGAAAATTAGAAACAAATCCTGTCACTGATGCTTTTACCAAAATGTGTTTGGGAAAGTTACTTCACCATTCAGCACCTCAGTCTCCTTCTATCTAAGATGTGGGTAACAACAAATGCTATGGTAGATCAATGTAGTTCCCGGTCAGGTATGTAACATTCTAGGCAAGATAAATTTTAGAAAAATCAATGGAGACAATGCATCCATAAAGAGGAATAATTCTGATAATGAGTAAATTTTAAGGGAAAAAAGTAACAGTTTGGTTATCTTCATGCAAATCATAATAGGTACCAAATAGTTAAATAACTTGATTGTAAACTTACAAGAGAAAGGAAATAGAGGTTTCTTGGCAGTGCCCCATTTTCAGTGGTTGCTTTAGGCGTCTCTGTGCCCCCTTCCCCATGCCCTTCTCTACCTCCTCCTCCACTTTGCATGACACTTGGGTCCCCAAGTGTCAATACTTCTCAATACTGTGACCTAAATTACCTGCTTCTCATTTAGGCAGCAGGCAGTAGTGATCGGCTGTTGTTCTGTGGTTGGTAGAGATTCTGTAATTTCATTCCCTCATTAGAAGGTGTGTGTTTATTTATTAAAGTTGCACTGTGCCCAAAGGCAATGTACAAAACTATAGAAATACCAAAATTAAATAAAGGCTATTATTGCTGTTATTCTATAAAGCTTGTCTATCATAAGCCACTGTGTACCTTTATAGAATCCAAGCTCTGTTAACCAGGTGCTCCCCGGTACCTCGGTCAGCAAACTTTGCACCTACCCTGCTTTCTGCCTCTGTCAGTGCACAGGTCCCCTCTATCTGAGGTGAAGAAGGGGACAGACACATTTAGAATCCTGAATCTTTTAGGGAAGGCTCCAAAACAAACGGATACAAGGGTCCCTTCATGGAGTTTTCCTGTTTTGCTCAAACACTGGGGACTTTGTCCTGAGCAGCATCCTGGGATCAAAGGGACATCTCTTTCTAGATGAGGTCTCTCCTCTGTTGGATAGGGAGATGGAGTCATTTATGCTCCCTTCAGAGTAGGGATGTTGATGTGCCCATGGGGGCAGTGCCTCAGGGGCTTGGACACCTGCAGAGAGTACACGCATCTATTACCTGCGGGGGCTTACATTCCAAAAGGGAGGCAGGAAATGGACAAATACCCAGGAGAATGCATGGTTTGTCACTTGGTATTAAGAGCTGTGGCTAAAATAAGGGAGTAAGTGGGCTTAAGGTGTGCCAAAGGTGTAGGAGTTGGAGGGTGCTATTTTTTGAAGGGTGGTTCAAGAAGAACTGGCTAATAAGATGCCAAGAGCAGAGACCTGGAGTCAGTAAGTGAGCCATATGGACACTGGAGGGAAAAGCATTCCAAGGGAAGGGAACAGACATCATAAAGACTCCGAGCACATGTGTCTGTTTCTCTAAACACAAGTGTCCCACCTCTGTACACAGGAATAACCTAATGGAAGAACCATTTCCATGGCAGAGAAAGCTGTGTGACATATTTCGTGTTAATGCTTTGATTTCATACTGGCAATATTGCCTCTACTTCAAGCTGTTAGTCAGTAGATTTATTTTCCCACAATCTGAAATACTTATACTCCAACCAGGGGCAACTTAACCAACCGTGCCCCCAGCTAAGCCTGCGCAGACAAGCCTCTTCCTCCTCATTTTCTCTGCTAAGTTAATACCAATGTTTGTATCACGAGGCATCTGCTAGTATAAAGGGGGCTTCTCTGTGATACAGTGAAAAGAGCATGAGTTTTGAAGTTAAAGAAACCAATATGCAAACCCTGAGTACATCACTAGTCATTTAACAGCTGAGAGATCTTGCCAAGTCAATTCCTTCCTTCCTCCAAATCTGTTTTTCATAAAACTTAATTTTTAAATAAAGAGAATGCTACTGACTCAGAAAGATGATTAAAGATTAAATCATGCAGCCATTATAAATACCTAGCTCCCTGTTTGGCACTTAGTAAACAAGAGTCTCCTCCTCCTGTTCTCCCTCACCCTTTCTTTCTCTTTATCGCTTTTTCTTAACACACACACACACACACACACACACACACACACACACACATCACCATTACATCCGGCCAGATCTGGGATCAGAAGAGGCTGTTTCATCAGCATCACATAATGCTCATTCCTAAATACCCACTGGACCCAGGAAAGTGCTGCAGCTGCTGCTAAGTCACTTCAGTTGTGTCCGACTCTGTGCAACCCCATAGACGGCAGCCCACCAGGCTCCCCCGTCCCTGAGATTCTCCAGGCAAGAACACTGGACTGGGTTGCCATTTCCTTCTCCAATGCATGAAAGTGAAAAGTGAAAGTGAAGTCACTCAGTCGTGTCTGACCCTCAGCGACCCCATGGATTGCAGCCTTCCAGGCTCCTCTGTCCATGGGATTTCCAGGCAAGAGTATTGGAGTGGGGTGCCTTTGCCTTCTCTGAGGAAAGCGCTAGGAATGCTCAGAAGTATGTGTGTATCTCTGCATGTGTCTGTCTGTTTTTGATAACTGTGGACAGTCTATAAGACCTATGGATCTAAACTTCACAACTGATCTATGGATAACCCTAAGCTCCCCAGGGTCCTCTCAGTGGAACCAGGTTCACATTAGGACAGAGAAAGGGAAGCAAGATAGGGTATTTGCCGCATGATGAAAAATCCCCCAAAGCTCTTGGGAAGACTCTTGCCATCAAGTCTTCTGGCCTCCTTTCCCATCATGAGATGGTCTCTCCACAGAGACTTAAGGAGAATGAGAGGACGTATATGGACAGCACAGGGCTGGAAGAATGTAGAGCTGGCCACTGCATTCCAGACAGGCCACTGAATGGACAGGAACCATTTTTAGACAGGGGGTGGGTTTGAGGCAATGGGCATGGAAATGACCACTGCAAACTCTCTAGCAGCTCTTCCATGTCTCTGAATCTATTTTTTTCACTTGTTGTATAATCAAAATATGAGGGGACAATGGTGGGGGTGGGCATTTAAAGACAGATAAAACAAAGAAAAGAAGAGAAGGAGCTCGCATCCTCTGCTATTGGTCGGGTAAGCAGATTCTAGTTTCTGGGTGCACCATCCTGGTTCATCTCCCAGGCCCCATATCTCTGTGTAACATCTCCCAGGATCCCAGAGCTGAGAATGCATTTCCTAAATTAAGGGAGGAGCTTCAGCAGTGGGTGCTCAGCTGAGATGAGGAGCCATCTTCTCATTTTTATGGCTTTTAATTTAACATGAAAACATCTCCCCCTTTTTTAAAATTATTGACATATAATTGCTTTACAATGTTGTGCTGGTTTCTGCTACACAACAAAATGAACCACCTATATGTATACATACATTCTTACTTTAACCCGTTGGTATTTGAGCCAATTTGAAGGGGAAGAGGCCATTCAATAAAGCATTACCAGGTGGGGTTTGCTCTATTTTCTCCACGAAATTTCTGTTTCCTGTAAGAACAAACAAACCCGGCCTCCCCCTCACACTCCAGCTTGGAGAACAAGCTTAGACTCACAAGTGTCATTTTGCTCATTCGCCTTGGCCAGAACTCATTTCAGAGAACACTGCTTGCTATAATAACTTTGGTTTTAAGTAGAAATATCTCCTGTGATGCCATCAACTGGAAATAAAAAGAATAATTTTCAAAACTCTTTTCAAACAACGAGCAGCACTGATGAAGCCGATCAGAGGGAAAAAAGCAGTCAGCCACCTCCAGAAAGGGGAAATGTTATAAGAATTAAAAATGGTAGAGTCCATATCTCCTTATGGGCCATAGAAAGATTCCAGGTGAATGCAAACCACTTCTGTTTAAAAATAAATCAGATCCTGTTTACACTCATCATAAGCTAATGCTGCCAATGTGTGAGGTTTATATCCTTCCTAAGACACTGAAGTTTGGAGTGGTTTCTACCTGGTTCAGCACCACTCTTCCTCCAGGTAACCAAGCTTCACGGTGAATGCTGTCACTGTTATTCCTAATGGTTACCTAAAGAGAAAAGCTGAATGCATCTGCAATTATCCATTAGTGAAAGTTTTTGTCTGCACCATGATTTTTATTTAAAAGAAAATGGTACTTCCTCCAGGTTGACTCTGTTTGGCTAATGGGAATTTTTAGTTTTAGTAGATAATTTTCCATCCAGGCTAATTCAACTTAGTGATGAGAATTCTTCATGTTGGAATATAAATTAATTACATCAAATGGCCCAAGGGTGTGTGACAGGGCAGGGTAGCTGGATCTGAGTTATGCGAGCAAATATGCCACTTAGGATAAGACATGCGAGGGTAGGATTATATTTGCCCCTTGTTTCCACTAAAAAAAAATCTCCTAACAGAATGATTGTGCTCCACACTGAACATTTTAAATCTTAAAGATGTAAGATAAAGAACTATTAACAAGTAAAGAGATCTGCAACAGGGCCAAGGCAGGGTAAATAGAACATGACTATTAGGTAAAGCTGGTGTTTCTTGTCCCTGGGTATCAACGAACCACATCTTTAGATAAGGCTTTTTTTTTTTTTTTTCAGGCTGATCCCAGATCTTATCAAATGTCATTACACAATGTTTATTTTCCAGGGCCGACACAAAAGAAATGCCATTAAGGATGGAATACAACCCAACAACATGGAGAAAACCAGAGGGAGGTACAGGAAGCGAGGTTAGTCAGCATCCCAGTGACTCCCTTCATACAGTCCAGTCTTACCTGGAGTGAGTGGAGATGGGTCAGATGCTTGTGAATGAGTGTGTGTGTGCGTGCGTGTACATGGGTGTGTGTGTGTGTGGCAGGGATTTTTAGAAAAGAAGATGTGAAAATACAGGAGGGAAGTAGAAAACACAATTGCACTCAGGCTGCCAAGATGGAGATGATATTTGTTTTCTCTGGCCCTGCGCGCCGAGGCGGCACACTTCCCAACCCAGCTTTTGTCCTTCAGAACTGCAAGAGCCCACGCTTTAATGCCTGCAGGTTGACCATGCATTGTTATTATACAGGCTTCATGTTCACATCATGTGTCATCTGACCAAAGGAGAGTCTACAAAGTGAAAGGCTCATGCAAAATTTATGCTTATATGGCTGTTTCAGTCAGTGGAAAAATCAATACTGCGGGCTTGATGCACAGAAATGACTGAGTGCTCTCTGACTGACACTAAAAGCACGGGGAGATTGAGAGCCGCTTTTGCTGTTCAAGGAATCGAGTGTATTAGAGCTCTTATAATAGTCTGCTCACCTTATATTAGCCTTTCCTTGGGATTATTTTTTGATAACAATTATGATTGTGGGGTTTAAGGCAATTACACTATTACAAAGAAAAAGCTGCTTTTTATGTCCTGTAAAGCTGTCATATATTTCACACCGCAACTGCCTTCCAATTATTTTGCTACAATGCACTTTGGAAGCAAAATGTCCTAACTGATATATATTAGTCCTTTACGTTTTATAAATAAAAATCAAAGCCGTAATGTAATCCTTCAAAAGGAGCTTCTCAGTTTCCCCAGACGTGATTTTAGAAAGCTCAGAAATGGAGTGGGTGCCAGATGTTTTGAAAAAGGCAGAGCACAGCATCTGTGGTTCCACAGGCAGACCATACATGCCTGGGGGTGATGTGGAGGATGGAGAGGGAGACCGGGTCCCAGCCCTGGTTTAAAACGCTACTGGCATCCATCAAGTGGAAGCTCAGGAAGGCTTACAAGTTGGAATTGAATGATGAAGAAAAAACAATCCTTGAAATTAATTCAGTCAGAAAGGAAAGCAAAGACATGTTGTGCAGCAATCAGCAGTCAGCAACAACATGGAGAAGATTTTTCTCTCACTTTCAACCCTGTTGCAACAAAGATTTTACAGCTCCATGGGGGTCCAACGTCAGAAGGGTGGGTGGGTGGGTGGAATGCAGAGATTGGCATACGGAACCAGGTAGAAAAGCGAAGTCATGGACCAAAATGAGTCATCCTAACAAGAATCTGGAGGTTGAACTGTGGCAGGAGAGCACGCCTTGTTGGTGAGCCATGAAAAACTGTGCTTATGTGGTTTTGTCCTGAGGGAGAGTGGGAAATGCTATTGTTTCCAACTCTGAAAAGCCTCCAGCGAGGTGGGCAGAACCCCCAGTGGGGATAGAAGAGCTCCTGTGTGGTAAGTGACAAAGCTAGCCTGTCCCTTTCACCATGTGACACGCACCACACTGAGGCAGCCAAGGCAAGTGAGTTAAGCCTCTAAATTAATGGTGTAAAGGTGGCTTTATGTCTGCATACCCAAACCAAAACAACAGAGTACTGAACACTGCCAGGAGCACCACGGTTATTCTGATGATAAGGATTTAAAATGTAGATATGCCATGAACTCTGGATGTATTTCACAAAAATGACCCCCAAAGAATTTTATCCATGCATACATTTAGAAGGACCTTTGCAGCTTAAAACTCAACGCAAAAAGGATTTCCATGATCATGGGGCCAGTATGACGCAGCAGAGAGGTAGAGACATCTGGCAATCCTAGAAGCATCCTCATGCCGGAATTCAGAGGATGTTCTTTCATCCTCTGTGCCTTCCCAGGTGGCGCTGGCAGTGAGGAACCTGCCTGCTAATAATGCAGGAGGCATAAGAGATGCAGGTTTGATCCCTGGGTTGGGAAGATCCCCTGGAGGAGGAAATGGCAAACCATTCCAGTATCCTTGCCTGGAAAATCCCATGGACAGAGGAGCCTGGAGAGCTACAGTCCATAGGGTCGCAAAGAGTCAGACACGGCTGAAGCGACTTAGCATGCATGCATTTTGAACATGCTTCATCATTTTGAAATACTTTTCTTTTAGCTCCCCGGAAAGGATTCTTCCCTAAGTTTTGTTTTTAACTGGGAAGATACTTTTTCCCTTTGTTTATGCTTAGTTTGAAAGTGGGCTCATTGGCCAGGAATACTATGTTAATCCTGTATCCTGTTAAGCATCCTTCTGGCACCCGAAGTGTCAAAAATACCTCTTAATAAGTCAATACACTCACTTTTCCAGAGTGGTAGACAAGACAGAGCTTCTTGTCTCTGAAAAGAGAACATGGACTGTGAGGTCTATTAGAATCAACACACGAAAATCACCTTTAATAACGGATATATGTACCTTATGATCTCTTGGGAAAGGATTCATCCCAGACCACCGGGAAAGACCTAACTTCTATTCCAGAAATAGTAGTGGAAAATAAAAATATTCTAGAGTGCTCAGAAAACAGCAGAGGACTTTCAGAATCTCACAGAATTAACTTCTCCTAGATGCTTTGGATTGCTGTATCAAAAATGACCATGAACGTGCAAGTCTGTAACCTCTTGGTTTTGGCTGAAGCACAAGCTAGTTTAGGAGAAGTGGGTGATTTCTGAAATTCCTTCTTGGATTCTTATGGGAATTAGATTGGTCATTAGATAGGTGTTGATAAGTACCTGGTACATCAATGATTAGACCGATGTCTCAGTGACTATCTTAGAGTAGAAAGGGCATTGGACTTCAGTTTGGATAGCTTTGATTTCAGTCCCGCTCTGCTATTTATTAGCTGCATAACACTAACC
The DNA here is from genome assembly GCF_016772045.2 of Ovis aries. NCBI lineage: Eukaryota > Metazoa > Chordata > Mammalia > Artiodactyla > Bovidae > Ovis > Ovis aries. The sequence goes on from NC_056057.1 coordinate 83,248,576, forward strand.
AACTTTCTTGAGTCTGTTTGAGCCTCCATTTCCTGATATGCACAGGAGAAATAATAATTCTAGACCAACAGTGGTTGTGAATAAATCGTAGCAACTCTAAGAGAAAACACCTAACACAGAGCTTGGGCTGCTAGGAGACAGTGAGGGAATGTTGGTTCTTTGGCTTGTTCCCCAGTTAGAGTGATGACTGGCTGAAAAAAGCCATCCTGGGTTTGAGGTAAGCTAGAATGTATTCACTTTCACTTTTATACATTGGGGAAGGAAATGGCAACCCACTCCAGTTTTCTTGCCTGGAGAATCCCAGGGACGGGGGAGCCTGGTGGGCTGCCGTCTATGGGGTCGCACAGAGTTGGACATGACTGAAGCGACTTAGCAGCAGCAGCACTAGCAGAATGTATCTCAAAACTGAGTAGAGAAATGACTTTTTTATCTCTCTTTTTGGCTAGAAATATCCACAGAACAAACTGTTAAGGAGAAACTGAGTGCAAGAGTGTCTTGATTTCATGGGTCTCAGTTTACTACTATTATCACTGCTGGCAGCAACCACATCATTGATGATGGTGGTAGCAATGGCGATGATAACTGCTACTTATTAAGCCGTTTATGGACTTCCCTGCTAGCCCAGCTGGTAAAGAATCTGCCTGCAATGCAGGAGGCCCCAGTTCGATTCCTGGGTTGGGAAGATCTCTTGGAGGGTTAGGCCACACACTCCAGTATTCTTGGGCTTCCCTGGTGGCTCAGACGGTAGAGAACGCGCCTACATCGCGGGAGACCTGGGTTTGATCCCTGGATTGGGAAGATCCCCTGGAGGAGGGTATTCTTGCCTGTAGAATCCCCACAGACAGAGGAGCTTGGTGGGCTAGGGTCCATGGGGTTGCAAAGACTCGGACGTGACTGAGAGACTAAGCACAGCACACACTATTTATAGGAATTAGCTCATTCTCAGAGAACCATCCCATCATTTTCATGATACAGTTATTTTGTCATCCCAGGTTTATGTGACATAACCACAGTTCAGATTGGATAAGTAAATTTTCCAAGGTCAAATAACTAGAGCTGGAATTGGACCCAATACAGGCAGCCTGGCTTAGTCACTCTATCACACTGCCTTCCATGACTGTTCTTTAAATGACACTTTCAGGAAGGGGTCAACCTGAGCTGTTTGAATATAATTACATCTCCCTTGTTTTCTCTATCTGGACACAGTGTTTTCCTTCTTCACAGTATTGGTAAGTACTATGCTGTCCAGTACTCTTGCCTGGAAAATTCCATGGACGGAGGAGCCTGGTAGGTTACAGTCCATGGGGTTGCAAAGAGTTGGACATGACTGAACGACTTCACTTTCACATACTGTCTATGGTCTTACATGGCTAAATGACTGCCCTCCCAGTAGAATGTCCCTTGGGAAATCAAGCTTTTTGGATCTCCTATTATAGTCTTAGTGCCTACCTCAATGCCTGGGATGTAAGGAGGACTTAATATATATTATACTTGCTGATCAAACTAAAACATGAATTCATTGATAGTGTTCCTAAATGTTGACCAACAATAATCCAATTAGACAAATTTAAAGGGTGGTAGCAGGTGGTAAAAAAAAAACTTGGGTTCTGTTTTCATCATCTTAAAGTTTTCTTTCTTTCTTTCTCTTAGCAGTTCTCCCAAGACTTAGGGATAGGCAGGTTCCTGGAATTATCAGTGAAGGAAGAGGGAAGAAGGTGACTTATAGATAATATTTAAGTTCTTCCTCTATAATCCTATTGCTTATCTTCAAATGCCACCTTTGTGCCCTTCACATGTTTGTAGGAAAAGGGCTGGAAGTGGTTCAGGCAGTAATAAAGGCCATCAGAACCAAGATACACTTGGTCAAATGGTTTGAACTTCTGCTTTCTATTTGTTTGCTTTTGTTTTTAATTAATTGGATTGGAATACAGTTGCTTTACAATGTTGTGTTAGTTTCTACAGCACAGCAAAGGGAATCAGCTATAGTATACACATATACATATCTCCTCTCTTTTTCTTCCCACTCAGGTCACCACAGAACATTGAGGACGGTTCTCTGAGCTATATACAGTAAGCTCTTATTATGTTACACATAGCATCAATAGTGTACATATGTCAGTTTAAATCTCCCATTCATCTCACCCTTTCCTTCCCTCCCCCGGTGTCCTTATGTTTGTTCTCTGTATCTGTATCTATTTCTCTTTTGCAAATAAGACAATCTATACCATTTTTCTAGATTCCACATATATGCATTAATATACAATATTTATTTTTGCCTTTCTGCCTTACTTCATTCTGTATGACAGTCTCTAGGTTCATCCATATCTCTATAAATGACTCAATTTGTTCCTTTTTATGGCAGAGTAATATTCCACTGCATATATAGATATAACATCTTTTTTATCCATTCCTCTGTTGATGGACATTTAGGTTGCTTCTGTGTCCTGGCTATTGTAAATAGTGCTGAAAAGGAGAATATTGTGGTGCATGTGGCTTTTTGAATTATGGTTTTCTCTGAGTATATGCTTAGCAGTGGGATTGTTGGGTCATCTGTTTGTTTTTAAAGGATAATTTCTTCTCCCATCAGTGTCCTTCACTGAAAATCTAGGTGGAAATATATGCAATTCCTTATGCTATACTGGGGACAACAAAGGTTTTTACTGGGGATGGTAACATAATTTCCTGCAAAAACTAAGATGGAAAGAGACTAGCATTTGTGTTCAATCCTAATCCAATTTGTAGAATTAAAAGACTGCCAAACACAGAAGGATAAATCAGGGACAGCTGTATTTTGCTAATAGGTTTAAGGGGAAGGTGAAAAATTCACCAGAAAGCAAATTTTAGGGAACAATTTCCTTTCAAAGGAGTGGGTATTGCTATTGAGACAATATTTTGGCCTAATGCCTTGACCGATATTCTCTTAATGGGTCTAAATGATAAATAGAATAGACAGGCCCATTGACTTGGTATAGAAGTGGATGGGTAAATCATTTTGGGCTTCCCTGGTGGTTCAGTGGTAAAGAATCTGCCTGCCAATGCAGGAGACACGGGTTCAATCCCTGGGTTGGGAAGATGCCCTGGGAAAGCAAATGGTAACCCACTCAAGTGTTCTTTCCTGGAAAATCCCACATGGAGCCTGGTGATCTACAGTCCATGTGGTTGCAAAAGAGTCAGACACAACTTAGTGACCAAATAACAACAACACAAATAATCGTAAATAATTTACACTTTACAGAATTCAGGGCAAAAGGAGAGCTGGGCAGTTCTCAAGAAAATGTGAGTCAAGTTTTATGAAGCTGTCCGCTAGCTTTTAATAAATTAATTTTGACAGTATCTTCAACTCAAGATCCTAAATAGGGCCAGATATTTTCTCCAAGCAAGTCTAACCTTTAAAGGTATTTATTTCCATGATTTATAGAACCAAAGCAGACTTTGCTCAATAGTAATTCACTCAACAAAATTCTTAACTTTGGTGATTCATTATCAAAGCCCCACATTATTTCTATGAAATACCTACAAGGTTATAGAATTTGGACATCTTCAAGGACACATCTTTCCCCCCCACAGGCTTCTGTGAAGTTCAGAGATTCTTAATATTTCTTTGGCAATATTAAAGGTTATTTGGAGCATTTGTGGCTGCTACTGACTTCTGGCTCATTAAAAGATAAAATTTTTATAAATCAAATCGTTTTCGATGGAAGAATCATTTCTGGGCTAGGGGCAGCTATAAGGCAATGCTGAGGAAGAACAGCTTTAGGGCCCTGAGGTGGAGATGGTGATTCTGTTAAAGGTAAGTATAAATGGGAACCGTGACTGTAAACACTTGGCTTGGATTGGACCTTTACATGGTAGATTTTCTTAGACTAGGATCTCTCCAATATTGACATGATATGGCTTGTTTGAAAAGTGTGTGTGTGTGTGTGTGTGTGTGTGTGTGTACAGATGACATGATCCTCTACATTAAAAGACTTACTAATCAATGAATATAGTAAAGTTGCAGGATATAAAATCAACACACAGAAATCCCTTGCATTCCTATACACGAATAATGAGAAATGAAAAGAATAAAATACTTAGAATATATCTTCCTAAAGAAACTAAAGAAAGAAATCAAAGAGGACACTAATAGATGGAGAAATATACCATGTTCATGGATTGGAAGAATCAATATAGTGAAAATGAGTATACTACCCAAAGCAATTTACAAATTCAATGCAATCCCTATCAAGCTACCAGCCACATTTTCACAGAACTAGAACAAATAATTTCAAGATTTGTATGGAAATACAAAAACCTCGAATAGCCAAAGCAATCTTGAGAAAGAAGAATGGAACTGGAGGAATCAACTTGCCACAGTCATCAAGACAGTATGGTACTGGCACAAAGACAGACATATAGATCAATGGAACAAAATAGAAAGCCCAGAGATAAATCCACACATATGGACACCTTATCTTTGACAAAGGAGGCAAGAATATACAATGGAGTAAAGACAACCTCTTTAACAAGTGGTGCTGGAAACTGGTCAACCACTTGTAAAAGAATGAAACTAGATCACTTTCTAACACCGTACACAAAATAAACTCAAAATGGATTAAAGATCTAAATGTAAGATCAGAAACTATAAAACTCCTAGAGGAGAACATAGGCAAAACACTCTCAGAGTGACATTCATCACAGCAGGATCCTCTATGATCCACCTCCCAGAATTCTGGAAATAAAGCAAAAAATAAACAAATGGGATCTAATTAAAATTAAAAGCTTCTGCACAACAAAGGAAAATATAAGCAAGGTGAAAAGACAGCCTTCTGAATGGGAGAAAATAATAGCAAATGAAGCAACTGAAAACAACTAATCTCAAAAATATACAAGCAACTTATGCAGCTCAATTCCAGAAAATAAACGACCCAATCAAAAATGGGCCAAAGAACTAAATAGACATTTCTCCAAAGAAGACATACGGATGGCTAACAAACACATGAAAAGATGCTCAACATCACTCATTATTAGAGAAATGCAAATCAAAACCACAATGAGGTACCACTTCACACCAGTCAGAATGGCTGCGATCCAAAATCTGCAAGCAATAAATGCTGTTGGTGGAATGCAAACTAGTACAGCCACTATGGAGAACAGTGTGAGATTCCTTAAAAATTGCAAATAGAACTACCGTATGACCCAGCAATCCCACTGCTGGGCATACACCGAGAAACCAGAATTGAAAGAGACATACCCCAATGTTCATCGCAGCACTGTTTATAATAGCCAGGACATGAAACAACCTAGATGTCCATCAGCAGATGAATGGATAAGAAAGCTGTGGTACATATACACAATGGAGTATTACTCAGCAGTTAAAAGAATTCATTTGAATCAGTTCTGATGAGATGGATGAAACTGGAGCCGATTATACAGAGTGAAGTAAGCCAGGAAGATAGAAAGACACACAGATGTGTATAACGGACTTTTGGACTCAGAGAGAGAATGACATTCTAACATGTATACTATCACGTGAATTGAATCGCCAGTCTATGTCTGACGCAGGATGCAGCATGCTTGGGGCTGGTGCATGGGGATGACTGTTATGGGGAGGACGAATTAAAGATTTTAAAATTTAAAAATAAAAACTAAAATAAAAAAAAATAAATAAAAGGTGAAAAAAAAAAAGAAAGAGTACATGAAATTCCTTCTGATATTATGATATAATTTTATAAAAAAAGAAGCTATCAATGATTTAGTGACTACTCTGTTATAGGTATTTCACAGACATTCATGTACTTAATCCTCATGATAACCCTAGATATTAAATATTTGTATAGCCTGTATATGGATTCTAGAAAAATGGTACTGACGAACATATTTTTAGGGTAGGAATAGAGACTCAGACAGAGAATGGACTTGTGGCCTCAGTGGGGGAAGGAAAGGGTGGGATGAATTGAGAGAGGAGCATTGACATATATACACTACCATGTGTGAAACAGACAGCTAGTAGGAAGCTGCTGTGTAACACAGGGAGCTGAGCCCAGCGCTCTGTGACAACCTAGAGGGGTGGGATGGGGGCCGAGTGGGAGGGAAGCTCCAGAGGGAGGGGATGTATGCATATAAATATATTTTTATATATATATATATATATTTTAATGGCTGATTTGTGTTGTACAGTAGAAACTGATACAATACTGTAAAACAATTATCCTCCAATTAAAAATAAAAAATGAAGGCAAAAATAAAATAAAATTTGATAAAAAGTAATAAATATTTTTATGCCCACTTTATGGATGAGGAAATTTAGTCTCAGAGAAGGAAATTTGTCATGGCCACATAAGCAGTGAATGGCCTAGTACTTGCTGCTTCCCATAGTTAACCAAAAGGTGGAAGTGTGGGATTTTCTGCAGTATTAACACATACTGGGGGATAAAGATGTTGTTTTCTGCTTTTTTAGAAGCAATCTAAAATATGACTATGCCTCAGAAAGACACTGCACAATCTGAAGTTAATGATAATAGTTGAGACTTACAATAATATCTCATAACAAAATTGTTTTTTTTAAAAAAACTAATGTTTTAAGGGATTGCAATTTTTCAATCTGTAGTCCTACTGTTTCTGGAAATATAGTAACCCAAACTTTCCTTACCAAGATAACCTACTTCTGAACTCATAGTAGACATTACTGTGGAAAGACTAAGTCAATTCGTAAGAATTTATCAAATACTGTTGCCTTTCTTATTAAAAATTTCCTTTAATCTCCTTTCTCAACAAGCATTTCATGTTAAGATGTTGAAAACTGATGTTTTATCAATGGACTGAAAACTTTCTAGCACCAAAAATAGGCCCGACACTTCACTATAACCTCCCATTCCATCATTGTCCATAGATGAACTTCACTAGAGCCTAGGGTCAAATATCTGTTTCAAAGAAGGTTCCCAGTTGGAAAAAAAAAAAAAAAGGCAAATTCTCAATTTCCTGTTTGACTGAGAGATGAACTAGATGGATCCTGGGGACTTCATATCTGGGGCTTAATGTTCTATCCTGACAAATTTGGGCTTTTTGCACTCTTGCAATATAAAATCTCTGAAAACGCATCTGTTTTGATCTAGAAGCACAATTTGCCATGGTCCCTAGACTAAATTATTGATAGTACAATTAGCACCTCTTATCTCTTCTTGGGGCACTCAATGAAATAACTGTCCTAGAGCTGAACCATGAAATGAGAAAAGATTAAAAAGGCTTTCTGTTGTGCTTTTCTGCTTGTTTTCCCTCATCCTTTAGGCTCTGTAGAAGTGGTTTCAAAGGTGGGTGCTGCCATGCCCTTGAAGGGCATAAATGCTCCCCCAAAGTGATGCTGGTCTTCCACTAGAGCATGATGTGGAGAGGGCATGCATCTGGCCAAGTGAAGAAATGATTTGAATATGCACTGGCTAAGTGAGGTAGGGTGGGGGTGGGGGATAAAGTGGGGTGTCTCTCCTTTCCATCAGCAGGAGGACAGATTTGAGACAGAATCACAGAAAATGGATAAAGAACCTTATAGTGTCTGCTGTTTTGGGACTACCATTCTTGATCCAGGTGGCACTAGTGGTAAAGAACTTGTCTGTCAATGCAGAAGACATAAGAGAAGGGTTCAATCCCTGGGTCAGGAAGATCCCCTGGAGGAGGGCATGGCAACCCACTCCAATACTCTTGCCTGGAAAACCCCATGGACAGAGGAGCCTGGTAGGCTATAGTCCACGGGGTCGCAAAGAGTCAGACACAACTGAAGCTACTTAATGCACACAGACTCTTGATCCAGTTGGATAAGTAAAGAAGAATATTGTTATTATCACTGTCCAAACAATATCGTACATGTGCTGTATATCACTGAGATAAGTTACATCTCATGTCTTTGTCAATCAGTTTTTATTCTGAATAGGCATGACTGGTGACTATTTACAGTTTATTATGCACACTAAGTCACTTCAGTTCTGTCTGACTCTGTGCAACCCTATGGACTGTAGCCTGCCAGGTTCGCCTGCCAGGTTACTCTGTCCATTGGATTCTCCAGAACACTGGAGTGGATTGCCATGCCCTCCTCCAGAGGATCTTCTTGACCCAGGGATCGAACAATTGTCTCTTAAGTCTCCTGCATTGGCAGGCAGGTTCTCTATCACTAGCACCACCTGGGAAGCCCTTAGTTTATTTATCCGGTTCATTCAACAAACATTAATGGAAGTGCTTCTCAGAGGGCAGTATCATGTGATGGGCACAGAGGCAGACAACCTGGGTTCACATATCCTTGCAGTCACTTAGTGGTTGTATGATGATCTTAACTGAGCGATTTTGCTCTTTGTTTCTCAGTTTCCTCAGATGTAAAACAAGGGAGAGAACCAGAATTCCATGGTGGTAGGAAGATGAAAGGGTTCACAGCTGTAAGGTGTATGAGTATGCCTGCATGTGTCTGGGCATTGTAAATGGCAGCGTAAGGTGTTTTCAATCTCTATTGGTGAGGGTTGCCCACTAATAGATACCACTAACTAATAGACTAGTTAGAGATACACTGTCCCATTCATCACCTCTGATTTGACTTAGTCAACAGAACCCATCCCATTTCTGTATTACCAATAGCCTCCTTCCAAACTCAGATTCATCTTTCTAAAGTTTCACTTTCACCATGTCATGATCCAAAAAGAAATAATAATAAAACCTTTTTCATTAGACACTTAACTGAAGTTATATGGAAGGAAGAAGTTATATGGAAGGAAAATAAGCAGATGAAAAGACATTCAATATCATTATTGTTACGGATGTTATTAGAGAAATGAAAATTAAAGCCACAATAAGATACCACTACACACCTGTCAGTAGAATAAATTTAAAAAAAAAAAACAGAAAGAAAAGAAAGGAAAAAAACTGTCAATTCAGGTGCTCACAAGGATGTGGAGTAAATAGAATATTCATAAACTGATGGTGGAATTGTAAAGTTGCAAAACAACTTTAAAAAACAATTTGGCAGTTTCTTATAAAGTTGAATGTACACTTACCATACAAGCCACCAACACTACTCTTAAATGTATTACCAAAGAGAAATGTACATTTATATTCACAGAAATACCCATAGGCAAATATTTATAGTGGCTTTATTTATAACTGCCCCCAAATTAGAAACCATTCAAATATCTTTCAATTGCTGTTTAAACAATTAAACCCTAATCAAATGAAAAAGGAAACAATTATCGCTACACACAGCATGCAGGAATCTCTGATGTCTGAATACTAAATGAAAGAGACCAGATTCAAAATGCCACAAACAACTTTCAGGAAAAGGCGGAACTATTGAACAGACAACAGAGGCTGGAGGCTTCCAGGGGCTGGAGGTCAAGGAAAGGTTGATTACAAAGAGACATGAGGGAAAGTTTTTGAAACTATTCTCTGTCTTGATTGGGGAGGCAGTTATTACTGGCTGCATGTGTCTGTCAAAACTCCCAGAACTATACACTAAAAACAGTGAATTTTACTTATGTAAAGTACAGCTTAATAAACCTGTCTGAGAGAGAAATCCTTCCCATTATCAACTGAATAAAATCTAGAGCCAATTAGCTGAGTGATAACATCTATCCTTCTAAATTGATCCTTAATTACTGTCCCCTATTGACCCTTCCTCTCTTCATTCAATGTCCCCTTAGCTATTAATACATGCTAGACGTATTTCTGTCCCCACAAATGAAATGACTTCGCCCTGAGCCACACCAAACCATCCAAGTTCAGGCCATGAGCCTTCATATCAGAGGCCCCTTCTTGTTCATACCAGTTTACAGTCATGTCTCCTAGCATTTAAGCTTTAGATCACTCATTCGGAATTTAAACATTTGGCTTTTTATGTTCACATCATTCACTTCTCCATTCATTCCCTTACTCTTATTGTTGATCAGATATTTACTACACAAATATTTAATACTGGGGTGATCACTACTGGTTGACCACATTAATCTATTCCCATAGTTCCTTCTGTCTCAGAGAAGCTTAATTTTGTACAGGGTTCAACCATGTCCCCTAAATTATCTCAGACAGCATAAATATTGGCCCTCTTGCCAGTGATAGATTAAGGGTGGATATCTGACCTGATTTTGGCCAATGACAAATGAGATGAAGTCTGCTGGGATATTCTGGAAAAGGTGACACGTGGAAATGAAACAGCTATTTTGCAACCAGAGGCAAGGCAGTTTCAAGAAAAACTAGCATGCGAAAGATAGGAGAGCCTAACATGTAAGAATCCTGGTCTTTCATGACTTTCTTAAGCCCTGAATATGCCAGTAAAAACCCTGTTTACCTCTTGAATTTTTATTAAATGAGATGAAACTTTTTCCTTGCAAGTCATTTTGAGTTGTAGTTTTCTGTGTGCCTGAAAATATCCTACCATGGAAGAAACTATTGTTGCCTTAACATCAGACTAATCACTAAAATAATCATTCACTCATTTATTTCAGCAGTACATTGTGGGTGCCTACTTTGTGCCAGGCAGTATTTCGGATACTGGGGAGGAACAATAAACAAAACACAGACATTGATTTATTTATTTATTTTTGGCCATGCTGTATGGCTTGTGGGATCATAGTTCCCTGACTTGGGATTGAATGTGGACCCTCAGCAGTGAAAGCATACAGTCCTAACCACTAGACTGCCAGGGAATTCCCAAAAGGCATTTCTAAAGCCAGTTCTTTTACGAATGTTGTCGTGTCTAGAGCCTCAGGTCATGTCCTGTGTAAGATTTTGAAATGATTGGTAAGAACTGGTTTCTAGCCTTCCAAAATTGACAATCAACTCATAGAACTGGGAGGAATGTTAGAAATTAACTTTAAATCTACAATATCCCTTCAGATTATAAATGAGGAAACCGAGGCACATCCAAGGTTGTTAAGCTAGTAGTGGCAGAAGCCAGGGCTGGAGTTTGGTATGTCTCTCCACAAAAGGAGGAGCATTTTCTCTGGATGAGTTCCAAGTGCTGAAAATCCTTCTGAAGAATCCATTACACATTTGCTTCTTCAGTTAATTTTTCCTTCGCTTGTTCTAACTTGAGAGAATTTCCCAGCTCACTGCCACCTTAATCCCAGCAGAATCAGAGAGGTCAGGGACAGTGGAGTCCTTTCAGGGGAGCGCTTCAAATCTGCACGACCCTGCTGGAATGCTATAAATGGTATAGTTTTTAAACTCAGGTAGAATCAGCACTAGATAAAATCCCTCTCCTAGTCCTTCAGAGAAACCCTCATACCCTCTTGAAGGACACTTAGCAATTTCTGTTTTAGTGGAAGAAGTAGCCACTTGAAGATGTGGTAGAAAACAGCCTCTTTTAAGAGAGTCTCATTTGTGAAGTTCCCCTGGTGATCATTCAGGGCTTTTCCCCTCCGTGAGTTTTTCACCTCTTTGCCATAAAGTTTGCTCAAGGGAAAGTTTATAGACTCTGGTCCTCAGAAATCAGACTCATGATTGTTTTTTCACAATAGGTGTCAACTGGCCCCAAGGAAAACAACAACAGTCACAGGCTTTCTTAGAATGTGAACAGAGATCACAGTAAATAATAATATTAATATATGTTGAGTGTTTGCATGAGCTAGGCATTGATTTAAGGGCTCTTTAGGTGTTACTTTATTTAATCAACTCCATGAAGCAGTTACAAATCTACAATCGTTTATAAAACATGAAAATTTGGGAGGCAAATATATGAGAATTTAGAATTTTTTATATTTTAGAAAGTTAATATGGAAACTATACACTATACACCACAGTACAATCTAGAGAGCTTTCCATAATCAAACACATTACAATTTCTATAGCAAAATATATAGTGGTATTGATAAAAACATGAAATATCCCAGTACTGGTTAAGCTCAGTTTTGTTGCTAAATCAATTATGGACACACTTTTGCTTTTCAGAGATTCTGGATTTTGGAATTATAGATAAGAAAATTTAGACCTATGCAACTATTTTGTCACTGAGGAAATTGATGTACCACAAAGACAGTGGCCTCAAATCCCAAAAGTAGTTGGTGATGGAATCAGAACTGAAAACAACAGTTCAGAGCATTCTCTTTCTCTGTCTCCTTTTCTCTCTCTCCTCCTGCCTTTCTCTCTCTACTCTCATTTCATTTCGGATATAACATACCAAGTATGGAAAGTGTGCTGCTTTTAAACATACATCTTAATAAATTTTTACATATGCAACTATAATCTTGAGTGGTGTGATCAAGGCACAGAATACCCAGCAGCTCAGAAGGCTTCCTTTGCACCCTTTCCCAGTGACCACCCTGTTTTCCACTACCCTGATTTAGCACCATGAGTCAGTTTTGCAGATTACAGACCTTGGTTAGATGTAGCCACATATGTGTGCTCATCTACACCCAGCTTCCTTTGTTGAATCCATGCTTCTTCTCACTGATGCGTCCTGTTTCATTGTACAAATGTACCATGATGTATTCATCCATCTTCCTAAAAGTTGAAGTGTAGTTGGTTTACAATGTCGTGTTAATTTCTACTGTTGTAGCAAAGTGATTCAGTTATAAATAGATACATAGTTTAAAAAATTCTTTTCCATTGTGGTTTATTAAAGGATATTGTGCTATATTGTAGGACCTTGTTAATCCATTCTGTTTATAATGGTTTGCATCTGATAACTCCAAACTCTCAATCCATCTCTTCCCTACCCTCCCTTCCCCTTGGCAACCATAATTCTGTTCTCTATATCTGTGAATCTGTTTCTGTTTTGTAGATAAATTCATTTGTGTCATATTTTAGATTGCACATATTATGCTATCATATGGGGGCTTCCTAGGTGGTACAGATTCTAGTGGTAAAGAATCTGCCTGCCATTGCAAGAGACATAAGAGACGTGGGTTTGATCCTTGGGTCAGGAAGATCTTCTGGCGGAGGGCAAGGCAACCCACTCCAGTATTCTTGCCTGCAGAATCCCATCACCAGAGGAGCCTGGCAGATTACAGTCCATAGGGTTGCACAGAATCGGGCACAACAGAAGTGACTTAGCATGAAGCACACACGCTATAATATGGTATTTGTCTTTCTCTTTCTGACTTACTTCACTTTTGATAATCTCCAGTTCCATCCATGTTGCTGCAAATGGCACTATTCCATTCTTTTTATGACTGAGTAGTATTCCATTGTATATACGTACCACATCTACTTTATCCATTCATCTGTTAACGGACATTTAGGTTGTTTCTATGTCTTGATTATTGTGATTAGTGCTGCTATGAACAATGGCAAGCATGTATCTTTTTTCAGTTTTGTCTGGGTTCATCCATATTCCTCTTGATGGACATTATAGTTGATTCCAGTTTGGCACTGGAGTCTTCACTCTCAGATCTTATTGCCACTGACTGTCATCATCTACCCCACATCCTACCTCCAAAGGGCAAAGTCATAATAAGGATAAACAGATTTCTCCAATCAAAATGAAGGGAACCAGCTGCAACTGACCTTGACTTTTATTGATCGCTCTATAGCAGAGGTTGGAAGACTTTTTTGGTAAAGAACCTGATAGTTAAGTATCTTGGTTTTGAGAGCCACATAACCTCTAGGACAGCTACTTCACTCTGCCATTGTGGTACAAGAGCCATCACAGAAAATGTAAACAAACAAATAGGATCGTGTCCCAGTAGCACTTTATTTAGAAAAGCAGTGTGCTTGGTCAGATTTGGCCCTGCATTGCTTTCCAGTGGATGACTGGTTCCCGTAACTTCAGCAAAGAAAGAAAAGAAAATCAACACTGACTAAGCAGCTACATGGGTCTGGCAGAGTTTGTCCTCATTCACTTATTGTTTTGTCTCATCTCCATGGTAACCCACACAGGCTTGTTTGCACTATTTTTGAGCTCATTTTACAGATGCCCAAACTGAGTTCTGAGAGGCTGAATCATGTGCTCCAGTTAACAGCTAGTGATTTGAACCCAGCACTCTTTCTGCCACACTCAGGGATCCACGGGTGAGCCTCAGAGCACTTGTACCCGATGACTGATAAGCAGACCTCTGCAGGTCCCAGGGCACGTGCCTCTTCCTGCGGAGAAGATCCTCACTTTCATTAGCATCACATAGGCTTTGTGACCCAAGGAGCAGGAAGAACCAAGGCCTAGAGTCTTATCAACACAAGAAATGGCGACAGTCAAATGGCTTGTGACCAGTTATCTAGTTGTGTTCATTTGGTGGCAGAAGGGATGTGACGTTTAAATTCTGTGTCCTCATCCTAGGTTCCAAAAGGGGAAAGTCTTTATCAAACGATAAGTGAGTTTTACTTTGAAAGGCATCTGCCCTTTTGTAGGAGCATCTCCCGTGAGACAGGCCCACCTGGGCCGTGTGGACATGCAGGTAAGCGAGCTTGCTGCTGGAATATGCCATGACCACCATTTCTGTTTCTTCTTCCTCTCTCTCACTTTTAATTTTATTGGAGTGCAGTTGATGTACATTGTTAAGTTAGTTTCAGGTGTACAGCAAAGAGATTCAGTTATACATACATACATCTTTTTTTGCAGATTTTTTCCCCTTATACGTTATTACAAGATACTGAGTATAGATCCCTGTGCTCTACAGTAGGTCCTTGTTAGTTACCTATTTATACATACTAGTGGGCATATGTTAATCCCAAACTCCTGATTTATCCCTTCCCACCACTGTTGTTTCTGAAGGACAGCAGTCCTATATAAACAAGAACACCTAGGCCTTGACTTATATTTATATCTTTATGTGCCTAAAACCCTTGCTTGTCCACATGGGTTCTATTCAGCTAAAGTACTGAGACTGTAAAGACTAGGGAGACAGCAACTGCATAATTGTTAGCTGTATTTCATGTGCACAGTTCCTTTGAGAAAGGGCCTAATTAGTCTAAGCAGCATTTAATGTAAATCAAGTTTCACTTTCAAAATTTCAAGGGCCCCATTCTGACAGGATGTAGATTTTTTTATGCTACACATAAAACATGGGTGCTACTAAAGGACTGTAATGACAGGCAGGGGAAGAGCAGAAATCAATACATGAAAAGTTACTGAAATTAAGTAGGTTTGACCTCCTGAAGCAGCCTTGGAAAATAACCCTCAAAAGAAAAAAAGACTGTCTAGGGTAAATGCTTGGAGCTTTGTTTTTCTTGCTTTCATTTCAGGGATGCCCATCTCCTCTCTTCAGCCTCATTCAAACTTCTCAAAATGTTGGTTCTGATGGATGGCAGTTTTAGCTTAAGGGAACAGAAGGAAATGTTGAAGGGCTTCCCCCAAGGAGAAGGGTGGCACCAGAGAACCACTGAAACACTGCTGAAATTCCTGACACCCTGATTTACTTCACCATGTAATTCAATTATTGAAAACAGATGGCATTTTTATATCTCCCACTTCTCTTATGCACCAAATTGCCAAAGCCAGATCGTTTCTATTAGTGTTTGATAGTGTGTGGTTAGTAGGGTTATAAAAAAATAAAAGATATTTCCAGACTTAGTATAAACTATGATTAATTTTTATTAAGAGGATACATTTATATATCATAAATGGGCAATTTATTTGAAGATCTGTGTGTGTGTGTGTGTGTGTGTGTGTGTGTGTGTGTGTGTGTGTGTGTGTGAGTGAGTGAGTTGGGTAGTTCCCCTCTGTGCAGAATGCAGAATTGTTTATGAGATATTTGAGTGTCTAAAACGATATATGATAAATGAAGTAGCATGCTACTTATACGCTTATCATGTTCCCTGACTAGCAACAGGTTCAGCAAAGGGCACAGCCAGTAAATGAAATTTTCCACCAGGACAATATATCATCACAAGAAATGGATGCGCTGGAAACTTACAAGCTTGCTCAAGATGCGGACAAGGTGTGAAATGGTAAAAAATGAAAAGCAGAAGCATCGTACAGTAAATTTCAAATTCAACTGCATATTGGTTGGAGCTGATGCTTTAACTGTTTCGAACCACAGGGATGAGAAAAAAAATGCAAGCACCTCCAAAAGAAGGAATAAGTTTCCATGATTACTGAATGTCTAAATGGTTTTTATCATAGGCACCACTGAAGCAGAGAAAAACAAGGGGTTCCGGAATGTATAGAACTGCCATGATATTAATTTGAGAGAGAGAGAGACACTTTCATTACATACTTGAGGAGATGTCACCACATTTAACCTTGAGCAGGTCCTTTAACATTTGTATACCTCAGTTTCTTTAGTTGCTAAGTAGAAGCTGGGGGACAAATAATTTCTAAATTCTCTTCCATTTACAAGAAAATTTTGTGATTTCCTGATTCTTATCTTTGAGTACTCAAAAGGAAATGGTCAGTGTCCTGTGTTTTTCAGTACATATTATGTTCATAGCTTTTTTTTTTTCAGAGAAAATTGCAATTGCATTTTGCTACTAAACACCAGAATTATATATATAAAAAATCTACTAGAGGGAAATGCAGATGCATTCATCCAATATTTTAGTTCAATAATGATCAGATCTTAGAGGCTAATCCTCCCTTATCATTTTTGTTAATGTCATCAAATGATGCTTTTTCTGGGAAACAGGACATCTATGTTGTCCAGGAAGTACAGGTTCATATCTCCCCACATATGTTTGCATCAGGCAACAACAAGGCCTCTGTGGCTAGGCACCATGCGTATGATTTCTTTTGCTAGCTACTTCTGGTGACAGCGGAAAGCGAGTTTGCAAGGGTGAATTACCTGCAGCGAAGTGTCAATAGGTATAAATTACAATGGGCCCGGGTGACAGCTGTTCTAAAGCAAAAGGATCCCTGTATGTTAAAACACTCCGTGGAGATGATGCAGAGGGAATAAAGGGATAAGTTGAAATCTGACTGAGGTTTTGTCAACACCAAGGACCTCAGAGAGGAGACAGTTTGGAACTTGGACTCCTGGGGGAGAAGGCCCAGGGAACAGGAAGAAGAGCCACTGAGGCGCAGTGGTTAAAGCAGAGAGGGACTTAGGGTTTTTATCTGAGCATCATGACCACTAGCTGTGTGACCTTAAGCAAGTGCAGTGGAGATGATGCTAACAACTTCACGAGATGATTATGTGTATAAATGGGGCGCTAGATGGTAGTTCTGAGTATAGTGCTTGATACTTGGGAGCTCTTTCTATGATGATCTTCCCAGATACATAAGTTGCTTCTTTTATAAAAATGAGTGGCTACCAATTTGGGTCAGAAGCTGCCAGGAGAAGTAAGCAGGAGAGCAACAGATATTTATAAAGTGAGGGACAAAAAAAGATGGTGTTAATTACAATTAATTAAGGTAAAAGTGGCTATCATAGAATGTCTAAGGTGGAATCAGAATTGCCATCTTGGTGGTACAGAGTGTAGCCTCAAAAGGGCATCAGAGTAGGGTTCTACAAGCATTAGGAATGCATGAATTAAAAGTAGGAAGACAGATTTTGTGTTGAATTAGCATGGAAGAATTGGCTTCTGAACACAGTGAGAAAGCCAAGATCAGGGAGTTATGCACAGGACAGCTTTTATTCAGTTAGCAGTCTGGCAAAAAATAATAGTCATTTTGTTGGCTGCTGCCCTATCTGGATAGTTTTATTTCTAGAAAAATGTTATAGAGTAACATAACATTTAAAGTGTAATAGAAATAGATGGGAACAATGGCACTAATGATGCATGGAAAATTCAATGTGTTGGCAAGAAAATTGACATTAGCAGAAAACGAATTTCTCTTAGGTCTCGATTAACTAGTAGTTTTGCTCATGTGAAAAAGGAGTGAGCGGTTTCATTGGAACAAAAAAGATGCTTTTGCATCTACTGAGAGGTTGCCCATGAGGTAGCCAATAGACAAGCAAAAAATATGAAGAAAAGTATTTCCAAAAGCATAACAATGTGATCTCATTCCACTGTCGACCTCCTTCCCAGAAATGAACACACAGTGACGTGGTTGCATTTTGTGTTCACCAGAAAATATCAGTAAATCCAATAACTGATCAAAATAAGCCTCTGCACAAAATCCATAAAGACAAAGGCTCAAGAGTCCACAGGCTATATTGCATAATACCATGGGCACCATTTATGCTGTGTTTTCTTTGATGGGAGGCATTCACTAGAATACAGGTCAATGGGGCCATGTTGATAGCACCCATGCACTAATCAGCGGTCCACCAAGTAGTTTTATTCAGACTCCTCAATAATCTAATTTCAATCACAAGAAATCCTTAGAGTGTCATCCCATTCATTATTTGAACAGGCCGCTTTGTCACTAAACGGGAAACATGCATTTTATCTAACAGAGATGTGACAATACCCTTGAATTACTTTCTACAAGGGGAGGGGGGAATCTCATGGTGCTGTATGCTCGGCATATACTAAAGGATGTAGTCTCCATCAAATTTATACTAAAACAAGTGAGACAGGAAGCCCACATATTTATGGGGAGATGAACATTAAAGATTCAACACTGCCTTTCTCTGTGCTGAATGCATTTAATGACAAATCTCAGAGGACGTATCCACATGCTCTGATTTCACAACTGGGAGCCTGGAAAACACAAGTGGAGGACAACTAAGCAGATGGATTGGTATAATTAAAGTTCTTGGGTTTTATGTTTCTTTAAAGACAGCTATGCAGGAGAAAAGGAGTCACCAGGAGGTTCAGTAATGTCACCATATTACTGAGCAGTGGCTCTCACTCTCTCTCTTTCTTCTGGGGATGGCTGGCTGGTGTTCGCCTAACCCTGGCCATTGGAATGAGTGGTTCGGCCATGATGGAGAGCCTGGGAAAGGATGCTGGGACCCGGGTCCTCATCCTGGCTTTCCAGAACCCACTCATTGCCCAGCCCCTTGGACATACTTCTTCCTCCAGGTAGTGAGGGATGCGGGGAAGATCATCCTTGGGACAGACCCTCCCTACAATCCCAGAGAACGAGAACAAATAGCAAGAAGCTTTGCAGTAACAGAGTTCTACAAATATTATTAATTGATTATTGGCCATTGTTGTTGTTGTTTAGTTGCTAAGTCATATCTGACTTTCGTGACTCTGTGGACTGCAACCTGCCAGGACCCTCTGTCCATGAAATTTTCCAGGCAAGAATACTGGAGTGGGTTGTCACCAGGGCATCTTCCTGGCCCAGAGATCGAACCTGCGTCTCATGAATTGAAGGCAGTTTCCTTACCACTGAGCCACCACGGAACCCCTATAAAGGCATAATTAAACATACATCATAATGTTCTGATGATTGTATGCTTATAAAGCATAAAGTAAATGCCTAACAAACAGTAGGTGGACAAAAGGTGCTCCGTATTATCATCGCTATTTTCCAGGAACCCTTGTGGTTCATAAAAAGAATTCCTGGACTTGCCTTGTGGCTCAGCTGGTAAAGAATCCGCCTGCAATGTGGGAGACCTGGGTTTGATCCCTGGGTTGGGAAGATCCCCTGGAAAAGGGAAAGGCCTCCCACTCCAGTATTCTGGCCTAGAGAATTCCATGGACTATACAGTCCATGGGGTCACAAAGAGTCAGACATGACTGAGCGACTTTCATTCACTTCACTTTCCAGGAATTCAGCTCCATCTCAGATAGAAATTTCTTAGGAGGCTAATCCTGTTAAAACTGTGAAAGACACTGAAATATTTTTTCAATCAAACTCACAATACTGAGACTCGTTTCTTATTGCAATCTCTAGCCAAAACACACTTGCCCTTTGAGATTATAAATTCAACCAGGTTTCTTTACCCTTTGTCATTTTTTCCCCTAATATTAATCCTTCAGTGTTTCTCAGTCTTAGCACAACTGATGTTTGGGCCCCAACAATTTTGTGTGTGTGTGTGTGTGTGTGTGTGTGTGTGTGTGGAGGCTGTGCTGTGCCTTATAGGATGTTTAGCAGCATCCCTGGTCTCTACCCTCTAGATGCTAGTAGCAACACCACCCTCAATTGTCACAGCTAAAAATGCTTCCAGATATTGCCAAAGGTCCCTTGGTCTGGTATCTTCTCACTCCATTAGCACATACACCAATTTGGGTGAGGTTTATACACTAAATTAAAATTTTTTTAAGTTTTAAAGTTTAAACCTTAAAACTTTTAGCAATTATATTCATTGGACACAAAAAGGTCACATTAAGTATATTAAGCGGTACTGATTCACATTTTTCCATTGCTCATTTACATTATTTTTCTTTTTTTCATTGTTCAGTAAGCATTGTAATTGTCCTACTGTGACATACTACAAGGCTATTTTATTAACATTATCAAATATCTTTCAAATGTGTGTTTTCTGTACCTCAGTTTACTTTGTGGTTCTTTTTTAGCTCAGAGAGAAGGAAAGTGATTTACATAAGTAACCACTGTAATATCTGATTTTTAAATTTTTTTCATGTGGTAATTCTATTTTTTAAAATTGCATTTAAAAAAATTGGAGTATAATTGCTTTACAATGTTGTTAGTTTCTTCTGTCCAGCAATGTGAATCAGCTATAAATATACACATATCTCCTCCCTCCTGAGTCTTCCTCCTACCCGCTCATCTCCATCCCACCCCTCTAGGTCACCACAGAGCATTGAGCTGAGCTCCTTGTGCTATCTAGCAGCTTCCCACTTGCTATCTATCTTACACATGGTAGTGTATATATATGTCAATGCTATTTATTTTTAAAATGAGAGAAAATATTTGAATCAGTACTGATACTACTGTTGGACCCCAGGTGATTCTCTCCGTCTATATTATTTGCAAATTCTTCCACTGCTATGGGAAGAAGAAATGCTATTATATATTAAGAGGCATGAGGTGGTTCCAGTTAATTTCATCCATCATTTTATTGAGCACATTCTACCATAATACCAGAATTACGTAATCCAACCATGGTACCTTGGGCTAGAGCTTATGGGAACCATTTACAATCTTCTAAACTAATGGCAGGTAACATAGACTCTCCAAATCACTTCAGCCTTAGAGTGGAAGGAATAAAGGAGTCCCATCCAGAAAGCTCAAGTT
The DNA here is from genome assembly GCF_016772045.2 of Ovis aries. Classification (NCBI taxonomy): domain Eukaryota; kingdom Metazoa; phylum Chordata; class Mammalia; order Artiodactyla; family Bovidae; genus Ovis; species Ovis aries. Next base: position 83,269,493 of record NC_056057.1, read on the forward strand.
CAAACTCAGACTCTGCTGCTTCCTAGCGGTATTGATACTATCTTGGGCAAAGCTCTGCATCATACCTGCGTCTCTTTTAACTACTGTGCACGGTGAGGAGGGTCATGCCAGGTTCAGAGTGTGGGTAAGTTTTGAGTGCTCAGCACATGCTCAGTAAATGTGAGCTCAATTTAAGTCGGAACACCAGCATCAAGATCCTCAAATTGTTTGAGTTAATATCTCCCCTTCTCTCATGATGTCCAACATCCCATGGGTTGTCTAGGGCAAAGATCACAAGGCATATGAGACACACATTGCTATTAGAAAATGCCCACCTGTTTCCCTAACATGTACACTTGGAGAATGTGGATGTGGATACACCTTTTGTGTGAATATATTTGGATCATTGCTGAAAAAACTGTGATCAGCCATGGCTCTTCATACTTCACACACACATCCGCTTATATGATGAGTAAATCAATGACTCTAGTAAGAATCAGCTTCTCCATAACTAATATCTCCTTAGTGAAATCAATCAGGCTCCAGGATGAAGCTATAACGTGGAAGGTTTTTTCCTCCCTTCCCAATAATTCCCAAATCCAGTTAACTGAGACCTGACTTATGCCTTTGTTTTCCTATAAATGTTTCTGGAAGTATTATTGGGAATTATACCTCAGAACATGCAAGTTCATGAGGACTTTTTCTGAGACAAAGTTTGGACCAGAAGAGGAAGCAGAGGGTCTTAGTGGCTTAGACAGTTGATGGCAAGTGAGGAGGGCAGAGAGTGAGCATCACTGAAGAGGGCAAAGGAAACTTGAGGGCTGGGAAACAAACTTGGCCTTGTTCAGTTTTGCCTAAGCCTGATCGTTCAGACAAGAGTTTATCTTGAAGAGATAGTGAACTTGAAGTACAGTCAGCTGGAGGAGACACAAACAAAAACTATTATATTCTCTCTCTTGGGTTCTTTATTAGAGTCCCAGGCAAATGTCAAGAGGGCTACTGTCTTCCCACCAGAGCTATCAATCCAGCAGAAGTAGCGTACATATGAGGCTCTCTTGGCTAAACAGGAACTTAAGGCTGAAATGGATCTCTTTGTCCTACTCCACCACCACCACTCAGCACTTTGCGGTCTGTGGAGAGAGCTATCTGATCGCCAGGGATGTTCTTGTGGTTAGAAAAAGACAGGGGCCAGGAGGCTTCCGAGAGTCTGAGCTAGTCCCCTGAGTCTGTTTACCCCACTGACACTTTTTGCAGAGCCCAGAAGATATTCCCAGGACAGCAATTCTGAAATCACCCACATTCCCAGGGAGCAAGGGGGCAGGTTTAGCAGCTATTAATTAGGGTAATGATTCCCAGGGCTGCAATTACAAACCCAGAGATCCATTTAGCATCTCTTCTTGAATCTCTTATTTCTGTAATGGTGATGTCCCTAAAAGATTCATTTGTAACCACTTACTGATTACATTTACTGTAGTATATTGTTTCGGATGGACAGGACGGAAAGCCAATATGGAATATTGACCTCGGCGGCATCCTGTGATTACTCGGGCTGCCCTAGCTATCATTAACCACCCTGTTTTATTTTCTGAGTGCCACAAACACTGCTGGTGACAGATCCATGACCTTACCCCTAGAAATGCTATGAACCGAATGTGCAGCAGAAATGACAGGAGGGATGGATGTCAAATAGTGGATTAAATGCTACGTCAGCACCCACAGCGACAGTCTTGGTTTCTGACATAAGGAGCTATGGTGGTAGGGGGCTCTCTGCTTTCCACTTGAATGAAACAATGAAAAATCAAGCTTCAGCAATGGAAGTAGTAGGCTTCCATCTGCCTATCAGAACAGACCCTTCCAGCTAGCTCTCAGGAGTTGGTTTCAAGGTTTTTACAATTTCATTTTGGGGTTAGGGAAATCAGAAGTTTCCATTTAAGTCATCAAACAACAGTAAGCTAACAGATCCAAAGTATCTTTTGAGTATACAGTTGAAGATGCAAATTAAGTAAGCAACGCAGAACTCTCTTATATTCTGGTTTGCATACATTTGGGTTCCATGCTCAAATCCAAATATCATGGGCCAAATAATGATTTCTGGGATGCTAAAAATGGCACACAGGAGAAGGTGGAGTTGTGTCCCTTGAGAAAGCAGGAGTAAATCCAGTTTAACCTCCTCCAGTTCTCCCCAGCTCTTCGCCCACACCCAGCACAGAGTCACTCCACAGGGAGTATCCTATGGATGTTCCTATGGAACCACAGGCTCAGCTCTGGCTGCACATTTAACTCAACCAGGGAGTTTTAAAAATGTACCAGTGTCAGGAGGTACCCTGGATCCTTTGAATCGGAACTCGGAGATGGAGCCTGCTGCTGCTGCTGCTAAGTCACTTCAGACCTGCCTAGGAGCTGATATTGTCTACAAAGCTCCCAGGTGATTCTAATGGACAGCCCTGCTTGAAGACTGCTGTAGTTAAGGGGATAGAAAGTTATCATTCTGGCTGAAATAAAGATGATACAATTTTAACCTAAAAATAATGAGGTGTTTCCTTATTAGAAAAAGTCATAAGAAAAGTACAGTTGAGAAACTTGACAAATGAAAAATATTAATAGTTGATGAAAATAATTTAAAATAAAAGGATATACAAAACTGCCGGTTATAAAAGATTTCTCACATCTAGTGGATTTGTTTAAATATAGTACAAGAAGAATCAAGTCAGCCAAAGACCTTAATCTTTAGAATTTTTTAGAATTTCTACCTATATTCAGCTGTGGATCACAGAGGCAGAGATTAAAGGAGAGAAAAGAAAAGACTCAGAAAATGGATTTTGAAATTCTAAGGCCTATAATTTCATGGCTTATGCTTTAGCACAGGGTCAAAGTATTTAAATGATACCAAATGTTTAAGGTACAGTAATTCAGACACTGCATACTTTTGAAAAATCATGACCATCTGCCAAGCAGAGTAAATGCACAAGGGAACAAGAAAAACATGGAATTAAATCCACTATCTTTCTGCTTGGTAAAATTCACATCAGTTAATAAATACTGAACTATGATGGACATTCCTGATCAAACAGAAGAGTCTTCATCTTTCTAAAATCAAACATACTTCTCTGACCACACAAACAATTGTGATTACTTTTATAAAATAGGAATAAAAAGGGAAAAAATGGGCAAATTTTGAAGGACTCGTTTCTAGGAAGATATAAATCTCCATTATGCTAATATAGTCTAGTTTTGATGAGGTGTTAATCATATTTTTAAGACAAAAACGGGAACAGGTTAAGGTAAAAGCTTTACATTCAGCGCACTTGACACTCTCGTGTACATTTTGAAGGTTCTTTCTTGGACATTACCTAAACAATGCAGAACTAGGGGAAGCTGCAGTGTTGCTTTTAAATGTGAGGTTAGATTGTATTTGTGAGCGTTTGATGTTCTTCTTTAATAACCTCAAGTAAAAGGCTGAATGCATTCAACAACAGTAGCTGAAAAAAGTGCAATGAGTCATATTATAGGAAAATGGAGAAAAGGATACAGGACTCTCCACTGAACACAATCCTATATTGTAGGCAATCTGAGATAACACCCTTTTCATTTCAGTTCAGTCCCATAAAATTACCACTAACATTACAACTCATGCAGAACACAGATAAATGTAAAAATGTCACAGAATTCTTCCAGATGGGACTTTTAGTTCCACTAGATCACCATCTACTTTTTTACTTGTCTAATATTTCATTACAACCTTCCATAAGTTAATTTTCTTTCCACTGACCATGTAAATCACAAATCAATTTTCATTTAAAATGCCTGACTCCAGATTGCTCCTGAAAGCTCAAGGCATATGCTTCAGTGAACTTCTCCCACATCCTTAATGTACATTAGAAAAATGTTGTGTTTTTAAAAACCTTTTTTTTAAGGAATTAATTTTACATTAAAATCTGGCATGAGACCCAAGGCATCCTATTTCCCTCTAAAATGTGGATGTAGTTTTAAAGCATGCAATCACACATGGTCAAGCATGTGTCACAATAAAATTAACAAATATGGCAACATTTTATACCAGCAAAAAACCAAGCACATTTGCTAAAGAACACAGACAGGCACATAAAGCTATTCCATACACAGGCATGTGGGTATACTGTCTAGTTTTCAAAAATATAATGATGGATCAAGTATTGGATCAAGACTCTTTATACCCAACAGTTCTGTGAAGGTTTTAGATGTGGAAATTTTGCCCTAATGGGAACGCACTTTGGGAATGCAGGTTTCTCCTTGATGGAAAAGACAGAATTCAACCTCAGTACACTGAGAGCTTCTTAGAAATATCAGACCAAAAAGGTCATCTTTTGCTTTTGTTTTGAGAATGTAAAATATCCTGATTAAAACAATAATATGGGAGAGAGATGGGAGATTATGGAACCCCAAATCATCATAAAACAGGTCTCTTATTGAATTTTAGCTCCTCAATTAAAAGTTTATTATTTTAATGGTATTCTAAAATGAAAAGGTTTTTACATTGGATAATGTTCCTAATGTATTCCAAGAGCCTGTGAAATTCAAAGTGGTTTAACTTTTTTAAAAATTCATATAAATGGTATTTTTATGTGAACATGATTGAAATATTTTAGGTGAGAAGTGCTTGGAGTTCTCAGTTTTAAAACACAGCTGACAGATGATTGTAATTCCGTACATCACATGGTCACATAATATTCTGGAATATTTAGGAAGCAAGAAACAAGCATGGAAGCCTTTCCCAGGTTTCAAAGGGAAAACTGTGCTTATAGTCTTAGTCACATTTACTGAGGGACTCCCAGAATTTCTGAGAAGCTGTGATGGTGATTGGGCATGTCCTTTTCCTGTACTCACTATGGGAGTGAATGTGTAATCATAGAGTTTCTCGGGCATGATTAATTGTTATTTGTTTTTCCAGTAGCAGTGATTTTTTTTGGTTTGCATTTCATAAGATTATCAATCTTTTAACAGATAAATTATATTTTCAAGTTGTTAGTTGGAATCAAGCGGCTCTAAGATGTGTACTGGGGAACGGCCATGGGAACCCTGTGTACTCTTTAGCATCCTGCCCCGAGTGCCTCATCTTCATCCCCATGAAGCAGGGGGTTTAGCCTAAGACATAACTGAGCTGAAGACTGGATAGATTAGCCATTTCCATAGCTACTTTTCCTCTCTGCATTTTTTAAAGTGAAGAAAAGTGATAGCACTCATGTTTTAAACTGCAAATATTCTCAGAGAAAGGCTTTTCCAGTTGGAAAAGCACTACCTGGGAAACACAACTTTCTGCCTGGAATTCAGCCAAAAATTAATGCTGTTTTATGACCCATTCATTAATCTCCTGAAAAAAGTGGGCAATATAGTTTTATGAGTACCAATAACTTTGTGGTTTTGAGGGGCTTTTGTACACTGACTCTTTCCTTTGAGGCAACCTGCCTACTTTATCCTGCATGCTGTTCTCTGCCAGAGTATAGAGCAGACTGTATATTAAGAAAATGCAAAAAAAAAAAAACAAAAAAAAATTCTGGTAAAGTGTAGCTCTGCTACCTGCAGTCATCACTTGACTTAAACAATACCATCTATTGCATATGAAAATGCAACAGAAATGTCTAAAAAAAACCTATTAGGCATATAGGATTGGATAGAAAAGCTAAAGGAGAGAATGAACTTACTTTTAAAAATATACCTTCAAGTCTTGACTGATAAAAATTTAGACTAGAATAAAACAAGAACTAGAGCATAGCATTTACTCCAAAAGTAAATACCACACTCCGATTGATTAGAAAATCATCCTAATCAGACCAAACCATGAGTATGGTAGAAACATTCATGGCATAGAAAGTAGGAAATAAAGCAACATTCTAGCACGGAAGAAATTCTTATGATTCAGGAAGGAGTTTAGACAACACTCAAAGGTGGGGAAGATTTTAAGACTAGAAAAAAAGAGGGAGGCAAATGAGATCTGAGAGTGTTACAAAGTGTACTTTGACTGTATTTGTAATGTTTTTCTAATAAACAGTATACAGCAAGAGGACTTCCCCAATGGCTGAGCAGGTAAAGAATTTGCCTGCCATGCAGGAGACACAGGAGATGCAGGCACGATCCCTGCTCAGGAACATTCCCTGGGGTAGGAAATGACAACCCACTCCAGTATTCTTGCCTGAAAAATTCCACAGACAGAGGAGCCTGGTGGGCTACAGTCCATGGGATCACAAAGAGTCAGGCACAACTGAGCATGCATGCACTATGCAGCAAGAAAGGAAAAATGTTATAATTTTCTGGAACTGTGTGGTAGGTACATAGGTGTTCTTTTGTTATTCACTGTACTTCTATGTAATGGTTTAAATATTTCAAAATAAAAATATTAAGAGTTTTTTAAAATGGAGGATTAACTCAGAATTAAATCCCACATTTGAAGTAAATTAAAATTTTATTCAATTAATACATTAAAATGGATTTTAATTAAAATTTTTAAATTAAAAAATATCATGTCTGTTTGGAATTCACAAATTCCTTAACCTATTTCTGATCCATGTTTGTTATTATTTTCAAAACCAAAGGTTAGCTGAGTAGCTTTGGGCATCCACACAGAATTTGGTTTGTTTAATAAGAACCTAGGATACACCTATTACCTAAAAGAATATCCTAGAGGGAATGTTAGAAAACAATACTGGTTATATCTGTAATGGGTCTATTACTTTCTTATTGTGCTGGAAAAGTGCTAAACTCAATATGCCAGCAAATTTGGAATACTCAGCAGTGGCCACAGGACTGGAAAAGGTCAGTTTTCATTCCAATCCCAAAGAAAGGCAATGCCAAAGAATGCACAAACTATCACACAATTGTACTCATCTCACACACTAGCAAAGTAATGCTCAAAGTTCTTCAAGCCAAGTTTCTTTTTTTTTTCCCAATTATTTATTTATTTATTTCAATTTTAAAATCTTTAATTCTTACATGTGTTCCCAAACATGAACCTCCCTCCCACCTCCCTCCCCATAACATCTCTCTGGGGTCATCCCCGTGCACCAGCCCCAAGCATGCTGTATCCTGCGTCAGACATAGACTGGCGATTCGATTCTTACATGATAGTATACATGTTAGAATGCCATTCTCCCAAATCATCCCACCCTCTCCCTCTCCCTCTGAGTCCAAAAAGTCCGTTATACACATCTGTGTCTTTTTTCCTGTCTTGCATACAGGGTCGTCATTGCCATCTTTCTAAATTCCATATATATGTGTTAGTATACTGTATTGGTGTTTTTCTTTCTGGCTTACTTCACTCTGTATAATCGGCTCCAGTTTCATCCGTCTCATCAGAACTGATTCAAATGAATTCTTTTTAAGGGCTGAGTAATACTCCATTGTGCATATGTACCACAGCTTTCTCATCCATTCATCTGCTGATGGACATCTAGGTTGTTTCCATGTCCTGGCTATTATAAACAGTGCTGCGATGAACATTGGGGTACATGTGTCTCTTTCAATTCTGGTTTCTCGGTGTGTATGCCCAGCAGTGGGATTGCTGGGTCATACGGTAGTTCTATTTGCAATTTTTTAAGGAATCTCCACACTGTTCTCCATAGTGGCTGTACTAGTTTGCATTCCCACCAACAGTGTAGGAGGGTTCCCTTTTCTCCACACCCTCTCCAACATTTATTGCTTGCAGATTTTTGGATCACAGCCATTCTGACTGGTGTGAAGTGGTACCTCATTGTGGTTTTGATTTGCATTTCTCTGATAATGAGTGATGTTGAGCATCTTTTCATGTGTTTGTTAGCCATCCGTATGTCTTCTTTGGAGAAATGTCTATTTAGTTCTTTGGCCCATTTTTTGATTGGGTCGTTTATTTTTCTGGAATTGAGCTGCATAAGTTGCTTGTATATTTTTGAGATTAGTTGTTTTCAGTTGCTTCATTTGCTATTATTTTCAATAGTACGTGAACGGTGAACTTACAGATGTTCAAGCTGGATTTAGAAAAGGGAGAGGAACCAGAGATCAAATTGCCAACATCCATTGGATCATTGAAAAAGCAAGAGAGTTCCAGAGAAACATCTATTTCTGCTTTATTGACCATACCAAAGCCTTTGACTATGTGGATCACAGCAAACTATGGAAAACTCTTAAAGAGATGGGAATACCACACCACCTTACCTGAGAAATCTGTATGCAGGTCAGGAAGCAAGTTAGAACTGGACATGGAACGACAGACTGGTTCCAAATCAGGCAAAGAGTATGTCAAGACTGTATATTGTCACCCTGCTTATTTAACTTCTATGCAGAGTACATCATGAGACATGCTGGACTGGAGGAAGCACAAGCTAGAACCAAGATTGCTGGGAGAAATATCAATAACCTCAGATATGCAGATGACACCACCCTTATGGCAGAAAGTGAAGAAGAACTAAAGAGCCTATTGATGAAAGTGAAAGAGGAAAGTGAAAAAGTTGGCTTAAAACTCAACATTTAGAAAACTAAGATCATGGCATCTGGTCCCAACACTTCATGGCAAATAGATGGGGAAACAATGGAAACAGTGACAGATTTTATTTCGGCGGGCTCCAAAATCACTGCAGATGGTGACTGCAGCCATGAAATTAAAAGATGCTTGCTCCTTAGAAGAAAAGTTGTGACCAAACTAGACAGCATATTATAAAGCAGAGACATTACTTTGCCAACAAAGTTTGTCTAGTCAAAGCTATGGTTTTTCCAGCAGTCATGTATGGATGTGAGAGTTGGACTACAAAGAAAGCTGAGCAGTGACGAACTGATGCTTTTGAACTGTGGTGTTGGAGAAGACACTTGAGAGTCCCTTGGACTGCAAGGGCTTTTTAGTTCCTCTTCACTTTCTGCCATAAGGGTGGTGTCATCTGCATTTCTGAGGTTACTGATATTTCTCCTGGCAATCTTGATTCCAGCTTTTAATTTCATGGCTGTACTCACCACCTGCAGTGATTTTGGAGCCCAAAAATATAAATGTGCCACTGTCTCCACTGTTTCCCCATCTATTTCCCATAAAGTGATGGGACCAGATGCCATGATCTTAGTTTTCTGTATGTTGACCTTTAAGCCAACTTTTTCACTCTCCTCTTTACTTTCATCAATAGGCTTTTTAGTTCTTCACTTTTTGCCATAAGAGTGGTGTTATCTGCATATCTGAGGTTATTGATATTTCTCCCAGCAATCTTGATTCTACCTTTTGCTTCATCCAGTCAAGCATTACTCATAATGTACTCTGCATATAAGTTAGATAAGCAGGGTGACAATACACAGCCTTGATGTACTCCTTTTCCTATTTGGAACCAGTCTGTTGTTCCATGTCCAGTTCTAACTGTTGCTTCCTGACCTGCATACAGTTTTCTCAGCAGGCAGGTAAGGTGGTGTGGTATTCCCATCTCTTTAAGAGTTTTCCACAGTTTGTTGTGATCCACACAAAGGCTTTGGCATAGTCAATAAAGCAGAAATAGATGTTTTTCTGGAACTCTCTTGCTTTTTCCATGATCCAACGGATGTTGGCAATTTGATCTCTGATTACTTTGCCTTTTCTAAAACTAGCTTGTGCATCTGGAAGTTCACAGTTCACGATTTTGAGCATTACTTTACTAGCGTGTGAGATGAGTGCAGTTGTGTGGTAGTTTGAGCATTCTTTGGGATTGGAATGAAAACTGACCCTTTCCAGTCCTGTGGCCACTGCTGAGTATTCCAAATTTGCTGACATATTGAGTGCAGCACTTTCACAGCATCATCTTTCAGGATTTGAAATAGCTCCACTGGAATTCCATCACCTCCACTAGCTTTGTTCATAGTGATGCTTTCTAAAGCCCACTTGACTTCACATTCCAGGATGTCTGGCTCTAGGTGATTATCTGGTTCATGATGATCTTTTTGTACAGTTCTTCTGTGTATTCTTGCCACCTCTTCTTAATATCTTCTGCTTCTGTTAGGTCCATACTATTTCTGTCCTTTAGTGAGCCCATCTTTGCATGAAATATTGCCTTGGTATCTCTAATTTTCTTGAAGAGATCTCCAATCTTTCCCATTCTATTGTTTTCCTCTATTTCTTTGCATTGATCACTGAGGAAGGCTTTCTTATCTCTCCTTGCTGTTCTTTGGAACTTTGCATTCAAATGGGTATATCTTTCCTTTTCTCCTTTGCTTTTTGCTTCTCTTCTTTTCACAGCCATTTGTAAGGCCTCCTCAGGCAGCCGTTTTGTTTTTTTTACATGGCAGGGAGCAATGTCTGTGAGAAATTGAAACCCAGGTCTGATTCTTTCATAGTTTAGAGTCTAAATTTTACCATGTACATGGTGCAGATATTTCCTAGCAGGGAGATAATTTGTGAAATAAGTTGGGCATTTTGCAGAAGCAAGTGCAAAGCCTCTTATTAGCAATACTCACGCAACTCAAAGTTTAAAGGATTTCATAGGCCTTCTGTTTAAAGTGAGTTCATAATTTTAAAAATTGCTTAAAACATAAGGATGCATTCTATTATGAGGAAAAGAGAGACAGCCATAATTAATAGCTCCTCAGGCACTCAAGCTAAAAGGCAGTCTGAAGATTATAGAATAAGCATATTTAAAGTGATTAAGAAGAATGAAGAAAAGGAAGACATAATGAAAAAATACAACTTCTAGAGGTGAAAAATGTAGTCTTTAAAATGAAAATTTAGCTTAAACATACTGCAGAGAGAATTAGTGAACTGGGTGACAGATCTAAGGAAATCATACAAGTGCAGTGGAAAATACAAAGAGACAGAAAATACGTGAAGGAAGTTACGAGACATGGAAGACAGCGTTTATGTAATAGGAGTCCCTAGAGGAGAGAACTGAAAGAATTTGGGAGAATAAATAAGGACTGAAATGTGAGGACTCACAAGTGCCAAGGAGGATAAATGAAAATAAATCCATAGTAAGGTCTTTCAGAATAAAACTAGTGAATCACAAAGACAAAGAGAAAAATCTTAACCTCAAGCATTATTTTAAAAGACTTTTTCTCTATGAAAGAATGACGGTTAAACTGACAGTATATTTATTATCAGTGAAAAACAGAGCCCAGACAATAATTTCTTCATTTACTAAAATAGTAAGCATTAACTTATAATGCTAAGTCCAACTAAATAATAAGACAAAAGAATCACTAGAAGAATATGAAAGCCCTAGAAGTATGGAACAGAACACAAGACATAATGAAGAGTAAAAAAGGAAAAATCTTGCAAATGGAATGAAAGCTAAGTGAGCTTATAAAAAAAATAATATGAAGAATAATCCTGCTGGGTAATAATAAATAGAAGAAGAAAGGAGGTGATCAAAAGTTTGCAACTGTCATTTAGGAAGAAAGATGAAAATAATGATTTGTTTTTTAAGGTAAACACACTTAAAATATGTGGGTAACAACTAAAAGGATAAAAATAGATGTTTAACATCTAATCCAGTAGATGGAAGAAAAACCCTATAACAATGGGAATGTAATGTATTGCACACGGAATTCAGCCAATAATATGACATCTTTGTATGACGACAGATGGTAGCTAGACAGAATACTGTGATTATTTTATAATGTATAAAAATATGAAATCACTATGTTGTTTACCTGAAACTAATATAACATTGTAAGTCAATTATACATCAATAAGAAAAATAGAAAATGTGACAAATCCGTTAGATGCAAGAAAGCAGGAAAATATGGTTTTAAAACACCCATAAGATAAGATGATCAAAACAAATTCTATTCCCTATCTATGGGTATAAACATGGATTAATCTCAAAGGCAAAATCTGAAAGAAAAAGGCAAGATAAAAAATATATCTAGAGTGTGCTAGCATTATGTAGAATTTTAATACTTTCAGAATAATCTTATGTATTTCATGTATGTGTATATATGTGTTTATACACATACACACACACGCATATATATATACTTTATATGTAAATATAGTAAATTGATACACAATGCACCAGAAGGGTAGTGGTTACTTCTAGGAAGGAGAACATGCCATGGAATGACTGTGGAGAGAGGAGAAGAGATCTTTAGCACTGTTTATAATGTTTCATTTTGTTTGTTTGTTTCATTTTTTAAAATAAAAAAAATCTTGAGAAAATGTGGCAAATGTTATCTGCTGTTAATCCTAGGTCATGTATATATGATATATATTTCTTATTTCAAAGTACAAAGTATAATAATTTTTAAAAGGAAAGAGAATTTTAGATTCTGATCAATAAAAGTTGCTCATGAAAATTGTATTATTTTTGTCTACATATTGATAAAATTCCAAGCAGTTCCTAAACTATAGCCAAGAATCTACAAAATGTATTCTTTCTAATTTTTGATATGAAAGAGGATCCCATGTGATTTTCTGCCTGGGGTCCAAGTTAAATATATGCTTATTATTTCTATTTTGAATGAACATTTCTTTTAACACATGCCACCTGTGTAAGAATTTAGAGCATTCCAGGTTAGTCAATGCAATCCAAAAGAAATATAATTTGAGCCATAAATATGAGCTACACATGTCAATTTAAAATTTTCTAATTCCACATAAAAAAGTAAAAAGGAAAGGGTAAAATTAATTTTAATGATATATTCTTTTGACATAATAACTCCAAAGTATCAGTTTCAACAGGTTATGAAGATAAAAATATTAATGAGATATTTGGCAACTGGGTTGATTTTGCACCTACAGCATATATTAATTTGGACTAGCCACATTGGAAAGGCCCCATATTCACATGTGGCTCATGGCTACCATATAGGACTTTGTGGCTCTAAGTAATAAAAGTGGCTCTCATTCATTTGAGTTTTCCAAATGGTGGCTCAGACAATAAAGAATCTGCCTGCAATTCAGGAGACCTGGATTTGAGACCTGGGTCAGGAAGATCCCCTGGAGAAGAGAATGGGAACCCACTCCAGTATTCTTGCCTGGGAAATACCATGGACAGAGGAGCCTGGTTGGCTTCAGTACATGGGGTCACAAACAGTTGAACATGAGTGAACAATTAACACTCATTCATTTTGCACTGAAGTGTCAGGCACTACACTAGGCTTGTTCCAAATAGTATCACATTTATTCCTTTGGTAAAGAATCCATCTGCCAATTCAGGAAATGTGGGTTTCATCCTTGAGTTGGGAAGATCTCCTAAAGAAGAAGATGGCAACCCACTCCAGTATTCTTGCCTGGGAAATCCCATGGACAGAGAAGCCTGGTGGGCTGTAGTCCATGGGCTCGCAAAGAGTCAGACATGACTTAGTAACCAAACAACAACAATAAAGTATCAGAGGTAAGCAAATAAAAGAAAAGCTCAGAAGTCAGGTCACAGCTAACAAGTGATAGAGGTGGAATTAAACCAAGCCAGTGTGACTCATGTTTCTCTCTGTGAATTGCTGTGCTCAAGGGTCACCTACAAACAGAGCCTTTCTCCTAATGAATCCTCCTCTGACCATTTAGCCTCTAAATTCACCCAGCACCTCAAATCTGATGCTTGCCAGGCATTTGAATTTTCAGTTGGATAAGGATCTGTTATCTGGACCCAGAGATGGTGCTAAGCGTACCCTTGTCTTTTGCTCATTTCCTGTCTAGGGGCTGGAAAGTGGGATCTGGTATTTGCTGTGACTCAGAATCATTTTCAAATGAGGTAAAAATGCAGGACAAAGGCAAACTTGGAGAAGAAAGGGAACAGCTGCTGTCACTCAGCTCAGCACACTGCTGCCATGTGCTGTCCTTTTGTCTACATTCATTGTTCAACTACTTGACAAACTTCTATTTCTAGCTCCTCTATAAAAGTCTCTCTAGTTGGAGAAGTCATGCACTTTTCATGGTTCCATAATAAACTGGAGGTGAGTACCAGTTCGGAATCAAAGGAAATAAAGCTCCACTTGTGGCAGCTGCCGGGGTTGCCTTCTGAACATGGCTTATACAATATTTCATCTGTGCTGACACCTTTCACTCTCAATTATTTGGCTGCTGTCAAAACAAATCAATCAAATTATAGCACTGTGTCTTCGTGTTACCATTCCATTGTAAGCTAGCGACATTAGCTTTGAAATGTATGGAAGTATAAATTTTATCTCTATTATTTATTTAATGCAACTTTCTCCCCTGTGAGTTATTTTCCAAACACAGCAAACTCAAATTATCTTATGTCAAATGTTGAATATATAGATGTTTTGTTAAGGAAATCTAAAATAATGGCACACAGGGGAACAGAGATGCATAAGGGCGTGTTAATGAACCTGCATATTCATGCTAATCCTCATCTAGTGACAAATGGCAACTGTCTTCAGTTCTTTTTTTTTTTTTCTTTTTGAGTTTGGGCTATAAACTTGGTGAGCATAGTTGATTAATGTTATTTGGGAGAAGATGACACTAAACCAAAGGAAAAGATGAATGTGGAACCAAAATGTTTTTGGAGGTTAATTTTGCTTACAATAAGACAACATTTTCCAGGATAAATCACTTCCCAAAATTAACACTATATTATTTAAACTACAGCTTTTCCCAAGCTCAGATGTCCTCCAGGACTAAGCACAACCTGCTCCTTCTGCTGTCCAGTATGGTGGCTACAGTAGGCATGACCCAAAGTGCTTTAACAGGAAGAAAGGAGGGGAAAAAAGGGACTCCAGCATTTTCACTTTCAGATTTTAAGGTTATAGCTACATTTTTAAATAATAGATTTAAATCAATTGAGTAACTTTTCAGCAAAAGAGCAAACACTGTTGAAGCTTTTATGTACAAGCTCTTAAAATAGCTTCTTTCTACATGGAAACTTGGCATGTCTTTAAAGATAAAAAGCAAACTGACAGATACATTTTTTTTTTTTTTTTTTTGCTCCTGTTCGTGGCACTCTAGCTGTGTAAGGGGTAGGCAACAATCAAAAGTGCCAACATGAATGTGTAGATTATGTCCAGTGAAAGAGAGTCTGAACACAGAGTATTACAGGAGCCCCAGTCAAACCTGAAGCAGAACAATCATTCACATTGGGCACTCTTCCTTCTTCCTCTTCTAGTGACTTGAATTGTGTTCCTTCTCTAATCTCTTTCCCCCCAGAAATTCCTTCCCTTCCTGGCTTTAGTCACATGTTGATGATTTCCTCATCATGACCTCTAGCACCAACCCCATTCTGAGTTTTAGATCCATGTATTTCCAATTGGCTACTTAATTACTTTAAATTCCAACTCCATTTAAATTTTCCACATGAAACTTGAACCAGTCACATCAAACTCAACCAACCATCTCCCTCTTTCCTTGGATCCCTCCACAATTAATCTATTACCAACAGAACCCTCTTATAGTACTGGTGGGAATGTAAATTGGTACAGCCACAATGGAGAACAGTACTGAGGTTCCTTAAAAAGCTAAAAATAAAACCACCATATGTTCCAGCAATCTCACTCCTGGGTATGTATCTGGAGAAAATCATAATTCCAAAGGACACATGCACTCCAGTGTTCACTGCAGCACTATTTACAATAGCCAGGACATGGAAGCAATCTAAATATCCATCAACAGAGGAATGGATAAAGAAGATGTAGTACATGTAAACAATGGAATATTACTCATCCACAAAAAAGAAACGAAATTGTGTCATTTGCAGAGATGTGGATTGACCTAGAGAATGTCATAAAGAGTGAAGACAGAAAGAGAAAAACAAATGTTGTATATTAATGCATATATGTGAACCCTAGAAAAATAGAACTGTTGAACTTCTTTGCAAAGCAGAAATAAAGACGCAGACATAGAGAACAAATGTATTGATACCAATGGGGAAGGGGACGGGTGGGATGAATTGGAAGACTGGGACTGACATATATACACTTCATATTGTTATTATTTAGTCACAAAGTCATGTCTGACTCTGCAACGCCATGGACTGTAGCCCACCAGGCTCCTCTGTCCATGAGATTTCAAGAATACTGGAGTGGGCTGCCATTTTCTACCCCAGGGGAATGTCCCTTGACCCAAGGATCAAATTCGCATCTCCTACAGCTGCAGGCTGATTCCTTACTGCTGAGTCACCAGGGAGGCCCATATACAGATAACTAATGAGAACCTACTGTATAGCGCAGGGAACTCTACTCAATTCTCTATGGTGACCTAAATGGGGAGGAAGTCCAAAAAGAGGGCCTATATGTACATGTATGGCTGATTCACTTTGCTATACAGAAGAAACTAACACAACATTGTAAAGCAACTATTCTCCAATTTTAAAAAAAATTCCATCTTCAAGTCAAACCAAACCCATCTTGTTAATGTCGCCTAAATTAGTCCTCTGCTCTTCATCACTGCTACCAGGACCATTTTCTTCCAGATTACTGCCATAGCCTCCTTCCTAACTACACTGGAGTGCTTGCCACAGTGCCTGGCAAATTAGTAAATCTTTGTGAAATTGATCAATCAATCTTTGTGCACAGTCATGGCAGAAAATGAGGTTTGGCTTTTCCCTACAGGGAGCTGATAAATAATTGTTATACCCTCTCACTAGGAATCTGTCCTGCAAGTTATTGCACACATAAGAGAAGACAGGACTTTTTGGGGGAGCATTAGCTTTCCATTTGGAGAAGGCAATGGCACCCCACTCCAGTACTCTTGCCTGGAAAATCCCATGGACAGAGGAGCCTGGTGGGCTGCAGTCCATGGGGTCACTAAAAGTCAGACATGACTGAGCAACTCCACTTTCACTTTTCACTTTCATGCATTGGAGAAGGAAATGGCAACCCATTCCAGTGTTCCTGCCTGGAGAATCCCAGGGACGGCAGAGCCTGGTGGGCTGCCGTCTATGGGGTCTCACAGAGTTGGACATGGCTGAAGTGACTTAGCAACAGCAGCAGCTCTCCATTATCTTAACAGGCAGAGGGAAACTGAAGACCACCTCCCATTTCCCTATTTTCAATACCTCTCCATTCCTTGCCCTCACACACTTTCCTCAGATACAGAAATAATCTTTATTTTAGTGCCAGAGGAAATGGGAATAAATAACCCCAATTCCCTGTCATCCTTGGTGATGGAAGGAGATTGTGAAGCATTTCAAGCAGTCTTTTCCATTCTAGTGGCCGCCATCTTGGAAAAGTGTTCTGATCACCAGCTTGGAATCTAATCCAGTTTGCACACCTTAGTGTGGACACATGGATAGATGCCATCAAGAGCCCAGATGGATTTACAGCCTTATTATGTGCAAACTGGAGATCACATTACTTTCCTGCCTTTTGCTTTGAAAATAAATGCTTTGGCTTTGCGCTGACATTTATGTGGCAGGTGGAAACTATTATCCTTTGACAATGCTTTATTCCATTGACAGTATCTCTTAAATACACACTATACTAGCCATACTTCTCATTCATGTGCTTCCAGTTTAATCCATGCCCCACTGCCTCAGTGAAGCCTGCTTCAAGGATAATGTACTGTAGAATGAGCTCTTCAGGTATTTTAAATAAAAAGTCTGAAGCCTCAGAGATATGGAGGTTTGAAAAACTGCCAAAGTAAGACATTGCAACAAGTTTTCATAACTTCTTTATGGAGGATTTGGTATTATTGTATAACATGTGTCATGTGGGGCTCTTCTGAATAACACAGCAAATATGAATTTATGCTCTAGGTATTTTTAATATTGGACTTTGAGACAGCAAGTCACTTACCAGAGACTGACAAATCACTGCATACTAAAAGCTTGAGACTGCCCTTCCGTGTCTGTGGCAGGTACTGAGTTGCTCTTTCCGGGAGGGGTATTAGATTTCTGTTGTATGTACATCATGCTCCTGGGGATGCGACTTTCTTCTGAGTGTGGGCATCACTAGACTAGCACAAAATAACAGGGAAGCCAGTGCACACATGGTCACCTAACTGTTTTGTCCTTGGGAAGGATACTCCTCCCCATGCTCCACCCACGTGTTTATTCTCCTTGGGCCAGTAAAATCTAGTACATTTAAAAGCAACATTATAATGTTGCTCATGCATAATAAATCCACAAAGAGTTGCTTTGTGGTTGTATTGTTTTTAGTTTGGGAATTAATTCACTTAGAGTTGAGTGATGCTTTTTAAAAAAGATAGTCAGAAAGTCAAGACCGCAGACCCAGAGATTTAACCTTGTCAATGCTGGTAGTGCTTTTTTGGGTATGACCTTGTACCTTTATGGATTCAAAGCATTCTGATTTTGCAATAATATTTAACACAGAAACTTTAAGAAAGCAAGCAATCATCCATAATCTCACTGTCTAGGGTAGCACTTTATTGTATATAGTTTTTTTCTTCCCTTCTCTCTGTGAGGAGTGTGTGTATGTTTGGGCTTTTAAATGATTTGGATCAAATTGTGTACGTGTGAAATCTTTTTATTATTTTAGTGTTATTAGCTTTTGCATCTATGAAATGGAGCCACAAATGTTTTCTTTAATGGGAAAATGAGGGTCTTTTGTTCCCATGAAGCTTTATCTAGCTTTCATTCCATTAACACACACATCTTTTTTGTACTCACCCACATTTTAAAAATGTTTTAAAATAAATTGGTATTTTATTGGTATTTCATAAGCATCCAGCATCCACTTACTTCTTCTCTTTTTTGAAAAATGTTGAGGTTTATTTAACTTAAGTACAATTCACCCTTTCTAGTGTGCAGCTGTCCAAGTTTGACAAATGCATATGAAGTGAAGTGAAGTCGTTCAGTCGTGTCCGACTCTTTGCGACCCTGTGAACGGTAGCCTAACAAGCTCCTCTGTCCATAGGATTTTCCAGGCAAGGGTACTGGAGTGGGTTGCCATTTCCTTCTCCAGGAGATCTTCCCAACCCAGGGATCGAACCTGGGTCTCCCATATTGTAGGCAGACACTTTACCGTCTGAGCCACCATAGTCCCCCAAATTCCCTATACTCCTTTACTATCAACTTCTGCCCCCTTGTCTTCAGTCCCCACTAATCTCCTTTCTGTTCCTATAATTTTGCCTTTCCTTGAAGCTTGCGTCAATAGAGCTATACTTTTACATGTGCTTATTTGCAATATTAGATAGTCCCCAATTGGTCCATACATTTATTATCTATTTTTATATTTTTCATTTGAGTGTTACTACTTTAATACATTGTTAATATGCTACATTCTAACCTCTACCTGGATAGTCCATATGTCCTAATGAGTTCACCTAATATAGAATCTCAGTGTCGGAAGGATCCTGAAGTTCACCTAAGTCAAATTCTCATGCTGTGTATCTTTAAGGCAATGACCTCTGAACACCACAGCCCCTTGTAATGCGGTTTCCATTATGTGCTCTGCTTCCGCACCTTAGCAGCATCTTCATTCCACTGGCAACAGGTTGATCAGGTGATCTCTCTGGCTCACAGGATGTGAGTAGAAGTGATGTGCACTGCTTCTGAGTCAAAGCTTTATGAGCCACTGTGGTTCTGCTAGTCTGTCTTCCCACTCTGAGAAGAAAGCCCTGTCCTAGAGAGAGGCTGTCCCTTCAGCCTATATCCCAGAACAAAGATGTGATACAGAACTACTGCCCGCCTGCAGCCCACATGTGTGATGAAATAAACAAACAACAACAAAAAAAAACTTTCCTTGTCTCTCACTGAGATTTTGTGCCTGTTTGTTCTTCAAGCACAATTTTGGGAAAGTTAAAAGATAATGTCTTGTCCATCAGGTTGTTTGCTATTTCTTCCCTGAGCATCTGTATCATTAACTTTTCTAAGTAACAAGAATGTACTCTGGGACGTGCTTCTTCCAGATTTTGTACCGCTTGGTCCCCCATGTCCTTTAAGGCTCTGTCTAGTGGGGAGACTGACACTAGTGATCTTGTATAAGTACATCACATCCCTGTTCCTGGGACCCTTCATCTTTCCATCCTTTTACACCCACACAAGCATAGAAGTGCCTTTAGGGAGTCTCTTTCATTTGTTTACTGGTATATCACAGGTCAAGATCACAGCCTGGAACACGATGAAAAGTTTAATATGTATTTGTTGAGTAAATGAATAAACAGTAAAAAATAAAAACAAAAATAAATAAGCCCATTTCTTGTTAAGCTAGTATGATTCTTTTTGAGGATGAGATGGTTGGATGGCATCACCAATACGATGGACATGAGTTTGAGCAAGCTCCAGGAGTTCGTAATGGACAGGGAAGCCTGGCATTCTGCAGTCCATGGGGTTGCAAAGAGTTGGACACAACTAAACGACTGAACTGAACTGATTCTTTTTACTGTCAGATAATTAAAACTACATCATATGATGTGTCCCCCCTTTGACTTGTCCTCTAGTTCTAAATCTCTAAGTTTCTTTTTCTAATAGACAGCTTTTATCATTTATGCTTCTTACAAGATGCTTCGAATCCTTAGAATCACACAGGCACAATTAAGTACACACAAACCTACATGCATGCAAATATCATAGCATAATTGCATTGTTTTAGGTATGTTTGTCTCTAACATATTAGGCCCCAGAGACAAATGTTCTTAAAGACAATGCTATTATGTACTCACTGTGCACAAGAAAGGCATATAAGATTTCCCTAACGTCACCCCTTCCTTCCCCTCCAGTTTGATTTCTTGTCATCTCAGACTCCTAAACTTTATTTCAACAACAACCAGAACCAACCACAGAACTCTGTAGAATCCATATTCTTCATTCCTCTTCTCTACATTGGATGTTCTCTTTACTATTCTTCACTCAGTTAACTCCTACTATTTTTTTTTTTAAGTATAGTTGATTTACAGTATTATGCTGGTTTCAGGTATGCAGCATAGTGTCTCAGTATTTTTGCAGACTATACTCCATTATAGGCTAACAGAGTGGCTATAATCCCCTGTGCTATACAGTATATCTTTGTTGCTTATCTATTTTATACATAGCAGTTTGTGTCTGTTAATCCCATACCCTTGATTCCTCTCCCCTTTGATAATCACGTTTGTTTTTAATATCTGTGAATTTATTTCTGCATGTGAATTTGCTTCTGTTTTGCATATAAGTGATATCATATGATATTTATATTTCTGTCTTATTTCACTAAGTACAATATTCTCTAGAACTATCCACAATGTTGTAAGTGGTATTATTTCATTTTTATGGCTCAGTAATATTCCATTGTATGTGTATCACAACTTCTTCATTAAATCATCTGTTGATTGGGTTGCTTCCATGTCTTGGCTATTGCAAATAATGATGCTATAAACACTGGAGTGCATATATATTCACTCATCTATCCATCTATCATTCATTATTATTTACCTATATGAGCCAGCACTGTTCCAGTTCTTGGACCACAACTAACCAAACAAAGATGCCTATCACAGGGCTTACATTCCATGACAGAGCCAAGCACAGACAATACATATTGTAAATACTTTATATGCTCTAGACGTCCTCTAGAGCATGAGGGCCAAGGGTCACAATGCTGCCTCCACTGCTCCACATGCTAGAGTAGGCATGACCCAAAGTGCTTAAAAAGGAAGGAAAAGCAAGAGTCAACCATTTTTGAGGTTTTTAAGGTTATGTAGAAGGCAATGGCACCCCACTCCAGTACTCTTGCCTAGAAACTCCCATGGACGGAGGAGCCTGGTAGGCTGTAGTCCATGGGGTCACGAAGAGTCAGACACGACTGAGCGACTTCCCTTTCACTTTTCACTTCCATGCACTGGAGAAGAAATTGGCAACTCACTCCAGTGTTCTTGCCTAGAGAATCCCAGGGACAGCGGACCCTGGTGGGCTGCCGTCTATGGGGTTGCACAGAGTCAGAAACGACTGAAGCGACTTAGCAGCAGCAGCAGCAGAAGGTAATAAGTGTTATGGACAAAGGACCTAAAGGAAGGCAGATGAGGGGGAAAATAATGCTTTCTAAGGATACAGATTCTGGAGAACAGACTGTGCAAAGGTCCCTGGGTAGGAGTATGTTTAAAGAACACCAAGGAGATCAGGGACCCACACAGAGACTGACTGAATTGGAAGAGAAGCATGTGGGGCTGAGAAAGCAAAATAAAGTAGACTGAAGATGTATGTTTCAGAGAAAACTCTGGCACATGGAACTGACTGGAAGCAAAAAGGTCAGAAGCATTCTCAGTTTCATAGAAAACTTGATTCCCAAAGAAGCTACAAATCTTTAATAGTTGGAAAATTCAAACAATCTTCAACCCTCAAAGAATGGTATATTCCTCAACTTTCTCTCCAAATGTAGCCAAGGACCAAGGTGAACAGTGACTAAGGGTGCTTTTTGAGAAATTCCCACTGGGGGAACCTCTTCTCCACCCCCTCAAGGGAGGAGACCGTCCTGATGCTGCCTCCTGGGATGTGGGAATGGCTATGGATAAACAAAATGTGGTGTGTTCTCACAATGGAACACTCCTGGAAAATGAAAAGAAACTATCGACATATACAACAACATGGATAAATCTCAAAAACTGAGATTTATCTGCTGAGATTATGCTGAGCAAGAAAAGCCAGACACCAAAGAATACACTCTGTGAATCCATTTATATACAGTTCTAGAACACACAAAACTAATGGATAATGACAGAAAGAAGATAGGGAGTTCTCTTCCTCCTTCGGGATGAAGAATACTGCAAAGAGACATAAGGGAATATCTGGGGATAATGAACTGTTTTCTGTATTGATTGTGGTGGGTGGGGGTTGCACGGATATAAACAATTATCAACTCATTGGATTGCGCGCTTAAGATCCATGCATTTTGTTACATGTAAATGATACTTCAATGAAATCAACAATAACAGCACAAACAAAAAAGGCAGTGTAAGCCACTTGCACATAAAATTCCTAATCCCCAAAATTCTTCCCATATATTTTAGACTCTGCTGCTGCTGCTGCTGCTGCTGCTGCTGCTAAGTCGCTTCAGTCGTGTCCAACTCTGTGCGACCCCATAGATGGCAGCCCACCAGGATCCCCCATCCCTGGGATTCTCCAGGCAAGAACACTGGAGTGGGGTGCCATCACCTTCTCCAATATTTTAGCCTCTATAGACTTCAATTTGTAGAGTTGGAGAAAATCAGGCCAGATTTCTTGCCACTGCTAAAGGCAGGAAAACCATACTTGGCCTTGATTTTCCAACTTGCCTTGAACCTAATTGCTTTTCCATGTTCAGGGTAAGCAGCACTCTTTAATGTATTCTTAGTCATTAATTTAAATGTTATGCTTGACTTAACTGGAATGTTCACACTTTGATATAAATCTTCTACACAGCACATTTATATTCTCCATTTACATTGCCCACAGTGATGAGTGGGTTATCTTGGCCTGTGTGATGGGAACAAGTCACTAACTTGAATCTTCAACACAACTGCTGCCCCATTAAACCCTCTGCTGTTTTCATCCCTTGTGTGGAGGTTGCTTTTAATCTATATTTTCTGCCTACATCTAAAAAAGCCAAAAATCCAACACATTTGCATGAGTTCCCTAATGGGGACTTCGTCACATAATAATAATCCATATGTCAATAATAATTATTTGGCATATTTTGTTAAATAATAATCTCATTCTCACATGAGGGCAACTGCAAATTATATTTTTAGTATAGCTATCTGTGTTTCCAAATAATAAGAAAGATGGAAGACTCTGACTTAAAGGAGTTTATAAAGTATGTCATGGAGCAACCTTAGGCATTTTCTTTCCTTGAGGTTTATGATCACGATTAATCTTATTTCACAGGTTGTATTTGCTGACAGGTGCTTGAAACCAAAGTCCTATGAACACACAACAGACAATGTTCACAGGAAAGGAGGGACCCAGAATAACAATGGTGGGAGGTACCTGGAAGGGGAAAAGGCATATAAAGGTAAGAGAAAAGAGAATGCAAAACTATACCTACTTCACGTAAGGACACATGGTGTCCAGGAGTAGGTTATTTCCTGGTCTTATCTGAGTATAGAGAATTTCTGGGCTTGCATCCCAGCCAGGACATTCAAAGACTTTCCTTAAAACGTTCAGAACCTAGACCCCAGCTTTGGCATCTCCCAATTCAGACCATAGGAGGTCCCAGTGGTTTCTTAAATAAGTTGCTCATGTTTTGACACCATGTCATCCTGGCTTCCCCCTTATCCCCATATTATAGCTGATTGGATAGGAGAGGACACTTCCACCTGAGTAGTCAAGCTCTAGGGTGGCCAGGTAGGCAGTCTAGAATGCAAAGGGTCAGACTGACAGGAATATGAGTTTCAGGGAGCTTGAAATTTAGATAGAAGTGGAGACAGGGATAAAGATAGAGGTGATGGAAGGAGAGATATCAATGGAGAGTTCCTGAGAGGTACATGAGCTGGGAAGTTGCATGGACTCCAAGAGGACAGAATGCAATATGAATGAACCAAAATTGTGGGTTAGCTAAAAGTCAGCCAGCATGGTAGAGAAGAGTCACAAGGAGGAACAGGGGAAGAGAGCAGACAGGTCTCATTCCATCACTGATGAGACAGGAGTGTATCTCTTTCTCACTTGGAAGGATCTGAAGACAAAGAGAAAATGATCCCTAAGCCAAGCAGATGGGTTTTCTGCAGGGCAATATGGTCTCTTTTTCAAGATGCAAAGCTTTTGCTGGATAAAGTCTCAGAGCAAAGGCTTCCATATGTTTTAATTATGCAAGAGAATGCCTCTTGGTCTTGAGGATATGACTGTCTTATGGAAACAAAAATGTTCTCAAGTAAGTTATTCCTTTTGTTCATTATCCTCATTTAGAGGCCTGGCATGGTGAGAGAGAGCAGGAGAATTAATGAAGGTGCTTATCATAGTTACATGGCTCCTGGTGATCTTAAAATACTCAGAGTCCTGAAGAGGTTGCTGGAGAGAGCAGAGGAGGGGCCAAATGAGTTTTGAAAATTCTCCTTGAACCAGGCTTTCTTAAACTTGTGTGTGTGTGTGTGTGTGTGCATGTTAGTTGCTCAGTTGTGTCTGACTCTTTGTAACTCCATGGACTCTAGCTCACCACACTCTCTGTCCATGGGATTCTCCAGGCAAGAATACTGGAGTGGCTTGCCATTCCTTTCTCCAGGGGACACTCCCAACCCAGGGATCAAACCCAGGTCTGCATTGCAGGCAGATTCTTCATCATCTGAGACACCAGGAAAGCCCTTAGTGTACATAGGGATCCCCTTTTAAGAATGTAGATTCTGTTCAAGGTGTCTGGGATATAGCCTTGATAAGATACTGAAGCCGCTGGTCTGGAGAGCATGCATAGAGAAAGACAAAGAGACTGTGATAGGACCCCTGCTGCCTGAGCAGAGAGAAGCCGCTCTCATGTAACATATCATTAGTACTCATTAAAATACACGCAGGAATCAGGCCTCTGAGGCTCTGAGAGCTATTTCACATCACTTGGTAGGGAACTTAAATGAACCAGCTCTTGATCCCTTTAGTAAAGAGGAAGATACTTGAAAATTTATCCCTGGGATTCCAAACCATTAAGAAATGGATGTCAGTATTTTTTTTCTTAGCAAACTTGTAGCTTTTGAACTAAAGGAACAGACAGATTGAAGGACTAGACAGGAGAGCTGGAGAATAATCAGCGATAATTCCAGCTAGCAGACTCATTTCATGAATAAGATCTTAATGCTTCACAAGGAGGAAAAGGGGAACCATCCAGAACTAATGCCTCCTATGGTAACAGGCCCTACTTCAGCCCAGGGGTTGAACACTTGAGCCCCTCCCCCTCAGAGTGATGAATCAAATCTGTCTTGTAAAATTATGGGAGAAGGTGGGCTAGCTATTATAGGTGGGCAGACGTACTGGTTGTTTTAAAAGACTCTTAAAAAGCCCTGGGCTGAAGTTCCATTTTCATTGTCTAGAAGCAGGCCATAGGGCGGAGGGAGAGCATTCTGTTCTGTTGGCTATATAAACACGTGTAAGCACTCCTTCTCAAATACTGTCTCCCACTTACAAGACCATCACCCTCGAAAAAGGATGAAACTTGAGGACTTCTAGGACTGGCTCAGTCTCAGAGTCAACCAGGACCACTGCAGATGACTTTCTGGCTGCCAGCCATTCACCCATATCCTGAGTCCCATAACCTTCCGTGACATAAACTGGGGAGCTATACAGGTCATAGACACAGCCATGGGATTGGCTGTAAGGACCATAGTAGGTTTCCTTAAGGTGGTGAGATCATCCTCAGCTTGGCTGCTGGGCAACAAGGTGACCGACTGGCATTGTCCTTCAGGTGGTGGACACTGATCTTGGATACCTTGCAGAGGTGAGACTTTCCCTGATTCCCGTCCTTATTATCCTTGGATGTTTTGTAGGGTGACCATCTCTTTTTGGTTTGTCTGGGACGGTAAGAAGATCAAACCAGTCAATCCTAAAGGAAATCAGTCCTGAATATTCATTGGAACAACTGATACTGAAGCTGAAGCTCCAATACTTTGGCCACCTGATGCGAAGAATTGACTCAGTGGAAAAGACTCTGATGCTGGGAAAGATTGAAGGCAGGAGAAGAAGTGGACGACAGAGGATGAGATGGTTGGATGGCATCACTGACTCAATGGGCATGAGTTTGAGCAAGCTCCAGGAATTGAAGATGGACAGGGAAGACTGGCGTGCTGCAGTCCATGGGGTCACAAAGAGTCTGCACGACTGAGCAACTGAACCGACTTGCTGGTTTCAACAGTGAAAGTCCTATGTCCAAGACAAATCCCCAGTGCCCTGCAAACAGGGATGGTTGGTTTTTTCTCAGGCTAGTGAATTCTGGGTGGTGAAGAACTTATATAGATGTGACAAGAACAAAAAGCCCAAGGAAACTGGGAGAGAACTTTCCAAAACTCTAACAGTGACTTAGAGTTGGGATTCATTCATAATGATATACAAGAGAAAGGTGTTTGGAGTAAGAGTTTGAGTGTTAAGAATAACTAGGAAACTTCCTATAACTGGCTGACTTACACCTGGGAGGTGTTTACTAATGACTTCCTGGTCATTAACATGGAGACAAAGGGACAAATGTCCCCTTAGAGAAGAACTTGACCATCAGTTTTAATACTCGTCTGAAGAGGAGCCAATACGGAAATTGGGTGGGAAGCACCAAGGGATAAGAGCCTGCACCGTTATGGAAACTACTTAAACAGGATACAAATCTTAGGATTCATTTTCTGAAACCAAAGATGCCAAATTCCAAAGAACCAAATTCCAAATTAAAAGCTAATACTAAATTGAATAATTAAAAAGAGAGACGGGGGAAATCTTGACGGGAGTCCACACTGGACCAGTCACTCATACTGAACCCTTAAAAATAATCAGGCACTAAAATCCTAAGAACACCAAATCATAATAAAGATACAAAAGGCTGGCCTTTTTAGACTCTGTCTTTGGCATCTACTTTAACCAAACAAGATTAATTCATGACCTAGGAACTCCGTGAGCTTATGTTTATTTATAATATTCAATATTCCCATAAGCGCAAATGTTCTAAATGGGAAGATTGCATTTTGATAATGCCCGTTTCTTCATTAAGTTTTCATCATCCACCTACATTAAAAAGCCTCTCCCTACACTTTGTTGCTTTAGCTTTCACCTTGTTTATTCCTGCCTTATTTGCTTAATCTTGAGATCCTGGCTTCCCAGGCACTCTCAAATTTGAAACAAGCAAAGTTTGTGCATTAGCGTGTCCTGAGCATGCATGATTTATGAACGGCAGGTTTCTTGGCACAGTTTAATGGTATAAGAGAGACTTTATTTTAAACATTAAAGTGAAAGTCAAAAAGTGGCCACAATGGGTGGGACACTAAAACATAGAGTGTGTAAAGAAGTTTGGGTCAAGAGTTAACCAGGTCTTACGTGGTCTGTTCCTTAATCCATGGACTGACACTCTGACTAATTTAATAGGTTTTAAGGGGCCCTGACTTTTGAGCTACAAAAAATACTTTAAATGTGTTATTCTGATATCTTGCTCAACCAAACTCTCACTCCATAAAAAATTCAATTGCTAACATTTATACCAATGGAGAAAACAGAAGCCCTGACTTTTGACCAACTAAAAAAGGACTTTACATCATTATTCTGATAACTTGCCCAACCAAAGTCTCACTCTGAAAAAAAAATTTGCCAACATTTATATCAATGGAGAAAGCAACCTTCTTTGACCAGTCCAAAATAAATTTGTTTTATCCTTTTTAGGCATCCTCATCATATTCAAGCTATTTTTCATCATAATAGTTCTTCCTCTGACAGTCTTTTGTAAATCAGTCTA
This sequence comes from Ovis aries, assembly GCF_016772045.2. Classification (NCBI taxonomy): domain Eukaryota; kingdom Metazoa; phylum Chordata; class Mammalia; order Artiodactyla; family Bovidae; genus Ovis; species Ovis aries. Next base: position 83,297,615 of record NC_056057.1, read on the forward strand.
TCAGTCAGTGTTACCAAATCTTCTAATGAAAAATAAAAACTTTCATGCTATCTGAACTCTTCCTGAGTAAAGTTAGAGTTCAATTCTTATTATATGCTCATGATTATATAAGATAAGAGTTCTCTATATGTCTGTTTTTCCCATTATAAAATACGATCTCAAATAACATAATTTTTATTTAATAATTATACCTAAAATATATTAAGAAAAATAAGTTCATTATTCCAAATGACACCTTTTATTTGAGATGTTCTAAATACTTCACACACAAACAAGTAATGTCTAACCTTTCTTTGCAGGTGGCTAAATTAAAGAACTCATGAGATTATATTTTGAGTCCTCAAATAATGACACAATCATTTGACATCTGCGTTTTTGGTGTGTCATTCAATGATTGCTCATAAATGCTTCCAGAAGCCCTGAAAAGACTCAAATCAAAATTAAAACATAAAGACTGATACAGCCCATGACTTGAGCAAACTCAGGATTCACAGACACCCTGAAACTTTGCTTCCTACATAAACCTTCCATTGCTTGTATGGCGAAAGCAACTTTAAACCACATTCAACATTCAGAGCACTTGTCCACTATAGAGAACAGGGGTCAGTGGATAACACCCTATAGGAAACAGAGACACAGTGGGTTACCTTGTAGATTTTGCAATGGCAGAGTCATAATGCCTCCGGCTGCAGCTGCTGCTACCAGCCCTTGGATGTTGGTGAGATTCGCAGTAGGCAGTGTGAGGACCAATCCTTGCTGCCCCCCTAGCTGTCCGGCCATGTTGAAGGGGATGAGGATAGGCTGGTTGAGGGCCGGCGTGCCTCCGGGCATCACACCAGCAACTGCAGAGGCTAACTGCTGTGCTGTCAGAAGTGGCTGCAAGGGAACAGACAATCCCAGCTCATTTCCAATGGAACTAAGATATGGGCTTTTAGAGCATTTTTCTTCCACTTAAGCTTGGTCAGAAAGTTCCTGAACAAGTAGCAAAGAAATAAGCCCTATTCCAGAGAAAATGAGTGACTTGTAGAAAAAAAATCGAAATTGTATTTCATTAATTTTTTGGAAACTTTTATTTGATTTGGAAAGCACAAATATATTTCAAAGTAATACTCTACATTTATATATTATTCTTTAAATGGATTTTCACGTACATATTTTCTTCTAATGAACCTTACTCTTACATATCTGAATCTTATTCTCTGTTAACTTATTCTATTGTTTCAAAAAGAACTCATTAGAATCAGTGGAATTTGTTGATTCAAAAAGAGCAATGAAATACTATTTTCATTTACTACATTAGCAAAAAATGCAAAAGATTTACCCAAAGCTGGTAAATCTATAGGGATATCACTGTATGGATTTCGGACATGTGGACTGCTTTCCTTTTGGAAATCAGTTTGAAAATCCGTATCAAGAGCTACAAAAATATTCATCCTCTTTTGACTCAGAAAATATTCCTGGGATATATTTCTGAAGATATAATTTTTTAAAAAAGATAAATTAAAATATGCATTACATTTAAAAATACATAAATGTTGAAAAAGTTTGTTACAGTATTAAACATGGTAAGATATTACATAGTCTTTAAAATGGGTCATTCCGACATCTCTAGAAAAATAGAAAATATTTATGAGAATATATAAAATTAACTGGATAATAATTAAGTAAATGATTAAGAAATTACTATTAAAATGGTAAAATTACACATTACACATGTATAATGACAAGATCTAAAGAGGAATATAGGAAAACAAAGACATTTGATGAGGATAAATTTTAAAAGCTTTAAAAAATTTCTTTGGTTATTATGCTAATATTCTTTGTCCAGTTAAAACAACACTAAAAACACATATTTATAATCACTACTTATCCAACAGCCATTGTTTGACATGGCAAGGCAGCCGAATAGGTGTGGACTTCTCAGCACCAGATGTATCTGAGCTCAGTTGTGAGCACACGTGCGGCTCCTCAGAATGACTGACGATTAGGAAGGACTCCTTGAGCAACCAGACCAGATAACCAGGAGGGTGATATACGGGACTTTCATTGCACCCCTGAAGGAGCAATGGACCTAATTCCATGCTCATTTTTCTTCTAGAGGAACCAATAAAAAACTCTCATTGGGGAGTTTCAACTTTTTTGTTTTTAACACAGTATTATTCTATATAGGAAAAGGTAAGCATAGTACAAAGCCCAGTGCATAATAGCCAGACATGATTCTAACATATATTAACTCTGATGTCCTACCAATGACATATGAGAGTTAGTAACATGCTCAAGTTACATACTCAGAGAAGTGGGGTAGGGGGTTTCAGATCCAGCCAGGCTATTCCAGAGCCCATATCTCACCCTGCTCTCCATACACAGAACAGATTTGGAGAAGTGGGATGGCTTTATCTCAAGCACGGTGGGGAGAGCTGGGCCCACTTTCTGGTTATTCCCTAAAGTCACCCCTCAAGACTCCTTCCAGAGAGCCCTCTAAAGAAGCACTGGAACCCCATGCACCCTGGTTTTAGAACCACTCCTCTGAACTCCATGGGACTAGCACCTAATACATCTGCTGCTGCTGCTGCTGCTAAGTCACTTCAGTCGTGTCCGACTCTGTGCGACCCCATAGATGGCAGCCCACCAGGCTCCGCCGTCCCTGGGATTCTCCAGGCAAGAACACTAGAGTGGGTTGCCATTTCCTTCTCCAATGCATGAAAGTGAGAAGTGAGAGTGAAGTCGCTAAGCCATGCCCGACTCTTAGCGACCCCATGGACTGCAGCCCACCAGGTTCCTCCGTCCATGGGATTTTCCAGGCAAGAGTACTGGAGTGGGGTGCCATTGCCTTCTCCGAATACATCTGCTAGACTGCTAAATTCTCACAAAGTAACTGTGCCTCTCTTTAAAAGTTACATTAAAAGACAAAATAAGCATTTTTTTAGGAATAAGTACAAAATGATAAGCTGATCTTCAGACTGCTGGTGTCATATTGCTGCCAATAGTGATACCAGGATGAGAGGGCAGGCAAATAGGCAGTATCAGACCATGTACGGGCCGCAGATTTGGTTGATGCGGCCTGTAGCAGTTTTAAAAAATTGAATTCATGGGATTACAGTAGGGCCTGTACTCTTAGTTTGTCCCAGTGTCTCTCGCTTCTCATTGGGTGTGTTGTGCTCTGTTTCTAACTTGAAGACATTAGAGTTGTTACACTTGGTATGCTCATACACACACACACACACACACACACACACACACACACACACACACACACACACAAGCATGAAATTAGAAACGGCATGACTAAAAGAAGTTAGTTTCTGAGATGCCCAGTAAAATTCCCTCTGGGCTGCATCAGAGTTCAGGCATCTCCCCAGGCTTTCTGTCTGGAGCACAGAGGCATCCATGCTCTGAGATGGATGTTGGAATCTGAGGCCACAGGGAAACGTGGCGGCAGCGGGAATAAGAACGTCAAGACCAACTCAAGCTCTAAATGTGGGTTTTCAAGCTTTGCTTGGACTGATGATCCCCAAAGTGCTGAAAGTGACTCATTTTCAGGAAAAACTATCACAGCCAAAGAGGGAGAAAGGCTCAAGGGTCAGCTTCTTTTTCCATAAAAGTGGGTGAACTCTGAGAGCTTCACACTAAAGGACAGAGATTTTTTTTTTAATGCCCAGCCTTTTATAATTGCGTTCTACATCTTCATATAACCACACCAGGCGGCAAAAAACAAATATTGGACTTTAAAAAATAATGAATGTATTTCTTTATTAATGCAGGAGCTATATGTGATGTACAATATTGTCAAACCCAATAAGCTGAACTTGCATTAAAATTGCATTAACTTTTTTATATTAAATCACGTCTTGTATTTCAAAAAATGGCTATAGTAAGGTTGAAGTAACTTAATTTTCTTCACACTCCAGTCATTAAAGTTTTACTTTCCAGAAAACTGCATGGTAACTAACAGCACAACTTAGTAGGTTTTAAGAAAAAAAAAAGTTTCCAAATGATTAAAATCAACATCCCCTTGAAAAAGAGAAGAGTTCTGCTAACACATTCTTTTTTCTTGATGGTATTTCATAAATAATGTAGTCATACAGCTTCCCATACAAAAATTTATCACCATCTTCGCTCTGCTGGAGTTAACTGGTTTTAACTCATTCTTATTTTATTTGTTTGGTTACTTATACGGTTAAACCATCGGAAATGCAGCAGTTGAAAGATACTGACCTGTGGTCCAACTGGGAAAGGGGGGTGGGTCTGACTGGCCTGGTGTTCAGGAGTGCCTGGGTCTGACAGTGCTGGGTTTCCTCTGGCCCCTGGAATTCAAAAGAGAAGTGCGCCCTTAATATAAAATCCAGCCTGGGAACTTCACATGACCCTATTTTCCTGTGGTGTCACATAACATTAAGGCACAGATGATATGCCAGAGTGCTTTATCAATAGCTCCAGAGCTCAAATCACTTGTCAACTGCATACATTATGCTAATGGACATTCGGGATGGACAAAGTCATTCCTGGAGGGAGAAGGCCGTGACAGCAGAGAAAATGGCACCATCATCCGTTGTGCTAATAGGCTTGCATTACACATCAGCTTGCAGGGGGTGCCAATGCGGTCCCTGTGTGCGAAACTGCGTCCTTTATGCGTAGGTGGGCAACACCTAATCTAATTTTCCAAAGCCAGGGAAAGTGTGATCTCAGACATGACCAAGCACATCTATATTATCCCTTAACATGGCTTCATACCCGTAAGCTCTTTCTCCATACATACTTCAGACATTGACTCTCATGGATGCATTTTCCAGAAAACAAGAACTTTTCCTTTTTTAAATTGAATTATAGTTGATTCACAATGTTGTATTAATTTCAGGTGTACAGAACAGTGATTCAGTTATATATATATATGTACATTATATATATATATGTTCTTTTTCCTTATAGGTTATTACAAGATACTGAGTACAGTTCCCTATGCTGTACAGTAGGTTGTTGTGGTGGCACTTAGTTCCTAAAAAGTACATGTATCTCCTTAAGCAAATTTCCTCTGTGCTAACTGACCATCACGCTACCCCCAAGGAGCCCCACTGTGGTGAGCCTAGAACATAACATATTTGTTTTGCTAGAATCCTGTTGGATGCTAAAACATGGGAAACAAAATTCAATCAAAATAGCAGATCTTTCAAATCTTCTTAAATCTTCTCTGAGTATGCTTATATGCTCTGTTTCAGGACCAACCATAGAATGTGATATAGTGGCTATAACAATAAATACAGGAATAAATGGACAAGCAAACAAATAAATAAAGCTAGCAGCCATTTTTAGGGTTCTTAGTTGGAAGCTTTTGTTTTCTTGGTGGTTGAAATCCAATTCCGAGCCATCCTTAACAAGATCCTCTTTTCTGATGTTTGTCCTATGAATAGCAAGTGGAAGACAATTCAAGCCCTGTTTACTGGCAGGCCATGGATGACCAAGAAGAAAAGATATGATTCTGTCACACTTATAAATTTTAAAGAAGGTATTATTGGCTCATTTAAAACGAATTCTTCTATATATTCTCCAAAGGGACAGACTTATAAATAATGGAAATGGGGAAAAAAATACTTCAGCACATTAAGCTACAAATAAAATTGACTGCTACATATTATTCAATTGACTTCTATCTCCACAGCCATGTGTCAATCATAACAGCATTTTATAATAGGATTAAGCAATAAATGTGCAAAGCCATTATGCAGAAATCTGAAAATCTGATTAATTTGTAATATTTTTCTTGTGCAGAAAGTCAGGAATGGACATTGCTTAGGGAATACTTACAAGCATTCTATTGAAATTTCTAAATTGATTTGGAACAAACTAATAAAAACATAGACTTGCTGACATTTTATAAAGTGAATTCTGTCAAAATATGTTTGGCATTTTAATGATTGCTGTCATTTAATAACAAGGGTAAGATGACCCATCATAAGATGCCCACAATTTCCCCATAATGTGCAGGAGACCTTTCTTCTAAATTTTTTATATGTGATTTATTTATTATGCTTGAGTAGCAGGGCACTTTAAACTGGGAGGTGCCTTATGCAGTGTAAATCTCACAACTTCAGTTCTTACACACTCAAGTCCTATTTTGCCTTCAAATTTTCAGTAGAGCTTTATCTTCTTTTATAGAGCTGACCAGATGCCTAGTGACGATCAATTAGGTAAATTCTCAAATGGTTAAAAACCTCCTCTGATGATTTTTATGAAGATGCTTTAAAAAATTGATTTGTTCTTTATATTTTCCTGACATGGATTTTTACATCTGACTGTAAGAAGGAAGTTTTACAATGCACAGAAAAAGAGAAAAATCTTTTTACCCAATTTAAACATACATATCTTGAGTAGGGAGGGAACAAACCTCAGCCATTGATTCACTCTCCTGTTGGAATGCTCACACTATCTCATTTTCAGAAAGGAGCAATGATGGCCTGCAGGACTTTTGGATGAAAATAGGAATATCGCTGATGTTAATCATGTTGATGTTGATCATATCATGATCATGATGTAAGTATGTTTCTTTATATCTTTAGCTCAAGTTATCTGCAAACACATGTCTCTTTTTTATTTTGCAGTAATGACCTCAACATATCTTTATGCTTTCACATTAAACTCTCTTAAACCACATTCCCCAAAATACATATCTCTTAATTTAAAATTTTTTCTATACTGTGCCAGGCTCTTCTGTCTCATACTTCTTTCATCAGTACTGGGACCACTTTTTGATTCTGTTTCTAATGCCACATCATGTAATGTTTGAGATCTGTCCCATTCAGGCACAGTATCACAAGATGGTGTCTTTGTTACCTGTAACTCGACACAGATTAAATTTGCTTACATTTTATTCTCTGTTGCTGGAGGCTCTCACCAGCACACAGCAGCTTGTTTTGAGGCTGGTTATTCTCAAAAACCATGTTCAGTGGGGTCCAGGGCAATTCTACACAATTTCATGTGTAAAATGAAGTCTTTCACAGGCTCTAGAGAAGATTATGTATGCTCTTCTGCCTGGATCAAAAAGTAATGTTTCTCCTTAATGCGCATCTTCATTTCTCCCAAATGTATGTATCACGCACAACCTTGTAGGACCATAAACTAATCAGTCTGGGTCGTAAGGCAGCTCCCATATCAGGGGCCTCCTCAGAAGTCAGAGAGGGGATACAGCAGTCAGAATGAATAAATGACATTGGCTAAGGGTTTCAGAGAGATTTGAAGCAGGGCTCAGCTGTACGCTAGCAGAGAATTTGAGGTTAGATATGGGCACAGATATGAAAACGTGAACTTAAATGGGTCGGGCAGGTTACTCCTGATCACAGTCCCAGGAAATATGCTACCTCTCTGGAGATCAAAGAAGCACAGAAAGCTCTCTGCGGCCTGTTCTGAATTTAATAGTCTAGACTTTTCAGGCAGCAACTGTGAGATCTAGAAGGGCAAGGACTGTGTTTGCTGGTTTAATGCTTTATGTCCGGCTCTTAATGTAGGTATCATTCACATTGATTGGATATTCACTCAATGGAAACAGAGGTTTGGCTTTTAATTGGGGGCTGGTATAATTCCTTTAAAATAGGTATGGGCATCCACTTCACTAGTTACTCTTGTTTAGCATCAATTTTGGAAATATCTCTAAATTATTAGCTTCTTGGTAAATTCAATCACAATTCCAATGTTTATTTTGTTTTGTTTTTTGCTTGTTTAATTTTATTGGAGTATAGAGTATTGAGCGGAGAAGGAAATGGCAACCCATTCCAGTGTTCTTGCCTGGAGAATCCCAGGGACGGGGGAGCCTGGTGGGCTGCCGTCTATGGGTCGCACAGAGTCGGACACGACTGAAGTGACTTAGCAGCAGCAGCAGCAGCAGCAGCAGCAGCAGCAGCAGCAGGAGCGTAGAGTGTTGAGTAGAGCCCCCTGTGCTATACAGTAGTTCCTTACCAGTTATATATTCTAGTTTAGATACTAAAAGCAGTTTGGTGGACAGGTTAAAAGCAAGACTCTTAAATCGGAAACTCTACTTGGGTTGAGATTTAGCCTGGCCAGTTAACTATCTGTGTGAACTTGGCCGGTTTTCCAGTTTTTTCATTGTATACACCAGCTTCCTCTTGCAAAAACCTGGGGAAATAATTCTATGTCTTTCATAGGGTTGCTATGGTGAGAATTAAATGAGCACATATATTTGTAAATATCTTAGAAAAGTGCATGTTTGTTACAAAATTGCTATTTCTCTTGACTAGTTATAAGATTTAATTTACATTCAATACAATATTTAATTTGCCCATCATATCTTCTTACTCCAAGTCAACTCAATACCTACTCCCATGCCTATGTGTGCTCTCCCCATTAATTCACACCCCACCCTACTTGTGTGCTCTGTACCACTTGATAAATGTTTGGATCTGAACTAAACGGTCAGGCCTGTAAGAGCCTACGAAGTGAGATGTTCATGGATAATGTTTCCTTTGGTCCATGGTAACATGACCAGGTAATATGGCACAAAGATATTGGCAATTTGCTCCCAAATTCTCACCAAGACCATAGGTTAGATCAAAAGTTCTTACCCAGGCCTGGGAATCAGAATTGTCTGTGGAGATTTCTGAATACATCCTTCATAAGGTTACTGACAGACTGTCTAAGGGGTGGCCAGTGTGTACATGTTTATGAGACTCCACTTGTGATAGAAGACCACTGGAACACACAGTGGCTCAGATGCTGTCCAGGCAAGTCTGAATCTCTCTGTGCTGAGGATGTCATGTACAATTAGTTTTACAACAGCGGATGGGTCATCAGCCAGCATTACCCCCTTGGCCCTCCAAGTTCCTTCAGCTGAAGCATTCTTCCATTGTAACCCTGGTGGCATTCTAGCTTAGCAAGGGGACAATCCATGTCAGATGCATCTATTTTATAATGTTCATAGGTATCTCAAGGAGTCTAAAACCTGATTTTAAAAAGGATCATAACATAAAATTTAAAATAGCTATATTCTATTTCTTATTTCTTTTGTAGCTTTATCAGATGCAATTAATGAATGTTGTTGACTGAAAAGCAAATGAATTAGTCTCCTATAACATTTACAGTTTGGGGTCTTCATTCAGTTTTTTTTTTCTACTGTCAAACTATATTAATGGGCTTTAATTTTTGAGTACCTAAGTTAAAAATAAATAATAAGATGATCAGGAAATAAAATAAAATAGCTATATAATAGAAGTCATTTCTCTAAATACAGGGATCCCTGATAGAAGTCTGCTAAGGAAAGGATAAGTCATAAATGTTGGAGACACTGAAAGACTGATCAGGAGTTGGGCTGAAATATCACAATAAAACTTAATTTTAATCATTAAGATGCCTGCTTGTCAGAGCATTGGTTCATTCAACACTACCTTTCCAGTGTTGGTCTTGTATCTAATATCTGCAAAGCTGCTGGCTGCTCTTTCTGCTCTGGAGGGCCTGGCCATCCACAGAACTGGGGAGGGGGGTGGTGATACCTTTTTAGTACCTTCTGGATTGAAGGAGTCTCAAAAATTGCATGCCTCCCCACCCCCAGGTCAAGGTCAGAATTCCTGAATGACCATCACTGCATTCCTTATAGCAAGTTAGCTTTGCTTCTGCAAATTAAAAAAAAAAAAAAGATTGTTTTGTATAATGGTTTTTATTAACTGAAGCAAACGAGACTTAGTGCGTCTTAGCAATTCTAAAAGTAAAAGAGATGTGCACTCCAGAATAGAGGAGCAGGTGGAGGAGGAAACAGAGTTGCACGTGTGAGTGGCTCATCGGAATACACCAGTTCCACTTTCTCCTCGGCCATTCCTCCAACAGTCAGTTCATGAGATTCCCTGGCTAGTGACCAATGCATTTTTAATGAATTGGGTTCTTCAGAGGGACAGTTTGGGTTTCTGTCTGTGATGCATTAGCACAAACATAATCACACGAAGGTCACAGGGATCCCTCAGCTTTTTCTGGCATTTATACCTTTCCTGCCCATTGTCTGCTGTTTTCACCAGGGAGTGAGGTGATGCAGAGGTTGCTTGTTATTAGATGGGTGGCTGAATGCATTATTATTTCATGTTGGGCATGTGAACTCAGCTAAGCAGGGCAGAAGCCCCCTCAAAATTAAACTTCCCTTTCTTTCAATTTCTTCAAGATTCCTAAATGCCAAGAGGGGGCGGAGGTGTCTATAAACACCTTTCCAGAGCCATTGCTACTGTCTGCAATTTTTTTTTATTGCCTGTCAAGTTTTCTTTAGGATACTGGTCACACATGTATTTATGTCCAGAACACTATACAGATCCCCAGTGGATCTAGAGACTCTAAAGTAATAAGCTGCACTTGAAAAATCTAAAATTTATTAATTCACACAGGGTTTGTGCATTTTTGCAAGTTCTGTTGTCAAGTACTTGTAACTTCACCCACTGAGGGAGGCAAGAAGAACAGTAAATGTCCATGACATTAATGGGAAGAATGGATCCCTTTATTCTGTTAGCAGGTGACTTATCTGGCCTTTGGTGGTAGGAAATCCAGTTATCTTTGAGTGAGGGGTCTAGATCCTTCATGGTTTTAAAAGTTATATTTATGTGAAGGCTGTACAGAAGCATGAAAAGTTAAGCAGAGATTCAAGATATCTAGGTAAACGAGAACAAGAAACCCTACAAACCCCTTATTTGAACTTGACTATCTGAAGATGCGTTTGTAATATCTATCAAAATTATTCAATAATTGCTTCAGTCCTCCATGTAGACTTACTCCATATGTGCTCTGAAAACCTTTATGTTTTTTCCCCTCTCAAAATTTCCGAAATCTCCCTTCAGTCTTCGTTCAACAATTTTTTACCATTTATTTTCACATCCATCTCATAAAAGCAGAGCTGAACTCCTGTGATATCCAGGCCAATAAAGTTCTCAATTTCTGTAAATGCTTCCTCTCAGAAAAGAGATGAAAAAAGAGACAGTCATCAAATATACTTAAGCAAAATTCCACAACACACTGTTGGCATGTGGAGAGCTTTGGGGGTATGGATTATCCCTTGAGCACTGCTGTCTCTACAAGAGTATAAATTCTTTCAGGGCAAAGACTCTTTCTCAGTCACCTTTGTATCTGCTGCAGGCCAGCTCTGGGCTTGGAATGTATGTATGCTCCTATGTATGTATGTATATAGGTATGGTAGTGTTTAGGTATGCGGTTCCTAAAATGAAGATGTGTATCAACATGTGCTGAGACAATTTAAAAACAGATTTTAAAATGATCTGTCTCATTTTAAAAATGTGTTCCCTGATCTAAGAAGCTTGACTAACTTCAACACATTTTTGCCGGTAAATGGCCACATCCTCTGGCAAAGTCACTACTAGGGGGTCATGCTCAACACTGCACTGGATTCAGGGATGATGTCCTTGCTCTCAACCTACTGAGGGGATCCTGGCACAGCCCCTTGGGACATGAAGGTTGTGTCAATCCTGTGTTTTAATGTCCATTTAGGGAGTTGGTTTCCGTGCTTAGGAGGGCTGCCTACATAATTTACAGGGTTCAATGACAAATGCAAAGGCAAGTCCCTAGCCTGGGGCTGAGAAGTCAATCTCCCCCTTCCTCAGGATTGCTGACTTAATCCATGGCAGATGGGTAAACCCAAGGGATTGCAGTCTCCACACTGGGATGCACTGGACACCTGGATTGTGGTGAGTTGCAAGTTGATTGCATGACTCTCCCCACACCTGAGCCCAGATCCCCACAAAGGGCAGAAGTGTGAGGGTGACAGTTACGCTCCAGCTTTCAGGGTTCCCAGGGTGCCCAGGGCAGAGAGCAGGTGGCTGAGAACGGCTGTGTCCTGGGAAGGTGGGGACATAGTGGCTGGATCCCCTAGAGCTCCAAGCTTCCCAGCGTCCCACCCCATGTTCTTGTTGTCCCATTGGACACAAATTGTGTCACAAAACACAAGTTCAGAGATAAATTATTAAGAATTTCAAGATGGTGACCTCAGAGCATTAAGTCCCAAACATGGGAACCTGCTGGGTGATGAGATGCATGTGCCTGCGATGGCTGATGGCCCATGAAGCAGGCCCTGCCCAAGGGACCTTCTTGTCAAAGGTCTTTAAATTTTGAAAATTGCATGTAAACTTACAACTGCTTTGAGGGCCATTTTCCAAATCAGCGCAAATTCTGATAAGAGTGTTTGTGTCCCCAGAGGAATTAAGACATGGCTTTTTTCTCCCCGAAAAAAGACTGAATTCACAAACCAGCATGTTATTATCAATGATCATGTAAATATACCATTTGGTGGAAAATTAAGATAAATTTTGCTTAGTTTTCTATCAGTTCTCAGTACCTATCTCTAAAATGGGGAGACAGGGCATGAATTCCTTAAAGAAGAAATCATAAAGAAGATGTATTTTCTCAGAAGCGGACCTATCTTACTAACAGTGTTATATGTTCACTAACGAAAAACAGATTTCCCCCCGCCTGACCAGTTGCCAAGTTTGACAACAAGGAAATGAGATCAAGACACTCTGAGGTGGAATCACTGGCCTAGTTTTAAAGGTCACCTGCATTACCTACCCATGGTAAAATATGCATGAATTACTGAGAACTAGCTGGAATCAAGATTGCTGGGAGAAATATCAATAACCTCAGATATGCAGATGACACCACCTTTATGGCAGAAAGTGAAGAGGCACTAAAAAGCCTCTTGACGAAAGTGAAAGTGGAGAGCGAAAAAGTTGGTTTCAAGCTCAACATTCAGAAAACGAAGATCATGGCATCCGGTCCCATCACTTCATGGGAAATAGATAGGGAAACAGTGGAAACAGTGTCAGACTTTATTATTTTGGGCTCCAAAATCACTGCAGATGGTGACTGCAGCCAGGAAATTAAAAGACACTTACTCCTTGGAAGAAAAGTTATGACCAACTTAGATAGCATATTCAAAAGCAGAGACATTACTTTGCCGACTAAGGTCTGTCTAGTCAAGGCTATGGTTTTTCCAGTAGTCATGTATGGATGTGAGAGTTGGACTGGGAAGAAGGCTGAGTGCCGAAGAATTGATGCTTTTGAACCGTGGCATTGGAGAAGACTCTTGAGAGTCCCTTGGACTGCAAGGAGATCCAGCCAGTCTATTCTGAAGGAGATCAGCCCTGGGGTTTCTTTGGAAGGAATGATGCTAAAGCTGAAACTCCAGTACTTTGGTCACCTCATGTGAAGAGTTGACTCATTGGAAAAGACTCTGATGCTGGGAAGGATTGGGGGCAGGAGGAGAAGGGGACGACAGAGGATGAGATGGCTGGATGGCATCACTGACTCGATGGACGTGAGTCTGAGTGAACTCCGGGAGTTGCTGATGGACAGGGAGGCATGGCGTGCTGCGATTCATGGGGTGGCAAAGAGTCGGACACGACTGAGCGACTGAACTGAAGTGAACCTTAAATATGCTTGAACTGGTCCAAGCTGATAATTTGCTTTAAAATTTTGGTGCAAGCTTACATGAAGAGAATGTGTGTGTGTGTCTGTGCGCGCGTGCGCGCGTGCATGTTCTAGGGTGGAGATGAGGCAGAAGGGAGGGAAGCTAGTCCATTTTTCTTGCCATCGTCACAGTACAAGTGGTAGGGTCAGAAGTCGCTATGGTTCTTTTCGCAATAGCCCTGCTACCAGCCTCTTACAGCAACTCTTGGGTTTGTTTCTAATATCTGCAAGGCTTTCCTTGCAGCCACCCTGACCTACAGACCTGCCCCATCAAAAGTCTCATTGAGTTTTTAAACTGTTTTCAGTATATTAAGGTTCTTAGGTGAGCAGCCCCCAAGATGGGCAGACCTTAGGAACACTGTGTATCCAGTTCCAGACCACCATAACAAAGCAAAAAATGCAATAAAGCAATTCACACAAGTTTGGGGGGTTTCCCAGTGCATATAAAAGTTATTCTGACACTATACTGTGGCCCATTAAGTATGAGATAGTATTATGTCTAAGAAATGTATACATTGTAATTTTAAAATACTTATAAAAATGCTGACCATCATCTGATAACACAGGGTAGCCACAGATCTTCAATTTGTAAAGAAATGCAATGACTGTGAAGCATATTAAAGTGAAGCACAATAAAACAAGGTGTGCCTGTAGATACTTGGACCCCAAGTCTGAGAAGGAAATGAAGATGAAATAGAGGGAGCTATGTCGTGGTTACACGAGCTCAAACTCCTGGCTCAGACGGAAGTCAGGTGGAAACCACAATGATGTATGGGTTCCCTCTTCTCCAGACCTACATGCCTTCCAGAGGTCTGAACTCTGCACAACCTTTCAGCAGCAAGAAGGCTGCTGAACTGACATTCAGAATATGATTTAACCATGAGCCACAATGGAAGAAATCATTTTTTCAATTGGAAATGATGGCCTCTGGGTGTAGTCGCTTCTGATAACACATGCGGTACAAGATCTCAGAGACCCTAAGTACAGCAGGCGCATGGCCCTACATCCACAGTGACTGCAAAGAGCAGGTGATTAGATCATCACAGACTGTTGACTTTTCCAGACTGAGATTTCACAGGGCAGTCCAATTAAAGCAGCCAATTAACGATTGTGAGAATAGAAAGATCTCAACATTTCATTTTGCCAAGTACAAGTATTTTTTAAATTGCTACATACTCTCATGATCTGACAATACACACATTTTAAAGCCTTTCTCCCACCCCAAAGGGTGTATTTTCTGATTAAAGGAAAATTCTTTAAATTGAAACAATTCAGATTAATGAAAAACTCATTGCATTGGACTTTTTTTTTTTTTTAGTTTTTTATTTTTTAAATTTTAAAATCTTTAATTCTTACATGCATTCCCAAACATGAACCCCCTCCCACCTCCCTCCCCATAACATCTTTCCCCATTCTCCTTTTGTCCTGTGTCTGCTTTGTTGCAGAGGGACACTGGTCTGTCCAAAAGCATTCAGGAGCTTCTGGGTGACGTGGTAGGATTTGAGGAGTCATAGCAGCTCTCTCTTTTCACTCCTCCAGGCATAAGAAATGTCTGACCAACTCCTAAAATGTTCCTACTTTTGAATAGATAATTATTTTGCCTTGATCATTTTATAGAGATATTGGTATAATTTGCTTGATATATAAAGTTCTATGTGCCAAATAATACATTAATTACACACACATATATATGTATAATTAACCCTTGGGTTTCCCTGGTGGCTCAGATGGTAAAGAATCTACCTGCAATGTGGGAGAGCTAGGTTTGATCCCTGGGTCGGGAAGATCCCCTGGAGGAGGGAATGGCAACGTTCTCCAGTATTCTTCCCTGGAGAATCCCATGGACAGAGGAACCTGGCGGGTTACAGTCCATGAGGTCACAAAGAGCCCAACACGACTGAGCGAATAAGCAGCAGCATTAACCCTTATGCGTGCATGTGTGTGTGCTCACTCACTTCCGTTGTGTCCGACTCTTTGTGACCCTATGGACTGGGTCCTCTGTCCAGGCTCCTCTGTCCTCTGGATTCTCTAAGCAAGAATACTGGAGTAGGTTGCCATGCCCTCCTCCAGGGGATTTTCCCCACCCAAGGATCAAACCCACACCTCCTGCATTTCCTGCACTGAAGGCGGATTCTTTACCCACTGGGCCACCTGGGAAACCCATTAACCCTTATAATAACCCTATAGGGTGCTTATGATTACTATGTCCATTTGTATAGGATACTAAGCTTTACAGAGGGTAACTCACTGTTATGTACATACCTAATTAGTGACAGTTGTTGTTGTTCAGTTACTAAGTCATGTCCAACTCTTTTGCAACCCCATGGACTGTAGCCCACCATGTTCCTCTGTCCATGGGATTTCCCAGGCAAGAATACTGGAGTGGGATGCCATTTCTTTCTCCAGGGGATCTTCCTGGACCAGGGATTGAATTCTTGCCTCCTACATTGTTAGGTGGATTCTTTACCTCTGAGCCACCTCAGAAGCCAGTTAGTGATATAGACGTGACTATATCCCAGGCTATCTGATCGATGAAAGCCCATATCTGTATCAGCTAGACTACTCCACTGCTCAAATACTTTATAATAGCTAGAATCCATGGATTACTTATTTTAGGCCAGACACTTTGTTTAGTATTTTGTACACATTTTCTCATTAAATCTCCAAAGAAGCCCTGTGTTACAGGATTATCATTCCCCTTTCACAGATCTGGAAACTGAGGTTTACACAGGTTAAGCAACTCACCTGTGGCCACAGTTAGTGAATTTGAATTGGGATTGGAACCCAATTCCATCTGACTCCAAGACTTACACTACCCTGTAAGTCACATGAAATGTCCCAGAGAGACAGAATACAATAAATCCCAACATCGGGATAGAAACCATATTCGGGGGATATTTTCCTCTGTACTTAGTGGACCCTGGCTCCAGACACCTCTAGGTACCCGGTCTGGGAGGTAGGTGATGGAGAAAGGAAAATGGAACACACTGAGGGAGAGTGACTTCCACCAGAGAAGTCCAGTGACTTCCACAGGTTTTTCCTGTGTCCCGTTTGTTCCCAGATATATCCTGACAAGTTCCTAAAAAGTAAGCATCCCAGTCTCCTTTAAGATAATGTTCATAATCAGCAAAAAGACAGCTGCATTTAGTTTAGGGTCTCCGTGTTCAAGATGTGATCTCTGGACCAGCAGCGTTAGCATCACCTGGGACCTTGCTAAGAAGGCAGACCTGCAGGTCTCAGTCCATCCAGGGTCTCAGACTCCCTGAATCAGAATCTGCCTTGAAAGAAAATCCCCGGGTGATTCATACTCACAATGAAGTGTGAGAAGCACTGGTTTTGAGTTTGTAACTCCTTTCCTGCCTTCTTCCTTCCCTCCCTCCTTCCTACTTTCCTCCCTTCCTTCCTCTCCAACTTCCTTCCTTCATTCCCTTGGGTGGCATTTGAAGTATAACTGCACCTAAAACGCTCAGATTTTAGCAGACATTGGCAGTGGACTGTTACATCCTCTGGGCGGGGACAAGTGAGAATACAGGGAAAGCAAACATTCCAGAGACACACTCTCTCACAGTAATAACCCTGGAGCATGTCTCACTCTGTGCAACCCGGTGGGAGGACTCCCAGTGAAGAGGTTCACAGCGGGAAGAGTTGCTACTACATTCTTAAAGGGAAGCATATTTATCCTTTTTAAAACACAACAAAACTGATGCCAGATGTAGCCCAATATCCTTGCTCTGTGATTTATGGCAATTTTCCTGACACTTTCTCTTTCCATATCTTTGCTTTTCCATTTGTGAGGTTCCATGAAGATAAGAGTCTGCCTCTCCATTTCAGTTATTTACTCTCAGAACAGCACATTCTTTGCAAAAGTAGCCAGAGCACTGCTTTTAAAAAGGGGGAATAAAATTTTTAAACCCCTTAAAGCTGAAATAAAACTGCATTTCCACACAGATACTCCAAAAGGGTAGCATTTGCGATCACTCTTGCGTGCAACGAAAGATTGGTGAAAGTGGGGTCATTTAGAACCCAGCAAAGGACAGGAAGGAAATACCCCGGAGGAATTACATTGCATGAAATTGTAGCATCACACCTAGTTAGCAAGCCCTTACAGTAATGGAGCTTCTATGACAGCATGACAACACAAGATTGGGCAGGAAGAAAAGGAGGTCGCACAACTCACTGTACAGATTGCTAAGTGCCGCCAAACCTTTGGAGCTGGGGCAACAAAACACTGTCCCTGAAATAAGAGGAAGTAGATCCAGAATATGGAAACTCAAATTAATGACCCATCAATAGATTGTTGGTTAGATTTCTGCCCCTTGAGAATTGTTTATAAAAAACTGAACAGTCAAACAACTAGTCCAATTCATGTGTCTCTGACCATTTTTCTCTCACTTAGCCTATTTATTTCTTAGCATTACTGTAATTGAAAAAGTATCTATTGCTAAAAGATGCTATTAACTTGAGTGCATTCATAGAGTGTTCTATCACTAATAGATTTAGGTCATATTCTTTCATCCTTTTAGCAAAGCATTATTTTGTTGTCCTCTTGTTCTGAAGATTTTTGTTTCACTTAAAGTCAAATAGAACAAAAGCTTCACAGAACTTGTTCAGATTGTTTTTTAGCATTATTTTAACTCCATTACATGACAGGATCAAATGCGTAGCAATTTCCATTTGCTATATTAACTTATTTTTGGCTCTGTGTCAGAGCTCATATTATACAAATATGCCCACGAAACATGAGTTGGACTCAGATGATAATAGCAAGGTTTCAAGTCCAAATACTTTAAAAACTCAACTTCTTGAGCTTACATTTGGCTTTACAATGGCAGTTAGTCTCTGAATTGAAATAGAAAACAGAGCCAACCATTAACTACAATGGTGAAAATGTGAAAGAGTGGAAGAAGAGCTGTCCAGTCATTTAAAAATATATACCACATTTTATGAAATCTAGGATGCTACTGATATAAAATTCATGAATATTATATGAATATATAATCCACCAAGAACAACAACACAAAAAGCTGCCAATTAAACCAAGACATGACACTGATTATAAGACACATCCCAATTTTTATCCTAAAATCTTCCCTTTAAGATGTCGCATTAAAATATGAGCGAGAATGCTATGTATCTCAGAATGAATAAAATGCATTAGTATTCATTGGTCTTAATATATCTACAAATTATGGCATAGAGAATCAGTTCAGTTCAGTTCAGTCGCTCAGTTCTATCCAACTCTTTGTGAACCCATGGACTGCAGCACGCCAGGCTTCCCTGTCCATCACCAAATCCCAGAGTTTATTCAAACTTATGTCCATTGAGTTGGTGATGTAATGCAACCATCTCATCCTCTGTCATCCCCTTCTCTTCCTGACTTCAATCATTCCCAGCATCAGGGTCTCTTCAAATGAGTCAGTTCTTCACATCAGGTGGCCAAAATATTGGAGTTTCAGCTTCATCATCAGTCCTTCCAATGAATGTTCAGGACTGATTTCCTTTAGGATGGGCTAGTTGGATCTCCTTGCAGTGCAAGGGACTCTCAAGAGTCTTCTCCAACACCACAGTTCAAAAGCATCAATTCTTCGGCACTCAGCTTTCTTTATAGTCCACTCTCACATCCATACATAACTACTGGAAAAACCAAAGCTTTGACTAGATGGACCTTTGCTGGCAAAGTAATGTCTCTGCTTTTTAATATGCTGTCTAGGTTGGTCATAAATTTCCTTCCAAGGAGTAAGCATCTTTTAATTTCATGGCTGCAATCACCATCTGCAGTGATTTTGGAGCCCCCCAAAATAAAGTCTGACACTGTTTCCACTGTTTCCCCATCTATTTCCCATGAACTGATGGTACCGGATGCCATGATCTTCGTTTTCTGAATGTTGAGCTTTAAGCCAACTTTTTCAATCTCCACTTTCACTTTCATCAAGAGGCTTTTTAGTTCCTCTTCACTTTCTGCCATAAGGGTGGAGTCATCTGCATATCTGAGGTTATTGATATTTCTCCCGGCAATCTTGATTCCAGCTTGTGCTTCTTCCAGTCCAGCGTTTCTCATGATGTACTCTGCATAGAAGTTAAATAAGCAGGGTGACAATATACAGCCTTGACGTACTCCTTTTCCTATTTGGAACCAGTCTGTTGTTCCATGTCCAGTTCTAACTGTTGCTTCCTGACCTGCATACAGATTTCTAAGGAGGCAGGTCAGGTGGTCTGTATTCCCATCTCTTGAAGAATTTTCCACAGTTTGTTGTAATCCACACAGTCAAAGGCTTTGGCATAGTCAATAAAGCAGAAGTAGAGGTTTTCCTGGAACTCTCTCAGCACAGAGAATAGGTAATAGCGTAAACTAGAAATTTTACATTAATCTCTAAATATCCTCAAGATTTGGTGAATCAGACTTCATGACTAGAATATGATAGTTGGACAAAATGCCTTATTTAGAAGAAAAGATTCAATCAAGAAAGGATCAGTGAAAGAAACTAACATTTCTAGAGCATCAGTCTGGCAATAGACTAGAATATACTACATATGTCACCTAATTGAATCTTCATACCAACCCCACCCCCCAATCATGATATCAGAACTCATGTTCAGAAAATTTCAGCAGCAGACATACATCCACAGCTTATTTTTTTTAAAGGAAGAGGAGAAAGAGGAGATGGGATTCAGACCCACATTTGGTCAAGTCTGGGGCTTCAAGCCACGCTGTAAGCAAATCTATGAGATGTGTGCAAATCTAAGAATGTGTATGATGAGGTGTGTTTAGAAATGTCAACATGCTGCAGCCAAAGACTACCATGTAGTTGAACTTGATTTATAGCCTCATTGACAGGAGGGAGACTGCAATGGGGCATCACAGTAAGAAAAGATGACATCCATTTGGGCTTGGGTTGAGTGATTTTTAGAGAGGGTTTGAGAAAGTGGGGTTTGCTCTGGACTGGATGCTATCTGGAAGTCAGAGCAATCTTATGATTGAATATTTTAATAATTCTTGTATAGAAGATAGGAAAGAAGGAGGAGTTAAAGCTATAATTGGAAAAAGAAAATATTCACTGATTATTAGCCAGGATGGGTGACTAGCTGGTCATTTTGTGGTCTTGACAATGTTCTTGTTTTCGTCTGTCTTTGGACATGACTATGAGGTGATCTTGGTTTTATCCCAATCCATCCTGTTCAGAGTGACCTTGTCTGATGTTATTCTGTGAAACTGTGTTCAGGAAGAGGACATCGAGGCCTCCTCTGAGCGCCCAGCCATTGTATTCTGACAATACAGCCTGGAGTTAGAAAGAATAGTGTCTTCATCTTTGCTTCACCTGTGATGTCTGTGTGGCTCTGGATAAGTTACTCAGCCTCTCTAATCTTGAGTTTCCTCAACTGTAAAATGGAGGTAGTCATGGCACCTGTATTATAGTTGTGATAGGGAAACAGATTACAGGGTGAAAAGAGCCCAGCACTGTGCTTGGCAAAAATAAAATCTCAACAAAGTTGGCTTCACTATCAGTTATTAGTGGAGCATTATTACAAATGATTATCCACTCACAGGTGATCTTGATGAAGAAGGAATGGGGAACGCACAAGGCCACAGAGAACACCCTTTCGAGGAACCTGTAAAATCATATGTGACCGATATCCAAGAATGAATTCGGGTATAGGAAAAAAATGCAGGAAGACTGGAGAATGAAGATGATGGCTGAATCTAAACTGGCATATCTAAAAACTCCTCTGAAGTATTGCCCAGTGATCCGAACAGCACATTTCCCTCAAGTCTAAAACAAACAAACAAACAAAAAAACCTCATCATCTCCCCTCTCAAAAGCTCCAATTCCTCCCAAATGCACAATTCCCATTTGTGTTCACCCTTCTCATCACACATGCTCCAAAAGCAAATCTCTAAGTTCTCTTTGCCTGGTCTTTCTGCTTCACCCCTTTTCCCCCAGAGACAGCCAACCAGCGTATCCCCAAATCTTGCACTCCAGCCTTGCATGCCACTCCCCCTTCTCTGTTCCAGCTGCCCTTTTTGTCACTCAGACCCTGGGTACAGTCATCCTGCCTCTGGCCGGTCTGTTTCTCATCCATCCTACACACTGGTGCTGGTGAGCCCTATAAATACTGGAGATGCTCCCACCTTTGGCTTCTACCTCTCGGGTTTGCAGATGGGGGTGGTGAGGACTTGGGGTGAACATGGTGACAATCTGTCAGGAGACCTGTCACTGCTAAAGGCCAGCTCCAGGGAGAGACGTAAAGGGAGCGGGAGTGCCTCATGGTGGGGAGCACGGGTTCTGAAGCCGGATTGCTCGCTGTCTCTATCATGTACCAGAGATGGGAGCTCAAGTGACTAAATCTTCCTCTGCTCAGTTTCATCATCTGTAAAATTAAAATAAGAATAGTACCTCCCTCATTAAGCAAGGATTATGTACACTAATCTATATAATCAACGTTTCTGGTACATAGTGAACAGTCAAGTTGAGCTTTCTTATCATTGTCGTTGTTCTTATCATTACTGTTACACTACAAGGGAGACAGAGCCCTATGCCGCGGTCCACATATCTGAGTGCAACGTCCAGAAGGGCTGTTGTACACAGAGTGGGCAGCACTCTAGACAGCAGGCCTGGGAACTGTGGCCACAGCTGTTTGATCTGACAAAGATGCTCAACATTAGCTTCAAACATTGTCAATGCCCCAAGGGCAGGGTAGAGCTCACAGGTGAGTCAGGAGAGGAGCACAGAGACAAGACGGAGCAGGATCCGACAGCAACCTCCCCTGGAGGTTTGCAAGGGCTTTGGGGCAGAGGGAAGACAGGCACTGCTCCCAGCTCTGACCCAGGGGAGAGAGCACTCAGGACAGAAGGACACACAGGCAAGTGTGAGCTAGGGTACAAAAGTAAAAAAAGAAATTACATTTTCCAAGTGGAAGGTACAATTTTCAGGGCAATGTCTGGCAGTGATGGCTTTGGCCACAATGGTGCAATTGATGCCTAGGAATCTATACATGGGCTGGGTGGCGTACAAACATAAGTCCAAGAAAGAACTTGGCTTCTAAGTGGATTCTAAGCACAGGTGTATATATAAGCGGACTCAAAATCTGAATAGACACAGCCACACAGGAGGTAGTGACTGCCCTCACGAGTGAGTAAACAGCAAGTGACTGCTCAGGGCACAGCCTGGGTTCTGTTTGTATTTTATTTTACTTTACTGTGGTAAGGACACTTAACATGAGCTCTACCCTCAACAAAATTTTAAGTACACAATACAGTATTGTTAACAATAGGCACAATGCAGTACCTATATAGAACTTATTCATTTTGAATAACTGAAATGTTAAACGCACTGAGGAGCAACCCCTTCCCCATCCCATCTCCTGGCAACTGCCGTTCAACTCTCTGTTTCTATCAGTTTGAAAATTTAAGATACCTCACATAAGTAGAATCATGAAGTGTTTGTCCTTCTGCGTCTGGCTTATTTCACTTAGCATAGTGTACTCCAGGTCTGTTCATGCGGCATACAGAGGATTCTTTCTCTTTGAATAGTATCCCATTGTATGTCTACATTACATTTTCTCCATCCATCCCTGGATGAACACTTAGGTTGTTTCTATATCTTGGCTATTGTGGACAAAGAGCTATCATCTCACACCTGTTAGAATAGCTCAAAAAAAAAAAAAAAGACAACACATGTTGGCAAAGATGTAGAGAACATGGAAATCTCGTGTACTAATGATGGGAATGTAAAATGGTGCAGCTGTCATGGAAAACAGTATGGAGATTCCTCAAAATAAAAACAGAACTACCATGCAATCCAGGAATCTCATTTTAGGGTATATACTCTAAGGAAATGAAGCAAATTCTACACTCCCATGTTCACTGAAGCATTAGTCACAGTAGCCAAGATATGTTTGTATTTTCTTATAGCCGCCATTTATCTGCACTTGCATCGGGAGCAGTCAGGTTCTTGATCTGTAGGGGAGTTATTCTTGTGGGATTCAGAGTCCTAAAATCTGGGTCTGGGTTCTGAATCCAAAACCAAATGTGAGCTCTAGCCACCTCATTTGAAAGCTGGGATCCTTAACCCTACTCTTTGATCATTCACTCATCATGGCATTAAGTTCTTGCTAGGTGGCAGGTATTTTACAAGATGCTAGGGACTCAGAAAATAGTACTGTGTTGTCCACTTCTCCTGCTCACTCATTCCCAACACATATGGACTGCATAATGACCAGATGTGGTTCCTGGGCCTCTGAGGCTTACAGCCTAGCAGGGAAGCTATGCATTAAACTAATAGTTAAATAAAGACTTGTTTCAGGAGATCCCCTGTACAAGACTTCCGGGACCCCTGGAGGATGAGGGGCAGCCCCAGGAAGTCAATCTCCATTTCCTTCAGTTGTCCCCCCAAGGGAAGATGTTTGGGAGTTCTTGACCCTCTCCTTTAAAACTTCCTTTGAAACATATCCTTCATTTTTTTAAATTCCTAAACCAAGATTTGTAATAGAATCTTTATGGCTTGTATAACAAAATATAAAGGAAAGTTTTAAGACCTTGATCCTTGAACCTGGTTGTCTCCATTGACAGCTTTCAGGAGGGAGGAGACTCTATCTGGATCTGACGAACCCAGGATTATTTACTATATATTTTAGCTGTGCTGAGACTCTTGTCCTTATTTCCCTCTTGTTCCTTGCCCCCCTCCTTTCTTTTCCCCAAGCCTATCACGATGTTGTTCTAATGACTCCACAGAGGTATGTGCATAGCCATCACCACTTCCCTAGGCAACAATGGATAAACATCAGCTTGAGAAATCCCAGCTCTATATTATTTATGAAGCTGCAATTCTCCTGTAAATAACCCAGTTGTTAAAATGATATGTATCTATGTAATTGAGTCTTCTGTATACAAATAAATAAGACTTTATTGCAATGTCAGAAGTTAACAGACCAGTCAATAAAATCAATAACTCACTTTTTCTTGCTTATATATCTAACTTTTCTCCACCTTTCCTATGTCCTCTGTTTGTTCTGGTTACATATTACCACTCACACGAAAACACAGCTCTTGTGCTTCTGTTGCTGAAATGTTAGGTGAGAAGTGAGATGGCAAACAAAGGGGAAAAAGAAAACCGAGAAACCTTCCAGGTGGTGTTTTAGATTTCATGTGTATTTATTTAATCACACTAAAGAGGAGGGAAAAATGAATGCAGGCATTTTTAATCTGAGTGCCCCACCAAAGTGAAAGTCACTCAGTTGTGTCTGGATCTTTGCGACCCCAAGGACTATACAGTCCATGAAATTCTCCGGGCCAGAATACTGGAGTGGTAGCTTTTCCATTCTACAGCAGATCCTCCCAACCCAGGGATTGGACCAGAATCTCCCACATTGCAGGCAGATTCTTTACCACAAGGGAAGCCCTTAGTGCCCCACCGAAGGCACAGACAAATCAGGTCACAGCATGGAAAGCACCTCCAGGCCAGTATTGCCTTGTTCCTAACCTCTGTCAAAACAGCCCTGCTGGATTAGAGCTGCACTCTCTCACCACCATGGCTGAGATCATGTCAGCATTTCCCTTTCAAATCCCCTGCATTGAGAAGTGGGTAATTCAACTGGAAAATTTTTCTCTGCATAAACCTTGCCATATACTATCTCTGAAGTAAGGAAGAGGTTTATTTGGAATTGGTAGGTATTTTTGAAAGCAATTTGCTTAATTGATTTGGCTGAGTTCACTATAATGAGCTTAAAAGAACAGCTTGATATTTTTGGTGCTTATTTTAAAAATCCAGTTAAACAAATTGGCATTGACCCAAAGTTTCTGCACCTGAGGGGGGAAAGGCAACTGAAATTGAGAAAAAGAAAAATTAATAGATTGAGTGACTCTAATCTTCATGATGGTTCTATTGCTGTGCAAATAAGTCTGTGATTTAATGGTCCATCCACATGGACCAGTTTGTCCTTTCTCGTGGACTAAACTGTCCCTTTTTATTGTTTATCAGAGAAGGACTGAGGCTCTTGGCATAAGAGGAGGCTGGCATTTATGACAACTGACAAGGAATGCAAGTCTCATCCTGAACTTTCTATCAGGTTGGTGGAATACTGGATTCTTAGAGGTTTGATGTTGAGACTATGGTAACTCCAGACTTCAGTCTGGAGTATGTAATAGTAATTGAGATTTGTATGTCATCTTCTGTATTATAATAATAAGGAATTAAGAGTTTGGGATTAACACATACACACTACTGTACATAAAACAGACAACCAACAAGGACCTATAACACAGGGAACTACTGTCAATATTTTGCAATAATCCATACACCTGACACTAACATAACATTATAAGTCAACACTACTCCAATAAAAATAAGTTTTAAGAAGAGAAATATTCATCATCATGGATCATGAATAGTAATGCCAACTTTTAAGTTCATTCTTTGGCAAATGGAAGCAATAAGACAAGGTGGTCTACAAGAAGTCTCAGCATCATCAAGGCCAAGCAAACATGAGAATTATTGCTCTAAAGGACACTGTCAACTGCTCCTGACCCAGGTTACAAAACCCATGATTCTCCTCATTGTATTTTTCCTGGAATAAAATGTTCAGGTTTGGATATAATACATCCTAAGTGCCTCTGGGACTCCAGTGGAGAGGCTGACACTGCCAGATGCTCACGGAAGAGGATGTAGGGTGGAGACATTGGCTTGGGAACCATCAACAAACAGGCAGTATATAAAACTATATATAGAGTGGATGGACTCCCAGGAAAAGTGTATTGAAGAGCAATGGCTGAAGGTCAGAATTCTGGGGATCAGCAACAGTTCACAGCTGCGGCAGAAAAGAAGAGGCCAGGAATGAACCAAGAATAAAACACTCAATGAATGAGATAAGAACTCAGAGTTCAAGACCATCCAGTGGCCAAAGAAGGAGAGATTTTGCAGGAAGACAGTGCAACTGGTCATCCCAAATGCTTTGGAAGGAGTCAAGTAAGAGAAGAGAAAAATGTCCACTAGACTTGTTAATATGCTAACATATACCAGCTAATTAAAATACTGGAAGAAGAAATGTTAGCATGAGCAGTTTCATTGGAATAATGGACATTGAGGCTGCATTTCAGTGAATAGAAGAATATATAACAAGCGAAGAACTGTATACTATGTGTTTAAATAGGCAGGTTGGGTTAGATCAGTGATTTTCAAACTGTGGTTTGTAGTCTACTAGTGGGATATGAAACAAGTTTAGTGAGTTGCAGTCAGCATTTAAAAAAACAGAATGTGATAGAAGACAGTAGAATAAGATTGTAATAGAATGCTTGGTGGCTTCCCTGGTGGCTCAGCTGGTAAAGGATCCATCAATGCAGGAGACACAAGAGACACAGGTTCAATCCTTGGGTCAGGAAGAGCCCCATGGAGAAGGAAATGGAAACCCACTCCAGTATTCTTGCCTGGAAAATTCCATGGACAGAGGAGCCTGGAGGGCTACAGTCCATGGGGTCACAAAGTGTCGGACACAACTGAGCATGTGCACACACACACACACAGAATGCTTGGCACACATTGTTATTTCAAAAAATAACAGGGCAAATATTATTTCAAGAAATCTTAGTTTCAGTTACATATTATATTTAAATGTATTGTAAGTCCCAATATGAAGCATCTCTTGTACTGGAATTTAAGGTCAAAAAGTTTGAAGTCCTCTGGAATAGAAAGCAAAAAAAGACATATGGCAGCCAGGATGGGAGGAGAATTTGGGGGAGAAAGGATACATGTAAATGTATGCCTGAATCCCTTTGCTGTCCACCTGAAATGATTACAACATTATTAATCAGGTGTACTCTAATATATAATACAAAGTTTTAATAAAAAGGTAATATGAAATAAGGTTTTTACCTGTCCTTTTATGCTCTTTTTCTCTGTTTTTTAAATTTAACATCTCATCAGTTCCCTGGGATGGAACCCTGACTGATTCACTGTGGCTCTCAAACAGGTCCATACACAGTAGACTTCGCTGCTTCTATCTTTGTGCTGTTTGCTCCATTAGCAGTTACCTCCATCTAGCCCAAGCTCAGAATTTACTCTTCTGGGGAGCTCTCCTTCACCAACTGGCCCCTCCTTCTGCTGCTATTGATCCCTTTACAACTGGGTAGCACTTTTAATTTTTCAAAGAGCTTTTCACATACATTTTCTCATTTGACCCTTACAACAATCCTGTGAAGTAGCTAAAGCAAGGATTATTATCCCCATTTGGAAGATGGGGAAAATGCAGTACAGTGCACTGAAGTAGCAGGCCTTAAGTGACAGGACACGCAGCTGGTCAATGGCAGGCGCAGGGCCAGAACTGAATCCTCCCCAGGCCCCACCAACTCTGGAACTTTCCAGGAGACAAGGAGTGATTCTAATTGGGGTTATGTTAATTCTGCTTTCAGTAATAATTTCTGGTGCTTAACAGAAATAAACATGGTGCTTCATATGCTCTAGACCCCTAATGCTGAAAGTATGGTCTGTAGGTCAGCAGCAACCACAGAATCTCAGACCACTCTGGTCCCTCTGGATCCCAATCTATGGTTTAAGATGCTCAGGTGGTTTCTACGTGTATCAAAAATTGACAATTACTGCTGTTGGTTGTGTGTGTGTGGTCCCTCTGAGTCCCGCAGTTAATAATAACAATAGCAAGGACTCACACTGGATTTTCTAGGCACTTTGACTCTTCTAAACAAGTGACACTAACTCCATTGATCCCCATGGCAACACTAGCTAGGGTAGGGGAAAGTTTCACTTTGATCTACATTTTACAAAGAGCCAAAGCAGTGCCCAGTCTTGTAAAAGTGGCAGCATTCAGGTTTGAACCCAAGAAGTGTGGCACCACCATGCATATTCTCAATGCATTATCCCATTCCATTTCACTGATGAAATAAGAGCATCCTTGCTGGTCTTTTGGGATCACTCCACACCATCTAGGACAGTCTTGATAAAGTAGCAGTGACTGAGGTTTTCTTCACTGATCAGTAATGCCATAATAATGCTGAATATTATCACAATGCCATTGTAATTCCAGCTATTTGGCAGTAGAACCCTGGAAACTCAGGCTTCCAGAAGACCTTCAGAGCAGACCCTATAGCTATTTAATTATGAAAAGACAGCCTTGATTCCCCCTAATAAAACTCAACTGAGAAGGCCATGCTCCAGAAACACACTTGGTCAAGGTGCCTTGGATACAGAAAGAAATGCTCTTATCGAATAAAAATATCTGGAAAAGGGCCTTTTTCTACCACAGCCATGAAAGGAAAGGAAATGAGCCATAGACAGAGTATACCAATGTGTGCACTCTGCCCAGAAGGGCCTTTGTTGATGTCAGGCCCCTAGAAAGGTGGGCGGGCTCTCCCTGCCAAGCAGTCCCATTGGTGAGGTCACCACAATGAACTTGATTACTATGGTTCTGCCGGTTCATGCAGAGGAGATTTTTCCTGGACAGACACTTGTTTACCAAGTTCACAAGGTTTGTAGACACCAAATTGGCAACATATCAAGTTAATTTAAAAACGATACATTCTTTCCCAGTAGGCTCTGCTTCTCCACTGAGAGAGTTTCTGCATCAACAAATTTAAAAGTATATTTACTATTATAATTTTAATGCACTTTTTACTCACTTATAAAATAAAATATTTTGAAAATAAAATGTAAAACTTACTTTTTGTAATCTAACCATATAATCTAAAACTCCACAAGTTCTTCTTACTCAATGGCAATACATTGAAGAGAGACTCATAGGGGCTGGGGGGTGGGGGATGAGGGATAATAGCATTTTTATATTTAGAGAAAGATAAAGTCTTAGAGCTTGAAAAAGACTGATACAGATAGAGCTACATAGAATACAATTTACAACCATAAATCTATGTTTATAAACATCAATTTCCAGCAAAGGGAATAAGAAGCATATTAGATTCATCTATTCAGAGAAATTAATGATTTTAAAATAGAGCATCAGTGTAATAACTTCTTAAATAAAAATGCTATATTGAAAGTGTAATTGATTGTGAGACACTTCCTAATATGAAAATGTTAAAAGTCTTAGTAGAGAGGAAAACTAGGAATCTCATATTTGATGGTATCAGGCTATGAGAGCTTAAGCTTATAGAGGGCTCTATGACTTTTCAGACTGAATTTTCTACTGGTGCTGTTCCTCCCCTACAAAGAGACACATAATTCCACATAACTTTGATCATCCAGGCTATGGGTGAAGGACTAACCCCTTTCTCAGAGCATGAGAGCAGAGATAATCTTCATTCTTAGACATTATAATTCATTCTTAGGAAAAATGGTGACAAGATTAAGGGAAGAAGACCATAGGATCGGAGAAGGCAATGGCACCCCACTCCAGTACTCCTGCCTGGAAAATCCCATGGACAGAGGAGCCTGGAAAACTGCAGTCCATGGGGTCGCTGAAGGTTGGACATGACTGAGTGACTTCACTTTCACTTTTCACTTTCATGCATTGGAGAAGGAAATGGCAACCCACTCCAGTGTTCTTGCCTGGAGAATCCCAGGGATGGGGGAGCCTGGTGGGCTGCGTGAAGCTAATTGTTTAAGTTAGAACAGGATTACTAAAATAATTTCCAAGACTCCTATGTGGAACATTTATTGAGTACTTTCTTCATGAATTATCTCATGAATCCCAACATCAATACTACCCAATAGATACTATTATTATTCCCATTTTACAGATAGGCAAACTGAAGAAATGAAATTAAGTGACTTGCCTGAGATTAGGTAATAAGATACAGAGCTGGCTCAAACTCCAGATGGAACCAATCTTTATCTACTGCCCACGCCATGTCTCTACAGTTGCCCCATTCAATATGTAGCTCCCTGTAACTGTTGAACTCTCGAAATGTAACTAAACTGAACAGAGGTGTGCTATGTATAAAGTACACACCAGCTGTCTAACAGTTAATATAAAAAATATAAAATATCCCCTTCAATTTTTTTATATTGACTGAAGTTTGAAACGAAAATATTTGGAGTAGACTGGATTAAATACATTATTTAAAATAATTTCCTGTTTCTTTTTATATTTTTAATGTGGCTTCTGAAAATTTCAAATTATATCTGTGCCTTGCATTTGAGGCTCATATCATATCTCCATGAATTATGAAGCCTTTGCTAATTTTTATCTTCAATTTTCTGGAACATGGAGGAGAGTTTTGCAGCAACTGATCCTCAGATATTATTTTAACTATGCTTCATTGGTTCAAGTATCTTAAAAATAATAATACCTAGTTAAGAATCATGTTCAGTATATCAAGTTCTATAGAATAATCCAGTACATTCTATGGAGTAAGCTACTTATGGCTATGTGAGCAAGGAATTAAACTGATGTAGAAGTTCAGATCTAACAGAATGTTTCATGAACAACTGGTAATGGTTTGAATGTCCAACAGTTATGTAAATTATAGACTATATCTGAGACTGAATGTTAAGTAAAATATTAAAAATGGTGCTTCTACAAAGATTGCAGTAATACAGAAAAAATGCTTTTGATCTTGATCTAATGTCAATTGCCAGTATTATCTGAAATATGTGAACACCAAAATGCTAACAATTCCTCCTCTCTTGGAGGAAGTGAGATTTGGGAACTTTTCTTTGAAAAAGAGACAATCTCTTTACATCTTTTTGATTTACTGACTATTCTAAAAAAAAAAAACAAATATTTCTTTTATAAAAATGCAACTTTTATGAAGTCAACCACTGTTTCTTTTCCAGATTCCTTCTGCTCCCCTTCTCCCTCTCCACTCCCAATAAAAACAAATAAATAAAAGAAAAAAAAAGGCAAACATAAAACTTGTTTGATGGTCCTACTCTTTAACAATCATGAGACGGTTGAGCAGGAAGGAAGGAAGGTAAATATAACGAAGTCTCTTCGGACTTTTGAAAGTTTCTAACACTTGAACGTGTTAAAAGGCTGAAGTGATTTTCAAAGAGCAGACTGGGTATATGGGTCTGCTGCCTAAGACAGAGCCAAGGACAGGGCACCATCTCCTCCTTTCTAACACTACATGAAAAGAAAGAATAATAGATATCCTAGGGCTAAATACTCTGAAATTTGGATTTCTTGCTGGAGTCTATTACTGCCATTAACCAATTGAAGGATTATTTTTGTTTTATAGTTGAACTTTTAAAATCTAATAGTCTCTTTTTCTTCTTTTTTTATTTGATTTTTTTGGGGAACAAAACTAATGTTCAAAGATAGATGCTTGCTAAAATGTCTAAGAAAAATCTAAATCTAACTGATAGAAATTTTATAATTTGCAGGCTGTTTCCCAAATTAAAATGCGCCCTGATATTTAAAACTCAGATGTTCTGTCTTTAAATATAACTATGAAAATATCTAAGGAAAATTGTTTAATTCAAAGTCAATAATTTAATAGAATTCACAGCAATATTTTATAGTAGAACTTATAGGATAAAATATATTATGAAAACATCTAAGATACATCTGAACTCCATTTCAATTCTGATTTTTGTTCCGTAATTGCTAAAAAGTCATTTAAAACAGTTAATCATTTTATAGGAGTATGTAGGTTCTTGGATTAGGTAAATGAAGATGAGGAAGGTCTTAATATATCTTCTCTCTCTATGGTTCTTAGTTTATGATTAAATACATATAAAGATATTGCAATATTGAAATTGCATGGCTATGCTGTTCAAAGACAGGATATTAGAAAATTTTAGTTCTCCTGGCCATATCAACTCATCCATGATACACAGACCTAATTGTTTTAACAAAATTTTTATTACAGTCTATTGTTGTCACTGTTATTCAGTTACAACGTCGTGTCTAACTTTGCGACCCCATGGACTGCAGCATGCCATTGCAGTCTCTATCCAGTCTATATTTTGCAAAAGATTTTGGGTATCTTTTAGGTTTAATTTCATCTTTTCCTTTACAGAAGATAGACCAAATATAAGAGTATGCATTTTTGCCAATCCAACTCTCCAACATGCAAAGTTAAAAGTATAGTAAGTGGGGCTTCCTTGGTGGCTCAGTGGTAAGGAATCCCCCTGCCAGTGCAGGAGTCATGGGTTTGATCGCTGGTCCGGGAAGATCCCACACGCTGCAGAGCAACTAATCTCATGAGCCATTACTACTGAGCCTGTGCCCCAGAGCCCATGCTCCAGAAAAAGAGAAGCCACAGCGATAAGAAGCCTGTGCACCACAACCAGAGAATAGTCCCCAGCTGCCGCAACTAGAGAAAAGCTCACACAGCAACGAAGACTCAGCACAGCCAAAAATAAATAAATAAATATTTTTAAAAATTATAGTAAGAGGCAGAAATATGTAGAACCTGAGCAAAAAAAAAAAAAAAATTTGTAACAACCAACAGGATATTTTATCTTTTAACTCAATTTTACATTCACAACATGTTACATAACATTTTATAAAAAATAATCTCATGGCAAGACAAATACATATTTTGTTCTGAGCATTCACTTTTATTTCATGAATTTATCCAGTTATTTAACAAATAATTGTTGTACCCTGCTGGACACTGTTCTCTGTGATATTTCAGGTCAGATATCAAGGGTATGTGGTAGAAGGTATGTTTAGTTACAATCTGACTGTATGTCTAGAATAGGCCCATGACAAACACATGACAAGAAGTTCTAAATGTGGTGTGATTTGATGGCACTTTATTCATCAGAGTGGATATGTATTGATACCTATGGCATGTCAACTCTACTCTGTTCAGACAAGTTTTTGTTGCTGTTTTTGTTGCTGTTTGTTCATTTGGTGTGGGGGGGATGACAAGTTTTGACCATGTCTGAGCTCATGCTTATGCTTCATAAGTCTAACAATTCCCCCCTCAAAGCAGCATGTCCTTTTCAAAGTAAGCTTAAAAAGGAGAGAAATTAAACAGGATTTCAGTTCATCTCAGAATTTTCTTTGGGAATAAAAATCAGTGGTCATTAAACTAATGGTGTGAAAATTAGATGCCGGATATAATCAGATCTAAAGAATAATTGATCTAAAAGAACACTGGACCAAAAGAGAACTCTGTCCTACTGTTTAAACTTTCTCTCCCCTAATTTGCATTCTTTTCATAGTTCAGACTTTCTCTGGGGACACTGCTGAAAGCTACATCTCAGTTAATTTCATGATACAAGAATGTTAAACATAAACTAATACTGAGATAGAGCATCATACCATCCATCCCAACAGACAACTCAGAAAACAGAAAAGCACTGCATTTTCAGAGTAAAATGCAATATAATGACCATTGCTTTGAAATGGATCAATCTGGCCACACTGGCGCAGCTGCACGGCATTCAAAGCAGCAATCACTGCTGGCTCTGGTGTGGTAGTTTTCTTCCCAATGTCATCTCATTTTATCCCCTCGGAAAATGACAGTGGGGACAAAAAAAGATGCAGGAGAGGCACATCAGGTTTTCCTTCAGAGTCCTTTCTATTGTGTTAACAACTCTCAATTGTGCGAGCAATTTTCCACTGTCTTGTATTAGGAATTACACTGGCACAATTTGCACCTCTCCAGTTAAGCCTGCACCCGGCACCCAACCCAGTCTCATTTCTAGCAGGTTGGTAGCTCAGCCACAACCATTTATGTCAGGCCAGAGATGGGAAGAAAGGGTAGTGACCAAGGGTTTTAACAAATCTACATTGCTTAACTTCTTTTACTTTCACTATAGTCCAGACATTCTGCCTTGGGGTTTTTTTTTTCCTAATGCAGAGTAATGCCTAGTGCACAGGCTGTAACCGTTATAATAGTAGAAAGAGTACTGGGAAGTAAAGGGAGCTGGTTTCTAGTATCAATAAAGCCATGAATTATCTTGGAGACTTTAGATAAGTCATTCATTTAAAACAAATAATAGCATCTGTTCTCTCCCCCTTAAAAGGCTGTAACGATGCTAATAAAGAGAAGACAGATACAAAAATGTTTGGAAAATTTTAAGGCACTACTCAGATATGAAGCATTTTGTCATGTTATAACTCTGGAAAAAATAGACTTAGCTTATAATTGGTGCTTGGGCTTCCCAGGTGGCACAGTGGTAAAGAATCCACCTGCCAATGCAGGAGATATGGGTTCTGTCCCTGGGTCAGGTAGATCCCCTGAGAAGGGAACAGCTACTCCAGTATTCTTGCCTGGAAAATTCCATGGACAGAGGAGCCTGGCAGGCTACAGTCCATGGGGTCACAAAGAGTCGGACACAACTTAGCAACTGAGCACACAGACATAATTGATGCTTGGCCAAAATATCTCATTTTATTATTACTAAGATTTTAACATCTTTTATAAAATGTAATTAATAGTTTTACAATTATAAACATGTTTTCTGTGGTATTTTTCTCAACTTGAAAATTCCTAACATAAGACATCCACAATATAAATTACAAACAGATTAAGTAACTTTTAATAAAACATATTAAGATTGATAAAGTCCTCTATGAAAATATGAGTATGGTTTTATAGGCCTGAGTTAGAAAAAAAGGCTTACTGTCATCACACAAAATCTAAAGCCAAGAGAAAAAGGGTAACATATGTGGCTACATACAAATATATAACTTCTCTGAGGCACAAATACATTTTGAAGACAATGAAGAATTGGTTTAAAATATATCTACAAATGTAACAGACCATTAACATCCATAAACTATAGCATTGCCTATGACTCACAACAAAAGATAAATAATTTAATAAAACAAGTAAAAAATATGAATAAATAATTCATAAAAGGAATACAAATAGCTAACAACGAAGGAAAAGAAGTGCTTAGCACCTCTAATAATTGGAGAAGTATGTACCATGGTATAGGATTTTGAAGGGAAAATTTGTAGTATCTATTAAAGTGGAAGATATTCATACATAAGACAGTAATTCCATTTCTAGATGTCCTTCCTATTGTAATAGTCACACTAATACAAAGATGTTCAAGCTACTCATGGAGATATCAACTTTATAAGTAAATATTTTACAAATGAGCCAAAGATAAATCGATCAGAAAGAGACTGTTTAAATGAATTATGGGTCATCAGAAGATCTCCTGGAGCAGGAAATGGAAACCCACTCCAATATTGACTGTAAAAGTCCATGAACAGAGAAGCTTGGTGGGCTACAGTCCACCAAGGATCACAAAGAGTTGTACATGACCAAGCATGCATGCCCACACACGTATACGTAAGCGATACTAGGATACTATGCAGATGTTAAAAAGCAAGCCTTGCACAGAAAGATGTTTATGGCTTTTGTGGGGTTAAAAAAAGTTCTAAATGATATTCATAGGATGAGACTATCAGGTAACAAAACAACTGCATTTATATACTATACATTATCTATTTCTTTATTGTCATATGTATCAAGTTTATTTGGACATGTTGAAAGGTTTGAAGAATTTAAACTAACCTATTCAAAACATTTACTGAGGAATGGATGAGGCAGTGAATAAAGATACTATATGATCTGAATATGTTACTAACAGCATGCCTTTTTCATATGTCAACAACAAAACCACAATGATTTCCCAACATGTTAAGTTTCTTTCTCTCTATAAAACTTACTGTGGGTTTTCCAGGTGGCCCTAGTAGTAAAGAACCCATCTGCCAATGCAGGAGATATAGAGACACAGGTTTGATTCCTGGATGGGGAAGATCCCCTGGAGGAGGGCATGGCAACCCACTCCAGTATTCTTGCCAGGAGAATCCCCTAGACAGAGGAACCTGGCAGGCTACATCCATAGGGTGGCAAAGAGTCAGACACAACTTGGCGCATGCACACACGTAAAACTTACTGAGCTAATATTAGTCTGTAGGGAAATCCCACTCACGGTTGGGACACCAGTGATCACAGAAATGTCTCCTTTATCTTCTAAAAAGTAAACCTACTTGCAAAAAAGGCTTTTGTCTTCCTAGGATGAGTCTAATGTTCCAACTGCATATTCCACTAGTGGGTTTACCAGTTCACAGTTACAAACAAGGATCAGTTAGAGTAAACAAGGGTCATGTAAGGAAAAGGCTCCAGAGAGCCCCGGAATGGGAGTAGGTAGGGACAAGGTCCTGGTTCCCTTGGGTATGATTTTTCTAGTCACTGGTGATACGACCCAAGTTTCACAGATAATAAGCTGATGGTGGGTTTTGCCAAACATGAAGCTCACTATACCTCTTGCCAAGCACGTTCAACTTCTCTGAAGGCCTGTTTCCCAGCCAGTGTCTTACAGCATCTGAATGCCCTGGGAACAGTTATTCAGGGGGAAAATAAAGTTTCCATGACCAAATTAAGTTTGGGAAATTCTATGTCAAGCCAAGTTTAATTTAGTGAGACTGTCTAACTACCTTTAATATGTAAAATGTACTGCAAACATTTCTAAGCGGTTATAGTATACAGCATCTTTAAAGTTCTTTTTAATTGTGGGAACAACCAAGTTCTCCACACTGTCTGCAGACCAGTTTGGAAAATAGGACTTAGATGATAAAATGTCTCAGGTATTTGCAGCAAGTCTCGTCTATTCTTTTATTTAATCCAACAGCTTTTGATTAAATACCTTGTGTTTGACAATTTGCTGGGTACTGAAAAAAAATCAAGAAATATTACAGACTCCTGGAAAAGATAGAGACAAGCACACATTTGTACTGGCGGGTGGTGAGATGCAGTGATGGGGACAGAGATACAGCAGGAGAGCAGAGGAGTGACATAAGGCACCCTGAAGCGAGGGAAGAAATGAATGGGAAGAGGTTCTCTGAAGGATACGACTGTTCATCACAAACCAAGAGTTGTCACCCA
The DNA here is from genome assembly GCF_016772045.2 of Ovis aries. Classification (NCBI taxonomy): domain Eukaryota; kingdom Metazoa; phylum Chordata; class Mammalia; order Artiodactyla; family Bovidae; genus Ovis; species Ovis aries. Next base: position 83,334,825 of record NC_056057.1, read on the forward strand.
GGACCTGCGACATTCTACATGGATTTCGTGAGTTGGAATTGAAAAACCCAGGAGAGCCTACTAAGTCCAAGAGCCAATGTGAATATCAGGAAGAGACCATTGCATTTGGCATCAGGGGGTCATCTCATCTCAACCCAACAGAGTAAATATGGCAAAGATTGGTGAGTGTGGGCTTTGGAGCAAGAGGCACCAAAGCTGGTGCCTCAGCTGGGATCTCAGCTCTGTCAGCTGAATAAACTTGAACAAGCTACAAAACCGCATTGAACCTGAGAATCCTTGTGTGAAAGTTCTGCATTTATATCTGACTATCAAGATAATCTGTGGAATGAATAACCAATGTATGTAAAGTTTTTATTACAGTATATGTGATACAGTGTTTATAAACCAGATTCTCAATATATGTCAGGTTTCTCTCTCAAAACTGAATCCCAGGACTTCCTTAGCAGTCCAGTGGTTAAGACTTCATGCTTCCACTACAGGGGATGCAGGTTTGAACCCTGGTCAGGGAAGTAAGGCCCCACAAGCCCCGAGGCATGGTGCACAGGCACAGAAAAAATACAAACCAGAATCCCTACCAACACTAGCGTTTGAAACCTTGAAGCCAGTTTCAAATCATTCCCTTCATCTCATATGTCTAATTAATCATTCAGTTTTATAAAAATTGAAGTGTAGTTGATTTAAAGTGTTTCAGGTGTACAACAAAATGATCCAGTTATATCTGTGCATATATATATATGTATTCTTGTCAGATTCCTTTCCACTATAGGTTATTATAAGATTTTGAATATAGTTCCCTATGCTATACAGTAGGTCTCTGTTGTTTATCTGTTTTATATACAGAAGCATAATCATCCACTTTTGTGTGATCTCTTTTAACAACTTATCTCCCATCCTATTCCCACAGTCCCCAGCTATTCTAGATTTTCACTGCCTTGTGCCTGAAGGGTGTAATAGGCTCCTATCTGCCCTTTCTGCTGACTTTACTCATCCCTCACTTCTCCGTCTCCTACCCACTGTCCTCTCACTGACGTCCATCAAGCATCGTTGTCATCAAGCTTTACCTGGGCTCAGAGCGCTTCAGAGCTCCTCACCCTCAGGATAAAGTATACACATTCTGGGTAGTTTCGGAATCCCCTACATGCTGGCTCTGGATCCATATTTCAGGGCAATCCTCCTCTCCCAGGACCCCTCAAGCTGCAGAGTGAAGTTAACCACAGCCTATCCAACCTCTTTTTACTGAGTCACCTGTACAGGTTATCTGTGGCTTTGTGCCTCCATTCCTCCCATCTCTAGACCTGAAATGGCCTCTTTTCATTAGTCACCATCTCTCCTACAATTGGAGGGCCCCTCTGAAATACATGGACTTTTTTCCTCTTAATGACTATGTGAAGATTTAATATCCATGATGATTATTTGTGCACTCAGTCTATTAAATGGTTTCAAGGGAATACATTTTATTTCATGCTGACTATAAGCTCCTTGAGGGCTTCCCCATGTGTTCTACTTTGCTCCCTTCCATAATGCTTAGAATAATCCTAGACACATTTCAAGTGCTTGATAAATACTTATTGAAATGAAATAGACCTCTGAAATAGCCAAAAGCAATTTCATAACTGTATTATTGATGGCTAGTTCACAAATATTGTTACTAATAAATAAAAGGATTTTCAAAATAGATAATGCAGGAGCATGTTTTTAGTGCTGGAGGTTCAAGAAGAAAAGAATTAATCTTTCTGATACAGGTGAAAAGTAAAACTAGTAAGGCATGTGGATTATATATAACACAAAATACAGCACAAAAAAAAATGTACTGCAAAGACTGCTCAACCAGGGTTCAGGAACTTGGCCTTTAATCTATAACCAGTTCTCACAGGTATGCTGTGGTCTCTCGGTGCCCTGCAAACCCATGTAGGGTTGGCTGCCAAACTTTGATAAATGTGTATCATTTACTTGTCCTGCAACTGAAGAGATATTTACTATGATGTCTATCAGACAGAATTTTGAGCAGAGAAGTTTAGACATTTAAAGTAAAATGGGATAGCTGTAAGTAAGGGGCAGCAAATAAAAGGTAAAACCAGGATTCCGGTCTAATAGCATGTTCAAGAATAATACAGTCAGAAGAGAGAGCACTGTTTGAGCACAGGGCAGCTCAGGTGAGACAGCAACACAATTTGCTGGGGAAAAGAGTGATCACTGTAGGGCTTTCACGGTAGCTCAGCAGTAAAGAATCTGCCTGCAACGCCAGAGATGCGGATGTGGTCCCTAGGTCAGGAAGATCCTCTGAGGAGGGCATGGCAACCCACTCCAGTATTCTTGCCTGGAGAATCCCCATGGACAGAGGAGCCCGGTGAGCTACAGTTCCTGGGCTTGCAAAGAGTTGAGCAGGACTGAAATGACTGAGCATGCGCACAGAGTGATTACTGTAGGAGGACTGTTTTCTTTGCATTTTGGGTTTTTAGTTCTCTTTTACTTATTTCTTAAAAAATAATTTGTTTGCTTTGGCTGTGCTGGGTCTTCAGTGTTGCATGGGCTTGTCTCTAGCAGCGGAGGGTGGGGGCTACTCTCCAGTTGTGGTCTGCGGGCTTCTCGTGGTGGCGGCTTTCCTTGCTGCAAGTTTCAGTAGTTGTAGCACATGGGCCCGGTATTTGTGGCTCCCAGGCTCTAGAGCACAGGCTCAGTGGTCGTGGCACATAGGCTTAGTTGCTCTGCGGCATGTGGGGTCCTCCCGGATCAGGGATTGAACCCATGCCTCCTGCATTGGCAGGCAGATTCTTCACCACTGAACCACCAGGGAAGCCCTCTTTTTTATTTTTTAATGGGACTGATGTTTTTCAAATTGGTGAGCCACCAAAAACTCTAGTATACTAAAAGATGACAAGAACAGAAAAAACAGAAAGGCTAAGTACGACGGCTACTGGCAATAGCATGGGCTCAGAGTGGTGGTGGGTAGGGCAGTAGGGGAGGGATATGCTCTGAGCTAAACAGAGGGGTGCAGGCCAATCCAGCCAGTCATAACTGACCGTGCAGACTTACAAACTTGGACAATTTAGCTCTGCGGCCCTCAACTTTCTCATTTGCAAAATACAGGTACTAGTTCCATCCTGGTAGTACACAGAACCCTAGAGAAGGAAATGGCAATCCAATCCAGTATTCTTGCCTGGAGAATCCCACGGTTTGAGAGCCTGGAAGGCTACAGTCCCCGGGGTCGCATAGAGTCAGACATGACTGAAGTGATGGAACACGCCACAGCACAGTGCACAGAAATTAAACACCATAATAGATATAGCGCCTAGACTGTGCTTGGCATGTTTGAAAGGCTTGTAAACGTTTGCATTATCATTGTTCTCACCTCTAAAGTCACTTCTCTCCATTTTTTTCACACGAAATGGGATGGACTCAGATAGATCACATGATCTCTAAGATCTCCTCGGGCCCTCAAGTTCAATGAGTTTTCAGCCCGTCAGACACAACCAACATATACCCAAGGCCTGGCTGAAAAGGGTTAACCTGTGAAGGAGGGGTTAGTCATATCAGGGGGCTCACTTTCTGAAGGGCTGGGGGGAGTGTGGCTGCCTTTTCACCACATACATTAGGTTATAGTTGGGCTGGAAATGCACTGAGTGTGCTGCCCGTCAGAGTGGGCTACAATCCCTGGGGGAGCACGACATAATAATTGATCCCAGTGAAGTTGCACTCTTAGGAAATACAACTCCTTGCATAATTTAAAGAAATAGGCCAAGGATGACTTAAAGAAATAGAAATAAATGATGGCACTGTGGTTGGTTAATATTAATGAGAAAGAAGAAGGGGCCTGTAACTCAGGCAGAATTGGAAACTGAGCTCACTGAGGGTGGAGAGCCTTACCTGGCTCACAGTGGGACGAGCATCATTTGTAACTGGCAAACACAAAAACCTTGCTAGAAACCTACCTTTAACTTCAGTAGACTCAAGCTTTTCCTTCTCATCTTTGTTTGCCTCTGTTATAAGACTAATATGCACTGTTCCTCCCTTCCCTGACATAGAACTACATTTCCACATAAGATTATTTGTGAGCTCTGGGCCCACATCCATGTAAACCTGGCGACTGGCAGCAGCTTTGGATGGTGAGTGCCTCCAAAGTGTTCCTCCCACCTGACGCTGCACTCAGCCCTCATCAGGACTTAGCTGGCACAAAGCCTGATGGATGATATGGGCCTTACGGAGAAAGGATGCTCCTATCCTGGCCCACAGTCCTACCTGGAGATTCCAAGGGGTGCCCTTGGGAAGTGATAGGGCAGGAGAGCAGTGGAATTCTGAGTCTCACTACAGTTTTAGCATATATGCTTTTTTATTCATTTTATAGAAATGAATTCATTTGAAAAAGCTTGGAGGTGAGAAGGAAAAGATGGTGAGAAAAACATCAATGGTTTAACCATCATATGTTAAAGAGACAAGTGAGGCCAAGCGAGTTTTTAAGGGACTTGTTCATGGTTACCGGGTAAGTAAAGGGTCAAAGCAGGGACTAGATCCTGCATCAGCATCTAGAACTCCTCTCACCACAGACAGGGCTTCGTGTGTGATGCCTTGTTCTCTTTGCTCTTGCTTCCAACACCAACTAGAAGTGTCTCTAGAAACTTCTCTGTGACTGCAATTGGCTTCAACAGACAGCTTCCCACTCCACTCAAACAGAGGAATTAGTAAAGCTCCTTGAAGTCAGTGCTGATGGCTTTTAGACCCGATTCTCAGCAGCCTTTCAGAAATCATCTAATTAATTGCCCAGACAATTTCATCAGGCTTGGTACTCACTTCATCTCACTCACTTTCTCTGACACCATGCATTTTCAATTGTCTCTAATGAGAAAATAGAAGTTAAACTTATACTGGCAAAAGATCATAAGCCAGCTGTCTAAAGGCTAAGCAAGGGGTTGGCTCAGTGGTGTATGGATCCTCCAGAGTAAGTGGGCAGCAGTAAAGATACACAATTACTAGGCTCTACTCTGTTCTTGACCCAATCTTCCTTGTAGTGATATGATGAAATGATGTCCCAGATACCTGGGAAACCCAGGCTTTATAACAGGGTTTACCCAGTGTCTTAGTTTTTCAAGACATCTTCAGGTACGTCCTAGGGGAAAGCATTTTATTTATGAAAAAGTCTGGAAAATACTGAATACTCTCCCGTCCACTTAGAAATTTACCAGCAGAAAGGCATAAGGGCTCTGAGAATGTCAAGACTGTTTATCTTTGTTTACATGAAACTTACTTGACCCAGAACTATGGTTTTGTATTATACCACATCCTGCCGGAGTGGTACCCCCACGAGACACACTTTGGGAAACACAGTATCATAGGTGGGATAGTGGCTTCCATCATGGGGATTTATCTGACTTGCTAAATGGGCACTATCTGATCTTGGACAAAATGAAGGGTACCAGGAATAAAACCTCAGGTTCTTACAACCAGGCCTGCTTAGTGAACATGTCTCAGTCTTTTAAAGAGATTCTAGAAATCAAAATTGAAAAAAAAAATCCTACGTACTTTAAATGCTCTCTATTAAATTTTATTTGCACACTTCTGATCTTTTCCCCTTGCGAGCTTTCCATAAAGTGACACAGTTTTATTTACCAGGTTTCTCTATAGTGACATGCACTTAGTTTCTCCATGTTTTATGGCCTCAGACTGTACCCCGAACCCCTAAACATGTGTTTTACAAAAATGCATTCTGGTCACCATGGAAGGGAATAAATGGATCAGCAGAAAGGCATCCCTACAGATAGGAAAAAAACATCCAAAGCCTGTATCATGATGAATGGTGGGTCAGGAGCCTTATTTTCTGACCCAAGGACAGCATGATTGCACTATGAGGGTTAAATGAGCATTGAAGATGACCAGTAGACCACAGAGGATGACGATTCATAAGACACCAAAATCCTGGGTCCTCAATATCACAGCAAAGTAGACTGAAGCAGAGGCAGGACAGTCTATCTCTTGTCACTCATGACACATTTGTTTCCCATATTCTTCATCCATTTTTCTCCTGATAGTCCCTGATTTCCATAGTATTGCTTTTATATCATGAAATTGTGGGGAGATAAGTCACCTGTCACCAACCAACAAGGCTGTGGGCCAAGCAACACCCACATGGATTTGCTCTTAGAACTGGAAAGATACCTCATCAGTCTACACAGGCCATTCTGGAGCTAGCTACCTTGAGCAAATCGCTTGACCTCTCTGGGCTCCTATTTTCTCATCTATAAAACCAATATGGATCTGTCTGGCAGGGTTAATACCCATACCAACATATCTGTCATACAACTGTCTTTGACAGATTGAAAACTGAGGAAATACTAAATTTTAGTACTACAATTCTACTGACCTTTGCAGAAATGAGACCAACTTGGCACAAAGAAATATACTCAAGGCAGATTGAGATGACTCACGTAGCATATCAGTTTCAATGAGATGCAGGTGATGTTCTTTTGAAAAGATAAAGTACTACATGAATTCTAAGGTATTAAACTACCTCCCCATCAAAAGATTTGTGAGGATACATACCAGTATAGGAAAGAAAAAAGATAAATGAGTCTAAGAGATTGCAGTTAGGAATAGATGGTGACCAAAATAGGGGAGAAACTAGAACAGATAACTAAGGTGTGGTGAATTTTTCCTCTAATATCCCTTAGTATTTGCTTCTCTCAAGATCTAGTAGTTCTGATAGTCTAATTCAGAATTTTCATCAGAGTATGTTTCTACATTTTTGTACAAGGAGGGAAGATTTAAGCAATAATGAAATATATTAGTGATTGCCATGAAGTCAACTCAATATCTGTTTAACGAGCAACTATTACATGAGAGATACTGTATTAGGCACCAGAGGGGACATCAGAAAAGGTTATGTTCTTACTCAACAATTCTCTGACAAAAGTTATCCTCTGGGTACTTACAATACTAAAGGGATTTAAATCTAGCAAGGAGAATGTTACAAGTTTATGGCAATCACCCAAGTTAGAATATTGTCAGTGCTACTAACCCTGAGACAAGTAAGAGGAAGAAACCAATTGGGAAGAATGCATCAGCCATGTTTTCAAGAATTATGCTGGTTTCTAACTAGAGCTTAAAATAGAGGCAGGATTTTGACTAATGAAGATGAAGATGGGCTTGAGAAAAGAAAGACAGAAAGCCCAGTTTTAGGTGGATATCAGGTGCATAAAGAAACAACATCCCATGAGGAAGAACACAGATTGGCCCTTTTGGCTCTTGTAGAATGCTGTTGTTTTTCAGTTGCTAAGTCGTGTCTGACTTTTTGCAACTCCATGGACCGCAGTATGCCAGGCTTCCCTGTCCTTCACTATCTCCTGGAGTTCTCTTCTAGATAGCTGAGAAATTTGCCATAGATTCATGGGAACGTGGGAGCTGATGAAGGTTTTGGAGCAAACCAAGAGACCAGATGGAGATTCTAAGGCAAAAAGAAATGGGAGGGTGTCAGAGAGACAGAAAAGTAAGGGACGAGCTTACTTTTCTCTTATATTGAGTGACTTTTCTCTTAGACTACTCTCATCGAAGCTCTGATAAGACTTCCTCCACCAGCTTACTGAAATGATAAAATCTGCCTGCCTTTTCTTAGTCTTCATCTAACTGGAAGCTCCATACAGAATTTATGAGTGATTTTAATAACTGGCATTTATTCAGTGCTTCCCATGTGCTAGGAGCCATGACAGATACTTTATTCCAGCCACACCCTCGTTTGGAAACTCTCCTTTTCAACTTTTGGGACATTGTCCTCCCTTGTGTCACCTGATCTTCTGACTCCTGCTTCCCACTCTCCCTTCCTGAGTCCACTTCTGTACACCCCATCAGAGACACTGAATCAGAAGGGCTGTTCTTTCATGTTATCTCAGATTCTCAGGAGTAGGGGGGTGGCTTACTTAATTGCCCACATCATATAAAGATTCTGAGAAGGCATGTCTTTCTGGTGGCCTCTCCTTTTGGACTAGTTTAAGTAAATTCTCGGCTATTCTCTTCCCTCCTCTCCCTGCCCCGTCCCTTTCTTCTTCTTCTCCCCTCTTTCTCTCTCTTTTATTTTTACTCATTGCCAAACCCCCAGTTTCAATTCTGTGCATACAAACAATACAATTTTGCCTTGTTTTCTTCCTCCTTCCTCCCCTCTCTCTCTTTCCTCTGTCTGTTTGTCTATCTGTCTATTCATCTATCTCTTACCTCTTCCCCACTACAGTACCTAGTATGACAACTATTTTAATATATGTTCTACATACTTATCTCTTGCTGGGTCATGCACTGAGTAGGTATGCAAAGAATTATCTAGGTTCATCTCAATATGTTTATATGTTTATAAAATGGAAAGGCATATACATTTCAACCCTCAAGAAAGACTCTAGAGCAATTAAAGATGGCAGCCAAGACTATAAAAGTATAAATCTGTGGACAAAAGTTCTTAGTGGTTTCATTCTATTCAGGTGCTGTACAGTGCTTAGATGTTGAGGAGTTTTCTGTTCAGTACCACTTCTTGGATAAGTTTTGAAGGATGAATTGGGGAAAAACAGAGAAGGAAAAAGTAGTTGCTATATTATGGGATAATTAAAAAGTGTCAGTGAAAGATACAAAGATGCCTACAAGAACATTATCCTATAAGAGTCCTGGAAGAGAGTATTTAAGCTCCCAGATATTTCTCAGTCAGGCCCAGAAATTTGGCGAAATCCGTGAAACTCAAGGACTGCTGTTTATCACTGCACCCTCAGTCTCGCCACATGATCTATTTAATAATTACTTACTGAATGTGTGACTGAATGAAAAGCTCCTTTTTAAAAGTTAACTAACAATTATTGAACGGGATAATCAACATGGTACTTAATGTATATTATTCCTTGAATCTTCATTATACCCTAGGAGAAATATATTCTTATTACTTCCATTTTTGCAACTTGCCCATGTTGGAAAAATGAAATCCAGATAGCGTGCTTCAACCCCTGCACCACCCCTCCCCCAAAGGAGGGTTTCCTGGGTGATAGCTGGCATGCTGAATTTTTATCTACTGTATTAAACATCTTCTTCCAAGGAGATATACTGCCTGCTAGTCATCTAGCATTCATTGTTACTGTTTTATTATACTCCCCAGAAGGAATAACAGGGATTCCTTTAGGGATACGTCAAACTGTTTAGGGATACTTCAAAACTCTGGCAGTTTATTGACATCACCCTTCTAATAATTAGTTGTCTGTTGAAAAAAATGTACATTTAATCCAATTTATTCTCAGGAGCTGTACATGATTCTGCTGTAGGACAAAATGACTTGTTGTCACCAAAACCATTCACTGAAGGCATGTATCATAAACATGCATTAAGTGCAACAAAAGGGTAAAACCTTGAAAAGATTATATTTGCCAAGTAAATGTAGCTGTAAATTAATTTCTAGTAATCACCGTCCATTAATATTTAATATGTTTATATAAAGGATACCACTTCAAATTCCCTATACATTCAGCATTTAATAACGTAGAAACAACTTATCTTCTCCAACTCACTGAGATGAGATTTGCAATAACTAGTAATGTTAAATGTATTTTTAAAAAATCAATAATAAATAAATGCATAAGCACTTCCCTCTAGAATGCTTCTGATGTTATTTACAAAATTAAAAAAAAGATGACAGATCCACAAGGGACTTTATCACCATTTCATTACCACCTCCCTAATTGTATATGGTGGAACTGAGTAATCTGTTTATTGAAATTGAAATCTTTGAAATGGATCCTCCCCACAGACATTAGCAATAAGCATCTTGTGCAATAACACCATACTTAATGTAATATTAACATTATATGCAGCAGGCCTTAACTGCTCCCTGGTTTCCCACTGGAGTCTAACATTTTTAACAGTCTGTGCTCTGCCACAGTATTCAATTCTATATCTAATTTACAAGCTGTAAAACACAATGTTCACAGATTACAATAAATACAAAGAAGTTCTAAAGATATATCTGGTGGTGACAAGGCTGAGAGAGACCACTTTTTCTAAAAGCAGAAACAAAAGAAAATATAAAACAACTTATGGTTACCAAGTGGGAAAGGGCTGGGGGAGGGATAAATTAGGAGTTTGGGATTAACTGATACATAGTACTGTATATAAAATGAACAACAAAGACCAATTTATGGCACAGGGAACTATACTCAATATTTTGTAATAACCTATAAGGGAAAATAATGTGAAAAAGAATATATATTTATATCTACATATATATGTGCATAACTGAATCACTTCGCTATAAGCCTGAAATCAACATAACATTGTAAATCAACTATACTTCATTAAAAGAAAATCTAGGACTAAGTCCTTCATATGCAATAACTAACTTGCAAAGCTCTTTCTGAGATTTTTTCCTATTATCATTTAACTAACACCTCTGAAATTTCTGGCTCCTTGCTTAGGAACAAAGCAATTATAATGACCTTTGTCTCATGCTTTACAATTTCCTAAATCCTTTATATATATAATCCCAATTAATCTAAAGCACAGTCCTGGACATAAACTATGTGTCTGTGATGAAGACTAGAGACAAGGCTAAACGGGCAAAATCACACGAAACTGTAAAATAGCTACTGAATAATGGAAAAGCCTCAAAAGTCAATAAACACTAGCCAATTTCTTCACGATCATTCAGCTAACTAAATGGTCTGATGCGGGCGTGAGGTTAAGATGCCCTTTTGTAAAATGCATGTTTGGCTATCATATCATAAGCCAGCAATCTTGGTCACATAGACACTGCTCTACCATGTCTGCTACTGCCTGTACCAGGCAAGAAGTTCATAAATGGGATGTTACTTGATGGTTTAGAACAAGATATGGGCATTTCTTTAGGTCATTGTGTCCCATCAGCCAAAATGCATACTTGACATGTAGTCTTGTTAAAAGTGTCTAATACCTATTTAATACTAACAATAATGTGACTTGCCAAATACTGGATCGATCAGTGTTATATTTTGGAAGTAGGGAGGGGACTTTGTTTAAGGAGGGGTACTCAGAGGCTTCAACTACAAATAATATTCTATTGTTTAATCTGAGTGATAAAATAGTGTTTGCCATATTGTTATTTACCCATATTACTCTGCATATATACATTAAATTTTCATGCTATAAATTAAATAATAGGTTCACCTTCCAAATGAAGTTTCTTCTCTCAAGCCCATATTCCTTTCTGAAAGTTCAGGGGACAAAGATTAAGACCACAGAATTAGAATGTGAACTATAAAATTGGATGTTTGCCCCTTATTTAGTTCTCTCTCTGATACAATGAAGGGTTGCCTCAAATTTAAAATGTAACAGGAAACATTAAACCAGTTTAGACAAGCATGAGAGAATACATTTGATTGAAATTTGCCAACAAAGTTTTTCAAAGATTTTTACAACTTCAGAGCTTACAAGTCGCAAATTGAGGTTTTCTACATGGAAATTATAGTCTTTCAGAAAGACCTTCCAAAAGTCACCCTCTTAACCTCTTCCTTCTTTCTCCCCATGTGAAAATCACTTTTCACCATTTTCCACAGACCTTTGGAAGTAAGGTGTCCTGAGAATAGTGAAAGAGATACTTAATGTTCTTTCCATCTCACCTCTTCACCCCCTTCCTCTCACAAAACGTTGCTCTATCTTACAACTAAAAAAAAAAAATCTTTAATACTGAACTCAAAAAAAAAAAATCAACACATGAAGAGAAATATTGTTTTGGAATGATCATTCCTTTTCAAAGTTGCTCATTTCCCTTCAAATTGTAAATGCTTATCTTCAACCTGATCTTGCTTTCTTGCTTTGGGTATGAGATTGCTTTGTTACTCTCTGCGCTGCCTTGGCCAACTAGGAGAATCACTGTTAAACTTTCTGACTTTCGAAGAAGATCCTTCAGGTATTCTTTGTTGTTGTTTTGTGGGCCTAAGTACTGGAGTCATTTTGCCCAATGGATCCACCTGCCGGATAAAATTCCAGCTGTTCTGCAACCTAGGAGCATGAATTAGCATATCGGACCAATTGGATGGGGCATGTTGAACTATTTTCATGTTTCTATGCCCTGAAATCACTATAGAAACAGAGCCAACTTGTTCACTGTTCTGTTTCTCTCTAGCTCAGTTCAGTTCAGTTCAGTCGCTCAGTCATGTCCTACTCTTTGCGACCCCATGAATCACAGCACGCCAGGCCTCCCTGTCCATCACCAACTCCTGGAGTTCACTCAGATTCGCGTCCATCGAGTCCATGATGCCATCCAGCCCATGATGCCATCCAGCCATCTCATCCTCTGTCCTCCCCTTCTCCTCCTGCCCCAAGTCCCTCCCAGCATCAGAGTCTTTTCCAATGAGTCAACTCTTCGCATGAGGTGGCCAAAGTACTGGAGTTTCAGCTTTAGCATCATTCCTTCCAAAGAAATCCCAGGGCTGATCTCCTTTAGGGTAGACCGGTTGGATTTCCTTGCAGTCCAAGGGACTCTAAAGAGTCTTCTCCAACACCACAGTTCAAAAGCATCAATTCTTCGGTGCTCAGCTTTCTTCACAGTCCAACTCTCACGTCCATATATGACCAGTGGAAAAACCATAGCCTTGACTAGATGGACCTTTGTAGGTAATGTAATGTCTCTGCTTTTCAATATGCTATCTAGGTTGGTCATAACTTTTCTTCCAAGGAGTAAGCGTCTTTTAATTTCCTGGCTGCAGTCACCATCTGCAGTGATTTTGGAGCCCCCCAAAATAAAGTCTGACACTGTTTCCACTGTTTCCCCATCTATTTCCCATGAAGTGATGGGACCAGATGCCATGATCTTCGTTTTCTGGATGTTTCTCCCTAGATTCGTAGCAAACAGATGGAATGATTACCATGCCTTGAAGCAGGACACTCAGCAGTGCATCCATTTCAATAGAAATATTCCCTTCCCCCATGTCTTCATTTCAACTCAGCCTCATCCATAGAACCTCTACACAAAAGGACACGAATTCATATATCACTCTGGGTCAATCAACACTTGGAAATGGCTCTGCCTATGGTTGCAATTTCTTTTCTTAACCATTTTTATATTTTAAATTTATTTTTTATTGAAATACAGTTGATTTAAAATGTGTTAGTTTCAGGTGTGTGCAACAGTGATTCAGTTATATATGTGTGTGTAAAATATAAATATATATATGTAACCAAATATAGATTGTATATTAATATAATTATATATTATGTGTAATACATAACAGTTATATACACATTCTTTTTAGATTCCGTTCCTTTATAGGTTACTACAAAATATTGAGTAGAGTTCCCTGCCATATAGTAGGTTCTTGGGTATCTCTTTAGTACACAGTAGTGTATAAAATCCCAGCCTCCAAATGTATTCCTTTCTCTTTTTCCCCTTTGGTAATCATAAGTTTGTTCTCTGTGTCTGAGGTCTACTTCTGCAATTTCTAATACAATTAATTTCAATAAAATATATAATAATTAGAAATATGCATAGTTCTTTAGAGAAGACCTTGACATATGTAAGTCTTGCCCTTGCGGATCTTACATGTTAATGAACTTAGACATAATGATCAGATACACAAAGAGCACATAACAGTAATGTGTTTCTCAGTTCAGTTCAGTTCAGTCGCTCAGTCGTGTCTGACTCTTTGCAACCCCATGAACTGCAGCACACCAGGCCTCCCTGTCCATCACCAACTCCCGGAGTTCTCTCAAACTCACGTCCATCAAATTATTGCACAAGTAACTAAGCAATAGGGTATATGTATCTCACTTAGTTCTATAAAAATTTTCAGAGCCAAGAGAGCTTATATAGCAAGGCCAGAAAGGACTGTAGAAGCAGGGAGCAAGCCCAGGATGCAAAACCCATGCTCTATCTAACCTGTCTTACAAGCCTTGCATGGCTAGAATTCAGAAAATAGAGGAATGAGGGGTTTGGGATGAGTGGGAAACACAGGCTTTGTCATTTGATTTCAAACAACTTCACTGGCTTAATGTTTGTACTTTGAAATTTTTGGTTAGAGAAACTACAAACAATGTGCTGTGTTCATTGTGATCCCAAACATTTTTTCTCAAATCTAAATAATCAGTTTTCATCTCTTTAAGCTAATTTTCAGCACAGAATAGCCAAGATTTCTAATGGATGCTGTTCATGTGTACTTACCACTTACTTGTGAACATTGTATGTGTCAGAAGATATTAAATTAGCTTTCACTTATCTTTCCCAGCAGAGTAGCAAGGGTGCCAGTTTGGTCTCTTGCCCTCCCAACAACCTGGCTAAATGCATTTGTCAAAGTTAAGCAGCCTCTTTGCCTTAGAGGCCAATGGTGGTACTGCAGTCACTTGCCAGGATATTCAGGCCCCCAACTGAATGCTATGTTTTCACTCTTCAGTAACATAAGCGCCATACAAAGCTGAAGGAATAAAATGGAACAAATGACACCACAATTTTATTAAGGCTATTGAAATTTAAGACCTCTTTCTTGACTCACAGATATAAAGAACAAACTAGTGATTACCAGTGGGGAGAGGAAAGAGGAAGGGCCATATAGGCGCAAGAGATTAAGAGGTACAAACCATTAAGTATAAAATAAGCTATAAGAATATATTGTACAACATAGGAACATAGCCAGTATTTTATAATAACTATATAAGTGTAATACAACCTTTAAAAATTGTGAATGGTACCCTTGTAACTTACACAATATTGTCCAGCAACTATACTTCAATTCACAAAAAATGGAAAGGAACTTACTTCCCTAACAATCCAGTACTTAACACACCATACTTCCAATGCAAAGGGTATGGGTTTGATTTCTGGTCAGAGACCTAAGATCCCAAATGTTGCATGGCATAGCCAAAAAAATTTAAATATTTTTAAAATTTTAAAAATGGAAAAATAAACACTCTGTTTAATCACTATACCTTTATTTATCTTTTTTTTTTAATAATTGTGAAACACGGTGGTGATATAAAGACTTACTGATTTCATTTCATTAATTTATCCTGATCTAGAAATGCATTAAAACCCTTTTGTTGAGACCCAGAATCCAGAATTCCATAAATTTAGAGATTTTGAAATGATTCTTATTTTTTTCAGACTCTTAGCTCCCTTTCCTCCAAAGGATGGAAGCCATGTCTGTGAGCCCTGACTAGTGCCAGGATGGTGCTACGTATGTCACAGGCATCTCAGCTATGTCTCATGAGCAGATGTCATATCAGTTCAAGTACAAATAAATCCATTTGTCTGTTTGTTAAATGAATAGAAACTGTCACCATTGGTGCTGAATGCGCAGGAGAGCTCAACTCTCTAACCTTAAATACATACAAACATATATATATATATATATATAATATTTTGTCCATCAACATTATGCTGGCTGCTGGTTTTTGACACTAAGTCTCCCCAAACCACCTTTGTCCAATGCATATCACTGCAGGAACCATTTCTTATTGGCTAAAAGCAGATAAACCTGCCAAAAGCCAGTGCTTATTTCCTTCCCAAGAGACCACACTTGAGTAAGCGCAAGTGAGCATAACTCTGTGTGTTTTCTTACCCAAAGTGACAGGCAGTCTGAGAACAGAAGATCTCCGTTTCCTAACTCGGCACGCTGGATTTGGATGATTTAACTATATATAAAGGCAGCACTAGGTTGATTTGAAAGATACATTTTATCAAGTTGTCAGCTTTCCAGGGCCAACTGTTTCAGAATCACTTATAAGTAAACTAGAAAATGATTTGGATGGTAGGAAATTTAAACCTTCCTCTCCCAGAAAGTTGTAGCAAATAGCTGAAAAATAGACATAGAATCAAACTCTGAAATTAAAGTGTCCTGAGTGTGTCTCACTGGCGGGAGAGGCAGCGTGGTCTAATGGATGGAGAGCAGGATACAGAGGCAGAGGACCTGGGAACTGATTTCCCCTCTGGCAGCAAATCACTGAGTGACCTTGGGAACCTCAGCCAGCCTAGCCTCAGACAGACTGGAGTTCGGTGAGCGGGCTCACACCCCTCACTGCTTGCCTACCCATTCCTATTAGGGGACTGCGCCAGCAGGAATGGGAAGCCTCTTATTTCAGAGACAAGGGAGACAAGGTTTGGAACAGGAAAAGAACTACAGCCTGGGACACTTTCCTCACATCTCTTCCCTGTGGCCAGGATGACAGGCCAGGAGGACCTTTGGGAAGAGAATGGTTGTCCTGCCCTTTCCAGGCCAGTGAAATAAACAATGGTCACGGTCAGTTCCTAATGATCAACCGGGGGCCACTTATCCACCCACAAGCCCAAAAGATAATATTGGCCCTTAGTTGATTTCCCAGGATTCACTGAGGAGGATTAATCAGGTACTGATTGTTTAGGACTTTTTAAAAGGATGCTGAGCATCTCAATTATGGGAATAATTCCTGATGCTTTGGGGGCTTCCCTTGTAGATATAACTGTACCCCACTAAAGCTCATAGCTTGATGTGTTTTCTAATATTGCAAGCAGAAACATATATGGGTACACAGTGTGAACAATGTCCCTGAGCCTGTGAATCACTTCTTCCCCCATCACAGGCCCTCCTGGCTACAGAGGGACGATAAGGCACCCTGAATGCTACTCTCATCCTGATAACCTCACCAGTCACAAGGCACAGGAGAAAAACCACTTCCAGGAATCTCTGTAGCCACATGACAGGCAGCACCAGGCAATGGGATCTTTGCCTCATCATTTGTAGCACTGCCCTGGAATTACACGTCAGGATGTGGTAGGAATCCAGTTTCCCATCTTTCAAAGGGGTTTTAATGGTCCCATCCCTTTTAAATTCCTGCCTCCAATCCTCTGCTGTTGTTTGGGAACCATCAGATTTGAAATTGTGTTTCTCCTAACCGCTCACATCATCGGTGTACTGTGAAGGCCGTGAGATTATCGACAAAAGCCCTTATTGTCATGACATTCTGTTTGCAAGAATCAAGTGAATCCAGCCATTTCAAAAGCCACAAATATGCCTTACTTGACAGTTAGATGAAAACAGAATGTACAAGGATAGGATCAGGCATTGTCTCCCTTTTTTTTTTTTTTTAAAGGGGGATCATAGACATATATACACTGCTGTGTAAAATAGATAACTAATGAAAACCTACTGTATAGCACAGGGAACTCTACTGTGGTGACCTAAATGGGAAGGAAATCCAAGAAAAAAAGAGAGGATATGTGTATACACATAGCTGATTCACTGTGCTGTACAACAGAAACTAACACAACACTGTAAAGCAAATATACTCCAATAATAGTTGATTTTAAAAAGAGGAGTGTCATAGATACTGTACTGCCAATGGGTGGTGGTTGATGCTTCACAAAAATCTCTGTACAGCAAAGTAGGTGAAGCTCAATTTATCTAGCTCTGAAGAGTCAAGAGCTCCATCAACTCAACAGAGATTTGAACTTGTGGTCCCAAGAACTTCTTGTCTAAGGAAGCTGATGGCAAGATGACTGAGTCATCACCACCAACTAATGGGCCTCCAGAAAGGGTCCATGTGATCAGAATGATTTATTGATTAATGCTGACCTCTAAAACTACTTTAGGATGGGCGCTAGAAATATGAAACCACTCTTACTGTGCAGTGGTTCAGGCCATCTTTACTTCAGCTTTGTAAATTGCCACATGGGGCTGGATCAATCATGGCTAGATCTTGTAGCTTGCTGATCTCTTCTCAGTGAAGGAACCTCCTAGAAGAGGCCAAAAAAAAGTCCCCACGTTTAATAGCAAAGAAAACAATGCCACTTCAGCATGTGTTTGAAATCATGAGATCTCAGAGGGAAGAGTGTCACTTCCTACAGGACAGAAGATTTCTGGGAACATAAAAGGAGCGGAAGAGGCAATTTCACATAGTCCCCCCAAAGAATAAGCTGTATTATCAGGAAAAACTCTTTTTTCCTGAATAATCTTCCCTCTCTCTCCCTTTCTTCTTCTATAAATGAACTCCTGTATTATTTCAAAGGTATTCTGATGAGATTTGGCCACAAAATTCCCTGTAATTAAGGAGATGGTTGGATATGGATGCAAATTTTAATGCACTAATTAAGGGATGTTGCACCATCATTAATATATGGCAAGCACAAGTGATGACTTGCCAGAGAGACTGAAACAGTAATGGATGCATCAAAGCAAATATGTCAAGGCATGCAAAACATCCACTCAAGAATGCCTCCCTGAGAGTCTGATTCCTCCTGGACTCCTCTCTCCTGCTTTCTCCCAGTCTCTCTTCATCAGCAACCCCTCCTCTCTCCTGGATCCTCAACTTTTTCTCTACTAGTGATTTCTCTTCCATAAATAAATACACTGAAAGTTCTACTATCAAAAATCAAGCCCTCTGGGACTTTCCTTGTGGTCCAGTGGCTAAGACTTCATGCTCCCAATACAGAGGGCCAGATTCGATTCCTGGTCAGGGAACTAGATTCCACATGCCACAGCTAAGAGTTTGCACGCTGCAAATGAAGAACCCACATGCCACAACTAAAATCTCCTACAGTCAAATAAATAAATGCTTTTTTAAAAAACGAACAAGTCTTCCATCCTTCCCAAGGAATCCCTCCCACTCCTTCAACTATTTACTACCAGAAGTCCTGGATGTTATCACTCACAGCATCCTCGTCAACCCCATCACTACTCAACCCCACCATTTAGGATTACCAATAATCCTGATAAAGGAGGATTTTTGGAGGCAGAGGCAGGATTGGAAGCTGAAGCCATATTTCATTAGATATGTCAGTGTAAGAAAGTTACTTAATCTCTTCATCTGTGATTCTTCTGTATGTGAATGGGATGACAATAGTATTCCCTTACAGAGTTCATGCTTTGCCCACAGCAAGCTCTCAAGAAGATAATTATTACCATCATCATAGTTAACACTATTCTTTGGGAGGGTATCCAAGACCAGGAGTGGCTGAAGGAACAGAAGCTGTGACAAGCAAGTGGTCATGCCAGAGACTGAGAGGAAAAATATGAAACTCTGAACCGATGAGAAGGGAGCAGGCAGCTAGGTATGAGAACACAGTCAGGAGGTGAGCCAGCTTCTGAATCTAAATGCCCCTTGTCTCATCCTCTCAGTTCTTAAGGGATCCAAGCTGACCTTGGAGCCACCTGTCCAGAGGGCAGTGCCCGTGGCAAAGAGACAGACCATACTCCAGTCAAGATGAAGACTCCTTTCTTTTCTGTTGATGGCTGAGGGACCCATCCCCGTTGTAAAAGTTTCTTTATGTCCCTGGGAGAGCGCCTGCCAAGTTCACGGTATGGTGAAACCAATTAAAAAGCATATGGTTGGAGGTGGTACCTGGGGTGGAAAGGAGCAATATGTCCTTGGAAAATGTGAAGTATTTTAAAACTGCTTTTGAAGATTTGATGAGTATGTGTGTGTGTGTGTGTGTGTGAGTGAGTGTGTGTGATTTACTGTATGAAGTGACGGGGCGGGGGTGGATTTCTACCTTTTCTAGGGACATCCTGTGGTAAGGGGGTCTTCCTGAAATAAAGTACAGTTCTGTAACTGTACACAAACTATAGACCCAAGTTGTCTGTTTTCTGGAATGAGAGAAGTTTATTTCCCACTATAATTTCCAGAGCATCCCAAGTGCCCCCAATAATCCAGCCCTTCTCACCAATATACGTTACTCTGTGAAGAATGGAGAGGAAAATAGAAAGGCAAATACCCTGGAGCATTTTTCAGTGGAAGAGAAGAAAGAGAAAGAGGGATTGGAGAGAACGGAATGGTGTGGAGACACAGAGAGCCCAAGCTGGTGGCTCTTTCCCCTTCACTTCAAGTATGTTTCATAAAAATCAATCTTTACAAATAAAAACTTGTTTCCTTGTTTGGTCTTTATTAGTTTACAAGCAACTTCAGCTCACCCATAGGTTAAATTTGCATGTTTCCAGAATGTTCGTGTTCTATAAGCTTAGTTCCAAACAGCTAGCACATGCTCTCCTACAATTAAATATATATACATGTGGACTGTGGTTTAAGTAGGATTTACTTAATTGGCTATGTTTAGTTTCCTTGAAAATTTTATCAGAGAGGATAATATTTACAACCTAAATTATTTTTAATAATTTTAAAATCAATGCATTCTTATTGTAGAAAATTCAGAAATATAAATAAATATGTATAAAGGAGTTAATAAAACCTGTCCAGTAATCCGACCACCCAGATAAAATAATGTTTTAATATACATTTTTCCATTCATTTCTCTATGTGTATCTACAAATACACTTAAAATATATATGGAAATATATTTATATAGTTAAATGCTCATTTGTATTTAGTATTTTGCAGCTAATTTTTTTCACATAATGTTACCTAGTTTTAGAATATTTAAGCTACTGAATTCTTTATGCAAGTACTTTTAATGATGTGAACCATAATTAGGGGCTGCCTGGTGGAAAGTCCCCTTGCCTGGGAGGGATAATTTGAAAGCGAAAGCTGCTCAGTTGTATTCGACTCTTTGTGACCCCATGTACTGTAGCCTGCTAGGCTCCTCTGTCCATGGAATTCTCCAGGCAAGAATACTGGAAGGGGCAGCTGTTCCCTTCTCCAGGGGATTTTCCCAACCCGGGCTCGAACCCATATCTCCTACATTGCTGGCGGATTCTTCACTGTCTGAGCCACCAGGGAAGCCCGAGAATACTGGAGTGGGTAGCCTATCCCTTCTTGAGGAGATCTTCCTGACCCAGGAATTGTGGGCTCTCCTGCATTGCAGGCAGATCCTTTACCAGTTGAGCTACCTTTATTCTGCCACTAACATACTGTGTAATCTCCGTCAAGTCACTGTACTTCTCTGTATATCAGTTCTCTGTGCTTTGATTGAGAGTTAAGGATAAAGTAATTTCAAACAACCCATCACAGCCACTTCCATGGAGAAAGCTCAGGCTTTGAACTTCTAGCTCTCCACGACCCTTGGGGAGTGCTGGGGGAAGCTTCCTCCCGCTGACACTGCTGCCTCTCCCCCTGCCCTCCGCTAGGAACAATCTTCTTTTGCTCCCTCTAAGTCATGATCCCAGATATCAAATTATGAAACCTTAAAATTTAGATTTGGTGAATTCATTGTACCCCGACATCCTTTTATCTCTCTTGCATTCACTGTGGAAACAAATCTAACACATCACTCTCTGGATAATACCCACCAATAGCCCAAGATTGCTCTTAAAAAAAGCTTTTGCTTGTGCTGACCCCCAGTGACCATCCGCATCCTTATTTATTTAGCCTCTGAGGAATGCTGATAATATCCACCCTCCCTCCCTTGAGTTAATAAGAACATAATATCTTGTGCTCCAGTCTTGTAACATTTATCATGTGTGTGTATGTACTTTAGACTAAAAGCTCCATGCAAGCAGCACTGTTTGGTTTATCAGTTGTATTCTGAGCACTATTGTAAGCACTTAATCCATGTCTGTCTAAAAAATGAATAAATTCCTCTTTGTCAACTTCCTCATCCCAATAGTTAAATTGCATTTTGCCTAGAGTGGTCTATGTTTAGAAAGCTTTCTCACATCCTTTCTGATATCAGGCACAGAAAGGTACATAAATAAAAACATATGCAGGACGAATTATGTTATTCTTTCTCTCTCTACAGAAAACATAAAAAATAAAATAAGAATCATTCACAATCCCCACTCCCTTATTAGTATACACAGAAGCTCCTGAGGAAGGGGTGGGGAGCAGGGATAATGGCCCTATGATGGGAATTCTTCCTTTTCTGACTCTCCTAAAATTGACCAGTGAGATGAAAATCCCCCAAACCCAACTGCTTAACCTGCAGCAATGAGTATGAATCTCCCAGGGCTAATCAAACACTTGACAAGACATTTGCCAAGTTGGTCCATTTTAGTCAGGACCTCTTAAAACCATCGACAGATAGAAGCAGGAAGGCTGAAATGTCCCCTATACACATTTGCAAATAAGCCCCCCAAATGTACCAAAGACTGATTTTTCTCTGTTGAGGCAAGTTTTACTTGACTGCTTAGAATAAATAACCTATGTCAGTCAAAACTGTCTCTCTCTCTCATGTACATCATATACCCACCAATTCCAAGTATAGTCTAAAATGACAATATAACTGTTTTCAGAGTCTAATTTTATGTAAGTCTGATTTCTTGTCTCATTGCAGATTTCTCAAAGAACATACTGATCCATCAATTTGCAGAGGGAATAAAACATTTGTTTGGTATTTTATAAAATTTAAAAAAGATATTATAGAGTAGCAACAATGGGCTCACTTCCTATTTCTTTTATCCCGAAATATCATATGTAAGTGGAGCGAGAACTCAGAAGAAGGTACAGGTGGCAGACTGTCTGGGAATGTCCACTGTAAGTTGTCTAACATGTTGCAACGTGCATTAAGCCTTCATGACAGAAGCCCATCAACATCTCGCCTGCGAGTAAACAATAAAAACCCCGAGAAAGGAGGCCACGATGGCCAGAGGAGCCTCTGGGAGGAGGAGCCAGGAACACTCCAGCTCTTCAAAGTGGTGTCTCCTGCAATGTGTCTAACACCCCAGATGAGGAATGCAACCTTCAGCCAGTTCAGTCGCTCAGTCGTGTCCGACTCTTTGGGACCCCATGAATCGCAGCACGCCAGGCCTCCCTGTCCATCACCAACTCCTGGAGTTCACTCAGACTCATGTCCATTGAGTCCGTGATGCCATCCAGCCATCTCATCCTCTGTTGTCCCCTTCTCCTCCTGCCCCCAATCCCTCCCAGCATCAGAGTCTTTTCCAACGAGTCAACTCTTCGCATGAGGTGGCCAAAGTAATTGGAGTTTCAGCTTTAGCATCATTCCTTCCAAAGAAATCCCAGGGCTGATCTCCTTTAGGGTGGACTGGTTAGATCTCCTTGCAGTCCAAGGGACTCTCAAGAGTCTTCTCCAACACCACAGTTCAAAAGCATCAATTCTTCGGTGCTCAGCTTTCTTCACAGTCCAACTCTCATATCCATACATGACTACTGGAAAAAGCATAGCCTTGACTAGACAGACCTTTGTTGGCAAAGTAATGTCTCTGCCTTTGAATATGCTATCTAGGTTGGTCATAACCTTCCTTCCAAGAAGTAAGTGTCTTTTAATTTCATGGCTGCAGTCACCATTTGCAGTGATTTTGGAGCCCCCAAAATAAAGTCTGACACGTTTCTGCTGTTTCTCCATCTATTTCCCATGAAGTGATAGCTAATTCTAAAAGAATTTGTCATCACAATTATACCAAATAAGAGTTTTGCCTGAGATCTCCTAAATAAAAAGGAAGCATTTAGAAAGATAGTTGGTAATTTCCATGGGATAGAGAAACAGAGATCATTCAAACCCTGACAGAAATTCACAGAGTTGCTGGCTGACCATACACAAATTACATGGCAATTACTCACACTCTAAAGGCCACTTCATGTTACAAACAATAATGCTCCAGAGAAGCTAGCTATTTACTTATAGTGACAAAAGGGGATGGAAAGAGGATGAATGGTAATAGAAGAATCCTAAAAGAAACTGAAGCCATAGCTGCCTCCCATGCCATCAACAAAGTAGAACTCTGAAGAATTTATAATACAAATCAAAGGAAATATACTTTATTTCAAAGTATACTTTATTTTGAATGATTAGATTTGTCCATAGTTTTCTCAGAAATAATCCATGATGTGATACGAGAAACTTTTAAAAAGAGCATACTTTCCTGCCCAATAGTTTTATTTCCCATCTACAATGATAAGATCTGGGCACTCCTTACTGAAAATGAGTTTTTCATATATTTATCCTACAACTTCATTCAGAAATGGAGAGTATAGCGGTTTCTTTGTTAAGAAGACAAATTCTTCAAAGGCAGAGGCCAAGTTGTGCTCAACTTCTTGTTCTTAGTGTCTAGCACTTAGTAGCAACTTAATAAATGTTTGAACCCACTCCAGTACTCTTGCCTAGAGAATATCATGGGCAGAGGAGCTGGGCAAGCTACAGTACATGAGATCGCAAAGAGTTGGACACGACGGTGCAACTAACTTTCTCTCTTTCTTTCTTACAAATGTTTGAAGATGGGAAGGAGGGACAGAGGGAGCCAAAGACATGAGAAGAAAGGACGATTTTGATATTATGAGCTGTTGGGCTTGCGGTGGTAACCCTTGTATTTAGACTTCTTAAACATGCCCACTGGAGAAGGAAATGGCAATCCACTCCAGTGTTCTTGCCTGGAGAATCCCATGGACAGAGGAGCCTGGCGGGCTACAGTCCATGAGGACGCAGAGTCAGACACGACTGAGCGACTAACGCAACGCAATGCAAAACATGTCCACATCTTTTGGCCTGCTTGTCCAAAGCCTTCAATTCAACTTTTTTGAAGATTTCTCAGGATCTCAGCTTCCTCAGTCAATGAATCTTTAAAAAGTGGTAACTGTAGTAGATCAATAAACCTTACACATAGAATGAATTAATTCAAGTTTCAACTCTTCAGCCTAGCAGTCCTCCCTCCCCTGACCTCCTCTTCCTGTCTCTATTGCAACAATTCTCACCCCTTCATCTACTCTTATCCCCTAAATGCCCACCTCTGCTCAGCTGAGGCAACTTGCTTACATAAACCAGATACGGTTTAGGCAAATTTTGTTATTTTTTTTGAAAGAGCATTTAACACTCTTTCTTTTTACTACTTTTTAAAATTTTCATCTTCTTCAAAGTTTGTAACAGTTTTTTACTTAAAATTTTTTATTAAGGTATAATTTACAATGGTGTGCTAGTTTCAAGTGGGTCAGCAAAGTGATTCAGATATATATATATATACATATATATATATATGCATATTCTTTTCCAGATTTTTTTCCATTATAGGTTATTACAAGGTATTGAGTATTGCTTCCTGGACTATATCATAGGTCCTTATTGTTCACCTGTTTTATATACAGTAGTGTGTATATGTTAATCCCAAACCCCTAATTTATCTCCCCCACTCCAGCTATTCCCTTCCTTCTCTGATGAATCGGATCTGACTTCAGTCAACCTTTTCTGCATGTTCCTTCAGTAGTTCTCAGGAAGCTGTACATAAGCATTTCACGTCCTCAGTTAGACCAAATCCTTTGCAGGTGAGCTCAGATCCCTGCCTTCCCACACCTCACATAGACGACAGTGTAAGCATACTGAGATGGTCATTTCCTTGCATTCATCCATGTTTGGCAGCTCTCTTATGATTCAAAATTTCATCACAATGAAGTCCAAGTTGCAGACTACTGAAAGTAAGGAAGCTTTATAAAATGGTTTCAAAGCACCATACTTCTCTAAAACAAAGCTATTCCAGATTTGAGACTTTACTCAGAAAAAAAAAAAATACACAAGAACATAAGTGAGGGCAGGGGATTTTATTTGTTTTGTTCAATGCTATTATATTACCAGCATCCAGGAACAATGATGGACACATGATAATTCAATAAAAATCTGTTTAATGAGCTATTATTTTAAATAAATGTTTATTAAATAAATATATACAAGTTTTTCTAAATCTAAATGTATTTACAAATGCTTTAAAATGTGTACAAAAGCATACGCTATATAGATAAGGACATGGACAACTGTTAATGTTCATTAATGTTAACAGGCTATCTTAAAGGAAAGAAGGTGGGGTGGGCTATATATTTTTGTCTCCTATATAAGGAGAAAGAGATTTTGAGAACTTGAACTAAAACTTCAAAGTTCTCTGAGGGCCAAGACTACATGACTCAAGGTATTCCTGATACCAAAAACATCAACAGGAAAACAAAATCAAGTGTATTAAGTTTCATGGAATATCTAATTTCATCATGTGAACTTCAAGAAGTAATATTTTTACGTGTTTCTTTAAGCCACCTTTACCTTTTCTTTTTCATTAGTTCCATGTGAATTCTTTCTCTTCCTTAGAAACAGAGCTGTATTTCTCTTTCTGACTTACTTCACTCTGTATGAAAGACATATTAATGAGTGCATGTGGAATCTAAAATAGTGGTGGAGACGATGCATAGCAAGAACAGCGACAAAGATGTAGAGAACGGATGTGTGGAAACAGGGTTGGGGGATGAACTGGGAGACTGGGACTGACTTCTGTGCACTGCCATATGTAACACAGACAGCTAGTGCAGAAGCTGCTGTATAGCCCAGGGAACTCAGATCAGTGCTCTGTGGTGGCCTAGAGGGACGGATTGGGGGGTGGGTGGGGAGCGAGGGCCAAGAAAGAGGGGATATATGTATACATATAGCTGATCTGTTTCATTGTACAGCAAAAACCAACACAGCCTTGTGAAGCAACTATACCCCAATAATAATAATACTAGAAAAAGTCTTGTAGCTAAATGCAAAGGGACATCTACAAGCTTGTAAAAATTTCCAGCAGTTCATTACCCACCTCTTCTGCTCTACAGAAGGTGTAAACACTGCAGTATGACAAATGACTTGAAGATTCTCCTCTACTGGCTCATCATACAGTGTTCTGAGACCAATGAGCAGACCTCTGCTCTCTGCAAAGGCAGAGATCAAGCTGCCAGCCAACAGGGCAGGCCTCGATGCTTTAATTCACACCATTAGCTCTTCACAACAAAAGGGCAAAGAGTTCAGTTATAGGCTAGAAGATATCTACTTGATATTTTATTAAGACAGCAAAGATTTTGATTCAGTGTGACACTTTAAATATTTTTTTCGGTCTTCTTAATGGCATTCCCCAAACTCCATCTATAAACATAATTTTAAATGATACAAATATGCATTATTATTGTTATTATTGCTTACTGTGAGATTGAGGCAGGGAACTGAAGGCCATAACATTTCATTTTTACTTGCAGTATCTGTGCTCAGGACTGTGAGATAAACTAAGAATAGAATTAAACAGCATTAAGGATCTCTGGAATTATGTTTAAAATGTATAAAGAAAATGATAAGATCATAGTCAAATGAGGCCACTGGTATCTTAAAGAATAAAAAAAATCACTCGGGCCTCCCTGCTTTTTTTTTTCCCCCACATCTCAAACTGTAAGACAGTTCTGTATGTCTAGGTGTGAATTAGGATTTTTGAAAAGTCCTAACAATAAGGTGGACTTTGCCCACAGAGGGAGGGAAAATCCATTCCCCTAATCAACCAAATCCATTCCCCCAAACTCCCACTCCCACTGCTTCCTGACACCAGAAATCCCAACCAGGTAGCTTCATGAAGATCTGTTGCTCATTAAACTAGAAATGTTTCTGAGAAAGGTGAGATTAGGCAGTAAGGGTCAGTTCAGCTTGTGTGTGCTCTCAATCCCTTTCCTGGTGAAACAAAGAACATGTGAGTAGCTGAACCTTTTGGAAGGGAATCAGGGTTAGAAAGCAGTCCATGCCATCAAAAGCAGGAGCAACATACTTTCAGTAAAGCATACAAATAAGTCAAAAAAGACAGCAGTTAGATTCCACGGCCAAAGAGTACTGGTCAATCTTACAAATAACTCAGGTAGCAGACAGCACAAGTGGAACAAGAGAAGCTCTATATGTAGATTCCTAGGATGAGCAGCAAAATGTCAGTATATCAGCATGGAGAAAAAGTGAAAGTCGCTCAGTCGTGTACTGACTCTTTGCGACACCTTGGACAGTCCACGGAATTCTCCAGGCCAAAATACTGGAGTGGGTAGCCTTTCCCTTCTCCAGGGGATCTTCCTAATCCAGGGATCGAACCAAGGCCTCCCACATTGCAGGAGGATTCTTTACCAGCTGAGCCACAAGGGAAGCCCAAGAATACCAGGGTGGGTCGCCTATCCCTTCTCCAGGGGATCTTCCCGACCCAGGAATTGAACCGGGGTCTCCTTCATTGCAGGCAAATTCTTTACTGACTGAGCTATCAGGGAAGCCCCTATCAGCATGGGAGTGATCCCCCAAGCCCAGTCTCCCAAGATGCTGCCTCTCTTGGGTAAAGGCTGCTTCTCACATTATATGTAAAAGAAGTTAGACAAATCATATATCCTTAAAGCCTCAATATTCTAGGAACTGAGACAGTCCATTGGTGAGCATAACCTTCCAGTGACCACCGTGGGAATCAGTAAGATGGGTGTGTGTTAGTTGCTTGGTCGTGTCCGACTCTTTGCAACCCCATAGACTGTAGCCCACCAGGCTCCTCTGTCCATGGAATTCTCCAGACAAGAATATTGGAATGGGTTGCCATGCCCTTCTCTAGGGGATCTTCCCAACCCAGGGATTGAACCTGTTCTAAATTGCAGGCAGATTCTTTACCATCTGAGCTACCAGGGAAGCCTAATGTAGATTGGAGAGCCTACTGAATGGGGCTACCTACAAAAGTTGCAGAGCCTGGTGCAAAATGAAAACATGGGGCCTCTTGTTCAAATTATTAACAGATTTCAAGATGGTACCAGTGTTAAATGTAGGCTCCTGACCATAAAGCTGATCCCTGCAATGAATGATAGCTCTCCCTCCAGACAGGGGGATAAGTTACAGTTTATTGAATGGAAGCACAAGATGGGGGAGAGGGAAATTCTCAAACCCTGACTTTACACAGTCGAAGAGAAAGATGCAAGACATTCCAGCCAGACTATTGAAAACAAATGAACTCTCCTGATGATGTATTTGCTACATAAAAGACTCATTGCGGGGCCAGACATTTTGCCTGTAAACATGCATCATCTTATTTTTCACCTCCACCTACCAGTAAATAATATTGTTCTCCAAATTTTATAGATGAAGAAACTGATGCTCAGGAAAGTTAATATTTCCGAAGCTAAAATGTCTTGTTAGTAATTACTACATTACCCTCTTGCCTTGCATTCAACAAGTATGTAGAAAAGTACCAACCATCTAAATCAGTAGCACAATATTTCAGATTCCCAATTCCTATAATACACATAAAGATATCCATTTGCTAAGACAGTCAAAACTTTGCACTCCTGTTCCTTGGTCTCTGTGCTAGTTGTATGGTTACATGACCATAGGCTTTGGACACCTCTGTTCAGGGTTTTAGACTATTCCCATGGGAAATCTTTAGTCAAGATGGGCAACCCAGAGGAGCTTAGAATTAAATGGAGGCAATTAACTAAAATGATAGGGGTACAGACATTTAACTCACCCAGGACTGTTATATACAGGATTGTAAAGAGATATGTGGAGTTTTAAGAATTCAGGAGAGGGAAGATTAATTGCAATTAGGAAATCTGAAGAATTCACAGAGGATGTAATAGTTGAGCTGGGCATGAAATGACATAAGGATATTTTATGTTTATGTTGCGCTTATTAGTATTTATTTTATGACAGCTGTAAATCTTGAAAATTTAAAATTTTTATAACTATTAAGAAATCTACAAACTCAACATGTCAGAGTAATCATTGGTAATAATATGATATATTTTAGGATATTTTACATGTATACATATTGAATAAAGTTGGGATTGTACAGTGAGTATAGTTTGAACCTTTTTTTCACTTCATGTACTGAAAATACACATTTGAATCACATTTGCTAATAGTTTCAAAGCATTTCAATTTATGGACGTTCCATAATTTATTTCACATTTTCCTTGTTGCTAGTCATTTATTTTGAGTTTCAATATTATTATTAACAATGTTTAAGGAATCATTTTTATACCTAATATGCACCTTTATTATTCACTTCTGGGATTCTATGAGGAAAAATCACTGAGACAAAGACCTTATTCCTGTATTTAAGATTGCATATTTTATAAGAATATGAAAATTACTTTCAAAAAAAGTTTGCTTCAATGTGTACTAAACTTATTTGAACCCCAGCCACATTAGACTTCAGTTCTTCAACATGGCAACCCCCTTCTACCCCAGGACCTTTGAACATACTGTTCCAGTCACACTGCCGTAACATTCACATATCCTAGGATCTGTCTAGGAGGTAAGCTATTGTTTGAGTGGACCTTTAATTCTCAGGACAGTACCTTGCTATTTCAGCATTTATACCATTATAATGCATTTCAGTATCTAGTAGGGCAAGTTCTACTCTACTCTCTCCATCATTTACTTTTTTTAAGAAATGTTTGTATTTCATAATTTTTAATTTTTTATACTTAGGTTTTGTCAAAATAGCTGAATAATCTCATACAGATTTTGATTGGCATTATATGAAAACTGTTAATTAGGGGGGAAAGAAAGATCATTTTATTTTATGGTATTTCCATCTAAGAATGCATCTGCACTTCCATTTATTTAAATCTGCTTTTATATTGCTCAATAAAATGTTGTAGTTTTCTTCATATAGGTGTCACACATGCCTTGATAATTCATAGTTCTTGTTGCCACTATATCTTCTAACATGTTTATTGCTGTTATATAGAACTGTCACTGATGCTTCTATATTTATCTTGCAGCCATCTACTGTTGATGAACTTGCTTATTAATTCAAAACATTATTTAGTTGTTGCCCTGGATTTCCTAGATGTGTCTAATCATGCTGCCATCATATAACCATAATTTTATCTCTCTTTTCTATAGCTATGCTTCTTATTTTCATGGTTTATTGTATTTGCCTGTACTTTCAGACAACACTAAATAACCACGGTGACAGTAAGAATTCATCTCTTGTCTCCGGTTAACATGGAAATTCCTCCACTGTCTCAACATGAAGTATGATGTCTTGGCTTCAGATACCCTTTATCAGGTTGAGGGAATATTCTCCTTTCTTAGTGTTCCAAGTGATTTTTATTGGGAATAGACAGTTCATTTCACTGAATACCTTTCTAGCATTTACTGAGATCAACATTCTTAAAACTAGTGGACTTATGGATTTGATGCTTTATGTTAATGCACTTGCTATTATTAAACTATCATTAAAATCCTGGAATGAGTATAAATGAGTACTCTTTCAATGGGTTGTTGAACTTTTAGTGTGCTGGTCTTTTACTTAAATTTATTCATCTTTATTTATATATGTAATTGGTCTATTTCCCTCTATGTACAGGCTATTAGAGTTTGACGTTTGGGTTCATAAAAAGCAAACTTCACAAGGGCTGGGATTTTTATCCCTCTGCCTACGACAGTGCCTGATACAAAGTACTTGGTAAATATTTGTTGAGCTAATAGAATACATTTGGTATTTTTTAAAGTTATTGAGCCATGTTTATAATTGCTTTCTCATAAAGTTGCCTATCATCCATTTTCCAAATTTCTTGGGGTATATTTATTAATGTATTAATATCGATCAGAGGCTTGAGTATCTTAGTTTCTTCAAGATCTATTTTCTTTTTGGCTGCATCATGCAGCTTGTGAGATCTTAGTTTCCCCACCAGGGATCAAAGCCAAGCCCCCTGCATTGGAAGGCAGATTCTTAACCACTGGACCACCAGGGAAGTTCCTTCTTTTGTTTTTAAGTTTTCTAATTTACTGAATTCTCTTGTCTTTATTTTTATGTCAGTCTATATTTTTTCTTTTACTGTTCTTGATATAATTTAATTATTTCCTTTTTATTCATTTTTTAACATGAAAGGTGATAAAATTACAAACTGGCCTTTGACGACAACCTTGCTCACACCTCATAAGTTGATAGTTTAGGGCAACTGTGCATCAGAATTATCTGTGACGTTTTTTCAAAAGGCAGGTCTCAACTGGGAGCTATGAATCAGAATCTCTGGAACAGGGATTCAGGCATCTCTGTTCTGGGAGAGCTCCATGGATGGTTTTGATACACAGCCAGAGATGAGATTTATAGTTCTATTGTGCCCAGCGCTCACTCATAGGGTTTGGGTTGCAGTAGAGGAGAAAGGTTGATGACTCTCAATGACGGCAGCTGACTTTCAGCACTGTGTGAAAGCACTTGGACTTTGTGCTCCAGATACAAGGAGCCATCAGAAGTTGACAGCAGGGTTAAAGCTTATATTTGATTGGTTCTTCAGGATAATAGCACTGAAATTACAATGTGAAAGGTAGAATGGAGGTGAAAGAGGAATCGTCATTGGTATCATCTCTCATTGCCTTTAGCGCCCTCATAATGTGTGGGTCTCTTAGCAGTAGTTCTGGACCAGCATTAGCTCCATCTGGGAATGTGGTAAAATGCCACTTTTTGTGGCCCACCTCAGATCTGCTAAATTAGGGGCCATGGGAGTGAGGCTCACCAATTTGTGCTTGAGAAAAATTCCTTAATGATTCACATGCGTGCTAAAGAACCACTGCTGGATAGTGATGCATTATTTAGCAATAAAGAAATTGGTATTTTCATGTTGGTCAGAATGGCCATCATTAAAAAGTCCACAAATAACAAATGCTGGGGAGCCTGTGGAGAAAAGGGAACCCTCTTACACTGTTGATGGGAATGTAAGTTGGTGCAGCCACTGTGGAAAGCAGTATGGAAGTTCCTCAAAAAAAACTAAAAATAGTTACCATATGATCCAGTCTTTGGAGAAGGCAATGGCAACCCACTCCAGTATTCTTGCCTGGAAAATCCCATGGGCGGAGGAGCCTGGTAGGCTGCAGTCCACGGGGTCGCTAGGAGTCGGACATGACTGAGTGACTTCACTTTCCCTTTTCACTTTCATACATTGGAGAAGGAAATGGCAACCCACTCCAGTGTTTTGCCTAGAGAATCCCAGGGACGGGAGAGCCTGGTGGGCTGCCGTCTGTGGCGTCGCATAGAGTCGGACATGACTGAA
Organism: Ovis aries; assembly: GCF_016772045.2. NCBI lineage: Eukaryota > Metazoa > Chordata > Mammalia > Artiodactyla > Bovidae > Ovis > Ovis aries. The sequence continues at coordinate 83,367,393 of NC_056057.1, forward strand.
GCAACTTAGCAGTAGCAGCAGATCCAGTCTTGCATGGGTTTTCCAGGTGGTGCAGTGGTAAAGAATCTGGCTCTCAATGCAAGAGATTCAGGAGACGCAGGTTTGATTCCTGGGTCAGGAAGATCTCTTGGAGTAGGAAATGGCAATCCACTCCAATATTCTTGCCTGGAAAATGCCATGGACAGAGGGGCCTGGAGAGCTACAGTCCATGGGGTCACAAAGAGTTGGACATAACTGAGCAACTGAGCATACACACGAACAGTCCTGAGCATAAATCTAGACAAGTTTATAATTCAAAAGGTACAATCAACCCAGTGTTCATAGCAACACTGCTCACAATAACCAAGACATGGAAACAACTTAAATGTCCATCAACAGATGAATGAAAAAAGAAGATATGGTACATATATGCAATAGAACACTACTTGGCCATAAAAGGAACAAAATAATATCATCTGCAGCAACATGGATGGAGCTGGAGATTATCATACTAAGTGAAGTAAGCCAGAAAAAAAAGACAAATACCATATGATATCACATATGTGGAATTTAAAATATGATACAAATGAAGGTATCTATGAAACAAAATCAGGGACATAGAGAATAGATTGGTGCTTGCCAAGGGGAGGGGCGTAGGAAAGGGTTGGACTGGGCATTCAGCATGAGCAGATGAAAATGGTATATGTAAAATGGATAAACAACAAGGGCCTACTGTACAGTACAGGGAACTGTATTCAATATACTGTGATAAACCATAATGGAAAAGAATATGAAAAATAATATATTTATATGCATAACTGAGTCACTTTGCTGTACAGCAGTAATTAACACATTGTCATTTAACTATACTGCAATAAAAAATTAGCTACTTAAATAAAAGAAAGTGGTATTTTATAGGTCCATATTAACATAAGAAAAAAATTCATTCATTCGTTTCAAAGAGATTGTCTCCTGTGTTCTGGTTTGTCAGGGCTACCATGTAGAGCTTATACAGGTTGCACATTGTAGTCGATGTTAACAGCCCCCACTCCAGAGTAAAACAGTGTTCAGCACAATCTACCAAACAACAGGCTGTTACTCTGATCATGGTTTTGCATTAAGGTGATATTACAGAGAACAAGATAGACAATGTTATCGTATTCATGGAGTCTACCTTCTTTGGGGGAAGACAGTAAACTGCTAAAAAAATGCATAATTGTAGACTGTGAGAATACTTTGAAGAAACTTAAGTGGGCTACATAAAGGAGAAAAAGATTTCATATTCAAATCCTTGAGTATATTCACCAATGCACCTGCAGTCATTATGAAACACAGTAAGGAGACAGATCCTTCCTCTCAAACATATTCCATCTCTTGACTTTATTCACGGCAGAGACAAGGCACTGACATAGCCCTGCTTCCTCTTTCAAAATACCCCTGGAAACAGCAACTGATGTGGCTACTCTGGCTCAAACCACAGATTCAGGCTACATGCAGCAGCTGACTTGCTCCGACTGGGACAGTCTCTTATCAGTCTTACGTGTGCCTATGGCGGATGGAGCCCGGAAGCAGCTGACTCCAGCGCCCAGAGGTCCCGTGAGGAATGATATGGCCTGGCTCTCCCGGCTGTAATTTTTTGCAGTATGATTTGATTTCATGTAAAGGATGGAAAACCCTCTTAGAATTTGTATTTGAAAAGAAGATTCCTTTTCCTAGGCAGTGATATGGAATAGGGTAGAATGTGATCTTTTAGGAATTAGGTTGATTTGTTTCATTGTCCACACGAATCTCTAGGACTTCTGTCCATGAGGTAATCTCACACACCACCAAGAAGATATTCCTTGAGTAAAACATCAAATCTGAACTTTAAATGAGCTACCTCTAATTCCCCCTTCCATGTTACCAGTGGAAAAAACAGATGCTCAATGTGTATTCCATTGTGAAGTATGGTGGCTAGAGAAAACAAAATCATGGTTTAAGCAGATGGCGCTAAATCATTCTCTTTTCTCTTGGCCCTTCCCCATAAACACAGAGTTGAAAGGCTTCAGGCTACTCTTACCCTGAACTCCATTTTTGTCAGATCAATGACAAGTCACGTTAACAGCAGTGTTTAATTCTATCAATATGTGACCAATTGTGTTAGATTGTTTGGCCATTGATTTCACTTAGTGCTACGGTTGAGTCTGAAAGGAACTGCTTTTCCTTGCAATGCCTCATGCGGTGACAAATGCTGAGTGCTGACTCTGTCTGGCTTGTACACACCACCGATTCCACTTGCAGGATAGTCAGCTCACATCTCAAAGCCCAGCCTGCGTGACACAAATATCTCTGAAATCATAAAGTTAGCCCTTATACCCTTGATGAGCCTTGAAAGAGACCATCGCCTAAAATGAACAGCAAAGAGATAAGAAATCAAGAGGTAGCAGAATTAGGCAACAGAAAAAAAATTCAATATCCCATTTGGCCACAAAATACAGTGTTGTTTATGAACAACACTAAATTCAGATGGTTAGACTTTGGTGTTCTTCTGTGACTAGTCCTACAAAGAGTTTTCCAAAATGGCCAGACCATTTATTTTCAATCTGGAAATATGGTTATTATTGACTTCTAAGCATTCTTCCTGTCACATACTAACATAGATAGATTTAGTAGTACATCTTTCTTTTACTTCTGAAATGACCCCACTTGTACTAGAGGGAAGCCTCTCCATGCTTCGGTGAAACATCAGAAGATAAAGCAAAATCAAGCTAATATTTTCCTAAATACCAACCCACAATCTCCTGAGCTAGTCTATTTCTCACAATGGGCTGATAGCACTTAAAATATCCATTCCACTGCCAGGATATGGACAATGAGGGTAATCCTTTAGGAAAGAGGAGCTCCCAGTCATTCAAGGTGACCTTAGATTTAGTATCCTTGTTCCTCTGATCCAACTGAGTCACGGTCAAGGGCTCTTGTTAAAAGCTGGCATCAGAGGTGGATTTAGGTGGTCAGAAGGCATACTCTCTCCCCTGGATGCTCCCAGGCCCCAGCAGCAGCATGTCACCCCCATTGCCAGCCCTCGTGCGCCGTTACAGCACTCAGCTTATCAATTTACTTGCAAATGGCTCCCTGAAGTATTAACCCAGGTTAATTATTCGTCAAATATGATTATGCAATGGTAATGTAAAAAATCGGAAATGCGGGATGGAATTTTTCACTCCAGCGGTTTGGCAATTGTGGCAGCTGGTGGAGGAGCTGGAGTAATTACCAGGCCATTCCAGCCCGTGGATCAGCCCTCTGCTTCAGGAGGAGAAGGGGAAGAAAAAGCAATAAAGAACTAGAGGAGCGGGAATATGAGCCGTGCCAATCGACGTGGGGAAAATTTCACAGCTGCCGGTGGTGATAAATGAGAAACGGTGGCCCTACTTCTAATCAATACATGTAAATGCTACTCATTACAGCCTTTATACACACTTCTCAATTAGCCTTTCCTCCCACTGGTAACAGGGAATGTCATGCTTTCTGGACTGTGAAAGTGGTTCTGTACCAGCTTCACCTGCCTCTGCGAGCCACGGTGACAGCGCAGGCTGCGCGCCGGGCAGCAGGTGGGAGGGTTGACGGCCCAGATGCCTCCCAAATGCCCGGAAAGGAGATCCCAAGTGTGCGCTTTTAATTAAACAGCACCTTTGAAGATACCACTTGTTCATTCAGGGTGACGGACAATCCCAGCCAAACCCGACTTAGCATCTTAAAATTTCAGACGCATTTGAGGACATTCGTCCAGGAGAGATTGTTTTTTTACAAACAAGTCATTTTCTTCCTATTTGAAAAACACGTATTTTCTGTTGTTCTTCTGAGTAATAAACTTCACTGTGCCCTTTCTATATATATTTGGCAAACTGTTTTCTAAAAGACAATCTAGGAAGGATTCCCTCGTTTGTTACATGTATTGATAGTTTCATTTTACTTTTGTGTAGGGAGAGAAGGAAACACTTTCAGTTGGAAAATTCCAAGCCCTAGCACACTCAGCTCAGTGTGTTGGCTGTACCTACGTGACTTCTCCCAAGTGAATTTTTTTACAGCTCTGATGCAGTTTCATACATTGTCAATCAAGTCAAATAGGACAGTCTTTGTGGGTCTAACTTGGGTATCCTATAAAGACTAAAATTCTTAAGGAAAAATGCAAGTCACCTGTTCTAGAGCTACAGTGTTGCTTTGCCTTCCAAGAGTGAGAATTTACTTGAATTTGATGACGTTCATTCATTCTGTTTTTTTCTTATAACAAAATGTAATTTCCCCAGTTAATAAAGCAGATCCTACAGAAAGAAAAAGACATTAAAATGCACACACACTTTTCTTTAGTTTTTTTAAAAATTATATTCTTTTAGTCTATGCTGTGAAAAAAATTTTATAATACTTATAATAATGCTAAAGTTTGAATTGTTATCTGATGGGAAAAAAATTCTCAAATTATGTCAAAAATAATGAGTAAGGGGCCAGACGTCTGACTCTATTTAACAACTATCTATCAGGCATCTGGACACATGAAACACATTTTGTTAGTAGTTTGAGTATAACATTCCAACTGAAAAACAGCCATTATGATTAAATGCCAAAGAACATCCATTACTTGAAAACCAAATCACATAAGTCCATTGTCAGTTAAACTGAAGATGGGGGCATGGGGGAGGGGAATCGGTTGTAGTTCTAAAGGTTTTCTTAAAGAATATTTTATACTTAAGTCCATTCAGGTCAAATTTCATCTCACTGATATTTCTAGAGCATCTATTGTAGAGTAAGTGCCCTTGTAGACAATAAGAATGTAATGCTGAACAGGATAAGCACAATTTCTGCTCTCATGGAGCTTGGGATTCTGACTTCTTTGGTGTTACTGAATCTTGAGATTCTCAACAAGAGAGCTATTCTCCCAAGAAAGCACTGTTATAATGACCAACCACAACTTAAAAACAATTTTTCTGACCACACTAAGAAATAACCAATTACCAAGATAAAGACTCTCCCGTTTGAATCCTTCGCCAGACTTTTTTATTCAGTCTGAACTCCTGAGGGGCATTCATGTCTTTTCAGATATGTTTATTTTCCCCATGATATTCTAAAAGCAATATCCACTCTTACCTTGATCCTGGATTTCATCCTAACTGCATTTAGAGAGTCTTTTACTAAATAAGGATGCTGGCAAGAGATTTGTTCTTAGAGTCCAATATACTTCCACAGAATTTCAGTTGAATTCCTTTTCAGAGGTAAATGTACTTTTTTTCACTCTGCAGAAAACTTAAATCAGGGAGCAGGAATAACTTGTGATTCTAATAGGAGATAAGAAATGGCTTATATCTGGCTGCGAGGCTGCTTGAGAACACATGGCAATCATAGATTCAAGCAACTGGATACCTTTGGTTTTCTTTCTTATTTCCTAGTGATACACACTTTGAATAAGATGAAAATACTACCAATACCATCCTGTGTACATTCATCACTGTTGATAATCAGAATTTTGTGTAAAGACTGACAGCAGACTAGAATTCTACCTGCACACACCAAGAAGCCCAAACATGCAGTCCTTATGCAAGTATATTTCCCATTGCTAATCATCAAAATAAGATACACATCTATTACAACGAATTTCTATGCAGTAATCTGCACATCCCATTTTTTGCTTATATTCAGACTTAACTGCCTGATCTCTGCCCTAACGTGCAATTTATGTCCAGGATTTGGTTCCTCTCTGATGAGGCAGATCTCATCATTAATTCCTTGATGAACAATAGCATTGTTTGACTAGAATTTAGAAATGTCATTTTGCTCCATACTGAATTTAATCTTCGAGTGATGATATGCTTAAAAGTAGATAAACAAACAAACAAAAAAAGTATGTAAACACAAAGAAATACAAATATAAATGCATACACACATAAATATTACTCAGATGTTTAAGCAGAATGCTAAACTGTCTCCTCTCCATGGAAAATCCAGATAGATCTTGTTATATCTTGGCTCAGAACTTTCAATTAAAGCCAGAGTTCTTACAGTGGCCTACTGGAGAATATAAAATTTATTCTCCTGCCTCAGGGCCTTTGCAGTTGCTCCCTGAAGCAGTCTTTCCTCAGAGAGCCACAGGACTCAATGTCTCCCTTCATTTGAGGTCTCTGCTCAAATGTCCCCTTACCAGACACCTTTGTCACCCCATCCAATCCAGCATGGCAACCCCATCACTCTCTAGTTCTCTCCCCTGTTTTATTTTGTCCATCTGATGGGTTACTTATTTGTCTATCTCTCTCTTCCTGTACCCTTCACTGTAATGTCAGCTTTATGATGGAAGAGACCTTTTTTGTCTTCTTATCAGTCAGTTCAGTCGCTCAGTCGTGTCTGACTTCTTGCGACCCCATGAATCGCAGCACGCCAGGCCTCCCTGTCCATCACCAACTCCTGGAGTTTACCCAAACGAGTCAGTGTCTTCTTATATACCACCCCTACTCCTACAAGATAGTCCCTTGCATTCCTTACATGCCCAGTACATAACAGGCCCTGGATACTGGTTGAATGAACTACTGATTGAATGCTAGTTGCTTAAACCAAGATACTGTCAAGAGCCCTGCTATGGTCTTAATGTTTGTTTCCCTCCGAATGTCATATATTGACATCCTAATGCCCAATATGATGGCATTAAGAGGTAGGGAATTTGGGAGGTACTTAGATCATGGGGTGGGGTCCACATTAATGAGATGAACGTTCTCATAAAAAAAGACCTCACAAAGATCTCTCACCCCTTGTACCAGGCCAGGACATACTTGAGAGTTTGTCTGTGCAACCCAGAAGAGGGTTTGAATGAGAACCTAATCAGGCTAGCAGCCTGATCTGGGACTTACTTCTAAGCACTGTGAGAAATAATATTTCTGAGTGGATAATTTTTTTTTAATTTGCTTAAATTTTACATGATTTTAAAAGGTTACACTCCATTTACAGTTATTACAAAATATTGGCTATATTTCCCTTGTTGTATATGTTATACAATCTTGAGCCTGTCTTATACCCAGTGGTTTGTACCTCCCATTTGCCCACCCCAGCCCTGCCCTCTCCTCCCTGGTAACCACTAGTTTGTTCTCTACATCTGTGAGTCTGTTTCTACTTCTTTTTTTTTTATGAACAATGGACATTATATATACATATAGTTCTGTAGACTGAAAGTCCAAGATTGGAATATCAACATGGTCAGGTCTGGTGGAAAATCTCTTTCTGGCTTTCAGGCTGCTACTTTTTTTTGTTGTATTCACTATCTTGTTGTACACTGGTGCAGCCACTGTGGAAAGCAGTACGGAGGTTTCTTTAAAAACAGAATTACCATGTGACCCAGCAATTCCATTCCTGGGTATATATCCAAAAAAAAACAAAAACACTAATTCAAAAAGATATATGCACCCCAGTGTTCATAAAAGCACTATTCACAATAGCCAAGACATGAAAGCAATCTAAATGTCCATTGACCAATGAATATATAAAGAAGGTGTGCTAGATACATACGATGGGATACTACTCAGCCCTAAAAAAAGAATGAAATTTCGCCATTTGCACCAACACGGATGGCTTTGGAAGGCATTATGCTAAAGTGAAATAAGTCAGACACAGAAAGACAAATACTGCGTGATATCACTTATATGTGGAATCTGTAGGATTTTTTTAAGCCACTAGTTTGTTATGATACTTTGTTATAGCAGCCAGAACAGACTAAAATAATTCCTCTTCGTTATTTTTCAACTGGCCACATTTTGGTAAAGGAATAATAACTTCTCAAGAGTCACTATGTCTGTCTAAAGTTCTGCTGTCTGTTACAGCAGTCACAAGCCACATGCGGATATTTGAGCACTTCAAATCTGCCAAGTCTGATTGCAATGTGCTGTGAAGTGTAAATGACATATAGGATTTGAAAGACTATAAATACAAATAAGAAGAATATAAAATATCCCAATAATTTTAACTTGAACCCATATACAATTTTAATGTACATGTTGAAATGGTAGCATTTTATATATATATTAGATTAAATAAATTTTTCAAAACTTATTTCACCTGTTTCTTTTTACTTCTTAAATGTGCTTACTAGAAAATTTAAAATTACATATGGGATTTCCCAGGTAGGTTAGAATCCATTTGCAATGCAGGAGATGTGGGTTTGATCCCTGGGTAGGGAAGATCTCCTGGAGAAGGACATGGCAACCCACTCTGGTATTCTTGCCTGGAAAATCCCATGGACAGAGGAGCCTGGGGGGCTACAGTTCATAGGGTTGCAAAAGAGTCAGACATGACTGAAGTGACTGAGCATGTGGCTCACATTTAATTTCTACTGAATGGTGGTTGGAAAGTATATCTAAAACATATTTCAAGTACTTTTCAATCTTTTACTTATTTCTCTAGCCCACTGAGCAAACTCACTCTCTACACTCAACACCAGTAAACATCTTGCACGTAAGTATACCTTGGTATAGATTATAAATATCTGTGTGTACATATCTCTGTGTAAATTTAAGAAAGATTATACACACAAAGGGTTTCAGCTTTCTCATATGCAGCATTAGAGAGGATCAGTCTTCAAATGAAGGGCAATAGATTATTAAAATACTGAGAATCTGGACTCTGAATTGTTGGCTGTGGCCTGCTTAGGAGAAGCTAAGGCCAGATTTGATAACTTCAATTTTTAAACAAAGACTGAACTTGGCAGAAATCCATGAACCATGCCATAGTTCATGAAGACATTCCTAGAAGAAAAAGAAACTCAGGATACATACTTAACTGGCACAGACTGACCCAATATCTGACAATGACTGCATGGTCATGGCTGAGTCTAACCAGTCAGGAGTAGACAGCAGAAAACCAAGGAGCCTTACATCCTTTTCCAGATCTACATCTTAAATTTGCCTTCACCGTCTCACAGCTGGACCTTCCTCAGAAGTTTTATTGCCCTTTAAGTGGTGGATTTGAACCAAACTGAAGCTTTTCAGTTTGTGATTCCTGAAGAATCCATGCCTTGCCTCCACGTTCCTTTTCTTTGGCTATGACATGGTTTGTACACAGGCCCACGTGACTTTATACCACATACCTCAGCCAAGCCAAATTCAGTTTTCATAGCGATGAGGGTTAATTCCAATGTGCAGATAAAGATGTATATCCTGGCTGTCTGGTGTAAGAGCTGATAATGAGGCAGCCTGAAATGGAAGCTGTCACTTTGCATCGCATCAGAGCAACCTGAACAATGTAAAGAAATTAAAAGCTCCCGGTGGCAATGGATCCTATTTCAGTCATTAGCTGCGTGGGAGGGACAGGCACCATTCAGGAGACTGGAACCGGTGGGAATCTTGGGTCCTCAGGGAATTTACCACTAATGCTGCTTTCTGCCCCACTTCTTTTTAATGCACACCAAATACAAATGAATTGCTATTCTTTGTTTTTATTATTATTTAGGTCTAGCTACTGTGGATAGAGGGGGAACAAAGCAAGACAAGGGAAATAAGAAAGACCCAATGCATTAATCTAGCAATCAAGAGAGCAAAAAAAAAAAAAACAACAACAAAAAAAAAAAACAGAAAAAAGTAAAAATGTGTACGCAAAAGTATATCTGTGTGCTCATGTGAGAGATATTATAACATAATGAATATAAAAGTGTGACATCTCTATACTTTCTCTCTCTACTCCCCCTCTTTTTTTTTTCTCTCTCTTATTTTAAGCCAGCCTGCTGAAAATGAATGAGACAAGCAAACCCAGCACTGACTCTCATTTCAGGCTCAGAAATATGAAAAAAATGTAATATATTTTTTAACAGAAAGTCTCAGAATATATGCTTCAATCTTGGAATTTCAAAAGAGGCAGCGAATCAGGCAGAGGGACAGAAGGTTACAGATTAGTACTGGTCATTGCTCAAAGAGTACGGGTTATAAATAATAAAGGAGGAAAGGGTGAAGGACACTAAAATATAACTGGGGACCCACAATGGAATAATCAAAGCAGAGAATCTAATTTCAGCTTTTAAAATACCATCTAATGTTGAATTCCAACTGTATAGGAATCTTTCTGCTAACACACTGCCACAGATACAGAAATGCTTACCTCACATGGACATGCTTCCTAAGTTTTAAAGTAGGGACTTGATTTCAAGTCTAAAGGCATGGATTTTGTTTCCATTTTTGAACTGAATAATGGTATTCTTCCATGGAAGTTAAAGTGCAAATAAAAAGAAAGATTGAAAAAATAAAGGGGATTCTGATAAGAATCTTCACAGAAGGGCTCACGATCTATAATACTATGTAAATTATGATATATAATGTTATTAGATTATATAAGACATTGACATTTTAATAGACATTTAACATTAGTGGCTTCATACAAACTTGGATTATTTTGGTACATCTCTCAGTGTTTTCACAGGCAACCTCAACACTGCTTTCTTCTATGAACATACACACACACAAAGGAAATATAAAGAAGGGACAAAAAGTAAAAGCCTGACCAGAAACCTAAGGATGTATCTGTACCTCCACCAGCTGTCTCAACCAACATGTAGGTAAATTCTACTGCTGAAGATATACTTGGTTTTACAGAGAGACACAGGAAAATTTATCAGAAGAACCTTGGCCACTAGTGAGTTGTTCTATGAGTCATTGATTCATATCCACTGAATGCTTGCCGTGGTGTTGCTATTAAGACTCAATTATAACCAATGGGCTTTTGGGTTTTGTGGGTTTTAATTTGCTTCTAGGAAATGAGCCCATAGTACTGTGCAGGAGAACATTTGAGAATTACACTCTCCAATATGTCTCGGAAGCTACTATTGCCACCAGAATGATGGCAGTAAGAGTCCTCCCACTGTCCGGGAAGTTATTTATTCCAAGGATGGGCATTTCATTAAAAAGTATGATTGTTGACCATCAAACACTACATTTTCATGGTGCGTTTTCATTTCTGAAAATGCGCAAAGATAAATAAAATTTCCGTGTTGATGAAAATTTACTAGCAAACTAAATTTCCTGGCAAACCAACCAGGAGTGTTTTTTCCCACTGCTCTTGTTTCCCTAAGCATTCAGATATAATGTTACATAGATGTTGGCTCATTAATCTGCACCAGATCTACACAAGCATAAGTCAGGAAAAGCCTACTCTGTAGACAAGGAAATGAAGGTAGGGTAAGGTTATGTAGGCTTGGAGACCATTTTTGGTTTCCTAGTCATGTATAGTCATGGGGGTGTGCATAGATGCAATGTAATCTATACCATAGGTATGTACACAAACACTTTTAAAAATTAATCTACAGATTCTAAAATAAGTTACTTGGTTTTTTCTTCTTGACATGTTGAAGTCATTGAAATGTCAGTATATACACTGTAATTTTAAAAAAGAATAAAAAATAGCATAAAGATTAAGGAATGCTAAAACTCCCTCTCCAAGAAACAGAGGCATCATTGCTATGAGGCAGTACAATCAAACTAGATGCTTTAAAAATGACCAAGACATTTTGAAAATGAGTGAGAGATAATAGAAATGTCATTGTATTTCAAATCCTGGTCAAGCCAAAAAGGATAATAAAGAAAATCCACAGATTTTTGAAAATGCCCCCAAATTCAAAAGCAATTGATTTTGTAATATGTGAGAAATTGTGCTTAACTACAAGGAATTACATTTTAGAAGTAGATGTTTTAATTTAGGTCCAAAGAAAAGAAATTTGAAGAATTCTTTTTTTCCCTGCAAGTATCCAATCAAAAAAGTGTTCTATTTCCTACCAACTCTCTGAACACTTGATTCCTTGGTTATTAACTTACATCTGTTTGGGGCTTTCCTATTTCTGGATGATGAAGGAACCAATCATCCAGTTGTTGTCCCCAGGGGCTGGGGAATATGTACCCCTGTCACAGGAAAGCAGGCTGACAAAGAAAGAGAAAGTGCATATGACATATAGCAAAACCAAATGGTGGCTTCTATTGTTCAGATTATCCATTTGCAACATTTTAGCACTATTGAGGACCTACTATTAATACTTTTGTCTATTTCCATGACAGTTGATTTATGCATATCAGTTCTCATTGGCACAATAACTGAAAGTGGTTCTGTATTTGAAAAGGCAAAAGAAAGTTAGTTACACAGTCATGTCCAACTCTTTGCAATCCCATGGACTGTAGCCTGCCAGTCTCCTCTGTCCATGGAATTCTCCAGGCAAAAGTACTGGAGCGGGTTGCCATTTACTTCTCCAAGGGATCTTCCCCATCCAGGGATCAAACCCAGGTCTCCTAGATTGCAGGCAGATTCTTTATCAGCTGAGCCAGAGGAAACTTAAAGAAATTAAGTCTATTACTTGCTCGTAACTGGTGGAACATTGAGAGGCATCTGTATCCATGACCTCCCCAGTTTAGGTTTCCAGCTGAATCCCAATCAGCAAGCAAGTTGAGACAGAAGTGGTCAGTTTAAAATAAAGAAAAAAGAAAAGAGCATCAGGGAAAGGCAATATTCCTGCTTCCTTAGACTCTTTCCCCTCTCCCAGGTATATGTATACCTCAAATTATTTTGTTAAAGCTACTTTTCCTGCTTATTCTGCAGGGGACCCTGTGCTAAATACTTTGCAAACTTTATTTCTCACAGTGGACTATAAACTTGCCCATTCAACTGCCAGAGAAATGGAATCTCTTTACAGGTTAGCTTGCACCAGGCCCCACTGTACCAGGTGGAGCTTTTGAGTGGAGGTCTGCTCATTCCAAGTGTGTGTGCGTTTCCCACTAGGTCCTGTTGCTCCTCGTGCTGTGCCCAAACCCCAGTGCTTGCAAATTCTGTTGATGGTATAAATTAGCCATATTCTAAACACACAAGGAAAATTCATGACTAAAAGTAGGTTGCAGCACAAATTTCAGGAAGTGCAAAATCTTTTTGCAAAGTATATATACTATACACATTTCATAAAACAGATATTTGCCAAAATCACATTTCAAATGATGGGCTTAAGATTTCATTGCAAATTAGGCAGGAAAATTGGAATGGAATCAGATCACTTACTCTCAGCTTATCACCAATGCTACCTAAATCTGATTATTAAATACTTATCTATATGGCATCAAATAAGCTAAGCTAATGCACATTAAATTTTTCCTTTTTGATGGACATAAAAATTTTTGAACAAAGATACACTGGCCAAATCACATAAATAAGAAAACAGCAGAAATATTAGAAGGTAATGAAGGAAGAAGAATGAGAAGCACGAGTTTTGACAGACAAATACTGACCCATCTTTCCCAACCAGCTGGGGTTCTCTAAGCATGCATGCTCAGTTGTGTCCAACTCTTCTTGATCCCATCAACTGTAGGCCACCAGGCTCCTTTGTCCATGGGATTTCCCAGGCAAGAAGACTGGAGCAGGTTGCCATTTCTTCCTCCAGGGGATCTTCCCAACTTAGGGATCAAACTCAAGTTTCCTGCATTGGCAGGCAGATTTGTTTACCACTAGTACCACCTGAGAAGTTGGGGATGTCATTTATAAATTGCCAGGCTTAACTAGGCCACTTAGCAAAAAAATTTTGGTGAGAGACTTGTCCAGGAGAGAAAAAACCTTTGACAATGAAAGCTAGCCTCTACCGAGGGTTTTCTCTCTGCTATGAACTGGGAACAGTGTAACAGGTATCGTCACATTTAATCTTGTAAAGAATCATACGAGGAAGATATTCTTATTCAACAAAGGAGGAAATTGAGGTTCCCAAAGGATAAGTAACTTGCCCTAGTTATCGACTGATCTATCTATCTATCCATCCATCCATCCAGGGGTTACCAACCCTGGGCCCTGGACTGGCAGTGGTCCTTGGCCTGTTAGAACTGCGCTGCACAACAGGACGTGATTCTCCCCATCTCTCACATCACCACGAACTCTCTCCTGTGAGATCAGTGGTGGCATTAGATTCTCAAACTAGATTCTCATATATCACAAGGTAATAATAACAGAAATAAAGTGCACGATAAATGTAATGTGCCTGAATATCCTAAAACCAACCCTCCATCTCTGGAAAAATTATACTCCACAAAACAATTGCTGGTGCTAAAAAGGTTGGGAACTCCTGTACCTATCACTGAAATAAAACTTTACAGAACAGTGATTGCCCTCACTGAGATTCTTTGCATAGCAATGTTTTTTTTCCACTATATATCATGGTTAACATTTCCATTAAGGAATTGAAAAATAGCTGAGTAGCCTAGAAGACTTTTGCAAATTGGCTAAAAATTCTGTTGAGCACCAAAACTGCTGGTTTGCCAAATTTCTCTGGTTGATATAATTCTCACTATTCTTGGCACTGCTCTAGCAGATTCTAATGAGGATGAAGTTTTTGAAAGGTATAGTAAAAGGGATAGGGTTTCTATTAAGGAAGCAATATGGAATTGTATCTTATAAGGAAGCAATATGGAATTGTGTGTTATTTTTCAAATTATATCACAAATATTCCTTTCCATAACGTTCTGCAACATTCTATTTTATTCTATTTTTTTAAATAAATGCTACCATTATTTCACTTTGATTGATTTCATGACTCTGGAAAGAAATTAACATTTTAAAAATGAAATACAAAAGAACGGGATAGAAAATTTTTTGATATAAAGGTCACCTTGCTGAGCTAAGTCAATAAATTTGAAAATTTGGGTTTCTCTTCATCTATATCTCTCATGGGATAGCCACAAAAAAGAAGCATACTTTATTGATCAACAAATTAACATAACAGTCAGAAATATATTATGTACAATGTGCTGCTTTTTATTAAAACTATGACTTTTCAGGAAAGATGGAGGTCTGTTTCATTGGTTGGGGTCTTATCCTGGTGTTATAAACAATTAAGTACACAGGGCATTATAGAGCCAGATGTACGAAGTTTCATATAGTACTGAATTTGTTTCATAAATATTATCATTTACAAGGAATTAATGGGCTTCTGGTCAGTAAATGGTGTAATGCTTGTCAAGCTCTGGTAAAGAAGTATTAGCATAAAATTCCTCCGTACCATGCAGCACATTAACTTTTATAACACACCATTGCAAATAGCATCATATAAGGGCCTTGCGTGCCCCTTCTCTAAGACCTTCAATTCATCACAGACTCCTTCCTTTTCTATGAATTCCAAAGTCTTAGTTTTATCAAACATTACCTTGTATTTGAACCATTTATAGCATTTACTTTTACCAACCTGGAGATATGATAGGGCTTCCAAGGTGGTGCTAGTGGTAAAGAGCCTACCTGCCAATTCAAGGGACTGCTTCCCTGGTGGCTCAGAGGTTAAAGCATCTGCCTAGAATGCGGGAGACCCAGGTTCGATCCCTGGGTTGGGAAGATCTCCTGGAGAAGGAAATGGCAACCTACTCCGGTAGTCTTGCCTGGAGAATCCCATGGAGGGAAGGAGCCTGGTGGGCTACAGTTCACAGGGTCGCAAAGTCAGACACGATTGAGCGACTTCACTTTCACTTTCGAGAGACATGCAGTTTCGATTTCTGGGTCAGAAAGATGCCCTGGAGGAGGATATGGCAACCCACTTAAGTATTCTTGCCTGGAGAATTCTATGGACAGAGGAGCCTGGTGGGCTATGGTCCATAAGGTAGCAAAGAGTCGGACACAGCTGAAGCAACTTAGCACTCAATCATGGAGATATGATATGATAATGAACCAAAGCCACTACTAATTTTGGTCTGAAATAAAATTACTTTTCCATAAATCAGATTTTCAGGCTTGTAAACTCACTTTTAATTTTTACTGAAGCAACACAGCAGCAGATTTTAAGTCAAGTAGAACAAAGCTTATAGGAGAAACTGCTTACCCTGCCCCTTCTTCTTTGCTCCTTAGTTCCCCTCCATACTCATATTTCTAAATAAGATGCTCACCATTCTATTTCTTGATTTTCCTATTTTAGCTATTATTTATAGCTTTCTCATTTGGAAGATGAGAACTTACTTCTCTATCCCATTTTCTCTCTCCCTTGCTCCATTCTTCTTTTGGCTCCCTCCCCAAATAATGACACCACTGCTTTTGAATAAGTCAGTCTTTGATGTTTACATTATTGTTGTTATGTACTTGTTCCCAACTAATACAGTGAGCAATTATTATATTTACTTATTTCTTTAAAATTTTGGTAATAATTACCTTGTCTATTTATTTAGTAATTCTCTATCCACGTATTATTGTTTCTTCTCCCAAACTCTATAAAATGCCCTCAATGTTGTTGAACACATCAGGCATCTTGACAGTGCCCTTTCAAACTTGTGAGACAGCCCTGAATGCCCCAACATTCTCCAGTTTCAAATGGAAATGCCTGTTCTCCAGGCCTTGTTTACCATCCTCCTGGTAATTCTCTCCCTCCCTCTGGATCGCAGCTCCTATGGCTCTCAGTCCACCCTTCTTGGTTTATCCTCTCATTTTGGTGGAGGACATCCTTCAGGAGCTCCCCAAGAAGCAGTTTATGGGAGATACATTTTTTGAAAACTGAACACTATCTCTTACCTTGTAGAATTCTAAGCATTGCTCTATTGTCATCTAAGCTCTTAAGTTACATCAAGAAAATGAACACCATCTCAATTCTTGATATGTGCCCCTTTTGTTGTTTCTGAAAATGTTCAGAATGCTCTAAAATGTCATAATGCCACAATATTTTGTCATCCATTATATCCAAGGTATGTAGCAGACTTTTTGATCTTTGATCTGGAAGCTCATGTCCTTCATTTATGGGCAATTAGTTTGTGCTACTTCTTTGATAGTTTCCTCCCTTTTATATTCTGCATTCTTCTTGCACTGTTCCTGTTAATTAGATGGTGAATTTCTCGGTTCTACCCTCTTATTTTGAAAGTATTCTATCTTATGCTCAGTCTCTACTTTTCTGAAAATGAACCACAGATTTCAATTCTCTCTTCCAAACCTTCAACTTAATTTTAATTTCAACTGTCATATATATAATATACATATATATATTTTTTTTATTTCAAAGAGCTTTCTCTTGATCTCTGAACGTCCCTTTCCTGTAGCACTCCTTTCTTGTTTCATAATTGTAGTATCTTAGGTTGCTGAGGGGATTATTATTTTCTTCAAATTTTATCTTAGTCCATATTTAGTTCTAAGCGCAGGCGGCTGCGACTGGCCAGCAGCTGTGACCGGCACACTGAGCGCGGCTGAAAGGAGCTACTCCACGTCCGAGGTCGGGGCAGTGGCCGAGAGTTCCAGGCTGTAAGGGCACAGAATGGCTGAGAGGAGCTACCCCGCGTCCGAGGTAGGGGCGGCCGGGAGGAGCAACCCCACATCCAAGGAGTGGTGGCTGCGCAGGTGCAGGAGGGCCTAGAGGAGCTATCCCACGTTGAAGGTCAGGAAGGGCAGCGGTAAGGAGATACCCTTTGTCCAAGGTAAGGAGCAGCAGCTGTGCTTTGCTGGAGCAGCCGTGAAGAGATATCCCACGCCCAAGGTAAGAGAAACCCAAGTAAGATCGTAGGTATTGCAGGAGGGCATCAGAGGGCAGACACACTGAAACCATACTCACAGAAAACTAGTCAATCTAATCACACTAGGACCACAGCCTTGTCTAACTCAATGAAACCAAGCCATGCCTGCAGGGCAACCCAAGACGCGCGGGTCATGGTGGGGAGGTCTGACAGAATGCGGTCCACTGGAGAAGGGAATGGCAAACCACTTCAGTATTCTTGCCTTGAGAACCCCATGGACAGTATGAAAAGGCAAAATGATAGGATACTGAAAGAGGAACTCCCCAGGTCAGTAGGTGCCCAATATGCTGCTGGAGATCAGTGGAGAAATAACTCCAGAAGAATGAAGGGATGGAGCCAAAGCAAAAACAATACCCAGTTGTGGATGTGACTGGTGATAGAAGCAGGGTCCGATGCTGTAAAGAGCAATACTGCATAGGAACCGGGAATGTCAGGTCCATGAATCAAGGCAACCTGGAAGTGGTCGAACAAGAGATGGCAAGAGTGAACATCGACATTCTAGGAATCAGCGAACTAAAATGGACTGGAATGGGTGAATTTAACTCAGATGACCATTATATCTACTACTGCGGGCAGGAATCCCTCAGAAGAAATGGAGTAGGCATCGTGGTCAACAAAAGAGTCCAAAATGCAGTACTTGGATGCAGTCTCAAAAACGACAGAATGACCTCTGTTCGTTTCCAAGGCAAACCATTCAATGTCACAGTAATCCAAGTCTATGCCCCAACCAGTAATGCTGAAGAAGCTGAAGTTGAATGGTTTTATGAAGACCCACAAGACCTTTTAGAACTAACACCCTCAAACATGTCCTTTTCATTATAGGGGACTGGAATGCAAAGGTAGGAAGTAAAGAAACACCTGGAGTAACAGGCAAATTTGGCCTTGGAATGTGGAACGAAGCAGGGCAAAGACTAATGGAGTTTTGCCAAGAAAATGCACTGGTCATAGCAAACACCCTCTTCCAACAACACAAGAGAAGACTCTACACATGGACATCACCAGATGGTCAACACCGAAATCAGACTGATTATATCCTTTGCAGCCTAAATGGAGAAGCTCTATACAGTCAACAAAAACAAGACCAGGAGCTGACTGTGGCTCAGATCATGAACTCCTTATTACCAAATTCAGACTTAAACTGAAGAAAGTAGGGAAAACCACTAGACGATTCAGGTATGACCTAAATCAAATCCCTTATGATTATACAGTGGAAGTGAGGAATAGATTTAAGGGACTAGATCTGATAGATAGAGTGCCTGATGAACTATGGAATGAGGTTCGTGACATTGTACAGGAGACAGGGATCAAGACCATCCCCATGGAAAAGAAATGCAAAAAACCAAAATGGCTGTCTGGGGAGGCCTTACAAATAGCTGTGAAAATAAGAGAGGTGAAAAACAAATGAGAAAAGGAAAGATATAAGCATCTGAAAGCGGAGTTCCAAAGAATAGCAAGAAGAGATAAGAAAGCCTTCTTTAGTGATCAATGCAAAGAAATAGAGAAAAACAATAGAATGGGAAAGACTAGAGATCTCTTCAAGAAAATTAGAGATACCAAGGGAACATTTCATGCAAAGATGGGCTCGATAAAGGACAGAAATGGTATGGATCTAACAGAAGCAGAAGATCTTAAGAAGAGGTGGCAAGAATACACAGAAGAACTGTGCAAAAAAGATCTTCATGACCCAGATAATCACAATGGCATGATCACTCACCTAGAGCCAGACATCCTGGAATGTGAAGTCAAGTGGGCCTTAGAAAGCATCACTATGAACAAAGCTAGTGGAGGTGATGGAATTCCAGTGGAGCTATTTCAAATCCTGAAAGATGATGCTGTGAAAGTGCTGCACTCAATATGCCAACAAATTTGGAAAACTCAGCAGTGGCCACAGGACTGGAAAAGGTCGGTTTTCATTCCAATCCAAAAGAAAGGCAATGCCAGAGAATGCTCAAACTACCGCACAATTGCACTCATCTCCCATGCTAGTAAAGTAATGCTCAAAATTCTCCAAGCCAGGCTTCAGCAATATGTGAACCGTGAACTTCCTGATGTTCAAGCTGGGTTTAGAAAAGGCAGAGGAACCAGAGATCAAATTGTCAACATCCCCTGGATCATGGAAAAAGCAAGAGAGTTCCAGAAAAACATCTATTTCTGCTTTATTGACTATGCCAAAGCCTTTGACTGTGTGGATCACAATAAAGTGTGGAAAATTCTTCAAGAGATGGGAATACCAGACCACCTGACCTGTCTCTTGAGAAACCTGTATGCAGGTCAGGAAGCAACAGTTAGAACTGGACATGGAACAACAGACTGGTTCCAAATAGGAAAAGGAGTACATCAAGGCTGTATATTGTCACCCTGCTTATTTAACTTATATGCAGAATACATCATGAGAAACACTGGACTGGAAGAAGCACAAGCTGGAATCAAGATTGCTGGGAGAAATATCAGTAACCTCAGATATGCAGATGATACCACCCTTATGGCAGAAAGTGAAGAGGAACTAAAAAGCCTCTTGATGAAAGTGAAAGTAGAGAGTGAAAAAGTTGGCTTAAAGCTCAACATTCAGAAAACAAAGATCATGGCATCCAGTCCCATCACTTCATGGGAAATAGATGGGGGAAACAGTGGAAACAGTGTCAGACTTTATTTTGGGGGGCTCCAAAATCACTGCAGATGTTGGTTGCAGCCATGAAATCAAAAGACACTTACTCTTTGGAAGAAAAGCTATGACCAACCTAGATAGCATATTCAAAAGCAGAGACACTACTTTGCCGACTAAGGTCCATCTAGTCAAGGCTATGGTTTTCCCTGTGGTCATGTATGGATGTGAGAGTTGGACTGTGAAGAAGGCTGAGCGCTGAAGAATTGATGCTTTTGAACTGTGGTGTTGGGGAAGACTCTTGAGAGTCCCTTGGACTGCAAGGAGATCCAACCAGTCCATTCTGAAGGAGATCAGTCCTGGGATTTCTTAGGAGGGAATGATGCTGAAGCTGAAACTCCAGTACTTTGGCCACCTCATGTGAAGAGCTGAGTCATTGGAAAAGACTCTGATGCTGGGAGGGATTAGGGGCAGGAGGAGAAGGGGACGACAGAGGATGAGATGCCTGGATGGCATCATGGACTCAATGGACGTGAGTCTGGGTGAACTCCGGGAGTTGGTGATAGACAGGGAGGCCTGGCGTGCTGTGATTCATGGGGTGGCAAAGAGAGCGACTGAACTGAACTGATATTTAGTTCCATTTTTCAGAACTCCTCCCCCACAGCTGTTTCTTTATCATGTTCCCTTCATATTGCAGGTTTTCCTCTAATATTAGGTAATCCTTAGCTGTCAGTAGGTATATAAAAGTACAGCAATAAAACACTGATTGAGCCCACTATACACTGGTAGATTTTATCAGCTTACAATTTATTAGGTAGAGAACCAGGCATTTTGCTGGGGAACACTCAATGTCATCCCAGTAGGTTTTTTCCACTGGACTTCCACCATTTCTCCAGAGAAGTTTCCTCCAATCTTCTGTTTACGGGAAAATGTGGTGGTGGTGGTGATATGAGGGAGGAAGACTAACTACTGGTGTTCCAGAGGCTGAACAGGGATTGGGAATCGAGAGTCCAACTTCTGTAGGTCCGCTTCTCACTCAGCGCCTTCGTTTTCAGACCTTTGGCTTCCCCCTTACTAGTCTGGTTGTTCCTGGATGTCTGGGTTGGTCTGACTCTCTTTGTTTCAGTTTCCCTAGAGAATGAGGTTGCTATCTCCACTGGGCTGGGGAGAAATCACTCACTTTCTGAGGGGGGTTGAAAAAAAAGTCTTGGAGCTCCAATTGCCCTTTATAAGATTTCAACCAATCCTCTTGTTTCCCTAACATACACTGTGCAGAGGGATTAGGCATCTCCAAGTTCCAGAGAGGACCGGGGCCTCTGGCACGTGAATTGGCTGCAGTAAGGGCTCCACTGTCTTTTCTCAGTTACATCAGTTATTACTCATCCATTTCCCCTCTTCTAAAAGCTTGTTGACAGACCCTATTCAGGACCATCTCCTCTTTCCTCCTCTTTGTCGTTAGAGTTTTATACCTTTAAAAATTCCTTTGTGGTTATTATTGTGTTTTGGTAGCAAGTAGAGAGAAATGCATGTGTTCTCAATCTCTCATATTTAACCAAAAGTCTTCTGTCATGCTTTCATTTGGTTTTGTTTGTTTGTTTTATCTCTCGCCTGGGGCTATCAATTTGGGACTTGGTTTTCTGGGGAGGATAATTTGGTAACTCAAGTTTTGTCCTTTCCTTGTGAGTCATTTCTGTTTACTTCTCTGCTGCTCCACATCCCCAAGCTCAGGCTTTCAGCAACTACACAGATTTATTATCATAGGAATTTATTATACAAGTGAAGCAATAATTTATTTGCTATTAAGTAATTTTCTGGGTACACACTGGTGAATTCTTTTGAAATAAGCCTATCTTTCAAAAAACACAAAATTGATAAGCGACTTTTGGCTGTAATTCACTTTGAAAAGGGAGTTTTCTCAAGTTCCACGTACAAATAAGAAGGTAACCACAACATAAAGTCATTTCAGAGAAATCAGAATAGGTGTTTAATTCACCCTTGAACCCCTAAAATTTCTTCCTAAAATTCCTTTTGTTTTTCTGTCTAAGACTTTTTCTCCTTGATGTGCAAATACTCTTCGAAGGTGTTATATAAAAATCTGAGTATAAATGAAAAATCTGAAGATTTTTTATTTGGAGAGGCATTATCAAGGTACCTAACACCAGAGGGAAGAGGGAAAGATGTTCTGGAAAAAGAGAAGGGCATAGGTCTGCAGAGAGTGAAAGCACCAAATATCCTGTTAAAGTGGTTGAAAGTGTTAGCTGCTCAGTCATGTCTGATTCTTTGCGACCCCATGGACTGTAGCCTGTCAGACTCCTCTGTCCATGGAATTCTCCAGGCAAGAATACTGGAGTGGGCAACCATTCCCTTCTCCAGGATATCTTCCCTACCCAGGGATCTAACTTGCATCTCCAGCATTGCAGGCAGATTCTTTACTGTCTGAGCCACCATGGCAGGGACGTTATGGAGCTTAGATCAGTAGTTTAGAGGAAAAGAGAAGGGCTTTGGGGATTGGAAAGACTTGGCTTCAAATCCTCCTTTCCTCATTGTTCGTTGTTGTTGTTACTGTTTGTTTGTTTGTTTGTTTTTAAGTTATACCCAGATTTTTATTTTAAAAATCTGATCTGCTAACTTAGTGTTTTCCGCCAAGTCAAGAAGCAGAAAACTTCACAGTCTTCACAATCTTTTGCTTAGGTGCTGCCTCTGTGGGAGCCTTTGCAGCAGCCATTCCTGTCCTTTGAGATGCTTGCATAGCCTATTTTGCTTCCTTAGCAGCCCTGATAGTTTGTTCTCATTGAACCTTTCTAACCTGGGTTTCTGATTCCTCTTTGCCATTGTATCAGCAAGAGATGCTCGAGTTATGGCACTCTGGAATTCAATTGCATGGCGGGCTCTTTTCTCATTTATGGGTTGTGTAATATTAAACAGTTAACCTATTTCTTCATTTTCTCATCTGCAGAAAATAGATGATAGCCATGTCAAGGTGTTGTGGGATTAAATGAGATTATATATGTAAAGTGCTTAGTAAAGTGCCTGGCATCACATAAATGCTCAATAAATGATAGTGATAATGATAACAACTGCCTTGCCAAATTGAACTAGAGATGGCTCTGAATGTCTCAGTGCCAAAGATAAAACCCAGGTACAGATCTGCTGAGTAGATGTACCCTACTTTACTGTAAGAAAATGAATGAGTTAGTTAACTAAGAACAATCTCTTACTTTCTCATCTGTAAATGGGAACAAGTGCTCAAGAGTTGAATTTGGCCCATAACCAATAAATGCTTCCATAATTCAGATAAGAATAGCCACTGACAGAGCCACAAACCTACATTATACAAAGAGAAGATGCCTTTTTTAAAAGGAGATCTTTCTTCATTTTATTTTTGCCATATCCTCTCATTCTTCCCCCTGTTAAAAATAGTCATATCTGAAGGTGTGGTCCATGTATACAATGGAATATTACTCAGCCATAAAAAAGAATGAAATAATGCCATTTGCATCAACATGTATGGACCTAAAGATTGTCATACTAAGTGAGGTAAGCCAGACAGAAAAGACAAATATGCGATATCACATATATGCGGAATCTAAAAATAAGGTACAAAAGATATTTTTTACAAAACAGAAATAGACTCACAGACACAGAAAACAAACTTATGGATACTAAAGGGGAAAGGGGGAGGAATAAATTAGGAGCTTGAGATTAACATAAACACACTGCTATATGTAAAAAAGATAACCAACAAGGACCTATTGTATCACACAAGGACCTATACTCAATATTTGCAATAAATTATGTATACTATACCCCTGAAGCTAAAACAACATTGTAAATCAACTATACTTCAATTTTTGAAAAATGATGGCATGTGGGAAACAAATAAACCTGACACCTGAGTTCAGGGAGCTTCAACTTGATCAACAACTACATTTCCTCGAAACACAACTTGACTTTTGTCTCAGTAAATACAGAAAAGTTTTCTGCTCTCACTTCTAAAGAGTTCCAGGCAATCAAAGACACCTCTGTGGATTAGGTAAGCCCTGGTCTGGCTGTTGTAGATGTGAAATCTCAGTGGGAGGTAGACGAGCAGCCTCCAGAGAGGTATAAGGAGGGACTTCTAACTGGAGCTGCCACTTTGGAGCTCCAAATATTGGAAAACAAGCACAGAGGAGGAATGAAGAGAAACATAAATCGAAGGCATAGTGGAAAAGCTTTGAAGGTTTTGAGGAAAGCTGAGATTTAATAAAGATGAAGCTGAAGTTCACCAAGAAAAAAGACAGGGTGCTCATCACACCTCCTGACACCTCACCAAGTAATAACTGAGAGATTAGTTATTAGTATTAAAAGAGAGAGCTGAATAATGTTGGACAGAAAGTCAGGAGACCTCAGTTGGGTAAGGCTTCCCCTCAAGGATCATGGGATCCAATCCGGTCTCATAGTTCTCGTTTGCGAATGAAGAGTAAGGCCAATACTCCTAAAGGCTCGCTTTCTGTGTTGACCTAATAATGGGGGTATCTCTTCTCTCTTTACAACAGGGAATATAAACTGTTAATTACATGTATTTTAACTGCTATTATGTATTTTAGCTGCCTAAATCTGTATAATTTACACCTGTGTAAATTAAAGGAGTACAGACATATAACACAAGCACAAACCTGTACCTACCTACCTAGCTATCTACATATGAACTCATATAAGTATTTAAGTAATTTGTCATGCGTCTTCTATAAAATTTAAAATTCCTCTTTGGCTAAGATACCTTGGGAATTTCTCTAATTAGCAGCACAGTGCTCACAACACAAAAAATTATTATTAAACATTAAAGGACAATCATCTTCTTTTGCCATAAGAGTTAATAACTTCATTTTAATAGCATAAAACTATAATTCTGCATCTTGCCAGCAACAATTTTTTAAAATGAAATTCGTTGCCTTTAATACAATCAAAAATCAGTTCCATTTTCTTTTTTTCCCCAGAAAACTCACGTTTTTATTAACTTGGAGTGATGATTTCCATGTGAATGATACTGTTTATCTGCACTTTCCCCACATTTGACCTCATTTCTTCTAAGAAATATGGAATATTGCTTTGGGCCTTAGAAAGGCAAGGGGCTGGAGGAAGTTTCTATTAGAATAATCACCACCTAAAGAGGTTTAAGACTCACCTACCCATTGACCCATGAAGGGTACATGCTAAATTCCTACAGTCAAATATTCATTCTAACCCTTAAGAATAAATGAATGAGCTTACCTCTTATTTAAATTACTCTAAGATGGATAAGATTTTTACTATCAGGTGAAAGGTGATAATTATGGCCACCATCACCATCACTTGTCTGTTCATGATGACAAAAATAACAAATAAATTTGGCTATATCCAATCACTTCCCCTGTAATATTTGTGTGCATGTGTGTGAGAGAGATCTAAGTACTTTTGTGTGCAATTCCATGTCCATATTCAATACACGCTTACCTATGTACAAAAGCATTCATGCGTTTTTGTAAACTTTAGTCTAGCACCCTGGTGGACCTCAGATTAGGGTTTTATTAAAGTACTACTTAAGAGGTACAACTCTGACCACCCCATATATCATAAGTATGATGTGAGGGGAGTTTTCCTGGAATTTTTTTTCTGGTAAGTGGTACTTATGCACTCTTCACGTGGTCACCTTCAGTCAGCCTATAACCACACAATGCACCATGTTGGAAGCAAATGTAGTTTGGTGAATCTCCATTATAAGCTTGGTTCACAGATTATTTTGATCTAGGGTAGATGTTATTGAACTGAGGCACTTCCCTAGGTTATAGTAAGGAAAGATGAACTGTTTCTGAGGCTCAGTCCCTGAAAAACCAATTTGCAATGAAAATAAACAAATCTAGGATGAGAGATGCAATAATATCACAGCCAATTTGCCCTCAATTTCTACCTCATTTGTGAGTTGACTGGGGAGGTAGCCAGGTCATCAGGAGTCATGATCTTACTTTGACTCACTTACGCTCTTATTTCCTTTCTTTAGCTTAAAAAAAAAATCTTCTACTCCCTCAACTCTTCTCTTCTCGAATAATCTTTTTATACTGATTGAGAGGAAAAGATGAGGTATGTTTTCCCTTAATGGGCTGCCTCAAGGAGTAGCCTGAGCTGATGCAGCCAGGAACCTTTGAGACATCAACTCTTAACACAGGAAAAGATTGTTTGGTGGTATTGTTTTAAAAGTCTACCAAATGTTGCATATTCATTTCACTTATGTTTTCCTTTCCTATTCCTGATGCTTAAAAAATTAGTATCACAGTAATCCAAGTCTATGCCCTGACCAGCAATGCTAAAGAAGCTGAAGTTGAGCAATTCTGTGAAGACCTAAAAGACCTAGAACTAACACACAAAAAAGACGTCCTTTTCATATAGGGGACTGGAATGCAAAGGTAGGAAGTCAAGAGATACCTGGAGAGACAAATTTGACCTTGGAGTACAAAATGAAGCAGGTCACAGGCTAACAAAGTTTTGCCAAGAGAATACATTGGTCATAGCAAACACCCTCTTCCAACAAAACAAGAGAGGACTCTACACATGGGCATCACCAGATGGTCAGTATCAAAATCAGATTGATTATATTCTTTGCAGCTAAAGATGGAGAAGTTCTATACAGTCAGCAAAAATAAGACCAGGAGCTGACTGTGTCTCACACTTACTGCCAAATTCAGACTTACCTTGAAGAAAGTAGGGAAAACCACTAGACCACTCAGGTATGACCTAAATCAAATCCCTTATGATTATACATTGGAAGTGAGGAATAGATTTAAGGGCCTAGATCTGATAGACAGAGTGACTGAAGAACTATGGACAGAGGTTCGTGACATTGTACAGGAGACAGTGATCAAGACCATCCCCAAGAAAAAGAAATGCAAAAAGGCAAGATGGTTGTCTGAGGAGGCCTTACGTATAGCTGTGAAAAAAGAGAAGTGAAAGGCAAAAGAGAAAAGGAAAAATGTACCTATTTGAATGCAGAGTTCCAAGGGAAAGATAAGAAAGATGAGATAAGATAAGAAAGCCTTTCTCAGCAATCAGTCCAAAGAAAAAGAGGAAAATAATAGAATGGGAAAGACTAGAGATCTCTTCAAGAAAATTAGATACCAAGGGAACATTTCATGCAAAGATGGGCACAATAAAGGACAGAAATGGTATGGACCTAACAGAAGCAGAAGATATTAAGAAGAGGTGGCAAGAATACATAGAAGAACTGTATAAAAAAGATCTTCACGACCCAGATAACCACATGGTATGATAACTTACCTAGAGCCAGACATCCTGGAATGTGAAGTCAAGTGGGCCTTAGAAAGCATCACTATGAACAAAGCTAGTGGAGGTGATGGAATTCCAGTGGAGCTATTTCAAATCCTGAAAGATGATGCTGTGAAAGTGCTGCACTCAATATGCAGGCAAATTTGGAAAATTCAGCAGTGGCCACAGAACGGGAATGGTCAGTTTTCATTCCAATCCCAAAGAAAGGCAATGCCAAAAAATGATCAAACTGCCACACAATTGCACCCATCTCACATGCTAGCAAAGTAATGCTTGAAATTCTCCAAGCCAGGCTTCTTCAACGGTATGTGAACTGTGAATTTCCAGATGTTCAAGGTGGACTTAGAAAAGGCAGAGGAACCAAAGTTCAAATTGCCAACATCTGTTGGATCATCGAAGAAGCAATGGAATACCAGAAAAACATCTATTTCTGCTTTATTGACTACACCAAAGCCTTTGACTGTGTGGATCACAACAAACTGTGTAAAACTCTTAAAGAGATGGGAATACCACACCACCTTACCTGCCTCCTGAGAAATCTGTACGCAGGTCAGGAAGTAACAGTTAGAACTGGACATGGAACAACAGACTGGTTCCAAATTGGAAAAGGAGTACATCAAGGCTGTATATTGTCACCCTGCTTATTTAACTTCTATGCAGAGTACATCATGCGAAATGCCAGGCTGGATGAAGCACAAGCTGAAATCAAAACTGCCAGGAGAAATATCAATAATCTCAAATACACAGATGATACCACCCTTATGGCAGAAAGTGAAGAAGAACTAAAAAGCCTCTTGATGAAAGTGAAAGAGGAGAGTGAAATAGTTGGCTTAAAGCTTAACATTCAGAAAACTAAGATCATGGCATCCAGTCCCATCACTTCATGGCAAGCAGATGGGGAAACAATGGATACAGTGAGAGACTTTATTTTGGGGGGCTCCAAAATCACTGCAGATGGTGACTGTAGCCATGAAATTAAAAGATCCTTGCTCCTTGGAAGAAAAGCTATGACCAACCTAGACAGCAAACTAAAAAGCAGAGAAATTACCAGCAAATGTGTGTCTAGTCAAAGCTATAGTTTTTTCAGTAGTCATGTATGGATGTGACAGTTGGACTATAAAGAAAGCTGAACGCTGAAGAATTGATGCTTTTGAACTATGGTGTTGGAGAAGACTTTGAGAGTCACTTGGACAGCCAGTCCATCCTAAAGGAAATCAGTCCTGAATATTCATTGAAAGGACTGATGCTGAACCTGAAACTCCAATACTTTGGCCACCTAATGGGAAGAACCGAGTCATTGGAGAAGACCCTGATGCTGGGAAAGATTGAAGGCAGGAGGATAAGGGGATGACAGAGGATGAGATGGTTGGATGGCATCTCCAACATGATGGACATGAGTTTGAGTAGGCTCTGGGGAGTTGGTGATGGACAGGGAAGCCTGGCGTGCTGAAGTCCATGGGGTCTCAAAGAGATGGACACGACTGAACACCTGAATTGACTAAATCAAGGACACTGTCTCTCTACTTTCATTGCTTTGCAAACAATGGTGATACAGTTTCAACAACAAAAAAAGATGATACAGTTTCATAAAATGGGTAGCAAGAGACACTTGAATTTCAATTCAAGACAATGATATATTTCAAATTTTTTCCTTATGTTTCTGTTTATTTCTGTGTAATTTATATTCTGAACTGGCTCAAGAATAAAACTAGGATATTCGTGTGAGTTTTCTGATCCCTGGAAATATTTTTTCCCTGTCTATGAATGAAATTAAAATTTAAACCTTGCAACTGTCTTGTAAAAATCAAGAATAGTTAATTAGGGCATTAAAAATATAAACATCTAATCCACAATAGCTTAAGATGGCAGTATCTTTTCTCTGGGGAAGAGAAACTTTAGAATTCTGATTAGCATTGCTAATCAACACAGATCCTTTTAATACCTAGTTATCATATAGCTACATGCCAAATATAATTAATATTCCAGAGTGCAAGTCAAGATTCATTTCTGTTCATTTGATCTATGAACTTTTTCAAGCAAAACACTGATTTGTGGGGATAATTGGCCCCTGGAGGGTATAATGTATTTTTAAAGTAAAACAAAAAATACCCCACTCAATTCTCATGGCCCATGCAATTGTGGATACTTATTGAAATAGCTTACCAGTGGCAACTCAGTTTAAACAGTGTTTTTGAATGTTTCCTCTCTTCCCTGCCCACTTTTTTAGCTGTAAAATAAGTGTATTGGGAAATGAGTGGGCAAAGATGGAATTCATGATCAAGCATAGTACATCCTAGAAGCATACAATATGTCATCTACTATTAATAGATAACAGGGCTCGCATGCTACATGCTATATCCAATACACAGAAAATTTTTGTTACAGAGAATACTTCTTTGTAGAGGGATTTGTTTCAATGTGATTTTATCAGAATTCACTTATTTAAAAGTAGTATATGATCACATGTGTATTTCACCTGTTCACATCTGAAAGATTAATTTCAGTTTTTAACTTTTTGAACTGACATGGTCAGCCAGTTTTCAAATAAGCCAGCACAGGTACAAGGGCTGGCTCGTGCTTTGGGTTTAATATACAATGAGCAGTCAAGTAATGCACAAAATTATAGAATTGGAAGCGTGACCACAAAGATCATCTGAATTCCATCTCTGAGTTCCATCTGAACTCCAAGCTCTGCTTGAGGACTTTTAATGACCAAAAAAAAAAAAAAAAAATCACCTCTTAGGAGGTACATTTTAATTTTGGACAGTTCTAGTTATTAGATAATTCTCCTTACACTGTGCCAAATTCACCTCCCTACAAATCCATTGGGATTTGTTAAACCTTCTGAAACCACTCAGAATAAGCCCAGTCTTTCTCCAACATTTTTTAAAAACCTTCCATATGTACAGATCTCTCCCACGGTGACATAAGAGATGCAGGCTTTGATCGGGCTTGGAAAGATCTCCTGGAGAAGGGTATGGCAACCCACTCCATGATCAGGCAGAGCCTGGTAGGCTACAGTCCACAGGGGTTGCATACAGTCAGATGTAACTGAAGCGACTCAGCACCCATGGGCTTCTAAGTTTTCATTACTGCAGGTTGACTGCTCTGTTTCATGATTCAGTCCTTTGTGACATGACTGTGAATCCTTTTCTCTTTCAGGGCATTCTCATCAGAACGTGCTGTCAACCTTCACTTTCTAAACAGGTGGCATCTAAAACTTCACTTTCAAGAACATATCATAAATGTTCCTCACTTTTAAGAGCATATCATGTCATTTTGGTCTATCTACATATATCTATATAACTATATTTAAATCTATACTCTTACCTAATGTAAGTATATATATATATATATATATATATATATATATATATATATATATATAAAACTATAGTTCAGCTAGGGAATATAATAGGTAACATCCTTGGTTGTAATATTTCTAAAATTCCTTATTCAGAGAAACACTAACCAAAAACACTAAATGATTAGGCAGAAAAGCTATGTTGATCTAAATTTGCTACAATTTCACTTTAATTTTACTATCCATAAAAATCTAAAGAGTACAAATAATTCATAAACAGCTTCTTCTGTTAAGAAAAAATAAGTAAGTTGGCACTAAAGCCAAAATACTACCATGGTAATCCTTTCTAAAAGTCTTCATGATGGTTTTCAGGTCAAATCATTCTTTGCAAAACCTCTTAATCTCTTTGTGGGCCCCTACAAACCTAAAGCTATGTTAAGACCAAGATGCAGAGTTTCTCAGACTTGTTTTTAGACCAAATAGCACCCAATCAACTGTATGCTGATAACAGCTTAATGGCCAGCTCTCAGGGGTAAAAAAGTATGCATATATACATTTGTTATACATACATACATTTGTTATAAACAGATATAAAGAACTCTAACCAGGTTTACAAATAATAACAAAATAGGCAATATTCTTTATTTAAAATTATAAAGCTATAACTATGATTTACTATTTCTTACAAAATCTACTGTGAGGTTTTTTTTCCTTTTATTTATTTGTCATACCACACAGCTTGTGGGATCTAAGTTGCCCAACTGGGGAATAATCCTGGGCCCTCAGCAGTAAGAGGGCAGAGTCTTAACCACTGGGCCACCAGGGAATTACCTATTGTGAGTTTCTATTATCAACAGTGGTGTTACAAAATCCGCTGACAGACAGAGATACTAGATTACTCTCTGATTCATCAAAAAGTCACTCATGCCATTGACAAACATGCTGACTAAATGTTGACTGATATTTTCCTGTATGTTAACAAGTAAGATGAAAGTGAAAATAATAAAAAGATATGCCAAACTTCATTTGTTTGTCAATGGCATAGTGATTTCCCTGTAGACTCATATAATAGTTTTTGAATACAGGAAGAGTATTTCTTCATGTCTTTGCACTAATCACAATATACACCTATAGAGATAACATGCTTATAAGTTTAATCTACATTAACCTTAAAATCACTTTCTCAAGTCTAGACAATCAACAAGACAATAAATAAAATCCTGATCTTTAGCATTTCCTGCTTCCATGGTATAAATACTTTCTCCAGGGCCAGCTTCAACATCATGTCACTGAATGCAGAGTTGGGAAAAGATACACAATACTGTTCTATAGTATTTCCATCATGCAGATGGATCTAAATAACTCCAAGAGCATAGATTTAAAAGTATAGCAAAATATTTAGAAAGTAATGGGTTTTGAATATATGTTAATTTTATTCTTTAATATAATTTATATAAATATAAGATTATATTATTTAGTTCTTAACAGTGACTACGTTTAACAACTGACTCACAATGGGGAAAATATAATGGTTGTTGATCACAGGCCAGCATAAGCTGGCTCCAACACACCACTAGTGACAGATCTAGACAGATATTCAATTTTTAAAAATCTTCTTTGATCTACTGACTCCACTCTGAGTTCTGAAATCATTGGACTCAAATTGGAAACATTACTCACATTTTAAAGCCAAAATAACTTAATCTAATGCCACTCATGTGATTTACATTTCCTACTGCATAATAGATGTACCAGAACTATATGTCTAATAGTCATTCTAATTCATTAAAATAAAATATAAATTACTCTACAAAACTTAACAATTCTTTTTACCAATCCTCTAAAAATACTGGAACCTCATATACAAAAATTAAAATTGCTTCTCAGCAGATGGAGAGAATATCTGATTATTTCCATGGTCACATTTTGTTACTATTCATCAGAAAGAATTTATTCCCTTCTAATACCGACTCAGGTCAGCTATCAATGCCTTGGTTTAAAACCAATAAACACAAATGTGGCAATTTTATATTTCTTACTAGTATTAAAATGGTAGTAACTGTATGTAAAATTGTTGTTACTTTACTTAGAAAGTAATAAGAAACAATAAAATTAGGAAACCAAATACACAAAAACTAAAAGCTCCCAGGAAAATAAATAATTTTTGTGTATAATTGTATTCTTGAAATTTTCTACTAGTTTTGATTGGGAAGTTCTTCTACTAATGTTTCAAAAGAAAACACACTTTTGTACTTTTGTTGCAAATTACTGCCTAGGAAATCTGAAGAGTATATATATAACTCAATGTGTTCATGCATATTCAATATACAAAATTCTCCACATATAGATTTTGTTGGGTTGATGATTTTGTTTTATTTTTATCTAGAAAACAACATTGAAACAAAAGTCTGTGGACAGCTGCTAAAGGCTCATCTCATATGGTTATTTTTTTAACTTTTTATTTTGTATGGAATATAGCTGATTAACAATGTTGTGATAGTTTCAGGCACACAACAAAGCAACTCAGCCATGCATTGACATGCATCTATTCTCCCTCAATGAATATTCAATCAGTAATGAATATTCATTGGAAGGACTCATGCTGAAGCTGAAGCTCCAGTACTTTGGCTACCTGATG
This sequence comes from Ovis aries, assembly GCF_016772045.2. NCBI lineage: Eukaryota > Metazoa > Chordata > Mammalia > Artiodactyla > Bovidae > Ovis > Ovis aries. Next base: position 83,400,689 of record NC_056057.1, read on the forward strand.
TGAAAAACTGACTCACCAGAAAAGACCCAGATGCTGGGAAAGACTGAAGGCAAGAGGAGAAGGGGACAACAGAGGACGAGATGGTTGGATGGCATCACCGACTCGATAGACATGAGTTTGAGCAAGCTCCGAGAGTTGGTGATGGACATGGAAACCTGACATGCTGAAGTCCATGGGTTCGCAAAGTGTTAGACAGGACTGAGGGGTGAACTGAACAGATTCTCCCCCAAACTCCCCTCCCATCCAGGTTGCCATATAACATTGACCAGAGTTTCCTGTGCTATCACATAGGTCCTTGTTGGTTATCCATTTTAAATACAGCAGTGTGTACATTCATATGGCTATTGTGAGAATAAGGGAAAAATTCTCTTTGGGGGATATATTTATTTTATTTCATTATCTCTCTGAACAAGTGAAAGCATCTCTGGGAAATATTTTCTCAGAGTATATGCCACAGTTGGAAAGTGCCTATGCTGGAAGAATATGATAAAATATCTGGGGACATGGCATGACATACCCCAGAGCTCCCCCTGCATCAGTGGTCAAAGGATCAATGGGTGATATGCAAGTCTGTTTGGATAGCATGTTGCGCATTGCCATGAACTATCTAGTTGAGGAAAGGAATAGGGTTGGCCCCTGATAATTGACACTCCAGATGCCCAGCCAAATCTCAACCAGCAACCAGGCTAGGTTAGAAGTGGGGATTATTAAAGGAGAGGGAGAAAGGGAAAGAGAAAGAAAACATCAACACAAGGAAACAGCTTCCTTAGACCCTCAGCTGCCTCTACACTATATACACTATATGCCAAGACTCTACCAAATGCTTTATCTTCAACTATCACAACCATCTGAGGTGGGACTATGGTTATCCTCATGTTACAGATGAGGATCATCAATGTTAAAGAACAGTTAAGTGGCAAAACTGGGGAAGTGAGCCTTCTTAAGACCAATTTCAGAAACATAGTTCTATCCCACTGTGCTAAAACCATTTGTTCCTACAGATTATACTCTCTTCCATTTTGCTCGATGCCCTGAGGGACTGACCTATACACACTATGTCAAAACCTTTCTTTCCCTCTGGCTTCCAGTTGGGTATTGTCAATGCAAGGAGGGAAGAGAATAAAACTGGGACATTCAGTACCTTGCCGCCCTTCCTGTAGGGTCTTGGGATGGCTGCATACCTCAAGAGAGGTGGTCCTTTCCAAAGAACACTCTCTTTCTTGGTTTTTGTATCTGTCCCTTCCTTCAACCTTTCGAGGTAACTTTATCCTTTCAGTAAAGGGAGGGAGTATTGTCCAAGGGTGATGAGCTCCAAGGGTCCAAGAGTGATTAGGGCATTGTGTTACTTACCTTGGAGAGAGGGAGACCATTTCTATTATCCCTTGTACTTCCTTACATTCTATCCAAACATTTATAAATAGTACTATTACTATACTTTCCCTAATTTACCTAATCTGACTGTGCCATCTCTTTCCTGCCAGGATCCTGATGAAAACAGCTACTATAATATTTCACCATGTATAAAACAATTGTTGGCCTTTAGATAAGTAGATGATTAAAAAGAAAACATTTCCCATCACACTTTTGTTAACATGTCTTTTTTGCTCTATCTAGCAATGTCTATGAGAGTTTATAAATAAGAGAAATTTAACACTGATGTTTTTCTATATAAAGGGCTCACAAAAAGCAATAAGAAAAAAGACGGATTTCCCAGGAGTAGTCAATAAGAAGCGATTCTCCAGAGGAATTACCAATAAACAAAAATCATAAAAAGATTTAAGCTGGATTGGTAATCAAAGAAATGTAAAGTACAAGAGATATCATATCTTACCTTTCAAATTATCTAAGACTTAAAGATAAAAATCAAATTTGCATAAGGAATCAGAAAATGGACAATCTCAAGTACTATTTATGATGTAAAAATTTGCATATCCTTTCTGGAGAGCATTAAAATATGCATACCTATTAATCTAATAATTCTACTTAATAAATTAATTAATTACACTAATTAATTCTAAGGACATGATTAAGGATCTAAACAAATTTTTATTTACAAAAAGGTTCAATTTTAAAAATTGGAAAATATCTAACCATCCTGTAATGAATGATGACACACCCATACGGCAAAATACCTCATAGCCATTTAAGCTGTTGCCATAAAAAAGTTTTTGCCCAGGAAAATATTTACCGTATAGAGCCCCAATACAAAAGCTAAATAAGGAAAAAGCAAACTACAAAAGCATTTTATTTCAGCATTGCTATAGATTACTTGCAGGTCAACAGGGGGTGTATATTCTGGAACATGGGAGCCATGTCCTGGTAGTTTGAAATTTATTCTGAGTTCAATAGGAAGCCACCGTAAGGCTTCAGGTAGTGAAGAAAAACAATACTCATAATCCTATAAACTCTATATTACTTGAAGTCTGATAACCAAATCCTGATAAACACGTACCTAGAATTTCTGCAAGAAGAAATACTTTGAAGAAGCTAGTCTATACAGCTATCATCATCATCATCATTGTCATCATTGTCATTGCTAAAGAAAGTCTGGAAGTAGCAGACACCTGGAAATCTACTTTGTCATTAAAGTAGTTTTACTGGATTTAAAGGAAGTGTCTTTTGTAAGGAGTTCTGTAGGCTGGCATCTCCTGCTGCTTATTTGTGCCACATACCCTAACCCATAGAGAATGATCCAGAGCCCAAGCTTCTTTTCCCACAGTTCCCTACTCCCCGCTCCCACCAGGGACCTCACTGAGAGTCCCGTGTGTGAAGGCTGGCAACCAGCAGAGTTCTAGCTTGGCTTCTCATGTATTTCCTGGGGGAAACAAGGGCTGGAAGTTACTGATCCAAGGGAAACAGGATTCTGGGCTATAACTCTTCTAATACTGACAAGAATTCAGCTCACGGCTTTTCAGTTACTAAAAGCCTCTTGGTCAGGCCACCATTGGAACAATAAATAGGAGTCCAGGACATTTTAATTTGCTGAGTCCATACTTAAAATAACCACAGCTAATCCTGAGTTTCCATGTTGTTTCTTGCTCGCTCATTTCTCTCACCAGAACCAGAAAAAACCTTCTACTTCATTTATCTATCTAAAACACAGAATACTGATTCTTGCTTCTGGTGACCCTTCTTCTAGAAATTATCAGACATTAGAAAGCGTGGAATCAATTTTTTATACAAATTCAAGATCCATAAAAAATTTAAAAAATATGTATGAACAGGATGTATCCTTCATATAACCAGAAAAATTTTGAGGTAAAACTCCTCAATGTAGAATGTATTTAATATTTAAATGCTTTTTTAATTGTAATCAGATGATTTTCTTATAAATGACAAGTTATATGAAATGCCTTTGAACATACCAACTTTCTTTTTACTGCTCACCCTTCTTTAGAATGTCTGATGGCAGACATAAAAGCTCAGAAATGGTTTATTAGAACTGAAATTTCTGTGTGTTATTACCAAAGAGAAATGTATTGGAATTAATATGTTAGGTTTGGGAAATCTATTTTGATTTGCTATAACCAATGGTCTGTCATAGTGTGGACATAGTGGTCTTCCAGATTCCAGCTTCCATCTGCCTCTGACACTCTAAAATAAGACTTCCTTTATTTATTTATCTTTACAGAGTCGGACACGACTGAAGTGACTTAGCAGCAGCAGCAGCAGCAGCACAGAGTAAAGACTCAGTTTCCAAAATCTAAAGTAAACCTCTTCATCTCTGTGAGAAAAATGAAATTGATAAAAGTAAGGTAAACTTCAGTAGGATAAACACCAGAACTATCTAGAAGATATTCAGCTATACTCATTAAATTATGTAGAAGTTATCCCCCATATAGCCTTGCCTCAAACAAGATCTGATTATTCATTTAGAATGTCTGTTCACTAAATAAGAGGACATTGCCTCCAAAATGCATTTACTTATATTAATTTATCAGAGAGAAAAGAAATAGATGTGCAGAAGTAATATTACCATAGTGATAGCTTTATAAAAAGTGATAGAAGTGATGCTGCTGATTTCCAAGGACAGGTTAGAAAACTCTCGTTGAGGAAAGTCATATTCTACCTGGTGTCACTATCTATTATCTATCTATTTTGCTTTCTCTCTCTCTCTCTTTCACTCTCTCTCTCACACATTGCTTACTCTGGAATTCAACCACCATATTATGAGGAAGTCCAGGTCACATGAAGGAACACAGAGGTATTCCAGTCAACAACCCTAGGTAAAGTCCGAGACAATAGTCAGGACCAAACACCAGGCATGTGAAAAAACAAGCCTTCATATTATTCCAATTCCTAGCCTTTGAACTGCCTCAGTTGAAACCATGTGGAAGAGAAATGGCCTCTACCAATCACTTACCAAACTGAAGATTTGGGAACAAAATAAATTTTGTCATTGTTTAAGCCATCAGGTTTTGATGTGGGTTGTAATAATGAGACTAAGCAATCATATCATTGTAACTAGAGTATCTGCACTTTAAGAATCAAGTGATACTTTAAATCCAAATTTAGTAGAAGACCCTTAGGACTGGTGATGGACACTCTGGCTGGGTCTCAGGCTAGACAGGAGGAATGAAGGGAAGCAGCTACATAATTTTAGCCTATGTAGTTTCCCTCAAGATCTCCCAGCTTTGCTAATTCCAAAGGCAGGTGTCAGTATTAATAATGAACACTCACCTGGCCCTACCATTTTGTCTACCAAGACCTAATTCTTTACTCTCATCCTATAAAGTTATAACTGAACACAACTCTCTCCCTCTGTTCCTTTGCCCATGCTCTTTGCTCAACCTGGAATGCCTTCTCTGTTCTAACTTTGAGAAATCAACCTTGGAAAAATAGCTTATCTAAATAAGCTCTGGAGATCATGAGCATAGCAGTGTAAGAGTTCTTTAGTTTTAGGTAACATGAGCTTTTCCCTCCCCTCTTTCCTTTTTGGTAACCATGAGTTTGTTTTCTATGTTTCTGAGTCTACTTCTGTTTTGTAAATATGTTCACTTATGTCATTTTCTTGAGTCCACATATAAGTGACATCATACATTTGTCTTTCTCTGTCTTACTTGACTTAGTATGATCATCTCTAGGTCCTCACTTAAACAAAAAGAGAAAGGAAGAGAAAAGCCCTTGTCATAAGGGATTGGGGGTAGCTCACAGAGTGAAATAAAAAAGCTAAAGATCTAGACCTCAGAAAAGATGATAACAAAGATTCTTCCAGCAATCAAGGTGGTGAAAACTAGTGACAGTCTCTGGGGTCACTACCATCTAGAGGTACTCTAGCTGCTTTTCAGACCTGGGGTCACTCAGTTCAAGAGTGATATTCCCAGGAAAGAGCACCTGACCGTCTACTTTGAGCACCTGACCGTCACATATAACTCCTTTGTCCAAGAGAAGATAGGACATCTTGTTTGATAGTTCCACCAGGACTGTATCCAACTGGAGAGGAGTAATTTGTCAAAGTAGCAACTACATATTATCCACTCAATGTCTACCATCACATATGAACCTTCAAACTAAGTCACAATCCCTTATTATTCATTCCTATAGGAGTCCCACTTCTCTCACAAAGCATTTCTTACAATGGTAAATTACTAAATTTCTAGACAATCATCACTTCATATTTGAGTTCCCTATCATCTGTAAACTCCGTGAAAAAAATTTTCAATTCTAATTTGTCACTCTATTTTCAGCACCTAGGACAATACTAAGCACAAAGGCGCTCAATAAATATTTGCTGACTATGTGAACAAACACTTCTTTACCTTTGTTTTTTGTTTGTTTTGGCCATGTGGCAGGGCTTATGGGATCTTAGTTCCCAGACTAGGGATTGAACCCATGGCACTCTGCAATGGAAAGGCAGAGTTTTTACCACTGGACTGCCAAGGAAGTCTCTTTACCTTTGCTTTGTCATTCATTTTTTTAAATACACACACACACACACACACACACACACACTCTTACTTTAGTTGAATAGTAGACTCCTGTGGGTAGAGTCTATTTCCCCTTAATATTCAGTAAGTATTTACCAAGTGTGGATGATGTCCAGAAACATCCAATTCAGAAGCAGTTCGATTCAAAAAACATTTATCTGACACTTAAAATATGCAGGATCTATTATCTGTCCTCTGGAGGCTTGCTCCTCAACAAGGGAGGCAGACAAATGCACAAGTCATTGTATTACGAGGCAAACACTGGAAATGGCTGCAAAAGAGGTTTAAAAAATGACAGAACAGTTGGAAAGCAAGGGAAGGAAAAATTCCATTGTAATCTGGGAAAGCAGGAAACTTGGTCCAAAGATTTTTGACCACAGAAAAGGGTGGGCAGCAGACTGGGACACAAGAAAGGATTTTGAATAAATTAACCTCTCAATGAGTTCATAATGAACAACTTAGAGATCACATCAAGATAGTAAATGGTTATTCACACCTCACCCCTTTAACCTAATTGAAATGAAGTGATATTAGCTAACACATGCTGCAAAATAGAGTCTATAGATTTTTCTCTAAAAGGCTGATATCTGATGGGGAAAAAATGCATCTCTGAAGGATAAGAAGACCAAGAACCAAGATGTCCTTTCAAAGGGTAGGACAAAAGCATTGGGCCGATTGCCTTCAAGAATGCCTAACAGTTAGCACATCTACTTCAACGTTTAAATAAGAAGATAAACTACAAATCCTTAGGGTTGTTTAAGACTGTTAGAGTCTTAAGGATTTTGAGAAAGATTTTTAACCACTATGGAACACAAAAGCAGAAAAATCAGTTAAGCAAACAAATCTTACTTGGAAGAAGCAATTCTTCTAAGCACTGACTTTTAGTTAGGACAAATTAAGAGTGCAGCTTAACTTTTATGAAAAAATGAAAAATTGGAAGATTCAGCTATAGGGGGCAGTACTTAATGAAAGTATCTTCTGGGTGGTAGCCAGAAGGGAAAGGCATGAGAGAAGCGGATCCGAGCTGGCTGACAGGCTCAGTAAATCTGTACCCAACTCCTGGCATGGCCTGAAGAGGTGGGTTTTCTTCCCTCGGTACAATATAAACCCTGAAATAGACCCAATCTTGTATCAATTTTCCCAGTAGCATCTTTTCCATGCTGCCATCACACAGTGGCACAGCAAAGTGGAGACAGACCTGTTTGTTTATCCAGTAAGAAATTCACTGAGGAAACAGTAACAAAAGCTAGGACATGTAAAGGGAAAAATAATCTATACATTCAGAGAAGAAAGTCAAAACTGTCAAATAGACACATTATATATGAAGGGGATGGTCATTGCCACTGGCTTCAAGACGAGTTTGTCTCTTCTGCTTAATATGAACACAACCATGTACATTAATTCAATCTGAAAGCATGATTTAATATTTTTCAATATCACTGCTTATTTATTGACATGACTTGACACATTAATATGTGGTTTAAGAAATGCCAATAATTTCTGATAAATGTGCATAATGCATGAATAAATATATAATTAAAAATAGGTGAGGTTACCATGGTAACAACAACAACAGAAAGATTCTCCTTGGTGATTCTGACCACATTGATATCTATAAAAGGAAGTAGGTTTTAATAAACTCAGCCGAAAGTCTCTAAATATCCTTAATAAAGGTAATAACACATTTTCCACAAATATGGCTTCAAATGTAAATGTAAGCTACTCAAATATTCACGGCATGTTCAATTCTTAGTGGTATTGCACTGAAAGAGTTTTGAGATTGTTATCTTAGTTTTGGTTTATTCCTTTTTTAAAAAAATATGAAGAGTTCATTCTTAAATATTAGAAAGTCCTAATTGAACTTTGGCTATAAAAATCTCCAAATGTATGAAGACACCATGGACTTCTATTTGCAGCCAAGTATCCAATACCTCATCAACACACAACTAACATTAGGAGAGAAGTGCTTGACTTTGGAGGCAAAAAGAGCTCCCCATTGGGGTGGAAAAGACACATAACCTAACTGAATCCACTTTATTTCTAGAGCAGAGATTACAGTCCTCATTTTCAGCTGAAGTTTGGCTTTTGTGGAGACAGTTAAATTCAAACAGCAGATCTGATCATTCAAAACCCCTGCCTCATCTGATCATTAATATCTGATCCAGAATCTCTACAGGATCACTTCTAAATATCAGAAAGATACATTTGGTCTAAGAGGTAAGGAGAGTAACTCCTGTTTATTAAACACTCCCATGAGCAGGCACCTAACTTGTTTTCCTTTGTGTAATCTTTAACACCCTGAGCGTGTGCTAAGTCACTTCAGTCATGTCCAACTCTTTGCGACCCTTGGGCTGTAGCCCACCGGGTCCTCTGTCCATGGGATTCTCCAGGTAAAAATACTGGAGTGGGTTGCCATGCCCTCCTCCAGGGGATCTTCCTGACCCAGGGGTCGAACCCACATCTAGTATGTCTCCTGCATTGGCAGAAGGGTTCTTTACTTCTAGTGCCACCTGAGAAGTCCTGTAAACACCCTATCTGATTGTCATTCAAGCTCTTGTGTTGCAGAAGAGGAAACAGAGACAAAAGAGGCATAGCTCTGAGCATAGGCCAAGAGCAGTGATTTGAACTCTGGTTACAATCTTTCTGCCTAGCTTCTACAATCTTTCTTCTTCCCCTAGCTTCGTGTGACTTCAGTGGGATGTTTAACTCTCTCTGAAACTTTGTGTAGTTCACCTTGATAAGGTCATATAGGGTCTAAAACTCTGAGCATTTAACTGAAGCCCAATGCCACGTTCCTCATTTGGCAACAATGTGGTCAAGGTGGAAAGAAATAACTGCTTGGCCTGAGAGTGGCGAGTTCCATCAGAGAGAAAACTGTCCACCTCAGAGGAATACCACCCAAACATAGTCCACCACCAGGCGATCCAGTTGATCTACAAGTTAGAGAAGCATTTGCTGTCGCCCACAGACATATGGTTTCATATCACTTCCCACTGCCAAAATTATTTTTTAAATTTCTGTGATTTTAAAGAATCACATACTCCAACGTTTCAAATTTAGAAAAGAGGAAGATATGGAACTGTCCCTCCACCCTTGCTCACCACTTGGCCCACATGCTCTTCAACATGAAGATCATCAAGTACTGTCCCTTCTAGAAACTGCTCATAATCTACTGTAAGTCTGAATCCTTTCCTGAACAGACTTCGAGAGAAAGCAGTGACTCACGATCCTAAAGAAGGAAGGGTATTGTCATCAGAAGGAAAGATGTACAGAATCTTTCTTTGGCCAATAAAATGTGGGGGGCTGGAAGAAGCACAAGCTGGAATCAAGATTGCCGGGAGAAATATCAGTAACCTCAGATATGCAGATGGCATCACCCTTACGGCAGAAAGTGAAGAGGAACTAAAAAGCCTCTTGATGAAAGTGAAAGAGGAGAGTGAAAAAGATGGCTTAAAGCTCAACATTCAGAAAACTAAGATCATGGCATCTGGTCCCATCACTTCATGGGAAATAGATGGGGAAACAGTGGAGACAGTGTCAGACTTTAATTTTTTGGGCTCCAAAATCACTGCAGATGGTGATTGCAGCTATGAAATTAAAAGACGCTTACTCCTTGGAAGAAAAGTTATGACCAACCTAGATAGCATATTCAAAAGCAGAGATGTTACTTTGCCAACAAAGGTCTGGCTAGTCCAGGCTATGGTTTTTCCTGTGGTCATGTATGGATGTGAGAGTTGGACTGTGAAGAAAGCTGAGCACTGAAGAATTGATGCTTTTGAACTGTGGTGCTGGAGAAGGCTCTTGAGAGTCCCTTGGACTGCAAAGAGATCCAACCAGTCCATTCTAAAGGAGATCAGCCCTGGGTGTTCTTTGGAAGGAATGATGCTAAAGCCGAAACTCAGGTACTTTGGCTACCTCATGTGAAGAGTTGACTCATTGGAGAAGACTTTGATGCTGGGAGGGATCGGGGGCAGGAGGAGAAGGGGACGACACAGGATGAGATAGCTGGATGGCATCACCGACTTGATGGACATGAGTTTGGGTGAACTCTGGGAGTTTGTGATGGACAGGGAGGCCTGGCATGCTGCAATTCATGGGGTCGCAAAGAGTCAGACATGACTGAGCAACTGAACTGAACTGAACTGATGCTTCCCAGAAGCATGGCTCATTCCAAAGTCCTCACAATTTTGGTTGTTGGTTTTTAGATATCTGTTGCTAAAAATAAATCAAATTCTTTCTGAAAATGGCAAGTTCATTTTCAACTCTTAATAAAGTGTGGTAGGCTGGTGTTTGTTGGCTGCACTATAGGCACTCAGTAGGGCTCTACACACGTCATCTTATGTTCATCTCAAGACTTCCCTATAAAGTAAGTACCATCAGTAACTCATTTAGAGATGGGGAAGCTGAGACTTCCCTGGTAGCTCAGACAGTAAAGAATCTGCCTGCAATGCAGGAGAACCAGGTTTGATCCCTGGGTCGGGAAGATCCCCTGGAGAAGGGAACAGTGACCCACTCCAGTATTCTTGCCTGGAAAGTTCCGTGGAAGAAGAGCCTGGTAGGCTACAGTTCATGGGGTTGCAAAGAGTCCAACACCCCTGAGTGACACACAAGCTGAGGCTTAAACATTTTAATGTACTGACAGGTAGCAGAGTCAGACTCAAATCCAACCAGCTCACTCCAGAGCCTTGATCATTATATTACATTGTACGACAAACAAACAAGAATCTTGGAAGGACTGTAAAAGCAGGAGAGGAAAAGATAAACTGATTTCATGTATCCTTTGGATATGACTAAGGGACAATTGCTAAAGAATCACATTTGTTTTAAATCATAAGCACCAAACTAATGGAAACACTACGAACATCTTCTGGCCTGAATTACTTCATAATCCTGTCTTCTTTCTCACTTTTTGGAGGTCATATCTCTTCTAAATTCTTAGGTTATGACCAATAAATAACTTCTGGAGTGTATAACACTGAAGATTAAGATTTCCTGAAGAGTCTCATGACATGAAGAAGTAAATACCGAATGGCAGTGCATAATGTTGGTTGTGGGCTGTTTACCGGTGCGGCCACCCTGTCTTGTTCATTTTTGCATCCTCAGCATCCTGGTAGTGGGAGAACTGGACTAGGTGATTGATTCTCTCTGATGATTCTCCACTGAGTCCTCAGAACACAGCTCCTTTCCACAAAGAGGATACTCACAAATATTTGTTGATTCGATGAATTGACTGTTGAATTTGTTAAAGGCATAAACTGTAAAGGAAAGACTCATCTAATAAGTAAGACAGATTATGGGTTTTAATTCCATGCCGTAATTACATTGTATATATGCACACCTCCTTTGTTTTGATATGTGAAAGTAGCACAAAGGTAAGAAGGTCAGTTTCAAAACACTTATTGCAAAGAAGAAAAATGTAAGAAATGAAGACACATAGAGTTGATGAAAATTCTTAGGAAAAGTAATTTCAAAGATTTAATATAGAAATGATCCCAGGATATCATGGTTTTGTTTTCATCAACTGTTTTATTTTGAGAGGAAAAACTGTTTCCTCTAACTCCTATAGACTTGCCCCTGCCCCACCACCAAAAATAAAAATAGAATGCTTCTTTGTATGGCTTTGTGAGTGTCAAAGAGCAAAGGAGGAAATGTGATGAATTTTGACAGAGAATAATAATAATAACTTTAAAGTTCCTTTATTTATTCTTTAGTACCCTCTCCAGAAAAGGGTATATATACTAAGAATGGCATAAAATGACAAATATAATAGCACTGTAATTTCAAAGAGTACAAAATGTTAAAAATTTGATAACTGTTATAAACTAACCTCATAATTACATTTATATTGAAAATGTCATCTTTTATCTTATATTAAATATATGAAATCAATTTTTAAAGTATTTAAAAATAATTTCACATATATATTTCTCTCCTCTGATAGGCACAATTGTGCTATTTTGCTTTTACATTGCATGAAGTATTTCATTATATAAGCTAATTTCAAATATTGTTATACTAAAGGCATTAAATCATTTTTATGTTCACTTGTTAAATGTTCAAACATGGTTACATTAAAGGAGACAATTTTAGCTTTCAGCCATCTATTTGAAATTTTTAAGTCATCTTTTTTTTTTTTCCCTAGGCTGCAAAAGTGTATTACCAAATAAACTGACAAAATATCTCAGCAACTAACATAAACGTGTAATTTTAATGCCTTCTAATCACACAAATCAATATGAGATTTTTGTGCTTGTGCATGACCTTTTTCAAATTATACCCCCATTTTGGCTGAATCAGAACGAGTGTGGGCTATTTGATAAAAAACCCTAAGTGTATGAAATAAGAGCCCTCGCCTCTTCTGCCAGACTCCTCTTGACAGAAAGATGATAGAAGCATCACATCCCTGAGAGAGTAAATGCAAACTGACAAGAGATGAGCCTTTAGATGTTGAATATAATCTTGAATTGTGCTTGAAGTGTCTTATTATCTTGTCTTTTGATGTCTGAAGGGGTGGCTCATTGTTAGAAAAAGGAAAACCCTCACGCATCTTTGCCATCTTTAAAAATTGTTTGGCCTTTAACAACTGCTCTTCCAGAGAATGTCCATTTCTCCTGACAATAAATATGGCAGGTCGTCAGCAAGTGACAAACAATTTACTTTACATGCCACACTTTTATGGGTTTTGAGAGCTCGTGTGGAAGTGTATTTTAAAAAGCCAAGAGAAATTAGCAGTATTACCAATATTAAGAAGATTGATATCTGTGAGCATAAACTGATGTGAAGTTACTTGTCCTGGTTATTTCCTGCTGCTTCTGGTTTTATATTTCATGGGTGCCAGATTAAAAATTCAAGTTCTATATTTATCATTGACTAAAAACAGTCAGGGAAAATAAAAACGCAATCACGAAGTCCGACAGACCCCAGGAAGGAAATGTACTCATACCGATTTCCAGGGCACATGGCACTACTCAGAACAGTATATGAACAAAAATCCTTTTTCTAAGTAGAATACTCAGATCAACATTGAGCTTGCTGAATTTTGCCTTTTATCTCAGACCCTTCAGCACTTTTTAATTTCTGCCGTCCTTCTGGGTACGCTTTGCCCTTCATATCTACCATTTGTCTTGTGATTTTTGTTTTAACTTAAAAGTTTAATGATGTTCCCAGTCAATAGGATTCCTTAGCAGCTAAATCACAGTCATGCTAGCTTTCTGTCACCTAGCCAGATTTTGTGAAAGCTTTCAAGATCTTTTCTCAGACCTCCGTCACTCTAAGAATCCATAAGAATTCTCAAAAGGACCATAAACTGTTACAGGGTTCAGGTTATTGTATCATTATAAAAACATATTGATACACTATAGCCGACAAGACAGGTAGCTACCATCCTAGGCTAATACAACCATGTCAATGCCATCAGCAATCTCCAATCTGACCAGTTTTTTGTTTGTTTGTTTTTTTTAAAGCAGGCAGCTGTAGACCTTAATTCCTTTTAAAGTAATGCTTAATTTCAACACTTTTCTGATTGCCTGAAGATTCCTATTAAATTGTTGCAGAATTACTATGAGCATGAAATATAATTGGAGAAGTAAAGATTCAAGACTAAAGTGAAGATATAGACTTGTATAGCTGAAAATTTGAGCAATTCCTTAGGTAGCTCTTAAGAATAAAATCTGCCTTGATTTCAGAAGTCAGAATAAGATGAGCTAATCTAAAACAACGGTGCCTGTTGCTTTCCAAAACTGTACGAAAGTTTTCCCACAAATATCAGGTAATCCCTATCTTGAATATTTACTCCTGTATACATAACATGAAGTACATAAATATAATTAAACAGAGCCATTAAAGTGTTAGCTTTATTTGATATTCCTTTCATGCTTCTCATTTTAAAAACGGAATATTTCCTTTTGGACACATTTCTATTCTGCAATATTTTACTAAATGAAATTAGGTATGCTAAAGAAAAAAAAATCAGGTTTGGAAAAGGGCATTTCACCCTACAAACCACTTCTGCATCTGTACACTTTTTAGTATGGGAAAAAAAATGTGTTTTCCTATTTAATTTTTTATTCTCTTCTACCCTTGGTTGGTTTTGCAAGAATTCATTGTGCAATAATAATTTTTCATGCTTTTTAAACAGCTTCAAATGTTTGCATTTTCAAATCAAATTAATCCTCAGCCCCTCTTCTACTTTAATCATGATGATTCTCTCACGCAATAAGTAACCCCAAACCATTAATTTATAAAAACAGATCTTGCCATATTGATATGAAAAGACAAATCACCACATATATGGCCATCAAGAACTGCAACAGGAGATTAATTACACCACAACTATTTTAAAAGCAAATGTTCAAAATGTGATTTCTTTTCATGCATCAACCACCCATCATATACTGCTATGTGTATATGTAAACATATGTTTAGGCACATGTAATTCTTTCAGAAATGTGTAACCAAAATTGTGCTTACTGCCTATTGCACAAATGCCTTTTACTTTAAAAAAGAAAAAGATAAATATTACATTGTAGCATATGTATATCTCACAAGTAGACAAATATTTAAGTTCCCAATATTTAGAGTCTTCTTTAGCATGGGCAAGTTCTGCATGTTTTAAAATCTGTTCCATATAGATCAAACTGTATAGAAACCCCCAAATCTCTTTACTGAATTAAATTGCACAAATTCTGAGAAATCCTGTTGTCTCCTCTGCCCAGTGAATAGCAGCTTCAAAGAAGACACTGGAACTTGGATTATAGCCCAACTGTGCCTGAAGCAATGCTATAATATAACTAGTTGTCCTTTATTGGCGAGCTATTAATTTTATCTGGAAACAATTATTTTAAATATACTTAGGTAAGGGAGAAGGACATTTAAGTGATGTGTAGATACCTTTCTTCATTTTATGATAGAGAAAATACATGCATATTACAAATTTAGCAAGACAACTTGAATCACACAAACACAGGAGAAAGAACAGAGAACACACAGTAGACACTCACAAATGCTTTACATGGGTAGTGTTACATTCATTCACTGTGCATTCATAGTGCCTTAGAAAGAAAATGCAGGAAAACAAGATAAAATATATAAGTGATAAGAAAATGGAAAATGTGCAT
This sequence comes from Ovis aries, assembly GCF_016772045.2. Lineage (NCBI taxonomy): Eukaryota > Metazoa > Chordata > Mammalia > Artiodactyla > Bovidae > Ovis > Ovis aries. Next base: position 83,415,732 of record NC_056057.1, read on the forward strand.
TGTTAATTTAAAACACTGTATTAATACTGATCTTTAAATATGGGTTTCTTGACTTTCACAAACTTTTCTCACCTGAGTTTTTTTCCCTCATTAATAGGATAAAATTAAAATAACACAAGATATTTTAAAAAATACATCAATCTGGAAAATACTATTATTTCATAGAAAAAGATAAAGCATTCAGAACACATTCATTAAATTGTTTTATTGTTTCATGTCAAGTGTTATTGGTCCACAATAAATGTCCTAAAAATATCTTAATATTTTACCTCATTTTCAGGCTAGCAGGTTTTAAATTATTCACCATGTTAAGGAATGCAGGTTTCATTATAGAATCCCATTTTCAAATGGTCTTCAGTACAACAAAACTCTTATGTAATGTATTTAATTATGTAATGATGTTACTTAGTTCCTTTAATTGTAATATGATCATTTTTTCTATTTTCAAATAGTTTTGATAGTAGTACAGTCCTCTAATAAAAATGACTCATAATATATTAGCTATGTTGTTCCAGGTATGTTGTTGTTTCATCTTAATGAAAATAAAAACCAGTATGTTCTTGCCACTCTAAGACCTTAAAAGTACTTTAAAAGAAAGAATAAGAGAAGTTTGAGCTTAGACTCTCTTTTAAAAACTCAAATGAAAAAACCTAACATCTAGGTTCTTTAAATAAAAAGTATCAGTTAACGATTTAAAAGAGGAGTTACGTGCCTTGACTAGGGTGGTTTTTAAAAATGATTTTTGAGCATTTACTCAAGAGGTTAATTTCCATTTCTTTGAGAATGACAAATTTCTTCAACCAAAAGTGATTCAGTGCTACTTTTCCTGACCTCTGCATTCACATTAAAAAGGATTGGTCCATTTTTGATAGCTCACAATAGTGTCTCAACATAAAGTAAGAGATGTAACCAAGCTAGTGTGCCCTTGTTTCATATTTGTAGGCAATTTGATTTTTTTTTAAGGTGGACTATCTTTTTCTTATATCATTATTTTATTGAAGTATAGTTAATTTAAAATGCTGTGTTTGTTTCAAGCGTACAGCAAAGTGATTCAGTTACAAAAGTTAAATGTACTCATATATATTTTCTTTTTCAGATTATTTTCCATTATAGATTATTACAAGATATTGAGCAGAGTTCCCTGTGTTATACAGTAGGTCTTTGTTGTTTATCTGTTTTATATACACTAGTGTATATATGTTAATCCCAAACTCCTAACTTATCTCCCCCTCACCTCCTGCTATTCCCTTCTGTAACCATAAATTTGTTTTCTATTTGTGTGAGTCTATTTTTGTTTTGTAAATAAGTTCACTTGTATCATTTTTTTTAAGATACATTTTCTCTCGATTTTGAGAAGCAGAAGGTGGGAGTTTACATTTCACACACTGAGTCAGGTCAACAGGTTTAATAAACACACCTCATCAGAAGCCCCCAGAATGCCAAAGCCCAAGTAGTCCTTTATGAATGAATTTTAATATAAACATTACTTGAAGCTATTTTGAAAGAAAAGCCCACTGTTGACAGATTTAGAACCTCATTCAGGCTCATCGCATAGGGTATATGGGCAACTGTAAAATACCATTTCAAAACAATGCTCACTTATTTCCTTCTCAAAGAAAAGACATTGGAAATTTAAATGGGAAAAACATTTAAAAACTAAGACTGAAATGGCTTTCATAAAAGGACAGCTGAACAAAAACACCAGTGGAGTACAGAACCTAGGAAGGCAATAAACAAGAAAATTTCAGAGCCACTTTGGCCGTCCACCCATCCAGTGGAGAATGGCAACTGTCACTATGAGCTTTCTCTAGCTACCTCTGCCTTTGGATATTTTTAAAAAATTTATTAACCTGACAGCAGGAAGCTTTACACAGATTGCCCCCTGACAGGGTGCCAGTTTGGTATAAACACTTTGCTATCGTTTTCTTTAGCATAAGAAAATCAAGAAACAGGAGAAGTGGAGCCAAGTGCAAATTTGGGCAAGTGCTGGCTCCTCCAACGGCCCCCATTCCCAGGGAGGCCCCGGATAATCAGGAGCAGCCCAATAGCAGAGCCACATCCTTCATCCTTCCTCCTTCACATCTACTTTCTTTTTAATGTGTGCATGTCTGATGTATTATTAATCCCCAAACATAAACCAGCAAGGTCACCAATCAAAGAAAATACCTGCTCTCTCACAAATTATCTGTTTACTGTCTAATAACCAGTAAAGTCCACTGCCAAAAGTCACTTATATCTCATTTTTGAAGTGGAAGAAATATTTATTTGGTCAGTTCTTGGGAAGAATAATACTCTGTCATTAAATTAGGTAATTAGCAAAGAAAACAATCTACTAAAGGGCTGAGCCTTGGGAGCATGAATCCAGAATGCCCCTCTGTTTATTAATTATGACACAAACCAAGCTGTATGAAGTACAAAAATATTATAATGTCATGTAACCTTTAAATTAAAACCTCCCAGACATTAACAAAAGGGGATCATTTGAAGGGGTGATGGTACAGAGTAATGTGATTTCTAATACTTCACCTTCTTTCCACTTGTTTACAGGACCACTTAACCACAAGGACAATATCCTAGCAATCAAAATGAAAGAGAAAGTGTAAATTTGTATCTGCATTTTGATTCACTAATATATTATGAAGTAGTAGCATCCTCAGATACTGCAATATAGAACTTCAGTCTTTATACAGAGGTCTGACCTCAGTACCCCAGGCATGGCAAAGAGATGGAAAAAGAAAACACTGAGAAAGTTCCCACTGAATCTATGTCATATATGGTGTGCTTTCGTCCATCACAGTGACCCATAGAAATGAACGCAGTTCAGTGTAACATAGTGAGAACATGGTGAGAAGTTTGAACATCAGAGACATTTCATAGGAATTTATTTTTATTTCCAAGCTTACACATTAGTGATATTCAAAGTGGATTTATTTATCAGTGCACTATATTAATACTTTTTGGTGAGGGGAGGGGCACTAAGCTTAATTTGTCTAAACATACACAAGGGATTTTATAAAGAAATACCTTGGTGTATAGACTTTCTTAAAAGTTAAGAAATGCCCCTACAGGCACATTCCCCACTCAGTAATCAGAGAACAACACTGCATGGGCTTGTTTGACTATGAAACCAGAATTGATTTTTGACAAATACCTTATCATGCCCCTCACTTACTTATGCAAATTGAGGTTTCTACTGGTTTCTTTTAAATCACTGGTTAACTCGAATCTCTGACTCAGATTAGCTGACTTTAAAAGATGTTATTTTAAGGTTTCTCTAGCAAAACACACTTTCCTCAGTGAAAAACTAGTATTTATTTTCAATAGCCATATATCGAAACTTTTAAAGAGCCAAACATGGTACATATTTTCAATACATCTATTTCTCTAGAGAATTTTCCTTATCAACTCCCAGCTAAATCCCTCTTGGGCTTAAGTCCCATTACTGATTCCTTGGCCCCAGCCTATTTTATCAGAATATTATAAATATCAAGACATTGAAAGATGTTTAAATAAAGTAACAGTGATGCCATGATGAAGGCCTTCACTAATGCACAGGCGAGAGGCAGCTTTACCACAAAGTGCAGTTCTTATAACACCCCACCAATGACCTCCACGCTGACCTGCAGAGACCACTGTCTCAAGGGGTGACAGACAATTTAGTTCTTTATCCTTTTGTCATTGGAAATGACTCCACTGCCATAAATTCTAATCAAGTCAAACTGGATGGCAATTAAAAAAAAAAATCTCCTAATGCATGTTTCTATGAGAAAGATAACAGAAAGGAAAGGAAAGGAAAAACCCCATAGAGAGTACCTTTTCTAGGCTAAGAATCACTAAGTCAACTTTCAATCCTTTTGCAATAGTTCATAAATAAATGACATTGAAAATACCCACCCTTATAAGTATCATTCCATGCAAGTATCATTGCTTTTAACTTAAAAACACACACTATCATAAGAGAAAACCAACCACCAATTTTTATTTCAGGTACAATGTTTGTAAATGTTTTTGTTTGTTTGCTAAACGTCTCAGCTCAAGGCTTTAGAGCTGTGTGCCCAGTTCCCATGCAGTGGGTATAAGTAAGCAACAAACCCAGCCACGCAAGGTAGTTGGGACTGCAAGAAAAGCAATCATAAGATTTAACTTGAAACAATAAAAATATTCCCAGGAGGAAGACTGTTAATAAATCATCTTTCGAATTTCAAATATATATGAGAGAAAATATTTAGGGCATGTTTTATATGATCTCACTTCTGCTGCTGTGACTGCATGGGAAAACTTTAGTGCAGATTTTTTTCTAGGGATATATATTATTTTTATCCTTTCTGGGGCCATTTTCCTCACCAAGTTGTTGATGCTACCATTTGAATTTTAGCATCCAACTTGACTGAATGTGGAACATTGAATTCTTGATGGGCATAACTAAAAACGAAGCACCACATTGACACAAGTGCTATAAATGTCACTAGAGAAACACAGCAACCTCTTCCCTTTGAGATTGTTTGCCAAAGGCCAGTTTTGAGAGTGGTTTCGAATATGGACATCACTCATCACATATTAAATGACTGGCCCTGTGTGGCATCACTCATCTGATCACAAGGCTGAAACAGGGAGACACAGAACCAGATTCTCTGGCAATACTTCCTGAAGTGCAAGTCTACTCTCCCTCCATACTGCTTCCTCCGGCTCAGAGCTTAGCATAACAAAGTCAGAAACTGAAAAGGGAAGACTTCTTCCACAGTCTTTACAGGAACAAATAATGGACTACTTAATGATATCACAGAGAACGGACTAACCACATGTTTCTCAGTGAAATGTGAATTCATCTCTCCTAAGTGTACTTTAGTTTCCATGGCTGTTCAAGTTAAGCAAAACATTTCCTCTGATGTAATTACTTTATAAAACACAAGGGTCCTTTTCTGAACTTTCTCCTTAGGCTGGCATATGGGCTGCTGGTTTCTCCTTCTGGTATGCTGAGCCGCTCAGAGCACTGAAAGTCTGCACGGTATGTTTCCTTTTAGATGCTGTTAAGTGCAGAGGTGCAATTTAAGGAGAGGCATAAAGGGCCCAAAGGTTCCTGGAATTTCCTTTGTTTATCCATAGAGGGCATCTGTATTAGTCTTTCTCCTGTACTTTTGGGCTGAAGGTGTCATACTGTGAGAGAAACAGACTTGTCCTCTGGACTGCTAATTTAACAAGACACAAAACGAGCATGGAGCTCCAAAGAACTCTATTTATACTGAAATTTCGGTTACAATAAAAAATGGAACTGTGTCTCCTGTCAGTAAATGTCTCTCCACAAAAGCAAACAAATCATACACAAAAAAATTGTCTTAATCTTCTCCTTTCATTCCAGAAGCTTGGTTTTCAAAAATACAAGGAACATGCTATAAGAAGCATGGTTTGAGAGAATATGTTAGAAAATCATTGCTTAGAGATAAACCTGGACACTCTCAGTTATTTAGGAAGAATGCAATTCTCCATTACCAAGAGAAGAGTATAATCATAACCATATATTAAAAATGAAAAACTTGAACATACTCAGGTCATATAATAATCATCCATTAAATTAGTATCAGTTAAGTGTTGCCAAAGTTGAGAAAAATTCTGAGAGAGTTATACTAAAAAGTTTTAGCCAGTTACATAAACTAGAATTCCTAATGCTAAGTCCCAAAAATATTTAAAGGTGAGAGCAGAACAGACCTAGTAGCTAAGGAAACCTGCAAGAACATTGAGATAATAAATGGTAAGATTATTGTTAAATGAAATGGACAGGATAAATATTCAATTTAATTTTCCATCTATCAGAATTTCACAGTAAAATCAGTTTGGGAAAAAAGGCATCCCTCTGAGGTGCTTTCTAGTCTGTCTGTCTCATATTTTCTTCAGTTTTTTTCTTAAGTTTTCAAAACTGCTCATCTGCTGGTTTCTACTTTATCTAATAGAAACTGGAAAATATTCACATGGTGTTTAAAAAGCACCCTAGAGATCAAATAAAATTAAGTGAATAAACAAGATATATTAGATATAAGATGTAGATTTTGCAGGGTTTTCAGCCACAGACTCAGAAGGTGAGCATTCCAAAAAGTAAAGATGAGTATCATCTAAAACCTACTAAGAATTTCTAAAGTTCACTATGGTTCTTCAGTTTTACTCTGTAAAGATTCCACTTAAAAAATATATTTTCAAAGAAATTGTCATTCAAATTTCTTTGATCCCCCTCCCACCTTGGATTTTTTTTAAAGTTTATTTCTCTACACACCACACCAATCAGTGAAAGGTGACATAACAAATCTATGACAATTTTCAACACTGGAAAATCTAAACAAATGTTGAGAAGTCAAAGCAACTGCTTTAGTTGGAAAAAAAAAAAACAATTTGGGGTTTCAAGTCAAAGTCCACAAAGAACATTTACTTTTTAAAAATGCACGCAAAGTTTAAGAACACATAATTCATTATCTGCAGTTATGTTGAATTCATAATTGATTATATTTTAAAAGTCAAAGTGCTTGGTATTAGTATATTCAACATCAAAGAGCCTGGAGCGCGACTTTGGCCTTCCTGTAATTTACAATTTTATCTGCCTTCTCTCACTAACCCTTTGAAATGAAATGAGTATTTTAGGACATAACTCTTCCTACACAGATAAAAACTTAGACTACAACAAAATATTTCTTGAGAGTGAAAATGCTAAAACCTTAATGCCTAGGTATGGAAAATTTATGTCAGAGATGAAACTGCTGCTTTTCCAAGAAAGGGTCATAGGACCAAATTTCTTGTAACTGGCATCTATTATACTGTTAAGTATAAAACAGCATTTTACCAACAGAAAATTTGATACAAAGTTTCTCTGCAACACTCCTCTAATGTTAGACTGAGTGAGTATTTAAAATCAGATGAAAGCTCCTTTGCTGAAGCTGGCCTGAAGCTGCCAGCTTCACTATCTATGGTGCTTTCTTTCTATAGTTTTGCATTTTTCAGCTTATCTTTTTAATTGAATTAATAACTTTCTTAGAGAATCAGTCTATACTATGATGCTGTGTTTCTTTAAAATTCAGGCACTTGACTGTTTTTAACTCTTGTTCTCTTCCTGATCTATATATATATATATACATATATATATACACACACACACACACATATATATCTCAGGTTAGTATATATAGGTATGAACAGGTTAGTATGTGTTATATATGTGTATATATAATATATATTTAGTGTCATAAGTATATAAACACTTGGAAATAATTAAAAGCAAGTGTTTCAGGAACAACTGTTCTGAAAACCTAATGTCACTCTATCCCATAAAGTGCTTCTCCAGCAGAGACATCTATCACCATCCATCACTCAGTCACATGCCTCAACACAGCCTGGTCCCCTTTCTGATTAGAGATCAGAGTTGCTTGAGTTGGCTTACAGAGTGTCGTCTGTTTGAATGACAGATGTCTTTGCTGGAGTGGCACTCTGCTTGTTCTTGTTTTGTTTATGAAACAAAGATTTCTAGAAAGGATCTGGGCTGCCTCCACATTTAGGATGAGGCTGTAAACATCTGTTAAAAGGGAATGGCTGAGGGGAGGGATGCCAAGTACCTATTTTCTTCCCTCATCAGGCTTGTAAAAGAAAAGACGTTCATTCTAATTGTAATTACAATATGTTATGTTTTTGAGCCATACCAGGAGCCACCTTTGTTTACCTGCAGAGAATGACCAGTATTGATATTTTTTCAGTTCCCCTCTTTGGTCTTTTGACTACAGATAATAACTCTTTACTCTCCTTCCCCTTAACAAAAGGCGGCGAAGCAACCCGAAACCGAGTCGATATTTATTCAATAAACGTTAACCAATTCTCACAATGGAACTGATTTCCTGATGATGATTTTCATCTTCTTTTTTTTTCCCCCCAGTGATTTCTAGCCTGGGGACGCTAGCAATATCTGACCAGTCCAAAGGGGCAGGAGGAAGTTCCTGGTCGGAAAAAGTTTGGAGGACACCCTCCCAGCCAGCCTGGCATCAGCTGGGGTAGCTCAGCCCCCTCCAAGATGCCAAGATCCTCTTTGGTACTTAGAAGAAAATTGAATGAACAACAAGGGGGGAAAAAAGAGGAGGGGTGGGGGTGTGGATGGCTCTTCCGGACACCACGGTAGGAGTGAAATGAAATACCTAGACAGACTTACCGAAGAGCTTGCTGGGAGTGTCCTCGCTGTCATTTGATTCCACGGGCGCAAGCAGGGGCTCATTCAGCTCGCTGTCTGAAGTAGCAGCCTTGTCCTCACCTCTCAACTCCGCATTCATTTCACTCCGCACTGACAGCAAGGGCTTACTGACTTGTCCAGCTATCATTGGATCCTAGGATGGGGGAAAAGAGTGAAGGGGAGGAAAAAAAGTGGCCGCTTGAGTGTGTGCGTGTCCTTGTCTCCCTCTCCTCTTCTCTCTCTCTTCCACACACACACACTCCCTCTCTCCCCTCTCTCTTATCTCTGACTGCTCCCGCTGTTATTGCTGGCTGCAGTCAAGTGAAGAGCTATTACAGATCCGAGTTCTCCATTCCTCCCCACCCTATTAAAGCTCAACTAGCATGAGAGAGATGCAGGAGGCTTCCGAGAGGAAAAAAAAAAAAAAGGAAAGAAAAAACTTCTTTGAAAGCAACCTAACCAACACAGCTTTAATTGTGGGATGTGCTTTTGTGCGAATGTTTTTACACCTTGTGCTGTCTTGAATGCAGGAAAGGGGCGCGAGGCGGGGGGGTAGGGGGGGAGCGGAAAGTGCGGGATTTGTACTTGGGCAACAGACTCAAAGGAAGGAGCACCCTAGGGAGGACCCATGGGCTATTTTAGGAAGCCCTCTCCCTGGGGGAGAAGCAATTAAACCCTATCCCGAGAGCAGAAAAAAAAAAAAAAGAGAGAGAGAGAGAGAGACAGGGAGAAAAGAGTCCTCCAAAGGCTTTCAATGAAATGAAAGAGATTTCTTATGTAAATTCTAGCAGTATCTTTAGAAGTTGACTTCGCTGGTCCCAGATTTGGGACTGCAGCTGACTCCAAATCAAATGAACATTTGAAAGCAAACAACAAAAGAGATGAAAATTGGTTTACAGTTTTTGAAAGGAATTGGAAAAAAAAAATACTTACAAACTCTGTTCAACAATTCGGATACCTAGAGCACCCTACTCCCAGAGCATTAAAGAAAAAGAAAACAAAGATCACCTCCAAAAAGGCAAACTTTACCCCCCAGTATTTTAAATCTGCTTTATCTTCAGCTCATTAGGAGGGCATTTTAGGTTCAGCAATATTTTCCAAGGGAAGCCTTTTATTCCACTTGCTAGCTAAGGCGCATGATACTGTGGTGGCACCGATATCGGATGCAGAAAAGCCAAAAGTGCCCCTTTTGCCTTATCTGGGAGCTATTTATTGCCAAGTTCATGCCTAAATGGTTCCTGAGCAGGAAACAGGTGACCAGTGCCAGAGCAGGTGGGGCCACACGCTCCCTGTCCCATCATTACATTGGTTGTGGTTTGCCTGTGGTTATTTTTTTTTAATGTATTCATGCCTGAAAAGTGAATTTGATATGACACATGATAATCTATGAAAATGTTAATCAATACAAATAGTTTAAGCTGTCATCAAATGCACTTCTTTAGTCAATACTCATACCACAGAAAACAATGTCACTGTCACCAGGGCTTAATTTGCACAGCACTTAAATATTGGACTCTGTGCATCAATGCACTTCTTCTTCAAATACTGTAGGTAAACACATTTTCTCCCTATTTAAGGCTGAAGCACTCAGCACGCATTTAGCTGAGCTGAATCCTCCCTTTTGAATACCTTGATAGGTCCACTGGAGGGCAAAATTAATACTTAATTGAATCTCACAGTCATCAAAATAATCAATACTTTTTTATTATTTATTCTTTACAGTCTGTTGACTGTTTCAAACCTCTGAGGGAATGGTGGAAAGGATTCATGGCTTTGAAACACTGTCATTTAACAAGGTAATTTTCAGTGGGGCATTAGGGGTTGTGAAACATATAATAAAACAAAAATGGTGGCTTATAATAGGAAGAAAGAAAAGAATTATATTTCTGCCATCTAACAAAACAGGATAAATAAAAAAGCAAGTGCAGAGAGAGGGAGAAAGGAGGGGGACAAGGGAAGCGAGGAAGACTGGCTTTTGAAGGGTTTTATCATATCAAGAGCAGAGCCGAGCTTTCATAATGCTGACATTTCTCATCCTGACAATCCTAAACAAGTGGAAAGGATGAGATCGCAGATATCATCTTTCATCACATTCCCCAGCTTAAGAACCAACATGACAGCTTCTCTCCCCTTTACACTGTTAATTACTAAATAAAATACTACTCTCTGTCAGCATCAGATTATTGCAGATAGCAACCACAAACATTCCTCCATTGTCTTCCCCCTCGAAAATGGTGAGACCTACCTTGAACTCTTTAGAGAATAAATTAGGCTTGTCTCACTGTATTGTAAATATTTGAAATGTAATCAATGTCATCAATGCGGTCGATGCACAGTATTGTCAGCCTAAATTTGCTGGTGATAGATTAGCATTTCATTTACTGTGTTTGGAGGCAGAGGTTTGGAGCACTTGAAAATTGGTGGGGGTGGGGGTGGGGGGTTGGGGGGGCGGGGGGGCGAGGGTAGGATAGGGATGGGACAGGCAGAGGGGAAAGGAGACACAATTGTTTGGATTCTTCTGATTTGGTGAGTAGGGAAGGGTAAGGCAGGAAAGGGAACATTACCTTACCTCGTAGCTCCACATGAAGGAGAGTGCCCAGGTTTAAATTCTAGGACATTCATTTTACTTTATGAAACATTGAATCCTCAGTCTCCCTGATCCAAAGAAGTGGGTGTGACTCATTTGAGACCTTCAGTCTCTGTGGCCACACTGCTCATTTGAGCATTTTTGAAGATGGTGTTAAAAGAAAACTTGTGTTGAGAATGACATTCACTACCCTCGTGATAAGCCAAACATGGTTATTTATGTATCTGGGCAGACTTCAGAATCTGGGCAGACTTCAGAAAAGAATATTCCATTCCTGCTTTATTTGTGAATGGTCAAACTGAATCCTGAATGCCACAGAGGAGCTGAAATGCAGCTGCTAAGTTCAAGTGCACTTAAATCTTTAAGATGTTTCAGTCTAGCTGATGTGTGCAAAACATGTACTGGCAGATGGTGTATATTCCTGACCATTAGCTCTTCTTCTTTAAATTACTTTTATGTACCTCATCCTTGGCTAGGTTTCCAACTAGTGTCTCAGTGACTTGAGCTTCGAAAATTCAGGAGTTTGTCATTCATATACTCATTTGATTTTTCATGTTACAAAATCCTTTACCTTTTCCATGATGCAGCTGTAGCCCACATATATATGTGTTTGACATGGTTAAACAGCAAACCCCCAGCGAGGTAGAGAGCAGACAGCTTTTAATCACAGCTGCAGCCACTGGGGGGTCCATTTGAAAATGTGTCATAAGCAGTAACCACAGAGTACAGTCTTAGAAGGGATGGGTGGGGAAGGGAGGGAGTGGTGTGTGGTTACCTTTTTCAAGTAGCACTTGACTTGGAAGTTGTTTTTTCCCTGCCCAAAGAGATGGCAATGTGTAAAATACTTTCTGCCGAAGTAAGGAAAAGATTTCCAACATGCACTGACCTGGGTACATGTACAACTTCCACATGTACAAAGATCTCTGAAGCAGCAGATAGGAAGAGAAAGAACTACTGCAAGCCAAAAATGCAGTGGGTGAAGACTCCTTACTTGAAAATTTGAAACTGTCACAACTAGAGTTGTAGAAGTTGGGATTTCTCTGCAGTTCATTCATCGGCCCCAGTTAAAGAAAGGGACTTGTCCAAGATGGATCTCATACAGAGGACATGCATGTGCCAATATAGGGCACTCACAAGGGTCATAAGAGATCCAAGAGCCAGACAGTAAACAAAAGATGAAATGAGAGATTCAGTTTCCATTAACAAAATGTCAACAAAAATTTTCACATCCTACAATGAAGGGACTACAGTCAACAACAGAACCACAAATAGTTATTTAAATCTCCTTTGGGTATTGTTAAAGAAATAAAAATAGATCACATATATTGACTGCCTTTACCAAACAGGCAACTCAGCTATATTTAATGTCACTCAAAGTATGCAAGGTATTTACCTCATTTCAGGGATGAAGGACTGAGATGCAGAGAAGTTAGGTGACTTATCCCAAAGCCACACAGCTAGTAAGGCAAACCTGTATTTTGAACCCTAGGAAATTCATTTCCAAAAATCAGCATTTTTTTATACAGCACCCTCTACTGGGTGAAAAAAAAACAAGGATCATGGATTAGGTAATCCACAGTGTTTCCCAGAACATCAATTATGGACCAGGAAAGGCTTTAAATCCTGGAGAACTGATTCCCACAGCATGCTGTGTATACTGTCTTATTTGCTTCAGTCTCTAGAAACAAAACACCTCTCTGTCTGATGCTGCCTGAGGACAATCCGTGGGGTGACGGTACGGTATGTGGGACGTCAGACAGCGTCACACCTAACATAAACTCAGCAATCACTTAACTACTTCGCCCTCGGGTTTCTCATCTGGAAAATGAAGGTGTCGAAATAAAACAGTATTTTCCAAAGTGTATTCCACAGAACACTTGTCCTAAAAAAGACTCTACAATGAAGGAGTTTTGCAGTCATACACACATAGAAAATACACCAGAAAAGTCTGCCGGGAAAGAAACCAATTCAACTCTGACTAAGCTAGCGTTTCCCCAAATTATCTGACCATGGAAGACCTTTTCCTTACAATCTGCATTATATTATCTAACAGACCTAGTGCTTCTTGAAACATTTTAGAATGTGCCTGCTTAGATTACAGCTAATGTAAATTATAGTTCTAATTTTTAACCATCCTATAATAATAAGCTAGAAGGCTTCAGCAAGTACATAATTGTTCCAGGGCTTCTCATACTCTTTTACCCAATTAGTATTCCTTATAGTTGATTCACATACAATTATACACAGCTTAGTATACACTAACTGTAAATACTCTCTTCATATGCTAATTTCTGATTCCCTTCGATTTTTAAATAAGGATGTCCCCATGTATTTCTGCCATAAAACCTTTATGTGAAGAGCAGATATAGGGCCCTGTGAGAAGGGAAGATTCAACTTAGACTTTCACCAGGCTGTTAAAAAGAATACCAAATAGACAAAGATATAATTCAGCTAAGGCTTCAATAACTTAACCAACAGAGTTTTTGTAAGCATAATCATTCTCATTTTATAGTCAGAGAAAACTAAAGATAGCGAGATTATTAACTCAGCAAAGCATCCGTGTCCGGTGGCAGCCACGCGTTGGAAATACCCTCGCCCCTCTAAACTGAGCTTGAACTCAGTCCAGCATATTTTTATGTACACACAAACCAACTATGAAGCAGGCAATCAGAACAGCTTTGAGGAAAATGTAAATTAGATAGACAGGCAGGCTTTAAAAATCCAAGGAAACAATTCATTTGGTCACAAAGTGCCAGAGTAGGGCAAAGTTATACTCAACAGAGCTATTTCTAGAACTCAATAGAAAAATTACATCCATTATAAAGAAAAAGAACTATATTGGATTTCTCTTCCCCCACCCCTTAAAATGCCATGTTTCAATTTAGGAAACAGTAGAAACAAATTACCTACAGCCAATTTAAGATGCAAAGACAGCATCATATTTTGTATTTAATTTCCCCTACTGCAAAGAAGTAAAAATCAAAATCACAAATGCATGAACAGGAAGAAAGCAGACCATAGTGAGTTTGGGGAGAAGGAAACTTCAAGGGTGGATTTTGTTACTTTAGTCATGAAAAGAATTTTGTTTTTCTCTTTCTTTAACCAATTACCAAGTATTAATAAGGTTAATGAAGTTAGTTCTCAATATAAAATTTAATGTACTAAAGAATGTTTTCCTCCAAAAGTCACAGAGTTTCTAATTCAATATTTTACCATTCAATACTTCTTCCTTCTAGCTATATATTTTAAGAAGACATTCTATTTGACTTTTGAATATAAGACCATAGTTCATTTTTGTTTTCCCTTTATATATGTATCTATATATCCATATTTATATACCTATATGTAACATACATACAGTTGAAAGTTCTGAAAATTGATGAAGACCACAAGACAATAAAAATACCATAAGTTTACCCAGCACTGATTATATTTTAAATATCACTTCCTTGACTGCAAACTAAAATTGTTTTTGAGAAAAGCAGGAAATTCCACATTTTTAGCAAATACTCAACAAACAAAATTTGCATTACAGTAAATTTGATTATAAAGCTCAAACATGTATACACCCTCAGTAAAATCACCCCACAGCAGATTTTCATAGCCACACCTCAATCCCAACCCAGGTTGCCTTCTTCAACCTGATACTCCCAACTGTTATTTCTTTCCTGTCTCTCCACTTTTAGTTAATCCTATCCCATAATAAAGAAGATGCATGTTTTATGAAAATTAAGCAGGGCATTCAAAACAGAAAACGAACGCTGGACTTTGGGAGTAAAGTACTCAGGAAACTTCAGGACACTTCATGGATGTCCCCTGATCTAGCATCTGCATGACTGTCATGAATCACTGTCTATTCCATCTTGGATTCTGGGCCGACGTGGTTTTATTTATTTCAAAGAAAAAATATGAGACCTGAGCAAGGTCCTCGATAGATAGTGGCATAGGAATACGTTCTGAAAGGTAGAAAGATCTTTTTTTACCACACCTCTTCCCTTGTTAAAGCATCCAGTGAACTGTGGGTTACTTTTCTCTCCATACCTTCAATTGGACCAGGAAGGTAAGCTGTAGTGGATGCTGTGATGTGCTACACAGATCCTTGATTCAGGACCAACACACTCACTTCCCAGCTGCCAGAGATGATGGCCAAGGATATCCTTCCCAGGAGCCACCTTGCCTAAATGGAGCTTCTTCCAAGGTCATGTCCCTTCTTTCAGGGCAGCCTAGATTCTGCCTTATGGCCTTCAAAGGCCAGACTTATTCTCTGCCCCTGTAACAGAAAAGGTTTTCAAACCCCTGAGGTCGACTCTGAGTTTGGTCAGTTGCCTTAATCGATATTCATGATCCAAAGCTGGTATTTAATCAGAAAGTCCCCACTCCAGGCATGGCCACCACAATCCCACAGCTATATCAATTCTCTGTCAACCACTCTCTCAACCTACCTTTTGCTAATTAGTACAAAGCTAGTGGAGGTGATGGAATTCCAGCTGAGCCATTTCAAATCCTAAATGATGATTCTGTTGAAGTGCTGTACTCAATATGCCAGCAAATTTGGAATACTCAGCAGTGGCCACAGGACTGGAAAAAGTCAGTTTTCATTCCAATCCCAAAGAAAGGCAATGCCAAAGAATGTTCAAACTACCACACAATTGCACTCTTCTCACATGCTAGCAAAATAATGCTCAAAATTCTCCAAGCTAGGCTTCAACAGTACGTGAACTGAGAACTTCCAGATGTTCAAGGTGGATTCATAAAGGGCAGAGGAACCAGAAATCAAATCGCCAACATGGATTGGATCACAGAAAAAGCAAAAGAACTCCAGAAAAATATCTACTTCTGCTTCGTTGATTACACTAAAGTCTTTGACTGTGTGGATCACAACAAACTGCGGAAAATTCTTCAAGAGATGAGAATACCAGACTACCTTACCTGCCTCCTGAGAAACCTGTATGCAGGTCAAGAAGCGACAGTTAGAACCGGACATGGAACAATGGACTGGTTCCAAATTGGGAAAGGAATACATCAAGGCTGTATATTGTCACTCTGCTTATTTAACTTCTATGCGGAGTACATCATGAGAAACGTTGGGCTGGAAGAAGCACAAGCTGGAATCAAGATTGCTGGGAGAAATATCAATAACCTCAGATATGCAGATGACACCATACTTATAGCAGAAAGCAAAGAGGAACTAACGAGCCTCTTGATGAATGTGAAAGAGGAGAGTCAAAAAGCTGGCTTAAAATTCAACATTCAAAAAACTAAGATCATCGCATCCGGTCCCATCACTTCATAGCAAATAGATGGGGAAACAATGGAAACAGAGACAGACTTTATTTTGGGAGGCTCCAAAATTACTGCAGATGGTGACTGCAGCCATGAAATTAAAAGATGCTTGCTCCTTGGAAGAAAAGCTATGACAAACCTAGGCAGCATACTAAAAAGCAGAGAAATTACCAACAAATGTGTGTCTAGTCAAAGCTATGGTTTTTCCAGTAGTCATGTATGGATGTGACAGTTGGACTATAAAGAAAGTTGAGCACCAAAGAATTGATGCTTTTGAACTGTGGTGTTGGAGAAGACTCTTGAGAGTCCGTTGGACTGCAAGGAGATCCAACCAGTCTATCCTAAAGGAAATCAGTCCTGAATATTTATTGGAAGGACTGATGCTGAAGCTGAAGCTCCAATATTTTGGCCACCTAATGCAAAGAACTGACTCATTGGAAAAGACACTGATGCTGGGAAAGATTGAAGGCAGGAGGAGAAGGGGATGACAGAGGATGAGATGGTTGGACGGCATCACTGACTCGATGGACATGAGTTTGAGTAGGCTCTGGGGAGCTGGTGATGGACAGGGAAGCCTGGCTTGCTGCAGTCCACGGGGTCTCAGAGAGTTCGACACGACTGAGCAACTAACTGAACTGAGAGTAATTTTGAGTGAAATTGTTTATCAACATGAATGGAGGTTAGAATGGAGTTCTCATTTGGTTAAATTAGTCATATTCAAGATATATGTTTTGGCTAAAATATTTTGAAGACGTTTCCCATCCTTGCAGGGCACCAGAGAATATTAAGAATCCATCAAGTCCTGTCACCTATACTCTTGGGGCTAGTGGCCTAAGGTTTGATACTCAAACTGTCCCATATCCAGTCTTTGGGTCAGAGAGTTCTAGTTGCCTAATGTTGACCATGCAGGAAACTCATCCTGCTTCTAGAATCTTGCCATATCTGCTTTAATGAACATTCCATACCAGGTGTACACTGTTCACCTAAAATGACAAAGAGCTACGAATTTATCAAGCCTACAGACAGGTTGAACAAACTATTTGGGGATGATTAATACTTTGGGGGCTAATCATAATATTGGGTGATATTTAATAAATATATTATGTATGGCAGCTTTGGACTCAGAACTTGTTTCCATTGTAACCAGGTAACAATGCTTTGGGGATGAATTAACGTCTCTCCTATATCAAATCATTACAGACTGCAATCATCTACCAAATAGAGCCCGCTAATCATGCAAATGAAATCTGTCTTAGGCCATTGTAACATAACCGATTACACTGGGTGATGACGCACAGTGTCTTAGACGGCAAGTAAGGTTATTTACAGAGTGAAAAACAGTCCAGAACTCATTTTCAAACAATGGCCCAGGAAACTTAAACTGTTTGTTGCCTCCATCAATCCCCAATGTTTTATCTAGGGGATAGTTAGTTAGGATGAATGCCCAGAATCTTTTGGAAGGATAAAATAAAATTGCAAAATATCTGATCTGCTGTGGTGCCAGAGGATGATATTTTATTTCATACATACAGGCAGAGTTTAAGAGTCTTGTCTTTTTGTTGAGGTTTGTGGAACTTCAGCTAAGTGTTCAATCTCCTCCTTCCCTCTCACTTGCTATCGGAGTTTCTATCTTTCTCCATGTTCAACCGTGGGTGCCACATCTTCTTAACTCTGCTAATTGTCTAGAGACAACTCCAGTTAAAAATCACAGCATCAGACACAACTGTATTTAAACACAAACAAGCTAAACAGCCCATCAACGCAGGATGAAATAACAACATCCTAATCAGTTGTCTGCTAGTTCTGGACTTCTGCAAAGCATCTAGTATGCAGATAGATGTAGCTCATCTAGCTCATCACCTTGAACCTCCATAGCTCCTTTGCTCCCAAGAGGTTAAAATGACTGTATGGGTGATGCTTCATGTATACTTATCTAGGAAGAAAGGGAGACACTGATATTGACAACCTAATAGCACCATCAATTCAATTTCCTGCTGCCTTTGTGAAAAAGCCTCAATAAGAGTTCAATCCAGGCTCATCTCGATCTGGTCTTTTGGTAATGGGGTTATATAGCAGTATCGACATTGCATACACATACCCTATATTCATACATTCTTTATAATCTGATGGCTTCAACTAGGTATCAGAATTTAATCAGAAAACAACACAGATTAAAAAGGACTTGCATTTAGAGATTTGAATGTATAGGAGTTACAAAGAAAAAACATGTTCTTTCTATGCCACAAAACTTACTTTCTAGCATCTTAAAAATTTTGAGAAGTACTTTATATATTAATAGCAACTTTTTGAAAATGTGGATGATATAGTTGATTCACAGAATGGAAAGACTTGGTCTCTAGTTTCAGAGTTCTCAAACTGACAATCGATCTCAGAAACCCTAAAGTTTTTAGGGAGGTACCTCTAGGACCTCAAAGGAGGCAGGGGAGGACCAGAGTGACTGCTCCCAGTTTTTAACACCATTTTGGCTTCTCTCATCTATTCTGTATGGAGTCTTCAGTGTACTTGAAGAAAGGGTTTCACAAGTTTCCCCATGTTACATATTTGCAATGCATCACAGATGCAATAAAATCATGACAGTTTTTCGGTTGGTTAATCACTTACTTTTCCTAAAGACTTAAGTGATAGACTCTACAGCTGAGATGTTTGAATCCTTTGCAGACAGATCTGTCTCAGAATCCCCAGTACCATGTCTAATGCAAAAAAAGCCTCTCAAAAAATGTGTTGTGACTGATTGATTGATTGTGAGAATGGAGGAAGGAAAGAATGAAAGAAGGGAGGGAGGAAGGGAGGAAGGAAAGTTAAGAGTAAGAATTGTTCTGGGTTGATAGTTTTAATATTTTAAACATACATTTAATCGTGTCTGAAATTACACAATATGGAACTAAGGCTTCACTTTGCCAGCAAAGGTCCATCTAGTCAAAGCTATGGTTTTTCCAGTAGTCATATATGGATGTGAAATTTGGACCATAAAGAAGGGTGAGTGCTGAAGAATCGATGCTTTTGAACTGTGGTGTTGGAGAAGACTCTTGAGAGTCCCTTGTACTGCAAGGAGATCCAACCAATCCATCCTAAAGGAAATCAATTCTGAATATCCATTAGAAGGACTGATGCTGAAGCTGAAGCTCCAATACTTTGGCCACCTGATGCAAAGAGCTGATTCATTAGAAAAGACCCTGATGCTGGAAAAGATTGGAGGCAGAAGGAGAAGGGGACAACAGAGGATGAGATGGTTGGATGGCATCACCAACTCAATGGACATGAGTTTGAGCAAGCTCTGGGAGATGGTAAAGGACAGGGAAACCTGGTGTGCTGCAATCCATGGGTTCGCAAAGAGTCAGACACGACTGAGTGACTGAACAATGACAAAGGTCTTACTCGACTATCTTACTCATCTCGCATTGAACGCACATACGCACTGACCCATATTCTACCTCCAGAAATGTGAGTTTGGTTTTATGTGATTCTCTTACTTTGTTTACCATAAGACAAGAATGGAGGAATTTAATAGTAATGCTTGAAGAAGAAAAGGAAAGTCCTGTTTTTCTCCTTAGGACTGAGGCTGACTGGAAACAAAGCTACCTCTAGTCCAGGGGATAAGCTTGACCAAGCAACGCTGGACTCAGGTGGTCCCAGATGACAGCCTGGCTGGCCTACCATGGGCCTCAGCCTCATAGCTCTGTCCATGCCTCTCATTAAGCCTAGAAGATTCTCCCTCTGATGCTGCTCCTACACAATTCCCTCTCGTTCCCAGTTACCCCATGGTCATTCAGGAGCAGTATCATCAAACACACAGCACATTAGAAATATTTTATTACAAATGTTCTATCATTTTTATCAGAAGCAAATACTCCAAGAAATGAATGAAATGAATAATCCATTAAACATGTGGACACATCTAATTCTGTCCTTCCATTCTGAGTAGCCAAAGACGGACAGTCAGGAGGAAAACTTTTTATTCAGAAAGTATCGAGTTCCTTATAGTTTCAAATTTCCATAAATAAATAGAAAAATCCATTCTGCCCCCTGCTGTCAGACTAACATTCCTAAAAACCCAATTTAAAACCTGAAGTTTTAGCAATACCTTCTAGGTTGGGCCCAAATCTTACTTAACATGCCAGACCCTCCCTCTCCGACCAGGTCTTGCTTTTCTCTGGCTGAGTACAGCTAGGCAATGTATGGCCATAGAAAGTACTGTTCACATTTTTGTAAAGATTTGTAAACATACTGGGATTATTTTCTGGCAGGTGTCAGTAAAGTGTCCAGGACTGTCTGGTCTAATTTTTTAAAAATATTTATCTATTTAATTATTTGTTTGGCTATACCAGGTCTTAGTTGTGGCATGTGGGATCTTTTGACCAGGGATGGATTCTGGGTCCCCTTCACTGGGAGCACATAGTCTTAGCCACTGGACCACCAGGGAAGTCTGGTCTAATTTGCACAGAGATGCCTTCCCTTTGGTCTACATAGGCCTCCTATAGCCAGCCTCACCAGGATCTTGTACACCCCACGCTCCAGTGCTAGGGTGAGAACTTGGGCACTGGAGACAGAGAGCCCGTGCTAGAGCCGGGGGCAAGGACCTTTTTACCCTCTCTGAGCCTCAGTTTCCCTGAGAGGAAATAGGAGTAATAACAGTATATGCCTCATGGGATAGCTTTGCAGGTTAAATAAATAATTCACAAAGAATGCTTACAATAGGTGAAGTGCATACGAATCATAAGATAGATATATATATAGATATATATAGATATAGATATAGATATATTGCTTGAGGTCTATGACTCTCCTAACAAAGTGTGAATATGTAAGCATTTTATCTTGGAAAAGTTCCTTAACCTTCATCTCATTTTCAAAAGGATTCATGATCTACTTCCTCATCTCCTCTGCCCCTCCCCCTACCAAAAAAATCAGTAAGTAATCATTGCTGAGGGGTAAGGGCCTGTCATTGCATCTTCCTACTCCAGATGTTAGGATGGTGTCTGCCATTTCATAAGCCCTCATTAAAATATCCATTAATTTTATTTGAAAAACAAAAACAAGAATCAATATCTATAGATAACAGGAGAAAGACCACAAATTTGTTTGATTTTTAAAAACCAAGTTACTTTGATGTCTTTTTGAGAAGGAATTTGCTTTATAAATCCTCAGATCTTATTTTAAGAATGGTCAGGGGGTTGTAAATTCTGCAGAACTGTATCCCTGAATCGTAACAGTATCTGGTTTTTAATTTTCCAAGATTCATGTAGTCAGGTTCTCTTGAAGGAGCCACTCTCTCTCTGTTCAAAAGGCCGTTGTCTAATTGATTTCACTAATAGGTGTTTTCCTTTCCTCTCCTCTCAGAATGCAATAACCTGGGCTGGACTAATTACATGGTTTTGCTACCTTACTACTTCCTGTCCTTCCTAGCAATTCAGGCAGCTTTTGCTCAGCCACTCTAGCTCCTGCAGTTTGCCTCTCCTTTTCTGCCTTGGGTTGGTACAAGGCTGCCCCTCACCTCAGCTGCCCCCCTTCCCTCTCTCTCCTGTAATCCACTCTCCTTTAATATTCCAAGGGTGACCCTTGACTGTCCTTTGAATGCCGCTCCAATTCAAAAGGCTTCTGAGCTTTTAAGACTAGCAGAGATAACATAATTCCGAGGAGAGGGGGGTGGGGAGGGAGGGAGAATGTGATTGGAAAGATTAGCTAAATCTTCTCATTCCTAGGGATTTGGGCTCTCACAAATACATGAGCTGAGAGTTTTGTTTTGTTTTTTTATGGATTCTCCCCACCCCCTCAGCTATCTTATTAACCTCTATTAAAAATATTTTGTTTCCAACCCAACCATAAAAAGAGACTTAACTGAATATTTCTTTAAATCTCTAGCCTTTGAAATTGAGGGCAATTTTATAGCAAGGCTGGCTTGTATTACTATTTATTTATGTCCTCTTTGGTTTGCGTGATTGGGGATGGCTCCGAATGAGGGTCTCCTTAAGACAAAACTGATGCAATTCAACAAATACTTATTGACAGTTCATCATGTACGAGGTGTTGTGCTAGGGACGATGGGGAATGAAAGGCTCAAGAAACATTTGCTACCATCAAAAATTTCACCATCTATAGATATCAGTAAAAGAATGGTTTCAGCATCTTCTATGCGCCTTGTATACTTTCTTTCTCATATACAACATTTTCTTGGCATCCTTTATCTCCTTTTTCTGTAAAGTGTCAGTGCAAACTAAGCATTTGGACCATGCCTGCATACACACACATAACACCATTTCTTTGAACCATTGTTTTAACATCATTACAGATGCTAATGAAATAAGTATGCTGCTTCACTCGGGACATTTTAACTGGACTTTTCTAACCTTAACCTGCAACTGATGACCAGCTATCTTTTGACTCAGACACTAAAACAAGATAGCAACACAGCTATCCACAGGATCACTGGCAATCAAGGGCTGTACTACCACGTGGAACAGATGAAGGATCTGAGTTATGAATTAGAGAATTGCTTCCCTCATATCCTCAAGCACCTACTTTAACAAAAAAAGGGTAATGGGTTGTCGAGAGGAAAACAGACCGGTTTTAACAAACCAGTAAGGCACACTCATAAAAACAGAGAAAAATGGATGCACTGAAGTCTTTATACACAACTGGCTCTTTCAGTGGGTTTAGAAGCTTTCATTCCCATTCCCACCCCTCAGTGAATTTGCTTAGAAGATTGTTTCATAGATTAAAAACGCACAATTTCAACTCAAGGCCAGCTGACTTATCCTGAATCTATGTAAGTAGGTCCATCCCAATGACATTAAGGTACCAGTGGCCCCAAGAAGGTTCGATCATCATCCACAGCTGGAATGCAGACTCATTATACAATGCTCTTTTATTCTACTCCACTGAGCTTCTGCACAATTTCTCCCCCAGCACATGCATTGTGCCTGAAAAGTTTTTCTGTTTCCCACACAAAATGAATGAGAATTGGACTATTGCTGAGTTCTCCTTTCTCACTACTTAGACGACAAGGGCTCATGTCTCTTCTTTTCGCCGTGCCCACTAACAGATGGATCCTGCTGGGCAGCTCTGCGGGATTCACACTCTGCCTGCAAGGCTCACCCTTGGCTTCTGTATCTTGAGGGGGCCACCTGTGGACAGTCATTTCCTTAGCATGTCAAGCAAAACTCTAATCAAACCTGTAGAGTACTCAGTTGAAAAAAATCAGGAGGAAATCCTTTTTTGATTGAATACAAGCAGAAAAGTAAATTCAAATTAGCACTGAAATCAACTAGGAAACACATTCCTGAGCTTTTCATATAAAAATAGAGGCAATGGTAATAGATTTTTAAAAATCGAGTTTTTTAAATCCAGTGGAAAATAGTTTGATTTGTCATTGCAGAGTTGGACTATAAAGAAAGCTGAGCACAGAACAATTGATGCTTTTGAACTGTGGTGCTGGAGAAGACTCTTGACAGTCCCTTGGACTGCATGAGATCCAACTAGTCCTTCCTAAAGGAGATCAGTCCTGAATATTCATTGGAAGGACTGATGCTGAAGCTGAAGCTCCAATATTTTGGCCACCTGATGTGAAGAACTGACTCATTTGAAAAGACCCTGATGCTAGGAAAGATTGAAGGCGGGAGGAGAAGGGGACGACAGAGGATGAGATGGTTGGATGGCATCACCGACTCAATGGACTTGAGTTTGAGTAAACTCTGGGAGTTGGTGATGGACAGGGAGGCCTGGTGTGCTGCAGTCCATGGGGTCGCAAAGAGTTGGACATGACTGAGCAACTGAGCTGAACTGAGCTGAAGGATTATTAGAGATTCTTTACTCTTCATTTAACTTGGATGTCGGGAGTGGCTTTTTAATGCTATTTATTTATTCAACAAGTATGTGTTGAGTGAGTACTGTGTGCCATGCCATCACTCTTCATGGTTTTGAGAACACATCATTGAGCAAGACAGGTCAAGTGCAGGCCACGCTGCAATTGCAATAGCTTGGGGAGACTGACAATAGCAAATTTAATAAATAAGGAACCATCATGATACTGGGTGGTGATGAGCGCTATGAATAGAAACCATAATTCAAAAAGTGCTATGAATAAAAATCACAATTCACATGCACCCCAGTGTTCATTGCAGCACTGTTTATAGCAGCCAGGACATGGAAGCAACCTGAATGTCCACAGACAGATGAATGGATGAAGATGTGGAATCTGTATCTATATACACAGTGGAATATTACTAAACCATAAAAAGGGGAAAATGGGTCATTTGTAGAGACGTGGATGGATGTAGAAACTGTCATAGAGAGTGAACTAAGTCAAAAAGAGAAAAACATATCATATATTAACACATAAAGATAGGATCTAGAAAAATGGCACAGATGAACCAATTTGCAGGGCAGGAATAGAGATGTAGACGTAGAGAGTAGATGGGTGGGGAGGGGGAAGGATGGGCTGAATTGGGAGAATGGGATTAGGGGATTTGGGGTTTAAATCCAAGTATGAGTGGAAACCATTTTGAGCAAGATGCAACAGGATCTCCCTCGTCTTTCAAAAGATTGCTTTGTGGGAGGCAGAGTGAAGCCCAGAGAGAAATGCCTTATAGTTTGGGTACTAGAGTAAAAACATTTTTAACAGCTTTATTGAGCTGTGACTGATACACAAAAACTGTATATATTTAATGTATACAATTTGGTGAGTTTGGACATA
Source organism: Ovis aries (assembly GCF_016772045.2). Classification (NCBI taxonomy): domain Eukaryota; kingdom Metazoa; phylum Chordata; class Mammalia; order Artiodactyla; family Bovidae; genus Ovis; species Ovis aries. Next base: position 83,440,503 of record NC_056057.1, read on the forward strand.
TGCAAATATGTGCAAAACCATCATGAGAACATATTCCATCACCTCTAAAAGTTTTCCCCTTTTATGATAAAATTTTATTAAAATAAAAGTTTACAAAATGTCTATTGTACCACCTAAAAGGCATTATTTCTACGGAACCAGAAAACATTTCAGTAACTTGAATCTTATAAAACCCCAAATTCTAGCCACATTTTTTTCTTGCTATCTTATTCCCAATAGCCTTCACATCAACTTAACTTCTTTTAAGAAATTAATTAAATGAACGATCTCTCAGCCTTACCTGCTTTTCCAGAAGCTGCCCTGACTGCTTCCTTCTTGTTTTTGAGGATTGATTAAATTATTACTCAAGTCCAATTGGGCAGATGCAGCCAGGTATGGAAGGAAGGGGGCCCCTAACTTCACTGAGGTTCATTCTTATTGACATTTGACTAGCTGGTTTCCCTGATAGCTCAGCTGATAAAGAATCGGCCCACAATGTGGGAGACATGGGTTCAATCCCTGGGTTGGGAAGATCCCCTAGAGAAGGGAAAGGCTATCCACTCCAATATTCTGGCCTGGAGAATTCCCTGGACTGTATAGTCCATGGGGTCACAAAGAGCTGGACACGACTGAGCCACTTTCACTTTTCACTTTCAATTCAGTTTTAAAGAAGTCACTTTAAATTCATTCGAAGTCTCCTTCACCTAAATCTTCTGTTGGATTCAGGGCAAATGCTTGGTCCTGCTCTACAACTGCTAACTGTGATTCTCACATTTCATGGATCAGAACCATTTGAGGGGTGATGGGGTAGAGGGGTTCAGTACAGAGTCCTGGTTCTTTCCTCAAACCTGCCAAATGAGAATCTCAGAGGGCATGGCTCAGAAATATATATTTGGAACAAGTTCTTCAGAAAATTCTTGTCAACACTAAAGTAGGGGAAGCCCTACCTTAAAAGTATGTTCTGAGGAATACAAAAGGTTACCAGATTTTCTCAAGAAAGCATGCCACAGCAATGCATAGATTCATAACTTTTAAGTGAGAGAACACTTTATAACTCCCTTCTATTCTGTCCTCTGAGTTGTAAAGTTTGGGGTATTGAACCATTATTGCATATTCTCTATATTTCCAACTTTTATCTTCTATCCTGTCAATATCATCATTCATTTTGAGTCATATTATATTTTAAACTCTATTTTTTCATCTATGTCTACCTTGAACTTTGGAAATATGAATCTCATTGTAGAGGTCTTTGAAAGTTGTATATGTGTGCATGCATCTATATATATACACACATACATACAGTATGTTTATATACAGTCTTTGTTATCTTTGTTAATGTTTATAGATCCATACTGCATATACAAGTTAGTATCCTGATCTTTTTGATGGCTATCATTCTTTGGCAATGAAGTATTTTTTTCTGCCAAGCATTTTTAAAAATTGAAGTATACTTGATATACAATGTTGTGTTCGTTACAAGTGTCAGCACAGTGATTCAGTGTTATATATATATATATATATATATATATTCATTTTCATATTATTTCCTCTTATAGGTTGTTACAGAATATTGAGTAGAGTTCCCTGTGCTACAGAGTAGGTCCTTGTTGGTTATTGATTTTATATGTAGGATCGTGTATGTTAATCCCCACCTCATAATTTATCTCTCCTGCTAGGATCCTGCCTTTATAATTCATTTTTCATTCAATAAATATTTGTTAGAGCTCTAACAATCTCTATCAGCTACCACGTGTTAAGCCAGCTGAGCACTATATCTGCCATCACAGATATTATTATATTATAGTGTAACTATGTTCTGCAAATGAATTACTATCCAAAATTGTGATTTCAAGCAACTAAATAATATTTACAGTAATGGATGTGCCATGGTTTATTGAAATCTTTCCTAATTACAGAACAGTCTGGGCAGTGATCTTTGAAATGGGGTACATGAACACAAGAAATGGGGTGCATGTAATGCATTAAGGTTCAGGAAGAAGGTATTAGGATTTTAATTTTTATTCCAGTTTTTTCAGTTCTATTTTGTGGATGATTTTTAGCAGTAAAAATGGATAATATCAAAAAAGCACTAAATAAACTTACTTATATTAATAGTACATGGTAAAAATCATTTTCATTGACAAATCTGAGTTATTACAAAACCCTGCAGTTCTTTGATTTATGATATATTCAATTATTCACACAAAAATAAAATTTTGACAGTTTTAAACACATTCTCAGGAGTGAAATTGCAAGTAAAAGAGGATGGATCATTGCCAAATTGCCTTCTAGGTCAGTTGGTGGAAAATTTATGCTCCCAGTGTCTGAGAAAGCTTCTCTTTCATATTACATTTAAAGTTGTTCTTATTTATCACACAGAAATTGGCATTTTATTAATGTTTTAATTTGCATCTCATTAGCAAACAGAGAAGGCAATGGCATCCCACTCCAGTACTCCTGCCTGGAAAATCCTATGGACAGAAGGAGCCTGGAAGGCTGCAGTCCATGGGGTCGCTGAGGGTCGGACACGACTGAGTGACTTCACTTTCACTTTTCACTTTCATGTATTGGAGAAGGAAATGGCAACCCACTCCAATATTCTTGCCTAGAGAATCCTAGGGACGGGGGAGCCTGGTGGGCTGCCGTCTATGATGTTGCACAGAGTCAGACACGACTGAAGCGACTTAGCAGCAGCAGCAGCAGGACAAAAATTTTTAAGCTTAATAAGTAATTAAGCTTCTTCTTTCATAAATTACTCACATCCTTTGTCTGCCTTTCTATTGAGGTCTAAGTTATTTTTATATGGAACTTCATATAGATATATAAAAATAGCACTACTCATAAAAAACAATGGCTGACACATTGTGTCGAATGCTGTAAATAGTCTAGACTTTGTTTCTAGTCCTTTAAACTACCAAGCATATTATTATCCCATTTCATTGACTATGAAATTGAGATGAATGTAGTTAAATAATATGTAACAGGGCAGTCTCCCTGATTCCAAACTGCAAGAGTTTCACTTTTTTTTTCTTTAGAATTTGTTATCCCTTTGATTGTTATTAATGTTGGTTAATAAACATATCTTAAAAGTTCTACCCAATCATATTTATCAATCTTTTCCCTTATGTCTTATTCTATTCTTTTATTATGAGAAATCATCCATGAAAGCACAAAGTCACCAATTTTTTTCTGATTTTACTTTTAATGTAATTCTAGAATCCATCTAGAATTTATGTAAGTATATGGCATTAATTGAAAATCATACAGTTTTCCAAACAGTCAATTTTTAGAACACAACTAGTTGAGCCCAATGAATGTATTATGAACCCAATGATATATTATGCTTTTTTTTACTCAAAACTTTATTTCTCATATAACAGAGCAAAAATCTTTTTTATGTTCTATTTCTCTTAAAAAAAATTTTTTTTACATATTCTCTGCTGCTTTACCAGAAGAACTTTAGAATCATTTTGTCTAATTTTAAAATTAAACAGATAAAAGTCTTTGAAATTTTCCATGTCAACATCAGGAAACTTGGTCCTTTTCTTCATTTATTTAAATTTTCTTGTATTGTTATCAGTGACGTGAGGTTATTTTTTATGTCTATTACAGACGTTTTGCTTTAAAATTTCCAAATATTTTTTGGTTTGTTCCTATTATTAAAAAAAAATCAATTTCCCTTTCTAGGATCAAGTTCTATATGGTTATTGTTCTTATTTAGAAAAGCTATTCAGTTTTCAGTTGATTTTATTAGGACTGTACGTATGTGGCATATTTTTCACAAATAAAAATAGATGCCTCCTCCTTTGTATTTATGGTTATTTCATATTTTACAACACTGTAAGAAAAATAGTTCATAACAATAGTGCTTTGAGATCTCAATGTTTCTGGTGTATTTGCAGGATTTTTGGTGTTGGTTTAAAGACCAGCTTTGTCATGGAGGAAACTTGAAAGTCATTTCTGATTTTTTAAATCAGCAATGGTTGCTTCTATAGAATAGAAGCTCTTTTAAAGAACTAAAAATAGAGTAACCATATTATCCAGCAATTCTACTCCTGGGCATATATCCAGAGAAGATGAAAACCAAATTTTAAAAGATACATGTACCCCAATGTTCACAGTTGCACTATTTATAACAGCCAAGATATGGAAACAACCCAAATATCTGTCAACTGATGAATGGATAAAAGATGTGGTCCGTATACACAATAGAATATCACTCAGCAATAAAAAAGAAAAATAATGCCATTTTCAGCAACATACATGCACCTGGAAATTATCATACTAAGTGAAATAAGTCAGACAGACAAAGGCAAATATCATATGATATTGTGTATATGCAGAATCTTAAAAAATGATACAAGTGAACTTATTTACAAAGCAGAAACAGATTCACAGACTTAAGAACTAACTTATGGTTACAGAGGGGACAGGTGTGGCAGGGGGTAGTCTGGGAGGTTGGGATCGACATATACAAACTGCTATATTTAAAGCAGATATCTAACCTACTGTACAGAGGAAACTCTGTTCTATACTCTGTCATAACCTAAATGGGAAAAGAACTTGAAAAGGAATAGATAGATGTATATCTTGAAACTAATACAGCACTGTTAATCTTATACTCCAGTGTAAAATAAAAATTTAAAAAGAAATTTTCTAATGAATCATACCTGAATTTCCCATCTTACAAAAGACAACAAAGATACCAATCACACAAATGGAAGAACACCGAACTGTCACAAGTTGTTCTAGTGGCTGATATGGAGTCCCAAACAAACACTTTCCCAACACAAACAGTCTTCAACATCAGACACACGTCAGAACCAGTTGGCAAAAATGCCCAAATAGCACTTCATGCTCAAAAGATAAGGTTGCCCAGGTTGCACACGGGTGGACTCAGTCTTGGAATTCATCAGCTGTCCAGGTGCATGTTTTCCTTACACCAAGGAAAAGCGAACGCTGGCAGTCAGTGTGAAGCAGGGGAAAATTAGGGAGGGTTCCCCAAATAAATGGTTTTGGCTGCAGCTAGGAGTGTCTCCCAGGATCTTCCATTTGGGGCCACCTAGCCACAAGTAGCTGGCTCACCGCAACCATCTCGGCCCTTACTTCAGCCATTTGTTGCCATGGCTCTACTCAGAAAACCGCAGGGAGCCCAATGTCGTGAGAACACACACTCACACTGGGTGCCAAAGAGCTGTTACTGAAAGTGGGGAGTCTGGCTGCTTGCTGCTCAAAGCCAATAAAGAGGCAAGGTTGCAGAAAGGAACGTTTGCTTTATTTCCAAGACCAGCAACTGGGGGGTGGGGCAGGAGAGGGCTGACTCTTGTTCAGAGGCTGACTCCCTGCACTGACAATCAAGGGGCAAAAGTGTTTATAAATGGAAGGAGAGGGCTACATCCAGGCAAAAATACTGGAGTGGGTTGCCATTTCCTTCTCCAGGGAATCTTCCCAAACCAGGGATCAAACCCAGGTCTCCCGCATTGCAGGCAAACTCTTTACCCTCTGAACCACTGGGGAAGACCTTAGAGAAGCAGCAAAATCAGCTCTGATCTTGAAATTAGGTGTGCATTGCTCTGATAAGCATCATCTTGACTGTTTTCAACACCTTTAGTCTGTAGTTCCAGCTTCTGCTTGAGGCCTGATGTAGCTCAGGGGTAGAGTGCATGCTTTGTATGTATGAGACCTTTGGTTCGATCCTGGAGCATCTCCAGGATGAGAGGTTGTGTTTATTTGGGCTTCCCAGGTAAATAACCTGCCTGCCAATGCAGAAAACAAGGATGCAGGATCAGTCCCTGAGTCCAGAAGATCCCTTGGAGGAGGGCATGGTAACCCACTCCAGTATTCTTGCCTGGAGAATCCCATGGATAGAGGAGCCTGGTGGGCTATAGTTCATGGGGTGATAGAGACTCGGACATAACTGAAATGACTTTGCATGCATGCACACGTCTTGGCTACAATCTGATCAGCAGGTAGTTAACTTCTTCCACCTGGTGGGGATTTCAGTCTGTACAAGGCAGTTCAAAGGTATGGCTCAGAACATTGTCAATAGCCTTTGAGGAGGAACTAATACTCCCTGACTTTGCTTAGTGATTTTTTATTATTATTTGGTCCCGTTTGAATGTTTTCCTTTGTTTCTGCATTTTCTCACTTCTCTGATTAAACTTATTCTTTGGCTAAAGTTTTTCTACAGACAAAAGGCAGGCTAAGGGCAAGAACCATGGTATCCTGCTCCATTTCAAAACCACAGTGAGGTATCACATCACAGTTGTCAGAATGGCCATCATCAAAAAGTCTACAAAAAAAAAAAAAAAAGTCTACAAATAATAAATGCTGAAGAGAATGTGGAGAAAAGGATGTACTTAGTTGTTTAGTCATATCTGACTCTTTTCAACCCATGGACTATTGCCCTCCAGGCTCCCCTGTCCACAGAATTTTCCAGGCGAGAATACTGGAGTGGGTTGCCATTTCCTCCTCCAGGGCATTTTTCTGACCCAGGGTCCAAACCAGGGTCTCCTGCTTTGCAGGAAGATTCTTTATCACTGTGCCACCCGGGAAGCCCTGGAGAAAAGGGTACCTTCCTACACTGTTGGTGGGAATATAAACTGGTACAACCACTGTGGATAACTATACGGAGATTCCTTCAAAACCTAAAAATAGAGCTACCATATGCCCCAGCAATCTCACTCCTTCACAAAGACACATACACCCTAATGTTCACTGCAGCACTATTTATAATAGCCGAGACAAGGAAGCAACTTAAATGTCCATTGACTGATGAATGGATAAATATGTGGTATATATACACAATGGAATACTAGCTATAAAAATAATGAAATAATGTGAAGAAAGCCAGACAGGTGTACTATAGTATAACCCTACTTATTACTTAGTCAATTTGGATAATTAATATTTATTAAGATTTTGAAGTATATTTGAATAGAATTGTACATGATATCCTTTTATCATTTTTTTTCTGTAGTAAATTTCTATTTTGTTGTTGAGATACAGTTGATTTAAAACATATAAATTTTCAGTGTACTACATAATGATTCACAGTTTCTAAAGCTCATACTCCATTTACGGCGACTGTAAATTACTGGCTATATTCCCTGTGCTGTACACTATATCCTTATTCAATTATTGTAATTCTTAGTCCCTCCCCTCAGCTTGCCCTCCCCTCTTCCCTCTCCACACAGGTAACCACTAATTTGTTTTCTATATCTGTGATCTGTTTATTTTTTGTTATAATCAGTAGTTTTACTTTTTAAATTCTACATATAAGTGAAAACACACAGTATTTGTTTTTCTCTCTGTCTTGTTTCACTAAGAATAATACCTTCCAAGTCCATTCATATTGTTACAAATGGCAAAATTTCATTCTTTTTAATGGCTGTGTAGTATAACTTTGTGTGTGTGTGTATACACATATATATCTGACATATTCTTTATCCATTCATCTGTTGCTGGACATTTAGGTTGCTTCCATATCTTGACAATTGGAAATAATACTGCTGTGAACACTGGAGTGTATGTTTCTTTTCAAATTTGTGGGATACTTTTTAAATATAAATCCAGGAGTGGAATTAGTGGATCATACAGTTCTAGTTTTAGTTTTCCTAGGAATCTCCTTTATATCCATTTTAGAATGTCATTTCATTAATGTTGATATATTTTTCCTATTTTATGTTGCTTAGATTTATCAAATCTTTTTTTATTAACTCATTTCTTTAAAAAATTCTTATATGTCAACTTTTTAAAAAATTATTTGATCTTTAGTATATCTTTCTGCCCCATATGCTTCTGTTTCTTAATTTTCACATTTAGTTAATTCATGTATCCTTTTAAAAAATAATAAGAGAATTGAAGTTCTGAGTTTGATATATCCTATGAATCCTTGTATTTATCCTTTATATTTTCATTAATTCATAAGTAGCTCATCTTGTGCTTTTGTTTTGTTTTTCTGACCCAACAATTATTTTGGAGGAGTTTTAAATACAGTAAAGTTTGAAAAAAATTAGATCTTTATCATTACTTTTTAAGTTTAATTTTCTATGGCAGAGAACTTGGTTTTTGAGTTCTTTGGGGGGAATTTTATGTGTGTGGTCTAGTTTTTGATCAGCTTTTTAAAATGTTTCATAGATACATAAAAACAAAGTATTTTCTCTGTTTGCATGAGAACCTTAAAATTAAACACTTGAAATTAAAATAGAAATTTGTGTCATTATTTACTTTGTGAATCCTTGGTCTAGCTAAAGTTGATTGACTCATCAATATTTCTCAGAATTATGTTTTGTAATCAATTTTGCATTGAATTTCTAAGAGTTTCTGCTTTATGTATATTTAATTTGATATTTGATGTGTAATGTCTCAATTAATTATCAACTGCATTTTCCATCATTATAAATGAACTATTTTTCATTTAGCCTTTTTTATCTTGAATTCTACTTTGGGTTTTTATTTGTTTGAATTTTACCAATAAACAATTGCTTCTTCGTTTACAATATTTTGTTTTAGGTTATGTCTCTTGTTACTAAGACATCTTGATTTTTTTTAAGGCAAACTGGCAGATTGTATTTTATGGAAAAATTTAAAATATTTATGTTCATTTCCATAATCAGTATATTTTATCTTATTTTGATTACCAAGTTTTTGACTTGGAATTTTATACCAAATTTACTATTTGGTATACTTAATATTCTGAAAATTTTTATATCAATATTATATTATATTTGTATTCTGTTAACTAAGTATACTGTAATTATTTAGTCCACTTTGTATTTAATTGACTTCAAAGTTCAACAGCAGTCCATTTACTTGTGATGTCCCTTTTCCTTGGTTCTTAATTTTGATTTATCTCTCATTTGTCTTTTAGCAATTAAAAAAAAATTATGTAAGTAGTATATTGTCTCAGTACTTGTTTATCTGATAATGGCCTTCTATTCCTTTCACATATTAACGTTATCTTGACTAAGTACTTTTCTTATAGTGTTACTTTGAGCTCAAAACTCTGCAGAGGTTATTCAAATGTCTACTAGAACTTGTTTCTGAATGGGAGTGTTTTTAAACTAACCTGATTTTTGTTCCTCTGTAAATAACTTTTTTTTTTTTCCCTACTTAATGCTTTAATTATTCTGTTTCTCTTTGCTATTAAAAAAAAAAAATGTCTAGGGCTTCCCTGGTGGCTCTGTGGTAAAGAATCTGCCTGCCAAGGCAGGAAACACAGTTTCCATCCCTGGTCCAAGAAGATCTCACAGGCTGCAGAGCAACTAAACCCTTGAGCCACAACTATTGAGCCTGTGGAAGAGCCCAGGAGCTACAACTACTAAAACCCATGTGCATTAGACCCCAAGCTCCACAACAAGAGAAGCCACTGCAATGAGAAACCCTTGCACTGCAACAGAGAGGAGACCCCACTCGCCACAACTAGAGAAAAAAGCCCATGCAGCAAAGACCCGGTATAGCCAAAACAATAAACAATTTAAAAAATCATTTTTAACAATGTCTAACATATCTCTGGGGTGGGTCTATTCCATTGGTTTTCTTAAAACTGAGAGAATCCTCTCAATCTTCATTTCTCACTTTTTTTCCCCTCCCACTCAGTTTCCATTGTTTTTCTTAATTGTGGCCTTGATTACTGCTTTACTTTAAATTTTTTCAGCTAGTCTTCAGGAAGTCTTAGATTGCCCTTCATTCTCTTTCCTCTACATCCACTTTATACCTCATCATTTTAAGCTCCTCTGAATCAACGTTCTGCAAGAGTTTTGTAAAGTGGCTCAGATGGTAAAGCGTCTGCCTGCAATGCGGGAGACCCGGGTTTGATCCTTGGGTTGGGAAGATCCCCTGGAGATGGAAATGGCAACCCACTCTAGTACTCTTGCCTGGAAAATTCCATGGGGAGAAGAGCCTGGTAGGCTACAGTCCAAGGGGTTGCAAAGAGTCGGACATGACTGAGCAACTTCACTTTCTCTACACACAGATTTAATCTGCCAATGGAAAGCCTCAGTTTCAATTCTCCAATGTTAAATTTTGATTTTGTCATTGGAATGCTTTCTTACTGCCAAAGCTCCACTCTGCATCTTATTCAGCTTTTTTCTTTGCTCCTGTCTCTCTCTCTCTCTCTCTTTTTTTTTCTGGATACACTGCATTGCATGTGGCACCATGGTTCCCTGACCAGGGATGGAAACTGTGTCCCCGGAAGTGGAACTGCAGTCTTAATCACTGGACTGCCAGGGAAGTCAAGCTCCTTTTCCTCTTATGATTTTCTGATCCTATGGCAGGAAACCAAAGGATTTTATATACTTTTAATTATCATAAATCATATTTAGAAGTGTGCCATTATATTGTCCATGAGAGGCTTTCATTTTCCTTGTTCTGTAGCGTCTTTATATAGGTCTAATGCTGTCCTTTCTTTTAATCTACCCACAAAAGAAAGCTATCTAGGCTACTATTTACAGAGCTAAAAAGTGACTTTGGCCCCATTTTCAGAAGCCCCCTTAAATGAATCACCAAATCCCTTTCTTAGATCTACACTGACCAGGAGTTGTCTTTACATGTAACTCCTGGTCTCATTTGCAGAATATTATAACTTTTCTTTTGTCCTAGCTATGATTGCTTCCTTCCAATGACTACTGCCACATTAAAGATTCAGTTCAGTTGCTCAGTCATGTCTGACTCTTTGCGACCCCATGGACTGCAGCACGCTAGGCCTCCTTATCCATCACCAACTCCCAAAGTTTACTCAAACTCATGTCCATTGAGTCAGTGATGCCATCCAACCATCTCATCCTCTGTCGTCCCCTTCTCCTCCCGTCTATAATCTTTCCCAGCATCAGGGTCTTTTCAAATGAGTCAGTTCTTCCCATCAGGTGGCCAAAGTATTGGGGTTTCAGCTTTAGCGTCAGTCCTTCCAATGAATATTCAGGACTGATTTCCTTTAGGATGGACTGGTTGGATCTCCTTGTTATCCAAGGGACATTAAAGATTATGTATCTATTAAAGTTTTATCCAGTGTGACTTTGTTGGAAACTGAAGTTGAACCTTCTTTACCCCCTCTGCCTGACTTTCTGAGACTGAGGTTGTACATGAGAAAGTGCAGCTTTTAGTAGCAATTCTCATGCTCCACTTATATCTCTGCTCCCACCCCTCGTGCTAACATGAACAAAATTTCTATCTTGAGATGAAATGGGCAATTGTCTCTACTCTCTAGTTTCTATGTCATTGCTTTTGGTAATAATAAAGTCAGACTGTACATAAAAGGTCAAGACAAGTGGTGGAAGGTTCACAATTAGATCTGGGTTCAAACTGCTTCAGTATATGATACTCCGTGAGAAAAGGGGGCCTTACTAGTGATCTTACTCCATAGTTCTCAAAGCATGATTGGCAAATCCCTGAGATCCTTTAAAGGAGACTGCAGGGTCAAAATTATTTTCATAGTAATGCTATAATATTATAATGTAAAGTATTTTGTGGTAATATCTCAACATTAGTTGCCTTTTCACTGCATTGACATTAACACTCATGATGTGAAAGCAATGGTGGGTAAAATTACTAGTGTCTTGGTATATATCATAATAACAGCACCAAATGAACTGAGTATCCATGAACTCAGATTAAAATTTTTTAAAAAGTAGAAGACAGTTTCACTTTAAAATGTCCTTGATGGAGTGACAAAAATGATCAAATTATCAATTATGTTAAACTGGAGTCCTTGAGTACATTTTTAAAATAATAATCTGTGTGATGAACTGGGAAGTACACACAAAGAGCTTTGTCTGCATACCAAAATATCATGTGTTTTTTTTTTTTTTTTCAAGACAAAGCATTGGTTTGATTGTTTAAGTGGCATACTTGAAAAACCAGTGGAAGACACACACTATGATTTTTTTTTTTTTTTTTTTTTGCAGGGGAGGCGCAGACATTTTGAAGGGAAATGAATGAAATGAGTGTCACTTTAAAGAAAATACCTGAAAGTATTTGTTGCTAATAATAAAGTTCAAACTCTAAAGAGAAAATTAGGATTTTGGAAAACATATCTGCAACCAAGAGTTTGAGAACTTCCCAAAACTTAAAGACTTTTCTGCTGAAATTAGTGGTGATATTAACAACGAGTATTATTTTAATATTGTGCAGTGAAATGTGCCAACATTTGAAGGAGCTGCCTGACAGAATGAATCAGTATTTTTCAAATGACCAAAGCATGATATGGCAAAATTATGCAGTGGTAAAAGATGAATTCAAAGTGCAAAGCCCATCAAAGGACTGAGAAAGTGAGTACAAAAAACAAGTGTTAATATGTTCTTTGGTTCTACATTGCAATAAAGCTTTATGAAACTATCACTTGTCAGACTGCGGTGTAATGTCAAAGAATAATTATAACTACTTGTGACTGTGTTAAAGCAACTTAAATACCCCTTCTTGCAACATATCTGCTGGACAGTCAATGTCTTTGTAAACTTCGACAAAAGGAACATATCACAACAGAATGCATGCTGAAATATATATTAGACTCAGCTATCTTCTATGAAATTTTTATTAAAGAAATTTGTCTTTTATTAAAGAAAATGTAAAACAATATGGCTCTCATAAATAATTTTATTTCTAACAAAAACTTTGTTTATTATTGTTATCTTAAAAAGCCTTGCTGCTGCTGCTGCTGCTGCTAAGTCGCTTCAGTCATGTCCAACTCTGTGCGACCCCATAGACAGCAGCCCACCAGGCTCTGCCATCCCTGGGATTCTCCAGGCAAGAACACTGGAGTGAGTTGCCATTTCCTTCTGCAATGCATGAAAGTGAAAAGTGAAAGTGAAGTCGACTCTTTGCGACTCCATGGACTGCAGCCTACCAGGCTCCTCCTCCGTCCATGGGATTTTCCAGGCAAGAGTACTGGAGTGGGGTGCCATTAAAAAGCCTTAGTATATAATAATTCAAGCTTTCCTCAATTTGTATTTCTAATGTGATAATATCAATAGCTATTACCCACATAAATGAAGCTTTTTGCAGTTCTCAACAATTTTCAAGATTGTAATGAAGTTTGGAGTTCAAATGTTTGAGAACTACCACTTCATTTTGTGCAGATAGAAAGGGACAAATTTCTACTTTCTGTTTCTGGTTTAAAAGCTATTATAAAACATTTTTTTAAAAAAAGCATTGTTGGACCACAAACTGCATTTTTTATTCAAACTTCTTCCATCTTGAAGTTAGTAAAGATTCCTTTCAGATTTGGAAAACAAATAGGTGGATATTAGCTCTACTTGTGTGAGTGCACGTGTTTAGTGCCTCAGCCATGTCTGACCCTTTGCAAGTCCATGGACTGTAGCCTGTCAGGCTCCTCTGTCCATAGGATTTTTCACGCAAGAAATTTGGAGTGTGTTGCCATGCCCTTCTCCAGGGAATCTTCCCAACACAGGGATCGAACCCATGTCTCCTGTGCCTCCTGCATTGCAGGCAGGTTTTTACCCACTGAGCCATCAGGGAATCCCCAGTTCTACTTGAGAATTTTGTAAATTTTCATGTTATCATTTGCTTCATCTAGTTCAGTGGAAAATTGAGAAATTTTATTTTTTTTAAATTTAAGATATAATTCACATACCAAAAATTCACCATTCTAAAAGTATACAATTCAGTGATTCTTAGTATAGTCACAGAGTTGTGCAATCACCACAGTAAATTCTGGAACATTTTAATAACTCAAAAACAAGAAAGAAAAACTCCTTTAGCTTTGCCTCCCTATCTCCTCATTCACCCAGTCCTAAGAAACCACTAATATTCATCCCATCTCTATAGATGTATGAATGGATTCATATAATATGTGACTTTTGTGACTGGCTTCTCTCACTGAGCACACTGTTTTGCAAGGTTCATCCATATTCCAGCATGTATCAGTATTTCATTCTTTCTTATGGCTGAGTAATATTCCAATATATACATATATATAGTTGATATATACATATATATAGTTGATAAGTACCTGAGTTGTTTTCACTTTTTTAGCTGTTATGAATGATGCTATTATAGACATTTGTGTGCACATTTTTAAAATATACACACATTTTTAATTCTAGGAATTGTACTCAGGAGTATAATTACTGGATCATATGGTAATTCCATGTTTAAATTTTTTAAGAGCTTCCACTATTTTTCATAACAACTGCACCTTTTTATATTCCCACCAGCAATGTACAACTTCACATCTTTTCTGTTGTTGTTGTTAAGTTGCTAAGTCATGTCTGACTCTTCTGCAATCCCATGGACTGTAGCCGGTCAGGTTCCTCTGTCCATGGGATTCTCAGGTAAGAATGCTGGAGTGGGTTGCTATTTCTTCTTTCAGGGGATCTTCCTGACCCAATGATCGAACCCACATCTCCTGCAAGTCTCCTGCACTGGCAGGCAGATTCTCTACCACTGAGCCACTAAAGAAGTCCCACATCTTCTCTAACACCTGTTATTTTCCACTTATTTTTTTATTATTATAGCTATTTTAGTGGGTGTAAAGAGTTTCCTCAGTGTGATTTCCAAAAACTGAGTATGTTTTAAATACTATATTTATGAATGAGGTCTGGTCACTCATTTAAAACATTATATGCAAATTTCTGAATATTTTTCATAATCATTTTGCCTGCTTCTTTGTTCTCGCTTGAGTCTCTTAGAAGTACATATGCATTTATCTAAGAACTTAACCTAAAAGATCTCAACAATGCTTTCCTTTCCTAATTAAAATCTTTATATTATCTATAAATATAATATTCTAAAATTCTTCTTGAAGCTCATTACTGAGTCCCTATACGAACACTTAAGGATGATGTGACATTTTCTGAGAAGTCAATATGGAAATAACTATGCTGTTTCACTATTTCCATGCTGTTTTGTTAGCTTACCTAAACGTACTATTTAAAATCATTCCGGGACATCCCTGGTGGTCTGGTGGTTAAGACTCTGTGCTTCCAATGCAGAAGGTGCAGATTCAATCCCTAATCAGGGATCTAAAATCACACATGCCTTGGAGCAACTAAGCTGGAGCACCAAAACTACTGAGCCCATGTGCCACAATTAAGAAGCCCGCACTGCAACTGAGACCCAACGCAGCCATAAATAAATAAATTTTTAAAAAGAGAGTTCTTATATACGACTCCAAAAACACAGTCTATTTGTAAATAAAACATATTGTTCAAATAATAACTCTTACACTTCAAATTATACCATTAAAAAGTAAAAAGACAAGCCATAAACTGGGAAAAAATAAGTATTTGCAAGCTATATTTCTATCCAAGTCCTTTGCAAAGTAATACTCAAAATGTCTCCAAGACACACTCCAGCAATACATGACCCATGAATTTCCACATGTTCAAGCTGGTTCTGGAAAAGGCAGAGGAACGAGAGATGAAGTTGCCAACATTCTCTGGATCATCAAAAAAGCAAGAGAGTTCCAGAAAAACATCTATTTCTGCTTTATTGACTATGCCAAAGCCTTTGACTGTGTGGATCACAATAAACTGCAGAAAATTCTGAAAGAGATGGCAATACCAGACCACCTGACCTGCCTCTTGAGAAACCTATATGCAGGTCAGGAAGCAACAGTTAGAACTGGACATGGAACAACAGACTGGTTCCAAATAAGAAAAGGAGTACGTCAAGGCTGTATATTGTCACCCTGCATATTTAACTTCTATGCAGAGTACATTATGAGAAACGCTGGGATGGAGGAAGCACAAGCTGGAATCAAGATTGCCGGGAGAAATATCAATAACCTCAGATATGCAGATGACACCACCCTTATGGCAGAAAGTGAAGAGGAACTAGAGTCTCTTGATGAAAGTGAAAGAAGAGAGTGAAAAAGTTGGCTTAAAGCTCACCATTCAGAAAACGAAGATCATGGCAACCGGTCCCATCACTTCATGGCAAATAGATGGAGAAACAATGGAAACAGTGTCAGACTTTTTTTTGGGGGGGGGGGGCTCCAAAATCACTGCAGATGGTGGTTGCAGCCATGAAATTAAAAGACGCTTACTCCTTGGAAGAAAAGCTATGACCAACCTAGACAGCATATTAAAAAGCAGAGACATCACTTTGTCAACAAAGGTCCATCTAGTTAAGGCTATGGTTTTTCCAGTGATCATGTATGGATGTGAGAGTTGGACTATAAAGAGGGCTGAGCGCCGAAGAATTGATGTTTTTGAACTGTGGTGTTGGAGAAGACTCTTGAGAGTCCCTTGGACTGCAAGGAGATAAAACCAGTCCATGCTAAGGGAAATTGGTCCTGGATGTTCATTGGAAGGACTGATGTTGAAGCTGAAACCCCAATACTTTGGCCACCTGATACGAAGAGCTGACTCATTTGAAAAGACCCTGATGTTGGGAAAGATTGAAGGCAGGAGGAGAAGGGGACTACAGGATGAAATGGTTAGATGGCATCACCGACTCAATGGACATGAGTTTGGGTAAACTCTGGGAGTTGGTGATGGATAGGGAAGCCTGGCGTGCTGCGGTTCATGGGGTTGCAAAGAGTCAGACACGACTGAGCAACTGAACTGAACTGAGCTTGTATCTACACTTAATCAACTCTTCATTTCAATAATATGACAAACAATACAATATTAAAATGGGTAAAAGATTTAAATACACAAAAGGTGAATTCCTACTTGTGATTATCCTAGGGACATGGTGATTATCCCAGGGACACGGCTTGCCCTGTTCTGAGTTCTCATCAAATGCAAATCTTATCTCATCTACTTCATAACACCTGTATAAAAGCAGGGGATCAAAGGCCTCTGTTAGTGATTTCTCTGTGGACACATGCACCCCATCCCTTGCAATGACTTTTCTTGAAAAGATGTCCAACTTACTTAGTCATTAGGCAAGTTCACAAGACACCACTATGAATCTACTAAATGGTTATAATGAAAAATACAGACAAGATCCATTTTCGGCAAGAATTTAGAAAAACTGGACCCTTTACACATTGCTGTTGGCAACATGCAGTGGAACAGCCATTTTGGGAAACTATTTTGCAGTTTTTTAAAAAATGAAACATAGCTATATCATTAATGATCCAGAAATTCCAGTCCTAGGAATCTACCTAAGAAAAGTGAAAACATACGTCCACACAAAAACTTATATGTGAACGGTCATAGAAACCTTACTCATAATAGCAAAAGACTAGAAATAATCAAACAACTATGAATGGATAAATAAAATATGATAGCAATTAAAATTTGTAAAGATAAAATATCAGGAAAAGGCAAATTTGTAGTGACAGAAAGCAGATAGGGGTTGTCTGGGATTAGGGGAAGGAGTGGAGATCAGCTGCAAAAGGACATGAGGAAACATTCTGGAATGATGGAAGTGTTCTCAGACTGGTATATAGTGATGGTTACACAACTCTGTAAATTTTCAGAAATTATCAAAGTGCACATTTACAATGAGTGAATGTACAGTAGGTAAGTTATGCCTCAGTAAAGATTTTTCTAAATTGAACCTGGTCATCACTCCAAAGGGCCTAATCCCAATATGAGAACACAGATAATAATGAAAGAGAAGTCAGAAGAGAGTGAGGTTTAAGGCAAATAAACAAATATCAGGAAATGTCATAAAATCTGCAAATTGTGATCTTGGCAATAACCTTCCCTGGAAACTCCTTCTTTCACCTGCTGGGGAAAATAAGGGCTAGTGTTGCCATTGGTGTATATTTAGGCAGCCCTAATGCTCATTTTAAGGTGACAGTGGGAATTCTAGGCCCCCCTCTGGCTTCCACCCACTGGCTCTGAAGTTGACCAAAGTGCTGACAATTTCTCAAATCTGGATGCAACTTCATGATGCTACCTGTGAGGAACTGAAACCAATAGAGTGATGTGCCCACATCATAACTCTAAGATTGTCAACCTTCAAAAGTTTCAAGAAAAGTCATTGCAAGGGGTGGGGGTGCGTATGTCCGCAGAGAAGTCACTAACAGAAGGCCTTAGATCTGCTGTACTAGCCTGCTTTTACAGAGGTGTTATAAAGTAGATCTCATAAGATTTGTATTTGATGAGAGCTCAGAAAGGGGCAAACCCATACTCTTGGGTTGAACACAAATAGGAATTCATCTTTTGTGCCTTCAGAGAGGGCTAATGATAATTCCTGGCTGATATTTCCCAGCTAAACCAGTCACAAGTGCAAAACTATCACAGTCTTCTTATAAAATATCATATGAGAAGATATCCTTTCTTCTCTTGAATGTTAACTTGAGCACACTTTTTTTTCTGCAGAAAAATGCTCATATTTATCAACTTATTCATAGTTTCGGTCAGCAATCTTTAGCCTGTGAGAAAAGACATCCCTTGTTTGACCACAACAACTTATAAGAACAGAAATGGCTTTCTAATTTAATCACATCACAGTAGTGGTCAGTCTCAGGAAGCATTTATTATTTCACAACTGAGGTGGCAATATTTTTAGAATCACTTTATAAACTTGGCTCAGGCTCAGAAAAACTAACATGCTTTAATTTCAAATAAAAATGCTGCAGTCTGCTTCTTCACTAGATACAATTTTCTCAAAATATCTTGAAGCATTTCATTGTCAAGAATAGCACAGGTGAGCTCCAAGCAAGGTCTTTACATAGAATATATGCTAATTCCTATAAAAGTATAAATATATGGGCATGTATTGTTATGCACAACAAATCTTTGAATGTGACATGTCTCAAAGCAATATGAAAATTATTTGTAAAGCTGATATAAACTTGGATTTCTAGATTTCTCTGAATAAAGATATGACACAAATGTAAGACAAAATGAAAACAAAATCCATATATTCTTTAAAAGTTTCATTTGAGTCATAGTTAATGTACGTATTTCCTCACTGACAGGTTCCCTCTGAAACGGCGCCTAGCAACCCAGTGATTTGATACAAGTGGTCTGAGAATCATCCACTGAGATTCCCATGCTCTGCTTAAAGGGAGCAGTATTTCCCAAAACTTGTGTACAGAAGCTGAGATATGAAAAAGTTCATGATGGAGAATGCTGGTTAGAAGTTCATGAATATCTGGACAATGGAGACCAAAAGGACAGAACGGCTCTGGACTAAACCAAGGAAGAAACTTGAAAACACTTTCTTTTGCATGGTTCAAATACATATACTAAAACCAAACCCAAGCCACAGAACATCTGTGCCTTCCATGAGCATTCAAGCAGGACAATTGCTAATAATAACTCTCTGATTACTGAACAACCCTAAACGCAAGGCAGCCTGAGGAATCTGTGGGCATAACCATGCTCTTTTCTGGCCATAAAATCCAGTTTGTGTGCAATTACTCCAGTGTGACACCTTATATAAGCTAGAAATCATGTCTTCACACTCAGCATTGTAAATCAACAAAATTATATTGTCACCATTGACAACACATACAATTTTGCCTGTTTGATGCCCCATTACTGCAACAGTACTTGCCTAGGTTTGGAAAGGAGTCCTCTTCCCTAAGGGAGTATTACAGAAGTGTCCCCCTCCTTGGTCTTCTTGCATCTAGGACATACTTACAGGCAGCAGAATAATGTCACACAAATTGGTCTCATAAATACTCTTTCCAACTTTGCACTCCTGATGTCCATTCCTAGGCCAAACAGTGAAAAATTTTCCCACTGTATTTTCTTGCTGTTTTTATACTTACAGGCAGTAAAGTTGGAAACTGCATTCCTGAATTAAATGTATCATGTGTAAACATGGGAATGTGAAAAATAGAAGTTGTTAAAACTTTGTTTCTGTGGTATAAATATGAATTATCACAAGAATAAAATTAAGGAGAATGCTTTCTATGGAATATTAGGAAATCTAACATGCTCCATTACCCACTCAACCTACAGAGAACACGTCCACACTCTAGAACCACTTGCCCAGTGCAGATTAAAATACCAGTTTATTCATGTCCTGGTGGGTGTCCCCAACCCCTGAAAGGGCTTCTGATAGGAAGATGCAGCAGGAGAGAGTCTGAGATGAAAATATTTCTATTTCCTCTGCCCCAATTAAAAACAGGTCAGGGTACATTGACAGCATAACTTAGCCATCCATATGGAAGCAAAAAGCTGAAACAAAGAAAGAGCAGGCATCTACCCTACAGACTCTGGGTCTGCAGTAGGTGCTGATAAGATTTGTTTACCACTTGGAGACAGGAGATGCAAAGCAAGCCTTACTAAAGAGGCTGATTATAAAGGGAATGAGTTAAAGGGTAGGTCTACAATATTGTTGATGAATACAACAATCAGTATAGGCTAGGTTAGGCTGTAGTAACAAACCACTTCAAAATCTCAGAACTTTAAAATAATATTTTTTACTTGCTCATGCAATATTGTCAAACACAGGTTGTCAAGGTGGCTCTGCTTGTCGTAGTCACTCAGATTCCCTGCTGGCAGTGGCCTTCTCAACACACTGTGCTTCCACGACCACTGCAACTAAGGATCTCAAAGCCTCAGCTGAATATTCTGGCTAGACAGTAACACACATCACTTCTCTCCACAATCTACTGGCCAGAACTTGTTAAATGACACTTCCTAACTTCAAAGAGACAGCAAACTACAGTTTTCTCCCATGGACCAGAAAATTATAAACACTAAGGATATATACTACAATGGGGAGTAGCATTTTAAAATCTACATTCATTTTACTTTCTATGTATCTCACAACTTGACCATCACATTTTAATTGCCCATTTTTTTCTGCTTCCTAAAATGTCTTAGTTTCATCATCTAGACAAGTATTAAAAAGGCACATCTATAAAACTATATACAGGAAAACCAACTGTTCTCTCATCCATCCCACATCCTCTTCTGCCCACTCTCTCTCCAAACTTTAACATATATCTTCAAGAAGCCAAGAGGCTGTGCCATAGGAAACTTTGACTTTTAACACTCAGGCCACACATTTGAAAATTTGACCCAATAAATGCTCATAATTCTTACCAATCAAATTAGCAATTACTCCTCTCATGGGGACATGTAAAGAAGAGAACAGGTCATTTCAACATTCTTTGGGTCTTTGGGTAGAAATAGAAGTACCCTTTTCCATGAAAACATGTGGAAGAAGTTGATGGACATCACCTAATAATTTCATAGCCTTAGATTAGAGAACAATTTATAATTATTAAATGAAACCTAGATATCATAAAGCAAGACTTTAACTCCCAGAAGGCAAAATAAGCCTTAAATAAGACAAAGAAAAATAATATATTGGAAGAAAATATTTACTACACATATAACAAAAAGATAGAATTCCTAATATGTAAAGAGCATTTATAAACCGATAACAAAAGACCGGAAAGAAATATATATGGACAATAAACTTATAAAAATTGGATTAGCTTTACAGATAATTAAACAAAGTACCAATTATTTTGTCTGTAAAATTTAAAAAGTTTAAAAGATTGGCTGGTGGTCCAGTGGTTAAGACTCCACAATTCCCATGCAGGAGATACAGGTTTGATCTCTGGCTGGGGAACTAAGACCCCACATGACAAGGGGTACAGCCAAAAATATGTTTTTAATTAAAAGATTAGAGGATTGATCATCTCAGGTAGTGACTAGAGATAAAGAATTGGTTGATGTGCAAATTAGAATAATGATTTTGGACAGCAATTTGCCAGTAGTAGTAAAAATTTGTGTTATATGCCCAAAAAAACCATACTTCTTGGACTCTGTCCTACAGAGTGACCTGCACAAGTACATCAAGAGATATAAGCATAATATTTCTTTTGCAATACCAAAAAAATTTTAAAGCATAGGGCTGGTGCACTGAGATGACCCAGAGGGATGGTACAGGGAGGGAGGTGGGAGGGGGGTTCAGGATGGGGAACACGTGAATACCTGTGGCGGATTCATGTTGATGTATGGCAAAACCAATACAATATTGTAAAGTAATTAGCCTCCAATTAAAATAAATACATTTATATTTAAAAAAAAGAAAGATCATGACATCATTGCAACAGAAGATCACATAACCATAAAAAGAATTAGATAAGACTTATAAATAAGCCCTGATATGGAACATGGTCTGCATTGCTAAACAAAAAGGAAATTACATAACAAAATAAGTAGTATGGGTCCATTGTGTGCTGGGAAACCAGCTCTCATTTTTAAAGGAAGCTTTGATTTTTGGTTGCTGATTTCCATGAGGTAAACTGACTTGCCATAGTTACATTCAAACTACCAAAAGTTTAAAAATCTGCTTACAAAATTCCACAGATCAGTATATGGGACAGTTTTCAGTTTTTAAAGACATATGTATGTAATTATGCGAGCATGTATTTGTGTATGATGATAGAGGCACAGACAAAATATCAGAAGAGGTAAACAGAAACTGGAGCAGAGCCCCAGTGGGATAAAAGGAAAAGTAGGACCTTGTACTTCTCATACTTTGGTATTATTGTTTGGATTTGTTCCATTGAACATGTCTTGCTTTATTAGTTTCCTTAAGTTAAGATTTAAGTATTTTCTTACAAAAGTAATACATCATTGCTGCTGCTGCTGCTGCTGCTAAATCGCTTCAGTCGTGTCCGACTCTGTGCGACCCCATAGGCAGCAGCCCACCGGGCTCCCCCATCCCTGGGATTCTCTAGGCAAGAATACTGGAGTGGGTTGCCATTTCCTTCTCCAATGCATGAAAGTGAAAAGTCAAAGTGAAGTCGCTCAGTCGTGTCCGACTGCTAGCGACCCCATGGACTGCAGCCTACCAGGCTCCTCCGTCCATGGGATTTTCCAGGCAAGAGCATTACCGTAGAAAAACTGCAAAATACAAAAGAGGATAAAGGAGAAAATATAAATTACTCCTAATTCTTCTACTTCAGGAAAACCACAAAGTTTGGTGTATTTTCTTCCAGTTGTTTTTCCTAGAAAAACCTAGGTTTGGGATTTTTCAAACAAGTTTACATTTTGCGAGCAACTCTTAGCTGTATATAAATTTTGAGTCCATTTCTGATTATTTCTCTAAGAAATAATTTTTATTATTTAAAAGTGACATTCATTAATGATTAAAACTACAAAATAGATACTAAAGATAGAATGACTAGAATGACTTTTTTATTACATGCAATTCATGCTAATACCAAGTCACTAAATTTTGTTTTAAAATGTACTAAAAACATAGATACGTTTTTACAGTAGTAGAGATAAAAAATGCTATTGATTATATACATATATACATTGATAAACACATGTACACACATATATATACTTGTATACATGTTGTGAAAGTGAAAGTGTTAGTTGCTCAGTTGTGTCTGATTCTTTGCAACCCCATAGACTGTAGCCTGCCAGGTTCCTCTGTCCACGGAATTCTCCAGGCAAGAATACTAGAGTGGGTTGCCATGCCCACCTCCAGAGGATCTTCCCGACCCAGGGATCAAACCCAGATCTCCTGCACTGCAGGCAGATGCTTTACTGTCTGAGCCACCAGGGGAGGTGTTACAGCAGCATACATGTTATGTATATACGGTTACATATATATATCACTTCATATGCATTACTTTATAAGAAGAAAATGGTTATGTTTGCCGCACAAACAGAAAACAGTGGAAGATGACTGGGTTAATTCCAGATAATGAGTTCAAGGGGAAGAAGGATTTCACAGATAAGTCAAGAAAGAAAGAATTATTTGAGAGCAACTAAGAGCATTAATAAATGGGAAGGATGATGACATTGGTAGTGACTCACATGGTAGCGACATATATACGTATATACTCATATCAAACTTTAACAAGAAAAATAAAGCAAACCAGTGCAGACTTTTAGGAAATAATGAAAATCCTGTCAATACAGCTGCTAATAAAAAGCAGGTGATGGAATTCAGTACAACAGAGTGAAGTCCAGGATCCCAGACATGTGTATTCACCATGGATTTGAAGTCCTCGAATTGAGCTCTGTACCTAATCTGGTACCTCACCAAGTACATCTCCAATCAAACTTCTGGTTTCACAGCCTCATTTCTAAATTCACCCTTCATCTAACCTTTGCTCATTGTTCAAAAACTAGAAATGCAAATAATTAAGCATGCCAGATGCTTAAAGATGAGAGTATCAAGTCTCAAGATCAGAGTCTGGGACATTATCTGTGCTTCAAGCCATTTGTTTTACTTGGTACTACTGACCCATAGGCTGATGGTTCTTTACCAGCATACCCCGACTCCTTAAGTTATTTAAGTAATTGATAGAGCTCAAATATCCATTGAGCTCATTAGGATTACTTGGGATGGCTACTGTACCTTTCTTTTCTTTTTTCAATTATGGAGAATGTCTACCATGAGTGAGTAAAGAAAAAAAACTATATAGTCTCTTCTTTTTTACTTTAAGTGAAGCAATTAGTTGATGCATCCATAAAAGGGCTCATCTATACTTCACAAAATTAAAGATGTAGACATCCAAGGACAAAGATGACCCAAAAAAAGTCAGATTTCAATGGAAATTAACTAACAGGCTTTCTTAACTATCGATTCTTCTTCTAATAAATTACTGAGAACAAAGTGAATGTCCCAGAATCAAGAAAATTAAATGTGGTGCCAATGTTCCATACAAGAGTGACCTCTTGTATCTGCCGTTCCCAAACAGAACTTTTGACCACAGTAAAACAGCAAGGGAAATGTTGAGGAAATCAGATAGAGAGTAATGGAATCGCAGAACCAATAAACTGCAAATCAGTAGAGAAACAGACACCCTAGAGGCCCTAACCTGGACTTGAGTCAATATTGTGATACAATTGTCCTGCAAAAGTTATGTGAATTCAAACTGTCTGGAATCTATGCCCTTAATCCATGTATTTATATATTACTTCCTCCCAAGGACCCAGAAGCATTTTATAAGTACTTTTGTCTACCATCCTTATTAAGCACCCACATTTTCCCCTCTGATGTCTCTATAGTAACATAATATTCTCTGTCCACAGAAGGTGAAACTGTGGTAAGAAAAATTCTCTCATTTGGTCAAGACAAACCAGGAAGGTTTAACTAAAGTCAGCCCTAGAAGTGTTATTTTCATGGGGCCCACTCTATTCCAGTCAAGATTTAAATAGAGAACAGAAAGTTAAGGTAACACAAAAAACCAAAGTGAATATGTGTAATAAGACAAGGTTCTTAGGAGTTTAGCAGCATTACTAAAGAGATTTTTCAAAGGGATCTACAAGAAAGAATAAATACTGCTCTTAATTCCAAGGTTATCACAAACTCGAGCCATATTGAAAAATGGGAAGAGATTTTTCCAAGATTCAAATTGCCTGAAGACTATGTTTTAGAGATGCATTTTTTTTTTTTTTTTGGTCTGGGACCTTTGTTATTGGCTATCTTCTTTGATAAATAGCCTTCTTTGGGTTTCCCTTATGGCTCGGCTGGTAAAGAATACACCAGCAAGGCGGGAGACTTGGGTTTAATCCCTGATTGGGAAGATCCCCTGGAGAAGGGGCTTCCCACTCCAGTACTCTGACCTGGAAAATTTCATGGACTATATAGTCCGTGGGGTCGCAAAGAGTCAGATACGAAGTGACTTTCACTTTCACCTTCTTTGAAACTAACTTAAGCCTTTTGGGATTCAAATGCATTTTCCTTGAAAACACCATTTCCTGTGAAAACTAGAGGCTTCACAGAAGTATTCAAATTCCTTAGAAATAGCTTAATTTTCCCCTAAAATGAATGCAAATTTTGCAGTGTCCAGAGGGACCAGATGATCTAAAAGAAGGAAAAGGACAGTATAAGGAGGAGGTGAACATGGCAAAAAAAAAAAAGTGAACTGTATGTACATCTTAGTGAAACAGAGTAAAACCAGCACACGGTTCTTACAAGTGTGGAAAGGAATAATCATGTTACAAAAGAGACGGTTCCAGAATTGGTGTAGATGGGTGAAATTTGCCACGTCAAAAGGTACCTTTGGCATATGAATTATTTCAAACTGAAAGCAATCAAGGCCCCAAAGACTCAGGAAGACTATTCAATCTTCCCTTAACTGCCTCAAAAATTTAGATTCAGGACTTGTTCCAGGAAGGGAGCTATCACCGTTAAGAACAGGGTCTGTAGACAGGGAAGAACCTAGAAAGGCTATTTGTTAATATTCCTCTCTGTGTCCCATTTCTGTGCATGGTACAGCAAACATTTATTTACCAAACATCTGCTTTTCCATCTCCACACCAATTGCCTTCCTTCCATTTGAGGTTCCAAACCACTACCTCTAATATCTTTTTTTGTCTTTAGCTGAAGATGGTATATTTCAGCCATTTTGAAGAGTTGCTCAGTTTTCCTGGGTGTCTCCCTAGTAGGGACATGTTATTAAACCTCTGTTTGATCTTCTCCTGTTAATCTGTCTTATGTCAATTTAATTCTTAGACCATCCTGAAGAACCTTGAAGGGTAAAGGAAAATTTCTTCCTCCCCAACATTGCTAAGCCATTCTCTTCCTTAATTTTTGATTTCTCAATCAGCTACAGTTTCTATCATCACAGGTCTGTGGACCACACACTTTTAGGTCCCTTCAACGGATTACCCAGCAAAGCAAACAATTCCAACAAGGGCCCGCCTGTTAAGATCATCTACATAAACCTACTGTATATTTGAATTATGGGAGATTTATGGGGAACTGTTTACTACACTTTCCTCTTTGCCAAACCTAATTTGGGGAAGATAATGAGTGGAGAGAGATTTTATTTACTCTTGGCCTCCAGAAAACTAGAAAGCCATCCTAACCTCTTCGGCTAGAACTTCTAAACAGGGTGATGGGGAAAAGTATCTCTCCAGAGAGCACCATCAGTCAAAATCGTTCCCCAGAACTAGACTCAAAGACTAAATTTTTGAGAAAGATCAATAAACATGGCCTGCTGGACTGTAATACTGGAAACAGGAAAAGAAGTGCCACCAGGTAAAAAAAGAAAAAGAATTCATGTAAGTGCAGCATAAGAGCCTCTACCTCTTTACTCACCTGATCTATTGCTGGAGATACACAAGTAGAAAGCGAACCAAACAGGAAAGTGGGATTTTTCCCAGAAATAGCCACAATAAATGTCTTTTCAAAAAAAAATTAAGACAAAAAAGAAGGCAGCCTTTGTCTCTGAAATAAAGCAAAACAAAACAAAAAGGCTTGTTTGGCTGTAAGACATTGAAAAAAAATTCCTCCTGAGCAGTTCATCTGGGTGAAAATATGACCTCTGTGATGTTGTCAAGGTCTCTGTAACCCGGGGTTCTGTTGAGTTAATGCTGGTTGCATAAGTTAGGGCAGCTAGAGGGACACTTTAATTTATGTGCTCAATTTTTCTGAGATCTCAAAAAAGAGGAAAAATGAAGGTGGGGGAAGGGGATGAATGAGGTTAATTTTCAGGGTGGCACATTCAGGGATGCTTTTGAGATTAAGGATTTTTCTATTATTCCAGTATCCTCATCTGAAGGGAAGTGATTTTGTTGGAAGAAACATCTCAGTGGCAGTCTTAATTCACCCTCCCCTAAAGAGTTCAGGATCTACAGGATCTTTAAGCAGTGACTGAGTCACTCAAATCCATTTTTCAAAGAAGGACTATTCAAGAAAGATTTAAAAATCATAATCCATGAGGGGTATGCTTTAATTTTCCCATGGACTCTATAAGTTAAAATATTAGGACTCTATGAGTTAAATGGAACAATATATATAATAAATACAATATATATATATGTATATATATAAAATATATGGAAAAATATAAAATGAAATATGTTCCAAGTTCATATGAAAAGTACATTTCCTTTTTTCCATTTCTCAAATTTTCCTGGAATGTAAAGCCTATGATATTTAAAAAATCTATGGCAGAGAAAGGGACTTCCCTGGCAGCCCAGTGGTTAGGACTCTGACCTTTCAATGCAAGGGATGTGGGTTTGATCCCTGGCCGGGAAACTAGGATCCCACAAGCTACACATCACGGACAAAATAATAAAATAAAATAAACCTATAGCAGAGAAAGTTTAAGCAGCTTATTATTTTCACAAATAAACGTATTCTGGAAAATACAAATCACCACTACAAATCTCAGAGTTCCCCCTCCCTCTCACTTTTAAAGGGCATCTGTCTTATAGAATCACTAGTAAAACAAAGGGGAAAAAAAATCACAAGTTAAATTTTGTATTTAATATTATGTAGACTAAATGTTGATGACTCACTTCAGAAAATAACTTAGTGACTAGACGTGAACAGTGCAGCATCACTCATGACAATCAATAATGATTAAATCATTCTTTTCCTATCTTTCAGGTATTTTACAAAGTGCATATTACAAATTCTTAAGATTTAAGGTTCTACTTCATTGAAAACATACTCAAAAATGTTATTTTCAACAGTATATTTCTGAGTTGTTCTGAGATTATGATAATTAAACACACAAACTCAAAATGGTTTAGCTAAGAACACTAATCATTCTTTCAGCCTCAAATTCTAGAGATCATTAAAAGATTTTTTTTGAGGGATAAGGATACTAATGCAAACCAAACTACTCCGACTGGACCCTACACATAAAGACCCAAAACTGCAGGCATAATGACACCCTGCCCCAACCACAGAAGCCCAGCAACAAGATCCTACAGGCAAAATTCTTCACGTGTTATATGCACACCTCCCCTCCCCCTTTTCTCATCACCTGCTATTCCCTGAGCACACTTTTCCAGTTTCAGCAAATAAATTTAGGCCTCTTTGTACTTGGCCCATACTATTACAAGGACAGTCAACTGTGTGTTCAGTCGTTCAGTGGTGTCCGACTCTCTGCGCCCCCATGGACTGTAGCCTGCCAGGCTCTCTGCTGCCCCATGGACTATCGTCCGCCAGGCTCCTCTGTCCATGGAATTCTCCAGGGAAGAACACTGGAGTAGGTTGCCACTTCCTCCTCCAGGGGAGCTTCTGAACCCAGGGACGGAGCCTGCACCTCTTGCATTGGCAGGTGGATTGTTTACCACTAGCACCATTTGGGAAGCAGCCCTTATAGGCTCTTTGCAGTGAGGGACAGGGGGATAGGAAGGGGGGAAATATTTATCTGAATGTGAAAGGGAGCCAGGGCCTATATGAAAGAGTGTGAACTTGGTTTTCTGCCTCAGGTCAACAGAGGTGTCAACTATTTCCTCTCTCGCCTTCTTTTACTAAATTAAAACCCTGCAAATTTCAATTAAATTAAGTTTAAATTAAAAGCCAGGCAGCAATGTTGTCTTTTAGAGTGGAAGAAAGACATCAAGTGGCCATTCAGTGGCAAAGATGCTTCAGTGTGACAGAAGGTTAATTTTCCTTAATTCCTCAAGCTTCCTGGCCCTTCAGTAACTGGGAGACTGGCATTTCTCTCAGTGGATTAGAGTCCTGATTCACAGGAAGATGCAAAGTTTTGCCCAAAGTAAAATGCAGGATCTATCAGTTACGTTTGGCTCAGTCACTGCAGTCCTCCTATGGGATAGAGCAAAAGAGGTGTCCTTCATAAACTTACTCAGAATATTTTTACAAATTCCAGTCTTTTCTCATATGCCTTCTCCCCCAAATAGAAACGACAGTACCGTCCCCCTGTAATCTGTTTCCCTAAATGACATACAGTGTATCTCAGTGGTGGTGTGACATGATGAAGAGAAACCCATAAAAGATCCTCCAGTGGCTCCAGAACTTTCATTTTGGTGGGAAAACTGCATTTATAATTTGTCCTTTGAAACAGGAAGCTGCTTGTGCCCGCAGAGAATCGGAGAACTTGAAGTATTAATGCAAAATCGGAAGTCTATCTAGATTTTCAGACAATCAAATTCTTCCATTCACGTCTGACAGGGCCAAACTTTCAGAAAATTTATTTTAGAAATGGTAGCGATGAAAATACATGAGAGAATTTTTCTAAATACCATCCAATCAGCAAACATTATGAATGGTAGTGATAGATCATGATGATGGAAAGATTATGGATGGCTAATAGATGGGTGGGTGGGTGGTTAGAATACAGAAAAGATTTAGAAATAGTTTGATTTTAGTAACAATTCTTTTTTTTTCCTTTTTATACAATTCCGTTAATTCTTGACTCATTAAAAAATCACAAAGTAAACAGAGAACAAGCTATCTCCTAGCAATCAAGTGGCTACTGGTTCGGCTGTGCAAAGAACAAGGGCGCCAAACTTGAAAGCAGTGTTTGCAGACTGCCTCTCCAGTCCTGCATTCAGCATCTCATCTCAATTATGATAATAAACAACTTATTTGCATTGCCATCTACTCATGATCTAAAAAAAGCTGAGCCAAACCACATCTGAAGCTTGAGGCTCACACCCAGCAGTGTCCACTCTAAACAGAAAAATCACATCGATTGCATGAAACTCAGGGCTCATTTTGGTCCATTGATTCCCCTAGTGACCTTCTGCAGCATCAAAGCCCAGAGCGAACCCAGTCTGACCCCGACTTTATGTGCATTATTATATCAAGAGACAGGAGCTACTTATAATCCATGCCATTGTCTCCATAGATATATAATAAAGTATTCTAGAGCTGCGCCTGCCGAAAACAGTTCAGGTGCACGTCATTTTCTTGTCTCTCTTTCCCTCCCATCTCTCTTCTACTTACACGCAAACACATCCACACTAGCCTCCCACTGGTATGAATATTCTTCATTTACTGAGTCTTTCTTACCTCCCAATGCAGAACAACTCAAAAAAGCAACTTCAGACTTTAGCTAATACCCATATAACTCCCAGGAAACAACATCCTTCACCCAAATCCATAACTAATAATAATGCTCTTTATTAAGCTCTTCTGTGAAACAGCATGTCTGATACAGAGCTCCCCACCATGCTGTTTTAATTATAATAAATCATCTTCATTATGATGCATACTTCAATATACCATGCAGGCTGCCTCACTACCACGGCTGATCCCATAATGAGGGGCAAGCAGATGTGTATGTCACTAAGAAAGTTATTTACACACACACCCTGAGAAATTCTACAGCATCCCACAGCCTTGCAGCATGAATTTCAACAACTTTTATCTTACCTTACTGTTCATCACATCACAGCTGAGAAGACAGTGAGAAAAAATAAAAAGCACCGCATCTGAAAAATGCTATTTACACAAATAACAGTACTCTGAATACATCCACGGGCATGGAAAAATAAGTCCTTGCAGTACAATCATTTCTCTATAAATGAATGGAAGTATTTTACTGCCTGGTGCAACAAATCAGTGATGAGACTCTAGGCTGTGGTGTGTAAGTTTCAAGGGACCGCGTGTCAAAGTCAACTTCCCCGGCAGGTCCCCTGAGAACCACGCTGGGTACATTCTCATGAAAGGTGTGAAAATCTGATTTTCTAAAATGGATCAGTAATTCTCTATGAAGGGGGAAGGATCGATAAATCTTTGCTAAGTAGATTGTAAAGGAAAAATTATTCTTTCAGTGACAGTACATTAGGATCCTCCAAACAATCTCAATAAAGTAAAGACATAGCATCTCTCCACCAGCTCCTTTTGACTTCTGATATATTTTTGTAATCTCAGATCACTCTGCAATGCACATACATTTATACGGGCTAAGCAATGTTCTGTGTCGATGTTGATTTACAGTTTGTGCCATTATAATGTTTGGCTGTGACTAGAAAAAGAAAATTATAAGCTGCTTGTAACCTGATGGATGTGATACAAGGAAATGTCATTACAGCCATACACACATATATGTTTCTAACCACATCAGTTTTCTGGGGAGCCACAGGATATGCTTTCAGAATTCCTCAGCCTAATACGTCTGTGCGGTTTTTAGGTACCTGTTCATCAATAGAGAATGTGCATTCTCCCAATGCCTAAAAATAGCAGGGGTGTAATGCGCTTCTAATCCTGGGATGCTACTCGTTTTTTCAGGAATATCTCTTTTTCTCTCCAGGCAAAGACCAAGGAAACCTCAGACACTGATTTTCTCACACATGTTCTATGACACTGAACTGATGTGGTTACAGCTCTCCCCACTTCCACATTCCCCATTTGTTTCATAAGTGGGTGTCCATGCTCCTTCTCACTCTGGGAGCCAAGAATCCTCACCAAAGAATTTAAACTGAAGATGTGTGTCATGAGAAAACAAGCCGAGGAGTGGATCGACGGCTCCCAGGAGTTTCTCTGCTTATAGCATCCTGAGCTGTGTGTGGTTGAGATTTCCCCTGTACTGTGTAAAAGTGGTTATTAAAAAAGATGGCCTGTGTGCTAGCAAGGTATTTCAGGGGCCTCAGAGCATGCTAAACATCCTGTGTCCTGTGACCAGGATAAAACAAAGCAAAATCTCAGCATGACAGGCTCAAAGCTGAATTTCTCTGTTCCTCATGCAAGTATATGTCAGAATTAACATCAGGATAGCACCTTTGGGGGAAAAAAAGGTTTTCTGTGGATGCGCCATGTTCACATACAGCATCCTTGGACAAAGAAAGGAGAGAGAAAATTGGCATACAGGTATAATTAATACATATGGATCTCATTGGATTGACTGTTCACAATGTTATAGGAATTACATGTACTACTATCTTTTCAGGGGTGGGGGCTATGCCGAAGTTTTTATTACATGCTTCTTTTCCTTATTTTTTCCTTCATTAAGTAATGCTATATTGACACTCATTTGTGTACAATAGTGACTATAATTTCTTTTGGAAGAAGAACTCATATGATTGTATTCCTTCCCACAATCTGGCCTTTGTAATGTTTTCAGAGAGAGGGGGTTTGAGTTTCAAGATGCCAGGTCAAAGTTTCTACATAAAGTCATCACTCAATACCCACTAGTTAACCATATATTTATCTAGGGAAGTCTGTGGGGGTAACAAATGAAACAAAAGCTCTTGGTATCTCTAAACATTTGGGGGAAATGCTTCTCCTATCAAGCATCCAAAATAGAACATGGATCTAGAAACAATGAGTAGCGTCCTTTTTAACCCAGATTCAGTGGGATCAATTATTGAAATATAAAAACTCAAATTCCTCTAAGTCAGACTTCACTGGTGGCTCAGCAGGTAAGAATCCACCTGCCAATGCAAAGGACATGGGTTCCATCCCTGGTCCGGGAAAGTTTCACACGCTGTGGAGCAACTAAGCCTGTGCACCACACCCATTAAAGCCCACAAGCCTAGAGCCTGCGCTCAGCAACAAGAGAAGCCGCCACAATGAGAAGCCCGTGCAGCTCCATGAAGAGTAGCCCTGCTCACTGCACTAAGCCCGAGTGAAGCAACGAAGACCCAGCACAAACATAAGTAAATAAATTTTAATATTCCTCTAAGTCCAAGCTTGTGATAGCAAGGAGTCTGGAGTCTTTATCTATTAAATGCCAAGTGCCATTCTAAAGAACACTAAATGATAGGAGGGAGGAAATTCAGACCCCTTTCAAAGAAGAAATAAGGGCTGCTTAGTAAATAAAATACTAATAGACAGATGTAGAGAGTAGGTGTTTTGTTATATGCTCCTATTCACAGAGGGACCTCAAAATGGAATGTTTCCTGTAATGTTTTTCCAATTTGCATTCTATATTAAAAAAGTATTATTAGTATCACAAGTTTATTTGCTGATCCTAGCAATCACCTTTACTAGGCATCTAACACAATGGCTTACGGATAATTTTCTAAAATCAGTATAACTGGGGGTTCTGGCCAAAGGCATCACCTTTTGGGCAATATGATGAAATGACTGTGGTGCAGACTGGCTGGTGCTCATCAGACAAGAGAAGGTGCCCGTCATGTAAAGGGGACCACATTCTTGTGTGCAGCTGGTGCATCAAAGTTTGGGTAAATTGAGTAGATCTTCCTGACCACTTCGGTTTATGCTATGAAACTGTTTGGTCAAAGCAATCTCATTGACCCAAATTGGCTAAGCAAAATGGAAATCGTCCCATGGGTCTCTCTGGGCCAACTTACTCAAAGCTTGGGGAGAATCTATTCCTTTTGCTTTCTCAAGACAATTGAGAAGAAAGAGAAAAGCATCAACTTTCGAGAGCATCCCTTTGCCATTCAGGTACCAAGAGGGAAAAGGGGAGTGGGGTGAATCGGGAGATGTGGATTTGCATACATTTGACACTATGTATAAAACAGATAACTAACAAGAATTTACTGTATAGCACAGGGATCCCTACTCAGTGCTCTGTGGTGATCTAAATGGGAAGGAAATCCAAAGATGAGGGGCTATAAGTATATGTACAGCTGATTCACTTTACTGTGCAACAGAAACTAACACAACATTGTAAGCAACTGTACTCCAATAAAAATTAATTTAAAAAAAGAAAGTGCCCTTTGCCCTCTAAATTGCCCTAGTTGAACTCCATAGCTCTTGGTAATATCAGTCTTTGGTTTTCTTGTTTCTCTTTTATCTCCAGGTCCTCCTCTTCTTTAGATAATATACACTACTATAGGTTTTAATAGTACATTCTTATAACATAAAAATGAATATAGGGTAATATGGAAAGAAACAGTGCTCACTGAAGATAATTTTGAAAATATACATATGAATTAGAAAATGTATGCATTCCACAGTCACACTACTTGGCATATTTTTTTAAATACATCCACACATGAATTTGGTATTATGTTTACTATTCTATTTCATTCAGCTTAAGATTTTTCAGACTCAATATTCCTCATCAGTTGTACCATAATGGCTACATAATATTTAAGGTAATCACTGTATTATGGCTGCATATTTAAGCTATTCACAATATTTTAACATTTAAGGAGACTATAAGCATCTTTTTTAAAACATTTTTTTTCAGATCATATAACTGTTATAATCATATAACATTTCTAATATGAAAAATTACCTTGCTGAAAGTTATAATCTTGAGGGTTTTAGTTAAGTTGTTTTGACTAAAAAACATGATGTCAAATTGTTTTTCAAAATGGTCTAATACTTTACATTTCAACAATCTTTTCCTTTAACATCTCTATATAATGTCAGTCATTTTTCATTTCTATAAATTTCCCCAGTGAAGAATAGCACCTTGTAAATTTAATTACTTCCTTCAACTTTTGTGTACCTAGATGCTCCTGCATGTATTTCTTATTTCATATGTTTATTATTTTTGTTGAATATTTTTTTATTCTGAAGTATCATTTTTCTCATCAAATTGTATGAATTTTTATAGGAATGATGCCAATCCTTTGTCATATTTATGCAAAGTTTTAAGTGAAATCTGGTTGACATATAACATTATATTCATTTCAGATATACAACATAATGTCTCAATATTTGTATATATTGTGAAATAATCACCATATGCAAATTCCTGAGTTTTTCATTTCCTCTTGTATTCTATTTACAGTGTTTTTTGACCTATAGACGTTTCACATTTATATTTTGCTGAATCTCTTAGTTTGCCATTCTTGCATCTTTTTCCAGACTTGTTTATAACTAGGAAAAATTTTTTTCAAAATCAGCAACAGATAGCTACTCCCATATTTTTCAATTTGACTTTCAAAAACTAATTTTCTCTTCTATTTAACTATTAAATCCATCTGAAACTTCTCTTAGTGTTCAGTGTAAGGTGAAGTTCTAACATTTTAAAAATAGATAAATCTATTAAATAATCTATTAAATAATCTGTAAGCTCTTTGGTCTACAGATTTGGGGTTTCTTTAGCACAGGACAGAGGAGCCTGGTGGGCTGCTGTCCATGGGGTTGCACAGAGTCGGACACGACTGAAGCGACTTAGCATGCATGCATGCATTGGAGAGGGAAATGGCAACCCACTCCAGTGTTCTTGCCTGGACAATCCTAGGGACGGCAGAGCCTGGTGGGCTGTCATCTATGGGGTCACATAGAGTTGGACACAACTGAAGCGACTTAGCAGTAGCAGCAGCAGTAGCACAGGAAAGAGATTTTCTGTTAGAATAGAGATTGTGGATACCTGTCAACCTGGATGCTGCCCCTGACAGACTCTCCTACACCACTGGCCACTCCTTCTCAATTTCCTTTTTTATTCCTGAACATTCTAGAACTTCCTCGAGGAATCTCAATAATGTATAGATTGGATTCATATCCTCTGCTTCATAGCTTCTACGCTGGCATCATCTTCATACTTTGAGTGCTTAATCCATCCTCTGCCCATATCGATTATTGAAAGAGGACAAGGTCAATACCATTTTTATTCAGTGAAGATTTTTAATTCTGCCACAATAGCACTGGCATCTTCCCCTGCCTCAGAGGGCTTTTCAAGTCCTTCTTGTCATATCTTGAGGACCACTTGAAGTAGACAGCCTCAAACTGAATCCCAGAGTCTGGCTGTCATCTGCCTAGAAAGAAAGGAACACTATGTCCTTGGTCCTGGTGGACAGTAGCCCCAGGGCATTAAGTCACTGGGAGAGTCTATGTGCTAAACCCTGGGTCTCTGGGACAGCAGAATATGTGTGGGTGGAAAAACCATGTGTTCTTCTTGGCAGCTGTAAAGTACAAGCTGTAAAGCAAAGTACAAGCTACAGCCCAGCAATCAGATGAACAATGATGGCTAGCACTTGTTACTGGATGCTCCCACTAGCCAAGGCTTGATATGTCTCTCTTCTCAGAAATTCACGAAGGGAGACCGGTTACAACACATTACTCTGCTAAAGGTTACCAGGTCTGCCACACTTCTGAATCCAATAGTCAATTCTCAGTTCTCTATGCCTTGACCTTTTAGCAGCCTTTCACACAATCCATCACTCTCTTTTCCTTCAAACACTCCTGGCTTCCAGGAAATGATGCTTGTCACATGTCCTTCTGCCTCTCAGGCCTCCACAGCCTTGGGCCTGCCTCTTCATTTCCCACCTCTGAGCCCTGAAGTGCCTAGAGACTTGGTTCCCCTGGCTTTCTCTCCTCTACCTACCTTCTCTCCTTTGGACCCCTGACCCAGGCTCTTGGCTTTAAAGTCCAGCCACCAGCTGACATCCCCAAATACTTCATTCCTGTCTAATTCTTAGGTCTCAAACATCCAACCACTCCCTCCGTGTATTTCCACTTGAATATCTCATAGCATCTTAAACTTTCCTTGTCTATAAGTGAATGGCTGCTTTTAAAGCCCACAACAACCCCCACCAAAGCCTGTTCCTCCTCTAGGAGTCTGCATCTCAGTAAATGGCAATTTCATCCTTCTAGCAGCACAGGTCCTTTGGGGGTGTATTTGATTCTTGTTTTTCCACATACCACACAGAATTCGACAGTAAATCAAAATATATCCAGACTCAACCACTTCACACCAACTCCAGCCCTTCCACCTCAGCCCAAGCTGCCACCACTCACCAGGATTATTTCAATAGCTCCCTAGCTGGTCTCTTTATTGTCACCCATGCCAGTGATAAAATATTTGATTAACCTGGAAGCTAAAATGTACTAAACTTACATGTACTTAGGCAATATAGCTTAAAGAATCTAGTAATAAGATTACAGAGATATTTTAAAAATCCACCACCAGAGTGGGAGATTATAACATCTCTCAATTTTTGCTATGTAGTAAAAATACAGAAAATGTAAACAATATAATTATGAAACATGAGCTATTGGTCTTTATAGAATTCTTCACCAGTAATAATAAAGTAAATATTCTTCTCAAAAACTGGAACAGTTATACAAACTACCAAGGTCATAAAGTAAATCTCAGAAAACTTCAAAGAGTCAAATTCAAGCATGTCACATCATCTCACTAAAATGTGATTAATTTAGAAATCAATATCAACATACATATTTTAAAATCTCCATATATTTGGCAATGTTAACAAAATCTATCAACTTAAGAAATAATAATTGAAATTTATTATTTTTTTAAGTTGTCTTTTCGCTTTATTGATTGTTTCTTTTGCTGTGTGGATTTTCCTTTTTTTAATTTATTTTTTTAATTATTATTTTTTTAATTTTAAAATCTTTAATTTTTACATGCATTGCCAAACATGAACCCCATTTAAAATACTTAAACCTGAATTATAATGAACATTTAGCTAACCATTAAAATATGATTCCCAATTCCTGGGCCAGGAAGATCCGCTGGAGAAGGGATAGGCTACCCACTCCAATATCCTTGGGCTTCCATTTTGGCCTAGCTGGTAAAGAATCCACCTGCAATGCGGGAGACCTGGGTTTGATCCCTGGATTGGGAAGATCCCCTGGAGAAGGGGAAGGCTACCCACTCTCCAGTATTCTGGCCTGGGAAATTCCTTTGGACTGTATAGTCCATGGGGTCACGAAGAGTCAGACACAACTGAGCGACTTTCACTTCACTAAACAGAGAATAAGAGCAAAAATTATTTCATTGAAAAAGCTCATAAATAATCAGATCTCAATCAAGAGTGATTGAGGCAAAAAAAAAAAGAAAAGAAACTGCACAAGTAAACCATGTTAGGAATAAAAATGGAAACACAGCTACAAATGAAACAGATATCAAAAAGATAATAGAGAATTCAGTGAAGACTATATCAATGAGTATAAATTCCTAGTCAAAAATGGACAATTTTCTAGAAAATTTCCTAAAAGATTTAGGAAGAGATAAAAAAGCATGAATATCTCCCATCATTTTAAAATAAATTGAATCCATAATTTTAATTTACATACACACATGTACACACATATTGCCTCAGATAATTTTAAAGATGAAAGTATTAAAAAGTGAATCTGGTTTTTAAAAAATTTTTATTTTTACTTTATTTTACTTTACAATCTGATTTTAAAAAACTCTTTCAAAGGAGAAAAATGAAGGAATACTCTGCAACCTATGAAGCAATAAATTAATACCAAAACTAGACTAGAATATAGGAAAAAAAGTATTTACAGGGTGATCTCATTCATTCAAAGTATATAAAATATCAACAAACAAAATATAGTGGTGTAAATAAATAATACATCATGATGAAGTCACATTTATCCAAGAGATTCAAGGACTATTTAACATTTTGAAATCTATAAAGGACACTCAACATATTAAATGATTAAAGTGAAAAATTATATGATTGTCTTTTACTGTGTTGAGAAGAAGCACATCATTAACATTTCACTATAGATGTAAAATATAAGAAAATTTTTAGCAAACTAGGAACAGAAGAGCATGTCATTAGTTTAAAGGACATCTATAACAAGCTTATGGGAAACAGTATCTTGATCATGAAAAATGGCAAATACTCTTTGAAATGCAGAGCAAGTCAACATTCTCACTATCACTATTTTTATTAAATATTGGAGTCAAAGAACTTGGCCAGTGTTAACAGGACATAAAGCCAAAGGTATAAGAGATAGAAAAGTAGTACACAAATTTTTAATTATATAATTGTCTTCATAGAAAACTCAAAAGAATATAACAAAATATTGTAAGTGGAGCCCAGGAAAATAAAATCTGTAACTGTTTCTCCACTTTTCCCCATCTGTCATGAAATGATGGGACTGGATGCTGTGATCTTAGTTTTTTGAACGTCAAGATTTAAATCAGCTTTTTCACTCTCCTCTTTCATCTCTAGCAAGAGGCTCTTTAGTTTCTCTTCTCTTTCTGCCATTAGAATGGCAGAGTGGTGTCATCTGCATATCTGAGGCTGTTGATATTTCTTCTAGTAATCTTGATTTCAGCTTGGATTGATCCAGCCCAGCATCTTGCAAGCTGTACTCTGCATAGAAGTTAAATAAGCAGGGTGACAATATAACACCTTGGCATACTCCCTTCCCAATTTTTAATCAGTCCATTGTTCCATGTCCATTTTTAACTGTTGCTTTATGACCTGCATACAGGTTTCTCAGGAGGCAGGTAAGGTAGTCTGGTATTCTTGTCTCTTTTAAAATTTTCCACTGCTTGTTAGGATCCACACAGTCAAAGGCTTTAGCATAGTCAATGAAGCAGAAGTTTTGGAGAATTCCCTTGTTTTTCCTATGATCAAATGGATGATGTTGGCAATTTTGATCTCTGGTTCCTCTGCCTTTTCTAAATCCAGCTCGTAAATCTGGAAGTTCTCGGTTCATGTCCTTGTGAAGCCTACCTTGAAGGATTTTGAGCATTACCTTGCTAGCATGCGAAACAAGCACAGCTGTACAATAGTTTGAACATTGTTTGGCATGGCTTTTCTTTGTAATTGGAATGAAAACTGACATTTTCCAGTCCTGTGGCCACTGCTAAGTTTTCCAAATTTATTGCTATACTGAGTGCAGCACTTCAACAGCATCATCTTTTAAGATTTGACAGAGCTCATCTGTAATTCTATCACCCCCATTAGTTTTGTTTTCAGTAATGCTTGCTAAGGCCCATTTGACTTCACATTCCAGGATATCTGGCTCTAGGTGAGCGATCACACCATAGTGGTTATCCAAGTCATTAAGATGTTTTTGTATAGTTCTTCTGTATAATCTTGCCACCTCTTCTTGATCTCTTCTGCTTATGTTAGGTTTTTGCCATTTCTGTCCTTTTATAATGTCTATCTTTGTATGAAATGGTCCCTTGATATAACCAATTTTCTTGAAGAGATTTCTATTCTTTCCCATTCTATTGTTTTCCTCTATTTCTTTGCATTGTTCACGTAAGACTTTCTTATCTCTCTTTGCTATTCTTTGGAACTCTGCATTCAGTTGGGTATATCTTTCCTTTTCTCTTTCCCTTCCTTTCCCTTTTGCTTCTCTTCTCAGCTATTTGTAAGGCCTCCTTGGATAACCACTTTGCCTTCTTGCATTTCTTTTTCTTGGTGATGGTTTTGGTCACCACCTCTTACATAATATTCTAAACCACCATCCATAGTTCTTCGGGCAGTCTGTCTGCCAGATCTAATCCCTTGAATCTATTTGTTACTTCTACTGTATAATCATAAGGGATTTAGGTTAGGTCATACCTGAATGGCCTAGTGGTTTTCCCTAATTTCTTCAACTTAAGCCTGAATTTTGCAATAAGGAGCTCATGATCTGAGTCACAGTCATCTCTGGGCCTTGTTTTTGCTGACTGTATTGAGCTTCTCCATCTTCAGCTGCAAAGAATATAATTAATCTGATTTTGGTATTGAACATCTGGTGATGTCTGTGCCTGCAGCCTTGAAATTAAAAGACACTTGCTCCTTGGAAGGAAAGCTATGACAAATCTAGACAGCATGTTAAAAAAGCAGAGACATCACTTTGCAGACAAAGTTCTGTATAGTCAAAGCTATGGTTTTTCCAGTAATCATGTACGATGTGAGAGTTGGACCATAAAGAAAGCTGACCACCAAGGAATTGATGCTTTCAAACTGCGGTGCTAGAGAAGATTCTTGAGAGTCGCTTGAACAGCAAAGAGATCAAAGCAGTCAACCTAAAGGAAATCAACACTCAATATTCATTGGAAGGACTGATGAATGAATATTCAGCTAAAGCTGAAGCTCCAATACTTTGGTCACCTGATGCAAAAAGACACCTCACTGGACAAGACCCTGATGCTGGAAAAGACTGAGGACAGGAGGAGGAGGGGGTACAGAGGACGAGATGGTTGGATGGCATCATCAACCCAATGAACATGAGTCTGAGAAAACTCTGGGAAATAGTGAAGGACAGGGAAGCCTGGCATGCTGTAGTCTATGGGGTTGCAAAGAGTCAGACACAACTTAGTAACTGAAAAACAACAATTATAAATGCAGGTAAAAGGGTTAATTTATGACAAGATGACTGTTTTATGATCTTCACATCAGCAACTATAGTTAGAAAATCTAAATTTAAAAGTTTTGTAAATTAGTTAGCAAAGTTAAGTTAAAAACAAAAGCAACAAAACTACAAGGTAGTTAATAAAAAATCTAAAAAGATATTTAAGACCTGCACAAAGAGAACTTTACAAATTTTCTTTTTTTTTTAATTTTTAGTTTTTTATTTTTTAAATTTTAAAATCTTTAATTCTTACATGCATTCCCAAACATGAACCCCCCTCCCACCTCCCTCCCCATAACATCTTTCTGGGTCATCCCCATGCACCAGCCCCAAGCATGCTGCATCCTGCGTCAGACATAGACTGGCGATTCAATTCACATGATAGTATACATGTTAGAATGTCATTCTCCCAAATCATCCCACCCTCTCCCTCTCCCTCTGAGTCCAAAAGTCCGTTATACACATCTGTGTCTCTTTCCCTGTCTTGCATACGGCAAATTTTCTAAATAAATGTATAAAGTATTATAGAAAGAAAACACATGCCATGATCATTGATTGGAAACTCTGTGGCATAAAAATGTTAATTCTCCCCAGTTTTCTTTTCATAAAAGACAGGCAAGTTAAAAATCTTAATAAGGTTTTAGGTTTTATGAGGGAAGGGAAGGAGATGTGATTAGCAATGTAGGAAAGAGGCATGTCATGGTTCGCCATTTCTATAGTGTTACCAGTTTGTACTTTGTCCTGCAGATCAAAATTTTCCACGCACCTTAGTCACAAAACCCCTTGAAATCAAAGTTACAAAATATGAAAAGTCACAATAGTAGAGCTGTTCTAACGGAATTTGGAGCAATTGGGTCCAAGGACGGGGGAGGAGGGGACACAGCCCTCCTTGCTCTCCTTGGTGGTCCCTGTGGATATACCATAATATTCCTAAGTCTTGGGCACAGGGAGGAAAATAAGCCCTTGTGGGCAATGGTGATTTGAGCTCTGTATTGCCAGTCTTAATTTACATGACAGAAGCATCCAAGAAACTCAGTGCACTTGGAGGGTGGCAGAAAGCCTAAGTAAGGACTGTTTTTAGAGAATACCTCCTCAATACACAGTAACAGGTAGTATTTCTGGAAAGACATCTAGTATAATATCAAAGGTATCCAATGTGCTTGAAAGGAGCTTCAAAGGTCTCAAGCATATAAATGTATTTCCCATTACTCATTCAAATTGCTCAAAGCACTCTGGAAATACACTATAATCTTCATAAGTACTTTACTTACACTGTTTTCCGTGCTGTCAGGAGAAATTGCTCATGTCTTTTCTCAGATCCTAAGCAAAGCCTGCTCAATACTACTTTCAATCATCAGAAAGTTGGACAGTCAAACGAAAAACAAAAACAGAAGGAGGGGCAGTCAATTGCCAAAAATCATTCCAAGGCATCAGATGAGGCACTTGGCCACAGTTTCTTAGTTTTGGCAATCTCTAACATGGAAATAAAATTATCTATATCTTTGCTGCCTCACCTTTCAACCTGAAATACTGTATCATCACAGCACAATACAGCACCTCTATTTTTGAATATCAGCACTATTTTAATACGCTTCCCAGGTGCTTCAGTGGTAAAGAATCTGCCTGCAATGCAGGAGACCAAGTTCGATCCCTGGGTCAGGAAGATCCCCTGGAGTAGGACATTGCAACCCACTCTAATATTCTTGCTGGGAGAATCCCATGGATAGACGAGCCTGGCAGGCTGTAGTCCATGGGCTCATAAAGAGTCAGACACGACTGAAGCAACTAAGCACCACAAAGTAAACCAAGCAATTTAAGTGATCATTTGTTTTATATGAAAATAAACACAAAAGAATGTTTAGAGTCTCAGAGTCAACTCTTACACTATCTAAACAGAAATCTTGGCTCTTTGACTACTGGGCCTTTTTCCTTTCTGGTTTCAGATTCTCCATCTGTAAAGTGGTTAGAAAACCTACTTATCAGACTTCGTTGAGATAATACATACAGTACATAGAATGGAGCCTGCATCATAGTAAGTACTCAGTATGTGGTAGCCATAGTAAGATACAGGAGAATGGAAGACCTTATAAACTGACAAATTAGATAGGAAAACCTTCTTAGTAAAACTCTCCAGTAAGAAAGAAGAAAAACTCTTTGGGAGGTTGTGTGTCCCTTTAAACAGGATTTCTCAACCTTGACACTACTGATATTTGGGGCTGAATATCTGTGCTGTTAGAAGGCTGTCTTGTACATTGTAGGAGGCTTAGCAGTATCCTTGGTCTCTAAGCGCTAGATGCTAGCAACCCCTCATCCACCCAAATTGTGACAAACAAGAATGGCTCCAGATATTGAAGAAGTTGCCAATGTCCACTAGGGACAAAGCACCTTAGACAAGATACAAAAAAGCACCAACCTACAAAGAAAAATGTGGCAAATTGGACTTCATCAAATTTTAAATTTATGTTCTTAAAAGTCTTTGTTTAGAAATAAAAGAGCAAGCTAGAGACAAAAAAATCACAGTGTAACGATCCAATAAAGGCTAACATATATCATACATTTTAAAACCCTTTTATAACAATTAATTTAAAAAAAACTAATCTTAGAAACTAAGCAAAAGACTTGAACAAATACTTCTCAAAAGCAGATATACAAATGATCAATAGGCATATGAAAAGATGCCCAACACATACTTACCCTAAGACTCAGCAATTCTACTCCTAAGTATTTACCCAAAAGAAAAATGAAAACATACGTCTGAGCAAAGATTTGTACAAAAATGTTCATAGCAGCTCATTCATGGTTGGTC
This sequence comes from Ovis aries, assembly GCF_016772045.2. NCBI lineage: Eukaryota > Metazoa > Chordata > Mammalia > Artiodactyla > Bovidae > Ovis > Ovis aries. The sequence goes on from NC_056057.1 coordinate 83,484,787, forward strand.
AGACCTGGAAACAACCCAAATGTCTAAAAGATGTACTGATTGAACCTATTTGCAGGGCAGGAATACAGATGCAGACATAGAGGCCCGACCTGTGGACCCAGGGTTGGGGGAGGAGAGGGTGAGGCAAACTGAGAGAGTAGCACTGACATATATACACTGCCATGTGTGAAAAAGATAGCTGGTGGGAAGCTGCTGCGGAGCAGGGGGAGCTCAGCTCAGTGCTCTGTGACGACCTGGAAGGGTGGGATGAGGGGGTGGGAGGGAGGCGCAAGAGGGAAGGGATGGATGTACACATACAGCTGAGTCACACTGTACATCAAAAACTAACACAACCTTGTAAGGCAATTATACTCCATTCTTGAAAAAATTTTTAAATGAATTGATGAACAGGTTGGTTTATCATCAGTGGAATACTCCTTCAAGGAAAAAAAGAAAGGGAGGAGGGATAGGGGAGGAAAGATGTGAAAGAAAGAGTGGGAGAGAGGGATGGAGGAAGGGAGAAAGGAAGGCAGAAAGCAGGACAGAAAGACTGATACAGTCACAAATGTGACTGAATCTCGTAGACATTATGAGGGAAAGAAAAGACATAAAAGGGTACACACTGATTCTATTTATAAGAAGATCTCAGTTCAGTTCAGTCGCTCAGTCCTTTCTCTTTGTGACCCCATGAACTGCAGCACGCCAGTCCTCCCTGTCCATCACTAACTCCCGAAGTTTACTTAAACTCATGTCCATTGAGTCAGTAATGCCATCCAACCATCTCATCTTCTGTTGTCCCCTCTCCTCCCGCCTTCAATCTTTCCCAGCATCAGGGTCTTTCCAAATGAGTCAGTTCTTCGCATCAGGTGGCCAGAGTATTAGAGTTTCAGCTTCAGTAACAGTGCTTCCAATGAATATTCAGGACTGATCTCCTTTAGAATGGACTGGTTGGATCTCCTTGCAGGCCAAGGGACTCTCAAGAGTCTTCTCCAACACCACAGTTCAAAAGCATCAATTCTTCAGCGCTCAGCTTTCTTTATAGTCCAACTCTCACATCCATACAGGTCTACTGGAAAAAGTATAGCTTTGACTAGATGGACCTTTGTTGGCAAAGTAACGTCTCTGCTTTTTTAATATGCTGTCTAGGTTGGTCATAACTTTTCTTCCAAGGAGCAAGCGTCTTTTAATTTCATGGCTGCAGTCACCATCTGCAGTGATTTTGGAGCCCCCAAAAACAAAGTCTCTCACTGTTTCCATTGTTTCCCCATCTATTTGCCATGAAGTGATGGGACCAGATGCCATGATCTTAGTTTTCTGAATGTTGAGTTTAAAGCCAGCTTTTTCACTCTCCTCTTTCACTTTCATCAAGCAGCTCTTTAGTTCTTGTAGAAGAGGCAAAAATAAATTATGATGGGAAAATCAAAATAGTGACTGCCTCTGGGGAGCTAGCGAGCTTTCCATGTCCATGACAGTACTCTATGTCTTGGCTGGTGTAATGGTTACACGTTTATACACATGTATCAAAACTGATTGAAAAGTACATCTGAGTGTTTTATTTATTGTAAAAAATAATGAGGATTGAGGGGGTAATCAGATGAGCAATCAAAATAATAACAAAAAAAAATAAAACCACAAAAAAGAGTGAATGTTAAATAGACATATATATTCAAGTCATTTCAGTGAATTTGAGAAAATATCTTATCCAGGAAAAAGAGCAACCAAGCATGAAAAATGAGCAACTGACAAATGAGGGAAAAAAAAGACTATTAGTAAACTGGAAACCAGAGAAAAGAATACAGAAAAAAAGCAAATAGAGCATATCACAAATGAAAAGAGAAAATTGATCAGAAATTAATCAAAGAAATTTTTCCCAAGTTGAAGAAAGTCACAAGTTTATATCCAATGGTCTCCTTGAAAGAAAGGCAAATGGAAACAAAAAGAAAGCAGGTGGCAATATTACTATTGAAGCATAGCTCAAGCAAAATGCAATAAATGGGGTATATTATATATATATATGGTATATTCTGCCAAACAGATATGTCAAGAAACTTTATACATTGAAAAAAAGACTCTAAACTCAAAATACATCAGATGAAGAACTTTTAGAAATACAATAAGAAATTGGTAAAAATTGCAGTCTTAAAGGAGATAATATATAGATAGTTCTTTCATAAAATGACAGAACAAGTAGATAAAAAACAGAGAAAGTCCTTGAATAACACAATTAAGGAGTTTTATTTATTGAGGAGAAAGAGTAAAAGAGGAACATTGTCTCTTACAGATATAAAATACATACTCTTTTCAAATTTTCATGGGACAGTGATGAAAAGGAGTCATAGATGAGACTACCAAGACCATCTCAACAAATTCCTCAAAGCAGAAATAGCAGTTAGCCTGCACTTTATCTTCAATGCCATAATTGTGAAAATTAAGACATCAGCACAGACACTGGAAAGGAAAGAAATTACATCAAGAGTAGACTAAGAAAACAATATGGCTATATCTTATGGTTATATAATAATCATCTAAGTAGAAAATTGAGTATCTTGACTAGATTAAAATCTTTTATCCCTTTCTCTTACCTTTCTGAATATTTCATCTCACAGCCTTATTAAAAAGACATAATTTTGTTTAACAAGGGCCTGAATGAGGAATTCCCTCTGATCCTTGCCAACACTTTTCAAAATGGAGGCATTGGCTTCTAGAATGAGAGATGGGACCTCAGAGTAGAATTCAGCATTCACTTTGCTCACCTGCTCCTAGTTCCACTTGTCACAGAGCAAAGTCTGACAGAGATAAACTACAAGGGAAAGTTGCAGAGCTATAGGTTACCATTATCTTATTCCTTTACTCACAAATAAAAATGGAGACCAGTTATTGTCAGATGCATGAGATATATCACAGCAAATAACCAAAAAAGCTTTAAAAAGAACAATCTACTGATACTGGATGAAAGAATAATTCAAGGAAGAAGGAAGAATCTTAATTTAATTGGTTTTATGAAACAGATTGGACAAATTATTTTATCCATAAAACAAGAAGAGGTTGCAATGATAAAAGAAATAACAGTTTATGAAAATTCAGAATGTAATTGTTGACATTTGAAAGCTTGATAGAATACCAGATGAGACAGTCAAGGGAACTTTCTAGAATCTAGAAAGAATTGACAAACAGAAAATGTAAAATATTTCAACACAGACAATCAATCTAGGAGACAAACATCTGTCATTGTTCCAGGAAGAGGCATCTTAAAAAAGGGACATGATCAATTTACCAAAGGCATGAAAAAAAAAAATGAAACTACCTAAACTTAAACAAACCAACAAAAATAATATAACTTCATTTCAAAATAGTCCATCTGGTGCTGAGCAGAAAGAATGGTGGGGGGAAATCTACAGACAATATACAGTAAAATTTCAGAACGCCAAGATTCTAAAGATCCTAAAATATTCCAAAGAGATTATAACATTTATCTTCACAGGAAGAAGGACCAATTGGTTTCAGACATCTCTTAAGCAATGCTGGATGCCAAAAAAACATCCAAGTAATGCCTTCAAAGGTTCTGAGTGACAATTATCTTGAACCTAGAATTCTAGCTATCAATCAAAAGTAAAGACAAGACCCAGCAATCCCACTGCTGGGCATACACACCAAGGAAACCAGAACTGAAAGAGACACATGTACCCCAATGTTCATCACAGCACTGTTTATAATAGCCAGGACATGGAAACAACCTAGATGTCCATGAGCAGATGAGTGGATAAGAAAGCTGTGGTACATATACACAATGGAATATTACTCAGCCATTAAAAGAATACTTTTGAATCAGTTCTAGTGAGGTAGATGAACCTGAAGCCTATTATACAGAGTGAAGTAAGCCAAAAGAAAAACACCAATACAGTATACTAACGCATATATATGGAATTTAGAAAGATGGTAATGATGACCCTGTATGCAAGACAGCAAAAGAGACACAGATGTATAGAACAGTCTTTTGGACTCTGTGGGAGAGGGCAAGGGTGGGATGATATGGGAGAATGGCATTGAAACATATAAATTATCACATGTGAAATGAATCGCCAGTCCAGGTTCAATGCATGACAGAGGGTGCTCAGGGCTGGTGCACTGGGATGACCCAGAGGGATGGGATAGGGAGGGAAGTGGGGGGGGAGTTTCAGGATGGGGAACACATGTACAGTCGTGGCAGATTCATGTCAATGTATGGCAAAACCAATACAATATTGTAAAGTAAAATAAATAAATAAAACAGATTTTTTTTAAAAAAGTAAAGACAAAATAGTCATTTTCAGTGAGAAGGCAATGGCATCCCACTCCAGTACTCTTGCCTGGAAAATCCCATGGATGGAATCCCATGATAGGCTGCAGTCCATGGGGTCGCTAAGAGTCGGACACAACTGAGCAACTTCACTTTCACTTTTCACTTTCATGTATTGGAGAAGGACATGGCAACCCACTCCAGTATTCTTGCCTGGAGAATCCCAGGGACAGGGGAGCCTGGTGGACTGCCGTTTATGGGGTCGCACAGAGTCGGACACGACTGAAGTGACTTAGCAGCAGCAGCAGCAGCAGTCATTTTCAGACATGCAAGAACTCACAAATTTTACCATCTACAGATTCAAAAACGTATTCCAGAAATAACTACAACAAAACATGGAATCCAAGAGTGAAGAAAATAAGAGGTTTAAGAAACTACAGACCGAATAAGGCAGCAAAAGAAAGGGAAATTTCCAAGATGGCCATGCAGGCTGCAATAGAACTTGAAGTCATTGTACTCTGAAAGGAGTGATTCCAAGAAGCAAATGAATTCTAAGTAATAAATTTCTTGGTGGAGGGAGTGAATCTTCTCAATGAAAAGACAAAATCATAATTAAACACTTATAAGTAAAAATATCCTGCTCCATTTCTCCTCCAACTTCCAACTTTTATTGTGTCCCATCACTTCATGGCAAATAGATGGGGAAACAGTGGCTGATTTTAGTTTTCTGGGCTCCAAAATCACTGCAGATGGTGACTCCAGCTGTGAAATTAAAAGACGCTTACTCCTTGGAAGGAAAGTTATGATCAACCTAGATAGCATATTAAAAAGCAGAGACATTACTTTGTCAATTTGGAGAATCCCAGGGATGGCGGAGCCTGGTGGGCTTCCGTCTATGGGGTTGCAGGGTCGGACACGACTGAAGCGACTTTGCAGCAGCAGCAGCAGCAGCAGTCAAGGCTATGGTTTTTCCAGTGGTCATGTATGGATGTGAGGGTTGGACTATAAAGAAAGCTGAGTACCAAAGAATTGATGCTTTTGAACCAGGGTGTTGGAGAAGACTCTTGAGAGTCCCTTGGACTGCAAGGAGATCCAACCAGTCCATCCTAAAGGATATCAGTCCTGGGTGTTCATTGGTAGGATTGATGTTGAAGCTGAATTCCAATACTTTGGCCACCTGATGCGAAGAGCTAACTCATTTGAAAAGACCCTGAAGCTGGGAAAGATTGAGGGCAGGAGGAGAAGGGGACGACAGAGGATGAGATGGTTGATGGCATCACCAACACAATGGGCATGGGTTTAGGTGGATTCCAGGAGTTGGTGATGGACAGGGAGGCCTGGTGTGCTGCAGTTCGTGGGGTCGCAAAGAATCGGACATGACTGAGCGACTGAACTGACTGACTGATTTCCTCTTTTAATGACACTGCTTTCAAAACATCAGAGAAAGAAATGGCAACCCACTCCAGTATTCTTGCCTTGAGAATCCCAGGGACAGAGGAACCTGGTGGGCTGTCATCTATGGGGTCCCACAGAGTCAGAACATGACGGAAGTGACTTAACAGCAGCAGCAGCAGCTTTCAAAACATAAGTCTATATATATTAACCTATGAGACACTCTTTTCATTTTATAATGCATATTTCAAATACTGGAATTATTCCCCATTTTAAGATTCAACTTACAGATAAATATAGAAAAGTTAATTATACAGGGTTGTATTCACTGTGTGATTTCACTGGAACAAGATAAAAATCAGAACTCAGAATTTTAGAGATTTTATAAGGATAATATAATACTTAAGACTATATATTAAGTAACATTCCTAGCACATTCCGGAACATCACACATTTATGCAGGGGAAATATCTGACATGTCAGTTCAGATCAGATTTTGCAATCAAGTGAATTCAGACCATTGCCTTAAGCAATGGTGCTAGTCTAAAGAATTCACCTGCCGATGCAGGAGACGTAAGAGACTCAGGTTTGAACCCTGGGTCAGGAAGATCCTCTGGAGGAGGACATAGCAACCCACTCCAGCATTCTTGACCGAAGAATCCCATGGACAGATTAGCCTGGCAGGCTACTGTCCACAGGGTCACAAAGAGTCGGATATAACTGAAGCTACTTAGCACACACATGTAAACACACATATGCACCCACATGGTTAACCCTGCCATCTCACACAGAATTTTAACAGAAAGGTGGGCTTGTAACCTCAGAAAGACCCAGCAGAAGCATTCCATATCCCCTACTACAGGGAGAAGGTATTTCTAATTATTCAGCTCAGTTCAGTCACTCAGTCGTGTCTGACTCATGGACTGCAGCACTCCAGGCTTCCCTGTCCATCACCAACTCCCAGAACTTGCTCAAACTCAAGTCCATCGAGTCAGTGATGCCATCCGACCATCTCTTCCTCTGTCGTCCCCTTCTCCTCCTGCCTTCAATCTTTCCCAGAGACAGGGTCCTTTCTAATAAGTCAGTTCTTCACATCAGGTGGCCAAAGTATAAACTGATACAAAAGAAAATAATGATGAGAGACAGAGACAGAGATATAGTCCTGATAAAATTATTTGAACTTCAAAAGTCTGCCTCTGCCCGAAGACAGTCCTATCCCTGGGCTTCCCAATGAGTGAGGTGAGCCAGCTTGCTTAACAGCTTGATTTGAGTTTCGGTCATTTGCAGCTGAAAGAGTTCTGACTGGTTTTATATTTATACCAATCACAAAGACTTGGAGCAGGCAGGACCAAACAAAGATGCTTGCTTTTACCAAGAGTTTCGTATGTTAACATGCAAGTAATAGACAATGCAGCAAGATATGAAAAAGAAATGAGGTCTAACTATTATAAAAAGAATATAAATTAACATAATTTATAATAATATACAAATCCAGGATAATTATTTAAAAAATTAAGAGAATAATTCTTTTAAAAAAATCCATTCAACTCTCACACACCCAATATGTAGGAATAAGCTTAATATAACTTTTGAATGTCTTATAACAAGAAGGAGCCATGCAGCTATTTGGGGGCAGGTCATCCAGAACAGGAAGTTCTCTGAGCTGAGAGCATACTTGGCATTGGGAACTACAAGAATGCCTAGTGTGGCTACACTAGGGATGATAAAGGCCACGTGGTAGGAGGTGTGGTCTACTGGACTACGAGGAGAAGAGAACCTGTTCATCATATCCCAATTCCTAGGACTGTGCTTGTCTTGCAGTAGGGATTCAATAAGAATTTATTAGCTGGATGAATGAAAGCAATTATCATTACCCTATGATTATTTGCTGACTTTTTTTTACAATAAGCCATAAACTCCTTGAGAGCAGAAATCATGTATATTTGTACTTTATCTTCAGCATTCAAGAAAATGCACACCATTTACTAAGGCCAAACACATATCTTGTGTTTGATTGGTGAATAATGAAATGAATAAATAAAGTGAATGCATAAATGAATAAGCAAATAAATCTTTTCCCTAAAACCAACTTCCAATTCTGAAAGAAATCTCTTTTCACTTTATGTCATGAGAAGAGATATAAGCAGACCTACAGGTATATGAGTCATCACAATTTTTTTTTAAAGGAGGGAACAGATTTGAAGAACAAAATGTAGATTAGGTATCTAAATATCTTTAGAATTCTGTTTGTTGACAAAATAATAACCCCATTACTAATAAGATTTTTTTTTAATCAGTGTGGCTTTTTTATCCCGAGGTAAATACTTAAATATTCTCAGTGGTCATTTGAATGGAAACGATGAGGAGGAAAACAATAATTTATTCTCATATACAGTCCTTTTGCCAAAAGGCTTTTGAACCTCACTAACAGCAAAGAAGAGTAAACAGCACTAGCAAGAAAAAAGCAACATCTTTGTGGAAATAATTCAGCGTTTGCCAAAAGGAAACTAAGAACTGGGAAAGGCCTGTCATTTATTAAACCAGGGATATATTTTTATTGCCTACTGTGAAAAAGATCTTTCCAATGTTTGTGAGAGAATGTTGCACATGACCCTCGAAGTTCAGAGAAGGCCAGGAAAAGAACCAAAATAATAAATAAATAAAACAGAAACCTGCCGTTTCCTTTCCGGGATGAAGCACTAGTGACAAGTATAAGGTTACAACAGAATAAAAACAAATTGATAAAGTACAGATATACTATAGTCCAATTTTGTCTGAACCCATAAGACTGAACACAATATTTTAATGGGACTCATAAAGGGAATTAAGACTTGCCACAATCCCTTGGTTGGAAAGATCCCCTGGAGAAAGAAATGGCAACCCACTCCAGTAATCTTACATGAGAAATCACATGGGCAGAGGACTGGCAGGCTACAGTCCGTGTCCTAAAAGATGTCACAAGAGTCAACATAACTTAGCAACTAAACACACACATGCAATATTTCCCCTGGAGAAAGGATACATGTATAGGCATGGCTACGTCACTCTGCTGTGCGCCTGAAACTATCACAACATTGTTAATCGGCCACACTCAAATATAAAATAAAATGCTGCCTTTACAAAATTTCCCTAAAATTAATGAATAATGTTGCTTTCACATTACCTAAGGCAAAGAAACGGGAAAGTTCATCCTTGGAGTACAAAATGAAGCAGAGCAAACATTAACAGAGCTGTGCCAAAAACATACTGGTCATAGCAAATACCATCTTCCAACAACACAAGAGACAGCTCTACACATGGACGCCACTACGTGCTCAATTCCGGAATCAGACTGATTATATTCTTGCAGCCAAAGATGGAGATGCTGTATAGAGTCAGCAAAAACAAGACCTGGAGCTGACTGTGTGGCTCTGATCATCGTAACTCTTTACTGCAAAATTCAGGCTTAATTTGAAGAAACTGGGGAAAACCACAAGTCCATTCAAGTATGACCTAAATCATATCCCTTATGATTATACAATGGAAGTGATTAATAGATTCAAGAGATTAAATCTGGTAGACAGAGTACCTGAAGAACTATGGACAGAGGTTCACAACATTGTACAAAACTGCCCCCAAGAAAAAGAAAAGCAGGAAGGCAAAGTGGTTGTCTGAGGAGGCCTTACAAATAGCTGAGAAAAGATGAGACATGAAAGGCAAAGGAGAAAGGGAAAGATATATCCAAATGAATGCAGAATTCTGGAGAATAGCAAGGAAAGGTAAGAAAGCCTTCTGAAGTGAACAATGCAAACAAATAAAGGAAAACAATGGAATGAGAAAGACTAGACATCTCCTCAAGAATATTGGAGATACCAAGGGAACATTCCATCCAAAGATGGGTACAAGAAAGGACAGAAACAGCAAGGACCTAACAGAAGCAGATGAGATTAAGAAGAGGTGGCAAGAATACACAGAATTGTACAAAAAGGTTTTAATGACCTGGATTACGATGATGGTGTGATCACTCACCTACAGCCAGATATCCTGGATCACAGCCAGATATCCTGGAGTGTGAAGTCAAGTGGACCTTAGGAAGCATTACCATGAACAAAGCTAGTGGAGATGATGGAATTCCAGCTGAGCTGTTTAAAAGACTATAGGATGTTGCTGTTAAAGTACAGCACTCAATATGTCAGCAAATTTGAAAAACTCAGCAGTGGCCACAGGACTGGAAAAGATCAGTTTTCATTCCAATCCCAAAGAAGGATGATTCCAAAGAATGTTCAAACAACCATATAATTGTGCTCATTTCCATGCTAGCAAGGTAATACTCAAAATTCTTCAAGCTAGGCTTCAGCTGGATGTGAACTGAGAACTTCCAGATGTACAAGCTGGATTTAGAAAAGGCAAAGGAACAAGGGATCAAGTTGTCAATATTCACTGGATCATAGAGAAAGGGAATTTCAGAAAAACATCAAGCCTTTGACTTCATGGATCACGACAAACTGTGAGAAATTCATAAAGAGATGGGAATACCAGACCACCTTACTTGTCTTCTGAAAGTGAAGTGAAGTTGCTCAGTCGTGTCCGACTCTTTGCGACCCCATGGACTGTAGCCTACCAGGCTCCCCCATCCATGGGATTTTCCAGGCAAGAATACTGGAGTGGGTTGCCATTTCCTTCTCCAGGAGATCTTCCCGACCCAGGGATTTGAACCCGGGTCTCCCGCATTGTAGGCAGACGCTTTACCATCTGAGCCATCAGGGAAGTACAGTTCTGTAGCACTTACTTGTCTTCTGAGAAACCTGTATTCAGGACAAGAAGCCACAGAACCGGACATGGGAAAGTGGGCTAGTTCAAAGTTGGAAAGGGAGTACAACAGGCTGTATACTGTCACCCAGCTGATTTCACTTATGCACGGAGTACATCATGTGAAATGCTGGGCTAGATGACTCTCAAGCTAAAGTCAAGATTGTTGAGAAAAACATCAACAACCTCAGATATGCAGATGATGCCACTTTAATGGCAGAAAGTGAAGAGAAGCTAAAGAGATTTTGATGAAGGTGAATGAGGAGAGTGGAAAAGCTGGCTTAAAACTGAACATCCAAAAAAAGTAAGATCATGGCATATGGTCTCATCACTTCATGGCAAATAATGGGGAAACAGTGGAAACAGTTACAGATTTTCTTTTCTTGGGCTCCAAAAATCACCGCAGATGGTGACTACAGCCATGAAATTAAAAGACGCTTGCTCCTTGGAAGAAAAGCTATGACAAACCTATACAATGTATTAAAAAGCAGAGATATCACTTTGCAGACAAAGGTTCTTTTAGTCAAAGTTATGGTCTTGAGAGTTCCTTGGACTGCAAGGAGATCTAACCAGTCCATTCTGAAGGAGATCAGCCCTGGGATTTCTTTGGAGGGAATGATGCTAAAGCTGAAACTCCAGTACTTTGGCCACCGCATGCAAAGAGTTGACTCTTTGGAAAAGACTCTGATGCTGGGAGGGATTGGGGGCAGGAGGAGAAGGGGATGACAGAGGATGAGATGGCTGGATGTCATCACAGACTCGATGGACGTGAGTCTGAGTGAACTCCAGGAGTTGGTGATGGACAGGGAGGCCTGACGTGCTGTGATTCATGGGGTCGCAAAGAGCCGGACATGACTGAGCGACTGAACTGAACTGATGGTTTTTCCAGTAGTCATGTACTGATGTGAGAGTTGGACCATAAAGAAGGTTGAGAGCCGAAGAACTAATGCTTTCAAACCGTGGTACTAGAGAAGACTCTTGAGAGACCCTTGGACAGCAAAGAGATCAAAGCAGTCAATCCTAAAGGAAATCAACACTGAATATTCATTGGAAGGACTGATCCTGAAGCTGAAGCGCCAATACTTTGGCCACCTGATGCGATGAGCCTACTCATTGGAAAAGACCCTGATGCAGGGTAAGATTGAAGATTGAAGGCAGGAGAAGGGGCCAACAGAGAATGAGATGGTCGGATAACATCACCGACTCAATGGACATAAGTTTGACTAAACTTTGGGAGACAGTGAAGAACAGTCAAGCCCTGTGTGCTGCAGTCCATGGGGTAGTAAAGAGTCAGACAGGACTTACCCACTGAACAACAACAGAAAGAGGAAAGATTTCCTAACAATACAATGTCTACAATTTTATGATTTCCTTAAAACAAATTTTTTTTTCATTTTTTCTGTACATTCACCTTCATTTTTATATTGGGTTGGCCAAAAAGTTCCTTTGGGTTTTTCTATAAGATGTTATCAAAAATAGTTCGATAGATATAGAATCTACTCTCATGAAAACATGCTTTTCCAATTAGCTAAAAGAGAATTCCATGTCACCTGACATTTCCACAAGCCCATCTGAAATAATCTCCTGTGGGGAAATGTTCATTTAAAGCAGCTTTACTAAACTGCCAGCACTGGGTTTTGCTTCTCTGAAAGTTCTCCTGATAAACACTGGCTTTCAAATAGTCACTTAAAGACACCCTCAAGAGATACCCTGTTAACAGTCCCCTAATGAGTCACTTCTCTGGCAATAAAAGATATTTCTGCCACATACATATTTGATTTTCTGGAAAATCTATATAGTCTGAGCTCCATGCATGAGCCAGTATAAGCTTATTATAAGCCTATAGTTTTTCTTTCTGCGACTCATGTAGACTCTCCCGACACTCTGGGGTGGGATGGGGTGCGGAATTCTAGAAACAAAGTAACTTAGCAAGCTGAGTACATAAATTAAGTGCATAAATTCTTTACAAATAGGGCTCTTGATAGTACTTTGAAAGCACAAATAGTAGTTCTACAGCACACCCACAGAGTGTATTTTTTAAATGAATGAAATGATGCTGGAACGATGACATTTTAGAATTATTTCCCCACTTGTTGACTTGCAGCAGCTCCACTCCCTCCATGTTTTCAAACAAACGCTACTGTTAGCAAGAAAAGGGACATGGTTTTACATAAATGCTCCCTTTTTAAAGTTGTGTAACACTGTGAAAATCATTGTCATGGTTAAATCAGTTGAGTATATTATCCCCAAGCTTTTAAAACTCTATAGATCAAGACATTTGGAAGACTTGTCCCATTTTAGAGAAGCAAATATCTGATAGAGAAAATTAGAAAGCTGGAGACAAATTCTGTTCCCAGATCCACTAGCACTGAACTAGGTTCCCCTTGAACACAAGTCTTTGAGCCTTCAAGAGGAAGGAAGTACATTCAGTCTGAAATGTCCTTCCCACCTTCTTCATAAGCAAGCTTTAAGTATCATTGACTTAATACCCTGGAAACACTTTAGGCTTCCCAGATAAACAAATACAAGAGTAAGGTAATATACCAAGACCCATAGTATCTTTCCTTCTAAAAGCCACATACTCCATATCTTATTTCTAATGATATATAAAAATAATAAAAATTCCATAAGTGGTGATCCATAAGCAGTTTGTATTTGGAATATAAGCTCTATAGTTAAGTATGCAAACAACACGTATTCAATGTAGATGTTCAGCAAAATAAACCATAATACAGATACAGAACTAACCACAGGTGGGAAACAGGTACACTAAGTCCCCTACACACAAACCTTCAAGTTTCCAGCTTTCAAACATACAAACACACATTCACATGTCCAATCACGTAAGTTAGTTCACATCTGAGAGTACACTGTTCACACGCATGCGTCCTCTACAAGTGGCTGTGTTTGTCTGTACTTGACTGTATAGTGCTGTACAGAGTACAGTAGTACAGTACCTTTATTTCAAGCCCAAGATGTCCAGAAGCAAGCATAAAAGCAGTACATAGCCAACTGTGTTAGTTGGGTACTTAGGCTAATGTTATTGGACTTACAAACTAATTGGATTTACAAATATGCTCTCAGAATGGAACTCTTTTGAAGGTAGGGGACTTATTGTAAGGCATTAAGAAAAACTTCTGACACAAAATAAACCTAACTTTTGGTTAGCAACAGATCAGAGCACAGGGGTTCATGTGGCAGTTCTTTCCCTTGGATTTCATATGACAAACTTACAGATTTTAGTTTTGTGGAAACTTTCCTATCAGTAGGCATTCTGAGAAAGCAACAAAATAACAAAATCAACAAAAATCAACAAAATGAGGAGCACTCATTCGCCACTTCCTCTTGGATCTTTGGGCTTTCCTGGTGGCTCGGATGGTAAAGAATCTGCCTGCAATGCAGGAGACTTGGGTTTGATCCCTGAGTTGGGAAGATCCCCTGGAGAAGGGCATGGCAACCCACTCCAGTATTCTTGCCTGGAGACTCCCCATGGACAGAGGAGCCTGGTGGGCTATAGTCCACGGGGTCTCAAGGAGTCGGACATGACTGAGCAACTAAGCACACACACACGAACACTTGGATCTTTGTAAGAACATTCTCTCAGCATCTTGACAGTAAACAGCAAACAGGGTAATACAACCCCAGAGAGTTCATGCCTAGAAGAAAACCCCAACATTTGATTTAAATGATGGTGTTGCAAAGAAAACTCAGCTGAAATGACACAGTTTTTCTAGGACTTGGCAGATGAAATGGTAACCAAATGAGTTCTAATTCTGACTCAGCCATAGATCCCCCCAAGGCACAATATGGAAAAACACAAAACACCCTAATGTCAGTCCTCTGACTTCATTTCCAAATAAAGGAAAAGTCATTTTGAAGGTCTGGCTTGTAGACTGCTTTTGTTTTGATTTTATTAATAACAACCCTGGGCTCTACTATTAATAACCAGGATGAGGAGCCTAGAAATGTGATCAAGTATAGTAAGTTTCCAAATGCCTTTGACCTCCATTTCTAAAAACAAGACCCCTACCCCATCTTATGCCCCCAACACCACATAAATACTGGTGCAGCATTCCCTTCCTGTAGGGATTATTTTTCATGGGGAAACTTGTAACTGTACATTTTACAATTATAATGCACATGTGCCTGCACGGGCGCGTGCACGTGTGCTCAGTCGTTCAGTCGTGTCTCTTTGTGACCCCATGGACGACAGCCCTCTGTCCATGCTCCTCTGTCCATGGGGTTTTCCAGGCAAGAATACTGGAGCGGGTTGCCACTTCCTATTTCAGGGGAACTTCTCAACCCAGGGATCGAACACCTGGCTCCAGTGTCTCCTGCATTGCAGGCAGATTCTTTACCACAGAGCCACCTGGGAAGCCCCCAAATTATCATATCTTTATATTAATAAATTTAGTAGATTATATTGTTGATTTAATTCATAAATACTGTCCTGGTGACAGATATTAAGTAACTATCAACTGGGGTGAGGATAACTCCTTTCTACAATGCCTATTTTGCCACTTGATGCCAATATGCAATGAAGAGTTCCAATGGCTTCTGAGTATAAACCTGCACTGGCAGAGATCTGATGTATCTTTTAGAAGAAGAGACACTCTTGGTATTATTATACAAGATTGGCCTTAGGAAAGCCTGTCCCCAAACAAAGAAAATCTCAATATTGAAAACCAAACCAGAGGATTGCCCATTCTCTCTTCTCTCGACTTAATCAATGTTGGATCATATTCACTTCTGGAGTGAAACAAACAAAAACAGAACCCTACCACTGTAGGTCAAGCTAACACGCAACCATCAACCAAACTTGCACACATGTTCCTCCCTTTTTTCCAAAAAGCCCTCGTGAAATACCCACACAGACAAAAGCCTTGATTTCTGTCTTGTTTTGTATGCAGTGGCGGAAGCAGTTGTCAGCTGCGTCTGTGAAAAATAACAGCAGCAGACACTCAGACACATGCCACAATGTTCCCGTGGAAATCAAACTCTGAGAAATTTTTAAAATGTTTTCAACACATCAGCATGAAGCATCGACCTAGTTGGAATCACTTAGATCTAAAGCAAATGCACTGATTGTTTTCACAGCAGGCTTTTCTTCTTGGAGCTGAAACAGGCACACCAGCGGGGCTGGCGAGGAAAGGTTTTCAAGCCCCCTGCCTCCATCGGCTATAGCCTGTGACACGATCAATACCAGGGTGAGCGGTGGAGGAAGCTCGGGGAAGATTATGAAGATGAGGTGAGTGACAGGATTACCTTACAGGATTTGTTCTTTCTCTCACCTTGAATGCCATCTGCTTCAGACAGAGATGGAACACCATCAGAACGCAGACCAAGACCCAGGGTGGACAGGGGATGAGGACTATCAGACACCCTGTGAACTGAGAGCCTGGTCATTGTGTCTTTGTACAGTTATAAGCATCAGTGAAGGCCAAGTCCCAGAGCGTACTGGCGCGGGCATCAGTGATTAAGGAGCAGAAACATACCAGTAGCACTTGCAGGGCCTGGCACACTGCAGGGACACAATAACTGGCAGCCATAATTTTCAGCACCTTTTTATTACTATCTATACCCTTACTCCTCTTGTTTGGACTTTTTTTACCCCAGACAGTTACCCTTTGCGTAACTATCATATATGAAGAATTTGCTTTCTGGTTAAAAACTGTGGAGGGGAATATAAACAGGATCAAATGTGTGTTAGTTGTGCTCTGATCATTCATTTGTTTATTGAGAGTCTCTTCTGCCCAGGGCATTGCAAATCTACAGATTTTCTTTCCCTGAGCCAGAGGTTCAGGGACCCCTAAGCAATTAGGTCGGTTGCTACACCAGGTTTGTCGTGTAGCTTAAAGGGGACTCTGAGGTTAATACAGTCCATTCTTAGCCCATATGTCCAATATGCAAGAAAACCTTTAGGAAGCCCTTCTGTTGCTTTTTAATCTGACTGAAGTCTCCTAATCAATTGACAAGAGTTGATAGTGTCTCTAATAATCATGTTAGTAATAACATGTCTGAACTTACACCCACTCAGACAATCCAATAATCCAGTCCTAAAACTTGGTATTTCTTTGCAGTTCTCTAGACTTCAGACAGGCTATATGACATGTCCAAGAAATTCAAGGATATCATTTGCTATTGTTTACTTCAGCCACTAAAGGGATGTAGAGAAATGGAACATTTTCTAGGCCTAACTATTTTCACCCAAACATCTAAATAAATTCTTGTCTGTCATCTTGTTCTGATCTTTTTAATTATAATAATGTTTATGTATCTCATTTTAAAGAGAATGCCCATTCATTGAAAAATTAAGAAACATGATTCCTCAAACTTAGAAATTACTACTGACAAAAATTTGGTTATTTATTTATGGTCTTTTTTTTCTTACATATATAATTAGTATCTTACTACATAAACTAAGTTTTTCACTTAACATTACACAATATATGGTAAGCACACACCTGTGTTACTCAACTTCCTTGAAAACACAACTTTAATGTCACATGATCTATGGATTTAACTTCATATATTCAGCCACTTCCCTCTTTCTAGATATCAGATCTTTCCTTTACACACGTGAGAGCTAATATAAGTGACAAAAGGGACACAATTTGTTCACCCAGATCTCTGGTTATTTTCTAAATTACTAGAATTACCAGGTCAAAAGCTAAGACAAACTATTGTTTTATTTGTGGTTTATTTCAAAGTATACCTTTCACTGATGAAATTTTAGAACTTAGGGTAGAAAAAACATAATATTTTCTCAAAATATCCCACTAAGAGACAGATGTCTTACTATATCTTTGATGTCTTTTATAGGTATATATAAATATTTACATATGCATTTCATATTTTTCTATTATTTATAAAATTGAAGCATGTAGTACATAATGTATTATAACTTGTTTTTTCTGGTTTATGAAATAACTGAGATTCTATGTCATTAAATCTTTCAAATTCAAAAACAAAAAAGTAACCAAATTGTGTTTTCCACATGTGTTTCTCCATAGATAATGAATAACACTGACTATAATGAATAGCAACTCAGAAACTTTGAAAACACTATCTCTGTTCATTGCTTAACATTAATACCTGATCCTTAATGATATCCTTATATTTCTATGCTAGGCAGGCGATGAGAGGTTACTTTGGCAGGCAAGAGCGAAAAAGGAAGGAAAAAGATGGCAGGAATGGAGGACATAACCATTGGAAAATACTTAGAAACTCCTCCTGAAGAGAAAAACAAGCTTAGGGGGTTGAAGAAATTGATCAAATTAATAAATTACCAAAACAGCAGGTCAGTAATCAGTTTATTGCTCTTAAATGTTGTTTTTCTCCATGATACCTGTAAATCATTGACCTCAAGGCAAAACCAGCACTATATTAAAAAACCGGTTTCAAAACTCCTGAATTTTGCCTAAAGAAGAATAAAGTAATAGCAGTCAAGTTTGTTTTTTCCTAGAATTCATAATCTACAAAAGGAACCACAGAAACTATAGAAGTATAGCTTGCTTCTTTGGTACTAAATGTACTTTTAAGGGTAAATTGTTCACAGATAACATTAAATAAGTTATTTAATATTATCCTGATTATTTCCAGATCTCCTTAGATAAAATATCAAGGACTAACATTTGATGTAGCTGTTATTTTCACCAGAGAGTTGTTTGAAATCTCACTGTGCTTAATGACCACCATCACCACCAGCATTACTACTACCACTCTCATCCATCATTTTTACCACTGACATTACCACCACCATCATCACCACTGCCACCATCTGCATCACCATCTATACCATCACCATCATCACCTCTCCCATCCCATCACCAGCCCTGTTCTCCACAAGCTGACCATTCAACCTTCAAGACTTAGCTTAAACATGGCCTTCTCCTGTATCCTCCATCGGAAGTAGGTTTCCAACCCTCAATCCTAATTCACCATCTTGGCAATATTTTTATGTCTTTCCTAGTACTTATCAAAAATTAGTATTTTATTTGTATTATTTTTACTTATTTTTCATCTTTTTCCTTATCCATCCTGCAATCTAGATTCAGACAATTGCCACAATTTTCTGGTCACCATTCTAGCCTCATGATATTATACAGTGCCTGGCCTATGGCAGGCACTCAGTACAAAGCATATGATTTAAACAATCAATTATAAACACCTGTCCTTAGCTCTAACCTAACACACATACACAAATTGACTGTGATGCAGCATGACTTTTCTAGTTATTTTGTCTCAGTATGGTGGTGGTGTTTTAGTCGCTATGTTGTGTCCAAATCTTGCAACCCCATGGACTATAGGCTGCCAGGCTCCTCTGTCAATGGGATTCTCTAGACACAAATACTGGAGTAGGTTGCCATTTCTTTCTGCAGGGGATCTTCCTGATCCAGGGATCACACCTAAGTCTCCTGCATTGCAGGCAGACTCTTTACCGACTAAGCTATAAGGGAAGTCTGTCACTATGGACTTTAGTGCTATTATACCCATAATAAGTCATTGAGAGGAGGAGTAAGTGATCCATTTAGAAATATCTCTCTCACCTGCCCAATGAGAAGTCCTCCAAATTATATTAATCCTTAGTAAAGGTTAATATCCTGTAATGCCAAGAAACTCCTTTGAAAATATGAAACTCCTATGAAAATACTACACAGTACTTCACATATTTACACTTAGGTATGAAATCATTTATTAGATTGTTTGAACAAAGAACACTCAACAGGTGGCTTTTGAGTTGCCAAGGACAGGGAAAGGTGTTGGAAGATATAGCAAAAGGAGAGATTACATTTTTGTAAAGATGGACAGACACTGGGCCAGGTGTCCCCATGCTCAGAGGCCAAGAAGACACCAACAGAGAAGAGTGGGTAAAATGCCTCATTTAACTCCAGTCTTTGCCAGATATTCTATAAGTAAAAATTTTATTCCCCTTCAACAAATGTGTTTGAGTGAACCCACTTATGACTTACAAAGGAGAAACAAAGATCTTAAATATGTTCAGTCTTGAGGCCAGGGATCCAAATGTAAAAGATACAGGATCTACTGTTGTAAGTTGAGGAGGGAGGGCTGTGTGTGTGTGTGTGTGTGTGTGTGTGTGTGGTGTGGTGTGTGTGTGTAGAGAGAGTGGAAAGGTGAGAGATTAAAAGGGATTAAGAGAACCTTTAGCAGAAGAAACACAGTGAAGAGGAATCTGAGGCTAGTTACCTAAGTGTGATAAACATTGGTGAAGCATCACCCTTGCTTCGCTAATGGTTTAAGTCATCACTACAAAGGTAAAATCTTTATAAGTAAATCAGTTTTAACAATAAGATGCTCTCAATTTAGAAAGACACAGGTAGGCTCTGGTTTTCCCTGAGAGAGTACAACACACAGATCTCTAAGCCTCGAGTAACACAAACAGAAATATCTGCTGGCTAAGGGCCAATTGGCTTAAGCAGTGTGGCCCAGGATTCTCCCAAATGAGCTACTGGGACCTGGAGAAGAGAGCACTGTACTCCACTGGGACTTTCCTCAACTGCCCCCTCACAGGAGCACTGCCCTCTTTCCTTTGCTTTCTATCCACAGGTGAATTACAAGAAGAACTAAAGTAAGGCTTAGTTATTCCTCCAAGTTTCAAGCAAGACTCCTTATAAATTGGTAGATGTGCCTAGAGATATCATATTAAATGAAGCATATCAGACAGTTCAATACTTTGGCCACCTGATGTGAAGAGGTGATTCATTGGAAAAGACCCTGATGCTGGGAAAGATTGAAGGCAGGAAAAGAAGAGGACAGAGGATGAGATGGTTGGATGGCAACATCGACTCTGTGGACATGAGTTTGAGCAAACTCTAGGAGATGGTGAAGGACAGGGAAGCCTGGCATGCTGCAGTCCATGGGGTCACAAAAAGTCAGACACAAATGACCAACTGAACAACAACAAATGTCAAACAGAGAAAGACAAATACCATGTGATATCACTTACACGTGGAATCTAAAATAGAAAGATGCAGATGAACTTATTTAGAAAACAGAAATAAACCCACAGACACAGAAAACAAACTTATGGTTACCAAAGTGAATGGGGGAGGTAAATTAGGAGTTTTGGATTAACATATACACCCTACTATATATACTATATATAAAATAGCCAAACAACAAGGACCTACTGTATAACTCAGAGAACTATATTCAGTATCTTGTAATAGCCTACAATGGAAAACGATCTGAAAAGTATATATACATATATATGTATATATATATATATATATATAAAATACATATGTGTATAACTGAATCACTTTGTTGTACATCTGAAACTAACAGAACATTGTAAATTAACTATTTCAATTTTTGAAAACCTATAATTATGAGCAAAAAAGTAAAACTTACAAGATCTACTTTAGGAAAACAAAGTCATTACATTTCCTCTTGGGCTGTAAGAGGCAGGATGAGGAATGTGTGTGTTCTATGTCATTGTCTCTAGGAAAATCTCAAACAGCCAGATGAACTCAAATCAATCCCATTTTTCTAAGTATAGCTATAATATAAGGTACCTCTGATAATACAGTAGCAATTATAAAAGTGGCCTTTGGAAATATTAATGTTATGATGTTAACTAGCAAGAAGACTATTGAACACAGAATTGTCTTTATAATCAGCAATTAAGCTTATGACTAGATGTGTCTACCAAATTGGGGATGAGGAGGAGGGATGTAGGCAGGAGACAGTCATACAGCAAATGTTACCTCTGTGTAGACTAGGATGGCTAGCAAGATGTCTATTTTCGACAGAAAGAGCCTGTGGTTCCCTACACAACTGTAACTTAACCAGTTACATATATAGTATATTATGACATGAAAGTTGACACCACATACAGAAATACTAAATACTATATATGCTCGAGGGGTACAAGTTATTGTTGCTATGGGAGCAGTAAGTTCTGAATGGCAATAAAAATGGAGTATGAACCACCTGAACAGTCTTGTAACCACATGCTTAGAGAAACCCTACACATTCATACATTTGACAAATCCTTGTTGAGAGCCTACTATGTGTAAAGCATTTGGTTAGAGGCTGCAGAGAAATATGGCCCCTGTCTCAAGTAGCTGATGAGGAGATATGGCCACTGAGACCTTATGGTTCTACAAGGAATGGGGAATTCCTTCCTCTGTGGCCAAAGGCAGAAACTTTCCATAATACTCCTCAAATGACATGAAGAGGAGTCTATACAAAGTAGAGATGTTATTAGAATCTACCCCCAATCCTGGACCTAGCTAAACTTAAAAGCTTCTGCACAGCAACGAAGCCATAAGCAGCAAGGTGATAATGCTGAGTCACAAGTAGGGGTAGAGCCATCACCATAGCCTCTCTCTCCCCACACGCCAGCATCAGCGGCTGGCCCATCAAACACCTGATGCACTGAACTACAGAGCAGGACCCCACCCAGGGTTCTCCTTTAAGTGACTGATGTGGCAACTACAGAGTAGGACCCCATCCAGAGTGCCCCTTTAAGTGCTTGACAAGCCAATCTGCAGAGTAGGACCCCAGCCAGGGGAGCCCCTCTATGTGCCTGATGCACTCAACAATAGAGAATGACCCCAGGCAAGGGAGCCCTGTAAGTGCCTGAATGGGCGGAGCTACGGAGAAAGACTGGCCAAAGAGGCCTTCTGATCGCCAGCTACAAGAAGCTCAAAAAAAGACTCTGATAGCACAATAACTCCTGCAGCAGAGGCAGTCCGTGTCCCTGCACACTTGGCGCCACGAGGGTCCCCACAAACCAAGCAGCTGTGCCACTTTCACGCTCAACTCTCACTGGGACAGAGCTGGCACAGGCGAAAAAATCTTGCGTCTATGTATGCAGAGTTGCTTTAGTAGTGTCCAGCTCTTTGCAGCTCTGTAGACTGTGGCCTGCCAGGCTTCTCTGTCAGGGAGGAAGGTTCTCCAGGCAAGAATATTGGAGTGTATTGGCCAATATTGGTTCCCATACCCTTTTAAAGCACTGTATTTCCTGCTGCCCTAGCCACCAACTCCCCTGAGTACCTGGTGCTGCCAGAACACCTGTGACCCAAGCAGCTGCACCACCTCCACACCCTGCCCCTTACAGGGGCAAGTCCTCCACGGCAGCCTCAGGAGCAAATCCCAGTGGATGACACACAGGTAGAGGTGGAAATAAAACTACAATTGAAACCCAGGGGCAGTGTGGCTAAGGAAGACCCAAAACATTCCCACCAGCTGTACAAGCTGCAGATTAAATCCAAACAATCAACTAGGCAGACTCTGTGTCTATGGAATATATAAAAGATCATTGAGAGTTCCCACAAAATAAAACACACTAGTTCTGACAGCTGTGGACATTGGAGGCAAGAATACACAGGAGTAGGACCAGATCAGAATCTGAGCTATGCCCACAGTAGGTCCAGAGATCAGCGCAGTGTTGGAGGGCATCCTAGGGAGGTAAGGTAGACTGTGACTCCCAGCGAGGGAAAGGACTCTGACAGCAGTGACTCAAGAAAAACATATATTATTCTTATGTTTTGACTTGTTCTGTAATTCTTTAGTATTTTTTTCTTTTTTTCTTTTTGTTCCTGCCTCTGTTGAAGTTGTCAATTTTATTGGCACTGCTGCTGTTGCTGCTGCTAGGTCGCTTCAGTCGTGTCCGACTCTGTGCGACCCCATAGACGGCAGCCCACCTGGCTCCCCTATCCCTGGGACTCTCCAGGCAAGAACACTGGAGTGGGTTGCCATTTCCTTCTCCAATGCATGAAAGTGAAAAGTGAAAGTGAAGTCGCTCAATCGTGTTCGACTCTTCGTGACCCCGTGGACTGCAGCCCACCAGGCTCCTCCGTCCATGGGACTATGAAATCCAATTAAGCTTTTGATTTTTTTTCCCTCAGTCACATTTTTTATTGTTGTTATAAACCTCTGCCTCTACGTTGAGCTTTTGTAGTTCTGTGGTGGTTTTTTTTCCTCTCTCTCTTTTTCAATTTTTAATTATTTAAACCTATTATTATCTTTTTCTACATTTACTCCTTTGCTTTTCCTACTGTTCTTTTCCCCTTGCAGCTAATCTTTACTGTATATAAATCTTTATCTACCTTGATTTAACTTTGCATATCTATTCTTTCTTCCTTTTCTTTCTCTATTACCCTCTCTACATATTTGTTAGTTTTATCTTCATTGCTTCATTCCCCAATTGGCACCTTGCTTTAGTTTTATTTTCCAGGTTGTGCTTTAGTTAATTTTGTTCTGGTAGATATAGTTTGGTTTCCTTTTTTCGCCAGGTCAATCAATATTGTAGTTTATTTTTGTTGGACTGTTTTGATTTTGCTTATGGATGTATGTGTATATGTGTATATTCAGTCACACACTTTATTGTTGTTATAAACCTGTACCTCTACAGGTTTATAACTGTACTTATGTACTTATAACTTGTACTTATGCAGTTCTGCTGCTGCTGCTGCTGCTAAGTCACTTCAGTCATGTCCAACTCTGTGCGACCCCATAGATGGCAGCCCACCAGGCTCCCCCGCACCTGGGACTCTCCAGGCAAGAGCCTTTTTTCTTTCTTTTTCCATTTTATTTCTTTTCTCTTTTTTACAATTTTATTTTTTTAAACCTATTATATTTTTCTACATTTAATCCTTTGCTTGCCTTTCCTATTGTTCCTTTCCCCTTGCAGTTAATCTTCAATGTACATAAATTTTCTCTATCTGCATCTGTTTAACTTGGCATATCTATTTCTTCTTTCTTTTCTTTCCTCTCAAAATAGTTGTTAGTTTTGTTTTCATTGCTTTATTCCCTAATTGGCAACTTGCTTTACTTTTGTTTTCGTTTGTGCTTTAGTTAGTTTTTCTTCTTAACTGGTAAATATCATTTTTTATTTTCTTTGTTTGCCAGTTCAATCTACGGTATCTTATTTTTGTTGAACTACTCTGACTTTGCTCATGGGTGTATACATATATGTGTATATTCCAGTATTTTAATTATTATTTGCCTGACCTTGTAACTGCCATTTGTCTGGGGTTATTCTTTGATTTCTCATTTATGGATATTTGTTTTAATCTCACTTAATGCCATAACAAACCACTTGTGAAATCTTAGTTCCTGACCAGAGATCAAGCCCTGAACCTTAGAAGTGGGACCACTGACACCAAGACCCTGAACTAGCAGAGATTAAGCCTAGGGAGTATCAAACAGCAAGAACTCACACAAACAAAACCACTTGAATACAAGACCCTGCATCACCCAACCACCAGTAGCACCCTGTGCAGGATGTACCATCTAAACAACAAACAAAACAAAAATCAAAATCAAATCATCAGCAGACAGGATTACCACCTCACTCATCCTTCCCCATAAGAGGAAAAACAAACAAACAAAAACTCAGCATAAATCTCACCCTATACAAAGGTTACACAAACCACTGGACCAACCTTAGGAAGGCAGAAACAAAAAGGAAGAAAGAATTCAACCTTCTTCAAGGAAAAAATTCAACTTTTCTTGAAGCCTGGGAAAAGGAGACCTCAAACACAATAAGTTAAAAAAAAAAAAAAAGAAAAGGCAGAGAAATACTACACAAATGAAGGAACAAACCAGAAACACAGAAGTTTAAATAAATGAGGAAATAGGCAAACTACTTGAAAAAGAATTCAGAACAATGATAGCAAAGATGATCAAAAACCTTGAAAACAAAATGGAGAAAATGCAAGAATTGATTAACAAAGACCTAGAAGGATTAAAGAATAAACATAAAGAGACAAACAACACAATTACTGAAATTAAATATATTCTAGAAGGAATTAATAGCAGAATATCTGGAGCAGAAGAATGGATTAGTGAGCTGGAAGATAAAATGGTGGTAATAACTTCTGAAGAGCAGAATAAAGTAAAAAGAATGAAAAGAACTGAGGATAGTCTCAGAGACCTCTGGGACAATATCAAATGCACTGACACTCGAATTATAGGGGTCCCAGAAGAAGAGAAAAAGAAAGGGTATGAGAATTTCTTTTGAAGAGATTATAGTTGCAGAAAAAACCTTTGACAAAATTCAGCACCCATTTATGGTCAAAAATCTTCAAAAAATGGGCATAGAAGGAACCTACCTCAACATAGTAAAGGCCATATATGATAAGGCTACAGCAAACATTATTCTCAATGGTGAAAACTGAAAGCATTCCCCCCAAGATCAGGAACAAGCCAAGGGTGTCCACCTTCACCATTATTATTCAATATAGTTCTGGAAGTTCTAGCTATAGCAATCAGAGAAGAAAAAGAAATAAAAGGAATCTAGATCAGAAAAGAAGTAAAGTTCTCATTGTTTGCAAATGCCATGATACTGTACATAGAAAACCCTAAAGATAGTATCAGAAAATTGCCAGAGCTAATCAGTGAATTTAGCAAAGTTGCAGGATACAAAATCAATACACAGAAATCACTTGCATTTCTATATACTAATAATGAAAATCAGAAAGAGAAGTTAAGGAATCAATCCCATTCACCACTGCAACAAAAATAATTAAATATCTAGGAATAACTTACCTAAGGAGACAAAAGAACTGTACACAGAAAATTATAAGACACTAATGAATGAAATCAAAGATGACATAAACAGATGGAGAGATATTCCATGTCCCCAGGTAGGAAGAATCAACATTGTGAAAATGACTATACTGCCAAATGCAATCTACAGATTCAATGTGATCCCTATCAAATTACAAATGGCATTCTTCACAGAACTAGAACAAAAAATGTCACAGTTCATATGGAAACACAAAAGATCCTGAATAGCCAAAGCAGTCTTGAGAAAAAAGAATGGAAAAAAAAAAAAAAGAAAAAAGAATGGAGCTGGAGGAATCAACCTTCCTGACTTCAGATTATACTACAAAGCTACAGTCATCAAGGCATCATGGTACTGGCACAAAAACAGAAATATAGACCAATGGAATGAGATAGAAAGCCCAGAAATAAACCCATGCACCTATGGGTACCTTATTTTTGACAAAGGAGGCAAGAATATACAATGGAGCAAAGAGCCTCTTTAATAAATAGTGCTGGGAAAACTGGACAGCTACATGTGAAAGAATGAAATTAGAACACTTCCTAACACCATACACAAAAATAAACTCAAAATGGATAAAAGACCTAAATGTAAGACCAGAAAATATAAAACTCTTAGAGGAAAACATAGGCATAACACTCAAAGACATAAATCAAAGCAAGATCCTCTATAATCCACTTCCTAGAGTAACGGAAATAAAAACAAAAGTAAACAATTGGGACCTGATTAAACTTAAAAGCTTTTGCAAAGCAAACTATAAGCAATGTGAAAAAAGACAACCCTCAGAATGGGAGAAAATAATAGCAAAGGAAACAATGGACAAATGGTCAATTTCCGAAATACACAAGCAGCTCACACAATTCAATACCAGAAAAACAAACAATGCAATAAAAAAATGGGAAAAAGACTTAAACAGACATTTCTCCAAAGAAGACATACAGATGGCTAACAAATACATGAAAAGATGCTCAACATTGCTCATTATTAGAGAAACACAAATCAAAACTACAATGAGATATAACCTCACACCAGTCAGAATGGCCATCATCAAAAAGTCTACAAATAATAAATCCTGGAGATGATGTGGAGAAAAGGGAATGCTCTTGCACTGTTGGTGGGAATGTAAATTGATACAGCCACTATGGAGATGGTATGGAGATTCCTTTAAAAAGTAGGAATAAAACCACCATATGACTCAGCAATCCCACTCCTAGGCATATACCCTGAGGAAACCAAAACTGAAAGACACACATGTATCCCACTGTTCACTGCAGCACTATTTACAATAGCTAGAACTTGGAAGCAACCTAGATGTCCATTAACAGATGAATGGATAAAGAAGTTGTGGTACATATACAGAATGGAATATGACTCAGCCATAAAAAGGAATGCATTTGAGTCAGTTCTAATGAGGTAGATGAACCTAGAATCTATTATACAGAGTGAATTGAGTCAGAAAGAGAAAGATAAATATCATATTCTAGTGTATATATACAGAATCTAGAAATATGGTATTGAAGAATTTATTTACAGGGCAACAATGGAGAAACAGATATAGAGAGTAGATTTATGGATATGGGGAGATGGGAGGAGAGGGTGAGATGTATGGAAAGAGTAACATGGAAACTTACATTCCATATGTAAATTAGATAGCTGTACTTGCTCTATGTCTCAGGAAACTCAAACAGGAGCTCTGTATCAACCTAGAGGGGTAGGATGGGGAGGGATTCGGGAGGGAGGTTCAAAAGGGGAGGGATATATGTATACCTATGGCTGATTCATGTTGAGGTTTAATAGCAAACAACAAAATTCTGTAAAGCAATTATCCTTCAATAATAAATAAATAACAAAATTTTAAAAAAATACAATGAGTTATCACCTCACACTACTCAGAATGGCCATCATCAAAAGTCAACAAACAATGATTGCTGGAGATGATGTGGAGCAGAGGGACCCTTCCTACAGTTGGTGGGAATGTAAATTGGAACAGCCATTATGGAGAACACTACGGAGGCTCCTCAAAAAATCAAAAATACAGCTACCATGTGCTCCAGCAATTCCACTCCTGGGCATATACACAGAGAAAACCATAATTTGTAAAGATACACATATCCCAATGTTCACTTCAGCACTATTTACAATTGCCAAGACACGGAAACAATGTAAATGTCCATCAACAGATGAATGTATAAAGACGTGGTATCTATATACAGTGGAATATTACTCAGTCTTAAAAAAAAAGGTGAAATAAAGGCAATATGTTGCAACATGGATGGACCTAAGGATTATCATACTAAGTGAAATAAGTCAGAGAAAGATAAATATCATATGATATCACTCATAGGTGGAATCTAATTTTTTAAAAATAATACAAATAAATGTTTACAGAACAGAAATAGAGTTACAGACATTGAAAGCAAACTGTGGTTACCAAAGCAGAAATGTGCCCTAGCAGTAAAGCATCTGCCTGCAGCGCAGGACACTCTGATTCAATCCCTGGGTCAGGAAGAGCCCCTGGAGAAGGAAATGGCAACCCACTCCAGTATTCTTGTTTGGGAAATCCTATGGACAGTGGAGCCTGGTAGGCTACATACAGTCCATGGAGTCTCAAAAGAATTGGACATGACTTAGCATCTAAACAACAACAAACCAACAAAGACCTATTGTATAGCACAGAGAACTCTACTCAATATTCTATGAGAAAAGAATCTGAAATAGAATTATGTGTGTGTATATATATATATATATATATATAAAACTGAATCACTTTGCTATACATCTGAAATACAACATTGTAAATCAACTCTAATCCAAGAAAATAAAATTTTTAAAAAATCAACCCCCAGTTTGCACTACTTCAGTTCTACCATCTGTCTCTTAAATTAACCCCCTAATGTCCACACTGGGCTTTCCACTGTTGAGTTTTTAAGTTTAACACAATGATCCATCCTTTCTTCTCTTGCCTCCTTCCAATTCACCCTAAAACAACAATGAATACCAATGTTTACTGCTTAAATTTTCCTAACATTCCTCTTGCATTAAAAATACTTTTATGGCACATGTTTCTACTTATTTACAAATGTTAAGATCTCCTAATGGCTTTCTAGGTATCCCATGAAATCTCAATAAATATCAAAATATACCTAAGTCTAGATACAGGTATGCTTTTTAAACATGAGACATATTGTAAACTGTGTAAACTTCCTCTCTCATTGGGAGCTGGCAGCAAACCCCTCTTCCTGAGTTGTTAAAATTCACTCTAGTACACCTTAATCACTTAAGACAGCTCAGGCCAGAGTGTACCTGATAAAGAACATGAGAGAAGATTCCTTTCCCCCACTTCTGACCTCAGAAAGTTTCAGGGTCAAGAGCAAAGTTACAGGTAACTTATTAACTGGAATGAGTAGTAAAGCGATGCATAATTATACATACATTGTTCATGTGATCATTGTTGGGGCAGGGAGACCGGTGAGGGGGGCAGAGTGCTGGTAGGAGTGGGGAGGGAGCGGGAACAAGGGAGAGAGAAAAGAATTATTATAAAACTGGTCGGAGAAAATAGAGTAGAAAGATAATTTTGCAAAGATCAGTCTTGGGGTTTCTCTGGTGATCCAGTGGTTAAGGCTTCACCCTTCCACTTCAGGGACCAAAGGTTTGATGCCTCATTAGGGATGCCTCGTAAGGCTGGAGGAAGCACAAGCTGGAATCAAGATTGCCAGGAGAAATATCAATAACCTCAGATATGCAGATGACATCACTCTTATGGCAGAAAGTGAAGAACTAAAGAGCTTCTTGATGAAAGTGAAAGAGGAGAGTGAAGAAGTTGGCTTAAAGCTCAACATTCAGAAAACTAAGATCATAGCATCCAGTCCCGTCACTTCATGGTAAATAGATGGGGAAACAGTGGAAACAATGGCTGACTTTATTTTTCTGGGCTCCAAGATTACTGCAGATGGTGATTGCAGCCATGAAATTAAAAGATGCTTGCTCCTTGGAAGGAGAGTTATGACCAACCTAGACAGCATATTAAAAAGCAAGACATTACTTTGTCAACAAAGGTCTGTCTAGCCAAGGCTATGGTTTTTCCAGTGGTCATGTGTGGCTGTGAGATTTGGACCATAAAGAAAGCTTAGCGCCGAAGAATTGATGCTTTTGAACTGCAGTGTTGGAGAAGACTCTTGAGAGTCCCTTGGACTACAAGGAAATCCAACTAGTCAATTTTAAAGGAGATCAGTCTGGGGTGTTCGTTGGTAGGACTGATGTTGAAGCTGAAACTCCAATACTTTGGCCACTTCATGCGAAGAACTGACTCCTTTGCAAAGACCCTGATGCTGGGAAAGATTGAGGGCAGGAGGAGAAGGGGACGACAGAGGATGACATGGCTGGATGGCATCACTGACTCAATGGACATGGGTTTGGGTGGATTCTGGGAGTTGGTGATGGACAGGGAGGCCTGACGTGCTGCGCGGTTCATGGGGTCGCAAAGAGTCGGACATGACTGAGAGACTGAACTGAACTGAACTAGGGAACTAAGATATCCTATGCTGCACAGAATAACCAAATAAATAAAACAAAATATCATTTAAAAAATAGAATGGTCTGTTTGGCACATTTTTCTGAACCAACAAGATAGCTGCTTAGGGACCAATCAGAGGTGGTCTAAGAGTGATGACATAATGCCCAGAGTGGAGTTTCTCTCACCAAGGTTTGGCCACTGACTTCAGTCTACCCATTTCACTTTTTTGAAAACCAGGGACTTGGGTCAGTTAGGCTTGATAATCTCTCTTCTCTAAAACATCTGCCCACATGTATCCATACCTGCTGGTGGTGTCATAACAGCCGGGACCTTGTATCCCCAGGGCAAAGAAATTTGCGCAAAAAATGCCCCAGAACCACCGCTGAAGGAAGGAATTATTGTATCCCTTCTCATACTTTCAGATTCCACACTAAGATGTGCTAAAAATAAGGATCCACTGCATCTTGTGGAGCATCTCTCCTACCTCTTATTCCCAGTGGTCATTGAGAGGAGGGATGTAGGTGGGGAAGAGGTGGCAAGCCAAGATAAAAGATGTATAATACCACAATGGGTTGCAAGCTCCAAGCAAAAAACACGGTCTTTACCAAGTGTTATGTTCACCTCTGATGTTCCAAAGCTGTAAGTACTTTGTGGAAGATCATGGGGATTCATTTTTCTTAATCATCATATTGTTTGCTAATCACCTGTCTATGAGTTCTGACATAACCGAATTATGTGTAAAAGTTAAAGGAGATATTTAAGAGTAAACTCTACTTGGTTCTACACCTGTAACACAGAAATGTAAACAAAACGGATGTTTTGTAAAAAATTTCAAATTACTGTCTAGGGAGAGATTTCTCTTTTTCAGCCCTCCCAAGGCCTACCAAGCCCTACCAATTATTTCTGCAATAAAATATGCCTTCATCAAGAGATGATACTAAAGGGATTGCCCTGGCAGGCCAGTGGTTAAGACTTCACCTTGCAATGCAGGAGATGCAAGTCTGATCCCTGATTGGGAAGCTAAGATCTCACATGTCTCAAGGCTAAAAAAATCAAAACATAAAACAGAAGCAACATTGTAACAAACTCAATAGACTTTAAAAATGGTCCACATTAAAAAAATCTTTAAGTAAAAAGAGAGATGATACTAAGAATCATTACCTCCCCCAGGTAATGTCCAGTGCCATGGTTCAACCCTGTGATTTTTGTGCATGATTGAAGATCTATACCTTGGCATCCAACATCCTTAGGTCAAATTCCAGCTTTACCACTTCCTGTCCACACGAGCTTGTGCCACCTCTTCTGTCACCTACTTAATGAAATGGGGGCAGTAACAGCAACAACCTCACAGAGGTTGCAAAGATTCACCAATGTCTATAAATTCCCTGGCACCAAGGACGCACTCACTAATTGGTAGGTTATTAGTAGTGATGTAACTTGAAATGAGTGACTAGCTCTGTTCTGATGAAAAGTGTTATCAAACATTTTCTTGGCTATTCAATAAACTTACAAGCTTCCCACTGAAGCACACGCACACACAAAATGAACACAAACTAAATTCCCTCCTTTCTTCTGTGGATTTATGATTGTGTGTGTATGTGTGTGGGGTGGGGGTAGGGTGGGTCAACACTGTTTAATCTTCATTATCTCATTTTATTTAAAAAACATTCATACAACTTAAGAGGCACTGTGATGCAGTGCATTTGAATCACTGTAGCACGTAGTGTGTGTAGTGTGTGTGTGTGCTCAGACATGTCCAACTCTGCAACCCTTTACACTGTAGCCAGCCCGGCTCCTCTGTCCATGGGATTCTCCAGGCAGGAACACTGGAGTGGGTTGCCATGCCCTCCTCCAGGGGATCTTTCCAACCCATGGATCGAACCCATGTCTCCTGTGTCTCCTGCAATGCGGGGGAAAATTTACTGCTGAGCCATTGGGAAAGCCCAGAATCACTGTAAAGCTTCTTATAAATTCTCAGGCCCTACCAAGGTAAAGTAAATCAGAATTTCTAGGGATTGGTTCCAAGGATCAGTAGATTTTTCCCCAGTTGCCCAAGGTGATTCTAAAAGGCAGCCACAGGTAAGAACTGGTGTAGGAAAAAACAGTGAACCCTTAAAAAAAATATCTGGGTCCAAACCTCCCTTCTAAGCACAGCAATATGGCTATAAATAAGACCTATAACCTCTTTTAGCATTTTTCACTTTCATAAAATGGGAATGATGACTTGGACCTACTTCTCAGAGTTGTGGGTTTCAAATGAAAGTATTAATTTCAGAGAGTTCCTCTGTAGTTTGTTCTTAAAAATCTGCTTTGAACGTCACATGAGGGAGTCAGCCACTTTTAAGGCTATAAATGAAGCGTGATCATTTCTTATCCAGGTTACTTGTCCCAGCATCTGAGGGAAGAACAGAGAAGGAGGAAGCGTATACCCACCCAACTAGGAGCTCCCTAGGATCAGTTCAGAGTACCTTGACTGTTCTTGTCACAATCAGCCTACACTTCCATCTCTTACACAAATAGGATTTCCTTACTTCCACTTCTCATCTTAGTATATGTGAAATGATGTGGTTAAGATGAATGAGAGATATATCCTAAAAAAGAAACATAAAATGTTTAACTCTTAACTACTAAATATTTAAGTAGCACATATTTTGTCTACTTTATCAAAACCCTAAATTAGTTGATTTCAGGCACTATGTCCGGTTAATTTTGATTCCGCCCTCCTCCTGACTGTATTATTTAACCTACAAATCACAGTTGAAGGATTAGTCTGGAATGTGAAATATAGAAAACAGGAATTTAACTGACATTAATTACCATGAATATCTTCTGGTCTCCTTTTCACTAATCTAGGTATAGTAACTGAATCAGGCATTGGAAGCATAGATCTCTGTCAATTAGCTTAATAAATAGCACTGAGGCCCATGAAAGAAAGTAAGTTATGCATTTTGTTCAGCTTGGAACAAACAAGAGATTTTTTAGGTTATATCTTAACGAGAACAGTCTCTTTATGTTATTATCTCCTATTTTCCCTTCTTTGTCACTAAATACAATACTATGATTTTTAGTGTTAATTTTAACTGGTTTGAGTATTCAATATATAAGTGATAAGTATCTATTCTTGTGGCATAAGCTATCCTTCACTTTTAACATTACACCTCACCTTCTTTTAGGAGTCACTATTTAAAGCTCTTTTGATACAGCAAAACCCCTTTTGGAAGATTCTAGAATTTTTTATGCTAAGAGAAATGAAACATCTCTGCTAGCTAGTCTCATTACAGAGAGGAAGTTATATTTGAAAAACCAGGTGTTCATCAAGAGATAACTGGTTACTTATTGTGGTGATCATGTCACAATGTGTACAAATATTGAATCCTTATGTTATATCCTGAAAGTAATGTTAAATGTCAATTATAGATCAATATTTTTTAAAAAAGACAACAGATTAAAATTAGGAGGTTTAGATTAAAATACACACACTACTATATATAAAATAGATAACCAACAAGGACTTACTGTATAGCACAGGGAACTATATTCAATATCTTGTAATAACGTATAATGTGGGAGAATGTAAAAAAGAGTATGTACACACACACACACACACATAAATATGAATCACTCTGCTGTGAACCTGAAATTAATACAACATTGCAAATCAACTATATTTCAATAAGTTTTTTTAATTTAAAAAAGAGAAAACTGTTAAATAGTGTGCCCATAAAGTGCAATACTATAGAGAAGAGTGCAGATCTCCTGGTAGCAATATGGTATGTTAAAAAGACAATTTTAAAATGCAAAAGTAATTTGCAAAACTCTGTACAGTATGGATCTACTTAGCTTGTATAAAGATTTCCTACGCTTATACATGAAGAGAAAATTTCTGGAAGATATAAGAAATTACTGATGATGATTATTTCTGAGGAGTTAAATGATGGGGGACTTTATGTTTCTCTCTATACTTTTCTGTGCTGAAATTATTTGTCATAAGCATGCATGATTTTTATAATTTGTTCAATAAATTTTTTTAAAAAGACTTGTAGGCTTCCATTATATAACTTGCCTCAATACTATGTATTTAAGAATTGTGTTCATGGAATTCAGGTTTCTTTTGAGCATAAGCCACCTGTTTTGCTTGCTTAGTTCTGCAATAAACCTTTCTCTAGTCCTCCAAAAAAGAATTTCTCTGCAGGTGTTACTCAGATGCTTCACTCTCTGCCTGAACAAGTTGCTTAATTTCTATATGATGAATCATGGTAGAAAGAGAGAAAACAATCCCAGTTGATATATTTTAGTACTTGTAGAAAGCTGATATAAAATAGAACTAAACTGCCCAACAAAGAACCCCCGTTTGAGAAGGAAATAACCACAATAATCATCCTTCTGCAGCATATTGATCAACTATGTATTCAGATTTCTAAGATGATCTTGATCTCTAGAAGCTGCAAAATATTTATCCATTGTCTTGAACGATTTAGTTGAGAGGGGGAGTATTTTAAGTAAACATGATGGTCCATAATTTTTTCATGTATTAAACCCGAAAACATAGAGTCAACATATTTTTAAATGTTGTTATTTAGTTGCTAAATTATAGCCAATTCCTTTCTAATCCTATGGACTGTAGCCCATCAGGTTCCTCAGTCCATGGGATTTCCCAGGCAATACTAGACTGAGTTGCCATTTCCTTCTCCAGGGAATCTTCCTGACCCAGGGATCAAACCTGCATCTCCTGCATTGGCAGGCAGATTCTTTACAACTGAGCCACCTGGAAAGCCCATTTTTAGATTACTAGAGGTTAAATCATCAGGTACTCTTATAATGATTAAGAGGTGTGTGCATGTGTTTTCTATAATTAGATTGCTTCATTTTCAGTTTTATTCTAAATCCCTTTCAGTGAGTGAAACTCACTCAGTCATGTCCGACTCTTTGCGACCTCATGGACTATATAGTCCATGGAATTTTCCAGGCCAGAATACTGGAGTGGATAGCCATTCCCTTCTCCAAGGGTTCTTCCCAACCCAGGGATCGAACCCAGGTCTCCTGCACTACAGGCAGATTCTTTACCATCCGAGCCACCAGGGACACCCCTAAATCCCTTAGTCTCTGGAAATACATACATAGTTTTGTTTTAGGGTTCCCTGGTGGTTCAGTCCATAAATAAGCCACATGCAATGCAGGAGACCACCTGCAATGCAGGGTTTGATCCCTGGGTTGGGAAGATTCCTTGGAGAAGGAAATGGCAACCCACTCCAGTATTCTGGCCTGAGAAGTCCCATGGACAGAGGAGCCTGGTGGGCTACAGTCCATGACGTCACAAGAGTTGGACATGACTTACTAACTAAACCACCACCACCACCACAAAATGTTTACAAATGGAAAAAGTTTTCTAAAAAGAGACTTTAGTTCCTGAACTAAGTATTAACCTTTTGCTAGGAACAAAGTATGACTGTCTTAGATTTGAGCCATAATGTTATTCATTGTTCCCAGAAACCTTTTGACTGTTACTACAAACACCTTTTATATTAGCAACATTAGAAATACACTAAGAAATGCACCTAAGAATGTGTAAAAACTCCCTCTGTTAAAGAAACACTTGAAGCAGAGAAAATTAATACAGCAGTGATCTACTTTTCAGATCCTTGAACACCATCTGCTAATATGAGTAGTGAGAAATTTTCAAATGGGGGGTTCTTATATCATAGCCAAATTTCCACAAAATATCTTATTTTCCCAAATTCTGACCTGGGGCATTTCATCCCACAATCATCACTTCTGCCTCCCATTCAACCAGCATCTTGTCAAATCTGGCTGCAAGATTAAGTTTCCTGATTCAGAATTCAATATCGGAACCCTAAGGATATAAGATCCAAGCTGGAACATTCTGTTAAAAAAAAAAAAAAAGATGGATAAAATTGTTTCAACCCAGAGACCACAGTTTGCCCTGACCATCACGATGAATCATCAGGGCTGACACAGAGTGAAATGAGCCTGATGTTCTTGGCTTTATTCGTGCACGCTAAGCAGCATTTTACATTTGTCCCAACTCTCAACCTTTTCTCCAAAAGGTTGAAAGAGCCTTGTTTTCAAGTGTTATTTAAGGCTTATAGAATTAACTAGGTCTGTCTGAAGCAAGTTTGCCCTGCCATAGCCTAATAGTAGGTGCCTGGCTTCATTCTCGTCCATGCTGCTCTTCAATTTTGGAGGAATATAACTGGAGATCTAAGAAATATCTACCTTTCTTGACACATATCTCCAATATCCATTAGGGCTTCTGGGACCCATGCCTCTGCATTGGTGCAATATTTGCCTCTCACTCTTAACAATGAAGTCTTTCATTAAAAAAAAATAATAATCTGGGTGTAAATTCTGCACTGAAAGCAAAGTTTTCTCTAAAGATGCAGTTTGTTCTTTTAAAGACACGTCTACTAGAATTCTTCTGATCAAGGCTAAAAGCACCATGTAATGGATATTTCATTTTTTAAAAAGTATATATGTTTTTTAGGTGTTAGAAATAGATGTTTTCTTCTTAAAATAGCTTCTGATTAATCATGAAAAGTCAAAGTTGTAAAATATGCAGAGTTCACATCATATTAACCACCAGAAACTGGTGTATACTGTTAATAAGGCTGCTATTTCACAGCACCCAGGCAGTCATAAAAAAATCTTGTAAAAAGCTCCAGAAAAAAAAAGTGTTTCTTAATTTTAAAATTCTTTTTCCAGCACTGTGAAGCTAATTCTTTTCCTTTCAGTTTTGTTTTGAAATTTTACAGGTCTTGTTCTAAAATACTGCTTTACTATGTATTTACATGATCTTCTATTGCTAGATGAAATGAAGGAAGCTAATGAAATATCTCACCAAAAAATCAAATACAGAAGCAAGTGTGTTGGTGAGTTTTCTGCTAGCATTCTGCTTTGTTTTGCTTCAGGTCTTGTCTCTCTTTCCAGTGCCCTTTGCTGCCTGGACAGCCAACAAGGATTCACTTTTCACTTATTACTCATCTGACTGACTCTGGGTTACAGTGGAAAAGAGAAGAAAAGCTGATGGAAAAATGACACTGAAGGAAGAGAGCAAAATAACGGAGCAAATGCATTTAAGCAACTATGTCCTTTTCATTCAAGATGTCCAGACATTGATTTGCATCTCTGACCTTTAGGAGGCAGGAGCTAGAAATTGTAGGAGTATCTCTTCCCACTGGAATAATCCACCCCTTACAGGTATACTGAAATTAGGTGAAATTTAAAATATTCTGTTGATCCTCAGTTTTCTTTCTTATTCTCTAGTTTAAAAAAATGCTGCCAAGGGAATAGGTTACAATTCATCTAGAATCAGTACCAAGTATCAACAGCTAACCTCTCTCTTTGGAAGAAAGAGTTCTTCGTATCATGGGGGTTTTAAAGCTAATGATAAGACAAAATGCTATTTTCCAAAACCAGCCATCTTGAAAAAGAAAGTGCCTTTAAAAATTTAGAGAGCTGTCTTTAATATAAGTAATCAGAAATGTTTTCATTTTTCTACTACTTACATATAATGGTTTTATATTTAAAAGAAGTGGAAACCTTGAAATAACAATAATATGGCCATTTACAGATGTGCTAAAGAAAATAATACAAGCATAGGGTAAACCAGGAAAGAATTTATCAAATAATAGTCAATTTCCATCATAATCGGCTCACATTGCAAAATTAGGAAGAACAAGAAAATAATAGCTAGAAAGGAAAATGAATCTTACCAAAATGTAATGACAATTTCTCACAACCTCTTTTATAAATTTGATTACAATTTTGGACCAGCTCAAGATATGATGGATCAACAGAGTAAATGACATGTGATCCCAGAATCAAGCTTCACCTAGTAATTTACTTTATTAGAAACACACTTCACTTACAAAAAAAAAAAAAAACAAAAAACAGGAAGGAAGGAAATAAAGCAGAATATAAAAGCAAGCTTGAAAATATATTTAGAGCAACTATTATTTCCCAAGTAAAACTTTGGTTACAAAATACAAATTTATTTAAAAGTTTTATAAACTGGATTTTCTTTCAGTGTTCAAATTCAGATCGTTACTCACTTTTCTGCACACTGTTTCTTCAGGTCTAATCCTTTTATATTTGCATTTTATTTACCAACTTAATTTTCTATTCAATCAAGCATTTTAAAAAGTAACAGTTTATATGAAATCATAATGCAACTGAAATGTGGAGTTTTTCAATATTTATAAACATGTTAGTTAACCTGTAATTTTATTAAATAATGAGGTGAAAAGAGAAAGATGCTTCAAACTGTTGGACTAAATGCAGTTTACATAGCAAAAATGGTCAAGGAAAGAATACCTTCTTTCAATGACCTACAAAACAAGTACTATAGGTTTTATATACAGGAAATATATTGCATTCAAATTTTCTTTCATAAGCGTTCATATTTGACATGTCTCAACAACCTCTCTCCATATTCTCGAGATATGAATCCAAAAGCTTTCAATTCTTAAGCACTAAAATAAATAAATAATACCTGAATAGCATATAAAGTTTCACTAAATCTTCTTAAAAATAGAAAAGAAAATTTAGTTTCAAAACCAGATTTCATGTGTTTCTTGTTCAGTATTATTGTTAACATTATTGTATAGTATTATTACTATACTGACAAGTTTTACTTTAACGGACAAAATTGGCTTTGCGATTTAAACTACTGCTCAAGCAACACAATGAACTTCAATTTTAAAATATTTTAAAGATAATAAAAATTGAGTTCATCTGATAATATATATAAAGCTAACATCAACTTTCATCTAAGTAGAATATTGCATGAAGCATTTAAGGCTAGTTAGAAATACATAGTACGAATTCAGTTTTGTTGAGCTCCCCACTTACAAAAAGCATACCAGTACCACTCTGTATTCAGAAAGAACAATCCTTAATTAATTTGCATTTTTTCTAATAGACTATTTTCCTGGAGGAGGCAATGGCAACCCACTTCAGTATTCTTGCCAGGAGAATCCCATGGACAGAGGAGCCTGGCGAGCTACAGTCCACAGGGTTGCAAAGAGTTGACACGACTGAAGCAACTTAGTGATAGACCTGTAACAGTACTCTGAAAAAAGTATTACTAATTAAATCCAAATGATAATAATTACATATCTTCAAAATATGTAAATTTGTTTAAGTGAATATATCAGTTTCCCCAAAAATAGGCACTCATGCCTAGAAAAGATGACTTTTTAAATGTATATGAGGGTTATGCTTGGCACCCATAAGACAGGGTTAGGTTAGCCTCAAAGTTTAATTTTTATAGAAGGGGCATGGAAAGCAGTCTCCATGGACTAAGAACAATCTGCAAGCATGTTATTTACAGGGCCCTCTCTCCCTAGGCCACCTGCATTTCACATCAGCTTGAGTATGTTCTAGGTAAGCATACTGTTCTTTAAGCATCATTAAAATACTTCTGGGAACAAGGGAGGGTATAAACAAACCCACTACAAAATTGTTTTGATACTACAATATCAAAATATTTGTGTGTCTGGAAACTCCATAAGAAAAAAGCACACACTGAAATACCGTTAAGCCAAAAGCACCCAGTTAGCCACACGTGCTCCCCTTCTAAACTCTTAGCACACTCACTGGCCATGGTCTCAGACAACTGCATTCACTTTCTAACGTGCTACTTCCAAACACTTTAAATCGTCCAAATCTACCTTGGGAAAAAAAGACCCATTTTACTGGTAAGGAAAACCACAAAAGCTTTGATATGCTGTTAAATATGGCTTTTCTACTTTTGCGTACTTCAGCCATGTCCCCTGGGAGTGCACACAGGAGCCCCTTCATCCTGCTGTCTCTGCCATTCCCAGCAAACTCTTACATCTGCCTGATACATATTTTTATCTAATTCGCATCATCTGTTGTTTTTATTAACAACAAATTTAATAGTCTCAGTCCTGTAATATTTGCACAAGTCAGTCTATAGAAACACAGCCAAGCCTGGACCTTCAGGCCTTCACATCAAGATGGCAGGCTAGCCAAGGGTTCTCTGGGGACAGCAGTGCCAGAAGTGGGTTGGACACCATGACCCGTCTGCGTGAGATGAGAAAAAGAAGAAAGAAAAAAAACCCAAGAGGTCTGTGATGTTGATAAACTAATC
Source organism: Ovis aries (assembly GCF_016772045.2). Classification (NCBI taxonomy): domain Eukaryota; kingdom Metazoa; phylum Chordata; class Mammalia; order Artiodactyla; family Bovidae; genus Ovis; species Ovis aries. The sequence goes on from NC_056057.1 coordinate 83,525,408, forward strand.
TGTCACTCATAAGCTCAGGTCTTCAAAAAAGATGCAGTAAATACTAAATGGCCATGAGAGGTAGAAATGTGTCTTCATTTTTAAATGCTATTCAAACTCATGGCTCAGAACCTGCTTAAGTGTTTAGTCTGAATTGATTTGAAAATCATCTAAAGGTAAAATCCATCCTATGCTTCCAAGGTGTAGTAAGCTTGCTAGAGATAACTATCAAAAATCCCGCTTGATTTCCCCAAAACTTTATGAATGAACCAAGTTTCCTGATCTCAAGATACTAGGCAGAGAGTTTGTTCTTAAGTACTAGACTGCTTAATTGCTGGCTTGGGTAGGGAAGGCCCTGGAGGGAAGGCACGTAGGAACAATATCTCTTCCAAGTAGCCCTTGGCACTCCCCAGAGCTGGATCTTGACCAGCAACACAGAGAAGTCTCCTCGTCCCCTCCAGTGAAAGCATCTAGATATGTGATCCCAGAGATGAATGAAAAAAACCTGAATAACTGTTTCATAGGAATCTTTCTGAAAGGAAAATATCATTGAAAACGAGTGATTTGCTCCTCCAGCTCAAAGCCATGTAGGAACAGAACTCAGACCAGAAAGAAAATTAAAAGGACAAAAATAATTATTATTTCAGTATGTATTTGAGAAGAAACACTCACAAACATTTGTATCATCAACTGAGACTGATTCACACCTGGTGAGTAGGGAAAAGATGATATTGAAATCAAAAGCAGAAAAATAAACTGTCTCTTTCTGATTATGAGTGACTGAAAAGCAAGGAAAATTGTTTTCACATTCTTGTCCTTATTGTTAGAAGTAGTGGTTTGAGTCAGTATTATTATCTGTGCTATAACAATTAAAAGGAAATAATTTCAAATCTGGATATCATCTTTCTTTTTATAGCTATAGATATGAGTTCAATTAGGTTTTCTTATTTTTGTGATATGCATATGAGACAGGATGCTATCTTTCTTTTCTTTTGAATATTACTGTTTCAGTTTCCAAATAGTGTTTCAGTTTCTGAACTAAAAATGTACAAACCATTTTTAGTACAGAAAATTTTACAACCTTCAGAATAATTGCTTTTATAATTTACTAGTTGGACATAAGTATCTGAGTTTTTATACAATAATTTATGAGAAATGAAATCTTCAGAAAAAAATTGGCTACTTTGATGCAACTGTTTAGTAGGTATCCATAACAAATAATTAACATATATAGTTTCTGGACACATGTAAAAGCCTTTAAAAATCATTTGAAGTACACACAAAATCCAGAGTGCTGTAGTAATAACAACTAATATGAAATCCTGACAAATTAGAAGTTTAGGTCTGATATCTGTAAAGTATATGCCATTTCCTATTTTTCAGTATGTTCTTGAACCTTTTAAAAATAAACACATTGACAATTAATTCCGATAAATAATATCAAATAACAAATTAGAAGTATCTCTTCTGTTTGTTTTAACCAAGCTTTCTTTTCCCAACTAAGGGAAATATATACAAAAGGAAATGTTTCATATTGGGTACTGAAACACAGTAATTTTGCACAGTATTAAGACCATACTATGATCTATAGAAGTGAGAACATGCTTGCCAACCAACAAGTTTTATTTAGCAGGACAAGACAGTTATCAGAGCTTAAGTTTTATTTCTACATGAAATGGTTATCTATTTTAACAAGTATGTATTTATTTCCACATGGCACCATTACTTTAGCTAGATTTCACATACCTGCTTGTTCATCAGTGAACACCGAAATCGGTATTAACAGTATATAAAATCAGTCTTTACATATTTTTTTCTGACAAATATATGCCCAGAGACTTCACTCTATTTATGTCTGTATAACAAAAACCAACTGGAAAGTTTTAAAAAATACTGTTCTGTTCAAGCAGTTATCTACCGCTTTTAAAATAGTGTGAACCTGTGGAAACATAGTATTATATATCTGACATTTTCCTTGTAAAATGCATTATGAAGCATGCTGGTATTAATAAACCATGTGCTTTCAGACCTCTAAAGTGCTTTGCTATAATTCTGTTGAAAACACAGTAAGATGGTATATTTCCTTCCATGCTATTAACATACAGCAAACAAATTTTAGGTCATCACCTCATCAGCCTGTCTTGATTGGAAAGAGTGCAAAAATATAAAAAGGAAAAAAGAAAAAAACTTTTAGGAGTTCATAAATATTCGTAACCATATTCTGATTTATGAGTTAACAGTTCCTAAGTAAGCAGAGATAAAACTCAGAAAAATTTTGGTCAAAAATACATTACAAAAAAAAAAAAAAAAACAGAAAGCAACCACACATATTCCCTTTTTCCTCACCCCACCCCCATCACAGTCAGAAAAATCACCCTTCTTTTGCAGCAGGGCACTCTCATCCCTCTCGTCCCTTCCGTTATTGGAAGGCAAATGAAAATACAACGACCCTTTCCTCTTCTGATTTACCTCAGGACGCAAACATTTACACACAAACAGAAGCTACCGATTTCACAGAAAGCACCAAAACGGAAAAGAGCAAGACTCACTGACCCATTTGGAAGACAAAGACGACAGAACAGGAAAGCTCTAAAAATCAGCTTGTGAGGCCTCTGAGAGATATTCTTCTGGCATTTCATCACAGCAGCCCCAGACCAGTTCACCTCCCTGGATACAGGGAGGAGGCACTAAATAGAGCTGTTTATTAAAGCTGTTGTGTGGATTGCATTAGGAGGCGCGGGCAGACCACCTGGACCTTTCAGACTGTGGCAGTGTTTAATTTGCAGCTTGCCCCTCTGCAGCGGGCAAGACCACTACATACATCTCCCAGGCTCGATCACACACTATCTGGGTTGGGAGTAAAGGCACGTGCATTTATGTATTTATATTTCCCATACAGCAAGAGAGAGAGAGCGAGAAAGGGCGAGAGAAGACAGTCCAAATCAAAATATTTAACAGAAAATTGTTAACTACTACCGAGAAAACATACTACTTTATTCTCTTCTCACACTTTCTTTCAGAGATCACTATCTCTCAACAGAAAATAAATTCTAAAATATATATATTTTTAAACATTCAGGCAAAAGGGTAAATTCAGTTTGTTCTCTGCTTTTTTTTTTGGTGGTTGTATTAGTTTGGGTTTGTAAGCATCGCATTGAAGTTTGAAGCTGAGCTCTCCTGGCTAGATTTTAATGGGTGCCTTTTCCCTTTCGCACTTTCAGCGCTACGCTGGCAGGTAGCTGAAGATACAGATAGAAAGATGGTACTGTAAATATGAATTATGTGAATCATATGGTGAGATCCTTGTGGAAAAAAGGGGAGTTGAGAAATGGCTGACTCCATACCTGACCAATTACAGCTTGCATGGTCCCCGTGTCCTGCTGGGCTGAGAGATCGCAATCCATCATATGTTGTCTTTGAAAAAGAGAATGGGGGTTTCTGGCATGCATCTGTCAATCAACTTCTGTACTCACAACCATCACCAAAAGCAAAGGGGGGGGGGGAGTCAAGCTGCTCCACCAAATAGGATGAAACTGTCATGTGACCTCCGGCAGACACACACACACATTCACTACCTCCATAGAGCGTAAGAATTTTCTGTAGATATGAAATGACATTGACAAATATCCAATACCAAGTAAATAAAGTGAGACAAACAGCTATTCACCAAACACAAAACATTGGCTGTAATCTTCTACTAAAGGTTTAACAAACCTAAGAGGATTTTTTTTAATGCTCTGGAAACCTATGTTTAAAACAAAAACAAAATTAACTATTTCATGTGCTAATTGAGACTTTGATATCTATGCTACCATATGATTTTTTTCCAATAATTCATTACCCGATATCTCTTAACTTATCCCTAATGATTTTATCTTCAGATTCTCAAAATGGTCTTTTGATACTGTTCAGTAATCTCTAGTTTTATACAATGTCACCTTTATGGAAAAGTGTGGGTTGTTAACCATCGGATAACACAGATACCTTGCTATTTGTTGACTGGAAATGCATATACACTATCACCAGTGTAAACTGTGATGACCATGCCTATAAAATATTCAAAGTGTGTAGAAAGTAGCCGTTCATCCTTAAAAGGTTAGGAAATTATTTACTTGCAAGTCATCTAAACTGATAAAACATACAACATACTGACAAATATTTCAACTTATTTTCATTTAATTTAAGCTATTTGATTCCACACACCCTAGGATAAGATTATTGATGTATTATGAGTCAGCTATTATAAGAGCAACCTAGAAGTTATTTAACCCTTTCAGGATTAAGATCAGAACCTGATTTTCAAGACAATCTGACAGATACTGCAAAATTGCTCTTTGAATATCCAAAAGCATAAATAGTATCCATTGATCTGGTGGCTTTGTGGAGTTAACATTTGCATTTGGCCATTTTTTAAACTTAAGTTCATTAGTTGGTGTACTCTAACTTTTCAAAAAAATTTACAGGAATACTTTGTGTTATGAAAATGGGTATATTTTTTCAAAGTTCAAATCTAACGTTAAGCTTGAAAGGTAGAGGAGTATTGAGAAATGTTTAACAACAGAATACATATTTTTATATAGATTATAACATTGTATCGTTGCTTGAAAATTAAATAAAATGAACTTCAAGTAAGGAAAGAGAAAAAAAACAACTTGCAACATATTTAAAGAAAGCTTTAGGAGGGAAGAACTAGGGATTGAAATCTCCTGGACTTCTAATTAAGATTTGCCCCACAATATAAAGATTTATACACACACACACACACACACACACACACACACACACACATCCTTAAATATGCATCCCCAAAGGAAAAAGAAACTGCACCAACTGGGTAGCCTTCCTAGGAACTGACGACAAGGAAGGTCCTCCTAGACAAGATTAAAATGCACAGACCGCCCCTGACACCCTTTTCTGCCCGCGGAGACACGGACACACCCGGGTATTTGTGCAGCCACCCCAGATCAGACGCCGCTCGCGCGCGGGTCGCCACCTCTGGCCGCGCAGGGGAGGCGGGGACAGCGCCCTCCACCCCCGCGCCCGGAAATCAGGGCCTGGGGCGCCGTGAGATCCGCGAGGGCTGCGCCAAACTTGCCCAAAGCCTGCGGGCTCACAGAAGCCAGGTGGGGTACGGCCGCTCCTGGCGTCGCCTTCATGGGACAGGAGAACAGAGACACACCGACAGGCAAACAGGGAGCGCGGCAGGACCTCGAAAGTTGCAGAGAACAGGCTGAGCCAAGTGGGGGATGGGCTGCCGCCCCCACCTCTGCAGCGCAGCCGGTGTCCTCTCGTTGCCACCTCCCTGCAGGCTTAACCTTCGCCTAGGATGGAAACTTCCTGGACAGTTTGGCTGGGTTCGGGGTGGGGGACAGGCTACTGAGGCCAAAGACCCCCTTTGAAGCTCCAGGTTGGCGTAGAGACAATTGTTTGCTTAACGGTCCGGACCTTCCGACCTGTGTTAATTACCGTAATTACTCTCCATCGCGGAGGGAGCTCTGAGCCAGGCAGACACTTGATATTGTGTTCACTAAGCCTCAACAACTCAGTGAGGCAGGGACAGTCATTCCCATTTTACAGATGAGCACAAAAAGACATAGCTCCTCAAGATTAACAGGGACATGATTTAAACCTGCGCCGAATCCAGAGATGGAGCTTTTCCTATGAAACCAGAGGTTTCCATATGTACAGTACAGACTCATTCAACAAATATTTATGGAACCTGTGCTATCTGCCACATGCTGTGTTTAGTGCTGGAGATATTGCAAAAGGTAGTTCCTCAGGGGTCTTACATTCTAGTGTTAGTGCAGAAACTTGTCAAATAATCACAGGAATTTAAAATTATTCTGAGAGTGATGGAGAAGGCAAAACCGTACCAGCAAAACCTGTATCAAAAACACTGACCTAGTCGTGGGTGTGTAGGTTGAGCAAAGGGAAATTAAGCAATTAACTTGAAATAAACTAAAGTTGAAAAAAATTTCAGGGAAAGGGAGAAAAGGCATGATGGAGTAAACATTCTCTGCAGAAGAAATGTGCAAAAGGTGATGGAGGGTCGTGGCTTATTGGAGGAGCTTTAAGCAGACTTTCTACCTTGACTGGATCGCAGACTGGAAGGGAAAGGAAAACTGGAAGCAAAGAACAGAAGCACTTAGGGTCTCTTAGGTATGGAAGATGATTTACCCAAGCCAGGAGCACTGCAAAGGCACTGAGGATATTTTAGCAATGTCTCACACTTTAATTTTGAAAGATGTCTCTGGCAATAGTGTAGAAAGTTAGGGCTGGGGCTGGGATAATAAAAGTGGATTTGGTGAGACTAGTTAGTTATAGGGCAGCGGTGCTGGTGTTACAAGAACTACATGATTTCAAGATGAGAGGTAAAATTCACAGAACTTTATGAGTGACTGATGGTGGAACTTGAAGGAACAAGAGATGTCTTTCTGGATTGCACAAAATGTACAGTGGGTGATGCCATTTGCTGAGCTAGGGAATCAGAAGCAAAAGCAGGTTGGAGAAGGACGGTAAGGATTATACTTCTAGTTTAAGTTTTGTTTTGTTTTTTTCTGGCTTTGCCGTGAAGCATGTGGGTCTTAGTTCTTGGAGTAGGGGCTGAACCTATGCCCCCTGCAGTGGGAGCATGGAGTCCTAAACATTTGACCACAAGGGAAGTTCCCTGAATCATAATTTTAGTTTGAGATTTATTTTCACTGCAATCTTCAGGTTAAGAACGATTATCTCCCTTTTTCTGATGAAAAGTCTAGGGATTTGAGAGATGACGCTACTTGACCATGATCAGGCAGCAGACGGGAAGGTTCATCTGGGGGAAATCCAGGTTCTTGACACCTGCATTAGACTGCTTTGGAATGAGTTGGTGGGTCTGGGTTACCCAGCAGATTAAAATTGTCCTACCAGGAAACCAAGGTAAAACTGATATCTAGAACTGTTCTTAGAATTTCCCACAATGACAAGTCTCCAGATGACATGAAAGGCATCTTTGGTGTAAAAGATTGGTTGAGATGCTAGACCTTGCCCAAATAAAAACTGGAGGACGGAGCTTCAGGCCTAGTATGTCAAGGAAAGAATAATGTAAAAACAAAAAGCCACTTTTGAGTTATTCAATTAAAAGCTTCTGTTGATGTTTAGTCACCAAGTCCTGTCAAACTCTCTTTCGACCCCACAGACTGTAGTTCGCCAGGCTCCTCTGTACATGGGATATCCCAGGCAAAAATACTGTAGTGGGTTTTCATTTCCTTCTCCAAGGATCCTCCTAACCCAGGAATCAAACCTGTGTCCCCTGCATTTCAGGCAGATTCTTTGCCACTGAGCTACCTGGGAAGCCCCAACAGCCTCTATTTAGCATCAACAGTAAGATTTCCTGGTAGGTCCTTGAAAAGGTCAGTTTTCATTTCAATCCCTAAGAAAGGCAATGACAAGAATGTTCAAACTACTGCACAATTGCACTCATCTCACACACTAACAAAGTAATGCTCAAAATTCTCCAAGCTAGGCTTCATCATTATGTGAACCAAGAAATTCCAGATATTCAAGTTGGATTTAGAAAAGGTGGAGGAACCAGAGATCAAATTGTCGACATCCATTGGATCATATTAAAAGCAAGATAATTCCGGAAAAACATCCACTTCTGCTTCGTTGACTACACTAAAGCCTTTGACTGTGTGGATCACAACAAACTGGAAAATTCTTAAAGAGATGAGAATACCAGACCAGCTTACCTGTCTCCTGAGAAATCTGTATGCAGGTCAAGAAGTAACAGTTAGAACCGGACATGGAACAACAAACTGGCTCTAAATTGGGAAAGGAGTACATCAAGGCTGTATATTGTCACCCTGCTTATTTAATTTATATGCAGAGTATGAAATGCCAGCCTGGATGAAGCACAAGCTAGAATCAAGATTGCTGGGAGAAATATCAATAACCTCAGATAGGGCTTCCCTCATAGCTCAGTAGGTAAAGAATCTACCTGTAATGCAGGAGATCTGGGTTCAGTTCCTGAGTTGGGAAGATCCCCTGAAGAAGGAAATGGCAACCCACCCCAGTATTCTTGCCTGGAGAATCCCATGGACAGGAGGGCCTGGCAGGCTACAGTCCATGGGGTCGTAAAGAGTCAGACATGACTTAGCGACTAAACCACCACCATCACCACATGCAGGTGACACCACAAAAAGAAACTGGGGAAACTCTTGATGAAAGTGAAAGGGGAGAGTGAAAAAGCTGGCTTAAAGCTCAACATTCAGAAAACTAAGATCATGGCATCCGGTCCTAGCACTTCATGGCAAATAGACGGGGAAACAATGGAAACAGTGACAGACTTTATTTTCCTGGCCTCCAAAACCACTACAAATGGTAACTGCAGCCATGAAATTATAAGACACTTGCTTCCTGGAAGAAAAGCTATGACCAACCTAGACAACATATTAAAAAGCACTGACATAACTTTGCCAACAAAAGTCTGACTAGTCATAGCTATGGTTTTTCCAGTAGTCATGTATGGATGTCAGAGTCGGATATAAGATGCTTGCTTCTTGGAAGAAAAGCTATGACCGACCTAGACCACATATTAAAAAGCACAGACATTACTATGCCAACAAAGGTCCAACTAGTCGTAGCTATGGTTTTTCCAGTAGTCATGTATGGATGTCAGAGTCGGACCATAAAGCTGAGCACTGAAGAATTGATGCTTTTGGACTGTGGTGTTGGAGAAGACTCTTGAGAGTCCCTTGGACTGCAAGGAGATCAAACCAGTCAATCTTACAGGAAATCAGTCCTGAATATTCATTGGAAGGACTGATGCTGAAGCTGAAGCTCCAATACTTTGGCTGTCTGATGCAAAGAACTGACTCCTTGGAAAAGACCCTGATGCTGGGAAAGATTGAAGGCGGGAGGAGAAGGGGATGTCAGAGGATGAGATGGTTGGATGGTATGACCGACTCGATGGACATGAGTTTGAACAAGCTCCGGGAATTGGTGATGGACAGGGAAGCCTGGTGTCCTGCAGTCCATGGGGTCACAAAGAGTCGGACATGACTAAGCTACTGAAGTGAACTGAACTGAACTGGGAGGTACTCTGGGTAATACAGAGACTTGAATAATATCTGCTTCTTGACATTCAAAGATTCTTAATTTAGCAGGTAACACACATATGTAAATGACTTAAATACAGCACAAATTGCTATTTAAAAAACAAACTAAACACATAAGGAAGTTTATCTCTGGGGGTTGTTTGATTCTATTTGGTGGAAGATTCTTACAGTTTTAGCTACCATAACATACAGGTTTGTGTCAGAATCTCCTCCAGCCATTCATTACCTCTGACTTGTCTTCAGAAAGTGGCCACTCCTCTGTTTTGAGTTTCTCATCTCGTAACTCCTTAAGGTCACTGTAAGAATGTGGGGAGATAATGTCCTGTGAGAGCTTATTGAGTCATATTCTGTAGGTACCAGCAAATGTTAGTTATTTTCCCATATGGAAGGAATATAGGAAGAAAGGAAAGATGAATTCTTCACCACCATGAAGATGGTGGCAGGATTTTGATTATGATATAAACAGAGAGTATTTTCTATTTGGGGCAAAGGGAAGAGCATGAGAAAAACCATCTGTTCCTCTGTCAGTGTGGGTGTCAGATGCTTTTAAGGTTAAAACAATGTAAAACAAATGGAGAGGGGCAGAAAGTATTTCACTTAATTTTTACTCCCAGGCTCACAAACAAGTTTAGGAAAGAAAATTCCTAAAGTGAAATGTTCATCATTACCATCACCTCTTCTGCTTTCCCCTCTCCCCACCAAATTTTCATAAAATGATACTTTTCCAATCTTGTAAGACCCCTTCTTGCATCATAGATCATCTAGACATGACAATTTCCCAACAGCCCCAACACCTGATACCATCTGGTATATGAGACAACAACCAGTCACCAAAAATCAGACTCAGTCTCCAACTTCTCAGGAAATGAAATAGAGATGTCCAAATTTCTTTTTTTTTAATTGAAGTATAGTTGATGTACAATATTATATACCTTCCAGGTATACAATATAGTGATTCACAATTTTTAAGGTTATGGATAGTTATTATAAAATATTTATAGTTATTATAAAATATTGCTTATATTTCTCAATATGTCCTTAATTTCTTAATAACTAAAATCCTAAGAATACTGAGAGATAAATACCATACAGGGAAACAACATAAAATAGAGGTTTTGGTCATCTGTTTTTCAGTAAATCTTCTGCAGTGTTTAAAGGGAGAAGAGATAATATAGCTGAGGTCTGCAAAAATCAAGAGAAGAAAACATTCAAAAAGTCACCAGGAAGAATCCATTTCTGCTCAGTCTATTTCCACTGATGCCATCACAACATGCTGGTTTATTTCAATTCTGTTGAATAACCTTCTACCTTCTGTCTGAAAACCTTCTACCTTCCTTTTCTCTCTGTTAAGACTTGTTCTTTCTCTGGTTAATTTGTTACAGTTTTAATTTTTTTGTTTGTTTGTTTCTCTCCTACTCTTTGCCTTTTATTCTTCTGCTTTCTGGTCTAAATGTTTTTCCACTATTAATAGTTTTATTTTTTTCACCAGATCTCCCAAATCTTGTTCTTGTTACATGTCCACATGACTTCAATCTTCTTCCTAGAGTATGAATCATGACAGAGCATCCTCTAGAGTACACCTCGCCATGCAGCTGTTTCAGGATTTTCAGGGCTGATGTAGGAACCAAGATAACAGGTAGACAAGAGATAGTACGGAGGAGTTAGATATACATAGTTAAGGCATCTCATGGACTTTCTTTGAGGTCTTTAGTTCACTCTTTTGATTCATCTTGTACCTCTTTTTCAAGGTTAGGTTTTCCTGAAATTTCACTTGGCACCATCAGCCTTTGAAATGAGCCATTCCCTTCTTTATTTGCACTATCCCCCTAATATCACAGTTTTGCCTCCACTTTTTAAGTTTTGTAGATCATTTCTCTGGAATAGTGTTTTCAATCATTTTCCTTAAGCATTCTCAGCATTAGAGGAATTTTACTTCCACAGTTCCTTGAGCAGTATAGCGACTCTGTACCCTGGGGTCTTTTGTTGTTATTTTCATATTTCTGGAGAAATTGAGGACAGGAAAAATACCAAAAGCAGAATGAATATTTTTAAAAGAGAACAGGAGGAAGAGGGAAACCTACACAATAAGGCTTGGAGAATATAGGATCCAGAGTGGTTTGTCTTGCTGAGCCAAACACCATCAGTCATGAGGACCTGTGTTTTTTTTTTTCTTCCTTTTTACAACATAGCTTTGAATCATGATTTTTCCCTGAGAGACAATGACAAGATTTTGCCTTTAAAATGAATAGCTAAGAAGATCAACACCTTGTTGTCTGGGCAAGAATGGCCCGTGAAAATACTGATGTACAATCAGAACTTCAACCTTGTTACCTTTTCTACCAAGTGACTATCCTCGATAAAAACAGAAAAATCCAGGCAAGGGAGCCAAGATCCTTTAATTTCCATTTTCCCCTTTCATGAAATGCTTTGGTTACAGTTACGCATTTTGGTCTTCCAGAATATATTTCTTCTGCCTGAACATCTTTGGAAAAAAAGCATTAGAATGCTCTTGGATTTCACCGTACTATCTGCAGTTTTGGTGTCTGAGCCCAGTGCTAACACAAAGTTTCTAATGAAAATTTTCCATGGTGGTGCAAGCACACACTTTGTTTCCTTATAGCAACAATGCACTAAGGGGATTCTTTCCTCTTTACTTCATGGCTATAGCTCCACATGTATGAAAAAGCTAAATACAACTGTCCATTTATTCTGAATATCAATAGGTTCACAGAATTTTATTAAAATATTTTCTTCACCTAACTTATTGATTGATTGATTTTATTTTTCGGCAACACCTCACAGTATGTGGGATTTTAGTTCCCTGACCAGGGATGAAAGCCACGCCCCCTGCAGTAGACACATAGAAGAATCTTAACTGCTGGAGCTCCAGGGAAGTCCTGGTTCACAGCATTTTAACCCAAACCTGGTTCCACTTTTTCAAAGACAAGCACTTTTTAAATGATATCTGCAAAGAACTAAAAGAACTTCACACACAGCTCTAACTTTGGAAACCCCATTTCTATCCTGGCTTTCTCCGTCATCATCAATAACCATAACCATAGTAAAAATAGAAACCATGGAGAGGGAATTTCAAGGTTTAATTCAGTCTGAGGACTCTAGAGGGTCCCTGAGACCCTTCTTGGGGGTCCACAAGGTCAAAACATTTTCACATAATAAGAAAATGATATTTGCCTTTTTCACTCTCGTTTTCTGAGGAGAACACGTGGAATTTTCCCAAGGCTTCCTGATGTGTGATTTATAGCAGGCTGGATGCAGAAGCAAGTATGGTTCCAAGTCTTTTATAGAAAGCCAGATGCTTCCCAGGTGAACAAAAATGTAAAATAATGCCACTCTTCTCACTAATTAAGGGGGGAAAATGAAGTTATTTTCTCATTTTAAAATTATGTTATCATGTAGTTGTTTTAAAAGACCTCATAAATAAACCTTTTTAAGGTTTCTTGGCTTTAATTTCTAATGTAATAAATATTGATAAATATAACACAAAAGTTGGGGGGTGCCAAGCAATTTTATAATGGTGTCAAGAGGTCCTAAGATTAAAAAGTTTGTGAATAGCAGACATAATACAGTGTTTACTATATGCCACGTACTGCCCTAAAGCATTTTATATACATTAACACATTTAATTCTCACATTGACCCTAGAAAGTAAATATTTTTATCTTGACTTTATAAATAAGGACACTGATTGCAATATTTTATTGGCTATTAAATCTTCTTTGGGAAAATGTCTATTCAGGTCCTTTGTCCATTTTTAAATTGATTTAGTTTTTTGTCAAAATTCTTTATGTATTCTGGATATCAACCTCTTATTAGATCTATCACTTGCAAATATTTTCTGCAGGCTGTCTTTTGAGAATCTTTGTATTTATACTAGTCAATTAAATTCTGCAATTCAATAGCAAAAAATAAATATATATATAGTCCAATTTAAAATGAACAAAGGACCTGAATAGACATTTTTTTTTCCCCAAAAGAAAATATATGAATGACCGACAAGTACATGATAAGGTGCTCAGGATCACTAATCATAAGGGAAATGCAAATGAAAACCACAATAAGATATCACATCAGGTCCATTAGAATGGTTTTCATTAAAAAGACAAGAGATAAATCCTGGTGAGGATAAGGAGAAAAGGGAAACTTTGTGCTCTGTTGGTACAGCTACTGTGGAAAACAGTATGGAGATTCATCAAAAATTAAAAATAGAACTACCACATGATGGAGCAATTCTACTTCTGGGAATATATCTGGAGGAAATTAAAACATGATATTGAAGAAATATTTGTATCCCCATGTTCATTATTTACAGTAACCAAGATATTAAAGCAATCTAAGTGTCTATCAGTGGATGAACAAATATCTGGGTTTTACTCTAGAATACTCTAGCCAAGAAAGCAGAAAGGATTTAACAAAACAAGTCTGGTAGGGAGGATGTGTATTGAAATTGGACAGTAACTTACTCAGAAGTTACTTGCGTTCTTTGATTTTGTATATTTCTGTAATTTTTCCTAATAAAAAGTAACAAAAACAAAGTCTCTTAGCAAAACACTAAATTTAAATAAAGACCAAAACTTTTCAAATAGACATATGAAAATGGTCTCCTACAAAAGAGTTTTATTCGGAAATTTTAAATGGCAAGAAATCATGGGGAAATAAATGTCTATAATGTTGAAGAAAATCTAATGTAACTTAGCCAACAGAGAGATAAAAGCCAATAAAATATAATCCATTTAATAGGAAACAGGAAAGAAATAAAATATGAAAGAAACACAATGTAAATATAAAGCAAAATATTCAAATGTGGAAATAAACTTGTATATTGAAAAGTTTAAAACACAAATCAAGCAATGTGGGAAGAAATTGGAGCTATTTGCATTATGATAAGAATACAAGTTGGAGAAAATTAATACTTTGTCAAATTGAAGAACTGAAGATGTATATTGACCTTCAAATTGACCCTCTTGTAAAAGTCTACTCTGGAGAAAATCTCACATCCATATGTGCTTAAGGAAACATATAAACAGATATTTATTCCATAACCACTTACAATTGTAAAAGACATAGAAAATCTCCAGTAGGAGAACAGACAAATTGAGGTATATGTATACTATGGAATGCTATACAACAGTTTAATTGACCAAAATAGATCATCATGGAAAAACTTTTAAAAGGTAGTATTTGGTTGAAAAAGAAAAAAAAAAAAGTTGCACTTTTAATGCATGTAACATCATCTAGACCATGTGAATTTTAAAAGTGTAAAATATTATTGTATCTTATTAATACTCACATTCATTGTAGTAAAGGTATAAAATCATGCATAGAAAGGAAACGCACCAAATTAAAGAATGTGATTATGTTAGGGAACAGAATTAGAAAGGGATGGGGGTGGCTTTAGCTGTATTTACAATTCTTTTACTGTAAGATATGGCATCACCAACTCAATGGACATGGGTTTGGGTAGACTCCAGGAGTTGGTGATGGACAGGGAGGCCTAGCTTGCTGCGGTTCATGGGGTCACAAAGAGTCAGACACTACTGAGCAACTGAACTGAGCTGAACTGAAGATATGTTTGAAAGAACAACCAAAAATGCAATATTTTTTTTGTCTCTTCAATTTTTCATAGCTCTACTGGTTTCATTTTATTTCTTACTCTTCTGTCAAATACTCTGATGCTTTCATAGTATTCATGTTCCTTGAAATTTCCTTAAGATACTAGTACTATCAAAAATTATCTTTTCTTATTCTTCCAAGGAAGTACTTTTAATCGGTGGTTGACAGTCTACATTCTCAAAATTTGTTATTGCATGCCTTTGTAGGATGATTGCATGGCTTCCACAAGGATTTATATCATTTTTGGTTTGTTCATGTTGAAATGGGGCCATTTCCATCCATGAACTTTCCGTTTTCTTTATCTCCAGCTTTTCATCAAATAATTGAAACTAAAAATAGTGTGTTGGAACTTCCCTGGCCATCCAGCAGTTAAGGTTTCCTTTCCAATATTGTGGCCAGGGGAGAAGGGAGCTCAGGTTCCATTGCTGGTTGGGGAACTAAGATCCCACTTGCTGTGAGGCAAAAAAAAAAAAGAAAGAAAGAAATAGTGTGTAGACTCTCAATATCTCCCCACCATCATATAGAAAATGGTCTCCAGTCTGGATGTTTCCTAGTCTTCCCCTTGTTAATTTTTTCTAACATGTGGCTTGTTCCAAGTCTTTTTTAAACCTTAAAAAACTTTTGTGTAATTCTAATACATTTCTTTCCAATCAGCTTGCTTTATTTTCTTCTGGAGGATAATTGTTAACTCCTTGATTAATTCTTCACATTTGATTTCTCTCTCAGTTTTCCATTTCTATATTATTAGTTTTGAGATGTTCAGAAGTATTTTTCTTGGTTTTTTTAACTTTTTAATTTTATATTGGAGTATAGTCAATTGACAATGTTGTGATAGTTTCAGTTATCTGGAAGCATTTTAAATTCAAATTATCATCAGACTTTTATGCAAAATGAAGGAATGGTGTTAAGGTAATAGCTACAGTATTTTTACCTTTGGCCAGTGTATTGTCTGAATTCTGTGGAAACAACAGAGAGATATTTTCAGATGTACAGTTTCTGAATGTATTTCACTACTAAACTCTTGATCAATACTCCCTTGTAAAATGGGGATAATAATATCTACCTCAGAGTTGTGAGAGCATTTAGTGGACACAGTATATATAATGCCCAAGTATATATTAGAGCTAGGTGCCAGTTAATAATATTCAATACTAATAAGAATTTACTGTATAGCACAGGGAACTCTACTCAATATTGCATAATGGCCTACATGTGAGAAGAGTTTTAAAAAGAGTGGATATAAGTATATATATAGGTGGGTGTAACTGATTCATTTTGCTGTACAGAAAGCTAAGACAACATTGTAAATCAACTATACTCCAATAAAAATAAATTTAAAATAATAATGGGAGGAGAACAAGATGGCAGAAGAGTAGGTGGATGTGGAGTACATCTCTCTCCATGGATACATCAGAAATACACCTTCAGACACAGAAGTGCATGCAGAACACCAGCTGAGAGAAGACAGGAGTACCTGACCAGGAAAGACTATACAGAACCAGGCAAAGCTTGGTAGGATGAAGGAACTAGGGGGAAAAACAGGAGTGTTAGTAGGACTGGACCTGCTCTTGGCAGATGGGGGAACTGAAGCAGGGGTCCGATCCCCACACTGGGGCAAATATCTGAGTCAGAGAAGAAACATTTAAGGCTGAGAGTGAAACAGTTGATCTGGGGCAGCCTAAATGGAATGAGAATCAGACAGTCCTTGTGACAGCCATATTTAACTCAGACAGGGACCAGGGTCCCCTGGAAGGTGGAGCAGCTGGGAGCTGGAGTTTAGGGATTGTGGAGCGATCCCAGGGCAAGGGCTGCTGTTGATTGCAGAGAGAAAGATCGAGGGGAGGTGAGGGAGGAGATTGTGATGGGAAATTCCTGTGTAGGAAAGCCGGGCAGCCATGGAAGCAAGGTGATACTGCTGAGTCACAAGTAAAGGATGGAGCCATCACCATAGCCTCTCTCTTCCCACACCCACCAGCAGCTGAACAATAGAGCAGCTGGTCCATCAAACGCCTGACGCACTGAACTACAGAGTATGACCCTACCCAGGGTGCTCCTTTAAGTGACTGATGTGCCGACTACAAAGTAGGACCCCATCCAGGGTGCCCCTTTAAGTGCCTGATCCACTCGACAATATAGAATGACCCCAGGCAAGGGAGCCCTGTAAGCGCCAGAACAGGCAGAGCTACGGAGAAAGACTGGCCAAAGAGGCCTTCTGATCGCCAGCTACAAGAGGCTCAAAAAAAGTCTCTGATAGGGCCATATTCCTGCAGCAGAGGTAGTCCATGTCCCTGCACACTTGGCGCTGCCAGGGTCCCCACAAGCCAAGCAGCTGTGCCACTTTCACGCTCAACTCTCACTGGGACAGAGCTGGCACAGGCAAAAAAGTCTTGTGTCTATGCACGCAGGGTTGCTTTGGTAGTGTCCAACTCTTCGTGACCCTGTAGACTGTGGCCTGCCAGGCTTCTCTGCCAGGGAGGAAGGTTCTCCAGGCAAGAATACTGGAGTATATATTGGCAAATGCTAATTACCACATACCCTTCTAGAGCACTATATTTCCTGCTGCCCTGGCCGCCAACTCCCCTGAGTACCTGGTGCTGCAAGAATACCTGTGACCCAAGCAGCTGCACCATCTCCACACCTGGCCCTCACAGGGGCAAACCCAAGTCCTCCAGGGCAGCCTCGGGAGCAAACCCCAGTGGATGACCCACATTCAGGAAAATGAAACCACAATTGAAACCCAGGGGCAGTGTGGCTAAGGAAGAAGACCCAAACCTTCCCACCAGCAGTACAAGCTGCAGATTAAATCCACATAATCAACTAGACACTCTGTGTCTATGGAATATTAAAAGTCATTGAGAGCTCCCACAAAAGAAAACGCACTAGTTCTGACAGCTGTGGACATTGGAAGTGAGAACACGTAGGAGGAGGACCAGATTAGAATCTGAGCTTCCCCCACAGCAGGTCCAGAGACCAGCACAGCATTGGAGGGCATCCTTGGGAGGTGAGGTGGACTGTGACTCCCAGCGAGGAAAGGATTCTGACAGCATTGACTCAAGAAAAACATTTATTATTCTTATGTTTTGATTTGTTCTGTAGATTCTTTTGGATTTTTTTCTTTTTTCTTTTTCCTCTCTGCCCCCCTGCCCCGCCCCTCATTGTAGCTGTCGATTTTATTGGCACAATTAAATCTAATTAAGCTGTTGGGAGCTTTTTTTCCCCCCTCAGTCACATTTTTATCACTGTTAGAAACCTCTGCCTCTACATTGGGTTTTTGCAGTTCTGTGGAGTTTTCTTTCTTTTTACTTTTTTCTTCTGTTTTTTTTTTCTCTTTTTTATGATTTTATCTTTAATTTTTAAAAATCTATTATATTTTTCTACATTTATTCCTTTTGCCTTTCCTAATGTTCTTTTCCTCTTGCAGTTAGTCTTTAATGTATATAAATCTTTATCTACCTCTATTTAACTTCAATATTTATTTTTTCTTTCTTTTCTTTCATTCCTTTCCTTTCAACATATTTGTTAGTTTTGTTTTCAATGCTTTATTCCCCACTTGGCACTTTGCTTGAGTTTTGTTTTCCAGTTTGTACTTCAGCTCGTTGTTTTCTTAACTGGTAAATATAATTTTCTATTTCCTTTGTTTGCCAGGTCAGTCTGCTGCACTTTACTTTTGTTGGGCTGTTTTCACTTTGCTCATAGGTATATATGTACATGTGTATATTCCAGTATTGTAATTATTATTTGCCTGGTTTTGTAACTGCCATTTGTCTGGGGTTCATCTTTGGTTTCTCATTTTTGGATATTTGTTTTACTCCCACTTAATACCATAACAAACCACTTGTGGAATATTTGTTCCTGACCAGAGATCGAGCCTTGAACCTTTGAAGAGGGACCACTGACACCAAGATCCTACACTACCAGAGAATAACCCTAGGGAGTAGCAAATAGTGAGAACTCACGCAGAGGAAACCACTTGCATACAAGACCCCGCATCACCCAACAACCAGTAGGACCCTGTGCGGGATGCATCATCTAAACAACAAACAAAACAAAAATACAAACCTGATCATCAGCAGACAGGACTACCACCTCACTCAGCCTTGCCATCAGAGGGAAAATAAACAAACAAACAAAAACTCAGCACAAATCTCACCCTATACAATGGTTACACAAACCACCAGACCAACCTTAGGAGGGGAAAAATCAAAAGGAAGAAAGAGTTCAACCTTGAAGTCTGGGTAAAGGAGACCTCGAGCCCAATAAGTTTAAAAAAAAAAAAAAGAAAAGGCAGAGAACTACTACACAAATGAAGGAACAAACTGCAAACACAGAAGTCCAAACAAATGAAGAGGAAATAGGCAAGCTACCTGAAAAAGAATTCAGAACAATGGTAGTAAAGATGATCAAAAACCTTGAAAATAAAATGGAGAAAATGCAAGAATCAATTTAACAAAGACCAGGAAGAATGAAAGAGTAAACATACAGAAACAAACAACACAATTATTGAAATTAGAAATACTCTAGAAGTAATCAATACCAGAATATCTGGAGCAGAAGGACAAATCAGTGAACCAGAAGATAAAATGGTGGAAATAACTTCTGAAGAGTGAATAAAGTAAAAAGAATGAAAAGAACTGAGGACAGTCTCAAAGACCTCTGGGACAATATCAAGTGCACCAACATTCGATTTATAGGGGTCCCAGAAGAAGAGAAAAAGAAAGGGTATGAGAAATTTTTTGAAGAGATTATAGTTGAAAATTTTGCTAACGTGGAAAAGGAAATAGTCAATCAAGTCCAAGAGACACAGAGTCCCATACAGGATAAACCCAAGGAGAAATATTCCAAGACACATACTAATCAAACAAACAAAGACTAAACACAAAGAAAGAATATTAAAAGCAGCAAGGCAGAAGCAACAAGTAAAATACGAGGAAACCCCATATGCTTAACTGCTGATCTTTCAGCAGAAACTCTACAGGCCAGAAGGGAATGGCAGGATATATTTAAAGTATTGAAAGGGAAAAAATCTATAATCAAGATTACAGTACTGATCAAGGATCTCATTCAATATTGATGGAGAAATAAAAAGCTTTTCAGGTAAGCAAAAGTTAAGAGAATTCAGTACCACAAACCAGCTTTACAACAAATGTTAAAGGGATGTATATAGTCAAGAAATACAAGAGAAAAAGATCTACAAATCAACCCCAAACAATTAAGAAAATGGCAATGGGAACATATATATCAATAATTACTTTAGATGTAAATGGATTAAATGCACCAACCAAAAGACACAGACTGGCTGAATGGATACAAAAATGAGACCCATATATATGCTGTCTACAAAAAACCCCACTTCAGACCATAAGACACATATAGACTGAAAGTGAGAGGATGGAAAAATATATTCCATGCAAATGGGAAGCAAAAGAAAGCTGCAGTAGCAATCCTGATATCAGACAAAATAGACCTTAAAATAAACAAGATTACAAGGCATAAGGAAGGACATTACTTAATGATCAAGGGATCAATCCAAGAGGAAGACATAACAATTGTAAATATCTATGCAGACAAAATAGGCCTTAAAATAAACAAGATTACAAGGCATAAGGAAGAACATTACTTAATGATCAAGGGATCAATCCAAGAGGAAGACATAACAATTGTAAATATCTATGCACCCAACATAGGAGCACCTCAATACATAAGACAAACACTAACAGACATAAAAGGAGAAATTGACAGTAACACAATAATAGTAGGAGTCTTTAACACAGTACTCACATCAATGGACAGATCATCAAAACAGAAAATTAATAAGGAAATACAAGTCTTAAATGATATGTTAGATGAGATGGATCTCATTGATATCTTCAGGACATTCCATCCAAATGCAGAAGAATCCACCTTCTTCTCAAGTGCACATGGAACATTCTCCAAGATAAACCATATCTTGGATCACAAATTAAACATCAGTAAATTTTAAAAAATTGAAATCATATCAAGCATCTTCTCTGACCACAATGCTATGATTGTGTGTGAGTGTGAAGTCACTCAGTCATGTCCGACTCTTTGCGACCCCATGGACTATAGCCTAGCCTACCAGGCTCCTCCCTCCATGGGATTCTCCAGTCAAGAGTACTGGAGTGGGTTGCCATTTCCTTCTCCAGGGGATCTTCCCAACCCAGGGATCGAACCTGGGTCTCCCACATTCCAGGCAGATGCTTTAACCTCTAAGCCACCAGGGAGGCTAGATATTAATTACAAAAAAAAAAAAAACAAACTGTAAGAAACACAAACACATAGACATTAAACAACATGTTTCTAAACAACCAACACGTTACTGAAGAAATCAAAAAATTTCTAGAAACAAATGACGATGAAAACAGGGCAACTCAAAACCTATGGGATGCAGCAAAAGCAGTTCTAAGAGGGACGTTTATGGCAATACAATCCTACCTCAAGAAACAAGAAAAACATAGAATAGACAAACTAACTTTACACCTAAAACAACTGTAAAAAAGTAGAACCAAAAAAAAAATTAGTAGAAGGAAAGAAATCATAAAAATAAGAGCAGAAATAAATGAAAAAGAAAGGAAAGAAACCATAGTAAAGATTAGTAAAACTAAAAGTTTCGAGAAGATAAACAAAATTGACAAGCCTATAGCCAGACTCATCAAGAAAAAAAGAGCAAAGAACCAAATTAAAAAATTTAGAAATGAAAAAGGAAAGGTTACAACAGACAATGCAGAAATAAAAAGGATTATGAGACTATTATGAACAACTATATGGCAATCAAATAGATAACCTAGAAGAAGTGGACAGATTCTTAGAAAAGTTCAATCTTCCAAGACTGAACCAGTAAGAAATAGAAATTATGAACAACCCAGTTACAAGGACTGAAACTGAACCTGTGATCAAACATCTCCCAAAAGACAAAAGCCCAGGACCAGATGGCTTCACAGGAGAATTTGATCAAACATTTAGAGAAGAGCTAACGCCTATCTTTCTAAAACTCTTTCAAAAAAATTGCAAAAAAAGAACACTTCCAAACTCATTCTATAAGGCCACCATTACCCTGATACGAAAACCAGACAAAGACAGCACAAAAAAGAAACGAATTACAGGCCAATATCACTAATGAACATAGATGCAATAATCCTCAACAAAATGTTAGCAAACAAAATTCAGCAACACATCAAAAAGCTCATACACCACGATCAAGTTGTGTTTTTTCCAGGAATGCAAGAATTCTTCAATATATGCAAATCAATGTGATACACTATACTAACAAATTGAAAGGTAAAAACCATATGATCATCTCAATAGATGCAGAGAAAACCTTTGACAAAATTCAACACCCATTTACAATCAAACCTCTTCAAAAAATGGGCATAGAAGGAACCTACCTCAACATAGTAAAGGCCATATATGATAAGGCTACAGCAAACATTATTCTCAATGGTGAAAACTGGAGGCATTCCCTAGATGGGATCCGAAACAAGACAAGGGTGTCCACTTTCACTTTTATTATTTGACATAGTTCTGGAAGTCCTAGCTATAGCAATCAGAGAAGAAAAAGAAATAAAAGGAATCTAGATCAGAAAAGAAGTAAAGTTCTCATTATTTGCAAATGCCATGATACTGTACATAGAAAACCCTAAAGATAGTATCAGAAAATGGCTAGAGCTAATCAGTTAATTAAGCAAAGTTGCAGAATACAAAATCAATACACAGAAGTCACTTGCATATTTATATACTAACAATGAAAATACAGAAAGAGAAATTAAGGAATCAATCCCATAATTCATTGCAACAAAAATAATTAAATATTTAGGAATAACTTACCTAAGGAAACCAAAGAACTGTACACAGAAAATTATAAGACACTAATGAATGAAATCAAAGATGACATAAACAGTTGGAGACATATTCAATGTTCTTGGGTAGGAAGAATCAATATTGTGAAAATGACTATATTACCAAATGCAATCTACAGATTCAATGTGATCCTTATCAAATTACAAATGGCATTTTTCACAGAACTAGAACAAAACATTTCATAAGTCATATGGAACTACGAAAGACCCTGAATAGCCAAAGCAGTCTTGAGAAAGAAGAACAGAGCTGGAGGAATCAACCTTCCTGACTTCAGATTATACTACAAAGCTACAGTCATCAAGACAGCATAGTACCAGCACAAAAACAGAAATATGGACCAATGGAACAAGATAGAAAGCCCAGAAATAAACCCATGCACCTATGGGTACCTTATTTTTGACAAAGGAGGCAAGAATATACAGTGGGGCAAAGACAGCCTCTTCAATAAATGGTGCTGGGAAAACTGGACAGCTACATGTGAAAGAATGAAATTAGAACACTTCCTAACACCATACACAAAGATAAACTCAAAATGGATGAAAGACCTAAATGTAAGACCAGAAAATATAAAACTCTTAGAGGAAAACATAGGCAAAACACTCCATGGCATAAATCAAAGCAAGATCCTCTATGATCCATCTCCTAGAGTAACAGAAATTAAAAAAAAAGTAAACAAGTGGGACCTAATTAAACTTCAAAGCTTTTGCACAGCAAAGGAAACTAAAACCAAGGTGAAAAAAAAACAAAACCCTCAGAATGGGAGAAAATAATAATAAATGAAACAAGTGACAAAGGATTAATTTCCCAAACGTACAAGCAGCTCATACAACTCAATTCCAGAAAAATCAAACAACCCAATCAAAAAGTGGGAAAAAGACCTAAACAGACATTACCTCAAAGAAGACATGCTGCTGCTGCTACTAAGTCACTTCAGTCATGTCCAACTCTATGCGACCCCATAGACGGCAGCCCACCGGGCTCCTCCATCCCTGGGGTTCTCCAGGCAAGAACACTGGAGTGGGTTGCCACTTCCTTCTCCAATGCATGATAGTGAAAAGTGAAAGTGAAGTCGCTCAGTCGTGTCTGACCCTCAGCGACCCCATGGACTGCAGCCTTCCAGGCTCCTCCATCCATGGGATTTTCCAAGCAAGAGTGCTGGAGTGGGGTGCCATTGCCTTCTCCGCAAAGAAGACATACAGATGGCTAATAAACACATTCACAGATGCTCAACATCGCTCATTATTCAGTTCAGTCACTCAGTCGTGTCCAACTCTTTGTGACCCCATAGACTGCAGCACGCCAGGCTTCCTTGTCCATCACCAACTCCTGGAGCTTACTCAAACTCATGTCCATCAAGTTGGTGATGCCATCCAGCCATCTCATCCTCTGACATCCCCTTATCCTCCTGCCTTCAATCTTTCCCAGCTCAAGGTCCATTCCAGTGAGTCAGTTCTTCACATCCGGTGGCCAGAGTATTGCCATTTCAGCTTCAGCATCAGTCCTTCCAAAGAAAATTTGGGACTGATCTTTAGGATAGAATGGTTGAATCTCCTTGCAGTCCAAGGGACTTTGAAGAGTCTTCTCCAACACCACATTTCAAAAGCATCAGTTCTCTGGCACTCAGCTTTTTAGTCCAACTCTCACATCCATACATGATTACTGGAAAATCATGGTTTCAACTAGATGGCAAAGTAGTGTCTTTGCTTTTTAACGTGCTGTCTAGGTTGATCATAGCTTTTCTTCCAAGGAGCAAGCATCTTTTAATTTCATGGCTGCAGTCACCATCTGTAGTAATTTTGGAGCCCCCCCAAACTAATCTTTCACTGTTTCCATTGTTTCCCCATTTATTTGCCATGAAGTGATGGGACCAGATGCCATGATCTTAGTCTTCTGAATGCTGAGGGGTTTTTAAATTTTATTTATTTTAATTGGAGGCTAATTACTTTACAATATTGTAGTGGTTTTTGCCATACATTGACATGAATCAGCCATGGGTGTACATGTGTTCCCCATCCTGAGCCCCGCTCCCACCTCCTTCTGCATCCCATCCCTCTAGGTCATCCCAAGGCACCAGCCCTGAGCACCCTGTCTCATGTATTGAACCTGGACTGACATCTGAATGCTGAGTTTTAAGCCAACATTTTCACTCTCCTTTCACTTTCATCAAGAGGCTCTTTAGCTCTTCTTCACTTTCTGCCCAAAGGGTGGTGTCATCTGCATATTTGAGCTTATTGATATTTCTCCTGGCAATCTTGATTCCAGCTTGGGCATTTTGCATCCAGCTGGGCATTTCACATGATGTACTCTGTATAGAAGTGAAATAAGCAGGGTGACAATATGCAACTTCAACATACTCCTTTCCCGACTTGGAACTAGTCTATTGTTCCATGTCCAGTTCTAACTGTTGTTTCTTGACCTGCATACAGATTTCTCAGGAGGCAGGTCAGGTGGTCTGGTATTCTCATCTTTTTAAGAATCTTCCATAGTTTGTTGTGATTCACACAATCAAAGTATTTGGCATAGTCAATAAAGCAGAAGTAGTTTTTTTTATGGAATTTTTTTGCTTTTTCGATGACCCAACAGATGTTGGCATTGAACCCAACCTGCATTGCTGGCAGGTTCTTTACCAGCTAGCCACAAGGGAAGCCCTTGCTCATTATTCAGTTCAGTTCAGTTCAGTCACTCAGTCCTATCCAACTCTTTGTGACCCCATGAATCACAGCATGCCAGGTCTCCCTGTCCATCACCAACTCCTGGAGTTCACTCAAACTCATGTCCATCGAGTCGGAGTTGCCATCCAGCCATCTCATCCTCCATCGTCCCCTTCTCCTCCTGCCCCCAGTCCCTCCCAGCATCAGGGTCTTTTACAGTGAGTCAACTCTTCACATGAAGTGGCCAAAGTATTGGAGTTTCAGCTTCAGCATCAGTCCTTCCAATGAAAACCCAGGACTGATCTCCTTTAGGATGGACTGGTTGGATCTCCTTGCAGTCCATGGGACTCTCAAGATCTTCTCATTATTAGAGAAATGCAAATCAAAACTACAGTGAGATATCACCTCACACTAGGCAGAATGGCAATCATCAAAATTCTACAAACAATAAATGCTGGACAGGGTGTGGAGAAAAGGGAATGCTCTTGCACTGTTGGTGGGAATGTAAACTGATACAAGCACTATGGAAGATGATATGGAAATTCCTTACAAAACTAGTAATAAAACTACCATATGACCCAGGAATTCCAATCCTAGGGTATGGAAATTCCTTACAAAACTAGTAATAAAACCACCATATGACCCAGCAATTCCACTCCTAGGCATATACCCCTAGGAAACCAAAATTGAAAAAGACACATGTATCCCATTGTTCATTGAAGCACTGTTTACGATAGCTAGAACATGGAATCAACCTAGATGTCCATCAACAGATGGATGGATAAAGAAGTAGTGGTATATATACACAATGGAATAGTACTCAGCCATAAAAAGGAATGTATTTGGGTCAGTTCTAATGGGGTGGATGAACCTAGAACCTATTATACAGACTGAAGTGAGTCAGAAAGAGAAAAATAAATATCATATTTTAATGCATACATATATATGGAATCTAGGGAAATGGTACTGAAGAATTTATTTACAGGGCAGCAATGGAGAAACAGAGATAGAGAATAGATTTATGGACATAGTGAGGGGAGATGAGAGGGTGAGATGTATGGAAAGAGTAACATGGAAACTTACATTACCATATGTAAAATAGATAGCCAATGGGAATTTGCTGTATGACTCAGGAAACTCAAACAGGGGCTCAGTATCAATCTAGAGGAATGGGATGAGACAAGTTGGGAGGGAGGTTCAAAAAGGAGAGGATATATGTATACCTATGGGTGATTCATGTTGAAGTTCAACAGGAAACAACAAAATTCTGTAAAGCAATTATCCTTCAATAAAAAAATAAATTTAAAAATAATAATGAATCATAATAATGTTTATTAGTGGGAGTTTGAAAATAGGGGACAAAAGATGAGTGATGAGGAGAGGACAGGAGAGAGAGAGGAGAGGACAGGTGCATAACTTGATGCACCTCAGTAAGAGGTGATTCTCTGTTGGGTCAGTGGTAAAGAATCAGCCTGTCATGCAGGAGACATGAGTTTGATTCCTGGGTCATGAAGATCCCTTGGGAAAAGGAAATGGTAACCGACTCCAGTATTCTTGCCTGGGAAGTCCCACGGACAGAGCAGCCTGGTGAGTTACAGTCCATGAGGTCACAAAAGAGTCGGACATGACAGCCACTAAACAACAACACCATTAGTAAGACACTGGCATTGAGATGAAAAAAACTGAGGCATCATAAGAAGGTACGTTCAGTCTTATGCTTTCCATTTTTTACTATGTGAGACTGAAATGAACTCATCACTACCCCCACCTTCCTGCACAGCTTTTCCCATTTACACACCCAAAACTTCAGGAAACAAACATACTCCTCATTTGCTGAATAGCATTTTGAAGGATGGAAGAGTTAAGGAGAAGAATGTCTGTTTTAAGAACTCAGAGTCATAGGTAACTTGTGTGTGTGTGTTAGTCACTCTGCCATGTCCAATTCATTGTGACCTAATGGACTGTAGCCCACCAGGCTCTTCTGTCCATGGAATTTTCCAAGTAAGAATGCTGGAGTGGGTAGCCGTTCCCTTCTTCAGGGAATCTTCCCTACCCAGGGATCAAACCTGGGTCCTCTGCATTGCAGGCAGGTTCTCACCCATCTGAAACACCATAGGTAACTTGGATAAACACAAAGTTCTGAAAAGTTTTACAGATCTTAGTAAAACCATACAGTGTCCACACACCAGTCTGATGAGACCTTGTAATAGGAAAGAAACTTATACTCTATTACCAAATTATCACTAAAGGAATGTTGCCTATCAACTTAAGTATGTAATGACCCATCCCTGGGAACCCTGCCTCCCAGGTGATGAGCATTAAGCTAAAATACCTTTATTTAACTCACAGGAATCATCCTGATTGGGCCAATTGTGAATGACTCATGGCTGGGAGAATTAACACATCCCCTCTGGAGGCCAACCTGAACCCGGAAGTGTTTGACTTTTCTCCCTCCTCTTTCAGTATAAAGGAAGCCTGAATTCTAACTCGGGGAAGATGGTTCCTTAGGGCATTAGTCTGCCATTTTCTTGGTCTGCCAGCATTCCAATAAAGTCACTATTTTTGCCTCCAAGGTCATGTGGTGAGTAATATGAGCTTGGAATCAGTAACAAATTTTGGTGAAGTCAGTGAGGGAGCTTGATACTACTCATGGCTAGCTGGCCCGCAATTGGGGGATTTTCAGGTAGAAGCTGCCAGGAACACTTGTTCTGAGTATCTTCCTTTCAAAATTCCCCAAAGCGTAAATTATTCCTAATGGCGCCTGTTTGAGAACCCTGCCTCCCAATGAGCTTTAAGGTAAAATACCTTTGTGTAGCCCACGGGAAACATCCTGACCAGACCCACCTGTGAAACGCTATAGGAATGAAGAAATTAACATATTCCCTCTGGAGTCTGAACAGAACCATGACTTCACTCCCTCTGCTTTTAGTATAAAAGAAGTTTAAATTCTGACTTGGAAGATGGCTCTTTAGGGCACTAGTCCACCATCTTCTTGATCTGCTGGCTTTTTAAATAAAATGGCCCAACGACTTGTCTCTCAATTTATTGGCCTGTCATGTGGCCAGCTGTACAAGTTTGGACAGCAATCCTAACAAGATCTTAAGGGACTGGGTTAGCTCTATTGACATCTAGTTTTGCAACTTGCTTTTAGCATTTAATACAGATGACAAAAACAACTACTTAAGAGAGATGGTACATAAGAAATAAGTATAATATGGATCTAAAAGCTTTTACTATTCCAGCAAAAACTGAAGACTTTGAATAAGAGAAATAAAATCATGCTAAAGATATAATACACGGTTAACAGGTGCAATCTCATGGTTCATGTTAATAGAAAAATACAAGTTTAATCCTGCAAGACATTAGACTGCTCCACTATCTTAATGATATCTTACCCAAAGGGTCTAGAGAGCTAGAAGGATCAGGAACCCTAGATGCCTGACGACCCACACGGGTGCCTGATACAGTCATACAACTAACACCTTGAAGACAGACTAAACCAGAAATTATGGTTTGCCATGACTTTAAGAGAAAAGAAGTGCCAGCTATACAGAAAAAGGGACAACTAAGAGCTTGAAACCTGTTGCTTTTGAAGAGTAAGATGGAAAGGCACAACTGCTTTTCATTATAAGCCTTTATTACTATTTGACTTTTTAACTATGAGCCTATACATATTGTGAAGAAAACAAAAATTAATTTGAAAAGTAATTGTTTTTAGAGTATACTAACAAAATTAAAAATCAATCTCATCTTTGTAAAACATTCAACAGGAAAATTTTGAGAGCAGAAATTAAGATCTCTTTTTAAACTCTTTTTCATTTTATGCAGTCTCTCTAGGCATATGACAAACACATAATTGGGTAATACTTGCTTTGCATGCCATTTGTTTCTTTACAGATTTCAGGCAAGAGGGTGTTCGCTAAATTATATTTATGATCCTATAAAACACAAGTGCAGCCTCTGTTGAAACCTAGGTGCTGTGCTCAATGTGGATGATGGATTCAGTGTTGCTATTTAGAGGGACAACATTGTTTAGGACTTAGAAACATTTGGTACCTTATTGCTTATTTACCTTTTGCAAGAAGTGTGGAATTTCTATGGGCTTCCCAGGTTGCACTAATGGTAAAGAACCTGCCTGCCAATGAAGGAGACATAAGAGACATGGGTTCTATCCCTGGGTCATGAAGATGCCCTGGAGGAGGGTATGGCAATCCACTCCAGTGTTCTTGCCTGGAGATTCCCATAGACAGAGGAGCCTGGTGGGCTATAATTAATAGGGTGGCAAAGCGTTGGACACAACTAAAGCAACTTAGCACTTTTATAACAAAAACTAATAGTTTGGCAGGTTTCGTAAAAGTTAAAATCTATCCTTTCTATAGCACAATCTCTATAATCAATGTTGGCATCATTACCACTACCAGTCAGCTGACTGATCGGCAGCTAATGACCTACTTTCCAATAAGTACATGCTCAGTCAAATCTGACTCTTGTGACCCCATGGGCTGTAGCCAACCAGGCTACTCTGTCCATGGCATTTCCCAGGCAAGAATACTGGAGTGGGTAGCCATTTCCTTCTCCAGGTGATCTTCCCCACCCAGGGATCAAACCTGTGTCTCCTGCATTAGCAGGCAGATTGTTGATCACTGAGCCAACTGGGAAGCCCACTTTCCAACATCAGTCAGTTCAGTTCGGTCACTCAGTCGTGTCCGACTCTGCAACCCCATGAACTGCAGCTGCCAGGCCTCCCTGTCCATCACCAACTCCCGGAGTTCACTCAAACTCATGTCCCTCGAGTTGGTGATGCCATCCAGCCATCTCTTCCTCGGTTGTCCCCTTCTCCTCCTGCCCCCAATCCCTCCCAGCATCAGAATCTTTTCCAATGAGTCAACTCTTCGCATGAGGTGGCCAAAGTATTGAAGTTTCATCTTCAGCATCATTCCTTCCAAAGAAATCCCAGGACTGATCTCCTTTAGAATGGACTGGTTGGATCTCCTTGCAATCCAAGAGACTCTCAAGAGTCTTCTCCAACACCACAGTTCAAAAGCATCAATTTTTCAGCGCTCAGCCTTCTTCACAGTCCAACTCTCACATCCATACATGACTACTGGAAAAACCATAGCCTTGATTAGAAGGACTTTTGTTGGCAAAGTAATGTCTCTGCTTTTTAATATGCTATCTAGGTTGGTCATAAATTTCCTTCCAAGGAGTAAGTGTCTTTTAATTTCATGACTGCAGTCACCATCTGCAGTGATTTTGGAGCCCAAAAAAATAAAGTCTGACACTGTTTCCACTGTTTCCCCATCTATTTCCCATGAAGTGATGGGACTGGATGCCATGATCTTCATTTTCTGAATGTTGAGCTTTAAGCCAACTTTTTAACTCTCCTCTTTCACTTTCATCAAGAGGCTCTTTAGTTCCTCTTCACTTTCTGCCATAAGGGTGGTGTCATCTGCATATCTGAGGTTATTGATATTTCTCCTGGCAATCTTGATTCCAACATACCAATGCTTAAATCCCTGTTTAGATGAAGAGTTCTTGCTAGGGTTCAGAAACTTCTTGATGAAGTGTGTTGCTTTTTCATTACAAGAGTAGAGAGCTTTTAAATACCTTTAAGAGCTTTGTGACCATCCCATTTTCAGTCTGGTGATGTCTCAGCCACTTGGTGATATGACCTTTCAGATATGTTTTATAAAGACGTGAATTCTCGGGTAAGGTAAATTACCTCTTATCAACCTTAAAAACAAAATACCCAGTTACTTGACTAGCAAAATGAGTCTACTAGGGACTAGAAGAGGAATGGTAATTTGGGATATGCAAACCATGGCATATCACAAGCAAATCTGGAGTACAAAGAAGAATGTTGTCTTATAAAGGAAAGAGGAAGTTGGGAGGAGCTATTTTGAATGAAAATTAATTAAAGAGTGGGAGAGCAGCAGCTTCTCATACACGAAGGTGAAGTGAAAGTCGCCCAGTCTTGTCCAACTCTTTGCGACCCCATGGACTATACACTCCATGGACTTCTCTAGGTCAGAATACTGGAGTGGGTACCCTTTCCCTTCTCCAGGGGATCTTTCCAACCCAGGTCTCCCACAATGCAGGCAGATTTTTTACCAGCTGAGCTACAAGGGAAGCCCAGAAGCATCTCATAGGGCTTAGCTAAGAGAAAATCTTTCTTCATGCTGGAGTGGGAAAAGTAAGCTTCTTCCTGTTGTGGAATAAAAATAGAATGTGGCAGGGCTTAAGATTGCCCCCTGAGGGGCTTTCCAACTCCATTTAAATGAGGCCTCTTTCTTTTCACACCATAAAAAATATATGTGTGTGTGTATATATACATGTAATGTATGTATTACACACACTTTTTTAAAAGAAAAGGGATAGACTTTCCTTGGAATTAGGGGAAAAGCAGGAACAAAATATCATTCAATGTGAAGGGTCAGGTTATATATATATATAATGCACGTTGTGTGTGTGTGTGTATATATATACGTATACATTTTAATATATATAATGTAGTATATATACATTGATACAAATGTAGATATTTTATACAAATGTAGTATATATATTTATATAAACTACTGCACAATTGCACTCATCTCACACGCTAGTAAAGTAATGCTCAAAATTCTCCAAGCCAGGCTTCAGCAATACGTGAACCGTGAACTTCCTGATGTTCAAGCTCGTTTTAGAAAAGGCAGAGGAACCAGAGATCAAATTGTCAACATCCACTGGATCATGGAAAAAGCAAGAGAGTTCCAGAAAAACATCTATTTTTGTTTTATTGACTATGCCAAAGCCTTTGACTGTGTGGATCACAATAAACTGTGGAAAATTCTTCAAGAGATGGGAATACCAGACCACCTGACCTGCCTCTTGAAAAACCTGTATGCAGTCAGGAAGCAACAGTTAGAACTGGACATGGAACAACAGACTGGTTCCAAATAGGAAAAGGAGTATGTCAATACTGTATATTGTCACCCTGCTTATTTAATTTATATGCAGAGTACATCATGAGAAACGCTGGGCTAGAAGAAGCACAAGCTGGAATCAAGGTTGCCAGGAGAAATATCAATAACCTCAGATATGCAGAGGATACCACCGTTATGGCAGAAAGTAAAGATGAACTAAAAAGCCCCTTGATGAAGTAAAAGTGCAGAGTGAAAAAGTTGGCTTAAAGGTCAACATTCAGAAAACGAAGATCATGGCATCTGGTCCCATCACTTCATGGGAAATAGATGGGGAAACAGTGGAAACAGTTTCAGACTTTATCTTTTTGGGCTCCAAAATCACTGCAGATGGTGACTGCACCCATAAAATTAAAAGATGCTTACTCCTTGGAAGGAAGGTTATAACCAACCTAGACAGCATATTAAAAAGCAGATATATTACTTTGCCAACAAAGGTCTGTTTAGTCAAGTTTATGGTTTTTCCAGTGGTCATGTATGGATGTGAGAGTTGGACTGTGAAGAAGCTGAGCGCCGAAGAATTGATGCTTTTGAACTGTGGTGTTGGACAAGACTCTTGAGAATCCCTTGGACTGCAAGGAAATTCAACCTGTCCATTCTAAAGGGGATCAGTCCTGGGTGTTCTTTGGAAAGAATTATGCTAAAGCTGAAGCTCCAGTACTTTGGCCACCTCATGTGAAGAGTTGACTCATTGGAAAAGACTCTGATGCTGGGAGGGATTGGAGGCAGGAGGAAAAGGAGACGACAGAGGATGAGATGGCTGGATGGCATCACTGACTCCATGGATATGAGTCTGAGTGAACTCCGGGAGATGGTGATGGAGAGGGAGGCCTGGCATGCTGCGATTCATGGGGTCGCAAAGGGTCGGATAAGACTTAGCAACTGAACTGAACTGAATGTAGTGTGTGTATATATATATATATATATATATATATATATATATATAATGTAGTATCTTTAAAAGAAAAGGAATAGGAAATTTTCCATAGAGTCAGAGGAAAAGCAAGAACAAAATCTCTCAACGTGAAGGGTCAGGTTGCCCTGTACAGCAGCTTACATTGAACACTGCACAACTCCAGACGATGATGAGATTAATGCTCCCAGAGATTTACAGTGCATGTCCCTACAGTGTCAAGCAAAGACAATAAAACCACAGATTACCAATGATATGCTTTCATTTGGCATACAAAGGTATTTTCAATAGTTAAAACCACATAAAGTTTTTATAACTTTTTTTGATTAAAAATGTGTATTGGCTGCTTTTATAAATTTAGTATAATATATCCAGATAAGTACAAGGAAAGGAATAGAAATCACCAGAAATATATCACTAATTAAGCATAGTCTAATACTGTCTATTAGTACTATATGTATATCTATGTTTGTTGCTCAGCTGTGTCTGACTCTTTGCAACCCCATGGACTGTACCCCACCAGGCTCCTCTGTCCATGGGATTCTCGAGGCAAGAATACTGGAGTGCATCGCCATTCCCCTTTCCAGGGGATCTTCCTGACCCAGGAATCAAACCTGGATCTCCCACATTGCAGGCAGATTCTTTACCTTCTGAGCAACCAGGGAAGCCAAATAATTCACAACTTTACTATGTTTAGTCACTCATCTAAGATTCTCACTTTCCACTTTTTTAAAGTTTCAATAAAATGTTGATATTTTCTTATAACTTCACAATTTCTGCTAAGGTTCTTACTGAATAGGTTTTGGTTTTGGTTTTTATTGTGAGTAGAATTTTTTTTTTAGAGATATGTAAATCTTGACCTTCTGGCTACATTGTGCTCTTCTTCCAAATCTATTTTTTCTGAATTTTGAAAAACTAGGCTGTTTACCTTTTCTTAACTTCATCCTTTGATTCTCTACTCCTGAACTCTGAATATCTATTGCTTCTCAGGAACTAGCAGGGAAACCATATGTCAAAATAAAACCTTTGATATTTTGTTATTTCTTGTATTTCAGCCAGAGCAAATGATTAACATTGTGTTTGAAGTTGCTGATGCTATTCTGAAAAACTCTGATCCAAGACATCTCTCACTATCTATTTCACTGGATTATTGATATAAAAAGTCATACTTCATGATAAATGGCAAATCATTACCATGTCCTTCCAAATGAGACATCTAACTTGTTAAGAGATCCTGTAACAAATTTCTCACTGAGTTTTTCAGTTTGAATAATGTAATTCCATTCAACTTGAGTTACTTTAAGTATATCCTGCTATGAGTGTTTCCAACATATCTTCCTCTACGGGCATAATTATGTCTTACTGAACAACAGTCTGGGAGAATACATCAAAGAGAACTATTTTAAGAGCCCAGTGCTGAGAATTGGATGTCAAGAAATCATAGTTTGCAAGAGCTAAACACAGATAATAGTTATTGTCTATAACTGTGTAGGGGTATCTGAAGGTTACTACTAGGAAAGTAACCTGTGAGTGATTTTTATTACTCTTCCTTTAAAAAATGTTGGCCTTTGTTCCGAAATGCAGTTAAGTTATTCAGAATCAGTTTGATCCTCATGAACATCATTTTTCCATTTTGTGTGCAAAACAGCCTTTTGTTGTTGTTCAGTCACTGACTCTTTGCCATCCCATGGAATTGGGCATGCCAGGCTTTCCTGTCCTTTGCTATCTCTCTGAGTTTGCTCAAACTCATGTCTACTGAGTTGGTGGTGCCATCCAACCATCTCACTCTCTGTTTCCCCCTTCTACTCCTGCCTTCAATCTTTCCCAGCATCAGAATCTTTTCCATTGAGTTGCTCTTCACATCACGTGGCCAAAGTACTGGAGCTTCAGCTTCAGCATCAGTCCTTCCAATGAATATTCAGGGTTGATTTCATTTAAGATTGACTGGTTTGCTCTACTTGCTGTCCAAGAGACTCTCAAGAGTCTTCTCTAGCACCGCAATTTGAAAGCATCAATTCTTCCGCTTTCAGTTTTCTTTATGGTCCAACTCTCACATCCATACATGACTACTGGAAAAACAGAGATTTGACTTTACAAACTAGATCTAGTTTGGTCCCACCACAGACAAATACACTTTTGAGAACTTTAATTGATACCTTGTGTGTTAGGAGATCTCCTCATTCTGGCTAATGAAAACAAACTCTCTCTGACTTTCTATGAATTCTCAAGATTATTCTTCCTATTCCTTTTCAGGGATCCTTTCCCCAAGGTCAGTAGTTTCCTCAGACATGGTCACAGGTTGGTACTCAGCCAAAAACTGCCTCCAGACATCTTTCTTTGTGTCCACAAATTTCTATTGCCTTTCTTCTCCAAACTGTTTCTTTAACTTAACAATACTGCTGGATTTTCTTGGATTACCCTCTTCCCATCTGTGACCTGCAAACTCTCCCTAAATGTGAGCTGGTGCATTCATAGGGCACAACTCATGTGTTTTCCTTCTCTTGGAGATAATTATTGTTTTCTCTCTATTGCCCCATGTCTTTTTTTTAACATTTTTATTGAAATATAGTTGATACATAACATTGTGTTAGTTTCAAGTATACAACAAAAGATTCGTTTATACATATATAAATATACATGAATACTTTTTTACATTCTCTTCCATTATATGTTATTACAAAATATTGATTATAGTTACCTGTGCTATTCAGGGGGTGCTTGTTGGTTATCTATTTTATGTATAGTGAAGTCGCTCAGTCATGTCTGACTCTTTGAGACCCCATGGACAGTAGCCTGCACCAGGCTCCTCCATCCGTGGGATTTTCTAAGCAATAGTACTGGAGTGGGTTGCCATTTCCTTCTCCAGGGAATCTTCCCGACCCAGGGATCGAACCCAGGTCTCCCGCATTGTAGACAGATGCTTTACCATCTGAGCCACCAGGGAAGTCCATTTTATGTATAGTAGTATGTATATTTTAATCCTGGACTCCTAATTTATTCCTCCCCACTTTCCCCTTTGGGAGGGATTGGGGGCAGGAGGAGAAGGGGACGACAGAGGATGAGATGGCTGGATGGCATCACCAACTTGTTGGACTGAAGTTTGAGTGAACTCTGGGAGTTGGTGACAGTCAGGGAGGCCTGGAGTGCTGCGATTCATGGGGTCGCAAAGAGTCTGATACGACTGAGTGACTGAACTGAACTGAAATTAAGTTTGTTTTCTATATCTATTGAGTCTATTTCTGTTTTATAGATTGATTTGTATCATTTTTTAATGTTCCATATATGAACAATATCATATGATATTTGTCTTTTTCCTTCCGGCTTCACTTAGTATGATAATCTGTAGGTCCATTGATGTTGTTGCTCATGGCGGCATTTCGTTATTTTTTATGTCTGAGTAATATTCCATTGTGTATATATATCACATCTTTATCCATTCTTCTGTTCTTTACTTCCATGTCTAGGTTATTGTAAATAGTGCTGCTGTGAACATTGGGGTGCATATATCTTTTCAAATTATGGTTTTCTCTGGATATATTCCCAGGAGTGGGATTGCAGGATCATATAGTAGCTCTATTGTTACCTTTTTTTAAGGAACATCCATTCTGTTCTCCATAGGGGCTCTACCTATGTAAATTCCCACCAACAGTATAGAAGAATTTCCTTTATTTATATTATTTTTTGATGATGGACATTCTGACCACTGTAAGGTGATATCTCATTGTAGTTTTGATTTGCATTTCTCTAATAATTAGTGATGCTGAGCATTTTTTCACGATCTATATGTCTTTTTGGAAAAAAAAAAATCTATTTAGATCCTCTCTCCATTTTTTATTGGGTATTTTTAAATATTGAGTAGTATGAACTGTTTGTGTATTTTGAAGATTAATCCCTGATCTATTGCATTGTTTGCAAATATTTTCTCCCATTCTAAGAGTTGTTTTACATTTTGTTTATGGTTTTCTTTGCTGTGCAAAAGCTTTTAAGTTTAATTAGGTCCTGTTTGTTTATTTTTGTTTTTATTTCTATTATTATAGGAGATTGTCCAAAAAATAATGCTGTGATTTAGGTAAAAAATTGTTCTGACCTGTTTTCCTCTAGTGGTTTTATAATGTCTGGTTTTACATTTAGATCTATGTTGAGTTTATTCTTGAGTGTGGTGTAAGAAAATGTTCTAATTTCTTTATTTTACATGTAGCTGTCTGGTTTTCCCGACACCAATTATTGAAGAGGCTCTCTTTTCTACACTATATCCTTGCCTTCTTTGTCATAGAGTAATTGGCCATAGATGTGTGCATTTATTTCTGGGGTTACATGCTGCTCCATTATCTATGTTTCTGTTTTTGTGGCAGTGCTATACTCTTTTGATGACTGTAGCTTTGTTATATAGTCTGAAGACAGGACGGTTGATTGTTACAGCCCCATTTTTCTTTCTAAAAATTGCTTTGGCTTTTCTGAATTTATTTGTGTTTCCATACAAATTTTTTAAAGTTTTTCTAGTTCTGTGGAAAATACAGAGTATTACAATAGTAATTTGATAGGAATTGCATGAAATCTGTAGACTGTCTTGGATAATACAGGCATTTTGACAATATTGATTCTTCCAATCCAAGAACATTGTGTATCTTTCCATCTGTTTGTGTCATTTTGATTTCTTTCATCAGTGTCTTGTTTCCAGAACACAGGTCTTTTGCCTTCTTAGACAGGCTTATTCCTAGGCATTTTTTTTTTTCCAGTACAGTGGTAAATGGGATTGTTTCCTGAATTTCTCTTTCTGATCTTTCATTGTTAGTGTATAGATATGCAACAAATTTCTGTGTATTTTGTATCCTGCAACTTTACAAAATCCATTGAGTTCTAGCAGGTTTTTTTTTTAATTACCTTTAGGATTTTCTATGCATAATATCATGTCATCTGCAAAAAGTAACAGTTTTATTCCTTTTCTAATGCAGATCCCTTTCATTTCAATTTCATCTCTGATTGTTGTGGCTAGGATTTCCAAAACTATGTTGAAAAAAGGACAACATTGGACATCCTTGTATTTTTCCTGGTCTTAGAGGAAATGCTTTCAGCTTTTCACTGAGAATATGGTGTTAGCTATCAGTTCAGTTCAGCTGCTCAGTCATGTCTGACTCTTTGCAACCCCTAGGACTGCAGCATGCCAGGCTTCCCTGTCCATCACCAACTCCCGGACCTTGCTCAAACTCATGTCCATCGAGTCGGTGATGCCATCCAACCATTTCATCCTCTGTCATCCCCTTCTCCTCCTGTCTTCAATCTTTCCCAGCATCAGGGTCTTTTCCAATGAGTCAGTTCTTCACATCAGGTGGCCAAAGTATTAGAGCTTCAGCTTCAGCATCAGTCCTTCCAGTGTTAGGTTTAGGTTTGACATATATGGCCTTCATTGCACTGAGGTAAGTTCCCTCTATGCATACTTTCTGGAGAGTTTTTATCATAACTGGGTGTTAGATTTTATCAAAGACTTTTTCTGCACCTATTGAGATGATAGTATGGTTTCCATTCTTCAGTTTGTTAATGTGGTGTATTACAATGATTTGCAAATACTGAAAAAATCCTTACTTCTCTGGGATAAATCCCACTTGATCGTGGTGTATGAACTTTTTAATGTATTGTTAGATTTGGTTTGCTGGTATTTTGTTGAGGATTTTTGTGTCTATGTTCATCCATGATATTGACCTGTAATATCCTTTTTTGTGATATCTTTGTCTGGTTTTGGTATCAGAGTGATGGTTGTCTCATAGAATAAGTTTGGGAATGTTCTTTCGTCTGCAATTTTTTGAAATTGCTGCAAAGAATAGGTGTTATTTCTTCTCTAAATGTTTGATAGAATTTGCCTGTGAAGCCATCTAGTCCTGGACTTTTCTTTGTGGAGAGTTTTTTAATCACAGTTTCAATTTCAGTGCTTATGATTGGTCTGTTCATATCTTCCATTTCTTCCTGGTTCGGTTTTGGGGATGATACATTTCTAAGAATTTGTCTACTTCTTCTAGGTTCTCCTTTTCATTGGCATATAGTTGCTGTGGTGTTCTCTTAGAGCCTCCCCAATGGCTCAGCAGTAAAGAATCTGTCTGCAATGAAAGAGACACAGGAGTTGCAGATTGGATCCCTGGGTCAGGAAGATCCCCTGGAGGAGGAAATGGCAACTCACTCCAGTGTTCTTGCCTGGAAAAATCCCATGGACAGAGAAACCTGATGGGCTACAGTCCATACAATAGCAAAGAGTCAGACATGACTAAGGACATGATGATGAGTACTCTCTTAAGACAGAATAGAGTATAAATAGATATTTTATTCTTTTTGATGCCTTGGTAAATGGGATTATTTCCTCAGTTTCTCGTTCTGATTCTCAGTGTGTAGATAAGCAACAGATTTCTGTGTAATAATTTTGTATCCTGCAACTTTACCGAATCAATTGAGCTATAATAATTTTCTGTAGTGTCCATTGTAACCTCTCCTTTTTTATTTTTATTTTTATTTTTATTGATTTGAGCCCTTGCCCCCTTTTGAAATGCGTCTGGATAAGTTTCTAAATTTTATTTCTTTTCAAAGAACCAGCTTTTAGTTTCATTAAACTTTTCTACTATTATCTTCATCTGTATTTCATTTGTCTCTTCCTCTGATCTTTAATGCCTTCTTTCTGTTAACTTTGAGTTTTATTGTTTGTTCTTGTTTCTCTAGTTGCCTTTGTCTAGGTGTAAGATTAGATTGATTATTTGGAATTTTTCTTGTATCCTGAGGTAAGATTGTATTGCTATAAATTTTCCTCTTAGAACTGCTTTTGCTGCATTGCATAGGTTCTGGATCATCATATTTTTTACTTTCTTTTGTCTCCAGGTATTTTTTATTTTCTCTTTTATTTCTTCAGTGAGCCATTTGTTGTTCAGTAGCATTTTGTTTAACCACCATGTTTTATGTTTTTTACAGTGTTTCCCCCTTTTTGGTTTATTTCTGACCACAACACTATGAGAATAGACAAGATACTCGATATGATTTCAATTTTCTTAAATTTACTGAGGCTTGCTTTATGGCCCAGCATGTGATCTATCCTGGAGAATGTTCCATGTGCAGTTGAAGAAATGTGTATTTTTCTGCTTTCATATGGAATACTCTATAAAAATCAATTAAATTCATCTGGTCTAATGTGTCATTTAATGCCTGTATTTCTTTATTGATTTTCTGCCTGGATGCTCTGTCCACTGATGTAAGTGGGGTGTTAAAATCTCCTACTATTGTTATGTTACTGTTCATTTCTCCTTTTATGGCTGTTAGCATTTGTCTTAAATATCAAGGTGCTCCTATATTGGGTGCATATATACTTATAATTGCTGTATCTTCTTGGATTGATCCTTTGATCATTATATAGTGTCTTTCTTTGTCTCTTGTAACCATCTTATTTTAAAGTCTATTTTGTCTGATATGAGTATTGCTACTCCAGTTTTCTTTTGATTTCCATTTGCATGGAATATCTTTTCCATCCCCTCACTTTCAGTCTGTATGTGCTGCTAGATTTGAACTGAATCTCTTGTAGACAGCCTATATTCAGATTTTGTTTTAGTGTCCATTCAGCCAGTCTTGTCTTTTGGTTGGAGCATTTAATCCATTTACACTTAAGGTAATTTCTGATATGTACACTCTCTTATTGCCATTTTGTTAATTGTATTGGGTTTGTTTTTATAGGCCTTTTGCTTCTTTTTTCTCTTTTGTTCTCTTCTGTGATTTGAATGACTATCTATATTATTGTGTTTGGATTGCGTTTTCTTGTGTGTGTATTTATTGTAGATTTTTGGTTTGTAGTTACTGTGAGGTTTTGCTATAGCAACCTCTATATATACAAGATTGTTTTCAGTTGCTGGTATCTTAATTTCAAATGCATTTCCAACACCCTGCATTTGTACTCTCCTCATGATTTCTAGTTTTGACAAATTTGTATATGGATGGTTTCCTACCTTTATGTTTGCCTTTACAGATGAATGTTCTGATTTATAATTTTCTTGATTCTAGTTGTGGCCTTTGCTTTTCTGCTTAAAAACAGTTCCTTTAGCATTTGTTGTAGAGCTGATTTGGTGGTACTGAATTCTCCTGAATTCTCCTTTTGCTTGTCTGTCAACCTTTTGATTTCTCCATTGAGTCTGAATGAGAATCTTTCTGGGTAGAGTGTTCTTGGTCCTATTAATAGATTTTTCACTTTAATCACTATATCATGCCAGTCCCTTCTGGCCTGCAGTTTCTGCTGAGAAAAACAGCTGATAACTGTATGGGGATTCACTTATATGTTATTTATTGCTTTTTTCTTGTTGCTTTGAATATTTTCTCTTTGTCTTTAATTTTTGTCAATTTGATATGTGTCCTGGCATGTTCTTCCTTGACTTTATCCTGTATGGGACTCTCTGCACTTCCTGGACTTTGGTGACTATTTCCCATGTTAGAGAAGTTTTCAGATATTATTTCTTCAAATATTTTCTTAGGCCATATCTCTCTCTTCCCATTCTGGGACACCTATAATGCAAATGTTGGTGCATTTAATGTAATTTCAGAAGTCTCCTAAACTGTTCCCATTCCTTTTCATTCTCTTTTCTTAATTCTGTTAGGCAGCAGTGATTTCTACCACTCTGTTTTCCAGCTCACTTGTATGTTCTTTGCCTCATTGATTCTGCTATTGATGATTCTTTGCAGTGTACCTTTTCATTTTAATTGTTTTACTGTTCAACTCTGTTATATCTTCCAGCTCTTTGTTAAACATTTCTGTATCATCTGAATCTGTGCCTCCATTCCTGGATCATCTTTGCTATCATTACTCTGAATTCATTTTCAGATAAATTGCTCATCTCTAGCTCACTTGGTGGTTGTTCTGGAGTTTTACCTGTTCCTTCATCTGGGAAATATTCTTCTGTTGTCTTGTTTTTGTCTAACCTTCTGTATTTGTGGTCTCTTTTCTGCAGGCTACAGGATCGTGGTTCTTGCTTCTGGTGTTTGCTCCTTGGTGGGTGAGTTTGGTCCAGGGGCTTGTTCAGACTTCTTAGTAGAAGGGTCTGGGCCTGCTCACTGTTGAGTGGAGCTGCGTCTTGTCCCTCTATGGGTAGGACTGTGTCAAGGGAGATTTTCAAAGGCAACTGTGGACTCACGAAGACTTTAAACAGACTGCCTGCTGATGGATGAGGCTGTGTTCCTGCCCTGTTGGTTGTTTGGCCTGAGGAGTCCCTGTATGGAGCCTTTGAACTGTTGAAGGGGCCCAGCTTGTGGTGTCAAAATGGTGGCCTCTAGGACAGCTCACAACAATGAGTACTCCCCATTATTTCAGCTACCAATGTCCTTGTCCCATCAGTGAGTCACAGGTTCTCCCTATCTCCTGAGAGATCCTCCAAGGTCAGCAGCTAGGTCTGGCCCAGGCTCCTATGAAGTCCCTTCTTTTCCCTCTGGTCCCAATGTGCACAAGACTTTGTGAATGCCCTCCAAGATTGGGGTTTATTTCCCCCAATCCTGCAATCAAGCCTTACTGGCCTTCAAAGCCAAATACTCTGAAGGCTCCTCCTTCTGATATCAGAGCCCCAGAGTGGAGAGCCTGACATGGGGTTCAGACCTGTCATTCCTGTGGGAAAACCTTGGCAAAGTAATGGTTTTCCAGTTTGTGAGTTACCCACTGGGTGGGAATGGGGTTTGATTGTACTGCAAATGTGCCCCTTCTACCGTTTCCTTGTGGCTTCTTCTTTGTCTTTGAAAGTAGATGACCTTTTCTGGTAGGTTCCAGTCCTTTTTTTGTCAATAGCTGTATGGAAGTCAGTTGTGATTTTAGTGTTTCTGTGAGAGGAGGTGAGCTTTCTACTCTGCTATCTTGTCGTTCTAAGATTTTCTAATCAAACAAACAGCCTAATTTTTTAAGACACATTAAAACTCAGGATTAATGGAGAGTCCAAAATGATCACTTACCTAGAGAACAATCATAACACCTTGTATAGTGGTGAGGAGTGATGCATAGAGATGGTTTGTTTATGAACAAACTTTAATCTCAAAGACAAACTTGGCCTCCTCGGAATCAGAATCTGGCATTGGGTATTCCCTGAATATCCACAGCACAAAAAGTCTCAGATGCATTTTTAGAAGAATGTATATTCAATGATCTCAAGGTCATCACATTAAGTTTTGAAAGGTTGCTCTGACTGAATAAAGAATAATCAGATTTCCTTAAGTTCAATAACAGTATGACTTCTCTGGTGGTCTAGT
This sequence comes from Ovis aries, assembly GCF_016772045.2. Taxonomy (NCBI): domain Eukaryota; kingdom Metazoa; phylum Chordata; class Mammalia; order Artiodactyla; family Bovidae; genus Ovis; species Ovis aries. Next base: position 83,568,755 of record NC_056057.1, read on the forward strand.
GGTTATAGGTCCACCTTCCATTGCAGTGGGTATGGGTTCAATCCCTGGTTGGGAAACTAAGATTTCAAATGCCGTGTGACACAGCCAAAAAAAAAAAAATTCAGTAGTGTTTATCTTTCTGCAGGAGCTCAAAGACAGCAGTAACCATCATTTCCTCTGTGTGTCTCAACCCTTAGTACCATCCCAAATCCCTGGTACTGGGCAGGGTGTGGAGGCATAACAGCTATGGCTTATGCCACACTTACATCACACCAAGGCATTCTGGCTTTAAAAACATTTTCATGAAGGTATATTTTAATCACAAAGAATATTGCTTCCTTAAAAAAGTTTCCAGTGTAATAAAACAATTTCTTTTCACATTTAAACAGGCAAAACTTCCCTGAATAAACTCCCTGCATTTGGGGACAGTCAATACTAGATGAAGTTTTTCTTATTATTCTAATGTAAGTTCAACCTGTTCAGTTATCAATGACAAAATGTAACAAACAGATCAAATAAATGTCAAGTGATACATTCTAAACTTGAATATGCTTTTATTTAATATCAGCTTCTAGGTCTACTTGTCTTTCAGTCTCCGGGGCTATCTTTCCTATAATATCTGAAGTAGGATGACACCAACTGATGCCATATATACTGGGAAGTTCAGGCCTTCCCCCAAGATTTTAGAGTTCATAGTTACCTCCCACTCTAAATGTATGTGCTTTCTGAATTCTTAATTGGGCAACTGAGTTCAGAGAGAGACCTATATTCATTGGTCAATGAGTAGGCTGCTGTCCTCTCTCTGAACTCCTTTAATCCATACTGTACCCCATCTCCTGTCTTGCATTTCCTCAAAGGACTACTAACCACAGCCATTCTGTGTAGCAGACCTTTTATTGAAGGCTTAGACTAACAGAAGTGAATTACGTACAGACAGGTTAGAATTGGCAACCACATAAAATTGAGTATTAGACATCCCTGTGCTAAGATCCAGAGGTCATCTCTTCTGCAGATAATTTTTTTGTGAGTCTTTCCTCCTATCCAGACTCCACTTGCTTCTATTCTCCTGGGTCCCTACTCTCAACTATATCACATCTTCTCCATCTCTCCCTCAGTGCCCCCAACTCCCACTCAAGCTTGGAGCCTCCTAATGACTGCTTTTATCCAATAGGGAAAATTTCCCATTACTTTGTAACACCTCCATCTTAGCTTTCCATTATGGCTTACAGATTTTTACTATCAAGGAAGCTATTTTATTCTAGAAAACAGAAGTTTTTACCCTAAGAGGAATTCTACCTTTCTCCAAGGCCTGTAAGCTTAAGCTGAAAAATAGATAAGTAAATAAACTTAAAATAGCATTTTTCCTATCTTAATAGAGTTGTAATTAAGGAGTATATTTAATATAGTTTCAGGGAAGGAGCCAAATTTTCATTCTTAACTTCTTCCTGGAAAAAAACTGTAATGATATTAAAACTGTGTACATCTTAAAACCCTGTGCTATAATGTCTATAATTTGCTTAAAAATACTTCAGTGCAGACAGCATGCTGTAAATAGATGTGTGTGTTAATTTTAATACATACCCTAGGGGCTGTCACTTATCCTAATCAAGAATTTACACTCGAAAGGGGTCAGCTAGCATTTAATCAGAAAGGCCACAGCTATCCAGAGGCTATAGCTATCTTTATCTTCAATCAAAAGTAGACAGTTTGCTAATTTACATACTGAGTATTGAAATGGATTTGTGTTGGTAAAACTACTGGACTTGATTATCAGGACAAAGAATGTTAAAAATGGTTAAATTAGTTGAACAAGTGACATTTGCAATTTATGGACTGGGTAAATTACTTTAGGTAGATGCTATCCTTGCATAAACTGGCAAGACCTCAAGGTGGCAGCTGGGTATGATTCCAGTGTCAATTTTAAAGGCTAATGGTTTTCTGTGGCCAATTATCAAGTCAACTAACACCTCTATTTGTACTGTGGCTACATTTGCTTCAAATGACCCTTCATTCAAGGTGTTCACTGATCATTTAAATAGCAGGGCTAAGTGCCCACAGAACTTGCAGACTGAATTGCATGATGATTTATGTGTCTGCTTGCTAAAAATGTTTATCTAATATTTGTACATATGGCAGAATTTGTTCTGAGCTGTTGCTTTCATTAAAACCACACTGTGGAGAATTAGTTAACTATCAGGCAAGAATACATGGAAGAACTGTACAAGAAAGATCTTCACGATCCAGATAATCATGATGATGTGATCACTAATCTAGAGCCAGACATCTTGGAATGTGAAGTCAAGTGGGCCTTAGAAAGCATCACTATGAACAAAGCTAGTGGAGGTGATGGAATTCCAGTTGAGCTGTTTCAAATCCTGAAAGATGATGCTGTGAAAGTGCTGCAGTCAATATGCCAGCAAATTTGGAAAACTCAGCAGTGGCCACAGGACTGGAAAAGGTCAGTTTTCATTCCAATTCCAAAGAAAGGCAATGCCAAAGAATGCTCAAACTACCACACAATTGCACTCATTTCACATGCTGGTAAAGTAATGCTCAAAATTCTCCAAGCCAGGCATCAGCAATACATGAGCCGTGAACTTCCTGATGTTCAAGCTGGTTTTAGAAAAGGCAGAGAAACCAGAGATAAAATTGCCAACATCCTCTGGATTATGGAAAAAGCAAGAGATTCCAGAAACACTTCTATTTCTGCTTTATTGACTATGCCAAAGCCTTTGACTGTGTGGATCACAATAAACTGTGGAAAATTCTGAAAGAAATGGGAATACCAGACCACCTAACCTGCCTCTTGAGAAATCTGTATGCAGGTCAAGAAGCAACAGTTAGAACTGGACATTGAACAACAGACTGGTTCCAATAGGAAAAGGAGTATGTCAAGGCTGTATATTGTCACCCTGCTTATTTAACTTCTATGCAGAATACATCATGAGAAAGGCTGGGTTGGAAGAAACACAAGCTGGAATCAAGATTGCCGGGAGAAATATCAATAACCTCAGATATACAGATGACACCACCCTTATGGCAGAAAGTGAAGGGGAGCTAAAAAGCCTCTTGATGAAAGTGAAAGAGGAGAGTGAAAAAGTTGGCTTAAAGCTCAACATTCAGAAAACAAAGATCATGGCATCTGGTCCCATCACTTCATGGGAAATAGATGGGGGAAACAGTGGAAACAGTGTCAGACTTTTTCTGGGGGAGAGGGCTCCAAAATCACTGCAGATGGTGACTGCAGCCATGAAATTAAAAGACGCTTACTCCTTGGAAGAAAAGTTATGACCAATCTAGATATTATATTCAAAAGCAGAGACATTACTTTGCCAACAAAAGTCCTTCTAATCAAGGCTATGGTTTTCCAGTAGTCATGTATGGATGTGAGAGTTGGACTGTGAAGAAGGCTGAGCGCTGAAAAATTGATGCTTTTGAACTGTGGTGTTGGAGAAGACTCTTGAGAGTCCCTTGGACTGCAAGGAGATCCAACCAGTCCATTCTGAAGATCAACCCTGGGATTTCTTTGGAAGGAATGATGCTAAAGCTGAAGCTCCAGTACTTTAGCCACCTCATGTGAAGAGTTGACTCATTGGAAAAGACTCTGATGCTGGGAGGCATTGGGGGCAGAAGGAGAAGGGGACGACCGAGGATGAGATGGCTGGATGGCATCATGCGCTCGATGGACTTGAGTCTGAGTGAACTCCGGGAGATGGTGATGGACAGGGAGGCCTGGCGTGCTGCAATTCATGGGGTCGCGAAGAGTCACACATGACTGAGCGACTGAACTGAACTGAACTGAACTGATCAGAGTTAGTTGATAGAGTTAATCAAATTTTAGTGGCTACCAATATCTTCAAAAAAGAACCTAACAGTTGTGCATGACCAAACTGACTCAGATGGATTAAAAACCCTCTGATAGATAGAGCTTCACTGTGTCAGAGTCAATGTGGACTTGGGCAGCACATTGCATAGAGCTGGACAAGTAGCTCATTGCTACTAAATGTTGAATGAATGAGTAATGGATGCTGGGGAGATAATAAAGAAGAAAATTGATTATATTCGTTTGCTTTGTCGCTTTGTGTCATGTGAAAATTTGAATAGGGACAAGGTAGAGCTGAGATGAAACAAGCTAACTAGATTAGGACAGAATCTTTCAAGAAGTACTGAATTAGACAACCCTGTCAGTGATAAAGCCCTGCACTGTTTGACAAAGGAAACTGTTTGGCAAAACCAAAATGTTTGCAAACTTAGTTCTGACACCAGATCTACCAGTTTGTTGATTTATAGTTAGAAACAGAGGTCATATGGGCCAAAATTCGGCTCAACACGACCAAGGAAAGCCCTATAAAAGAAGCTAAATGAGGAGATATGTAAAAATAAGAAAGTTATCTGATAAACATGGATGTTAAGTAGATGAATCAGCAAATCAAATATTTAACGCCCAGGTTATGTTGTTTCATCTCATCTGTTTCTGTCTTGGGAATATATTGACAGTGGAGCACAAAATGGATAGCCAAGGCTTCTTCTCCATGGATAGGTTCTGATTGTCTTGCAATTATACCTTTCTCTAGAAAAGTTATACCTTAAACTTGGTCAACATTGAATCTTGCAAGTCTGGGGCAACATGTCACTTCAAAGAAGTTTTTGCATTACTGTTTATGTGGACCCTAGTGATATGCTTCAAGTTAGGATATATTGGGCATTTCTTAGCCTTAGTACTAACAGTTAGTAAATATCACCTTCATCAAGGAAGCAAAGCACATAAATACTAAAATACATTACAAGACCCTTCACAAATAACCTCTTACTTTGTCCACATGCTTATGATAAACATAGTGAGCTGAACCACAGAGCTTGAAAAAGATATCTAAAAGTAGTATGTTCTAAGCTATATTTTTTCTCAGATATATACATCCAACCTATGCTTTTACTGCATTTTTTCAGTGCCCATTATCATGAAAATACTGAGCTTTATGTCTATTCAAAATGAACGCAAAACTTGTATACTTTCTCATGAGAGATCTTCGGTTTAGTTGGAAAAACCTGGTTCAGGTACAACACAACCACAGGAGTGACCCAGAAATATTCAGCCTTCGATATAGGAGGAAGCCAGTGTCTTTGATAAATGTAGGCCTTCCAGCCGCATTCGTCTTAAGTTGTTTGTTACTGAAATCAAGATTCGTCCGATCGACTTCCGCGAAGACAGTGTAAAGGAGTTTCCATGTACTTAACAGGCACTTGAAAAAATAGAGCTATACAAATTCTAAATTGTTCAGATTTGCTATACGCATAGGTACACCCATGCAGGGAGGCAGGAAAATGCATCCACCAATACAAAGCAACTGGGGCATACTCGCACTTAGGTCATGAAAATAGGAAAACAGTGGTTACGATGGTTGGCATGTCTGTAATTCTACAGCTGTTTTAATGCCATTATCAGTCTTGGAACAGAAGAAGTTTGTGATTTTTATTTTAAGATGATACAAAATTGCTCCAATGATCTTAAAATTGATTTCAAAAGACATGAGATACTACATTTTATTCCTAACGCAACTGGTGGTAAATGTATAAATTGTGATATACAAGAGTTTTCTAAAAGCTTTGACTACATATTATAGTCAAAAAGGTGTATATTTCTGTGAGGAGAGTCATTGCTTTTATTGTCATGACTATGAAGTCTATTTTAGCATCTGATTAAACCTAGTATTGTGCAGGACACTTGACAAAGAGAATTGCTTCTATTGGGGGAAAATAACAGAAAAAATAATCCCTTGTGACCTCATCCAGGATGAAAAAATGATCACTTTTTTTAGTACCTCCAGACGTTTTTCATATGGACAGGGTTTATATATAATTATAGTGTAAGACAAGAATTTATTGACTGACTCACATGTCTGCGATAAAGAAATGTGTTTTATAACACAGATCTAGTCATCCTCAGCGTCAAGACTCTGACAGTGAGGAGCATCTGGCCTGTCATTGTTCTTGACTACCACCCTGTACCTTGCTGTGACATCACACTCACTGAATGCAAAGCCTTTGCACTCCCTCACTCCTTCACCTGAAATGCACTTCAGGGCCTTTCTCCTGCAGGTAGGGACAAAGTCTGTGCAATATTTAATGCTCATTCCCATTTCCAAGACAGTTTCCTAGATTCTTTTTAGCACTGGACATGAACATGTTAAAAATCAGCCTTATTATTTGTCAAGCAAAATATGTTTTCTATTTTTACTTTACTCTAAAATTTCTTTGAATACAAAATATGTTGCATTTCTTCATATATGTATTGGCAATTTCAGCTTTACTTTTGTAAACTGTCTTTTCCCCCTTTCTCCTGGATATTATTTGCTATGAATTTATGTGATCTTTAAAGATGGACACTTTAACTAATAAGGACCTACTGTATAGCACAGGGAAAAATGTATAAAAGAGAGGTGGATATAAGTGTATGTATAACTGATTCACTGTGCTCTATAGCAGAAAGTAATACAATATTATAAGTCCATATACTCCAATAAAATATGTATATGTATTTATATATGTATATATATAAGATGAGTATCTTATGATTTATTTCTTTTTAAAGGGTTTTAAAAAATATTTATTGCTCTCATTTTATTTTTTATATTAGAGTATAGTTGATTACAATGTTGTGTTAGTTTCAGAGGTACAGCAAAGTGATTCAGTTATACATATACATATATGTATATGTTCACGTTCTTGCCCCTTATAGGTTATTAGAGAGTACTGAGTTGACTTCCCTGTGCTATACGGTAAGTCCTGGATGGTTATTTCTTTCATTTATAGTGGTGCAACCTTTTAAAGGATTTTTGATGCACACAATTTCTATCAAAGTTTTCACTTCTCTTTATTTTTTCTTTGCATTTAAAATCAGAAAGTCTTTCTCCATACTAAGCATAGTTATACATATTCACCTGTACTATATTTTGTATTTTCAAACGTTTAAAGACTTAACTCCATTTGCAGTTTATTTCAGTGTGCCAGATGTAAGGTAAGCGGTCTTTTTTTTTTTTTTTAACATCTAATATTCTGAACACCATATGTTGGATAATTAATTTTTCACCTTGCAGGTGTGTTTTATTTCTTTTTGTTTTGGGCAAATAGTAAGTAGAACTTATTTTAGGCTCTTTAGTCCATTAATCTATATTTGCACACTGTTTCAGTCATTGTAGCTTTGTTATACATTGTAATATTTGTTAGGAGAATACTTCAACAGTGCTCTTCTATTCAAAATTCTTTTTGCTAGTATTGTCATTTTATTCCTCAAGAATAACTAGAAATATTTTTCAGATTCACAGGAAACTCTGCCTTGTGTTTTGATTACCCTAAATCTGTAAATTCTTTTGAGTAAAATTGATACATTTATAACAACAATGGGACATGATTCTTTGACATATTATATTTGGAAAATGTTGCAGAATTAATGTAGCTACCATTTATGGAACACTTGCTAAACCATAACTCTGCTAAATACTATATACACATTATCTATTGTAATCCTCATGACTATCATATTGGTAGTATCACTATCCCCACATTAAGGTCAGAAAGAAGAATATTATTTTTTCAGGCAATTAAATAATTAAAATCCATCTCCAAAAGTCCGTACTGTGTTTATCAGAACATAATTTATGAGAGAGAATGTACCCAACATTAGTGGCCCCATTTACAAAGGACTATGATGCTGTGAAAGTGCTGCACTCAATATGTCAGCAAATTTGGAAAACTCAGCAGTGGCCACAAGACTGGAAAAGGTCAGTTTTCATTCCAATCCCAAAGAAAGGTAATATCAAAGAATGTTCAAACTACCACACAATTGCACTCATCTCACACGCTAGTAAAGTAATGCTCAAAATTCTCCAATCCAGGCTTCAGAAATACATGAACCGTGAACTTCCAGATGTTCAAGCTGGATTTAGAAAAGGCAGAGGAACCAGAGATCAAATTGCCAACATCCGCTGGATCATGGAAAAAGCAAGAGAGTTCCAGAAAAACATATATTTCTGCTTTATTGACTATGCCAAAGGCTTTGACTGTGTGGATCACAATAAACTGTGGAAAATTCTGAAAGAGATGGGACCACCTGACCTGCCTCTTGAGAAATCTGTATGCAGGTCAAGAAGCAACAGTTAGAACTGGACATGGAACAACAGACTGGTTCCAAATAGGAAAAGGAGTATGTCAAGGCTGTATATTGTCACCCTGCTTATTTAACTTCTATGCAGAGTACATCATGAGAAATGCTGGTCTGGAAGAAGCACAAGCTGGAATCAAGATTGCCGGGAGAAATATCAATAACCTCAGATATGCAGATGACACCACCCTTTTGGCAGAAAGTGAAGAGGAACTAAAAAGCCTCTTGATGAAAGTGAAACAGGAGAGTGAAAAAGTTGGCTTAAAGCTCAACATTCAGAAAACAAAGATCATGGCATCCGGTACCATCAGTTCATGGCAAATAGATGGGGAAACAGTGGAAACAGTGTCAGACTTTATTTTTGGGGGCTCCAAAATCACTGCAGATGGTGATTGCAGCCATGAAATTAAAAGACACTTACTCCTTGGAAGGAAAGTTATGACCAACCTAGATAGCATATTCAAAAGCAGAGACATTACTTTGCCAACAAAGGTCCGTCTAGTCAAGGCTATGGTTTTTCCTGTGGTCATGTATGGATGTGAGAGTTGGAGTGTGAAGAAAGCTGAGCGCCGAAGAATTGATGCTTTTGAACTGTGGTGTTGGAGAAGGCTCTTGAGAGTCCCTTGGACTGCAAGGAGATCCAACCTGTCCATTCTAAAGATCAGTCCTGGGTGTTCACTGGAAGGACTGATGCTGAGGCTGAAACTCCAATACTTTGGCCATCTCATGCGAAGAGTTGATTCATTGGAAAAGACTCTGATGCTGGGAGGGATTGGGGGCAGAAGGAGAAGGGGATGACAGAGGATGAGATGGCTGGATGGCATCACCGACTCGATGGGCATGAGTTTGAATGAACTCCGGGAGATGGTGATGAACAGGGAGGCCTGGTGTGCTGCGATTCATGGGGTCACAAAGAGTTGGATACGACTGAGCGACTGAACTGAACTAAACTTAATGTACCCAATACATACTCCTTTGAAAGATGGTTAAGCTGGTTTATTTTATATTATACATATTTTGCCAAAATTTTAAACATTTAATCGGATATATGGAGAGCAAATAAAGCCAAAGACAATGGGAGGGACAGGGGAGCATTGCCTGACTTCTCTTACCAAAATCATCCTAGCCTCTCTGTCTGCCAAGACACTAGCCATTCCTTGAGTCTATGCAATTGCAATGTTACTTCTTTTATTGTTTGGCTTGATCCTATGGGTACTTCAGTGGGCCAACATGGTGGAATGAGTCAGTAGTTGGTACCTAGCCATCATGTTAAGATGCTCCCCCTTTAAAAATATACATACAACATTTTACAAAAATACATCCAATACCATGTTGGACCACACAATGATGTCATGGAAGGAATGGGAAGGGATATACCTTTTTTAAAGCCAGGGAGTTTCTGGTGCTATTTGTTTTCATCTTAGATCTTTGGAGTCCAGACCTGGGTATCCACATCTTCCTCTTTCTAATTCTTTCCTCCTCATTTTAAAGTGCAAACCCTAGTTTAGAACAATCGTACAGGGACAGGACTATAACTGAAGGCATTATCCTAAAAAATTCTGCTTGGAGTAAACTTCTTCCTTCTCAGAAGCTCTGGATGGGTGTGTACGTGTACACAGGGTTTGTGTATGTTTTGATTTCCTCCTATTCACTTCACTGGTGAAGGAGGAATCCCCAGTCTTAGGATTGGGAGGTTGGTTGAGCCCATGACACCAACACTGGACAGATGAGATCAGTTTGTTACATAAACTCACAATCAGACAACATCACACTCCACACAGTGTCACTTGGTATTTGTGCTCAGGGACAGTGTGGACAACCTAGAAGGTGAACTGGGGCATGAACAGAGGCACACTGGGATAATTAGCAAATAAATCTCACTCTGTACTGAAAACAAAACAAGACAGCTGTGAAAGGGGATCTTAGTAGAATCAAGAGGATGAGGTGCCGCTGGTTCCCATGGGAGCATGTGATTGGTTAGTTTGAATAATTCCATGCACAGTCAGAGAAGTAAAACCCACCACAAAAGAATAAGCAGGAACAGAGCTTGTCCTTTGACACGGAGAGTTTTTTAGGAGGTTACTGTATCCATGGAAGCAGAGTGGGCTGGGGAGCCTTGGTGAAGCCATCTAAGGTGCTTCAAGTGTACCAGGTGTAATATAATATTAGCAACACATAATATTAGCCTTAATATATAATATTATACATAAGGCAATACATAATATTAGCCTTAATTTTAGACCTTGAACCACTTGTTTGTGTCTGTGTGTGTACGCATGTGCGCATGTTGGGGTGGGAAGGGGGTAGAAATGGTCAGCCATTGAGTGTTTGGTAGAACAAAGGGCAACGGAGGGTAGAAGGGGGCCGACAATATCAAAGGGAGGGCAAGTCCCATTTCCCTTCTTACATTCAGTCCAGTGCTCTCAAAGTGTGGTGCGCAGACCAGCACTGTTCCCCAAACCACTGTCACCAGTCTGCAATGGGACAGGGACAGAAATCCAGAGTAAGCACCTACTTTTTTAGCAATTTGACACAGATCTGATAGTACTTGATTCTAGGCACATGAACAAAGCAAGCGCATCACCCTGAAAATGGCTTCAAAACCAGGAACCTTCAGGCATTTTTACCAACCAACTTGGAAACTGGTGAATGTTGGTCGAGAGGAGTCTTATTTCATTAATGGTTAATTCTGCTCCTGCCCTCCTATCCCCATTCCAATTAAATACAAAATACGCATTTCAGGATTTGATGCCAAACCATAAAGGATAGAGACAAGCCCTGTCACCCAGCAGTAAATATTAAGGGAAAGATTTAATGTAAACGGCAGTATATGGCAGGGCTGATGATTTCTCATAAACTACATGGGCTAATTTAGAAAGAAAAAAAGGTAGAGAAGCCTTCAAGGAAGTAATAACCCAGAGGTAAGAAATATTGATTAGGGAAAAATATTATCTTAATCAAAATATGTCTTTTAGCTAGAAGTTGTTTGGGCTCCAGAAAGAGAAAACAAAGTACATTTCTAAGACGTACATTTTTAGTTGTGGTTTTTGTTGAATAATGAACAAGGCCATCACTCTTTCTGAAGTCTTGGTAAATCAAAACAAAGCTTTACTAATTCTAAAGAAAACATTATTTACCAGTCTGATCAAAAGTCAGCAATAACAATTATGTAAGTATCTCAGTAAGTCCCTGTGACTTTTGATGTTTCTTGATGATATATCCTATAATTTTTAGAGGGCTTGCTACTTATTTCTTCTAATGAGAGCTGCTTACTTCTGACCTTCTCCATCTGTCTTCAGAGGCAAATGATTCTAAATAACTTGTTCCTCTCAGCATTTGTCTGGTGTTTGAGCAACTTCTTTGTAATCTGCTTCCAAGTTTAAGCTTGATCATTGAAACATTCCAATCATACAGTAGGTGGATATGTGTATGTATATTTTTATTTTTAGGAATTTTTATACATTTAAAGTGAATCTGAATCTCAATAGGTAAGAACTACTTTAAATCCTAACACTGCTCCAGTTTTTTTCTTTCATTTTACAGTGTACAGTTGCCCTCAAATTTTGTATGCCAAAATGTCTTCATTTTCATATGCCATTCAGACACCAAGAAGTTTGTTCACATGAGAAACTGTCTGTGGGAACCCACCATCCCTTTCTGCTATTCTTTACAAGGCAAGGCTAAGACCAAGTGATGTGCTAGGAGCAACGGGAGAAAAGCAAAATTAGAACATGTTTTCTAACTACTCACTCTGTTTCAATGAACACGAAGTAAGAAGATGATAAATTATCCAATAAATGTAGTCATTATAGCCAAGAAAATTCAAGTGTTATTGATCAATGACCCGAAATCCTTCAGGGACCCAAATCCTTCGGTACCTCCCTCAATCCCTACCTCATGTGTAAATACTGGCTCTCTTAATGCCCCTTCACTGACCAGTGATTTGTCTCACTTTGTTTCTGAAAATATTTGCAAAACCTTTGTGTGTGAGAACAGTAGTCTTTACTTTTGCACTGAAAGTATAAAAAAATAAAACTGAAGATCATTTTGAATCAAATCTTTTTTACCTTCATCCAAATATGCAGTGAGCACCCCCTGTCGGCTGCCCAAGCAGTGGGCAGTCATAAACACAGCCTTGTCAGTCCTCAGCACACAAAGAAGGGAACAGACCAGAAGGGCCGTCCATGGCCATTTGGCCTCCTGTATTAAAAGCAGGGGAGGGGAAATCAATATTTGCTTAATAGAAAAGAAAAACATGGATAGGGAAGGAAGTTTTATTCTCAAGCTTTTAATAGGCTGTTTCAACTCTAGGGAGTGGAACATTCTTTTCTTTCCTTTTTTTAGCTTAAAGCTATATTCACTTTCAATGTTAGATGGATAATATTTTCTAAAAAGAAGAGTGAACAGAAAACCTAACAAATACATTTGTTTTTTCCAAGGCCACATTTGACTTTTTTAGGTTGTGCCTTTATTCTATTCATGTCAAAGGCTAAGAAATCTGTATATGCTAGAATCTGTCCTGTTCCCCCAAATATTTTCAAATAGGATGACCTGAGCTTTGAAGGGAAAAAATGGTTAGGAGAATAAGACATAACCACACACATGTACTTTCCTTCTGATATCCTAAGGATTGAGTCAATAAAAATAGATTTCCTTTCTATTTATCATAAATATGTTTCCATCACCACTAAGCGTACCTGCTAAAATCTGGTTTTACTCACCTACAGGGAAGCATAGATTTTACTTTAAAATTCTGATTTAGAAGTACAATCATGGGTTACTTTTAAAATGATAGCTATTTTGTCAATCCTACCAGTGAAGGAATAAGGTGAAAATTCCCCCAAGAACCTCTTCTCTAAGAAAGCTTAAATATTTATTCTTTTATTTTCAATTATACATCTGCTGCTGCTGCTGCTGCTGCTAAGTCACTTTAGTCCTGTCCATCTCTGTGTGACCCCGTAGACGGCAGCCCACTAGGCTCCTCTGTCCCTGGGCTCTACCTAACTCTAAATTTTAAATATAGGGTTAGCAAGTGGCACAGAAAGAACACCAGAATAAGAGTCAAAAGACTTGGATTCTATTCCTGACTTTGCCACTTTCTCCTCCTAGAACTCTGAAGGCCATTTGGTGTCCCTGAGTTTCAATTTCCTCATCTGAGAAGTAGAAGTCATTAAATGTAATCATCAATTCAAGATATACGAAATGCTAATTACCAGAGGTGTTGCCAACTCTATGGCCATGTGGGTGGACTTATAATCAATGAATTGTACTGAGCTTTCACTATGGCCCTTTCACTGGAAGCATCAGTGACCAAACCCATGCAAACTCATAGGAGCTCAGCTCTGGAATCAGACTGGGTTCCCACCCCATCTCTATCATTTTCCATCCAGTTAATGCTTCTGAAACCCAGTTTCCTGCACAGAAACACTGAGTTGTTTTTCTGAGTCCCAAGGATGGAAAACAGCAGAAGCAGGATTAGAATGCAATCGTGCACTTGAAAAAGACTACTGTCTAGAAGAGAACTGGCCATGAATTGCATGGAGGTCCACTGGTTAGGACTGTGCACTTCCAGCGCAGGGGCATGGATTCTATCCCTGGATAGGGAACCAAGATCCGGCCTGCCGTGCGGCTTGTGCTGTGTGCATGCTCAGTTGTGTCTGACTCTTTGGGACCCCATGGACTGTAGCCTGCCAGGCTTCTCTGTCCATGGAATTTTCTAGGTAAGAATACTAGAGTAGAATGCCATTTCCTACTCCAAGGGATCTTCCAGACCCAGGGATTGGCCAAACCTAGAAGAGAATTGGCCACAAATGAAACACTGGAGGGCTGTTCAACTTTCTTTATTTCTCATTCTACTTCTTGAAGGATGCTGAATGTCAAACTAAAGACTTTATCTTGTAGTTTAAGGGGAGGTACTAGAATATTTTGAGTAGGGAAGGGGCATGAGCATGGTTAACTGGCCAGTATGTTGAGAGAATTTAATAAGCAACTATATGTGAATGGAATACACTTGTGTGAATTATAATTCTATTTCTTATAGGTGATCAATTACAGATGATAATGTAAGGAAAAGACCACACACTCTATCTTGTCTGATATCAGATTATGGTGTTCTAATATGATACCTTATGGAGATAAAGTAAGACCATGTCTTACTGTTCAGAGATACGTTTTCCTCTAGAGGAGGAAAATTTCCCATGTGTCCATCATACTGGGAAAAATATTCCAGAACAAGAAATTAGAAACTGAGCCTTAGTCAGAGGTAAACCTTTCTTGCTGGAAGTAATCTAAAAATATATATATATATAGTCGTAAACTATCTACATTAATGTGGAAAAATCCTCAGCCAAGGGACACAGCCAGTCCGGCAGCCAGTCCTTCCCATCTGAAATTTCTCTCTATTGTCAACTTTGGAACATATCAAAGTGATGAAGTTCCTGCCATATATGTGAAGAGCATGAATAATTTTACTCTTATTATCTTAAGCACACATTGAGTGTTTCTATAAATTAATCAACAATGGCACTTCAGTTGAATATCTAATCCCTAATCCAACAAGATAATCTTTGCCAAAATGTGGCAGGGTTATGTTAAACTTTGGTCATAATTTTTAGTGCACGTAGTTCTTGATTTTTGGTTTGTATTCTTTGGAGTTCATCTGGGGGCTGGGAGCCTAGAGGGGTGAGATGTGCTTATTATGAAATGCCAGCATGTAGTGATTACAGTTTTTCTAAATCTGGGTTAGAGGTTCATAAAAGGCTTCTGATCCATCAAAATACCTTTTATAAGTCTCCAGAATGAAGGAAATGTAGAAAAAACACTGTTCGAGGAAGTGCTTTGCCTGTTCTTAAGATGTGTTTAGTTCACTTGTTAACTTCTTCTGTATCACAGCCCCCCAGTTAGAACATTCTGCTTCAAGTGTGTGTCTCTGGAATGCCGCATCTTTTCAAAAACGTATGCCTACCATTTCTGGAAAATTCTTCTCTCCTGGTTTATTTCCTTACCAGAGGCAGCCTCTTCTTCCATGAGAGCTGCTTGGCTTCATCTTAACACTATCCTGATGGATGGGGGTGGGGGGGGTGGGATGGCCTGGTTTTTAATTCCTTGAAACCTACAGATATACTCTCTACCCTCGAAGAGGCTCTTAGCTCAAAATGTATTTCTTTAGAAAGGCTCATGAGAAGAAGCAGTAGTGGGGGAAAAACCCACCACAAAGCCAGGTACTTAAGCCGTCTCTTTCAAGCACCACTTAAGGGCGTGGAGCTGACCTGCAGAGACCACAATCTGACATGGGATGAGGCCACTCAGTGGCCTCTTAATCAAGGGCTGCCCAAGGGTGCCAGGCTCTGGGTGAGCCTCAATTACTAAAGGGGTTTGGGGAGGAAGAGAGGAAATAGGAAGGGCAGGCTATTTCTATGAAAAGGAAAAAATTGATACAGCACTGGAGTGGAAATTGTACTGAAGAAGGCCATCCTGTTCGCAAGGTGGTGATTAGCAGCCAGACCCCGTGGAAAGCATGGGGATGGAAGTGGGTGGAAAATGGCCCCCTCACTGCCATCAGACTTTATCAATACAAGTGCAGAAAGTGATCTATCAGAGGTTCTTTTGCGCATCGTTTACTCTGGATGTTTTAAACTGTAATTAATGCCAGATTTTCCCCCTCAGGAAATATTATAGGAAAACTCCTTCATTGAATTACACAGGCTGAATATTTATGGCTAAACTGAAATGAAAATTGTGACAATGCCAGGTAGTTTTTGACCAAAAAATTAAGAATTGTCAAGTGAAAGAAGGGAAGAGGTCTTGGGAGGCCACTCAGATAGACCCCTCATTCCATCGGTTCTTTGAATGGGATCAGATACATACATTTCTGCACCCACCACTCCCTACACTATAAGCAACATCAGCGTGGGGATCATGTAGTAGTCAGCCCTGTGTTACCAGTGCCTAGCACTGTTACCCTCTGTTTAAAACCCATGAAAGAAAAATATATAAAATATTAACTGCAGATTGCTTGAATCCCTCTTCAACACTATATATACATATATACACACACACTATAGATTAAACTGTGTGGTGGTCATGGTAATGATTTTAACATAAGTTTTATTTTATACTGAAGTATACAGTCAATTTACAATGTGTTAATTTCAGTTGTTATTCAGTTATACATATATCCATTCTTTTTCAGATTCTTTTCTTATATAGGTTATCACAGAATATTATATTGAATTCTCTGTGCTATATAGTAGGTCCTTGTTAACTATATAGTGGTGTATACATGTTACTCCCAAACTCCTAATTTATTCCTCCCCTTATTTTTCCCTTTTGGTAACCATAAGTTTGTTTTCTACATCTGTGAGTCTATTACTGTTTTGTAAATAAGTTCAATTATATCATTTTTTTTTTAGATTCCACATAGAAGTGATATTATGATATTCATCTTTCTCTGTCTTAATATGATAATCTCTGAGTCCTTCCATGTTGCTGCAGATGGCATTATTTCATTATTTTTATGGCTGAGTAATATTCCCTTGGGCTTCCCTTGTGGCTCAGCTGGTAAAGAATCTGCCTGCAATGTGGGAGACCTGGGTTCGATCTTTGGTTTGGGAAGATTCCCTGGAGAAGGGAAAGGCTACCCACTCCAGTATTGTGGCCTGGAGAATTCCATGGACTGTATAGTCTATGAGGTCGCAAAGAGTCGGACACGACTGAGTGACTTTCGCTCACACTCACGATATTCCCTGTATACATGTGCACCACATCTTTATCCTCTCACCTGTTGATGGACATTTAGGTTGCTTCCATGTCCAAGCTATTGTAAATAATACTGCGGTGGATATTGGGGAGCATATATCTTTTCAAATTAGTTTTCTCTGGATAAATGAAAGAAATGGGATCGCTAGATCATGTGGTATTTCTATTTTTTGTTTATAGGAACCTCCTTGCTGTCCTCTATAGTGGCTGTACCAAACTACTTTTCCACTAACAGTATAGGAGGGTTCCCTCTTCTCCACACCCCGTCTCCAGCATTGGTTACACTCTGTTTTTCTGATGATGACCATTCTGTACAGTGTGAGGTGATACATCATTATAGTTTTGATCTACATTTCTCTAATAACTAGTGATGTTCAGCATCTTTTCATGTGCTTTTTGGTGATCTGGATTTGTTTTTATTACTGCCTAACTCTGGAGAGATTTCAGGCTGGCAGTAATTTGCTTCATCTAAGTTCAGATACAGTGAGTTTCTCTTTCTCCTCTGATAGCTCTCTATGCAGCAAGCCCCTCACACTCCACTTGAAGGGGTTTTTTGCGTGTCCTAGTTGGGGTTGTCTACCCATGATTAGTGAGATGGATACATGGGAACCTAAAGAGGCAGTCTTTCTAGCAGATACTCAGCAGACCATGTGGTGATAGCAGTGGAAGGGAGATGCTCACAGAGCCTCTGTTTTGTTAGTCATTCTTTGTTTTTTAATTTAAATTTATGTATTTTAATTGGAGGCTAATTACTTTACAATATTGCATTGGTTTTGCCATACATCAACATGAATCCACCACAGGTATACACGTGTTCCCAATCCTGAACCTCCCTCCCACCTCCCCTCCCCATACCATCCCTCTGGGTCATCCCAGTGCACCAGCCCCAAGCATCCTGTATCCTGCATCAAACCTAGACTGGCGATTCTTTTCATATATGATATTATACATGTTTCAATGCCATTCTCCCAAATCATCCCACCCTCTCCCTCTCCCACAGAGTCCAAAAGACTGTTCTATACATCTGGGTCTCTTATGCTATCTCATTAGTCAAGAATGACTAACACAACTCTTCAGCACAGGGAACACATCATCCTCACCAAAATGGAGCCAGGAAGTCTCCCAGGTGGACCCTGCTTGTGGGACCAGATGCTGGAGCAAAACTGGGTGAATTTTCCTAGGGTCTCTCCCAAATTTCTCCCACTCATGCCCTCCTCTTTTCTCGCTACCCTCAGCCTGGGTATTCCTTACTGGTCTTACAGTTAGTAAGCTTTTTATCTTATTCATCACACCTCCTTCATGCTCTGCTGAAGCCTAGGAAATTGAAAATTAAAAGCTAGAACTTTATATTTCTGCTGTGCCATGCCTTTTCTGAGGAAATGTATAAGGAAAGCCAAGCTAACTGAATGGGAGAAAAGATAGGGGTAAAGAAATGGTGGCAGGAAAAGACATATGAATTAATACTTAGAATACTCTTTTAAAAAAATACTTAGAATACTCTTAAAATAGATTATCCTGCCACATAAGCCACTGAACAACCCATTTCTCAAAGGATGTAAGAAGGGAGGTAGAAAATAGCCTCTGTTAGTAGTTTCCATGTAGACACAGCATGCACAAAATCTTTACACTCACACTACAAATATCAAGTCCTTTGTGCCCATCTGGTTTACCTTTTGTCAGAACTCTTCCACTTGATGGGTAAGAAAATGCAATCCAAAATAGCTTAAAGATAAAATAAATCGTACTATCTTCTTCCTCGTGGCTCAGATGGTAAAGGTCTGCCTACAATGCGGGAGACCCAGGTTTGATCCCTGGGTTGGGAAGATCCCCTGGAGAAGGAAATGGCAGCCCATTCCAGGACTCTTGCCTGGAAAATTCCATGGACAGAGGAGCCTTGTAAGCTACAGTTCATGGGGTTGCAAAGAGTCAGACATGACTGAGCCACTTCACTTCACTTCACTTCACCTATGCCTGAGAAATACAAGATAAAACTAGAATTCCTTACATCTTGATCCAGCGGTTCAGACACTGCTCCCAGGGCTCTCTCTGCCTCTTGCCCTCTGTTGGTAGAGCTTGGCTTCATTATTCACTCAGGTTTTCTCCAGCAAGATGAAGAGTGCTGCAAACTGCCCACACCCACATCCTTACAACTTGGCAAATTCAACAGAAAGAGGACATTCTCTGCACTCATTCCAGCAGAGAAGTTTTGATCAGTGTGCCTTGGGTTAATCATTCTTGTTCACCTGGAGGGATTACTGTGCCCAGGAGGAAGGAGTGCTGGCTATGCGGGTGCAGGAGGGCCTAAAGGAGCTATCCCACATTGAAGGTCAGGAAAGGCAGCGCTGAGGAGATACCCTTCATCCAAGGTAAGGAGCAGCAGCTGTGCCTTGCTGGAGCAGCTGTGAAGAGATACCACACAGCCAAGGTAAGAGAAACCCAACTAAGATGGTAAGTGTTGCAAGAGGGGATCAGAGGGCAGACACACTGAAACCATACTCACAGAAAACTAGTCAATCTAATCACAGTAGGACCACAGCCTTGTCTAACTCAATGAAACTAAGCCATGCCTGTGGGGCCACCCAAGATGGGAGGGTCATGGTGGAGAGGTCTGACAGAATGTGGTCCACAGGAGAAGGGAATGGCAAGCCACTTCAGTATTCTTGCCTTGAGAACCCCATGGACAGTATGAAAAGGCAAGATGATAGGATACTGAACGAGGTACTCCCCAGGTCAGTAGGTGCCCAACACGCTACTGGAGATCAGTGGAGAAATAACTCCAGAAAGAATGAAGGGATGGAGCCAAAGCAAAAACAATACCCAGCTGTGGATGTCACTGGTGATAGAAGTAAGGTCCGATGCTGTAAAGAGCAATACTGCATAGGAACCTGGAATGTCAGGTCCATGAATCAAGGCAAATTGGAAGTGGTCAAACAGGAGATGGCAAGAGTGAACGTCGACATTCTAGGAATCAGCGAACTAAAATGGACTGGAATGGGTGAATTTAACTCGGATGACCATTATATCTACTACTGCGGGCAGGAATCCCTTAGAAGAAGTGGAGTAGCCATCAATGGTCAACGAAAGAGTCTGAAATGCTGTACTTGGATGCAATCTCAAAAACGACAGAATGATCTCTGTTCATTTCCAAGGCAAACCATTCAATGTCACAGTAATCCAAGTCTATGCCCCAACTAGTAATGCTGAAGACGCTGAAGTTGAATGGTTCTATGAAGACTTACAAGACCTTTTAGAACTAACACCACCAAAAGATGTCCTTTTCATTATAGGGGACTGGAATGCAAAAGTAGGAAGTCAAGTAACACCTGGAGTAACAGGCAAATTTGGCCTTGGAATGCGGAATGAAGCAGGGCAAAGACTAATAGAGTTTTGCCAAGAAAATGCACTGGTCATAGCAAACACCCTCTTCCAACAACACAAGAGAAGACTCTACACGTGGACATCACCAGATGGTCAATACCAAAATCAGATTGATTATATTCTTTGCAGCCAAAGATGGAGAAGCTCTATACAGTCAGCAAAAACAAGACCAGGAGCTGACTGTGGTTCAGATCATGAACTCCTTATTAGCAAATTCAGAGTTAAACTCAAGAAAGCAGGGAAAACCACTAGACCATTCAGGTATGACCTAAATCAAATCCCTTATGATTATTCAGTGGAAGTGAGAAATAGATTTAAGGGCCTAGATCTGATAGATAGAGTGCCTGATGAACTATGGACAGAGGTTTGTGACATTGTACAGGAGACAGTGATCAAGACCATCCCCATGGAAAAGAAATGCAAAAAAGCAAAATGGCTGTCTGGGGAGGCTTTACTAATAGCTGTGAAAAGAAGAGAGGCGAAAAACTAAGGAGAAAAGGAAAGATATAAGCATCTGAATGCAGAGTTCCAAAGAATAGCAAGAAGAGATAAGAAAGCCTTCTTCAGCGATCAATGCAAAGAAATAGAAGACAAGAACAGAATGGGAAAGACTAGAGATCCCTTCAAGAAAATTAGAGATACCAAGGGAACATTTCATGCAAAGATAGGCTCGATAAAGGACAGAAATGGTATGGACCTAACAGAAGCAGAAGATATTAAGAAGAGGTGGCAAGAATACACAGAAGAACTGTATAAAAAAGATCTTCACGACCAAGATAATCAAGATGATGTGATCACTCATCTAGAGCCAGACATCCTGGAATGTGAAGTCAAGTGGGCCTTAAAAAGCATCACTATGAACAAAGCTAGTGGAGGTGATGGCATTCCAGTTGAGCTCTTTCAAATCCTGAAAGATGATACTGTGAAAGTGCTGCACTCAATTTGCCACCAAATTTGGAAAACTCAGCAGTGGCCACAGGATGAGAAAAGGTCAGTTTTCATTCCAATTCAAAAGAAAGGCAATGCCAAAGAATGCTCAAACTATCGCACAATTGCACTCATCTCACACTCTAGTAAAGTGATGCTCAAAATTCTCCAACCCAGGCTTCAGCAATACGTGAACTGAGAATTTCCAGATGTTCAAGCTGGTTTTAGAAAAGGCAGAGGAACCAGAAATCAAATTGTCAACATCCGATGTATCATGGAAAAAGCAAGAGAGTTCCAGAAAAACATTTATTTCTGCTTTATTGACTATGCCAAAGGCTTTGACTGTGTGGATCACAATAAACTGTGGAAAATTCTGAAAGAGATGGGAATACCAGACCACCTAACCTGCCTCTTGAGAAATCTGTATGCAGGTCAGGAAGCAACAGTTAGATGGACATGGAACAACAGACTGGTTCCAAATAGGAGAAGGAGTACATCAAGGCTGTATATTGTCACCCTGCTTATTTAACTTCTATGCAGAGTACATCATGAGAAACGCTGGGCTGGAGGAAGCACAAGCTGGAATCAAGGTTGCCGGGAGAAATATCAATAACCTCAGATATGCATATGACACCACCCTTATGGCAGAAAGTGAGGAGGAACTAAAAAGCCTCTTGATGAAAGTAAAAGAGGAGAGTGAAAAAGTTGGCTTAAAGCTCAACATTTAGAAAACAAAGATCATGGCATCCAGTCCTATTACTTCATGGGAAATAGATGGGGAAACAGTGTCAGACTTTATTTTGGGGTGCTCCAAAATCACTGCAGATGGTGACTGCAGCCATGAAATTAAAAGACACTTACTCCTTGGAAGAAAAGTTATGACCCACCTAGATAGCATATTCAAAAGCAGAGACATTACTTTGCTGACTAAGGTCCGTCTAGTCAAGGCTATGGTTTTTCCATTGGTCATGTATGGATGTGAGAGTTGGACTGTGAATAAGGCTGAGTGCCGAAGAATTGATGCTTTTGCACTGTGGTGTTGGAGAAGACTCTTGAGAGTCCCTTGGACTGCAAGGAGTTCCAACCAGTCCATTCTGAAGGAGATCAACCCTGGGATTTCTTTGGAAGGAATGATGCTAAAGCTGAAACTCCAGTACTTTGGCCACCTCATGCAAAGAGTTGACTCATTGGAAAAGACTCTGATGCTGGGAGGGATTTGGGGCAGGAGGAGGTGGGGACAACAGAGGATGAGATGGCTGGATGGCATCACTGACTCGATGGACATGAGTTTGAGTGAACTCCGGGAGTTGGTGTTGGAGAGGGAGGCCTGGCATGCTGCGATTCATGGGGTGGCAAAGAGTCGGACACGACTGAGCGACTGAACTGACTGACTGACTGAGGCCCAACTTTAGTTGCTTAGCTCGAAGGCTGGAAATGGTGAGGAAGCCAGTGGGATTGAGCCCCACCAGGATCACCTAGAAATCAAAGGAAAAAGGATGGGAAAATGTTCTAGAAAGTAAAAAACTAGAGTTAATCCATCTTCTTGCCTTGTTTTCTTACTGCCAAAAACTATAATCCAGTGCTTTTCAAATTGCAGTGTTGTACCTCAAATGCAGATAATGGAATCAACTTAATGGCTAGTGACCAGAATATTGTAGAGTAGCATAGCATAGGGCTGGACAGAAAGACAAAGTTCATGATGTCAGTGTGAACCACATAAACTAAGGGTATTATTTCATGGAAGTTTTGAGTATGTTTGTGTGAGTGTGTCTATCTACCTGTCTTCTATCTATCACCCATCTAATTAACCAGATCATAATGTAGAATGTGTTTCTTCCTGTGGAATGCAGTAGGTAGAAAACAAAACCCAAAACAAAAACTTTTAAGATACAGTGAGTTAACAGTGAGACTTTCAAGCATACTCTTATTTTTTTAAAAGATGAGAATTCTACTTAGCGCTTGGAAAGATTAAATAGTCCTACTAAGAAATCAAATTTGCTTTCCACATTTAATGATTGTATACAATATGTTTCTAAAGTCTTTGCTCATGAAAGCATATAAACAAAAATATTTATAGCCCTAACAATAAGTGCCCATGATTTGAATATTCTTCATCAGGTACTGTAAACTCAAAGCCTCAGAGATAGTCCGCATAGCTGGCTGTGGAACAATACAAATAGCACATTTTATCAAATATATTTATCAAATTTATCTTATAAGAGCTGGAGGGGAAGCAATACCAGAATTGAACGTCATTCAGAAAGCAGGACAACAATCTGCAAAGACTCAGAAAAACTAAGCTAAGATTCCAAGAGTCAAAGGTTTACTTGGAGGGCTAAGTTATTATATAACTTACTGGATGGAAGACATATAGTAATGTATTAAGTCATTTTTGTCATTAAATGATAGCCTGGAAGAGGGAGGAATGTTGTTATAGGCAATATTAGACAAAGCTTAATTTGAAGTAAATAGTCATCTTTTTATGGAATAATGCCCTAGTGACTTAGAAGAGCTCTAGTTTCCACGATCCCCAATTCACTTGCCTAGAATGGAAGAACCATTCTATGACTGCAAAGAAATGTTATAGCTTTGTGATCACCAGGCATAAAAAATGGTATGTTGCACCTGCCTAAAATTCTAGGAAACTTTATATAAGTACAAATCAAGATATGTTTCCTTGAGAAAAGATTAATAGATATTTTTATTGCTATTGTGATAAGAAGTGATGGTTCTGAAGCCTGAGACTTTAGCAGTCAAGTGTGGAGGTGGGTTAGAGCGACAGGGGACAGGAAGATTATTGTAGATAAAAAGGTCAGCATGTGCAAATGCCCGGAAATTAGGAAGAGTGAGGCACATAAGGCACTTCAAGAGAGTCTATATGGCTGAAGAAGGAAGAGGTAGAGACTGGTGGCAGGTGAGCCTAGAAAGGTGAGGCACATAAGCCCTCTAGATTTTATCCCAAGCAAACAGAGAACTAATGAAGGGTATACAGCAGAGGAGTTTTGCAATCATGTATCAGTTCTAAAATATCACTCCAGCTGCAATGTGAATAAAGAAGTTGAGAGAGACAAGAATGAAGGCACAGACCTTTCAGGAAGCTATTACAACAATCTAGGGGAGGATTGGTGGTGAGCTGAACTAGGAAAGACATTTGGATGGACAGAAGAATACAGAGAGAGATGTTAACAGGTTGAATTAGCAGAACTCGGTGACCTAGTGAGATCTGGAAGTATAAGTAAACGAGATGAGTCAGGGATGACACCCAGCTCCCTTTTTTTTTTCAAACTGAAGTATAATTGTTATACAACATTGTTAGTTGTAGGTATATGGTACATGTGTGTATACACACACACAGACACACACACACACACACACACACACACACACACACACACACTTGGGTCTTCCCTGGTAACTCAGATGGTAAAGAATCTGCCTTCAATGCAGGAGACCCTGGTTCAATCTCTGTATCAGGAAGATCCCCTGGAGAAGGGAATGGCTAACCACTTCAGTATTCTGGGATTTCCCTGGTGGCTCAGACAGTAAAGAATCCACCTGCAATGTAGGAGACCTACATTTTGATCCCTGGGTTGGGAAGATTCCCTGGAGAAGAGACTGGAATACCCACTCCAATATTCTTGCTGAAGAATTCCATGGACAGAGCAGCCTGGCAGGCCACAGTCCATGTAATGATAGAGTTGAACATGACTGAGTGAATAACACTTTCACTTTCATACACACACATATATACATCTTTTGTTTAGTTGCTAAGTCGTGTCTGACTTTGCAACTCCATGGACTGTATCCCACCAGGCTCCTCTGTCCATGGAATTTCCCAGGTAAGAATACTGGAGTGGGTTGCCATTTCCTTCTCCAATACATATACACATACACACACACACATATATATACATATATGTGCTTTTCCCTTATAAGTTATTACAAAACATTGAGTGTAGTTCCCTGTGCTAGACAGTAGATCCTTGTTGGTTATCTATTTTATACATTCAGTTCAGTTCTGTCGCTCATTCATGTCCGACTCTTTGCGACCCCATGAATCGCAGCATGCCAGGCCTCCCTGTCCATCACCAACTCAGATTCACGCCCTTTGAGTCAGTGATGCCATCCAGCCATCGCATTCTTCTCCTCCTGCCCCCAATCCCTCCCAGCATCAAAGTCTTTTCCAATGAGTCAACTTTTCGCATGAGGTGGCCAGAGTACTGGAGTTTCAGCTTTAGCATCATTCCTTCCAAATAGTACTGTTTATATGTTAATCCCAAACTTCTAACATTTCCTTCTCCCCACAATTTCCCCTTTGGTAACCATAATTTTGTTTTCCATATCTATGGGTCTATTTCTGTTTTGTAAATAATTTCATTTATTGTTTTTTTTTTCAAAGTCCACATATAAACGATATCATGTGGTATTTGTCTTTCTCTGCCTGACTTCACTTAGTATGATAATTGCTAGGTCTATCCATGTTGCTGCAAATGGTATTATTTCATTTTTCATGGTTGAGCCACGTTCCATTGTGTGTGTTTGTGTGTGTGCGTGTGTGTGTGTGTGTGTGTGTATTCACACACCACATCTTTGTCCATTCATCTGTCAATGGACATTGAGGTTATTACCAGCTTTCTTACTGGGGCAACTACATTATAAAGTGGTGTCACTCATAGGGAAAAGAAACTCAGGAGGAAGAAGTTTTGGATAAGAGGCAATCCATTCAGTTTGGGATGTTTCTGAAAGGTTGGTGCTGAGCCATGAAAGACACCAAGATTCTTTGCCTCTGAAGGAGAGAGATTCAATCCTGGGCCAGTGACAAGGCTTGCTCGCTCAGAGCTTTTGTGTAATAAAGTTTCATTAAGGTATAAAAGAGATAGAGAAATCTTCTGACATAGACATCAGAAGGGGGCAGAAAGAATGCTCCGTTGCTAGTTTGTAGCAAGAAGCTATATACCTAATGGCAGGCTGCTAAAAGGAAATATCTCAAAACTCAGAGAGTGGCACCAGGCCCCTCACCAACAACATGCATTTTGAGATAACATTGGCACAAGTTGAGTCATCCCAGGCCATAAAACCATTGACATGAATCTTGAAGAAAGACAGATTTCCAAGCAAATTCAAAGTCTCATAAACATAGCTTAAGAGAACATTTCCATGAGTAAAACATACTGGGTTTTTGAGCCATTACTGGTTCTGAATCTTAAGTGAACCGAAGACAGAGTCTAGGGTAAGTACATAGTTCATTAACATAGCTTAAGAAAAACATTTTCATAAGAAAAATGCATTGGCTAGCTCAAGTTTTGAGAAAAGTTAAATTCAGGTGGAACACAGAGTTTTAAAAGAAACCTTCTTTTAATTTTGTAGAGAAGGTGGAAGAAACCTGACACTAATAGTTTGTTTCCTCCTGCCGCTTAAGAGAAAGATAAAAAAATGTCTGACACTTGCAGCCTATTTCCTCCGTTTGGAGACCCCTGGCCTTCCTGCCTGTTACGCTCTCATTTCCTCATAAAAGGGAGAAGAGAAGGAAAAGGCTTAGCAATATCTTATGACGGCAATGTATTTGAGTGTCTGTAAATTTAGTTGAATGTTCTCATATTCAGTGATATCTACCCTTAGGTAGAACTGTCCCTTAATCTTTGGGTTCATGTATCCACCTTTGCTACAAGCCAGTTGTTAAATGAATGAGTATTATCTGGGTAAAATAAGTAATAATAACAATGCCTTTTGAACAATATTCAAAACAAATTACATATGATATATTGTTAATATTTCTGAGAGGGAATCAGGGATATTAGATACATTCATGGGGGAAAGAATCTAGTAAATGGCCCAAGAACAAACTCACGGAAACACTAAGACAAGCTGCTATCCCATGTAGTCCTTTGGATAGACAATAAAAAATTCTCCCAGGGTCCTTCCTGCAGTAAACAGTGAGAGAAAGCATTGAAGTACACTGTACGCTCACAATATTAACTACTTGTCACCAGGTTTAGTGTATTATAAATACCAGTATCTCATGCGTGGCATTAAAGATAACTTCCTGACATTGTAAGTAGGGGTGGTGTCACATGAAGAGCCAAAAGCCCTTCACTTTGCAAGAACCCACATCTTGTTAAAATCGGGAGAGAACTTTCAGGTTGTAACTCGTGTTAGCCACAAGGTATCACAGATCTTATGTGGACAATGGACCTGGAGTTACTATGGCATGATATCTAAGAGTTTCAACTAGGCTGTCCCAATTCATGGAATACGGGATGAGCAAATACAGAAAAGAGACATTACTATAGGATGAAATGCCTTTTGGGTTTGTAGATGCAGTCAAGGCATTGATCCTCCAGCGTTTCACAGCAACGTGCCACTTGGAGCCTAGGACATAACTGTTACAAGTGAATCCTTTCCTAGTTATGAAATTACACTGAAATTATACCAGGTCTGCAAAGACTATCACTATTAAACTCTGAATATTTTCTTCAATCTTTCAGTAGGCTTCTTTAGGCTTAGAAGAAGCCTATTAGATAATATTTACAAATTGTAGACCAAAATGCAAACTTAGCAATACTTTATACCATTAGAAAGAGAAAAACCTGTCATTCATTTCAGTCTGTTTGTGGAAGAGGAAAAACCTCCAGGAATTATGAGAATTCACAGAAGGGAATTGTCCTCTTAGAGTTAACTGTACCTTCTTTAAGAAGTGTTGAATTGCAAAAAGTCATGTCTAAATCCTGGTTCTTCAGAGCTATTCCTTCTAACTATATGCCACTGAAATAAGGGATATGTTTATCTGAACTCTAAGTATAGTTATTACAATAGGAATGCTTAGGTAGGTTGCTGAGCAGCTACAGGTAGGGTTTCAGCTGGCTGCCTGGTTGGGGTTAGGATTTTCTTGAACACTCTTTTCTTCATAGTCCTCTAACCTCCAGATCAATGAGGACTGGGAAACCAAGGCTAGCCCACTATTGACCTAGTACTTGAACCAAGTATTTGAACCAGTGTCTTTGAGGGTGTTAGTATCATAGTTTCTCCTGAGCTTGAAACTGTCCATCAAGTGGCTCACGACCCTGTATCTAGCTCATCTGTAATGATTTATCTGAAATATAGCAAAGAAAGCATGGTCAATTTAGTTTCTGGCTGAAATTCAGCTAACATCAGAAAGAAAGTGTTAGTCACTTAGTCTTGTCCAACTCTGTGACCCCATGGACTGTAGCCCACCAGGCTCCTCTGTTCATGGAATTTTTCCAGGCAAAAATACTGAAGTGAGTTGCTGTTTCCTTCTCCATGATAACTTCCCAACCCTTGGATCCAACCTGGTTCTCCTACATTGCACATCTTTACCCTCTGAGCTACCAGGGAAGCCCCAACATCAGAAGGATGACAAAGTCCTGCAGGCAAGGGAAGAAACGTATAAAGGAGAGGTGAGAGTGGTGATTGTATGCTCATCCAAAGAGCAGGGCATTGAGTCCTGTCTGTGCTGGAGACATTTCCTTAATCCCCAAGGGCTGAGAATCAAGAACGTTTCCCTGGTTACCAAAATCCATTTACTAGAACCAAGGGCAGGGAGGATATGATATAAGACAGCTTAGAGGAGAAAGCCAACTGTGTATGCGTGCATGATTGTGTGTGTGTGTACGTGTGTATGTGTATTTGTGTGTGTGTATGTATAATCAGTAGAAACAGTGTCAGACTTTATTTTTGGGGGCTCCAAAATCACTGCAGATGGTGACTGCAGCCATGAAATTAAAAGACACTTACTCCTTGGAAGAAAAGTTATGACTAACCTAGATAGCATATTCAAAAGCAGAAACATTACTTTGCCGACTAAGGCCTGTCTAGTCAAGGCTATGGTTTTTCCAGTAGTCATGTATGGATGTGAGAGTTGGACTGTGAAGAAGGTTGAACGCTGAAAAATTGATGCTTTTGAACTGTGGTGTTGGAGAAGACTCTTGAGAGTCCCTTGGACTGCAAGGAGATCCAACCAGTGCATTCTGAATGAGATCAGCTCTGGGATTTCTTTGGAAGGAATGATGCTAAAGCTGAAACTCCAGTACTTTGGCCACCTCATGCGAAGAGCTGACTCATTGGAAAAGACTCTGATGCTGGGAGGCATTGGGGGCAGGAGGAGAAAGGGGATGACAGAGGATGAGATGGCTGGATGGCATCACTGACTCGATGGACATGAATCTGAGTGAACTCCAGGAGTTGGTGATGGACAGGGAGGCCTGGCGTGCTGCGATTCATGGGATCACAAAGAGTCGGACATGACTGAGTGACTGAACTGAACCGAATTGAACATATCAGTTAAAAGTCAGGACTTTTTTGACTGAAAACATCAGAAAACTAATTTAAACTTATTTCAACAACAAAAAATATTCCTGGATATCTCACTGAATCAACAAATCTTTTTATCTCTTTCAGTCTCATTTCCAAAAATACCAGGGAAAGATGAAGATTAATAAACTATTGACATATCCAGCAAGCAGAAGGGCTTTGTAGGCACCACTTGGTGGTAGGCCAGAAGCATGGAGTGGTGGGGAGGCAAACCCTGGGAAAGGGTGCTGGATGGACAATCTAATCAATGTCTACCACAATATTTCATAAAAACTTATAACAGGCTTTCTGTACCATTGGGCCTTCTCAACTGCAATGAAGAGTCTAGGGATAGAGAAAATCAGGATCAGCCTTGATAGAGAAGCCCATCATTTATACCAGCTTAAGGGCTTCCCTGGTAGTTTAGTCATAAAGAACGCGCCTGCCAATGCAGGAGATGTAAGAGATGTGGGTTTGATTTTTGGGTCAGGAAGATTCCCTGGAGGAGGGCGTGGCAACCCACTTCGGTATTCTTGCCTGGAGAATCCCATGGTCAGAGGAGCCTGGTGGGCTACAATCCATGGGGTCACAAAGAGTTGGACATGATCGAAGTGACCTAGTGCATGTACTACATATAGGAAGACATGGTTTTCTTCTCCGTGGCCAGTCCTGTCATAAAGACCTTTCCATTCCAAGGGCTGTGGCTTGTTGTGGCCATGGGATCTCCCACTGCATGCAAGAAGAACTTGGAAAGACACTGACCGCACAGGCCAGCATAATACCTGCAGCTGCCACTCACCTTTCCTATAATATATTCAAAAAAAAAAAAAAAAAAGCCTTTTCAACTCACTTGCACCAACGTCAGGCACTGAAACAGTAAAAACAAGGGGGTAGTGACTCTAGAATGAAGTAAAGGAAAGGGGGCATGACCTGGCTTTTGGGGACAGCAAGTCTAGAACATCCCAGTTAGAAGTAGGATCAACAGGACCCTGGGCTTTTCTGGTGGCTCAGCTGGTAAAGAATCTACCTGCAGTGCAGGAGATCTGGGTTTGATCCCTGGGTTGGGACGATCCACTGGTTGGGCTACCCACTCCAGTATTCTGGCCTGGAGAATTCCATGGACTGTACAGTTCATGGGGTCACAAAGAGTCGGACATGACTGAGCGGCTTTCACTTTCACTACAGGAACAAGAGTGAGGAGCATTCTAGATGGCCTTGGGAAGTGGTTGGTGGGCATTTGGGGCAGGGGGGTTTCCTTCAGAACTTTCTAGACATGTATACCTGAAAGGAGAAGTTGGGTTTTGTTTTGTTGTTTTTTTGGCTGAACTCTGTGGCTTACAGGATCTTAGTTCCCTATCCAGGGATTGAACCGATGCCCCAGGTAGTCAAAGCAGAGTCTTAACAACTGCGCCGCCAGGGGAATCGCAGGAGAAGCTAATGATACATCAATTAGAGATGTCAGGCCTTGGGTTCTTGTGCTGCTACATGTGTAGATACATGGTGGATACAGAGTTAACAATTTTTCTCCAATAGTTGTCAAGTCAGCTAGAAATGTCACATGGGAATCTAACAAGGATTATTTAAAGATGCAGGTAAAGGCTTTGCTTTAGGACGCAATGTTATATTACATGTTCATTTTATGAACCTCTTTCTCATTTTCTCCTTGGTATGCTTTCTTGTTTTAGGGGATGAATCTTCTTTAGTGATGGTTAAAGTAATTTCTCTCCTTAATGCTACAATCAAAAGGCTCTAAGCTCCATTTCTGGGCCAGGGATCTGTAATTAAAGTGGTACTGTCTTATGATAATGATTCCTTAAATAGTAGAGAAGCTCCATGATTGTCATAAATTATTCCAATAAATTATTGAATCCTGGAGAAACACAATCAAGTCAAAAAAATAAAACCATGTGATGATAAGGTTTGGCTTTTTTCATTAACCAATATTCAATGTAAGTACAAAATAATTCAACCAACGTTATAGTATTTTTATGTTATTTAATTATTGCATTAGTAATTTTCTATTTTTCATAACATGTACAGATTCCACAGTGTTATAGATTAAACAGTCTTCTGTCTGAAAAGCATTTATATTACTGTTCATAAAAAAGAATTACTAATAAGTTTCAACAATTAACATACTGGTTACATTAAAATTTGAGATACAACTGAGAATTGTCATTGCTTTTACCTAGTGAAGCGGACCCTTCCTCCTTATCATCTTTTCTCTTCTCTTCCTCTTCTTTTTCAATTTGTTGTGTCTTTGTGTTTGAAGGCCTCCGATATATAGGAGAGAAAGTCTCTTGCTCCACAAACATACCTTGAAATTGGATTCTTGCTGAAAAATGGACCTTGTTTCACAAATGATATTTGGATCCAATGGCAGGATGTGTTTAAGTATTTTGTTTCAAAATTTTGATTGAAAATGAAAGATTCTCTATAAAATAATACATTTTCTTGGCACAGCTAAACACCTGGATTCTGAACAGATTGAATCCATGCCTTAAGTTAAAAAAATTAGTTTTGTGCTTTTCTGTCAAAAATATGAAAGAAGTTCAGTAAGTGGATTGCACATAAGCAGTCTCTGTCTGGGGAAAACCCAAACAGATGGTATTTGAAGTATTTGTTAGTTAGACATACAATAGCACTCCAAAGATGAATAAAAGATTTCCTAAAATTATTCAAAACAACCACAATAGATGATTCAAAAGATGGGCTTTTTAGACACTTTTTGTTATTTCCAAAGAACTTTTATGACAACCTCAAAGGTCCTCTGACCAAGTCGTTCAATTTCTGAATATATTTCTAAGCATATATAAATTGTCAAGTACACAGTTACAATGCACCACACAATATGGTTTAACAGAAAAAATTGAAAAGCAGTTTAAATATTTAAAAGTAGAGAATTACTACATAAATTATGATAATCAATTCAGTAGAAGCATAGACAATTATGTAGCTACATAGTTAAAATTATTTATGTGAAATCAACATTTTGTATATTAATACATGACATTATATTTTACTTATTAATAATTAAAATTAAAATGCACCATAGAACTGTAGAGTATTATCCAAATCGTATTTGAAACTCACATATAAGGAGTCCCCTGTATATACACAAGTGGAAAAACACCTGGGAAAATATACCCTAAAATATATAAGAAAAAATATCCTTCTTGATCTCCTTTTCTCTTTTTTATTAGAGTAATATTTGACAGGTCACTTATATATTACCTTTTTCTTTTCACAAAGAGATTGCATACATGTGTGCTTAGTAGCTTTAGTTGTATCTGACTGTTTGTGACCCCGTGGACTGTAGCCCACCAGGCTCCTCGGTCCATGCGATTCTGCAGGCAAGAATACTGGAATAGGTTGTCATGTCCTCCTCCAAGCAATCTGCCTGGCCCAAGGACTGAACCCACATCTCCTGCATTACAAGCAGATTTTTTTTTTTTACCTCTGAATCACCAGATAAGCCCACAAAGAGATTAAACTTTACCATTCTTTCTACAAACCCACAGATATAAAGCATTAACATACATAAAGCAATGATCACTTATGGGAAAAGCATGACCAGTAGGATTTTCTACTCTCATTACTGGTAAGATACAACTGTGTACATTCTGTAATGAAACAGAAAATATATATTTAAGAAATACACTATTTTTAGGAGCAGTTTTAGGTTCACAACAAAATAGAGGAAAGTAGAGCTTTGTCATATGCCCACTGCCCTCACATGATAGCTTCCTGAAACCTCCAATACCAATCACAGAAGTGGTATATCCGTTACAGCTAATGAATCTGCATTGACACATCATAACCACCCAAAGCCCATAGCTTACCTCAGAGTTAACTCTTGGTGTTGTATATTCTATGGGTTTGGACAAATGTATAATGACACATATTAATTATAACAACATGCAAAATGTTTTCACTGACTTAAAAATCCTCTGTGTTCTGCCTGTTCATCCTACCTCCACTCCATCCCCAGCAAACTCTGTTATTTTTTTTATCATCTCTGTAGCTTTCCCCTGTCTAGAATGCCATATAGTTGGACTCAGATACACTATCATTATGCAATGAGGTTCTAGAATATCATATAACTAGAATCGAACAGTATGTAGCCTTTTCAGATTGGCTTCTGGCACTTAGTAACATGCATTTAAGGTTTCTATCTTACCAGTTGGGCTCATTTCCTTTCAATGCTGAATGATATTCCATTGTATGTACCATGGTTTACTTATCCATTCACCTACTGAGCATCTTGGTTACTTCCAAACTTTGGCAAATGTGAATCAAGCTGCCATAAACATCTATATGCAGGTTTTTGTGTGAACATAAGTTTTCATCTCCTTTGGGTAAATACCAAGGAGCAAGATATCGGGATAGTATAAGAGTATGTTTAGTTTTAAGAAACCCTCAGACTGACTTTGAAAGTAGCTTTATCATTTTGCACTCCTACCAACAAAACATAAGTTCCTATTGATTCACATCCTTGTCAGCATTCAGTGTTGGTAATGTTCCACTTTTGGCTATTTTAATAGGTGTGTAGTGGTATCTCATTACTACTTTAATTTCACCTTATCCCTGGTGTTATAGGATGCAGAACATATTTTTTCGTATGCTGATGTGCCATCTATAGATCTTCTTTGGTGAGGGATCTGTCAAGGTCTTTGTCCCAGCTTTTCATCAGATTGCTGCTTTTTTGTGTGTCAAGTTTCCAGAGTTCTTTGTATATTTGGGTAAGTCCTTTATCAGATGTATTTTTTACAAACATTTTCTCCCAGAGTGTGGCTTGTCTTCCAATTCTCTTCACATAGTCTTTTTTTATAGAGCTGAAGTTTTTAATATTAATGAAATCCAGATTAGTATTTATTTCGTAGATCATGTCTAACTCTGTTCCAATGATCTATTTGTCTGACTTTTCCCCACTACCACACTGTCTTTATAACCATGTGACAGTCGCTCAGTAGTTCCCAACTCTTTGCAACCCCGTGGACTATACAGTCCATGGAATTCTCTAGGCCAGAATACTGGAGTGGGTAGCCTTTCTTTGCTCCAGGGGATCTTCCCAACCCAGGGATTGAACCCAGGTCTCCCGCATTGCATTGATAACTGTAGCATTATAATAAGTGTTGAAGTTTGGTAGTTTCAGTTCCCTCATTTTGTTCTTTTCCTTCAATATTGTGTTGGCTATTCTGGGTCTTTTGCCTCGCCTTTAGAATCAATTTGTCAATATTCATATAATAACTCACTAGGATTTTGATTGGAATTACATGGAGTCTTCAAACTGAAGAACTGACTGCTTGACGATATTGAGTCTTCTATCCAAGAACATGGAATATCTTTCCACTTATTTAGTCATTCTTTGATTTTGTTCATCAGAGTTGTGTAGTTTTCCTCAATAGATCATGTACATATTTTGTTAGAGTTGTATCTAAAGAATTTCACCTTTTTGAGATGCTCATATAAATGGTATTGTGGTTTTAATTTCAAATTCTTAATAATTATTAATTACTTTATTCATTGCTGTTATATAGAAATGCATTTGGTGTTGTGTATTAACTTGTATCTTACAACTGTGCTTTAATCACTTATTTATTGGTTTCAGAAGTTCTTGGTGATTTTTTCCCCCCAGATTTTCTAAATAGAGAATCATGTAATACACAGCAGGGACAGTTTTATGTCTTTCTTCCCAATCTGTGTACTTTTTATTTCCTCCTTTTCTCCCTTATTGCATTAGCAAGGGTTCTAGTACAGTGTTTAAAAGGATTGATGAGAGGGAACATCCTCACCTTGTACTTGAACTTAGTGAGAAAGCTTTGAATTTCTCACCATTGAGCATAACATTAACTGTAGGTTTTTGTAGATGGTGAGGACATTGTTCTCTGTTTCTAGTGTACTGAGAATTTTTTTACCTTGACTAACTATTATGCATCTGTTGGAACAATCATCTGATTTCCCTTTTTTAATCTGTTGATTAGATACATTACTTAGAAGAAATGGAGTAGCCCTCATAGTCAACAGAAGAGTCCAAAATGCAGTACTTGGATGCAATCTCAAAAATGACATAATGATCTCTGTTCGTTTCCAAGGCAAATCATTCAGTATCACAGTAATCCAAGTCTATGCCCCAACCAGTAACGCTGAATAAGCTGAAGTTGAACAGTTCTATGAAGACCTACAAGACCTTCTAGAACTAACTCCTCCCCAAAAATGTCCTTTTCATTATAGGGGACTGGAATGCAAAAGTAGGAAGTCAAGAGATACTTGGAGTAACAGGCAAATTTGGCCTTGGAGTACAAAATGAAGCAGGTCAAAGTCTAACAGAGTTTTGCCAAGAAAATGTACTGGTCATAGCAAACACTCTTCCAACAACACAAGAGAAGACTCTACACATGGACATCACCAGATGGTCAATACTGAAATCAGATTGATTATATTCTTTGCAGCCAAGGATGGAGAACTCTATACAGTCAGCAAAAACATGACCAGGAGCTGACTCTGGCTCAGATCATAAACTCCTTATTGCCAAATTCAGACTTAAATTGAAGAAAGAAGGGAAAACCACTAGACCATTCAGGTATGACCAAAATCAAATCCCTTACAATTACACAGTGGAAGTGACAAATAGATTCAATAGATTA
Source organism: Ovis aries (assembly GCF_016772045.2). Classification (NCBI taxonomy): domain Eukaryota; kingdom Metazoa; phylum Chordata; class Mammalia; order Artiodactyla; family Bovidae; genus Ovis; species Ovis aries. The sequence continues at coordinate 83,604,908 of NC_056057.1, forward strand.
GATCTGATAGACAAAGTGCCTGAAGAACTATGGATGGAGGTTCATGACGTTGTACAGGAGGCAGAGATCAAGACCATCCCCAAGAGAAAGAAATGCAAAAAACCAAAATGGCTGTCTGAGGAGACCTTACAAATTGCTGAGAAAAGAAGAGAAGCTAAAGGTAAAGGAGAAAAGGAAAGATATACTCATTTGAATGCAGAGTTCCAAAGAAGAGCAAGGAGAGGTAAGTAAGCCTTCCTCATCGATCAATGCAAAGAAATAGAGGCAAACAATAGAATGGGAAAGACTAGAGGTCTCTTCAAGAAAATTAGAGATACCAAAGGAACATTTCATTTATAGATAGGCACATTAAAGGACAGAAATTGTATGGACCTAACAAAAGCAGACAGAGAAGGCAATGGCACCCCACTCCAGTACTCTTGCCTGGAAAATCCCATGGGCGGAGGATACTGGTAGGCTGCGGTCCATGGGGTCACGAAGAGTCGGACATGACTGAGCAACTTCACTTTCACTTTTCACTTTCATTCTTTGGAGAAGGGAATGCCAACCCACTCCAGTGTTCTTGCCTGGAGAATCCCAGGGATGGGGAGCCTGGTGGGCTGCCGTCTATGGGATCACACAGAGACAGACATGACTGAAGCAACTTAGCAGCAGCAGCAGCAGCAGCAGCAACAAAAGCAGAAGATATTAAGAAGAGATGACAACAATACACAGGAGAACTCTACAAAAAAGATCTTCATGATGCAGATAACCACAATGGTGTGATTGATCACTCACTTAGAGCCAGACATCCTGGAATACGAACTCAAGTGGGCCTTAGGAAGCATCACTATGAACAATGCTAGTAGAGGTGATGGAATTCCAGTTGAGCTATTTCAAATCCTAAAAGATGATGCTGTGAAAGCACTGCACTCAATATGCCAGCAAATTTGGGAAACTCAGCAGTAGTCACAGGACTGGAAAAGGTCAGTTTTCATTCCAAAGCCAAAAAAAGGCAAAATCAAAGAATGTTTAAACTCCCACACAATTGCACTCACCTCACATGCTAGCAAAGTAATACTCAAAATCCTCCAAGCCAGGCTTCCACAGTACGTGAACTGTGAACTTCCAGATGTTCAAGCTGGATTTAGAAAAGGCAGAGGAACCAGAGGTCATATTGCAATATCTGTTGGATCATAGAAAAAGCAAGACAATTCCAGAAAAACATCTACTTCTGCTTTATTGACTATGGCAAAGCCTTTGACTGTGTGGATCACAATAAACTGTGGAAAATTCTGAAAATGATGGGAATACCAGACCAGCTAACCTATCTCCTGAGAAATCTGTATGCAGGTCAAGAAGCAACAGTTAAAACTGGACATGGAACAACAGACTGGTTCCAAATCGGGAAAAGAGCACATCAAGGCTGCATATTTAACTTATATGCAGAGTTCATCATGAGAAATGCTGGGCTGGATGAGGCACAAGCTGGAATCAAGATGGCGGGAGAAATATCAGTTATCGCAGATATGCAGATGACACCACCCTTTTGGCAGAAAGCAAAGAGTAACTAAAGAGCCTCTTGATGAATGCAAAGAAGTTGGCTTAAAACTCAACATTCAGAAAACTAAGATCATGGCGTCCGGTCCCATCACTTCGTGGCAAATAGATGGGGAAACAATGGAAACCGTGTCAGACTTTATATTTTTGGGCTTCAAAATCACTGCAGATGGTGACTGCAGCCATGAAATTAAAAGACACTTGCTCCTTGGAAGAAAAGCTATAACCAACCTAGACAGCATATTAAAAAGCAGAGACATTACTCTGCCAACAAATGTCCATCTAGTCAAAGCTATGGTTTTTCCAGTAGTCTTCTGTGGCTGTGAGGTTGGACTATAAAAAAAGCTGAGCGCTGAAGAATTGATGCTTTTGAACTGTGGTGTTGGAGAAGACGCTTGAGAGTCCCTTGGACTGCAAGGAGATCCAACCAGTCCATCCTAAAAAAGATCAGTCCTGAGTATTCATTGGAAGGACTGATGCTGAAGCTGAAACTCCAATACTTTGGCCAGCTGATGGAAAGAACTGACTCCTTGGAAAAGATCCTGATGCTGGGGAAAATTGAAGGCAAGAGGAGAAGGGGACTACAGAGAATGAGATGGCTGGATGGCATCACCGATGTGATGGACATGAGTATGAGTAAGCGCCAGGAGTTGCTGATGGACAGGGAAGCTTGGCATCCTTTAGCCTATGGGTCACAAAGAGTCGGACACGACTGAGTGATTTAACTGAACTAGATGCATTACTATTAATTGATTTTGAAATATTGAATGTTACATAAATCCCACTTGGTCATGGTCTATAATTATTTTTTATACTTTCTGGGATTAGTTTTGATTATATTTTGTGTAGGATTTTTGAATCCATGTTTGTGGGAGACATTGGTCTATATTTTGTTTTTGTTTTTCTCAAGATTTCTTTGTTTGGTTTTTGTGTTAGGATAGTGCTCACCTCTTAAAACTAATTAGGAAGTATTCCTTCTGCTTCTGGATTCCCTGGTGGCTCAGTGGCAAAGAATCCACCTGCAAATGCGGTTTCAATCCCTAGCTTCAGAAGATGCCCTGGAGAAAGGAATGACAGCCCACTCCAGTATTCTTGCCTGGGAAATCCCTTGGACAGAGGAGCCTGGTGGGCTACTGACCACAGGGTGACAAAGAATCAGACATGACTTAGTGACTAAACAACAACATCTGTTTCTATCCTCTATAAGATTGTAGAGAATTAGCGTAATTTCTTCCTTCAGTGTTTGGTAGAATTCACCAGTCGGGCCCAGCTTGGCCTGGTGCTTTCTGATTTGATCAGTTCAATTTCTGTAATAGATTCAGGCCTATTCACTTCTTCTGTGAGTTTTGGCAGCTTGAGTCTTTCAAGGAATTGGTCTGTTTCATGTAGCTTATCAAATTTATGTGCTTAGGACTGTTCATAGTGCTCCTTTATTACATCTTTAATGTTCATGGGATCTTCAATGATGTCCCCTCTTTATTTCTGATATGAGTAATTTGTGTTCTCTCTTTTTTTTTCAGTTAGCCTGGCTTGAGCCTTAACAATTTTACTGATCTTTTCAAAGACCCTGCTTTTGCTTTCTTGTTTGTTTTTTTTTTCATTAATTTCCTGTCTTCAATTTCATTGGAGTCTCTAATTCCTATTTCTTCCCTACTGATTACTTTGAATTAAATTTGCTCATCTTTGTCTATTTACCTAAATTGGAAACTTATAGATTATCACATTTAGATCTATCTCTTTCTCTAATATTTACATATGATGCTATAAATTTCCCATTATGCATTGCTTTCACTGCTTCCTATGAGTTTTAATAATTATGTTTTTATTTTCATCTAGTTCAAAATATTTTAAAAATATCTTTAGATTTCTTCTTTGACCCATGTGTTATTAAGAAGTATTTTTTTTTTTAATCTTGTGCATCTTGGGGTTTTTCCAGATATCTTTTCATTATTGATTTCTGGTTTAATTCCATCATGATCTGTGAGGAGACATTTTATAATTTCTATTCTTTTATATTTGTTAAGATGTGTTTTATGGCCCAGAACATGGTCTATCTTGGTGCATGTTCCATGTGATCCTGAGAAGAATGTATAATCTCTTGTTAGATGAAATAGTCTATAGATGTCCATTATATCCAACTGACTGAAGGTGTGTTTCAGTCAAGCTATGTCCCTACTGATTTTCTGTCTGTTCAATTTGTCCATTTCCAACAGAGGCATGTTGAAGTCTCCAGCTATGATAGTGTATTCATCTATGTATTCATTCTCCTTGAAATTCTATCAGTTTTTTGCCTCACAATGTTGACACTGGTGTTAGGCACCTACATATTAAGAATTGTTAGGTCTTTTTGGAGAACTGACCCTTTTTAATTTCAAACAGTATTAGTGTTAGAGTGACTGACACTAACTGCTTGAAATTAATACAGTTACTCCTGCTTTCTTTTGATTAGTATTAGCATGCTATATTTGTCTCCATCCATTTACTTTTAATCTATTTGTGTTTGTATATTTAAAATGGGTTTCTTATAATCAACATATAGTTGAGCACTGTTTTTTACTTTTTCTGACAAACTTTGTCTTTTATTAATAATTGGTGGATTTAGGCCATTGACATTCCAAGTGATTTTTTTAATATATTTGAATTCATATTTACTATATTTGTTCAGTTCAGTGCAGTTCAGTTCAGTCACTCAGTCATGTCTGACTCTTTGCGACCCCATGAATCGCAGCACGCCAGGCCTCCCTGTCCATCACCAACTCCCGGAGTTCATTCAAACTCACGTCCATCTAGTCGGCGATGCCATCCGGCCACCTCATCCTCTGTTGTCCCCTTCTCCTCCTGCCCTCAATCCTTCCCAGCATCAGACTCTTTTCCAATGAGTCAACTCTTCGCATGAGGTGGCCAAAGTACTGGAGTTTCAGCTTTAGCATCAGTCCTTCCAAAGAAATCCCAGGACTGATCTCCTTCAGAATGAACTGGTTGGATCTCCTTGCAGTCCAAGGGACTCTCAAGAGTCTTCTCCAACACCACAGTTCAAAAGCATCAATTCTTCGGTGCTCAGCTTTCTTCACAGTCCAACTCTCACATCCATACATGACCAATGGAAAAACCATAGCCTTGACTAGATGGACCTTTGTTGGCAAAGTAATGTTTCTGCTTTTTAATATGCTATCTAGGTTGGCCATAACTTTCCTTCCAAGGAGTAAGTGTCTTTTAATTTCATGGCTGCAGTCACCATCTGCAGTGATTTTGGTGCCCCAAAAAATAAAGTCTGACACTGTTTCTACTGTTTCCCCATCTATTTGCCATGAAGTAATGGGACCAGATGCCATGATCTTTGTTTTCTGAATGTTGAGCTTTAAGCCAACTTTTTCACTCTCCTCTTTCACTTGCATCAAGAGACTTTTTAGTTCCTCTTCACTTTCTGCCATAAGGGTGGTATCATCTGCATATTTGAGGTTATTGATATTTCTCCCGGCAGTCTTGATTCCAGCTTGTGCTTCTTCCAGCCCAGCATTTCTCATGATATACTCTGCATTTAAGTTAAATAAGCAGGGTGACAATATACAGCCTTGACATACTCCTTTTCCTATTTGGAACAAGTCTGTTGTTCCATGCCCAGTTCTAACTGTTGCTTCCTGACCTATATTTGTTACTACTTCCTATTTTTTGCCCTTGGATTGTTTCTTGGACTTTTTGTTTTATTTTATTTTTTTTTTTTACTGTGTTTGCCTTCTAGCTTTTTCTGCCTTTTGTGGTTAATTTAGCATTTTATATAATTCCATTTTCTCTCCTTTCTTAGCATATCAGTTATACTTCTTTAAAGAAAATTTTTAATGGTTGCCCTAGAGTTTACCATATATGTTTACAACCAATCCAAGTTCACTTTCAAATAATGCTATACCACTTCACAGGTAGTATAATTATTATCTTATGATGACCAAATAATCCTAATTTCCTCTTCTCATTCTTTGTATCATTGCTGTTACTCCTTTCACTTATATAAACACATATATAAGCTATATTCTTAAGTATACACTGCATGTTGAACATGTGGTTGAAAACATTGTTACTGTTATTGAACAATATTTTATGTTTTAGATTAAAAAGAAAAATAAATTTGAAAATTTTACTTTCACTAATTCCTTGTTTTCCCTTCTTTATGTAGATCTGAGTTTCTGACTTATTTTCTTTATTTCTAAGAATTTCTTTTAACATTTCTTGCAAGGCAGGTTAACTAGCAAGAAAGTCTTCAAATTTTTGCTTGTTGATAAAGTCTATTTCTCCTTCACTGTTGGAGGATCATTTTGTAGGACTACCAAAATCAAAGTTAGTTTTTTCTCCTCTCAACATTCAATTATTTCTCTCCACTTTCTTTTTCGCTTGCATGGAAGCAAAAAAGAAAAGTTAGATATGATTGTCTTTGTTCCTCTATAGTAAAGGCGTTTTTTCCCTCCATCTTCTTTTAGAATTTTTTTTTATCTTTGAAGATGGTATGCCTAGATATAGTGGGTTTTTTAATTTTTTCTTTTTCTTTTTCTTTTTAATTTTATTTATCCTGTTTGGTGTTCTGAGTTTTCTGATCTGTGGGTTAGTGTCTCACATTAATTTGGGGGAAATTCTCACACATTGTTTCAAATATTTCTTCTCTTCCTTTCTCTCTTCTGTTGTTCCCATCTCACATATATTACATCTTTTATAGTTGTCCTACAGTCCTTGGACATTCTGATCTCTTTTTTCCCATTTCTGTTCTCTTTGCTTTTTTGAGGGTTCTTTTTATATATTTTTTGGTTTCATTAGCCATGTCTAGTTTATTTATAATCCAATCAAAGGCATTTTTCATTGCCCTGTTTTTTATTGCTAGCATTTCTTCTGGCTCTTAGGATTTCCATTTCTTAGCTCATGTTCCATACTATCTTGCATACTGTCTACATACTACATACATACTACATGTCTACATCTTACATACTGTCCAGCATGTTGGATAAATGTGATTAGCATGTTAATTATGTTTAAATTTCTAATTTAATAATTCCAATATTTCTGCTATGTCTGGTTTTGGCACTTGCTCTATCTCTTCAAATTGTGTTTTTGCTCTTTGGCATGCTTGTATTTTTTCTTGATAGCTGGGCATGATATGCCAAGTAAAAGGAATGCTTAAATAGGCCTAATGGCAACCTACTCCAGTATTCTTGCCTGGAGAATCCCATGGACAGAGGAGTCTGGCAAGCTACAGTCCACGGGGTGGCAAACAGTTGGACACAACTGAACAACTAACACTTTCACTTTCACGTTCAATGTGGTGGTGAGGTATGGGGAGAAGAAAAGTGCTCCTGTGATTAAGCGTCAGTCTTTTAGTGAACCTGTGCCTGTGAACTATACATTTCACAAGTACTTCTCTCTCTCTCTCTCTTTTTTTTTCTCCCTCTTTAGAGGTGGAGTAGGGTGGCTAGAGGAGGTTAGAGTTGGTTATTCCCCTTCTCCCAGGTCAGTTAGGTTTTGTTTAACAACTTTAACCTGAGGGCAGGCCATGTTTAGAATAAGCATGAAGTGAAAGTAGCTCAGTCATGTTCGACTCTTTGACCCCATGGATTGTATAGTCCATGGATTCTCCAGGCCAGAATACTAGAGTGGAGAGCCGTTCCCTTCTTTAAGGGATCTTTCCAATCAAGGGATTGAACCCAGTTCTCCCTCACTGCAGGATTCTTTACCAACTCAGGCACCAGGGAAGCCCTTTTAGAACAAGGCCTGTGGCTAATTTCAACAGTGTGTCTTCCCTTCTTTCTCCTAGAAGCACGATGGGATTTTTCTCCAATATTTGCCATGGGAACCTGTTGTGAAGAAGGAATTAATAGGGCCTGGACTCCATCTAAGGCCTGTTCATGCTGATCATACTTGGCCACCTTTCCAATGGACTCTGAAAACAACAACGGAAGGATAAGACCCCCCTCCAGACAGGGGAACTTTGAAGATCATATCTAGGTTACTCATCACCTAAGAGAAAACATACACGAATCACCTCTTCCTCCAGACAGGCCATAAATTTTTCTGTATCTATCAGAGTGTAACCTTGGGTTTATTGATTATTGGCTAATTGTTTGACTGTTTGAGCACATGACCACATAACACGTGAATGAGGGGGTTATTGGGATTGTATTTTCCTTGGTTTATGTAAGTCTCAAGGAATTTGGAGTGGTGGGTTCAGACACGTACATATAGGGTATAAAAGGTTTTCACAAATGCTGGTCGGGGTCCTTGGCTAACAGGAGACTCTACCTTAGGCGCGCTGGTATAATAAACTGCACTCCACTATCTGCATTGTCCTTCTGAGTGAGTTTGTTTTCCAGAACCCGTGGCTACAACAGTTGAGCTCCAGAAGGTAAATCTCACAATATTGTGGGGGGCCCAGCCCAGGAGTCCCTGGAGTTTCTAACTCTCACACTTGTCCACACTGAGCCTCTAGCACTTTGTCAGGTACAGTTTAAGTTTCCCTACCCTGGCACTGGTTTCCAGGATGGTTTCTCCTTGTGAGTCTCTGCTCTGTGATCCCCTGACTCCATATTTCCGCTGTTAGTCTCTCTGATCTTGGGGACAAGGGTTTGCCCTACTTTCTATTACAGACCCTAGAAGAGTGATTTTCCCCCTATTTTTCCAGCTTTTTATTTGTTCTTAGGATGTTGTGGTAACTTCCAGGTTCCTTACATGAAGAAATGGAAATTGGTAGTCCCCAGAAAAATAACACTTTTTAGTCTACTCTCCTTTTATCTATACAAGGCCTCTGATAAACCCTACATAAAGTTTCCTTTTAGGGGCACATCCCCAATATTCTTTTACTTCTTACGTAAACAAGTAAGGCAGGAGAATGGTCATGCACCTATAGGTGAGGGTCGGGAGAAATAGAGCAGGAGGAGGACATTGCCATGTTTGCTGTGTGGATATTCAAGTGCAAGAAACATAATAGTTACATGTAAATAATTAAAATAATTGTGTCCCTGTTTTCTGCTTTTCTCATTTATTTTTCACAATTATCCTTGAGAAGGTTACCATTAGCTCATTTTTTGTACTTTTTTTTTTTAAAGTAACTTGTACTTTTGTGAGATTGTATTATAGGTAGCATAGGTAGGATTTGAGTCCTGGTCTCTGTGGTTCTCAAGCTCTTAGACATCACAATGAACTAGACAGAGTCAAAGGCAATTTTGCACCTGGATTCACTATTCTAGCCTTTTCTTAGTTTCAAGATCCAAAAACTTTACGTAAAGGAAGTTGTTCTTCTCACACACATGCATACATGATCTCTTCTCCTTTTCTTATTTCTCACATGTGCAAATAAAAAAGAATAATTCACTCATGTGCAGTAGGTGATGTCCTTATGGCCATGTCATTTCTGGTCTCAAAAATCCTAAGTGTATATCACTGTATCAGTTAGGATGAAATATGGGTGCCTGTGATAGACAACCCATGATAACACCATGATTTATTCTTTCATTAAAAATAAAACTGGAGGCAGGCAGTTTGGTGGGGGATAGGAAGTGGGGCAGGGCTTCCCAGCTGGTGCTAGTGGCAAAGAACCTGCCTGCAAATGCAGAAGACTTAAGAGACATGGGTTCTACCCCTAGGTCAGGAAGATTCCCCTGGAGAAGGAAATGGCAAGCCACTCCAGAATTCTTGCCTGGAGAATCTCCATGGACTGAGGAGCCTGGTGGGCTACCATCCATAGGGTCGCAGAGTCAGACACAACTGAAGTGACTTTGCACACAATTTGGGAGGAGGGCATGTTGGCTCCAAAAAGTCATCAGGAACCCCGGTTTCTTCTATCTTTCCACTTCATCCTTTCTAGCATTTGGTTTCCAACCTCAGGATCACTTCATGGACCCAGATGGTTGCTATAGGATCTAGTAGCAGAAATGGAAAAAGGAAGTATCTCCAGCTGTCTGTCTCCATTGAAGAGTCTTTCCGGGAAAGAACATAACACTTTCATTTGTATATCATTGACTGGAACGTAATCATACAGACACACTTATCTATGATATAAAGGTCAAGAAATGTAGTATTTTTATCTAATGGAATTGCTGTCCCCAATGTTATAAGAGTTCTTTTGTTACCAGAAAACTGAGTTTGCCTCTTGGTAGGTGTCAAGTCAATAAATGCAACCAAGCCAAAGATTGGGAGAAGGAAGGATTTATTATTACTTGCAGGAAGGACTCAATGGAAACGAATTTGAGCGAACTCCAGGAGATAGTGAAGGACAGCGGAGCCTGGCGTGCTGCAATCCATTGGGTTACAAAGAGTTGGACACGACTTAGTGACTGAAAAACAACAACAGAGTAAGGAGAACACCAGGGTGGATCTTTCCCAAAGCAGTGTCAGCAAAATTGGGGAAGTATCAAGCTAAGCGTTGAGCAGAGGAGTATTCAGCATAGACATGGGGCAAAGGTCAACAGAGTTTAAGTCATGGTTGATTGAAGCCTGGAGGGTCAACATCATCCTTCCATCCTCCACTTGGGTGGGAGTCTTACCTCCTACAGAATTCAAAGATCTACAATTATGTGTATCCCTTGAGGAGGAACCAAGACTATTGCTTTTCATTGTACTATTGTTTGACTTTTCTTTGTTCCCGCATTCCTTCCTTCCCTTAAGATCATTAATTACAAGACTTGTTCAAGGGTGAGCTTTGTGGTTAGGTTTAGATTACAAAATGGCTCAGGTCAAAATGGGCTCTCTTATGTCAAGAAAGCCATTCCTGGTTCTCTTTCTCTGGGGACCCCTAAGCTATCCACTTATGCTCTTACTAAGGAAATAGAAGTTAAAGGATATCAGGGTGTCAATTAGCAATCTCTGTCACAACTGCCTGTGAAACTATGCAAAATTATGCCTGGTGTTGACAGACTCTAGCACTGTCCTACCTAATATTATGTCTGATTCTTGTGATATATTTCACATATTTATGTCTCTTCTCATAATTGCTCTCTGTATGTGGGAGATCATCCCTTTCCTTTGCTTTCTACCATCAGTCTCTTACCCATTCTTTAGGGACCACTTGGTAAGATGCTTCCTCCATGAAGTCTTGAGGCTTCCACAGCTTCTGACTTAAACTTCCCAAACACCACTCTCATCGGGTCAGCTTTGCTTAAACCTTCAATGCCTCCTTATTTTCTCACAAAATAGATGGCCTTAGGATGCCAAGAAAGTCTATCTCCTGGGAAAACATAATGAAATAAAGATATGCTGCTGCTGCTAAGTCACTTCAGTCGTGTCCAACTCTGTGCGACCCCATAGACAGCAGCCCACCAGGCTCCCCCGTCCCTGGGATTCTCCAGGCAAGAACACTGGAGTGGGTTGCCATTTCCTTCTCCAATGCATGAAAGTGAAACGTGAAAGTGAAGTCACTCAGTTGTGTCCGACCCTTAGCGACCCCATGGACTGCAGTCTACCAGGCTCCTGAGTCCATGGGATTCTCCATGCAAGAGTACTGGAGTGGGGTGCCATCACCTTCTCCAGAATAGAGATATATTCAATTCTAAACGACTGATTGAATATAACTGATTAATTCATTAATTCAGTCAGAAACAATTATGGTGACTGCAGCCATGAAATTGAAAGATGCTTGCTCCTTGGAAGAAGACCTATGACCAACTGAGATAGCATATTAAAAAGCAGAGACTTTACTTTGCCAACAAAGGTCCGTCTAAGTCAAAGCTATGGTTTTTCCAGTAGTCATGTATGGATGTGTGAGTTGAACTATGAAGAAAGCTGAGCCCCGAATAATTGATGCTTTTGAACTGTGGTGTTGGAGAAGACTCTTGAGAGTCCCTTGGACTGCAAGGAGATCCAACCAGTCCATCCTAAAGGACGTCAGTCCTGAATATTCATTGGAAAGACTGATGCTGAAGCTGAAACTCCAATACTTTGGCCACCTCATGTGAAGAATTGACTCATTTGAAAAGACCCTGATGCTGGGAAAGATTGAAGGCAGGAGAAGAAGGGGACGGCAGAGGATGAGATGGCTGGATGGCACCACCGACTCAATGGATGTGAGTTTGAGCGAGCTCTGGGAGTTGGTGGTGGACAGGGAGGCCTGGCTTGTTGCAGTCCATGGGGTTGCAAACAGTCAGACACGACTGAACAACTGAACTGAACTGTATTATGTGGGACTGAGTAGGTGCTCAGGCACTGACCTCGGTGCTGGTCACATGTTTATTGAAAAACAGAGAGCTTTACACAGACACAAAGAACAGACTTGTGTTTCCCAAAGGGGAGGAGGGGTGAGGAAGAGAAGGACTGTGAGTTCAGAGTTAAGAAGATGCAAACTATTAAATACAGAATGGATAAACAACAAGGTCCTATTCTATAGCACAGGCAACTATATCCAATATCATATGATAGACAATGACGGAAAAGGACATTTTTAAAAAGGAATATTTATGTATAACTGAATCACTTTGCTGTATAGCAGAAATTAGCAAACATTGTAAATCAACTACATTTCAATAAAAAATTAAAAACAAATATGATAGTTTCTTTCTGATTCTTTTGTTGAGATTAATTTACTATTTTTAGTGGCTGTTTGGAGGGAGCTTAGTACTTGTTTATAGCTGCTGCTGCTGCTGCTGCTAAGTCGCTTCAGTCGTGTCCAACTCTGTGTGACCCCATAGACGGCAGCCCATCAGGATCCTCCATCCCTGGGATTTTCCAGGCAAGAACACTGGAGTGGGTTGCCATTTCCTTCTCCAATGCATGACAGTGAAAAGTGAAAGTGAAGTCGCTTAGTCGTGTCCCACCCTTAGCGACCCCATGGACCGCAGCCTACCAGGCTCCTGTGTCCATGGGATTTTCCAGGCAAGAGTACTGGGGTGGGTTGCCATTGCCTTCTCCATGTTTATAGCTGAGTAATAGCAAAGTCAAAGATTCTAGGAAAACATATAAGAGAAAAGTTTTAAATGGTATATGTTCCCCACTGTTTAATATTTTTTCTTGTGAATTGGGAAAATTCTGTGACTGTTTAATTTGAGCAGTGAAACCCCTTGATCCTCAAATCCGGGCACACTACTTTCACAGCCAGAAAACGACCACATTGAATCTAAACTACATCTTGTCAATGTCCTTCAAATCTGCATATTCCCAAAGGTTCTATTTTAAGTTCTATTTTCCCTTGATTGCTTAGTCCCCCTGAACTTCAAATACCCATTGTATCCTGAAGATCTCAGACTATTGCTCCCCAGCATCGGAATTCTCTTAGCTTCAAAACCAACTAAGAAACCATTTCCTTAAAGAGATGGGAATACCAGACCACCTGACCCACCTCCTGAGAAATCTGTATGCAGGTCAAGAAACAATAGTTAAAACTGGACATGAAACAACATACTGGCTCCGAATTGGGAAAGGAATGCGTCAGGCTGTATATTGTCACCCTGCTTATTTAACTTATATGTAGAGTACATCATGCGAAACACTGGGCTAGATAAGCACAAGCTGGAATCAAGATTACCGGGAGAAATATCAATAACCTCAGTTATGCAGATGACACCACCCTTATGGCAGAAAGTGAAGAGGACTAAAGAGTCTCTTGATGAAAGTGAAAGAGGAGAGTGAAAAAGCTGGCTTAAAACTCAACATTCAAAGAACAAAGATCATGACATCCGGTCCCATTACCTCATGGCAAATAGATGGGGAAACGATAGAAACAATTGAGAGACTTTATTTTCTTGGGCTCCAAAATCACTGCAGATGGTGACTGCAGCCATGAAATTAAAAGATGCTTACTCCTTGGAAGAAAAATTATGACCAATCGAGACAGAATATTAAAAAGCAGAGATGTTACTTTGCTGACAAAAGTCCATCTAGTCTAAGCTTTAGTTTTTCCAATAGTCATGTACGGATGTGAGTTGGACTATAAAGAAAGCTGAGTGCTGAAGAATTGATGCTTTTGAACTGTGGTATTGGAGAAGACTCTTGAGAGTCCCTCAAACTGCAAGAAAATTGAACTGGTCAATCCTAATGGAAATCAACCTTGAACATTCATTGGAAGGACTGTTGTTGAAGCTTCAGCTTCAATATTTTGGCAACCTGATGCGAAGAACTGAGTCATTGGCAAAGACCCTGATGCTGGGAAAGACTGAAGGAAGGAGAAGGGACCACTGAGGATGAGATTGTTAGATAACATCACTGACTTGATGGACATGAGTTTTAGCAAATTCTGGGAGGTGGCGATGGACAGGGAAGCCTAGCGTGCTGCAGTCCATGAGATCTCAGAGTCAGACAGGTCTGAGTGACTGAACTGAACTGAACCAGTTCCTGTATGTTATCACTTAATTCAATAAGAAAAAGATCTATTTGCCAACAGAAAATGAGTGAAGAACAAGAGTAGAAAATGCAGAAAACAAAAGAAAATACCGATTCACCAAATCAAAGAAATATAAGTTAAAACAAAAAGTTAAATACTATTTTTCTTCCAACCCAGTTGATGATGTTTTAAAGAAAATGATAATCTTGAATGTTTGGTTGGAAAGTATAAAGATCTCATACATAGGTTTTATGAATATAATTATGAGAGATGGAATATACAAATAGACAGTGGCCAGACCATATATAAAAATAGAATTCTAACCGACAGCCTGCCCAGGAAATCAACCCCTTTTCTAGCAGTCTTGGAAGCCAAGCTTCCTTAAATCAGACTTGTAGGCAGTCAGATTGCCGACTCTAGTAACAGACAGGAAGCTTAACAATAACTTCTGTAATAATTGGCCCAAAGTGTCCAAGACTTGATTAGTAACTAACAGCTTCCCTAAGTTTTGTCTTTACTTTCAACTTAGAACCTGAAATACTAAATACGCATCCCTAGCTGATCACACAGAATGCCTTACTTCTCATAGCCTGCTTATGGCTTCCCTTGCCATCAACCTCTTATCAGGGCAGACCTGACGCCTTCCCTTTTTTACACCATGAAGCTTTCTCACACCTCGGCCCACCACTGAGTCTCTGCCAAAACACAGATGAGGGTGGCTGATGTCCATGCTGGAGAAGGTTCTTTGGTTGTCTCTATTTATGTCTATATTGATACCACCTTTTATTATAGCACCTACCAACACTATGCACAGGAATGTTAATTAGATATACACAAAATATGCAATAAAAAAGAGTTGATTAGGGAATTCTCTGGTGGTCCAGTGGTTAGGACTTGGGGCTCTCAGTGTCGGGGCCCAGCTTTAATCCCTGGCTCCCTAGTTAGGGAATTAAGATCCTGCAAGTCACACAGCATGCCCCACCCTACCCTCCAAAAAAGAAGAGAGTTGATTATATAAACTATGGCATTTTCACAGAATACAATCTTAACGTGCAGCATTAAATCACATTTCAGACTAATAATTTATAATGTTATTGGAAAATGATCTTGAAGTTTGACTGAGGAAAGCAGATGGCAAATCTTGATAGAATTTTTGTTTTATAAAGAAAGGAAGAGAAGTGGGGAGAGAGAGAGAATAAATATTTACAAGAAGGGAGAAATTGAATGACTTCTGAATTTATTAAAAAATTTCTTTGGTATTTTCCCAACTATCTGTCATGATTATGTATTCTTTTTGTAATTAGAAACATGTGTCTTAAAAAAAATCTAGTGTGGGGTCTGAGGGAAAATTACAATAAGCTATATCTTAAGGTGACTTCTAGTCAAGGCTATGCTTTTTCCAGTGGTCATGTATGGATATGAGACTTGGACTGTGAAGAAGGCTGAGCGCCGAAGAATTGATGCTTTTGAACTGTGGTGTTGTAGAAGACTCTTGAGAGTCCCTTGGACTGCAAGGAGATCCAACCAGTCCGTTCTGAAAGAGATCAGTCCTGGGATTTCTTTGGAAGGAATGATGCTAAAGCTGAAACTCCAGTACTTTGGCCACCTCATGCGAAGAGTTGACTCATTGGAAAAGACTCTGATGCTGGGAGGGATTGGGGGCAGGAGGAGAAGGGGACGACAGAGGATGAGATGGCTGGATGGCATCACTGACTCGATGGACGTGAATCTGAGTGAACTCTGGGAGCTGGTGATGGACAGGGAGGCCTGGTGTGCTGTGATTCATGGGGTCGCAAAGAGTTGGACACTACTGAGTGACTGAACTCAACTGAAGGTGACTTCTGAAACATTAGAAAGGAACAGGTTTCAGTGGGTACAGGTTTCGAAAAACCAAGCTGCAAAATAAGTGGAGGATTACCAAACTTGATAAAAATAAAAATTACTTTATCTATTTGGGAGAGAAAGTTAAAGCAAGATTAATATCATAGCTCAGAAGTCAGTAGCATAAGGTAGTTTCAACTTTGCTTGTCACTGCTTGTCAAGAAAGACCTTTAGACTGAAAAAGGCAGCTATCTAAGAAGGAATGGAAGCTAATGTTTGGGAAGATTCTTTAAAGCATCATTGAATTAGAAAAGATAAAGGGGATTTTTTTTTGGCTTTATCTTTTCACTTTGATTTTTTAAGTTTCTGAAATTTAGAAATACTATATTTTAATTAATTTATTATTTATTTATTTGGCTGTGCTGGGTCTTGGGATCTTTTCAGCTGGGGCATTCGGAGTCTTAGTTGTGAGATATGGGATCTCGTTCCCTGATCAGGGATTGAATCTAGGCCCTCTGCAATTGCGAGCATGGAGACTTAGCCACTGGGCCATCAGGGAAGTCTCTAGAAATACTATCTTATAATGGAAAATATTAAAGCCCCTCATAGTGTTCAACAATAAAATAGATTATTAGGAATCAAATGACTAAATTTATCAAGTTGGTCAACTCTTTCAGGCCTATACAACAAACATATGAAACAGAGCCTTCAAGCCAGTGAACTATTTACAGTACTAAGTCCTATAGACTGAGAAGGAGATGCTGAGGCTCACTCTTACCTCCATAACTTGAAGCTGGAGAGTGAGACCTGATGATGGGAAAGAAAAAGTCATTTCTCCATAAAATGAAAGACTGTTAGTCTGAACATTCCTCAGACTTTAATGTACATACCTATCACATGAGGATATTACTAAAGTTCAGATTCTTGTTCAGTATGTCTCTTGAGGGGCCCTAAGCTCTTCATTTCTTTTCCTTTTTTTAAAAAAAATAATTGTAATATATAGTGAAGCATATGTAACTGTTCTGTAATTTCCAAGTCTCCTCTAATTGTGTTTCATTACTTTCAAAATTAAAAAAA
Organism: Ovis aries; assembly: GCF_016772045.2. NCBI lineage: Eukaryota > Metazoa > Chordata > Mammalia > Artiodactyla > Bovidae > Ovis > Ovis aries. The sequence goes on from NC_056057.1 coordinate 83,621,625, forward strand.
TAAAAAAGTGAAAGTTGAAATTTATTTATTTTGGCTGTGCTGGGTCTTTGCTGATGTGTGCAGGTTTTCTCTAGTTGCAGGGAGCCAGAGTTATTCTTCTTTGTGGTGCATGGGCTTCTCATCGCTGTGACTTCTCTTGGTGCATAGCACAGGCTCGAGCTGTGCTGGCTTTGGTAGTTGCAGCACGTGAGCTCAGTAGTTGTGGCTCACAGGCTTAGTGAAATCTTCTCAGACTAGGGATTGAACCTGTGGTGGATTCCTACTCACTGCGCCACCAGGGAAGTCCCTAAGCTCTTCGTGTCTAACAAGCTCCAAGCTCCAGTGTGATATGAATACTGCTGGTCTGTGGACTACACTCTGAGTCTCAGGGGATAGAGAACATTCTAGATAAGAGAAACCAACCTTTCGTTTCACAGGAGAAAACTTGGGGCACAGAGGTCACATATGAATTTCATCTTGTTCACAGGCACAATGTGAACCTGTCAGCCTGAAGGGGCTTTCTTCCTCTAATTCATCTTTCCATATCTTTGTCATTTCACTTTCCAGTCTACTGCAAAGGAAATAGTAACATATATAATACTCATCATATTTTATCATAGTTAAGCCAGTACACTGAATCGGGAATAGTCTTGGGGCAGCCATTGTCTCTGAAGTTGAATGAGCAGAGGAGAATTCTGCTGTACATTTTGACTACATCTTCAATCAAGCACATAACACCCTTTCTGAGGAAGAGAAGGAGGCTGAACACTCTGCATTCCAGAAAAGTAGAAAGACCAGGAAGGCCCAGAGCTGATGACCCGCCTCCAACTTTGCTTTCTTGGGCTGCCATTGGATGTTCTCCACCAAGAGGGTCCCCAGAGCAGAACCTGTGTGGCAGATGAGAGAGATGTGTCCCTTGGAGAGTTTGTGGAGAGGACTCATCATCACATAGACCTAGGGATCGCCACCCTTCAAGGAAAGAAAAGGTAGCATATATTCAGCAGTGAAATCAAAGAGCCACAGCCCTGGGCAAGGAGCTGATTGTGACTCTCAGAAGATCTTTTCAGTAATGTCTTTCCACTAATCCCCACCTCTAATTCTACCATCAACACAGGGCCAAGGGACAGGGGTCTGGGAGAAGACTCAGCACAGCTGGCATCAGAGACCAAGATGGGTTAGGAGGAAGACTGCTGGCCTAGAAGGAGAGAGAGAAGCTAGCACCTCCCCAGAATTTTGAGGGTGCACACACTGTTGGGAAAGAAAAACAATTTTTTTTACTTCTTTTTCTCCTTTTAAAGTATAGTTAATTTACAATGATGTGTTAGCTTCAGATGTACAGAATAGTGATTCAGTTATTATATAATCATTCTTTTTCAGGTCCTTTCCCCTTACAGGTGGTTATTATAAGATGTTGAGTTTGTTCTCTGCACTGTACAGTAGGTGCTTGTTATTTATCTATTTTATATATACTAGTGTGCATATGTTAATCACAAACTCCTAATTTAAAGAGAAAAACAACTTTAGGAGAACAAGACTTTGTTCTGAATTTCAGTGGCAGTTCTCTCACTTATCTCCAGTATTTAGTCTCTCTTTTTCTGGATGTGTTACTTGACCTCTCACCACAATAAAATGGAACAACACAAGAACACCCTAGGGACAAGATAGTGGTTATAATCTTCTATTTTTCTTCCTAACCCTAAGCATATGTTTCGTCAAAGCAGAAGAGTTCAAGTATATGTATGGCTGAGATGCTTTGCAGTGCACCTGAAACTATGACAACATCGTTAATTGGAGATACTCCAATATATAATTAAAAAAATTTTTTTTAAAGCAGAAGAGATTGCCAATTTGGAGAGGGTATAGCCCTAGAAGTTTATGGGTGTGTCTATGTCCTAATGGAAAAGGAACAATTACAGTGTGTGAAGAAAGTCAGAATGGTAGTGGTCTAGCTTACTTCTTTTTTCATAATGACTTTAATGGAGGCTTCCACAGCCTCTTCGGTTGGTATAAGGATCCTTGTGGGACTGAAAGTCCATCATGAGTAACGAATGTTTGCTCATGGGAAGTTTTGTGGCAGATTTTAGAAACTTATCAAACTGGAAAGGTTGATACTTAGGGTATGGAGTTCTTGGCTACATATACCTAGATACCATGGTGTTGGTGTGTTTTTATTCCTTGTGACTAAGTGATCGACAAAATAGAAGAGGGACCCCCCCCCCCCACAAAACTTGGAGGAAGAAGGTGGAACTAAGGCTCTTTTGGCACAGGGGAGAAGATAAGTGTCTCAGATGATGTCACCCAGGTGTTGAGGAATCAGGGGTTGAGCAGGGGAGAGATCTGGGAGGCAACAGAGTGCTGAGTCCATGACTTCCTACTAGGTCAGAGTTCATGCAGCACAAGAGTCAATAAGTACTGGGAACCCACCAGGTGCTTTCATTTGTGATGCCCTCTGGTAGTTCCTACTTTCTGGAGATGAGAGGAAGGAAGGAAATGCCCATCTTTGGACAGGAAACTGCAGATTTTGAGGATTAGGAAGGAGCCTTCATAATGTCCAGAAAAATGGAGAGGGGATCATTCATTCTAAAGGATGGAATTAATACAGTGGTTTTACAGATTTTACCAAGGACAAATTTATATTCTATCTTGAATATTTACCCATGGAATATACTCAGTGAAAACCTAAATAATTAAACAATAGACATTGTTTAAAAGTTAGCATGTCCAGGTTCCAGAAGAGAACAATTTAAATGTAGCAGCAAAGAGTAGGAGCTAACTATTTTTGGAGGATAAATCGTCTCTGGTTCTTTATTTCAAAAACTGCTTTCTATTCATATACTTTTTTTTTTTTTTAAAGCAAGGACACTTTTAGATGAACCAGGATTTGGTAATCCCAGAGTTTTTGGCATCAGACAAAGCCAAATTCGAACCCTAGTTCTTTCCTTGACTGTGTGACCTTCGAGCCAAGAGGTTCCCCTCTATAAAACGGGAATAACAGTAAAGATTGCTGGGAGTATTAAATGAGATACTGCACGCAAAACTCTAAACTCAGGATCTGATATGCAGCAAATGTAAAATACTATTGTAGGGTAAGGGAGTTAGAGAAGGCAAGGTTCAGAAAAAGAAGACCAGCACTTTACAGGAACAGATCACCTTTAATGAGGCGAGAAGGGGAGACAGTCAGATTAGCGAGTTTCTGCACTAACCTAAGAAATGAGTAAGTATATATAGGCATGTATGCGGAAAGCTACTGTCTTAAGGGGGCCTGTTCTCCAAGGTTGTTAGGAGTAGTTCTCTCTTAAATGGCTAGGCAAGGAATTTTGGAGATCGGCTGGAGGCTGGATGGGCTGGGAGCCTAATGTTCATTTTTTCTTCCTGTGAGAGAGTTCTTTGTTTTGCATAGAATGGTGGGGAGGACCTGGAAGGGAGTTTTAACTCCAGGCTACCTAGAGCCTTGCTACTTTTCTTCAACTATAGTAATCAAGGAATCAATAAGATCAACGATGAAATAAATCGTAGCATTAACAATGGCTATGTCTGGATTCCCCAAAGCACAATTTCACTTAACTTGGAGAATCGGAAGCCGAAATGAAGTCCAGCAGGTTCATCAGCTAAAATAAATTTCTCGGTTCAGAAATGACGCTAAAACTACATTTCCCAGCATGCGCTGGGTTCCAGGGTCTTGTTTTCTCTCATTTCCGGGTAGGTCAGGTGACTCCCCGGCTGCGCCATGGCGGAAGCAGAGGAGCAGGTAAGGGCTGCAGTTCCTAGGCAGGGGAAGGAGAGGCAAGGGTGGGGCGATGGGGGCGTAAAGTGGGGTTGCTACGGAGGAGTGGGGCTGCCGCGGGGCCAGGCAGGCTCACGTGGGGCTGGGGTATGGCCAAAGTCCATTTCGGGGAGCCGAGAGGCAAGTGGGATGCAGTCTTTTGGACCGCAGGCGGAGACAGCGCCTCGACACACCCCCAGCGTTTGTGGGGCGACCCTCCGTTTCGCTCTAGCCTTGTGGCCTGTGTTCTGAGAAATTTTGGCTTGAAAGCAGCTTGGGCTCTCTCAGGGACTGGCTGTTTCTGGGAGGCATCACACCTGATTTGAGTTTTGAGGTCAGGTGACTGAGATTTAAGTTCCTTTCTACTCGAAGTAGGACTGAAAGAGCTGATTTGCAGGTGGGCTAGGAAGGCGAAGTAGATGCGATGAGTTCTGTTTCAGATCTATTTCATTTAGGTACCAAGCTAGGTCAGTGTTGCATCTGATGAGTTTTATTTCGGGTCAGTTTCATTTTCATACAGAGCTAAGTCAATGTTGTATCTGTTGAGTTTTATTTTGGATCAGTTTCATTTAGTTACAAATCTGTTTTATCTGGCAGTGGTTAAGTGCATCAGTCAGGGAGCAAACAAGTCTCAGGCTCTAGTGCTCGTTCTTTTTCTTAAAATGTGACTTTGGGCTAGTTGTTTGTAGAGATGGAGATAATTATAGTACAGTCCTCAAAGGGTGATTTAAGAAGGACTGAGTCTAAGCAAATTTAAAGTGCTTAGAAGAAGTTTGGCTCAGTAAAAGTTTTGTGGGATAGTTGCTGATTATCAGCTGGCAGTGTTCAGCCTACACCTGGCAGTGTGACACTGGAGTTTAGGGAAAGATTAGTAATGGCAGTAGTTATTTTCATATAGGCAATAGTGGTAGCCAGGCATTAGATGAAATGACAAAGTAAGATCGAGTACCCCTCATCCCCCACATCCCCCACCCCCCAAAGGCAGATCGGAATTTGGGGAAATACCTTAAATTTCCTTTTCCAGTGTTATTTTAGCTTGGCATTGTTTTTCCTTATGAATTAATAGGGCCGTCAGTTTCCATAATTGCTTGTGAGCAGTGACTTGATGCGCTACTATCATATAGGAAGTTTATTTCCTTTAAAAATTTACTTTGTACCATTTGCAACATACTTCAGTTACATAATGAAAATTGTCCTGTGTAATTTTCACACATGCCAATAAATAAATTCGCCAAGGTAGAAATTAAGTTTTTGGGTCTTCATTATGTTATCAGATGAGTCTCCTCTGTAACCCTGGAGCCCCTTTTCCCATTTCAAGCAGTTTAGCAGGATATGTTCATTCAGTTCAGTTGCTCAGTCCTGTCCGACTCTTTGGGACCCCATGAATCGCAGGACGCCAGGCCTCCCTGTCCATCACCATCTCCCGGAGTTCACTCATACTCAGGTCCATCGAGTAGGTGATGCCATCCAGCTATCTCATCCTCTGTCGTCCCCTTCTCTTCCTGCCCCCAATCCCTCCCAGCATCAGAGCCTTTTCCAATGAGTCAACTCTTCGCACGAGGTGGCCAAAGTACTGGAGTTTCAGCTTTAGCATCATTCCTTCCAAAGAACACCCAGGGCTGATCTTTAGAATGGACTGGTTGGATCTCCTTGCAGTCCAAGTGACTCTCAAGAGTCTTCTCCAACATGTTTACTATCTAGTATTTGCTACCTAGTGTCTGCTACTGTTTTGTGTAGAAGTTTAGCCAAGCTGTTTGATCAAAATGACACTTAGAAAGTTTGCGATAGTAAGAATGCTTTGCATTTTTATAGGACCTTTCAGTTTAAAGAACCGTCTCATGTTTCATTTGGTCCTTACAAAAGAATTCTGTTGGTAAATTTTACTCTGATACGTAAGTCAGATCAGTCACCTCCTATGCTCCGAACCTTCAGATGGCTTCCTATGCACTCTGGAAAAAAAAAAAAAAAAAGAGTCCTTAGAATAGTCTAGTTGCCCTATAGCACCTTGTCACAGTTGCTCCCCATTCTTGTTCTCAGACCTCATTTTCCACTATTCTCTTCCCTTTCTGTCATTCTGCATCAGCTCCCCTGGTTTTCTTACTCTGCCTTCAACAAAGTAGGCATGTACCTGCCTCAGGACCTTTGCTCATGCTGCTCACTTTTTTTTGACCCCAGATATTAACAGGACTTTCTCTCACTTCCTTTTTATTTCTGGTGTTATTTTGTTTCTGGTGTTTGTTCTAGGTGTTATCTTTCTGTGTGAGACCTTCCCTGACCGTTCTTCAAAACCGCCTTCTGTGTAATTTTCTCCTTAGTGCTCATGACCATCTGACATACTGTGTTTTTAAATTTCCTTTCTCCTCTCCCCTGTATATTCTGTATATTTCTATATTCATTTTTATATATTCTTTCTATGGAATGTAAGCTTCAGGATGGCAAGGATTTGTTCATTGCTGTATGCCTGACACCTGGACAAGTGCTTGGTTCTCAATATATATTAAATGATTGAATTTTACAGATAAGCATAATGAAGTTCATATGCCTTAAGTAACTTACCCAGGCTTGTGTCTGTAATAAATCTCCAGTATTCTGTCTCCAATGCTCATGATCTTTTACCAGAGCACTCTGCCTTTTAAAAAAAATTACTTAAGGGGCTTCCCTGGCAGTTTAGTAGTTAAGACTCCGAGCTTCCAATGCATGGGGCTCAGATTTGATCCTTGGTTGGAGAACTAAGAACCCGCATGCTGCTTGGCCAAAAAACAGAAAATAAAACTTACTCTAAGTCAACCTCTCCTCTTAACTTTTCTGAGTGTTGTATTTTTGGTGATGGCTCTTTTGTGCCTCTTAATTTTAGGAATAACCGAGAGAGTGAGATGTATACTAAGTTAATGTAACACAGTTCACAGACTCGCAAACTCAAGATCTCTTTTTGTGGAATATCCTGGCAATCCAGTGGTCAGGAGTCTGTGCTTCCAGTAGGAGGCAGGGGTTCTATCTCTGGTCTGGAACTAAGATTCTGCAAGCTGTGTCATGCAGCCACGAAAAAAAAAAAAAAAAGATTAAAAAAAGATCACTTTTTGGATATGAATGAACTTTTTTTTAAAAAAGTCGTTGGGAAATCCTTGTTTATTCTGAGATGGTTAAAGTGGTTAGTAAAAATAACTACATATAAATTAGTTCACCTTGCATTGTGCCTGGAAATCCTCTAACCAGCCCTTTTACCTCTCACCAAAATGATTTATAGTTGACCTTCGTAATCACAGATGTCTGACACTATTTGCCCATACCGTGCTTGTGAGAGACATTCTGCCCGAAGTCTGGCTGTTTGTATGTTTGTGTATTTGTCTTAGCTCTACTGCAGATTGCTGAGTCCTCAAGAACGAGCACAGAGTTTACTCATGTCTGTATCTCTCACAGCGCCAGTGCCTTATACAGGTACTAGGTTCTTAATAAAATGTTTAAATGGATTTATTAGGGGGAGAATAGCTTTCTGAATTGAAAACACCAAAATTTTAAGCTAGGTGCAAAGAATTTGTGCTGTTGTTTGACCTGAAAGTTTTGAAAATCCATTCACATGGATTGTAGGTTACATTTCCTACGTTCCTTACCCTGTCAACTCCCTGGGTACTCTCTTTCCTCCCAACCAGCAGGGAACCTGGTCCATTAAAATACTTGGTCACTCAGATCATCTATTCTTTGACCAGACTGGAGAGCTTCTACATTGAGTTTCCCTCTGCCTTTTAGAAATTAGGGGCATTCTGTCTGTACTGTAGAGCATTTTAGGATTATGAGATAGTACGTTGGTGAGCAGGTATACCCTCATGTGATTGTGCCCTGTGTAAAAGTAAAAATCAAGGTGACAGATATTTGAGTATCACCGGCTTTTCAAGCCTGTAGCTTGGGGATTTTACTCCCTAGGATTCTTGTGAGTGTGAAATGAGATAAAGTATGTTACAGTACCAGATTGAAGCAATTGGCTTGTAAATAGGAAAGTGATTTATAACCCAAACTTGGATTGGCTAAGGTGCAGACAGTCTTCATATAGTTTGGTCAAGACAGGTCTTTTAAAAGCAGCTTTACTAATAAGTGGGCTTCTCTGGTGGCTCAGACCATAAAGAATCTGCCTGCAATGCAGGAAGCCAGGGTTTTATCCCTTAGTTGGGAAGATCCCTTGGAGAAGGGAATCGCTACCCACTCTAGTATTCTTGCCTGAAAAACACCATAGACAGGAGCCTGGCAGGCTACAGTCCATGGGGTTGCAAACAGTTGGACACAACTGAGCAACTAACACTTTTCACTTTCATTTACTAATAAATAACTAAAGGAAAAGCAAAGCCCTGAACAAGAAGTTGCAAAAGCACAGGATCAGAGAAATCTTTAGGAAACCCAGTCTTTACCTTTATGTAACAAGTATAGTCATGAATTAGCTCAGCCGATGAGCTTGCTACCTTGTGAGTTTCTCCTCCCATCTTCCTCTGGCTTGGTGGGCTGGAGGCTGGTGACATCAGCTGATCATTAGTAGCCTCCCTGGCTCCCAGGTTACCGCTTTGTGTAGAGACCACTCATCAAATCCGGGCGGGCTTCTGTGTTTCATGCAGCTCCCTGCTCATGGCTAATCAGTCACAGTCGCCTTTGTTTCTTCTAGAAACTTGATCTTCCTTAGTGGGTTTTTTGTTTGTTTGCTTTATCAAATCCTTGTGAATCTGGACTCTGATTTACACCTACTGCATCAGAATCTGTGAAGATGGAGTGGATACTAAATGAAGTCAGTCAGAAAGAGACAAATACCATATTGTACCACTTATGTATGGAATCTGAAACATGACACAAGTGAACTATCTGTGAAATAGAGATGTAGAGGACAGATCTGTGGTTGCCACGGGGGAAGAAGTAGGGGAGGGATGGGGTGGGAGTTTGAATTTAACAGATGCAAACTGTCATGTAGAGAATGGATAAACAACAAGATCCTACTGTATATCACAGGGAACTATCTTCAGTATCCATAATGGAAAAGAAAAATCCGTCAGTTCAGTCCAGTCACTCACTCGTGTCCGACTCCTTGTGACCCCATGAACTGCAGCATGCCAGGCTTCCCTGTTCATCAACTCCCGGAGCTTATTCAGACTCATGTCCATCACATTGGTGATGCCATCCAACCATCTCATCCTCTGTCGTCCCCTTCTCCCTCCTTCAGTCTTTTCCAACATCAGGGTCTTTTTCAATGAGTCAGTTCTTCACATCAGGTGGCCAAAGTATTGGAGTTTCAGCTTCAGCATCAGTCCTTCCAATGAATATTCAGGACTGATTTCCTTTAGGATGGACTGGTTGGATCTCCTTGCAGTCCAAGGAACTCTCAAGAGTCTTCTGCAGCACCACGGTTCAAAAAAATCCATAACTATATTCAATAAACCATAAAGGAAAAGAAAAAAAAAAACATGGAGTGGATTAGCAAATATTACCCAGTTCCCCAGACAGTTTAGATGGCTCTGATGCAAAGTGAGATTTCGGATGGGGCCACTAGGCACCAGACGGGGACAGTCCTTGAGGCTTTCCTTCATTTGCAGAGTAAAATGAGAGCAGCCGTTGAGCCTGATGGGTTGAACAAGGTTGGTAACCTGCGTCTTCTGCTTCTGTCGGCTCCCGGGGTACCCATTCATCTTACTCAGACAGCCTAGTCCTTGCAGGACCCAAAGCTTTCTGTAATGGAAGCTCTGTGCACAAGGATATCAAATACAATTCACACAAAATATTTTCTCTTTCCGTGCCTTTGTCAGACGTTGGGACCTGTCCCACTGTGTCATCAGGCTCAGCCATGGCACACAGTGTGTTGGGATGGGAGAGAAGGTGGCAGTAAGTGTTGTGTGTTTCACGTCCATCTCCAGCCCAGTCTGGTTCTCTGGGGCCTGGTCTCTGCTCTGTTTCTTCATCCTGCAGTTTGGAGCTGGCCTTCCTCAGGCTCCAGCCTCCCATTTCTGCCCCCCAATTCTCTTCATGGTGCTTAACAAACTATTCCCTCCAAATTATGAGGATTTCACAACCTTGGAGGTCCTGGCTTGTCTTCCTCTTCCTGGGCTGACATCTTCTGAACCCCTCCTGGCCTCTGAGGCTGGCTGTGCTGTATCTTCTTCTGGGCTGCTGTCACGGGGCCCTAATGGTGGGGTTAGGGTCGAGGTGCGTGGGAAGACCTTGTTGTGGGGACCTTCCGAGCGCCCCGTTTGCTCCCTCCCGGGGCTGCCGCCAGGTGGTTAACACTCTTTGTGAAGCACTCTGTCCTTGTTTGTGCTGTCACGCCTCTGTCCCCCTCTGTCGCTGTCCTATAGCCATGAGCTAATGAGCTGGAGAAAATGCACTTACTCTTACTCACAAGTGGGAAAGGAATACACAGAGGAGGTACAGTGTTACTGCCTTGGATTAGCAGCTTATTTATTTATGTATTTTAAGATTTATTTTATTGAAGTATAGTTGATTTATGGGCTTCCCAGGTGGTGCTAGTTGTAAAGAATCCACCTGCCAGTGCAGGAGATGCAAGAAACGTGGGTTCAGTCCCTGGGTCTGGAAGATACCCTGGAGGAGGAAATGGCAACCCAGTGCAGTATTCTTGCCTGGAAAATTTCATGGACGGAGAAGTCTGGTGGTCCCTGGGGTTTCAAAAAGTTGGACACCACTGAATGACTGAGCACCATAGTTGATTTACAGTATTTTACTTTCTGTGGTACGGCAAAGTGATTCAGTTAAATATATATATTCTTTTTCATATTCTTTAACATTATGGTTAAACATTTAACAGTAAGATACTATAGTTCCCTGTGCTATATAGTAGGACCTTGTTGTTTATCTCTTCTATATATAACAGTTTGCATCTGCTAATCCCAAATTCCTAGTCCATTCTTCCTCACCCCACCCATACCCCAGCAACCACAAATCTGTTTTCTCTGTGATTCTGTTTTGTAGGTTAGTTCATTTGTGCCGTATTTTAGATTCCACATGTAAGTGATTTCATATGGTATTTGTCTTTCTCTTTCTGACTCATTTCGCTTAGTATGATACTCTCTAGGTCCATCCATGTTGCTTCAAGTGGCCTTGTTTCATTCTTTTCTATGGCAAAGTAGTATTCCATTGTATACTAGTAGCATAATAGTATTCCATCTCCTTTTATCCATTCATCTGTTGATGGACATGTAGGTTGCTTCCTGTTTTGGCTATGATCAACGGTACTGCTATGAACATTGGGATGCATGTATCTTTTCATGTTAGGCTTTTCATCTTTTCTGGATATATGCCCGGAAGTGAGGTTGCTGGATCATATGGCAACTCTTAATTTTTTGAGGAACCTCCATACTGTTTTCCATAGTGGCTGTACCAATTTACATTCCCACCAGCAGTGTAAGAGGGTCCCCTTTTCTCCACATTCTCTCTACAGCACCTTATTTCTTCTCATTGTGATCATCGGCAACCAGCTGTTGAATCCTATGCTTTGGGTAGGATAGTTGGAGACAGGCAAAAGCCTTTGGGATTATCCACAGTGAATTTAAAAGGATAACTACTAGGATCAGACAATTAATACTAGGAGAAACAGAGGCCATAGGAGGCCAGATCTGGACCTTGTGGCCTGGACTCACTGGAGACAGTTCTGTGGGTGAGGTGAGGGCTAGGTTGGGCTGTGAGGAAAGTTTAGGATTTAGAAACAGCCAATGAGTTTCTAACTTTTTTTGGCCTCGCATTGGCAACATGGAAATGGAAGACATGCAGTCAGGCTGTATTGTTAAAGCAAGATTGAAAGCCCTCAGCCCGACTGTCCCTACCTCCTGGAGGTACTTCCTGAGGATTGTCCTGGGGAGCATGCTGAGAGTTGGAGGAACACTAGGAAGTGTGCGGAGTTGGGCCAAGGACCTTCTAAGCTAGGGAAGTGCTTCAGGAGGCTCTGCAACAGCATCACACGCTCAAGGTGGGCACGTGGAGTGGCCATGAATGGGACTGCCTGGTGTTGGGACTTTTGGGGTGTTCGTGGTGAAGTGCATTCTGTCTCCAGGACCATAGCTGCTCAGCTCCAACCGATGTCTGTGGAAATGTAGACTTCAGGTGTATCTGAGTTTATGAAGTCAGAAATACAGATTTTTATGTGAGGGTCTTAAAAACACTACCTAGACCAAACAAAACACCTACAGTTGACATCCAGACTGCAAGTCACTCTTTCTTCCAGTGACGTAGAGACTTGAGCATGTAATCTCTGCGTGAGAAGTCACCAGTGTGCCTGGAGGGCCATGGGTCTGTACAGAGAGTGGGGAGTGAGGCTGGAAGTGCACTGGGGGCCAGATTGGGGTGGGCTTCAATGATCTTGCTGGAGAGCAGTGACCAGTCTACTGTGTGTTTTGGGAAGACGATTCTGTCAGTGATTGAGTAGATTCAAGAGGTCACCTGTCAAGGCAGAGAGATTTTTAGTTAATGCTGTTTGGACACATGATTAAGGGATTGATGTTCAAAAGAAAGGTAAAATGAAACAGTTGTTGACTTAGATTTCAGTCTGTTGCCCAGAACTTGTCCGACCACACATTTGTGTCACTAGATGCTTTCCAGCCCTTCATTTTGGCTTCAAGCAGAGCAGCATATTTTTTTATTATGATAAGATACATATAATATATACCATTTTAACCATTTTTAAGTGTAAGGAATCAGTGGCATTAAGTACATTCACCTTTGTGCAGTCATTACCACCATCTGTCTCTAGAACTTTCTGTCATCACAATACTGGAACTGTACCCATTAAACAATAACTCTCATTCCCCCGACATCAGCTCTAGGTAACCTCTGTTCAGCTCTCTGTCTCATAAGTGGAATACTGCAGTGTTTGTCTTGCTGTGTCTGACATATTTATCTTAGCAGCTAGCACAGTTTTATAACTTACACTTTGATGATTTGAAGGTTGTTTAGTTTCTAAGTCGTCTCCGATATTTTGTGACCCCACGGACAGTAGTCCACCAGGCTTCTCTGTCCATGGGATTTCCCAGGCAAGAATACTGGAGTGGGTTGTCATTTCCTTCATCGGGGATCTTCCCGACCCAGGGATCAAACCCATGTCTCCTTCACTGGCAGGCAGATTCTTAACGGCTGAGCTACCAAGTGTATGTGAAATTAAAAACAAACAAACAAACAAACAAAAAACCAAAAAACAGAAAATGTTTGGAAGTCACTATTTCTCTATGTTCAGCCTTCTTCTGGGATCCCTCACTGGGTACATTCACTTTAGATCTTCCTCTAGCCTCTTTCTCTGGAGCATTGAGCAGCGGGGCAGCGGGGCTTGATGAATGAAGGATGCTAAAAAGTAACAGAGCGGGCCAGTTCCTGAAGGCACTTATCTGGGGCTTTGATAGCATCGTGGCTAGAAGTGTCGTTTTTTGAGGCCACAGCTCCGTTTGGGAGGTTCATGCTGGTGCTGATGCTAAGTCTCTGAGTGTCCTGAAATAAATGTTCTGTGTTGATTGATACCAGCAGCCACAGGAGGGCTGGAAGACTCAGATGTCTGATATTCGCATGCCTTAAGGTATCAGATTCTGCCTCTGCGTGCTTTCTGGTGGGAACAAATGTGTAATTTGATTTTGAGTTTTTGGATTGAAATTGCTGGTTGGGGACTTAGGTTTTTGTTTTAATGATGCATGTAAGTGGGATGTTTGTCCTTATACACCATGTGTATATTTGAATGGATCACAAATTAGGAAAAAATGTTTCCTTTGATTTAATGTCAGTTTTGGAAAAGAGTAGTCAAGTGTTCCCTGAAAGTTCTAGAGGTGGGAGATAGGAATCTTGCCGTGGCTTATTGGCACAGCTGTCAAAGCCTGGTTTCGCTCATGCTAATCACTTAATGTGCAGAAACTGTCAGGGATGTTAGAAGGCATTTAAGTTCAAACTCTAAGCCTTTGCATTTTACTTTGGAGGGCATTAGGAAATTTCAAGATACTGCATGTGAAACATTTAGCATCATGAGTGCTATATTATAGATGTTGAGTGAAGACATTAGAACAGTGACTATTAATATTAAGTGGAGTATGTCTGTGTCCAAAATAGAAGGATCAGGAGGGCAGGTACACTAACCAGGGGGTGATTAGTGTAGGGGAGAAGTAATTTAGAAGAGTCAGCTTGATCTGTTTCATTAACTGTCTGGAGAACTGGCAAGCAATAGAATTAGATTTTTTATGTGTCATAGTTAGAGCTAAGAACAAAACATTGCTGTGGAAAGATCATAGCTCCAAGTTAATGAGGACTTTCTCATATTTTAGATTATCTTGAAAACAAACAGGCTATATTAGGATATAGAGGAGATGTTCACATTCATCATAGTTAATATTATAACTACAATCAGATTCTTAATTACAACTATTATTCATCCCCATTTTACAGATGAACTTGTAAGCAGGGACTTTTCTGTCCACAAGGCTCTTCTGGAGGGAGCCTGCCACCTGCCAGGCTCTTAATGATTTTAGACACGTGAAATTAAAATATTTTCACACACCCAGTGTCTGTTTATCCTGCAGTCCAATTTGCATTGAGTGATATGTGCATCCACCTTTCTTTAAAATGTTCATTTGTTTGGTCCTGAAAAAAATTATTCTTTGTATCTAGAATGTCCTACCCCCCATGTTTTTTTTTTTTTGGCTTGTGAATGTCCTTGGCCCCCCACCCCACCCTTTTATGTCTCATGGATGGTTGAGAAATGCTTATGTTCACTGTCAGCACGTTAGCTGTAACCTTTTATTGCTATTGATATCTATAAGCACGTTAAGTAAATCTTCGTTTTGCTGACCCCTTTGAAGACGCATGGCATCAGCAGATTCTCTCTTTCAGTGGACAGGTGAGAGATTAGCGGGACCAAGTCCATTTTTCCCCCCTTTTGCTTTGTTTTCTCCAGAGCAGCAAGATTCATTGTCTTGCAAGAGGGAAACTGTTAAATGGCAGAATTTGTCTTCCGGTTAATGGTTTAAAGAGTGGATGTAAATTATACAGCTTGTTTGCGCAGTGCCTGATAAGCTACCACACTAGGGGAATTCTTTTGTAAAAGCTGTTTAAGCAAGACAGTCATTTTGACTCAGCCAGATTAATAGCATAATAATTAACAGCAAAAGAGCTTTGAGCTTTGCTGTATAAAAATTGGCTTATGGACAATTTGAAGTGGCAGTTGCCTCTTCACTTCTGAGATCAGTAAAGACTGCTTTGCCAGACTGAGTTCCATCTTTAGTGAAGGAAGAGCTTTCTGGGTCCTCCCATAAGAAGTTCCTGGAGTCATTTGTTAAGTTGCTGACCCATCGAGGGAGGTCACTGGGAGTGACAGATCCATGTGGACCCAGGATGACCATCTTAGCCCTGCAGGGTGTGGAGACGTTGTAGGAGGCTTGTGAGAGTCGAGCATGTGGAGTTCTTCAAACTGGGTTTGAAGATTACTGCCAAAGAAGAGCAAATAGGTATTGGTGGTGAGGACGTGAGGACTCTTATTCCTCGAAAATATTTTTTCTTCTTTTGTCATGTGTTCTAACCATTTCCCCCCTCTATGATTTGTAGGAAACTGGATCTCTGGAAGAATCTACAGATGAGTCAGAGGTAGGTGGTGATTCAAGAGCATGGAAATTTCTAGCTGAGCCAACATCATGAGCTGGTCATGCCTTGCTAAATGGAACATTCCCCGGGTTTGGGAAGGCAAGGTAGGGTCATAGGTGATTAAACCTCGAGGAGGAATATGTTGGTCATCTTTTAAAGTATTAGATTCATTTAAAAAATAAACGAGAAAAGGAGCAAAAAGTGTTTTCCTTATTTTGAACAATATTTTAATCCTAAGCGTGTTGGCAGTGAGGAAATTCATGCCAAATATTACAAACTAATCTTGACAGTTAAAAACCTATTTTTAAAAATAACCATTGTAGGGTCTGCAGTATTTATTCTTTGTTCTTTTAATGAATATGATGTGCTTTTTAGTATAACTTCTGAATCACTGAAATGATATTTCATAAAAAGGGAAGTAGCTACCTAAAAAACTGTTAGGGAGCTCAGTTGTAGTAAAGATTGTATTTTAAGGAGAAAAAGTAATATATAAAGGAAGCCTTTAAAAAATTTCTCAAGGCTATGCATAAAAAATAAGTTTAAGCATAACACTGATCAATTAGCTTATTAGTTTTATGGATGGGCTAAAAATAATAGGTACATTTTTTTTTCCTTATAGTATTTCCTTTGGCTCAGAGGACTATAAAAGTATCTGTGATAACATCTATTAAATTTGGACTGATATTACAGATAGTCTCTTTTATGCTTTGGGGAGAAAAGGTGGTCTTATACATATTCCTCTAGAGAACATCTTCCATATTACACCATCATACATCTGTAGAGTTTCTATAGAGTTGTAATTCCTAACATTTTCGCTACTAAAGATCTGTGATGCTGTTTTAATCCTGGTAAGGTGTAACTGAAATTACTTATAGATAGGATATAATAATTGTTGATTTTTAATAATGCATTGAAAGCATTTCAGAGCACCATTTTTACTTTTGGAGAACTTTGCTTAACGGAGAACCCTGTGTTCTGAGGATCACTAGTTCAGAATCCTACAGTGTTAGAACCCTGTCCAGGAATTTCATTTACAGGGTGAGCAGGATGTTGGCACCTGCGTCCGTCTAAATCTTTCCACCCATTTTTCAGATATGAAATGATCCAGAAAGGGAGCAAACAAAAGAAGCTGTAAGCCATGCCTCCAGCATAATTAGGCAACAGGGAGACTGTAAACTTCAAAATAAGTGGGGAAATAAATATTTGAAACTAATAGAGCCAGCTTTGGATTGACTGGAGCTGAGGATCAGATGGATGGAAATGAGGGGAGTGTGGCCAAGTCCCAGTGGTGGCACAAAACGAGGGGAAGTCATGCCCAATCCCAAGTAGGGGAGTTGTGAGTACAGGTCTGAGCCTGGTGGATCTGAGAACTGATTGTTGAGAATTTAAAGGAAGGAGTTTGAAAATTCGTGAAACACCAAAAGTACAGTATTGGGATGGGGCCACTTCTGCAGACAAGAGGGAGGCATTCCCTGGAGGTCTGGTGGTACAGGGAAAAGGAAAAAGCAGAGATATCAAGGTGTCAGAAACAAACAGTATTGTACAATCAGGAGATTTACCTCTTCTCTCCACGCCACCATAAAAAGGATGCCACTTATTAAAGAAATATGGGACTTCCTTGGTGGTCCAGTGGTTAAGACTCAGCACTTCCCATGCAGAGGGCGCAGGTTTGATCCCTGGTCAAGGCACTGAGATCTCACATGCCCCACACATCATGGGCTGTGCCCAAAATTTAACAACAAACAAAATGCCCTTCCCTTACCAGTGTAAATAAGAAACCTAGTAAACCACCCAAACACCTCACCTCTCCCTGGGAGCACCTGTTTATGCTGTCCAGGAACATCTAAGTCATTTAAAAATGATCTGAAATGGTAGCATCCATACAAAACTGCTTACAGGATAAAAAAGTAGTGAGAATCAAAAATTTTCCAAGAGAACACCAACGTAACACTCCATCATAAACTGAATATCTTGAAACAAGCACACAAAAAAACTATCTTAAACCAGAAATTTAAAAATCTCAGAATAGAAATGAACCAAAAACTAGGAAGTTAAGGAATAAAGTTAACGACATTTCAAGAATGATGGAAAGAAATGGTACTTTAATGTCGAGAAAACTGAGGCCCAAAAAGTAACCTGAGAGTCCAATGTCGTAGCTGCTTTGTGGGAGAAATGGGTTCCGATTCTGGTCCCCAGCCTCTGGGTTCTTTTGGTCTTCCTGCCTTCCAGCCATGGTGCCTTCTCAGGATGGTACCTCGGGTCATCTCTCAGCTGTGCTTCATACTTGCTGTGTTATTTTGGGCATCGTGTCAATTCTTTCATTCTTCGGCTTCTTGATGTGAAAAATGGGAGTGACTGCTAACCTCGTATGGTTGTTGTGAGGACTAGAGAAGATTGATGTTTGCAAATCATCATGTTTGGCATTCAGCACATGGGAAGCACACTGGGAATATTAGTGATCTCCAGCTTCTGTTTTAGCTGTGGTGCTGGTGGCTGATTTTACAGCCTGGTGCTTCAACCTGAGGGCTTAGAAATTCTTCCCACACTGGCTCTAGCAAAGTGGTTGCCATTCCAGACAATACCAATTGTAGTGAGTTTATGTACCAGCAGAATAGTTAGGTTGGTGGTAGAGCTGAATGAAGTCATTGTAGCTATAGTAAGTTACTTGCAGTCTAGTCTTTGGAGAAGATTTTCTTGGATTTCTCACTCAGTTTGAACCACTTTCCACTTTTAAGATTGATATTGGTATTGACATACCACTTGATTCCCAGGGAATCTTTATTCTTCCTTTTCTGCCTCTGTCCCTTCTTCCCATTAGGGTTTTTTTTTTTTAATTTTTATAAAGATATTTTTTAATGAGTCTTCATTGAATCTGTTACAATATTGCTTGTTTTATGTTATTGTTTTTTCTGCCGGAAGGCATGTGAGATCTTAGCTCCCCCACCAGGAGTCGAACCTTCAAACCTGCATCCCCTGCATTGGAATGCAAAGTCCTAACCACTGGACCACCAGCGAAGTCCCCCCCATTTGGTTTTGTAACTGTTAATTAAGCTTTCTCTTTTTGTACAAATAGGCTTTCCTTTATGAATAAGCATGTTTAAGTGCCCAGGTGATTTCCATTTTTGTGAACAATACTTAGTGTTTTCAACCATGTAGTGTAGTAATTTATTTTTCTACCACTTTATGAGATGCTGCATTTCATATAAACTAGACTTTCACATTATAGGAAAACTATAGTGTTAGGTTATTCTGAAGTTCTTTTATTAACTTTTAATTTTTAAATTTTTAGTTGTAAAATATACATTAAAACAAAACATACCATCTTAACCATTTTTAAGTATACAGTTCAGTATCATTAAGTTTATTCACATTGTTGGGCAACCTGTTTCTGGAACTTTTCTCCACCAACGCTTATTTTCCTTTTTGTGTTTGATAGTAGCTATCCTAACAGGTGTGAGGAGATATCTTATTGTTGTTTGATTTGCATTTCCCCAAAAATCAGTGATGTGAAGCATCTTTTCATATGCTTGTGAGCCATTTGTGTATCTTCGGAGATATATCCAGGTTCTTTGCCCATTTTCTGATAGAGTTGTTTGGTTTTTTCGTTGAGCTGAATCCTTTATATATTCTGAATGTTAACCCTTTTCAGGTGTAGATATGGATATCAGATGGATACCTGGATATTAATGCCTTATTCAGTAGCTATAAATATAACTCAACAACCTGTGGATAGGACGGATGGATAGATGGATAGCTAGGTAGGTAGGTATAGATTTGTGGAGTTAGAAGTGATTTACCTGTATTTGTGTGTGTGTGCGTGTGCGCTCAGTCCTCTTGCAGCCCCATGGATGGTAGCCTGCCAGGTTCCTCTGTCCGTGGGATTTTCCAGGCAAGAATATTGGAGTGGATTGCCATTTCCTCCTCCAGGTGATCTTCCCCACCCAGGGATCGGACCTTGGTCTCCTGTGTCTCCTGCGTTCTTTACCACTGCACCACCTGGGAAGCCCTGCTTACATCCATATCTCTGTATATAAGATATTGGTAATATAGAAAGAATATATACTAACATGTGTATCCCTTTTTAATTATATGCAGATATTTAAATATTTTCTCCCGTTCCATAGGTTGGTTGCTATTTCATTCTCGAGTCTATCTTTTGATATACAGGCATTTTTAATTTGGATGTAATTCAGTTATCCGTTTTTACTTTTGTTTCTTGTGCTCTTGGTGTCATATCCAAGACATCATTGCCAAATCCAGTGTCATGAAGCTTCCTCCTGTGTTTTCTTCAAAGTTCTTATTGTAATGTGTTTGAGAAAATAACATTGAATACTCAGAACTCTATCAGTATATTTGTCACTAATCTTGAAAACTGCAGCCAAATGAAATGAATTTGAGGTGTGGAGTATAATTAAAATAATTGAAAGTGGTATATATGTCAAGATGTCAATCTTTAAGAATCTTAACTTGTTCTTTACACTTAAAGTAGAAATTCTTGGTTACAGCCAAGATAGGAAGTAATGTTTATTTAATAAGCTACATAGTTAGGGGTCTTGCGATCATGTTAATAATTAGTGGAAAATTTGGAGGATAAATAAACTGATCCTCATATCTAGGATTTTTTTTTGTTTTGTTTTTAATATACAGTCATCTGTTTTTTCCACATTGATATGATGAGCCAGACTATTTTTGAGACAGTGTTTGTCTTGTAAAGTTTAACAGAAAAGTATATTATCTTCAAAAAGATTTCATTCTCATCTTGAAGCTCAAAGACCTTTTCAGTTTTTAGGGATGGATGGCTACTGTTGTATAGGTATGATATTTTGGATGATGTTACAGATTTTGGTTTATTCAACTAGTGGGGTAAGATACTGATTTCAGAATCTTTGAACTTATTGATTATTCTGGAGAAGAGAGGATTGTCTAGCTAATGTATGTATGACATTAATAATTTTGATAAAATTCTTATTTTAGAATAATAAACATATATAAAATAATGTTAATTGAGTTACATCCCTTTTGAAAAGTATATCTATTTCTGTGTGCAGAAATGTAGCTTCAAGAATGTTCATTGCAACTTTGAATTATAAAAATTTGGAAACAGGCTAAATATCTAGAAATAAGGAATTGTATTATCTTTATGATTTAAAAAAGCTTTTTACAAAAATACCATGCAGGGTGGTTGGCAAGCTCTTTTGGTCAGTGTTTGGATAGTAAATACTTAAAGCTTTGTAATCCAAGAGACAGTATTGAAGGTATTATGTAGGTATGTAACCATATAAAAATGTAAAAGCCCTTCTTAGTTTGTAGATTGTACAAAACCAGGCATATGGCTGGATTTGGCCATGGACTGTAGTTTGCTGATTCCTGATTTAGAGTATAATCTAGTTTCTCTTCAACTTCCAAAGTGCACATATGATCATAGAGAAAAATACTACAAGGCCATCTGGGTCATGTGACTCTCATTTACTATTATAATCTGTCTTCATTTTTCTAAATTTTTTATAACAAATACACATTACCTATGGGGCTTCCCTGATGGCTCAGATGGTAAAGAATCTGGCTGCAGTGCAGAAGACCTAGGTTTGATCCTTGGGTCAGGAAGGTCCCCTGGGAGAGAAGGGGAGAGAAGGCAATGGCTATCCATTCCAGTATTCTTGCCTGGAGAATTCCATGGACAGAAGAGCCTGGCAGGCTACAGTCAGTCATGGGGTTCTAAAAAGTCACACATGACTACTGAGTGACTAACACTTATGTGCTTATGCATTACTTTATATACTTAACAATACAAGTATTCCTCTTTAACAAAATATGTTAATGTCTATACATGTTAGAAAAGTCTATAGCAAAAAAAAAAAAAAAAAGAAAAAGTCTATAGCAGTTGCTGTTATAGAACTTTTGGGTTGCAAAGGTATGGAACCTGACATAGAACTGTGTCCTTTCTTCCCTACCTCAAACTCAGACAGGGGAATTAGAGGAAAACTTTGGTTTATTTCTTGGCCTCTGTTTTTTTAAGATTTTATATAAGGCCAGAATAGTTTATACTCTAATAAACATTTTTTTTTCTGAGCTTTTTTTTTCAAAGTGTTAAATTCTGAGGTAATTGTAGATTCACATGCTGATATAAGAAGTAATACAGAGAGATTCTTTATACCACCTACCTAGTTCTGAAACACTAACATCTTGGGTAACTAATATTGCACAGTCAGATGTGATATGCTATGAGACTGATATTGGTGCAGTCTACAAACCTTAATCAGATTTTACCAGTTTTTTGTGCATTCGTGTGTGTAAGTGTGTATTTGATTGTGTGCACTTTTATCACATGTGAAGATTTGTGTGACCACCAATGCTGTCACGATATAGAACCATTCATCACAGGGTGAAAAACAAGTTTCACTTTAAGTCACAGCCACTCTCTCCCCTACCCCCAAGCCTGGCAGCCACTGTTCTATTCTCCATCTCTTTATGTTTGTCATTTCAAGTATATTGTAGGGATGGAACCATACAGTGTGTTTATCTTTTTGAGATTGACTTTCTCCTACTCTGCCACTCTCGTCTTTTCCCTGGCATGGTGAGAACATTCACATTGAAGTCAATCATTGACATATCCGGGCTTAAGACTGCCATTTTTTGTTTTCTGTTTGTTCCTGTTTTTCATTTGTCTTGTTTTTTTCTTCCCTGTCAGTGAGTTGCTTGAACATTTTCCTGAAATTCTGCATTGATTTATTTATAACTATTTTTGAGTGTATTACTTTGTGTGATTTTCTTAATGGTCGCTCTTTGTGTTAAAATATGCATATGTAACTGCTCACAGTCTGCTGGTATCCCCAACATTGTAATATTTCCAGTCATATGTGGAAACCTTCCTTCCCATTTTTTTAAGTACATTTGTCTTAAATATGTTTCCTGTTCATTGAGCTTATCAGTTGGTATTAGACATTTTAATTCAAATATCAAACATGCTTTAAGAAACTTATGAAAAGAGGGATAATCTGCTATGTTTACCCCCTACTCTAACCCATTTTTATGTTTTCTTTTTAAAGTTTTAAACCTTTATCTGTTAACTTCTATCTTCTATTCCTTCCTGTTTAGAAAACTTTCTTTACCTCATTCTTCAGGGATAGATTTGCAGGACACAAATTCTTTTAGTCTTTCTTCATCTGAGAATGTCTTTATTTCCCTTTCATTTTGGGGGGATGTTTTCATCAGATATAGCATTTGTGGTTAATAGTTGTTTACTTTTAGAACTTGAGAAATTATGTGCCACTGCCTTCTGGCCTCTGTCATCTCAAATGAGGAATCTGTTGTTGTTTGAGTTGGTGCTCCCCCATAAGTCATGTGTCGTGTTTCCCCGGCTGCTTGCAGGATTTTTTTTTTTAACCTTACTATTTAGAAATTTAATTAGGATGTCTCTTAGAGTGGATTTCTTTGACTTCTCTTCTTTGAAATTTGTTTAGCTAATTGAATCTGTAGGTTTATGTCCTTCACCAAATTTGGAAAAAGTTCAGTCATTATTTCTTCAAATACTTTTTCAGTTTTATTCTCTTCTCCTTCTGGGCCTTTGGTAATATGAGTGTTAGGCCTTTTGTTGTTGTTCACAGAGCCCTGAGACCATTCATTTTCTTCAGTCTGTTTTCCCTGTGTTGTTCAGATTGGGTAAGTTCTGTTGATTGATCCCAAGTTCATTAGTTTTGTCCTGTCATCTCTGCTGTTGAACCCAAACATTGAGTTATTTCTTTTGGGCATTTTATTTTCCAGTTCTAAAATTCTCATTTTTTAAAATAGCTTGTTTCTTTGCTGAAAGAGTCTGTCGTTCCATTTGTTTCAAGAGAATTTATAATTGCTTGTTGAAGCACTTTTATGATGGCTGCTTTAAAAATCTTTGCCAGATAATTCCAACACCTGATTCATTTTGTTCTTAGACATTTTAGTGGAAGGCAGTATTTAAATCATGAAGAATCATCATTTACTTCCATTTTTTTTTCAAGTTCACTTATGACTTCTTGTGTCGTGCTCCTTGCTTTACTTGGACTATTTAATATTGACTGCAGTCCTATATCAGGCAGGATGCTGCAGTAACAAACGGTTCCAAAATTATAGTGGCTTAACACACCATAGATTTATTTCTGAGTAGAATCAGTGGTGCAGGAAAAAGAAGTTGAGGTATTAACAATACAGAAATAAGGTCTTTCCTATTTGTGGACCAGGTATAATGTGCTGTGGAAAACTTTGTTTATAAAGCTGGAAACAAGCTGTTCTGCTTCATGGAGATACATATTTTTTAAACCCTGCTTTGAATAGGTTCTTGGTATATTGTTTATTTGGAAGTTTATTCCACCTTTTTGTAGGAGTTTATTGGGTTGTACAAAAAACTTTGCAATAGAAGCATCAAATTGTTAGCCTAACCTTTCAAGATTAAATTTGCACAGCAAAAAGAGAATAACAAGAGGGAAAACATCAGGCTAAATGGAGATTACAAGGAAAGAGAAGAGCACCAAATGGAAATTGAAATGTAGTGAGGTCTGCTTTCTTCTAAGTAAGGGTCCCAGTGACCTTTTGTTATTCATGAATGCAACTGAATAGCGAAACTAAGACTTACTCTGTCTGTAGTGTCTTTCTTTAAATTGCCTGTAAACTACATGACCTGTGCCTGGGCCATGGCATGTGATAACTAATTGTTAATTAGTGTCACTTCTGTCCTTATGATTTTGTTACCATTGTTAGTAAACCTGCCTTCTAAGTGATGTCCATTTAGATCTTGCTCAGGTCTTGCAGATATCACAATTAGGAGGCCTTGAATGTGTTAGCTGAATTAATTTTAACAAACCAGAATGACAGACAGCTGAGCCTATTTAAAATAAACCTATACATAGTTTATGTTGAATGAGGAATTAATTTTAAATGTACCTTTTGTCTTTTTTTTTTTTTAGTTTTTATTTTTAAATTTTAAAATCTTTAATTCTTACATGCATTCCCAAACATGAACCCCCCTCCCACCTCCCTCCCCATAACATCTTTCTGGGTCATCCCCATGCACCAGCCCCAAGCATGCTGCATCCTGCGTCAGACATAGACTGGCGATTGAGTTCACATGATAGTATACATGTTAGAATGTCATTCTCCCAAATCATCCCACCCTCTCCCTCTCCCTCTGAGTCCAAAAGTCCGTTATACACATCTGTGTCTCTTTCCCTGTCTTGCATACAGGGTCGTCATTGCCATCTTCCTAAATTCCATATACATGTGTTAGTATACTGTATTGGTGTTTTTCTTTCTGGCTTACTTCACTCTGTATAATCGGCTCCAGTTTCATCCATCTCATCAGAACTGATTCAAATGAATTCTTTTAACGGCTGAGTAATACTCCATTGTGTATATGTACCACAGCTTTCTTATCCATTCATCTGCTGATGGACATCTAGGTTGTTTCCATGTCCTGGCTATTATAAACAGTGCTGCGATGAACATTGGGGTACATGTGTCTCTTTCAGTTCTGGTTTCCTCGGTGTGTATGCCCAGAAGTGGGATTGCTGGATCATAAGGTAGTTCTATTTGCAATTTTTAAGGAATCTCCACACTGTTCTCCATAGTGGCTGTACTAGTTTGCATTCCCACCAACAGTGTAGGAGGGTTCCTTTCTCCACACCCTCTCCAGCATTTATTGCTTGCAGATTTTTGGATCGCAGCCATTCTGACTGGTGTGAAGTGGTACCTCATTGTGGTTTTGATTTGCATTTCTCTAATAATGAGTGATGTTGAGCATCTTTTCATGTGTTTGTTAGCCATCCGTATGTCTTCTTTGGAGAAATGTCTATTTAGTTCTTTGGCCCATTTTTTGATTGGGTCGTTTATTTTTCTGGAGTTGAGCTGCATAAGTTGCTTGTATATTTTTGAGATTAGTTGTTTGTCAGTTGCTTCATTGGCTATTATTTTCTCCCATTCAGAAGGCTGTCTTTTCACCTTGCTTATATTTTCCTTTGTTGTGCAGAAGCTTTTAATTTTAATTAGATCCCATTTGTTTATTTTTGCTTTTATTTCCAGCATTCTGGGAGGTGGATCATAGAGGATCCTGCTGTGATTTATGTCTGCGAGTGTTTTGCCTATGTTCTCCTCTAGGAGTTTTATAGTTTCTGATCTTACATTTAGATCTTTAATCCATTTTGAGTTTATTTTTGTGTGCGGTGTTAGAAAGTGATCTAGTTTCATTCTTTTACAAGTGGTTGACCAGTTTTCCAGCACCACTTGTTAAAGAGATTGTCTTTACTCCATTGTATATTCTTGCCTCCTTTGTCAAAGATAAGGTGTCCATATGTGTGGATTTATCTCTGGGCTTTCTATTTTGTTCCATTGATCTATATGTCTGTCTTTGTGCCAGTACCATACTGTCTTGATGACTGTGGCTTTGTAGTAGAGCCTGAAGTCAGGCAAGTTGATTCCTCCAGTTCCATTCTTCTTTCTCAAGATTGCTTTGGCTATTCGAGGTTTTTGTATTTCCATACAAATCTTGAAATGATTTGTTCTAGTTCTGTGAAAAATGTGCCTGGTAGCTTGATAGGGATTGCATTGAATTTGTAAATTGCTTTGGGTAGTATACTCATTTTCACTATATTGATTCTTCCAATCCATGAACACGGTATATTTCTCCATCTATTAGTGTCCTCTTTGATTTCTTTCATCAGTGTTTTATAGTTTTCTATATATAGGTCTTTAGTTTCTTTAGGTAGATATATTCCTAAGTATTTTATTCTTTTCGTTGCAATGGTGAATGGAATTGTTTCCTTAATTTCTTTTCTACTTTCTCATTATTCGTGTATAGGAATGCAAGGGATTTCTGTGTGTTGATTTTATATCCTGCAACTTTACTATATTCATTGATGAGCTCTAGTAATTTTCTGGTGGAGTCTTTAGGGTTTTCCATGTAGAGGATCATGTCATCTGCAAACAGTGAGAGTTTTACTTCTTCTTTTCCAATTTGGATTCCTTTATTTCTTTTTCTGCTCTGATTGCTGTGGCCAAAACTTCCAGAACTATGTTGAATAGTAGCGGTGAAAGTGGACACCCTTGTCTTGTTCCTGACTTTAGGGGAAATGCTTTCAATTTTTCCCCATTGAGGATAATGTTTGCTGTGGGTTTGTCATAGATAGCTTTTATTATGTTGAGATATGTTCCTTCTATTCCTGCTTTCTCGAGAGTTTTTATCATAAATGGATGTTGAATTTTGTCAAAGGCCTTCTCTGCATCTATTGAGATAATCATATGGTTTTTATTTTTCAATTTGTTAATGTGGTGAATTACATTGATTGATTTGCGGATATTGAAGAATCCTTGCATCCCTGGGATAAAGCCCACTTTAAAAAACTAAAAATTAAAAAATAAAATAAAATAAAATAAACTTAGGCTAAAAAAAAAAAAATAAAATAAATGTACCTTTTGGGACATCTACCACAAGGAGAATTTTTTTTCAGCTTTGTTGACCTGAAAACCAGTCATTGGGAGAAATCAGCAGATAGGTTTTTTAAATCAAAATGCATCACACAAAATTATTTAACCTGGTGGGTAGAACATTGTGAATCATTTATTGAAACTTAAATTGGTTCTTTACATCTATTAATTTTAATAAACAAATTGTCGCAACTAGTAACTGAAATGGTAATGTATCTTGTTATGAGATTGATTGCTGTGAGAAATGGAGCATGGGATTATAATATATCCTTCCAAATAGCCCTTGGATTAAAAATTTGCTTTTTCATTTAATGAGCTATTAATATTAACAGGTTCTGCTGATTATTGCATCATTCAGGCAAGGATAAACATTCTTTGTGAAGCATATATTATACAAATTATACATTTGGAAACTTAATAGAAACTTTCCAGATGCAAGATTTGTGAATCTATATTTCTGACATTTGTTAGCAATTAAGATGAACATGACTCTTTCTGGTATGATACATATTTGAACAGAATTTATAATTTTACTACCTAAGGAGAAGAAGTTATTTTAGGTAGCCAAGATGGATTGATTATTTTCTTTATTCAACGAATGTTCGAGTAGTAGTACGTTTTGGGTATTAGGATATACCAGCACTTGATAAAGAAGGCAGATAATAAAAACATATATATCAAGTAATAATAAATGTGATAGATAAAAATTAAATAACATTGGGTAAGGGGACTGTGAAGTGGCCTGAGGGCTGTTGTTTTATCCTGGGCAGTCGGGGAGGCCTCTCTGATAAGGTGGCATTTAAGTAAATATTCAAGGGAAAGGTTTTCTTGATAAAAGGAAGAACAAATACGGTACCTACAAGTTGGGTCATGATAGAGGTTTTAGAGGATGTGAGCTGGGCTGAAGCAGGATGGTAGGAAGTCTTGCTTAAGAAGCACATGACCAAGAGCTAGAGTCTGAAGTCAGCTTGTAGACTTTAGTTTTTACTGTAAAACGGGAAACCACTGGAGGGTCATTGTTTTAGTAAGATCACTTTGGATGATGTTTGAAAAAAGTCAGGGAGTGGTGGCAAGTAGGAAGCAGCAAGACCAGTTAGGAGGTTTAGGCAAAACTCTAGCTAGAGGTGATGTAGATTAGGGTATTTTTAAAAAACATCCAGTGATTCTTTATTTTCATTTTATTAATACTTATTTATTTAATTCTTTATTTGACTGTGCCAGGTCTTAGGTGTGGCACACAGGGTCTTTAGTTGTGGCATGTGAACTCTTGGGGCTTCTCTGGTGGCTCAGACGGTAGAGAATCTGACTGTAGTGCAGGAGATCTAGATTCGATCCCTGGGTCGGACAGATCCCTGGAGAAGGAAATGATTACCCACTCCAGTATTCTTGCCTGGAGAGTTCCATGGACAGAGGAGCCTGGTGGGCTACAGTCATAGGGTCACAAAGAGACACGACGGGGCGACTGTCCCTTTTACCTTCATGTGAACTCTTGGTTGCAGCACGTGGAATCTAGTTCCCTGACCAGGGATCGAACCTGGGCCCCCTGTGTTGGGATTGCAGAGTCTTAGCCACTGGCCCACCAGGGAAGTCCCTCGTGTATTTTTTGAAGTAGAGCCAATGGATTTCTTAGCCAGAACATGGAGGTGTAAGTGAGAGAGGAATGAGGATGAATAGCTAGAATGATGGAGCTCTTGTTAATGGAGATAGGGGAAGTCTCTAGATGGCACTGGTTTTGTTGCTCGGGGTGAGTTGGTGGTGATGGTGGTAGTTGGGCAGGGTGGGTAAATCAGAAATTCCATTTGGGGTATTTTAAGTACATAGCGTATTGAAAAGCAGAGACATTACTTGGCCAACAAAGGTCCGTCTAGTCAAGGCTATGGTTTTTCCAGTAGTCATGTATGCATGTAAGAGTTGGACTGTGAAGAAGGCTGAGCACCGAAGAATTGATGGTTTTGAACTGTGGTGTTGGAGAAGACTCTTGAGAGTCCCTTGGACTGCAAGGAGATCCAACCAGTCCATTCTGAAGGAGATCAGCCCTGGGATTTCTTAGGAGGGAATGATGCGAAAGCTGAAGCTCCAGTACTTTGGCCACCTCATGGGAAGAGTTGACTCATTGGAAAAGACTCTGATGCTGGGA
Organism: Ovis aries; assembly: GCF_016772045.2. Taxonomy (NCBI): domain Eukaryota; kingdom Metazoa; phylum Chordata; class Mammalia; order Artiodactyla; family Bovidae; genus Ovis; species Ovis aries. The sequence continues at coordinate 83,650,532 of NC_056057.1, forward strand.
GAGATTGGGGGCAGGAGGAGAAGGGGATGACCGAGGATGAGATGGCTGGATGGTATCACTGACTCGATGGACGTGAGTCTGAGTGAACTCTGGGAGTTGGTGATGGACACGGAGGCCTGGCGTGCTGCGATTCATGGGGTCGCAAAGAGTCGGACACAACTGAGCAACTGAACTGAACTGAAGTTGGAGATATCAATTAGACATCCAAGTGCAAATGTCAAGTAGGCAGTTGGGTAAAAAAAGACTAGTGCAGGTCTGGGCTGAAGATAAGAATCTTTGAATCAACATCTGGACGGTATTTAAAACAATGAAACTGAGTGAGATCTCAGGGCATGAGAACAGATACATAAGAGACCTGATGTCTGGACCTAGGGGTACTCTAACATTTTAGAGATCTGGTATATGAAGAGAAATCTTCAAAGGGGAGTCAGCAAGAGTAACCAGTGAAGTAGGAATAGAGCACTAGAAAGCAGTGTCCCAGAGGCCAACGGAGGAATGCATCTCGGCAGAAAGAACGTGGTCAGTTATACCAGATACCGCTTGGAAGAGGAATAAGATGAGGTCTACAGCTTCACCTTTGGGTCTGTAAAGGTGAACCCTTTGGTGTGATCCTTATAAGAACAGTCATGGTGGCTCATAGTGGGGAAGTGGTGTTGGAACCTATCTGGAATGGGCCCAAAAGAGATTAGTTGGCAAAATGTCTCTGCTCAGAGAAATTCTTAGCTTATGTATTATAAAATGTTGATATTTAGAATGCTCATAAAGGACACATTTGTTTAGTGACTATTTTTGCCTGTCATTAAAAGGTGTTCAGTAGGCATGCTGCTGTGTTATTTTTGTCCAGTTGTATGCCAACTACTTTCCAGAAAGCAGGGACCCTGTCACCAAGTTTTCACTAGCGAGGTGCTTATAAATGAACAAATGAATTTATCTTTACAACAATTATATGAAACTGGCACTGTATCGTTATTTAGAAGATGGTGAAACTAGGGATTTGAGAAGTCCCTTTCCCAAAAACAAGTAGCAGTGACTACCTCTGACTTCCAGACTCAAGCTTAGATCTGTTTTATCCCACCCTCTGTCTTCAAGAGGATTGTGGTTTTAATTTAGGGACAAGTAACGAGAACTCTTTTAGTTTGGGGTTTGGCTTAGGGGATCCAGCACCATAGCCCATCATCGTTTTTATTACCTCTGATCCTTTTATTATTCTCAGTAATAGGCAGAATAATGGTAGCTAGAATAATGGAAATCATCCTAATTCCTGGAAGCTGTGAACATGTTATGTAATACGGCAAAGGGAATTAGGTTGCTAATTAGCTGACTTAAGATAGGGATATTATCCAGGTGGGGATCAGTGTAGTCACAAAGTCCTTACAGGTGCAAGAGAGAGGTAGAGAAGGTCAGAGTAATGTTACGTTAGAAGGACTCAACCTACCCTTGCTGGTTTTGAAGGTGGAGGAGAGAGGGGGGAACCCACGGCCAAGGAATGCCGGTGGCCTCCAGAAGGTGGGAAGACGAGGGACCAGATTCTCGCCTAGAGCCTCCAGAGAAAGGCTTCCTGCTGTCATCTTGGGATGGGATCTGTATTGACGTCTGTTTTGTGTTGTAAGACAACAAATTAGTGTTGTTTCAAGCCGCCGAGTTTATGGTAATTTCTTACAGTTCAGTTCAGTTCAGTCACTCAGTTGTGTCCAACTCTTTGCGACCCCATGAATCATAGCTCGTGAAGCCTCCCAGTCCATCACCAACTCCCGGAGTTCACTCAGACTCATGTCCATCAAGTTCATGATGCCATCTAGCCATCTTATCCTCGGTCATCCCTTCTCCTCCTGCCCCCAACCCCTCCCAGCATCAGAGTCTTTTCCAATGAGTCAACTCTTCGCATGAGGTGGCCAGAGTACTGGAGTTTCAGCTTTAGCATCATTCCCTCCAAAGAAATCCCAGGGCTGATCTCCTTCAGAATGGACTGGTTGAATCTCCTTGCAGTCCAAGGGACTCTCAAGAGTCTTCTCCAACACCACAGTTCAAAAGCATCAGTTCTTCGGCGCTCAGCTTTCTTCACAGTCCACCTCTCACATCCATACGTGACCAATGGAAAAACCATAGCCTTGACTAGACGGACCTTTGTTGGCCAAGTAATGTCTCTGCTTTTCAACAAGCTATCTAGGTTGGTCATAACTTTTCTTCCAAGGAGTAAGCGTCTTTTAATTTCCTGGCTGCAGTCACCATCTGCAGTATGAAAAGGCAAAATGATAGGATACTGAAAGAGGAACTCCCCAGGTCAGTAGGTGCCCAATATGCTATTGGAGATCAGTGGAGAAATAACCCCAGAAAGAATGAAGCGATGGAGCCAAAGCAAAAACAATACCCAGTTGTGGATGTGACTGGTGATAGACGCAAGGTCCGATGCTGTAAAGAGCAGTATTACATAGGAACCTGGAATGTCAGGTCCATGAATCAAGGCAAATTGGAAGTGGTCAGACAAGAGATGGCAAGGGTGAACGTTGACATTCTAAGAATCAGCGAACTAAAATGGACTGGAATGGGTGAATTTAACTCAGATGACCATTATATCTACTACTGCGGGCAGGAATCCCTTAGAAGAAATGGAGTAACCATCATGGTCAACAAAAGAGTCCGAAATACAGTACTTGGATGCAGTCTCAAAAACGAAAGAATGATCTCTGTTCGTTTCCAAGGCATATCATTCAGTATCACAGTAATCCAAGTCTATGCCCTAACCAGTAACGCTGAAGACGCTGAAGTTGAACGGTTCTATGAAGATCTACAAGACCTTTTAGAACTAACACCCAAAAAGATATCCTTTTCATTACAGGGGACTGGAATGCAAAAGTAGGAAGTCAAGAAACACCTGGAGTAACAGGCAAATTTGGCTTTGGAATGCGGAATGAAGCAGGGCAAAGACTAATAGAATTTTGAAGAGAAAATGCACTGGTCATAGCAAACACCCTCTTCCAACAACACAAGAGAAGACTCTACACATGGACATCACCAGATGGTCAACACCGAAATCAGATTGATTATATTCTTTGCAGCCAAAGATGGAGAAGCTCTATACAGTCAGCAAAAACAAGACCAGGAGCTGACTGTGGCTCAGATCATGAACTCCTTATTGCCAAATTCAGACTTAAATTGAAGAAAGTAGGGAAAACCACTAGACCATTCAGGTATGACCTAAATCAAATCCCTTATGATTATACAGTGGAAGTGAGAAATAGATTTTAGGGACTAGATCTGATAGAGTGCCAGATGAACTATGGACGGGGGTTCGTGACATTGTACAGGAGACAGTGATCAAGACCATCCCCATGGAAAAGAAATGCAAAAAAGCAAAATTTGTTACGGTAGCAATGGCAAACTAACACAATAAATAATGTGATTGTATGATCTTATTCCCTTAGCACTTTTCATTAGTCTTTATTCTCAGAATTTGAGCAGTAAAATACATGTGGCAAGGAAGAACATACAGAAAACAGTTGTATTGAAATTGCTATTACTGTCAAAGCTGTATTTATAAAAACTTATCTTTTCTGATAATTGCTCGAGAATGTTGTTTAAACGATAATTCTGCTTGACAGTTCAGTTCAGTTCAGTCGTTCAGTCGTGTCCGACTCTTTGCGACCCCATGCATTGCAGCACGCCAGGCCTCCCTGTCCATCACCATCTCCTGGAGTTCACTCAGACTCACGTCCATCGAGTCCGTGATGCCATCCAGCCATCTCATCCTGGGTCGTCCCCTTCTCCTCCTGCCCCCAATCTCTCCCAGCATCAGAGTCTTTTCCAATGAGTCAAGGGCCCAGTATTACCCTGTCAGGGCTTTAAGGTGTTCTTTCCTGTGCAGGCTCAAGAAATGCTATAACAAATCTAAGTAACATGTAGATTTCTTATCATCCGTGAGCTATTTCAGTTTGAGTACAGCCATTTTTAAATATAGTGATTTACAGACATCTGTGTTGTCATGTTTCTTTACTTCAGAAAATGACTTTCTTCTCCAAAGACCTCAGTGGAGTAAATAAATCTCTTGAAACAGTATCAGAAGGTTGGGAATGAGGAAACCCTGTATAAACCTTAAAATTTTAGTCTGTTGTCATCATTTCTATCAGTGGTTGGGCATTTTTGAGATACTTGACCTGGTATGAGTTACTTTTGATATTTATAAGCATCCAGGAGTGACTGTTGGCTTAATAAGGAGGGGACTGTAGCATTTCCTTTTACTTTCCTAATAACAGGATTCACACTTAGGTATGATTGAAAACATTTTTGAAATGATGTGACCAACTCAACAGTAATATATCTTCCTTTTTTGTAAATAGTGTAAAGCAAAGAGGTAATTAAATTAGAAATGTTATGTTTATTCAGTTTTATCTCTGGAAATAAACTCAAAAGGGAGGATTTGAATTATGCAGTTTAAATTTGGAAACTGTAATACAAATAATAATGTTTTTAGTAACTGACATTCACTGGATACATAGCTGATACTGTGCTTTAACTCCATACACAAAAATGAGCTCAAAATGGGTTAAAGACCTATATGTGAGACCAGACACTGTAAAACTCCTAAAGGAAAACATAGGCAGAACACTCTCTGACATAAATCTCTGCAAATTTTTTTCAACCCATCTCCCTGAATAATTGAAATAAAAACAAAAATAAACAAATGGGACCTACTTAAAAGCTTTTGCACAGCAAAGGAAACAATAAACAAATGAAAAGGCAGCCCATAGATTGCAAGAAAATACTTGGAAATGATGTGACTGATAAGGGATTAGTGTTCAAAATTTATAAATAGTTTCTGACTCGTAACAGCATCAAAACACACAACCCACTCAAAAAATGGGCAGAAAACCTGAATAGACATCTCTTCAAAGAGGACATGCAGATGGCCAACAAGCACATGAAAAGATGTTCAGCATTGCTAGATATTAGAGAAATGCAAATCAAAACTACAATGAGATATAACCTCATGCCTGTCAGAATGAATGTTGTCAAAAATTCCACAAATAACAAATGCTGGAGAAGGTGTGGAGAGAAGGGACTCTGTTGGTGGGAATATAAATCGGTACAGCCACTATGGAGAACAACAGTATGGAGGTTCCTGGAGAAGGCAATGGCAACCCACTCCAGTACTCTTGCCTGGAAAATCCCATGGACAGAGAAGCCTGGTAGGCTGCAGTCCATGGGGTCGCTAAGAGTTGGCATGACTGAGCAGCTTCACTTTCACTTTTCACTTTCATGCATTGGAGAAGGAAATGGCAAGCCACTCCAGTGTTCTTGCCTGGAGAATCCCAGGGACGGCGGAGCCTGGTGGGCTGCCGTCTATGGGGTTGCAGAGTCAGACACGACTGAAGCGATTTAGCAGCAGCAGCAGCAGCAACAACATGGAGGTTCCTTAAAAAACTAAAAATAGAGCTACCATATGACCCTGCAATCCCATCTGGACATATACCTAGCGAAAAACATGATTCGAAAAGACACATGCACCACAGTGTTCACTGCAGCACTACTTACAATAGCCAAGACATGGAAAGAACCTAAATCTCCATCAACAAAGAAATGGTTAAAGAAGATGTGGGGTGTGTGTGTGTGTGTGTGTGTGTGTGTGTGTGTGTGTGTGTGTGTGTGTGTAAAGGAAGTATCACTCCACTATTAAAAATGAATGAAATAATGCCATTTGCAGCAACATGGATGAACCTAGAGAGTGTTACATTGCCCAAAGTCAGACAGAGGAGGAGAAATATCATGTGACATTCTTTAAATGTGGAATCTAAAAGAAATGATACAAATGAACTTACAAAAAAGAAAGAGACAGACTTAGAGAACAAAATAATGGTTGTCAGGGGGAAGGGGTAGTTAGGGACTTTGGTAAGGTCATGTACACACTGCTATATTTAAAATTGATAACCAACAAAGATCTAATGTATAGCACATGGAACTCTGCTCAGTGGTATGTGCCAGTCTGGATGGGAGGGGGATTTGGGGAAGAATGGAGACATGTATATGTGTGACTGAGTCCCTTCACCATTCATCTGCAACTGCCACCACATTGTTAATATTCAGTTCAGTTCAGTAGCTCAGTCATGTCCAACTCTTTGCAACCCCGTGAATCACAGCACGCCAGGCCTCCGTGTCCATCACCAACTCCCGGAGTTCACTCAGACTCACGTCCATCGAGTCAGTGATGCCATCCAGCCATCTCATCCTCTGTCATCCCCTTCTCCTTCTGCCCCCAATCCCTCCCAGCATCAGAGTCTTTTCCAGTGAGTCAACTCTTCCAATGAGGTGGCCAAATGACTGGAGTTTCAGCTTTAGCATCATTCCTTCCAAAGAAATCCCAGGGCTGATCTCCTTCAGAATGGACTGGTTGGATCTCCTTGCAGTTCAAGGGGCTCTCAAGAGTCTTCTCCAACACCACAGTTCAAAAGCATCAATTCTTCGGCGCTCAGCTTTCTTCACTGTCCAGCTCTTACATCCATACATGACCACAGGAAAAACCATAGCCTTGACTTGATGGACCTTTGTTGGCAAAGTAATGTCTCTGCTTTTCAACAAGCTATCTAGGTTGGTCATAACTTTTCTTCCAAGGAGTAAATGTCTTTTAATTTCCTGGCTGCAATCACCATCTGCAGTGATTTTGGAGCTCCCCCAAAATAAAGTCTGACACTGTTTCCACTGTTTCCCATCTATTTCCCATGAAGTGATGGGACCAGATGCCATGATCTTTGTTTTCAGAATGTTGAGCTTTAAGCCAACTTTTTCACTCTCCACTTTCACTTTCATCAAGAGGCTTTTTAGTTCATCTTCATTTTCTGCCATAAGGGTGGTGTCATCTGCATATCTGAGGTTATTGATATTTCTCCCGGCAGTCTGGATTCCAGCTTGTGCTTCTTCCAACCCAGTGTTTCTCATGATGTACTCTGCACAGAAGTTAAATAAGCAGAGTGACAATATGCAGCCTTGAGAGGAGGCCTTACAAATATCTGTGAAAAGAAGAGAAGCGAAAAGCAAAGGAGAAAAGGAAAGATATAAGCATCTGAATGCAGAGTTCCAAAGAATAGCAAGAAGAGATAAGAAAGCCTTCCCAAGTGATCAATGGGAAGAAATAGAGGCAAACAACAGAATGGGAAAGACTAGAGATCTCTTCAAGAAAATTAGAGATACCAAGGGAACATTTCGTGCAAAGATGGGCTCGATAAAGGACAGAAATGGTATGGACGTAACAGAAGCAGAAGATACTAAGAGGAGGTGGCAAGAATACACAGAAGAACTGTACAAAAAAGATCTTCACGACCCAGATAATCACGATGGTGTGATCACTCATCTAGAGCCAGACATCCTGGAATGTGAAGTCAAGTGGGCCTTAGAAAGCATCACTACGAACAAAGCTAGCGGAGGTGATGGAATTCCAGTTGAGCTATTTCAAATCCTGAAAGACGATGCTGTGAAAGTGCTGCACTCAATATGCCAGCAAATTTGGAAAACTCAGCAGTGGCCACAGGACTGGAAAAGGTCAGTTTTCATTCCAATCCCAAAGAAAGGCAATGCCAGAGAATGCTGAAACTACTGCACAATTGCACTCATTTCACAAGCTAGTAAAGTAATGCTCAAAATGCTCCAAGCCAGACTTCAACAATACGTGAACCGTGAACTTCCAGATGTTCAGGCTGGTTTTAGAAAAGGCAGAGGAACCAGAAATCAAATTGGCAACATCTGCTGGATCATGGAAAAAGCAAGAGAGTTCCAGAAAAACATCTATTTCTGCTTTATTGACTATGCGAACGCCTGTGACTGTGTGGATCACAATAAACTGTGGAAAATTCTGAAAGAGATGGGGATACCAGACCTCTTGACCTGCCTCTTGAGAAACCTATATGCATGTCAGGAAGCAACAGTTAGAACTGGACATGAAACAACAGACTAGTTAATCAGCTATACCCTAATACAAAATAAAAAGTTTAAAGTTAAAAAAAGACATGTTTGTTCAGTTTTACATCTGGAAATAAACTCAAAAGGGAGGATATGAATTATATAGTTTACTATAAATATCGGTAATACAACTGACATTCACTGGATACATACCTGATACTGTACTTTGGTTACATTTATTACATTTGATTCTACAGCAGTTCTATAAGGTACATATTCTCTCCCTCCTTTCATGAAAGATGAGTAACTGAGATTTTAACTAAGTTGACCAGTACATTAGGACTGTGTATAGTGGAATTGGCATAAGAAAACTTTATTTTGACTTACTTTGTGATTGGCCACTTGATTATGAATTCCAGTAGGTTTTTAAATGATTTCTTTCCTTTCTTCCTCTGTCCTTTTTTAACAACATTAGTGATGTATGGATGTGAGAGTTGGACTATAAAGAAAGCTGAGTGCCAAAGAATTGATGGTTTTGAACTGTGGTGTTGGAGAAGACTCTTGAGAGTCCCTTGAACTGCAAGGAGATCCAAGCAGTCCATCCTAAAGGAGATCAGTCCTAGGTGTTAAAATTGGAAGGACTGATATTGAAGTTGAAACTCCAATACTTTGGTCACCTGATGTGAAGAGCTGACTCATTTGAAAAGACCCTGATGCTGGGAAAGATCGAAGGCAGGAGGAGAAGGGGACGATAGAGGATGAGATGGTTGGATGGCATCACCGACTCGATGGATGTGAGTTTGGGTGGACTCCTGGAGTTGGTGATGGACAGGATGGCGTGCTGTGGTTCATGGGGTTGCAAAGACTTGGACATGACTGAGCGACTGAACTGAACTGAAACTGAACTGAACATTAGTGAACTTTACCAAGATTTAAAAAATTTTTTTTCTTGGCTGCACTACAGAGCATATGGGATCTTAGCTCCCTGATCAGGGATTGAACCCATACCCCCTGCATTGGATATGCAGGATCTTACTATCTGGACCTCCAGGGAAATCTCTACCAAGATTTTTTTGATCATCCTCTTTCTTATCTCTTACAACATCTCTTAGATTTTTTGCTTTCTATTTGAATACCTTCTTGAAAAATATGTGTCATAGTGGGAGTTTGTGCCATGAGTCTTCTGAGCCTTTGAAAAGTGCCCTTGAGGCATATCTACAGGCCAGGCCAGGCCAGCTCTCTCTGTCTTGGCAAGACAGGGTTCTCTAAAGAAACAGAACCGATGGGTTATGTTTAGGACCAACAGGAACTGGGGAGGGGGGTATGGGAGAAAAGAGGGAGAGATTTGAGAGAAATTCAGGAGGATTTGAGAGAGACCAATAGGATCAGAAAGAGAGAGAGAAGAAGATTTCTTGTAAGGAACTGATGTATGTGATTATGGATCTGGCAAGTCCCAAGACCTTCAGGGTAAGTCAGCAACCGGGACACTCAGAGAGAGCCAATGTTTCAGTTCAAATCCTAAGACTAGAAAAAAGTCACTCACTTGGAAGGCTATTAGGAAGAATGTTTTTTACTCAGTGGGAGGGTTTATTTACGCCTTCAACTGATTTGGTGAGGCCCACCCACCACCAAGTTTTCTGTTAATATATGTAGAGTTTGCTTTGGAGTATAATTGCTTTACAGTGTTGTGTTGGTTTGTGCTGTGCAGCAAAGTGAATCAGCCACGCATATACGTATATCCTTTTTCTTGAATTTCCTTCCCATTTAGGTTATCACAGAGCATTGAATTGAGTTCCCTGTGTAGGTACAGTAGGGTCTCATTAGTTATCTATCTTACGTATAGAAGTGTGTGTATTAATATGTCTATCCCAGTCTCCCAAGCCATCTCACTCCCGTCTCCCCCTTGGTATCAATACGTTTGTTCTCTATGTCTGTGTCTCTATTTCTGTTTTGCAGATAAGTTCATCTACACCATTTTTCTAGTTTGCACATATTTGCACTAATTGCTAAGTCACTTCAGTCGTGTCTGACTGTGTGATCCCATAGACGGCAGCCCACCAGGCTCTCCCGTCCCCTGGGATTCTCCAGGCAAGAACACTGGAGTGGGTTGCCATTTCCTTCTCCAATGCATGAAAGTGAAAGGTGAAAGTGAAGTCACTCAGTCATGTCTGACTTCATGACCCCATGGACTGCAGCCTACCAGGCTCCTCCATCCATGGGATTTTCCAGGCAAGAGTACCGGAGTGGGGTGCCATTTTGACTTCACTCTGTATGACATTCTCTAGGTCCATCCAGATCTGTGTAAATGGTTCAATTTTGTTCCTTTTTTAGGGCTGAGTAATAGTCTGTTGGATATATGTACCATATCCTCTCTATCCATTCCTCAGTTGATGGACATTTAGGTTGCTTCCGTGGCTGGCTATAGTAAACAGTGCTGAAGTGAACATTGGGGTGTGTGTATCTTTCTGAATTATGGTTTTCTCCAGGTGTATGCATAGCTTTGAGATTGCTAGATCATATGATAGTTCTATAGTTAGTATTTTAAGGAACTTTCATACTTTTCTCCATAGTGGTTGTATCAGTTTACATTCCCACCAACAGTGTAGCCGAGCTCCCTTTTCTCCTTTCATTTATTGTTTGTAGAATTTTTGATGACAGCCATTCTGATGGGTATGAGGTGGTACCTTATTGTAGTCTTCATTTGCATTTTTCTCTGATAATTAGCCATGCTGAACATCTTTTCATGTGTCTGTTGGCCATCTGTATGCCTTCTTTAGGTTATGTCTATTTTTTAATTGGGTTGTTTCTTTTTTTATATTGAGCTGCATGAGCTCTTTGTATATTATGGAAATCAATCCCCTGTCAGTTGCTTCATTTGTAAATATTTTTCCCACTTTGAAGGTTGTCTTTTTGTTTTGTTTATGGTTTCCTTTGCTATGCAAAAGCTTTAAAGTTTCATTAGGTCCCTTTTATTTATTTTTGTTTTCATTTTCATAGGGTTTGCTTTATGATATTCTGCTTAAAATTTTTATATTTACACATGCCTCAGATAACTGAACTATTTATTTTCTTTTTTTTCCCTTTTTTTTTTCCCCCTTCAAAACTTTTCTTCAAGAGTTTTGATATTACAGTTATGCTTCCCTGGTGGCTTAGCAAGAAAAAATCCACCTGCAGTGCAGGAGAGGTGGGTTTGATCCCTGATTTGGGAAGATACCCTGGAGGAGGAAATGGCAACCCACTCTAGTATTCTTAACTGGGAAATCCCACGGACAGAGTTACTTGGTGGGCTAGAGACCACAGAGTCACAAAGAGGGAGACACGACTTAGTGACTAAGCATGGACACGCAGACTTTGGACTTATTAATTATTCAGTTTTCTGTTTTTTTTTTTAATGCATCTTTGCTTTTACCTTTATTTGCGTTCTCTGGTTGCCTGAAATTCTCACCTCCCTACTACCAGTGTTTTTTTGGTCCTACAGTGCTTAAAGCTGGGACTCCCAAATCACCAGTAATGCACTGTTCAGGTGTCAGGGTCTTACAGTCTCTGCCTATAGGAGGGAGGTGGAAATCAATGGTAGCCAGAGTTGAAGGTGCAGGTGTGGAGAAACAGTGGGCAAAAACTGCAGTCACCGTCTAGAAAAAAACAGCCCCTAATGGGTGAGGCAGGTATCTGCTCTGTCGAGTGGGATAGGCTCTGAGTCACGAGCATGAAGCTTTGGGGTGGTTGTTCAGTCGCTCAGTCATGTCCAACTCTTTATGACCCCGTGGACTGCAGCATGTCAGGCTTCCCTGTCCTTCACCATCTCCCGCAGTTGGCTCAAACTCATGTCCACTGAGCTTTGGTGGGAGAGCCTAAAGCATCTTTGTGCATTTTGTTCAGATGGGTTAAGGTTTCATGAAACAAGCCAAGATACGTCATGAGTTCAAATTCATACTCACCGTATGTATCAGCTTTTCCTTAATTTTGGTAATGGCTTATCTTAATTTTTTATTGCTATTTTGGGAGTTTATCTGTATCTGTTTCTTTATGGAAATTTTTGAAAAGCTGTCAGAGGCTTGTGTGGGAGTAGCTAGCCAGGTGCTTCTTTGCACCTGGGATAAGGAAAGATACTTGAAAGGTATTTAATCTCCTTGCCAACAAAAATAATCTCAAAATCTGTGGCACTTTTTAATGTAACAGTAAACCTGTAAATTATAAATCAATGTTGAGTTTTTCATGAAAATTGAAATTGCGGAACCTCTGTGGCTGCTGCTCCTATTTGCTGCTGTCTCCCTCTCTTTGGTACCTCCCCCTGCTACCCCCTCCCCCAGCTGTGTCTGTAAATATTTTACATAATATTGTACATAATTGAGGTGATCTCTCCTTGTCCCTGCTATGCTACGATTTGGATTTTCTTGTGTGGAAATCTAAATGAGAATGTCTCTGAAAAGCTTCTCACTAAACTCTGTCTGCTGTTACGATGTACCTGTGTTTTCACTGGTCTTTGTTAGGTACCCACAGTTTTGTTAGGTGAAGTTCAGAACAACAAATAGGCCTAAACCCTGCTTCTAAGGATCTTGTGATCACCAAGGGATATTGGGAAGAAAGAAAAAGAGGGTTATGTTGGATTTAGTGGCGGAAATTGTCCACCTGAATGGCATATCTTGAAGATTGGTCAGGTTATTCCATATGGCTGGAAGGAAATGAAAAGCTTATTTGCTTTTCTCATTCCCCACCCCCCGACTCTCTATATTCTTATCGCTTTCCCAATATAAAATAAATGATGGGAGTTGATCCTGTTTATGGTATGTGGCTTAGGGCATGGAAACCTTCACCTTATTTTTTTTTCCCCCTTGAATTGAACATGAAATTCTGATACTACAGGGCAAAGGAGAGACCAGGGTTTATGAAGACTGCATATCTTGTGAATCTTAAGTAGACCTCTTCAATTATTAGAGGCTCAACTTTTTCTCACTTCTGTAGGCAAAGTGTTGACAGGGGAAGGAGAGTGGTTTTGAGAGATAAGTTCGGTAGATGTAAAGATTTGAAAAGAATGTTGAATAATGGCTTGAAAATGTATAAAATATTGTAATTCTATAATAAATGAAATAATGATTTATTTTAGAAAATTTAGAAAATATTGGTAGTAGCCATGGTAATTTTTTTTTTTTTTCAACTTTCTGGCTGCCCCATGCAGTATGCTGGATCTTAGTTCCCCAACCAGAGATTGAACTCACACTCCTTGCATTGAACGTGCAGAGTCTTAACTATTGGACCACCAGGGAAGTCCCCTCACAGTAGTGATTTTTAATTGCCCCCTTCTATAATGGTCACAGCAACCCTGTGATGGAAGTCCTGTTATCACTCCCAGTCTGTATGTGAAGAAAAAGCTTAGGAGGATGACCATAATGTTTGTTTTTCTCATTTACCTCCCACACGTGCATATGCATTTCTTTATAACATTTGGATTGTGCAAAGCAGGTTTTTATGACCTACTTATTCACTTAGTAAGACACTTTGAGAACCTTCCCCTTTGTTATCAAATCGTCTTTGAAAACAGATTTTAAGGTCACTGTAATATTTAATCTTGTGAAATTTGTTTAACCCGGGGTCTCTTGACCTTGGCACTATTGGCATTTGGGGAGGGAAAATTTTTTGTTTTGGAAGATTGTCTCATCCACTGTAGAATGTTTAGCTTTGTCCCTGCCCTCTACCCACTAGATATCAATAGCATCTTCTCCGCCGACTCAGTTGTGACAACAAAAATGTCCCCAGACATTGCGAAGTTAGTGAACCGGGGGAACAACATTACCTCCAGTTGAGAACCACTTATTTAACCATATGTATTTTAAGCCTTTAAATATAGTATATACCTATGAGAAGGCTCATTGAAAATTTCTATCTATATGAAAAAGTAGACCTACATCATCTAGAATACATTTGTGAGCTCCTAATTTTAGCTATGTGTTTTTGATTAATGTTTTCAGTAATAGCAGTATTGCTTGAAAGTAAAAAACTTTAACAGCATTATTTGCATTCATATAAGAGTGTAATTGCTTGTCTGTCACCAGTCTGATGGAAAGGCATCGTGGGAGCTTTGACCACAGTTGTTTTATTGTAGATGAATTCCATTATCTCCGTGTCACTTTCTTAAAAAGTTTGGTCATTGAGGCAGCTATAATACCTTGTGTTATAAATGGAAACTAGAAGTTACTCTCTTGGCTTGTTTATGTAGTTTTCTTGATATGTTTTGACATTTTAGAAGGATATATGAAACCAGCTTTCCTACCAGACAGTCATCTTTTTGTGTAGATAAAATCATCCTTTTGTAATAGCACTATAACCTATAATAGTTAACAGCTGCACTTGCCCTTTTAAGGAGGTGGCATTCATTTGGGAAGGGCACAAATATAAAATCAACAAAAGTCCTTATTTCTTGATAAATTTTGAATCTTACGGTTATTCTTTTCTTGTACAGTTTTTCTCATCATAAATCTCTTTTTGTGGACAAGTTTAAGACTGATATGACATAGGTGGAGATGTCCTTTATTGGTGACATTACAGTTTCAAATAAATGTATATGCATGATAATATATATATTTCTTGACTCTCTATATTAATGTTGATAATAAAGTTGATATAACTCCTGTTGTAGTGCAGAGTTCTATTCCTTAAAAATTTGTTAGTTGTATTTTTTGAGACCTCAAATTATGTGGTTTGATTGACTTACAGTATAATTTCAATTATGGTGATTATAATTCTCGAGAAAATGTTCTAGAGGAAAGCCTTTATACCTTCAGACTAATGGCTGACGATTGATTTGATTTTATTAACCCTTGGTTTTTTCCTGTGGAAGTTCAAGCTGCTCTTTTTTTAAGACAGTGAGAATTTTGTTTTGTTTTTGAGGATGTTAGTGTTCCCTATTTTGTCTAGCTTTATATTTGTTAAAAGGAATTTGTCTCTGGTCAGATGTAGTCGATGGCAAGAGATCAATGCACCCGTTCATCTTATTAAAAATCCTAGAGGTTCAGCTTTCTCATTGGTGAGTCTAGCTGAGATGAAGGCATCTCCATAGAATGAGATTGTAAATTGTCTAGGAGCACTCCACTGGTGATATTTTGTCACTGGCTTAACTTGGATTTTGTAAACATCTCATCTCACCCTTCTTATATATCTACTATTGTTTTGTGGGGGGGGGGAAAAAAACCGAAACAAGACAAAACTGTATTTTAACAAAGAACTGATAACCAGAAATAAAATTTTGAGTTCTAGATTCATAAAAACCATAGAAAATATAATGATCTGTCAACTGCTGAATTCATATGACACATTTTTTTTTTAAAGTAAAATTCAACTCTTCATTGAGACTGTCACATTGTACATAAAATATACTGTGAAAGATGTGGTTAGAGTTAAAACAGGATGAAAAATTGGTTATAAATGCCAAACAGTTTTTTCTTGTACAGAAAATTTAAGTTATCAGATGAAAAGTATTCTTGTTGGTTATATAATTCTAAGTTAGGTGATGGGATTTTCTCTATGTACATTGACCCTGTGGTGTTAGTAACAAATTGTTAAATAGTTTTTGAGGCAGAAATCTGTAATTACCTTAGCCTGTTGTCCCAAAAGCGACTTTTTGACTTTCAGTTCAAACCTCAGTAAAAATGACCATGATAAATAAATTTATTTTCAGATGTTTTAGAATCCTACAGGATGATCTAAAGGACTTGTCTTTAATTAAGTGTTATCCACTTAGTGAAAGTCCATGTTATTTGAGGAATTGATTCTTTTTAAAGAAAAGCTTCAGATTTTCTTGTATGAGTAAATGTCACTCTGTTCATATCTTCGCTTAACTGCAAGTCAGGACTTGTACTGTGCCTCTAGGTTGTCATAGAAACGCAGTTAACTGTCATCTCAACTCAGACTGTTGATGGTTTTATTTGTAGGCTTGCAAGATTATTAAAATTTAACAAAAATTATTGATTTGCTTTTTATTAACACTGGATTGTTTTCTGTGGAAGTTCAAATTGCATGAAAGTCTTTTTTTTCTGGTTTTTTTTTTTTTTTTACAGTGAAACTCTGTATTAAATCTACCTGATTTTTAAAATGTTTTTTATTTAAAATGTGATAAAAAGTCTGCAGCAGTAGAATAACCTCTGCGAATTGTATTTTTGAATCACTTTCCATTTTCTTTGTTTACAGCAAGCAGAAAACACCTTAAAAAATTCACCTTTAGCCCGCTTTTAACTTAACATAAAAGATACCTGTCAGAAAAGCGTGAAATGCTACATCAAGTGCCTAATACTGGAGTTTTCATTTTATTTATGGTTTTTGAAGCCTAGCACGAATGCTTCAGTGAGCTGTGCTGTGAAAGTATTTATTTTTGTATACTTATGTGAGAGAAATTATTTAGTTTCCACTTATGAATAAGACAGGCAAACCTTATTTACAGTAACTTTATCTAATGGTCCGTGGTTGAGTGCTTTTATGCAAAATAGTCCAGAGGCTAGAATTAACTTTTCACATTGGATGCACATTTGATGTCCAGTCTTGAACAACATGTGGCATCTTATTATAAAGACTAACATTCAGGATTCAATTTGTATTTAACACATTTACTTCAGAATGCACACATCATGCCTTGGCTACAGTTAGTGTTAACTTTGTAATGATTTCTCTTTCTCGCTTGTATTAGATATTTAAGTAGAAGTGTTTATTCGTTGCTTTTTGTAATTTTCCTATTTCTAGATTTTTTTTAAGACTGAGTTAATTAGCTATTTGATATTTTAACAACAGATCCTTTTTGGACATGCAACAGCTCGTTGGGTTGAGGCGATTATTGTTTGTACATTTTTAAAGAAAGGTAGGGCTTTTAAGGAACCATGCACATACTACTTCCTTCTGTGGCTATTAGTTCTTGGAGTTATTCTTAAAAAGTTAGTAGGTAGACCATCTCTGGTTTTACCACCCTTTTACTAAATGAACAACTAGTAGCTTGTGTATACTGGAGAAGAAAATTTAAGACAGTTCATCAGTAGACATGGAATATTGATTTTTTTATTAAACTAGGTTTATTGCTCTTAAAATTTCATTACTCCTCTTGTAGCTAGTCTGCATGATGCCCCCCGGTGATTCTCACCTCTTATTATTCCTGCCTTCATGTCCTCCCCTCCCACTGAATCATGGCTGGTCTGTATGATCAACATACAGGAATACTATGGAAGCGACAGCATGTGACCTCTGAAGCTAGGTCGTTAATAACCTTAGGGTTTCCACCGTGCATTCTCTTGTACCACTCACTCTGGGGGAAGTCTCATTTGCCATATCCTAAGGACATTGATGCAGCCCTTTGGAGAAGTCCAGAAGAACAGCGACTGAAGCCTCTTGTCAACACCCAGCGCCAACTTGCCACCCATTTGAGTGAGCCATCTGGGAAATCATTACTCTGACCCCAGTCAAGTCTTCAGATGCCCAGCTCACACCTTGCCTGCAACCCCAGAAGAGATCTTGAATCTCAGGCAGCCAGTGAAGCCACTTGTGTATTGTTTACCCACCAGAACTCCATTAAATAGCACATATTTATTGTTGTTTTAGGGCTTCCCAAGTGGTTAGGGGTAAAGAATCTACCTGCCAGTGCAGGAGACAGGTTTGATCCCTGGGTCAGGAAGATCCCCTGAAGAAGGAAATTGTAACCCACTCTAGTATTCTTGCCTAGGAAAGCCCACAGACAGAGGAGCCTGGCAGACCTATAGTCTGTGGGGTCACAAAAGAGTCAGACCGTGACTTAGTGACTAACAACAGCAGTATTGTTGTAAAGTCAGTAAATGTTGGAATAATATCCATCTATCTATAACTAATGTACCTGCTAAATAAATACATTTTACACGTTTCCTGTTGATCACAGTTTATAGTTTTTTGTAGGCATAAAAACCTTGGAGGTGTCTATTGTGATTTGTAGTGTAATTTTCATAGGAGTTTGGGGTAGTATATTAAATGAGGCATTGATGTTAGAGCATTCATAACTGAATTTGAATTTTAGCTTTGCTATCGACTGTGTATCTTAATGACATTACCTAAAATTTCTGATCATCAGTTTTTACTGAAATATCTGTAAAAATGGGATAATGATATTTAACTCACCATAATCTTTTTTTTTTTAAAGTCAGGATGAAATGAGATATCTAGTGTTAAGTCTTTAGCATAATGGTTGATATATCTCTCATCCTTTCAGTTTATCCAGAAATGAGCTCCTTTCCATGTGAAGTAGGTCTTTGCCCCAGGGATAAAGATTTCTGTAGGCATCTGAGTTCATGGTCTCTGTGTGATTGTTGATCAGTATTATAATCTTTAAGAAGTCCAGTACTTAACAGTCTACAAGTCATTTTTCTTTTATGTAATTTTCTTTTTACTGTGATGTGTCTAGATGTGCTTTTCTTCATACTTATGTTGCTTCAGTTTGCAAAGTTTCTTGATCTTGTGGGTTGATGTCTTATGAGTTTTGGAAAATTCTCAAGTTGTTACCTCTGTAAGTATTCTTCCTGTCCCTCCTCCCTCCCATTTTTCTATTTTCCTTATCCTTATGGGACTATATTGAAAAATGTTAAACCCTTTTCACCGTGTCCCACATATCGCACATAATTTTTCTGTATTTTCCTTCCCTGAGCTTCCCTTTGGATATCTTTTGACCTGTTGTCCATTTTGCTAATCCTGTCTTATGCTTTGCTAATCTTCTGTTGAACTATAATATTGAGTTCTTAATTTCAGTTATATTTTTCAGTTCTAAATTATCATTTGATTTTTTTTTTACAGATTGAAGTTTTGTATTGAAATCTTTTTATCTATTTCATTCATCTTTTTTAAAAAACATACTTTATAGTAATTAACATAATTATATTAAGGTCTTTTTCTGCTAAATCCAGTATCTAGGTCATCCATGGGTCTGTGTTTTCGTTTTGTTTAACACACTTTTTTTTTCTCCTTGATGTTTAGTTATTTGGTCCTGTCTTGTGGCACACCTGGTAGTTTTTTAAAATTGAATTCTTAGTACTTAAAATTGAATTCTTAGTACTTAGAATTGAATTCTTGGTAAGTGAAGAATTGTAGAAGCCCAATAGTATTCTTTCTCTAAGGAGCCACCCTTTCCCTTATTGGACAGATAGGTTGGGGGTTATGTACCTTACTCCAGGGAATGAATTGAGGCAAAGCTAGACAGAAGTTTTGGGAAGCTCTTTGTGTTTGTGTCCGGGGGACTAGGAGTCCCAAATAAGAGGCTTTGGTGTTCACCAGGACCTCATGTAATTTTCTTCCTAACATGTCAAGGCAGCGAGTTTGCATTTTTGAGGCAAGCTTTTTTGTCTCCTACCTTATGTAGTTTTGGAAATTAGCAGTTGTCTTTTGGGGAAAAGTGGCTGTGTAACAAACTCCCTTCTTTGCCTCTCTCTTCCACCCATCAAGCCTCCAGTCCCCACAAGTACCAGAAAGTGAAAGTGTTGGTCACTCAGTCTTATCGGACTCTTTACAACCCCATGGACTGCAGCCCTCCAGGCTCTTCTATTCATGGAATTCTGAAGGCAAGAATATTGGAGTGGGATCTTCCTGACCCAGGGCTTAAACCTAGGTCTCCTGCATTGCAGGCAGATTCTTTTTACTATCTGAGCCACCAAGAAAGCCCAGAAGGTTTGCTGTTTTCCATGCTTCGAAGTGTGGCCATCTTTCCAGGCAGAGAGTCTCAGCCTCCTGTTGATAAACGCCTCCAGGAAGAAAATGACTGTAGAATGCCAGCTGGCCTCTCCGTGATTTCTCCCCCACCTTGGAATCACACTTCTAGTTCAGACTGCCTCAGTAGCCCTTTAATTGATGTCTTAGACTGATTTTGCTCTGTATTTCACTAAACATTCCTAGGTATTCTGGGTGGGACCATTGATGTACCTCCAACTACCCAAATGTTAGCTGGAAGGTGAGGACCACAGTTATTTTTGAAGGAAATGATGAGTAAACTGTTTTTGTGGACTACTCTCTTGGCCAGTTTTATTCTACCACAGTCGTCACTATATGCACATTTCCTTCTCATTGTATATTGATGCAGTAAAATAAATGTTTTTCTGAATCACTGTTGTAAGTTTTATAACTAATCTTGATTTATTGATTCCTGGCCTTTATAGACAATCTAGATTCTGAACTTTGTAACTCTGAAGATTAAGGATGTCTTATGACGCTATGTCAACAGTGAAATTGAACATCTAAAGTTAGTAATAACATGTATAAAAGATTCAGAGCATTTTAATGCATAAGTAGGTTTATTCAGATGAGAGTCAACAGTGCATATTCTAACATCAACTAAGTAATAATATCCATTCATGGTTTCTCAGTTATTTGAAATTAATATTAAAATATTTTCACCTGAAGAGTAAGTATATACTTTGCTTTATATACAATTTCTGATTTTCTTTCATTTTAATTTTTATAATTTTTCTAAATAAAATGGGATATTCTCAAATCTGACAAAAATGCTTGCAATTCTGAAATACAGAATTCGTGTCTTTTGGAAGTTTATTGTATTCCTGTCTCATTGCTGTGTTTTATGTCCATGAGGGTACATTGACAAGTATTTTGCCTATGCATCTTTTATTGGCTTTTGTCCGAATAGTGGAACAGACAGTTTTGTGTTTTCTCGATATGCTGAAGTTGATTACTGTCAACAGAAGGTATATGTAGTCCTCTTTCAAGCTTTCAGATTTATTCTGCCATTGAAGTTGTAGCATTTGATAGGCCAGTTGGAAAAATGAAACATGAGAATCTTAACCTGTAGCTGTAGTTGTGGTTGTTGACAGTCATTGAGGGAACCACCTCTGGTTCCACCTTACAACATGTGTTTTGAGTCTTTGACTCTTTCAAATATGTCCTTGAGGCTGTCATCTCTGTTTTCCATGCAGGAAGAAGAGAGTGAAGAGGAGCCGAAACTGAAGTATGAAAGGCTCTCCAATGGGGTAACTGAAATCCTTCAGAAAGATGCTGCTAGCTGCATGACGGTCCATGACAAGGTAAGGTGACCTGTAGAGGATGCTTCTGTAACTCGTTTCTGTCATATGTTTGCTGATATTTTGAGGTCTGGTGCTTTGGGTGGTGGTTTTTCACAGTAATTGTGTTTCCCTGCCACTCTTCCTCTCTTCTTTCTCACCAGTGAAAAACTGAAACAACAGCCAGAGATATTATGTCAATGTATTTGTACACACACGCTCCACCCATGGCCACAGTGTATCAAATAGAAGAGGATGATGGTTGTGAAAGGTCTGTAGCAAGTGAGTCTCAGAAACTCTGGCACTTAATTCCTCAGATCTTACATAGTAGAGTAGAAAAATGTTAAGATGAGAAATATTCTGGAGCTCATTGCTTTTGTAAGAGTAGAAGAGATTACATTGGAGGCCTTAGGAATCAATAGAAAGGCCCCAAATGATTTTTTATGTATTATATGAATGAATAAATATATTCCACATCTCAGTCTTCATTATAGAAAAGCCCCCCACCAACTTTTTGAGTCCAGACTAAGTACTATACAGGACCCTTATCCCATTGTAGACCAAAACAGTCCAGGACATAATTGGAATATTAGAAGCAAGGCATTCTGATCATTGCTCCCTTTTCCCCATGAGTCATATGAGTGAGCCTTGGTACCTCCACTGAAGGCAGGCACCTGGCTCTGATCCACCTCCTGGCTTTATCCCCTTGTTACGAGCAGTATTGCCTCATCTATCTCCTTGCCTCTACCCAGTTCCCCTTTATTACAGATTTCATTCCGTTGTAAATAGATTTCCTGCTTTCAGCATGCCAACAGGACCTGTATTTTCTGTCTTGTTTTTCCAGAACCCTCTCCTTCAGCCCTGTTTCATCTCTCTACCCTTAAGGCCACATTCTGGAGCCTTTATGTCTGTCCCTGGAACTTGAAGATATTTTGGGCAACACTCTTAATCTTTTTATCCTTCAAGCTTCTGTGTTCATCTTCCCACTAACCCTGTTTTTTGACTTGATGGAGCCCTGATCTCTAATCCATTCTTCTTCTTTTCTGTCTCTGTCAAGTGGTCAGCCATTCTAACTTAAGTTTACCAACAGATTCAATTCTCTGCTCTCAAGGACGCACCCCTGCCACCCGCCTCAGCCCCACCGCCCCAGCTAAGCTCTCAGCTTAAAGTCAGTGCTTTAACAGCAAGGCCACCCGCCATGTGCTGGTACACCTTGCGTGTGAGGTGTACATGTCACTTAAAGGGCTGATATTTATTTGTTCCTCATCAGCTCCTTCATCCCCAATCCGCCTTCTCGGCCACCATCCCTTCACTCTCAGACGATGATGTCATTTCTATTTCTTTAAGAGAATGGAAGCTGTCCAGCATGATCAGCCTCAGTTTCTGACTGTTTGCCCAGCTCATCCTTCCCCTCCTGCTTATGGTCCTTTTTGGCCACATCTGTCATTCACTTCATTTCATCCCTTCTCTCCTAGCGATCCATGCTGTGTCATGGAACAGACATAACTCCAGCCCCACGTAACCACTGATCTACTTTCTGATTCTGTAAATGAGCCCATATTTGATAGTTCATGCTTTTGTTGTTGTACAGTTACTGAGTCGTGTATGACTTTTTGCGCTCCCATGGACTGTAGCATGCCAAACTCCTCTGTCCTTCACTGTCTCCCAGAGTTTGCTCAAGTTCATGTCCATTGAGTCAGTGATGCTCTCTAACCATCTCATCCTCTGCCACCCCCTTCTCCTTTTGTCTTAGCCTTTCCCAGCATCAGGATCTTTTTCCAGTGAGTCTGCTCTTCACATCAGATGGCCAAAGGATTGGAACTTCAGGTTCAGCATCTCAGTCCTTCCAGTGAAGGACTTTCAGTGAAGAGTATTCACTATACAGTGAAGAATATTCAGGGTTGATTTCCTTTAGAATTGACTGGCTTGATTTCCTTGTTGTCCAAAGGACTCTCAAGAGTCGTCTTCAGCACCACAGTTCAAAAGCATCAATTCTTGGGAGCTGGTAGCTCAGTCACTAAAGAATCCACCTGCACTGCAGATCTGAGTTCGATCCCTGCTCGAGAAGATCCTTTGGAGAAGGAAATGGCAACCCACGCCAGTATTCTTGCCTGGAAAATTCCTTGGACAAAGGAGCCTGGTGGGCTGCAGCCCATGGATTTGCAAGAGTTGGACACAAATTAGTGATTAAGCCACGTCCTTCTTTATGGTCTGGCTCTCACATCCATACATGACTACTGGCAAAACCATAACTTTGATTATACAGACCTTTTTCATCAAAGTGATGTCTTTGCTTTTTAATATGCTGTCTAGGTTTGTCATAACTTTCCTTCAAAAGAGCAAGTGTCTTTTAATTTCATGGCTGCAGTTACCATCTGCAGTTATTTTGGGGCCTAGGAAAGTAAAATATCTCACCACTTCCACTTTTTCCCCTTATGTTTGCCATGAAGTGATGCGATTGGATGCTGTGATCTTAGATTTTTGAATGTTGAGTTTTAAGCCTGCTTTTCAATCTGTTCTTTTCACCCTCATCAAGAGGCTCCTTAGTTCCTCTTCACTTTCTGTCATTAGAGTGGTATCATAGGCATATCTGAGGTTATTGATATTTCTCCCAGCAATCTTGATTGCAGTTTGTGATTCATTCAGCCTGGCATTTCGCACGGTGTACCCTGCATATGAGTTAAATAAGCAGGGTGACAATATAGAACCTTGACGTACTCCTTTCTGAGTTTTGAACCAGTCCATTGTTCCATGTCCGATTCTAACTGTTGCTTCTTGACCCACATACAGGTTTCTTAGGCAGGTGTGATGGTCTGTATTCCCATCTCTTGAACAATTTTCCACAGTTTGTTGTGATCCACACAAAGGCTGGGGGGCTCATCTTCCATTGCCGTATCTTTTCGCCTTTTCACGCTGTTCATGGGGTTCTTGGGGCAGGAACACTGGGGTGGGTTGTGGTTTCCTCCTCCAGTGGACCACGCTGTCAGAACTCTTGCCTATGACCCATCCATCTTCGGTGGCCCTGCACAGTGTGGTTCATAGCTTCACTAAGTTACACAAGTCCCTTCACCATGATAAGGCTGTGATCCATGAACTGGGGATCAGTTCAGTTGAGTTCAGTTGCTCTGTTGTGTCTGATTCTTTGCGACCTCATGGACTGCAGCACACCAGGCTTCCCTGTCCATCACCAACTCCCGGAGCTTGGTCAAACCCCTTCATCGAGTCAGTGATGCTATCCAACCATCTCATCCTCTGTCATCCCCTTCTCCTTCTGCCTTCAGTCTTGCCGAGCATCAGGGTCTTTTCCAGTGAGTCTGCTCTTCATGTCAGGTGGCCAAATTATTGGAGCTTCAGCTTCAACATCAGTCTTTCCAGTGAACATTCAGGACTGATTTCCTTTAGGATGGACTGGTTGGATCTCCTTGCAGTCCAAGGGACTCTCAAGAGTCTTCTCCAACACCACAGTTCAAAAGCATCAATTCTTTGGCGCTCAGCTTTCTTTATCGTCCAGCTCTCCCATGGCTGGACTGGAAAAACCATAGCTTTGACTAGATGGACCTTGTTGGCAAATAACGTCTCTGCTTTTTAATATGCTGTCTAGGTTGGTTGTAACTTTTCTTCCAAGAAACAAGCATCTTTTAATTTCATGGCTGCAGTCACCATCTGCAGTGATTTTGGAGCCCCCCAAAATAAAGTCTGTCACTGTTTCCACTCCCAAGATTTGACCTGTTGGTCACTTGTTTTCTAAATATTTACTTTTCTTGATTTAATTTCATTATTTCTGTGGTTACTTCCACCCTGACACTCTCTAGATTAGCGTGCTTGTTTATTTAAGCTCCACTTATACAGCTCTACCTTCGGTTCTGTTTTTATGTGTAACTCGCCATGGCCAGAGGGAACTAATTTTTTTTTTTCTTCCTTCCTTTGCATTTGTTCTTTTGTTTCTCTGCCCCATTTGGTGGCAGCACTTAAGGCAAAACTGACCCTCCCTTTCCACCTAGTCATTCCCTAAGTCCTGTTGGTTTTCTCACCACCCCTGCCCTTGCTGAGGTCTTCCACTTCTCCTCCCTATACTCGTGTATCTCTTATTTATTATTATTATTTTATTTGCTTTTAACTTTTTTGCCACCTAGTTGCCAGAATGCTCTGTGGAAAATATCAGTTCTGCAACTCAGGTCTGATTTTCCTCATCTGCTAAAGTCTGAGCTCCTTAATGTGGTATTTATGGCCCTCTAAGATCTTGCCTCCTTGTGTAATTGGCCTGATGTCTGAACACTTTTCTGCCACAAGTGTAGTGTCTGGCAGCAACCACAGGCTCTTCTTACAACATCTCTTCTGCCTGAATTCTAGTCTGAAGTCACCTGCTTGAATCCACACCCATCCTGAGCCAAGGAGCTTTTAGTTCAGGCATTCATCATTTCTCCCCTGAACTAATGAAAGTGCCATGAACCAATCTATTTTCCTTCAGATTTGATTTCATCCTAATCCATTTATAATATTTTCTACTGAAATAATCTTCCAGGAATTCAGGTCTGATTGTCTACTTCTCCATCCTGGAATTCTGTATTGGCTTCTTGATGTCTTCATGATTTGGACACCCCTGCCTACTCCCCCCCGCCCTCCAACCAACTTTGCTACCTTTCATCCTTCCGTAATTATTCAGAAGCCTTCTATTAACCAACCTTGTCAGTCTCATTACCTGCCTCCTCCCCTGGATGCTTCTAAAACTACTTGTAATTTTTTGACTTGGTCTTGCTTTTTCTGTGACCACATGCCTTTGTGCAAATTGTATCCTTACTGCCTCAAATGGTCTTTACCACAGGCCTTCCCTCTCTGCCTTGGTGTCTGCTGTCTAGCTTCTCCTTCAAAGTTGACCCTTGAACAACATGGGTTTAGACTGGTTCAGGTCCTCTTATACACAGATATTATTTTCCAAATAGTAAATACTGAAGTACTACACAGTCCCTGGCTGGTTGAATCTGAAGTTGCGGAACCCCTGATCTGAGGGAGCCATGGGTCTGCGGGACCAACGGTAAGTTATATGCAGATTCTCAACTGCGGGGAGGGTTGGTGCCCTGACACCTGCTCCCCTCTACCACTGTCTAAAGACCAGCTATACTGTTAAAAAAAATCTGTGTATACGTGGATCCTCCCTGTTCAAACCTATGTTGTTCAAGAGTCAGTTGTACTTGCATTTTAAGGATACTCTCTAAATTTAATTTTAATTAATCAATTTTTTATGTCTGTCTATTACTGTACCTTCATCCTTTTAAGTCATACTTGCTTATTGTCTAAGCATATTGTAGGTGTTTTGTATATGTGTGCTGAATAAACCACAAAATGGATGAAAAGGAGAACAAAGTTCCTCTCCAGAGAGTGTTTCATTAATACCATACTTAATCCAACTTGCCAAGGAGCCTGACAGTGGGAACTGTAATCAGACTGAATTTGAGAATATGCACCCAATTTTTTTTAATATGGACCATTCTTTAAAGTGTTTATTGTATTTGTTACAGTACTGCTTCTGTTTTACGTTTCGGTTTTTTGACCCCTAGGCATGTGGGATCTTAACTCCCTTGACCATGGATCAAACCCACACTTCCAGCATTGAGAAGTTCAGCCTTAACTACTGGACCACTAGGGAAGTCCTGAGTACATGCACTCTTGATCTGAGGCCCATGTCTCTATTTACCAGGTTTCTGATCCAGCTGAGGGTAGTTGAGCTCTTAATTCCTATTCTAGCTCTTCTATTCATTGACTGTCTCTGGGGAAGTCACATCAACTCCCAGAACTTATTTCCTCATGTGTAATTGAAGGGACTCCCTGCTGTAATGCTTTGAATACCGTGAAGCACTAGGTGAAACATAGACATTATTATACAGCTGACCACATTTGAAACGTGCTGCTTCTTGTTTCTTTTGTAGTGTCCAAAAGACTGCTTATTACTTCTACTTGTTTACAAAAAGTCTAATTATTCAAAGTGAAAGCAGTTATGTCAGCTGATGCTTCAGAAGGATTGGATGCCCAAGTGATAGTTTATGAGTCAGGTTTCTGCGTTTAAATCTGAAAGGAGCTAATTAAGGTTATTCTTTGCCCATGCTGGATTTTAAATTCTCTTAGGTTAAAAGGTAAAAAAAAAAAATTCACTAGTTACAAAAGTGCAAAGCTTTTCATGTCTGGAAGGAGGATCATATTTAAAAGATTTATATTGTTTGTGATTTGTGGCCAATCATACATTTTTTAACCTGTATTTCAAATAGTCAAAATCACTAGCACATGAAAGTATGACTCATTAATAGCTTTTAATGTTTAAATTTTTAAAGAACTATACAATTACCATATCAAATTTGATTGTTTTAAGAGCCCATAGTTATTTCTTTCTAAAAGAAAGCAACAATAGTTTGTCTAATCCAAAGGGTGAAATGTTTTTCTAAGCAAAAAGTAGCTTGTCATAAAAACCGGTCCATTTTTTCCCCCAGAGATCTGCTAAAGCAATTATAGTTTTAGGTTAAATCTGTAACATTAAAATAATTATTTTATATTTCCTATCTTAAGCATTAAATGAAAGAAATTAATGATTTTGAAAAATAAGAAGGGGGAAAGAATTCCTATTTGGATAAAGTACTCTGCATGGAACCTTTAAAATTTTGATAAAATATAATTGGAAGTTCAAGAATGGCCTTCAAAGAGGTATCAGAGAGTGACCCACTATTAAAATATTTTAAGGATCCAAGCCCCTTAGTTTTTAGCAAACTATCAATAATTTATGAGGAGAGTCAGTACCATCAAGCACTTGGATGTAGTGTGCTTTAAAACCCATTCTTGGACCACAGATGCCTCAGAATGAAGTATCGTTTGTTCGTAGCTAGTATTATGTGGTGTTTTTCTCTTCAGATATTGTTGGAGTGTCGCTACCGAGAAAAAAATCGCAGTCCTCTGAGTCCTCTATTTCTGATTAGAATGTTCTTTTGCTTGGGAGGAAACAGCCATGTTTGGTTTAAATATTCAGGCTCCTCTCCCCGCAGAGTTGCCTCTTTCCCCTTCTCTTTCCAGGGCCCGGCATCCTGTTTTCACGAGGCCCGCTGTCTGCCCTGGATGAGTAATCGGCCTGGCACCTGGTGCATTCAGGCAGGCCTGTGCAGCGGAATCGTCACACCTAGTTATGTCTGCACACCTGATGTTTTATTAACCAGTATTGATTTTTTACCCGGGGGACTTTTTTTTTTTTTCTTTCTGAAAAAAGGCAACCTTGCAGGAGTGAAAGGCATTGCAGGGGCTGAATTTCTAATGAACCCCTTCTTTTCCTTTTTGTGACTCTTTAATGTGGCTTCATATTTTAAGCACCTGATCTGAAATTTCATTTTCAGCAATTCCATTTCAAGAAATCCTTTTAAATCTTGACTTTCTGTAAGGTTATTTTTTCAAGATGGTGCTGCTTGACTGAAATGCTCAGTAGTGCCTGTAAATCTGAGCATTTTGTTCTAGGTTGCGATGAGGCAGGCTCACATGCAATGAAATAGAGAATTTGGAACTCTTTGAGGACTGCTTAGAGAAATAAAAGGCAAGAGAAACCTCATGTCTTATTTCAGGTAGTTCCTAAAGTTTCTTCTCGTTTCTTTAGGGGTAGTTCAAAGAATTAAGTAGCCATGGGATTTATGAACTAGTGTTTTGTGTCATACTATGAATATGTAGCTGAGCAGTTATTTGTGTGACAGAAAAGGATTTTTTTCTTTTTTGCATTCAAAAATGAACATCGGCAATATCATTTACTTTTAGTGAGGTGTTCTAATGATGATAGTATAAGTACATCAGAGTTTTTGCATATCTCAATGTGGCATGGATTTTCCTTTCTACAAAAGAATACTTTGTTGTGTGTGTGCGTGTCTGTGTGAGTGTGTTTGTTGAACTTAAATGATAGCACAGATTTACACATTTGCCATAAATGAAGGGGAGTTTCTTAATCATTCTCTTTAGACGCTGAGTTCAACCATAGGTTTATCGTGCTTTCACAAATACCTTTTAATTTGCTGCCTCAGTCCATCAGCCATTGTGTACAGACCGCATGCACACCATTAGTTGTCAGCAGATGGGGGTCCTCATGAGTCATTCTGACAGCTAGCTTGCACGATCACAATAAAGTAGGCCCTGTTCTGCAATTTCCTTGAAGCTGGAAACAAGCCTTCTCGAAGGAATGTGTATCTTCCACGGCATTGCAGATCACTTACACATTAAGTGTCTTGACTTTGCAGATGGTTTAATTGCTAATTGTATGGATGGTCCATTAAGAAACTGACCCCTCTACCCCTTTATTCTTCTTACAGTTCTTGGCACTGGGCACACATTATGGCAAGGTTTATTTACTTGATGTCCAGGGGAACATCACTCAGAAGTTTGATGTAGTAAGTATCCAGTATAAAATAATGTGTGAACTGAATTTCATGCTAAAATTTGTGCTTTGGAATATTTGTTTTAGCCATTTGTTTTAAGAGCATAAAGAGTCATTATCAGTTAAATCAAGAGTGCTAAGAGCTCTACTCTGAACTTTATAGCCCATGCTAAAAATTTTAAAGGTGAACTTACAAAGAGAGAGGTCTATTTATAGGTATACACATACACACATTATATATTTTCATTGGTATCTTCTATATAAAATCCTTTTTAAAATGTATTTTTTATGAATCTGTTTAATTGCAGATCTTTAGGTAATTGTAGCCATCTATTTGGCTTTAAGTGGAGCATTTAAAATACCCCTATGTGTCTTCATTTTAAATTGTAACAATGTGGGATGTCTAGGTGGATTGTTATTAAAAGGAAAAGTATTACTTTTAATGGTGATTCATGGTGCTGATTTACATAGCCGGGGGCGGGGGGTGGGTGAGGGGGGGATGGGGGTGTTGTGGAATCCTTGAAGTGTGAAGCCCCTCATTTGATGACTAATGTCAGTTGTAAGAACATGCACCATCATCTTCTCCAGATGCCGAATGTAATTGAAAATTGATTGATCACCTTGATGGTTCAGTTTATCTCTTCTAAATATATAAAGCTAATATTTTATGTGAATGTTTTGAGGGTTGAACTCTTAGGGAATTATATTGATTGAAAGAGAAGAGCCAGGCTTTTTATTTCTTTAACTGTGATCTGGAATCACCGAGGATGAAAGCAGTGTTGAATTTGAAGCTTCATTTTGGTGTTTAAGATGGGCCTTGAAAGTATCAAGTGTCCAAGGCTGTGAGAATATGAACCTTTGGGATTAAAAAGGTGATCATTTTAGGGAGCAGATGTTCCTTTTGTGAAGAAAGACTCAGCACTTGTTGAAAGATTCTTCATGAGGAATTGGTGTAATTTACAAAGGAGACCACAGTTTCTGAAGCTGACACGCTGTATATGAAAGGTTTCAGGGTGCTTTGTTTTGCTTTAAGGAAAGAGAACCACAAATAACGAAGGAATCCTTGGAATTTTTGGAATAGTCCCGGGAGAGAAATATGCGCTCTAATCACTGATCCCATCAGGTAAATGGTGGGTTCTTGTTTTGTTTCAGCGTCTCTTTGAGACAAGAGGAATATACCTTTATTTTTTGTTTGGCCACACCACACAGCATTTGGGATCTTAGTTCCCCAACCAGGAATCGAACCTGTGCTCCCTGCATTGAAAGTGCAGGGTCTTAACCACTGGAGAAGTCCAGGGGGGACATCCTGTTGACCTTTTCTCTTCTCCCTACTTGACTTTGGGGATGCCCATTTTGATGATTTAACAAGCATTTGGTCTTTCCATTGTTGTTGTTCAGTCGCCCACATATACCTATGTGGTATAGGACCTAGCCTCTTTGTGACCACATGGCCTGCAGCATGTCAGGCCTCTCTGTCCCTCACCATCTCCTGAAGTTTGCCCACATTCATGTCCATTGCATCAATGATGCCATCCAGCCACCTCATCCTCTGATGCCCTCTGTTCTTTCTGCCCTCAATCTTTCCCAGCATCAGGGAATTTTCCAGTGAGTCAGCTGTTCATATCAGATGACCAGAATACTGGAGTTTCAGCTTCAGCATCAGTTATTCCAGTGAGTATTCAGGATTGATTTCCCTTCAGATTGATGTCCTTGCTGTCCAAGGGACTCTCAGGAGTCTTCTCCAGCACCACAGTTCGAAGGCATCAATTCTTTGGTGCTTTGCTTTCTTCATGGTCCAGCTCTCAAAATCATATGTGACCACTGGGAACACCATAGCCTTTAGTATATAGACCTTTGTCAGCAGAGTAATGTCTCTGCTTTCAACACACTGTCTAGGTTTGTCATAGCTTTCCTGCCAAGAATCATACGTCTTCTGATTTCATGGCTACAGTCACCATCTGCAGTGATTTTAAAGCCCAAGAAGAGGAAATCTGTCTCTACTTCCACGATTTCCCCTTCTGTTTGCCATGCAGTAATGGGGCCAGATGCCATGATCTTAGGTTTTTTTAACATTTAGTCTTAAGCCAGCTCTTTCATTCTCCTCCTTCACCTTCATCAAGAGGCTCTTTAGTTTCTCTTCACTTCCTGCCATTAGAGTGGTACCATCTGCATATCTGAGGTTGTTGATGTTTCTTCCGCGTATTTTGATCCCAGTTTGTAACTCATCCAGCCTGGCGTTTCTCACGATGTGCTCAGCATACATGTTAAACAAACTGGGTGACAGCAGATAGCCCTGTGGCTATCTCAATCCTAAACCAATCGGTTGTTCCATACAGAGTTCTAACTGTTGCTTCTTGACCCACATACAGGTTTCTCATCCATTAAAACATGAGCTGGTGCTGGGCAGAGCTCTCTTCACTTTGAAGAAAAAGCTTGCTTGGGTGCTGTCTTAAAATTCCAGCTCCAGTTTAATGATTCTGTTAGCAGTCTGCTTCTAAGTAAGTCTTTTTAATATTGTATAGAAACTACTTGACTCCTAAGGTTCACAAGACAGACACTGCTGGTTTCATGGCCAAAAGAGAAACCAGGAGAGACGCTGTAGGAGTTTATTCATGTCCCCTTCCTTCCTTCCTTTCATGTAGGCCTCATGTCTGCTCCCTATAAGCCTTCAGCTTTATCTTCTCTGATGTTAGTTTTATGTCAGGTATATTCTACATCCTTTTCCAGGTAATTCCTGGTTCTCTGTATTCATTCCTGCCCATATGACATCTTTGAAATTTAAATTCTTTGTAGCTTGCACTTATTTTTTGGTGGGAGAGGAAGATGGTTTGGTGCTCTTTTTGTTTGTTTACCTGACCCTAGAATTTAATAGTCTGCTGTAGAGAAGTTTTTCATGAAGCTATGAGTCTGCATGAACCATTACCATATTAGGTATATGATTTTGAGGTGACAAATTTCAGAATGTCATATTTTGAAAGGAGCCTTAATCTTCACCTTCTCATTTCAGATGAGTTTTCTGCTTTGTTATTTTATTTTCCCATTTCTGATGATGTGTTTGCTTGCGGCGGGTGGGGCTCTGTATCAGTGCTCTTGATAAAGCATTCAATTCTGAAAACACCATTATGGCTTTAATTTGTAAATTTTCTCTGCAATGATTGCCATATTCAGTCAAGAACTGTTTTCTTTATTTGAAATGCAGCAAGAGTGAAGCAAGTATTAAAAAAATTAGTGAATTACTTCTAGGTGAAACTAATTTAAACAAATTAAAATTAGATAAAATAATACCTTACCCTTGCATAACACTTTTTTTATTTTCTCAAGAACTGTCTCTTTAACCCATTCATTGTATTTATAGTTTTTGATTGAAGTAATGAAGCTGTATTCACAATTCTCATTTATTGATAGGCTTTTGTTCGGCAGAGGATGGGGACATAAAAGAATCTATTTTTAAAAGATTTCCCAAATGATTCTGCTATTTGTTTTGGAATAGAGCCATTGCATTAGGTGCTGTATAACTTTACTTTAAATGTATATGATATAAAAGAAGAAATAACTAAACAAATCATTCTGCATGTTGAAAGTGATTTGCTTTCCCACTAATATTTCGGGAGAAATACTGATTAGCAGATGGCTTACTAATGACTTAGCAATTCCACTCCTAAGTACACATTCAAGAAAACTGAATCCAGTGCCTATGGCCCCCCAAATATATATGTGTAGAAGAATGGTAATAGGTTAATTTGTAATAACTCCAAACTAGAAACAACCCAAATGTTCGTCCATAGTAGAATGGATAAACCAATGATGGTATATTCTCAGTGATTAAAAAGAAGAAACTATTGCAACATGCAGCAACATGAATGAATTTTACTGTCTTATTGTTCAACCAGAGAAGCCAGACAAATGTGTACATGTTGCATAATTCCATTTATGCTGATCAAGAGAAGGCAAAAATCACAGTATGGTGATAGAAGTCAGATTATGATTTGACCTGGGAGAGAGCACAGGTGGAATCTTCTGAAGTATTAATAATTGTCTCTATCTTGGTGGTTTCCCGGGTGTATACATGTGTAAAAATCACTGAACCACATGTCTGAGATTTGTGTACTTTATTCTTTGTGAGTTATGCCTCAGTAACATGCACACGTGCACATCCCTCCACATGTGTATGTCTCTCTAACCTTGCTGCTGCTGCTAAGTCGCTTCAGTCGTGTCCGACTCTGCGACCCCATAGACAACAGCCCACCAGGCTCCCCCGTCCCTGGGATTCTCCAGGCAAGAACGCTGGAGTGGGTTGCCATTTCCTTCTCCAATGCGTGAAAGTGAAAAGTGAAAGTGAAGTTGCTCAGTCATGTCTGACTTAGCGACCCCATGGACTGCAGCCTACCAGGGTCCTCCGTCCATGGGATTTTC
The DNA here is from genome assembly GCF_016772045.2 of Ovis aries. Taxonomy (NCBI): domain Eukaryota; kingdom Metazoa; phylum Chordata; class Mammalia; order Artiodactyla; family Bovidae; genus Ovis; species Ovis aries. The sequence continues at coordinate 83,684,210 of NC_056057.1, forward strand.
CAGGCAAGAGTAGAGCAGTGCTCAAATTATCCTTTGCCTGTTGAAGCAACCTTTTCCTCTACTTGTTCCTAAATACCAGCACATTTTCCAAGTTGGTATCTTGTTCAGAGATCTTTATATAAATTAATCACTTTCTTACACTGTATATTCTTCTATCATTACATGAAAAGGTTGATAGAGAGGAGCCTGTGCTACCCACCCATTTATGACTCTTCTTTGTTGATCAAAAGTGAAAACCACCAGGGTGATGGTTTATTTTGCATGTTGATGTTGAGATTTCAATACATCTGAAAGGATACTCATTAAAATGCTTTAGCCACACATGTGTTTTTTAAAGATTTTATCCCTAGGTATAACTTTATATTAATTCAGATTGAATTGATAAAGTTCGCTTTTACTTAACTCACAGAATAAAAATTAAAATAGGCCTAGCTTCTCAGGTAAAGGGCTCAGGTTGCTTAGAAAATTGCCTGCTTGAATATGGATCAGATCATATTCTCCTCGTAAAGGTTGTCTTAATTGCTTACACAGTGTATGACATATGACTTCAAAATCCTTAGAGAATCTCAAATTCCTTTTAAGTTCCCACATTGTGTCCATACCCATATGATGTCATTAATCATAGTAGTTACTTTCTCTTTAATAGCCTTCTTAACTATATTAACTTGTTGTTGTTCAGTCTCTCAGTCATATCCAATTGTTTGTGACCCCATGGACTGCTGCACGCCAGGCTTTCCTGTCCTTCACTGTCTCCCAGAGCTTACTCAAACTCAGGTCCATCGAGTCGGTGATGCCATCCAACCATCTCGTCCTCTGTTGTCCCCTTTTCTCCTGCCTTCAATCTTTCCCAGCATTAGTGTCTTTTCTAATGAGTCGACTCTTTGTGTCAGCTGGTCACTGTATTGGAGCTTCATTTTCAGCATCAGTCTTTCCAATGAATGTTAAGGGTTGATTTCCTTTATGATTGACTGGTTTGATCTCCTTGCTGTCCAAGGGACTCTCGAGAGTCTTCTCCAACACCACAGTTCAATTAGGAATACTATGAAACAGTGAGCAAATTATTAATTAGGAATACTTACTTTGAAGCAATGAGCAAATTATTTTTGGAGCCTTATTTCATGTGTTTTAAATCTTTATTCTTCTAAGTGTGCCAGATGGAGAGCAAAGAACTCCACTGACCAAGCAAATCTCTGCCCTTTAGGTGAAGGCTCTTTTCTCTTTTAAAAAATAGAAAATGCAGAGGTTTGGCTCTCATGGCGCCATGGTAGGAGACATTAGTTAAGTACCTCTAAAGTGGGTGGTTACAAAAAGAAAGGGGTCAGAAAGCAAAGTAAAATTGAACAGCCTTACTGGGAAGTTTATAAATACAAAGTTTATCTCTTGAAGAAGTGGGCTCAGGGTACTCCTTGAACTCCATGTAGTAGAGTCTATTGGTATTTCTATTCCTGTTTTTTTTTGTTGTTGTTTTAAATGTTTTTGAAATGGAGTTGATTTACAATGTTGTTTTTCAGGTGTACAGCAAAGCAACTCAATTAAACACACACTCACATATGTATGTATATATATTTCTTTTTTACATTCTTTCCCATTATAGGTTGTTACAAAATATTAAGTATAATTTCCAGATCTATTTAGCTATATAGTAGGTCCTTTTTTGTTATCTATTTTATGTATACACACACACACACACACACACACACACACACACAGTAGTGTGTATATTTAAATCCCAAACTCCTAATTTATCACTCCTTGCTCCTTTAGTAACTGTGTTTCTTTTCTGTCTGTGAGTCTATTTCTCTTTCTTAAGTAAGTTCATTTGTGTCTTTTTGTTTTTTTAGAGTCCTGCATACAAGTGGTATATGATTTGTCTTCCTCTGGTTTACGTTACTTAGTATGATAATCTATAGATCTATGTTTGTTGCTGCAAATGGCATTGTTCTATTCCTTACTGCTAATATTGGTACTTTCTTTTGATCACATGAAATTAAAAACCTAGATTTCTGTGAAAACTAGCTCACAGTGCAGTAACTTAACACCCCGCTAAGAGGTCTGAGCATCCAAGACCCTTGTCATATGGCCAAAACCTGTGTTTCTAGGATCAGTTTTAGTGTCTTTCCTTCCCTAGTCACTGTGATCTACTCGCCGTCTTCTGGGTATTGACTTGGATATGCTCATCCTAACCTTTTAATCACATATTCCAAGGAAGTCCTTCTTCCATTAAGTCCCATTCTTTCTGTGATGTGCGTGTCCTGAAGTGTCCTCTCCTTCAAACCCCTGAATTATTTCTGTTTTCATTTGAAGTGTTAATACCGCATCATGTCAATTCCAGCTTCATGTTCACACTCAGGCTTTTGGAGGGCAGGGCCATATCTCCTGCAGTACCTCTCCCCTCTCTCTCCCTCTCGCTTGTCTCTGGAGATTTTTGCTACCCAGTAGACATACTGGCTGATGATATTGTCTTGAAACATACCCATGAAACTGGTCCTTTTTCTGTCATTACTTAGCCTCCTAGGAGGGCCTCTGAATCAGATCTCCACTCTATTGTGTATTATTCAACCCTCACTTTCCCATTGGATTTGTAATTAGAAATTTCTGTATTGCTCTCAGAATGTTTTCACTCCTACTTATGGAAAGTAAGCCTGTCATTCAGTGATACTTGGCAAGTTTTTAAGATATACTCAGACTTTTCCTAGTTGCTGTGGGAATTCTTACAGTCAATAAAGTGTAGAAGCTGAGGAGACTTTGGAGATCATTCTAGATATAAAAGGTGCCAAGTCAGACGCTGGAGGGGAACTGGACTCGAGCTGCTTTGTTGCTCTATTCAGTGCCCACGTACTCTTCTGCTCTTCTCTTCTGATTCATTCTAGGCCTTCCTCACATACCTAAGACATTTTCCTCCCCTGAGGTTTAAAACGATGTTTTTTTGTGACTGGATCCTGCGTGGGAGTGAGTGACCATGGTCTCATTTTTCTCTGAGGGCTTTGGGACTCAGTCATCTTTGGATTGCATTTCTGGCCTTTGGCTGCTCTCTTTGGTGTAGAGGAATTCATCTATACTATAAGTCAGCTCCTGTTTTCCTTTTTTTGGGTATTGGTATATAAATGTTGTTTGTAGGCTCACCCATCTTTATTTTTACATTTCAGCAAAAGAAATTATTATCTTCTTTCTTCTTGCTTTCTTGGCCAACATAATCCTGAAATTTGAGTGTTCCTTTAATCTTACCTTCTTAGAGTGCGTGTTTAATATTCAAAAACATGTCTTTTATTTTTTCCATGGTTTAGGCATCTCCTTCTCTTCAGGAATATCCAGTACTTTTGTCAATATTTATTTGTATCTGTGTTGAGGTCATTCCATCCAGAAAATGTGTTTCCTGAGGCAGTTTCTCTTAATTTCTCTTTGCATCCTTCGTGCTCAGCATAAAAGCTAGTGATAGTGAGAAATTGATGAAACCTGGCTGCACCAATGGTTCTGTGTCTGTAAAGTCCCATGTATCTGGACCTTATTCCAGATGATCAAGGTTTTATACCTTCCTGTTCCTGTTCTCCATCAAGATGATTATGGGGCTTTGCTGGTGGTCCAGAGAATAGTAAGACTGTGCTTCCAATGTAAGGAGTGTGAATTGGATACCTGGTCTCAGAGAACTAGATCCTGCATGTTGCAGCTGAGACCTGGAGTGGGCAAATAAGTAAGATATTAAGAAAGATAATTGTATGTATATAAAGGGGAATCATATGGGCATGACCATCTCTTTGAGAGTAAATACAAATCCCAGGCATTCATTATTATCCTGAAGAAGCCAGCTCTTTGAGGCTTATTCATAGTGTGTGTGGGGTGATGATTCATTAAAAGAACCCTCGGAGCAGATCTAAAAACATAAGCCATCTATCCTTGAACAAAGATAACCCTGCTCTACTGTTGGCCATAGGGTACTTCTTTATCAACCTGAAGCACATCCCATCCATAGTGTGCAATTCCAGATGTGGCATCATTATTTGGCAAAGTCAGAACAGTAAAAGGATCATGAACAGTGTGGAGACTTAGAGGAGAAGTGTTCAGGTTTGTACATGTGTGGAAGTGAGATCTGAGGTGAAACTTGAAGGATGAACATTTCTTGATTGTTGGAGTAGATTTAGACAGAGTATTGCATGCTTCCTATGAAACAGGGTGTCACAGAGGGCAGGGGATGTTGGTCATAAACCTAATCTGCACATACATTTTGTTCTTCCTCCAATAGCTGGAATATGAAGGACTGGAGAGGAAAGAATGGATCCTGAGATGCAATGAGAGCAAATTAGGCAGGAGCTTTGCCAGAAGGATGGAAGGAAAAACAAAAGAAGTGTTTTCCTGAGTGTATTTGTGGGGGTTGGGTTTGGAGTGTTGAGGGAAGTGAGTGAAACCCCAACAGTGATGGGAAACTGGGTGTCCTGAACCAGAAGACTTTATATATGGATACAAGAGTCTGTGTATACAATTTAATGACAAATAATTTATACCTTTGAAGGCAAAAGGAGAAGAGGGTGGCACAGGGTGGGATGGTTAGATAGCATCACTGAGTAAATGGGCGTGAATTTGAGCAAACTCTGGGAGGTGGTAAAAGACAGGGAAGCCTGGCATGCTACAGTCCATGGGCTCGCAAAGAGTTGGACATGACTTAGCAACTGAACAAGAACAACAGTAACAGCTTATACCTTGAGTTTTTTTTGTTCATGATAGACTTTTTGGTCTGTGGAAACCCTGACAGAGTATGTTTCAAAATAAGGGTGTATTACTTCTTCCTTAAAACAAAGTCTGTTTTTCTATCTGAATTGTTTTGTTTTTTAAATGAAAGTGAAAGTGAAGTCGCTCAGTCGTGTCTGACTCTTTGCGACCCCATAGACTGTAGTCTACCAAGCTCCTCCGTCCATGGGATTTTCCAGGCAAGAGTACTGGAGTGGGGTGCCATTTCCTTCTCCAGAGGATCTTCCCAACCCAGGGATCGAACCAGGGTCTCCCGCATTGTAGGCAGATGCTTTACCATCTGAGCCACTAGGGAAGCCCTTTTTAAATGAGGTATAGTTCATTTACAATGTTGTGTTAGTTTCAGATGTACTGACTGCAAAGTGATTCAGTTACACACACACAAACATATATATATATATATATATATGTTTACATTCTTTTTCATGTTCTTTTCCATTATGGTTTATCACAGAATATTGAATATAGTTCCCTGTGCTATACCCTAGGAATTATATATAGTTGGTTGTCTACTTTATATATAGTAGTGTGTATATGTTAATCCTAAGAATTGCTTTACTTTATGAGCCTTCTCTAAAAATTATTTCTTTGGCTATAATTGCCAAGGTTTTTGCAGTTGGCAAAATCACGATGTGTATCATAAATGGAAACTAAAAGGATATTTTGTTCATCTAAGATATGAAATTCTTCTATAGTTTCCTTATCATTTAGTTGTTAGGTCCTTAGTTTGTATCTCTAGTAAGAAGAAATCCATTACTTGTACAGGCAGGTATTGGCTCTTTGCACTGTAGCTTTTTTTAGTTTAATTGCTAGAAATGATGCATACCACACTATACACTTCTTCAGTTCAGTTCAGATCAGCTGCTCAGTTGTGTCTGACTCTTTACAACCCCATGGACTGCAACACGCCAGGCCTCCCTGTCCATCACCAACTCCCAGAATCTACCCAAACTCATGTCCATTGAGTCAGTGATGCCATTCAACCATCGCATCCTCTGTCGTCCCCTTCTCCTCCCACCCTCAATCTTTCCCAGCATCAGGGTCTTTTAAAATGAGTCAGCTCTTCACATCAGGTGGCCAAAGTATTGGAGTTTCAACTTCAATATCAGTCCTTCCAATGAACACTCAGGACTGATCTCCTTTAGGATGGACTGGTTGGATCTTCTTGCAGTCCAAGGATTTCTCAAGAGTCTTCTCCAACACCACAGTTCAAAAGCATCAATTCTTCGGCGCTCAGCTTTCTTCACAGTCCCACTCTCACATCCATACATGACCACTGAAAAAAACCGTAGCCTTGACTAGATGGACCTTTGTTGACAAAGTAATGTCTGTTTTTTAATATGCTGTCTAGGTTAGTCATAACTTTCCTGCCAAGGAGTAAGCGTCTTTTAACTTCATGGCTGCAATCACCATCTGCAGTGATTCTGGAGCCCAGAAAAAAAAGTCAGCCACTGTTTCCACTGTTTCCTCATTTATTTGCCATGAAGTGATGGGACCAGATGCCATGATCTTGGTTTTCTGAATGTTGAACTTTAAGCCAACTTTTTCACTCTCCTCTTTCACTTTCATCAAGAGGCTCTTTAGTTCTTCCTCACTTTCTGCCATAAGGGTGGTGTCATCTGCATATCTGAGGTTATTGATATTTCTCCCACTTCTTCAGTTCAGTTCAGTCGCTCAGTCGTGTCTGACTCTTTGCGACCCCATGAATCGCAGCACGCCAGGCCTCCCTGTCCATCACCATCTCCCGGAGTTCACTCAGACTCACGTCCATCGAGTCCGTGATGCCATCCAGGCTTAGAGTGGTTAAAATTACGCTTCAGGACTGACCATACCAAATCTTAGTGAGGGCATAAAGAAAGTGAAACTCATCCACTACTGGTGAAAACGTCAAAAGATGTAACCACTTTGCAAAACAGTATGGTGGTTTTATAAAACATTAAACACGTACTTACTGTATGATCCAGCTATTTCAGGACATGAAAGCATATGCTAATCTGAAGAGTAGACTTGTGCATGAATGTTCATATAATATTTTGTTTATAATAGCTCTAAAGTGGGTCTGTATGTCCATCTCTAGTGAACAGATAAACAGAATGTGATGCATCCACATGGTGGCATTCTGTTCATCCACAGAAAGGAATGAACATTTGAGACACACTACAACATGGATGGATCTCAGGTCTATCATGTTAAGTTAAAGATACCATACTCAGAAGACTACATACCATGTTGTTGTTTGTTCAGTTGCTAAGTCATACCCAAGTCTTAGAAAACACATATTATATGGCTGTGTTTATATAAAATTCTAGAAAATACAAGTAAATCTGTAGTGACAGAAAGCAGATCAGTGGTTTCCTGGAGATGGGCAGAGAAATGGTATTGTTGCAGGAGGGGGCACCCCTTCCAGGGCCTAACACGGGGCTCTTATCTAACACTCGGAATTGAATTGTCCAAGGAGACACGTGTGCTGAGAATGCAAGAGACTGCATTGGAAAGGGGTGTCTAGGCAGAGAGCAGGAGGGTAAGGGAACCCAGGAGGACTGCTCTGTCACATGGTGCACGGTCTCTGGTTTTATGGTGATGGGATTAGTTTCAGATTGTGGCCTGTCATTCTGATGCAGGGCCCTTCCTGGTGGCACACTCATTGCTCAGCCAACATGGATGCCAAACGAGAAGAATTCTGAGGGGTGGTAGGACACATGGTGTCTCCTTTTGACCTTTCCCGAATTCTTCCAGTTGGTGGTGGCTGTTTAGTTCCATGTTCCTTACCAGGACTTCTGTCATGAAGTAACTCATGCAGTGGTTACTCTGGTTCCTGGCCAGGATGGGTGATTTCGGTCAGCATGCTTCTCCTAACAGTACGGTGGGATTATAAAAGTAGTAGAGAAACCTAAATGTCCATCAGCAGAGGAATGGGCAGAGAAGATGTGGTACGTATATACAACGGACTATTACTCAGTCATAAAAAGGACAGCGATATGCCCCTTGCAGTGATACGGATGGATCTAGAGATTATCATACTAAGTGAAGTAAGTCAGAGGAAGATAAACAGCACATGATACTGCTTATATGTGGAATCTAAAGTAAGTGGCACGAATGAACTTATTTACAAAACAGGAATAAAGTCATGAGTATAGGAAACAAACTTACAGTTACCAGGGGAGGGGAGGGAGGCAGGTATATACTTGTTTAGCTGCTAAGCCGTTTCTGACTCCTTTGTGATTCCATGGAGCCTGTCAGGCTCCTCTCTCCATGGGATTTCCTGGGCAGGAATACTGGAGTGTGTTGCCGTTTCCTTCTCCAGGGGATCTTCATGACCCAGGGATTGAACCCATGTTTCCTCCACTGGCATGTGGATTCTTTAGCACTGAACCACCAGGAAAGCCTGAAAATCGACTACTGTATAAAAAATGCATAACTAATAAGGACCTACTGTATAGCACAGGGAACTATATGCGATAATCTGTAATGACCTATATGGGGAAAGAATTTACAAAAGACTAGATATTTGTATAACTGATATACTTTGCTGTACAACAGAAACAAATGCAACATTATAAATCAACTATATTATGAAATTTTAAAAAAGGTATAAAAATCTCAAAAGAAAAGTGGCTTTAAGAAACTTTCAGGGCTGTACATTCATTATATTGATTGTGGCAAAGGTTTCGCTAGTATATATTTATGTCACAACTTTGCCAAATTTAAATATATACAGTTTGCTGTATGTCAGTTACATCTCAGTAAACCTGTTTTTTAAAAATAAAAGTGGCAAACTATAGAAGATAAAATGTTCCCAGTGGTGTTATCTACATTTCAGAATGTTAGGTGCATCTATGTAACTGATGGGTATTCTTTAAGGTTCTCAATAGTATAAATGACACCATACAGAGTGGGGTCTAAATTATCTAATTTTTGGCTTCTTTGGCCTTTCTTTAGGTTATGAGTCAAAGGGGAAAATTAAGAAAAAAAATTTATCTAACATTTTCCTTGTTTCTTTTTTTTTAAGTTGAAATAAGTTGTGGCGTGCTGCAATTTATGGGGTCGCAAAGAGTCGGACACGAATGAACGACTGAACTGAACTGAACTGAAGTTGATTTGTAATATTGTGTTTGTTTCAGGCGTATGACATAGTGATTCAGTAGTATTTTCACAGATTATCTTCCATTATAGATTATTACTAGGTAATAAGTACAATCCCCTGTGCTGTGTGGCATATTCTTGTTGCTTATCTGTTTCCTCTGTGGTAGTTTATATCTGTTAATCTCAAACCCCTAATTTGTCCCTTTCCTGCTCACTCTCCTTTTCATCAACCATAACTTTGTTTTCTATATCCGTGAGTCTGTTTCTGTTTTGTACATACATTCGTTTGTATTGTTTTTGTAGATTCTACATGAAAGTGATATCATATAGTATTTGTCTTTCTGTGTCAGACTTAGTTCACTAAGCATAATATTCTCTTGGTCCATCATTGTTGCTTCAAATGGCAGTGTTTCATTCTTTTTTATGGCTGAGTAACACTCCATTTGTGTGCGTGCGTGTGCGTGTGTGTGTACCAACCACCTCTTCTTAGTCAAATTTGCTGTTGATGGGCACTTGGGTTGTTTTCATGTCATATCTATTGCAAGTAGTGCTGATATGAGCCTTGAGATGCATCTGTCTTTTCAAATTAGTATTATCTGTTTTTCTGGAAATGTACCCAGGAGTGGAGTTGCTGGATCATATGGTAGTTCTGTTTTTATTTTTTTAAGTAACCTTCATTTGTTTTCCACAGTGGTTGCACCAAATTGCATTCTCACCAGCAGTGTAGGAGGGTTCCCTTTTTTCCATATGCTTAGCAACATGTGCACTTTTAGACTTTTTGATGATAGCCATTTTGATAGGTATGAAGTGGTACCTTGTTTTAATTTGCATTTCTCTAATATTTAGTGATGTTGAGCATCTTTTCACATGCCTGTTAGCCATCTGAATGTCTTCTTTGGAGGTCCAGTGACATCCTTCATTAGTGTGTGGTTACTTACACAGTATTTTCTTTGCTTCTGACCAATGAAATATGGTTGGGGAAAATACCAGAAGTTCAGTGCAAATGTGAAACGGAAGAATTTTTGCAGTATTGCCAATATCTTTTTTCTATTTTCGTTCTGTATTTGCACAAGTAATCCATTTTCTATATTGTAGATCCCTTTTAGGGGAAGCTCTGCCTTTTATAGAAATGATACACTAACTCAGAATGGAATAACTGAATAAGTTAGGATTTGTTTTAGGTTCCCCCATAGCATGGGTGCTCTATTTTAGACAGAAAAAATGAGTTTGTTTGAAATAATGAAATGAGCAAATTCTGTACCGAATATCTCGTTTGGGTACATCTGCCTTGTTAGCTGAAAGTTCCAGAATTTCATTCGATTTTCTGGAGGAATTGAATTTCATCTCAGAGGGAGAGAATTAAATACCGTTAGGTAGTCTTAACATTTGACTGCATTTTACTGTAGTGTATAAAAGTTAATATATTAGTCAGGGAACTTGGGTTGCTCAGTGACAGAAATCCATCTCAGCCAGGCTCAACCGTCCGTGGGATTTACTGGCTCTCTTGTAAGTCGAATGGGGCTGAAGTGGGTCTTTGGGATCTGCAGAGCATCTTAGAGCAATGTCACTTCTGGGATAGGTTTTTTTTTGGTCTGGTGGGCACCATGGTCAGCCCACAGTTCAAGACTGATGATGCCTCAGAACTATAATCCTCATAAATAAGGTAGGACTCCATCAGTGACTATGGGTAAAACCTACCAGGAAGGACTTTGACGAGTCTGGTTGGGTTGTATTCTTCTACCTGAATTAGTTGCTATTGGTTGTTTAGGCTAGGCCTCGAAGAATTGATGCTTTGAACTGTGGTGTTGGAGAAGACTCTTGAGAGTCCGTTGGACTGGAAGGAGATCCAGCCAGTCCATTCTGAAGGAGGTCAGCCCTGGGATTTCTTTGGAAGGAATGATGCTAAAGCTGAAACTCCAGTACTTTGGCCACCTCATGTGAAGAGTTGACTCATTGGAAAAGACTCTGATGCTGGGAGGGATTGAGGGCAGGAGGAGAAGGGGACGACAGAGGATGAGATGGCTGGATGGCATCACTGACTTGATGGACGTGAGTCTGAGTGAACTCCGGGAGTTGGTGATGGACAGGGAGAGCTGGCATCCTGCAATTCATGGGGTCGCAAAGAGTTGGACACGACTGAGTGACTGAACTGAACTAAGTTGAAAGTGGGAATTGGAAGAGGGGGAGGGGTAGCTACATTGCATTCTAATCATATAGAATGTGTTTCTCAATTAAAAAAAAAAGCAGGTGTAAAACTGCCTGGAGCCAACTTTTCAGTGCCCTATACACCTAAAGAACAATGCTGAATCTAGGAGAGAGAGAGGGATGAACATTCTTAGGTGGGGTGGAGAATCTTGTGACTGATTCTTTCCTTTGAACAAATCCTTTGAGATGAAATCACCAGAGCAGACACTATGAACATCTTTTAAAAAGTAATTTTACTGAATTGTAGTTGAGTTTGGGGCTTCCCGTGTGACTCAGTGGTAAAGAATCTGCCTGCCAAGCAGGAGATGCAGGTTTGATCCCTGGGTTGGGAAGATCCTTCGGTGAAGAAGTAGCAACCCACTCCAGTATTCCTGTCTGGGAAATCCCATGGACAGAGGAGCCTGTTGAACATGACTTAGCAACTAGACAACAACAACAAATAGTTTATTTGCAGTGCTGTATTAGTTTCTGGTATGTAGCAAAATAAATCAATTTTACATCTACATATAGTCATTCTTTAGATTCTTTTCCCATGTAGGTCATTACAGAATATTGAGTAGAGTTTCCTGTCCTATATATACAATGAACATTTTTAAGATTTGTTGAGTATTTCATTGCACTTAAGTTCATAAGTTCAGTCACTGAGTCATGTCTGACTTTTTGCGACCCCATGAATCACAGCACGCCAGGCCTCCCTCTCCATCACCATCTCCCAGAGTTCACACAGACTCACATCCATTGAGTCCGTGATGCCATCCAGCCATCTCATCCTCGGTCGTCCCCTTCTTCTCCTGCCCTCAATCCCTCCCAGCATCAGAGTCTTTTCCAATGAGTCAACTCTTCACATGAGGTGGCCAAAGTACTGGAGTTTCAGCTTTAGCATCATTGCTTCCAAAGAAATCCCAGGGTTGATCTCCTTCAGAATGGACTGGTTGGATCTCCTTGCAGTCCAAGGGACCCTCAAGAGTCTTCTCCAACACCACAGTTCAAAAGCATCAATTCTTTGGCACTCAGCCTTCTTCACAGTCCAACTCTCACATCCATACATGACCATAGGAGAAACCATAGCCTTGACTAGACGGACCTTAGTCAGCAAAGTAATGTCTCTGCTTTTGAATATACTGTCTAGGTTGGTCATAACTTTTCTTCCAAGGAGTAAACGTCTTTTAATTTCATGGCTGCAGTCACCATCTGCAGTGATTTTGGAGCCCCCCAAAATAAAGTCTGAGACTGTTTCTAATGTTTCCCCATCTATTTCCCATGAAGTGATGGGACCAGATGCCATGATCTTCGGTTTCTGAATGTTGAGCTTTAAGCCAACTTTTTCACTCTTCTCTTTCACTTTCATGAAGAGGCTTTTTAGCTCCTCTTCACTTTCTGCCATAAGGGTGGTATCTTCTGCATATCTGAGGTTATTGATATTTCTCCTGGCAATCTTGATTCCAGCTTGTGTTTCTTCCAGTCCAGCGTTTCTCATGATGTACTCTGCATAAAAGTTAAATAAGCAGGGTGACAATATACAGCCTTGACCTACTCCTTTTCCTATTTGGAACCAGTCTGTTGTTCCATGTCCAGTTCTATCTGAAAGAGGCAGGTTAGGTGGTCTGGTATTCCCGTCTCTTTCAGAATTTTCTGCAGTTGATTGTGATCCACACAGTCAAAGGCTTTGGCATAGTCAATAAAGCAGAAATAGATGTTTTTCTGGAACTCTCTTGCTTTTTCCATGATCCAGCGGATGTTGGCAGTTTGATCTCTGGTTCCTCTGCTTTTTCTAAAACCAGCTTGAACATCAGGAAGTTCACTGTTCACATATTGCTGAAGTCTGGCTTGGAGAACTTTGAGCATTACTTTACTAGCATGTGAGATGAGTGCAATTATGTGGTAGTTTGAGCATTCTCTGGCATTGCCTTTCTTTGGTATTGGAATGAAAACTGACCTTTACAAGTCCTATGGCCACTGCTGAGTTTTCCAAATTGCTGGCATATTGAGTGCAGCACTTTCACAGCATCATCTTTCAGGATTTGAAACAGCTCCACTGGAATTCCATCACCTCCGCTAGCTTTGTTTGTAGTGATGCTTTCTAAGGCCCACTTGACTTCACATTCCAAGATGTCTGTCTCTAGATTAGTGATCACATCATCATGATTATCTGGGTTGTGAAGATCTTTTTTGTACAGTTCTTCTGTGTATTCTTGCCACCTCCTCTTAGTATCTTCTGCTTCTGTTAGGTCCAGACCATTTCTGTCCTTTATCAAGCCCATTTTTGCACGAAATGTTCCCTTGGTATCTCTAATTTTCTTGAAGAGATCTCTAGTCTTTCCCATTCTGTTCTTGTCTTCTATTTCTTTGCATTGATCGCTGAAGAAGGCTTTCTTATTTCTTCTTGCTATTCTTTGGAACTCTGCATTCAGATGCTTATATCTTTCCTTTCCTCCTTAGTTTTTCGCCTCTCTTCTTTTCACAGCTATTTGTAAGGCCTGCCCAGACAGCCATTTTGCTTTTTTTGCATTTCTTTTCTATGGGGATGGTCTTGATCCTTGTCTCCTGTACAGTGTCACTAACCTCTGTCTATAATTCATCAGGCAGTCTATCTCTCAGATCTAGGCCCTTAAATCTATTCCTCACTTCCACTGTATAATCATAAGGGATTTGATTTAGGTCATACCTGAATGGTCTAGTGGTTTTCCCTACTTTCTTCAGTTTAAGTCTGAATTTGGCAATAAGGAGTTCATGATCTGAGCCACAGTCAGCTCCTGGTCTTGTTTTTGTTGACTGTATAGAGCTTCTCCATCTTTGGCTGCAAAGAATATAATCAATCTGATTTCGGTGTTGACCATCTGGTGATGTCCATGTGTAGAGTTTTCTCTTGTTCTGTTGGAACCAAATTACATTCCCACCGGCACTGGGTGAGAACATGTTGGTATATCTCATCAAGTTGCATTGACTGTCATCATTCAAACGTTCTCTGCCACTTAAATTTCTAAAGAATGGAAATTAATTGATCTCAGGTGTATATATATATTTGGTTACTAATGAGGCCATGTACTCTTTTGAGAATTGTTATTTCCTATAGTTTGTCAGTATGTATTGTAAACTTCTAAATTGATTCGTAGTTAAAAAGTTCATTGTTGTCAAGCAGAAATAACAGCATTGATCTGGGCAACTCATGTGATGTCTCAAAATCAGAAGTCACGAACAAGTCAAATTTAATAACTTGCAAATCTTTCATCAGCTTGAGTGGGTTATTTTACCATTCCTTCACTTTCTTTATAAAATACACAGTATACTCACTCCCTTGACTTATGTGACTATTTTAAAGATTTTTTAGTAAAATAATGTATTGTAAAATATGTAGTGTGAGGATCAGTCACTGATAGCCCTTAGGAGGAATGGGGTCAAGTCAAGAGACTGATTGCATGACATTTACGCCACTTTCTGAAGGAGAGCTGTTACTTTTGAATTCATTTGCATGGTTGGCTTTCACTCTGTTCTGGAGAGCAGGCAAACATGGGAGAGGGAGGAAGGGAAGGAGTGGGGGAGGCAGGAAGAAAAAAAAGAGAAGGGAAGACACTCTTGCTCTTGTCCACTAATTTGCTTCTCGCTCTGTCAGATCCCTTTTTTTATTTGGGGAGCAGGCATCTTTTATCACTGGGCTCAAGTAGGCTTACTACCTTGAAGTTTTAAGAACATGTTTACTTACTTACCTTGGTTCTGCAAATGGATCCCAGTGCAGCTCTAGTGAGTTGACTTCAGGAGTTTCTTTTCAATGTAGAGACATTGCAATGTGGTCTCCAAGACGCTTCTTTCAAGAACTGTTGAGAGATGACAGTCTACTTGGGAGATGACTTAATGGAGAATTGATAAAGTAGTGATTGTACACCGGAGAGCATTAGAACAATAATTTCTGTGGTAAAAGTAGAGGTGAATTTGTGAAGTTTTAAATGGTCTTTCTTCATCTTATGCCTGAAAAGGAACTTGGGCATTTTCTGTTTGGTTAATAACTTGGTCTCAGTCATTTAAACCATTTGTACTGCCCTTTTGGGATAAGTGATTTTTTTTCCCCCCCAACCTGTGGAAACACAAAGGCTTTACTTTCTCAGAGATTGGTTTTAGATAAAGAGAATGCATTAGCATCCCTGTGCTATTATTAAGTCACAAATAAAAGTGAGAAGAATAAGAACATTTGTACTTCTGACTGTTATGCTCCGAGCCCGTATCTCCGAACTGACCGAGAGAGCAAGTCCACCACAGTATTGCAAACGCAAGAAGGGAGTTTGTTTATTCCTAGCGCGCTAGGGCCCAAGTCTCATCCCACACAAGGGAATCCGACAAGAGCCCCGAACAAAGGAGTATGGCGGCTTATATACAGGCAGTTCTTTGTCTCAGTTCCAAGAGTAGCTGGCGTTACATGATTGGCCAGGCAGGATGAGCGCATATCCTGTCTCTTTCTGGTAAACATGACCCAGGTCCTAGAGACCGTCGTTTGGTCCCTAACATTTCCCCCTGTCCTTAGATCATATAGAGGAATCTTCCTCTGGGTCCTGAGACACAGTTTGATATTGTTGTCGAAGCACAAACAGCTGTACTGTATTTATGCGTTCCTTTACAAAGGCTACAAGTCTATTGATAATACATGGGCCGAAGGTAAGCATTAGTAAAAGTACTAGCAGGGGTCCTAGCAAGGTGGAGATTAAGGTAGTCAGTCAAGGGGATTTTTGAAACCAAGATTTAAACCACCCCTGTTGAGCCTCACGTTCTCGTTTACGTTGGGCTAGTCCTTCTCTCACTTTGGCCGTAGATTTTCTAACTATTCCTGTATGATCCGAATAGAAACAGCACTCTTTTCCTAGGGCAGCACAGAGTCCCCCTTGTTGCAGAAAGCAGATCTAATCCCCTCCTGTTTTGCAGAACTACTTCAGATAGAGAAGTTAGAGACGATTTTAAATGACTAATAGATTGCTCTATACGGGTAATGTCTTCATCTGTGGCCACTCTCAGGGAGTTAAATCCTTGGCTTTGCAGGGACAGAGCTGTTATTCTGGTTCCAGCCCCGGCTATTCCAAGACCGAACGTAGTTGCTATGGTTATGGCGGTAAGAGGTTCCCTCTTAACTTTATAAGTTCTTTTTGGAGGATTTAGAGTTAATTTCTGGGCCCAATAATCATATATTGCTTTTTCTGGTCGGTACAGAATCTTTGGCATGACAGCCACCATAACACAGAATTTTTCTTTGGGGTCAAAGATTGAGCTGTTCAGGCATGGAGTTAGCCCCATGTGTGAACAGACCCACCATCCCCCCATTTGAGATATTAACCATTTAGCTACAGGCAAATCATCAGGCTCGACGACATGCACACAAAGTGGAGACTTTGCTGGTAACACCGTGCCCATGCATAAGCCCTTTCCCCATACCTCTTTTATCATCAGACCCACCTTTTGGTCCCCCCAATGACATTGAGGAGGATCGGTGCTGTTGGCCAAGTCATAAGAGGCGTTGAGGCCTACTGCTTCGTAATAAGGGGGAATTAAGGTGTAACATAACCAACAAGATTTAGTTGCCTCAGGATGGGTCTGATTTAGGGTGGCATAAGCTGCCCTAATCAGCTTCCATAGGGGATCTATTTTAGCGAGCGCTTCTGCTTTGGGGCTCACTGCCAAAGATGTTGGCATGGAAGTCGTTAGGCGGGGGGTTACAGCCAGCTTTTCTACTTTGTTGGGCCCGATACTGTGTACAAGAATTGGCCCTAAGACCTGGCTCACTATTATAATCCCTTTCCCATCAACCCCAAACCCTCCTGGTTCTCTCATTTGTAGCCCCCAAGATAGGCCAGAGATCCAGGTCCCCTCTTTTTTGCTTTTTTCTGGATTGAACCTTATTCTGACTTGTGCATAATTGCAACTTTCACAGCTAAAAGTTGGATCTCCGAGGACCCTAGGGAGGGGCTTGGCGAATGAAAAATTAAGTAAATCTCGATTTCTTACTTCCCAGCGCCGAGGTCCATCATTAGAAGTAACACAATCCCAAGTTTTACAATAAGAGTCTTGTGCCCCCCCACAGGTCTTCCAGTCATGTCTGGGTGCGCCTGGGCATGCCCAGAACCCTTGTTCTCGGAGATAACCCCTAGCCCAAGGCACATTTACCATCGGCTTAAGATCAAGGTACAAGTCTGGCCACCATGTGTTTGGTGGATGTATTGCGGTAGTGGAGTTTAGCACCTCTCGTGTTAGTCCATTTTGCAGCTTCCAGGTGATTTTGACGGGTTGATGCGGGTTCACGCTGGCAACTCCGGAGCAGAGTAACTGGGTCATCCACAAGATGGCCCAGCCGAGTTGTCCTGGTCCTGTTGGCGCCTTCGAAGCTTTAGCCTCAAGGGGTTGGATGGGTGCAAAGATGCTTTCCATTTTTTTTTAGCGTCTTCCTGCTCTGCTGAAGCAGCTGGGCGTACGTGGTTGCAATGCACCCAAGGTCCGATACCATCGACCTGACCTTACCTCGGTGAAATCTATTTTCCAGTGTTGCCCTGGTCCTTTTTCCCGATATCTCAGTCCTGCATGTTGTCCTTTTCCTGGCCTCATCTGTTGACACGCCTTACAAGCATGCACTATGTTCTTTACAGTTGTCTGGTGCCGGGGAAATCGCAGGCGCGCAGTTTGAAAGAGCATCAGAGTCTTCTTTTTTTTCAGATGAGTAGACAAGTGCAAATCTCACATAGTTGCCGTCCCAACTGAGCAGGGAGTATCAAGTAGCCGTCTGAGTCTCGGTACCATCCATCTTTATCTTTTTGAAGGTTGGTGTGTTTTTGGATCTAAGCAAAGTCTGTGGATGAATACTCAGGGGTTGGGGGCAGAGTTCCTATACCTGGAGGTGGAAGTCCGATCACCAACACAGGGGTGATAAAATCTTTATCAGCTACTTTTCGAGCTGCCAGGTCTGCGGCACGATTCCCTCGTGCCGTGGGGCTGTCACCCTTCTGATGTCCAGGTACGTGTACTGTTGACACAGCTCAAGGCATCTGTACAGCCTCTAAAAGTCTACGGATTTCAGGCAAGTTTTTAACTTTTTTTTCTTCAGCTGTTAAAAACCCCCGTTCCCGATATATCGGGCCCTGGATGTGTACTGTGCCAAAAGCATAGCAACTGTCAGTGAAAATAGTTATTTTTTTCCTTTGGCTCTCTCTAATGCTTGAATCAAGGCAGTTAACTCTGCCTTTTGTGCTGAGGTATCCGGGGGAAGGGCCTCTGCCCATATCGTCTGTCCAGAGTCATCTACTACTGCGGCTCCCGCCCGTCTCTGTCCATCTTTTACATAACTGCTGCCATCTGTGAACCATTTTAGCTCACTGTTATCCAGTGGAGTATCGGTTAAGTCCTTTCGCATTGCTGTTACCCCGGCCAGTATCTCATCACAATCATGGAGGGGGCTATTTTCTCCCGGATCGGGCAAAAGAGTGGCCGGATTTAGAGTGCAGGGCATTTGGAAATGAATCCGTGGGGTGTCAAGTAGCAAGGCCTGGTAGTGCGTCAAGCGGGCATTAGAAATCCATTTACCTGGGGGTTTCTTTAAAACTCTCTCTATGGCATCAGGAGTGGAGACCAAGAGTCTCTGTCCATAAGTCAGTTTATCAGCATCATGGACTAAGAGCGCGGTGGCCACGATGATACGGAGGCAAGGTGGCCATCCGGCTGCCACTGGGTCCAGTCTCTGGAAAGGTAAGCTACAGGTCGCTTTCATGGTCCCCATCTCTGTGTTAGTACCCCTTTTCCTATCCCCCGCTTTTTATCTACAGATAATTGGAAAGGCTTAGATGGATCAGGGAGGGCAAGGGCAGGAGCTTTTAGCAAGGCTCGCCTGAGCTCTTGGAAGGCCTCGTTCATTGGCTCAGTCCATTTCCAGTCCTTGTTTTTTTTGGTCCCTTCATATAGAGGCCTGGCCTTTTCTGCAAACCCCAAGATCCATAACCGGCAATATCCCACCGTTCCCAGAAATTTTCTCACTTGTCTAGGGTTAGCCGGCTCAGGGATCTGGAGGATGATTTCTTTCATAGCCTGTGTTAGCCACCTCTGGCCCTGTTTTATCTTATAACCTAGGTATGTAACCTCTTGCTTGGCAATCTGGGCCTTTTTGGCACTAGCCCTGTAACCTAAAGTCCCCAAGGTTTGGAGAAGGTCACCTGTTGCCTCTTGGCACTCTTTCTCTGTAGCCGCTGCCAGCATAAGGTCATCAACATATTGTAATAAAACAATGGTAGGGTGTTCAACCCGATACTCGTGGAGGTCTTCGTCCAGGGCCTCATTAAATAACGTGGGCGAGTTTTTGAAACCCTGTGGTAAGCGAGTCCATGTCAGCTGCACAGGGGTCTGACCACCGTCTTCCTGCCATTCGAAGGCAAAGATCTCTTGGCTTGTGGGGGCAAGAGGCAAACTGAAAAAGGCATCTTTTAAATCTAAAACAGTGTACCAAATGTAGTTTGGAGGCAAGTTGCTTAGCAATGTATAAGGGTTAGGAACCATAGGATGAATATCATTTACCCATTTGTTGACTTCTCGTAGATCTTGAACCGGTCTAAAATCAGTTCCCCCAGGCTTTTTCACAGGCAACAGGGGAGTGTTCCACAGGGACCGGCACCTTTTCAGGACCCCAGCGTCTATGAGGCGTTGTATATGAGGAGTAATTGCTTGTTGAGCCTCTTGACTCATGGGATACTGTCGTACCCTCACCGGGGAAGCACTGGCTTTCAGTTCCACAATGATAGGGGACCTCTGTTTGGCTAGTCCCATTTTTGCAGTTTTAGCCCAGGCCTGAGGGTATCTTTGAACCCATGGTTGTACTTCAGGGCTTATTGTCGCTGGGGCCTCTGGCAAGTAGAGTCTGTATTCATCTTTTAATGCCAAAGACAAGACCTGAAGAGGATGCCCGGTCCCATCTAAAACCGACACTTGTCTGTGGTCGAAATGAATTTGGGCATTTACTTTAGACAGTAAATCCCTTCCCAACAAGGGCGCTGGACACTCGGGTATCACCAGAAAAGAATGGGTTACCTGGTGGGCCCCCAAGTTTACATGCCGTTTTGTAGTCCATCCATATCGTTTAGTCCCGGTTGCTCCCTGCACCCAGCTACTTTTTTTAGACATGGGTCCATCTTTTTGGTTTAAGACTGAGTATTGGGCTCCTGTGTCCACCATGAAGCCAACCGGTTTCCCCTCCACATTTATAGTTACCCAGGACTCGGGGAGGGGCTTCAAGCCCTGACCCCCCTAGTTGCTATCCTCACCCGTGTAGAGGATATGACTGTCTGGAGAGGGAGTCTTGTTCTTGGGGTTCTTGGGCCCCTCTTTTAGGTTTTTCTTGGGGCATTTATCTTTTCAATGTCCAAACTCTTTACAAAACGCACATTGGTTTTTCTCAAGCTTACGCCTTGTCGTTTTTTTTTTTTCAGTTTTTGAGTCCAGTTTTTTCTCTTTCTGAAACCTGTTTTTGTTTTTAACCCCAGCAAAAAATATCTGGGCCAGCTCTTTTTGATTTTTATGGTTTTCTTCAGCTCTAAATTTTCTTTTTTTTCTTTTAATGCAGTCCTCTCTCTCTTCTGGGGTCTCTCTGTGATTAAAAACTCTCTCGGCTGCCCTCACTAGATCTTGCAAGGATTGTTCATTTAACCTCTCTATCTTTTGTAACTTTTTTCTAAAATCAGGGGCTGCTTGATTTACAAATGCTAACATAACTGCCGCTCGTGACTCATCTGCCTGTGGGTCCATAGGGGTATACTGTCTAAAAGCTTTCATTATCCTTTCAAGGAAAGCTGTTGGGCTCTCATTTGGTTCCTGCCTCACTGAATTTATTTTGGCCAAATTAGTTGGCTTCCTGGCGGCCGCTCTAAGGCCGGCCATAAGAGTCTGATGGTACACCCGGAGATGCTCCCTATCTTCAGCGCGTTCGAAGTCCCAGTTGGGTCGCACCAAGGGGAATCCCTCCTCAATGAGGTTAGGCTGTTTTGTGGGCCTCCCATCCACCCCTGGCACATTTTTTCAAGCTTCTGACAGGATCCGCTTGCGCTCCTCTGTAGTGAAAAGCACCTGTAACAGTTGCTGACAATCATCCCAAGTGGGATTGTGAGTAAAAAGGATAGACTCTAAAAGATCAATAAGACCCTGTGGTTTTTCAGAGAAGGAGGGAGTCTGGGTTTTCTAATTGTACAAATCACTAGTGGAAAAGGGCCAATACTGATATGTCCGCTCTCCACCCTCTCTGGCTGGTCCCGCCCGGACCAGAAACGCGTGAACAGTGGAGGAGGGGACTTCTGGGTCTTCTTCCGCTATATTGGCCATTTCTCTTGTTTTTCCCCGAGTTCCCTGGGCGGGGCCCCCTTCTCTGGGATGAGCTGAAGGCTCAGTTCTCCTCGTGGCTTCTCCCGATGAAACCTGTGGAACCTGTGGAAGCAAGGGCGGATGTGGATCTGCATATGGGGGTGGGAACAATTCGGTCTCCAGATCTATCAGATTAGGATACAGAGAAGATTCCTGGAAGACCGGCTTTGGTCGATTCTCTTCCTTATTTCCTTCTTTTTCTTCGGAAGCCTTCATGACTAGCACCTGTGGGCTTGGCGAGGTTGGAGTTGGGGAAGAGGGACGGGGAGGTTTAGGAGGAGCGAGAACAAAGGGTTTAAGCCATTCCGGCGGGTTTCTCACTAGATCCTGACAGACCAGAATGTAGGGAGTCTGATCTGGGTGCCCGGCAGGACTAGGAGTAAACACCCTCTCTTTAACTGCCTGGATAATTTGGGGATTGAAGGTTCCCTCTTGTGGCCATCCAACATCAAAGGTGGGCCACTCGGCGGAACAGAAAGTCACCAGTTTGCTCTTCTTTACCAGTAACGAAAGATTCTGAGCTCTAGACTTGAAATCAGAGAAGTGGTTAATCATAAGAGATAAAGGAGTAGAAGTTGTTTGTCCCATGATCAGAGAAAAGTACACTGGGAGCCAACAGAGCACACAAAGAGCAACGCAGACACCACAGATAGACAAACAGATAACAAACACAAGGTGGCCACCGACAATGCAACTCAATCTTACCTGCAGGATGTTCACAGAGCCAGCCGCCTCCCCAGCACGAAACTGGGCCCCGGCCTTACGCTGGACTTAATCCAGTAACCAGAGCCAGCTGCCTCCCCAGCACGAAACCAGGCCCCGGCCTTACGCTGACTTGCCTCTGCACTTTACAGCCAGATGCTTCCCCAGTACGATACCGGGCCCCGGACTTAATCTGGGCTTCTGCAACGTTAGCACCGGTGCTCAGAGCTCTTATCTCTTAACGAGGTTACTCCCTTCTAGCAGGAGAGTTGTCCTCCCCAGCGTGACGGAGATCCCAGACGAGCCCCCAGATGTTATGCTCCGAGCCCGTATCTCCGAACTGACCGAGAGAGCAAGTCCACCACAGTATTGCAAACGCAAGAAGGGAGTTTGTTTATTCCTAGCGTGCTAGGGCCCAAGTCTCATCCCACACAAGGGAATCTGACAAGAGCCCCGAACAAAGGAGTATGGCGGCTTATATACAGGCAGTTCTTTGTCTCAGTTCCAGCAGTAGCTGGCGTTACATGATTGGCCAGGCAGGATGAGCGCATATCCTGTCTCTTTCTGGTAAACATGACTCAGGTCCTAGAGACCGTCGTTTGGTCCCTAACACTGACAGCCTTTTCCTTTATCATTGATGGTTTCGCTGACTTGATATGGAGAAATTAAGTAAAGAGACCTGCTGAGATAGATGTTCAGATAGCTCTGTAGCCATCATGAGTTTGCATTGTGT
This sequence comes from Ovis aries, assembly GCF_016772045.2. Taxonomy (NCBI): domain Eukaryota; kingdom Metazoa; phylum Chordata; class Mammalia; order Artiodactyla; family Bovidae; genus Ovis; species Ovis aries. The sequence goes on from NC_056057.1 coordinate 83,707,035, forward strand.
TCACCTTTCTTGAGCAGGTTTTGTTAATTAAGTTTCTGCTCATAGATGGACTAACAGTGACATAGCAGACTCTTAGGACTTGGACAATCTAAGGGATAACCCTTTCAGACTTAATTTTAAAGACTACTGATGTGCTTATTATTCCTTTTCTAGTTACAGTAACTCCACTACACATGATTGAGTTCTGTTTCAAGAGTGCCTTCGTAAGTCCAACAAAAATAACTTAGGTTCCTAACTGACACAATTGGCTACATAGTGCTGGACTGTAATAGGTTTATAATACTTTTCACACAAATAATACATTGAAAACAAACACAAAAAACATTTTAACTCTTACAGCAGAGTACCTTGAAAAGTATAGTGGTACAGCACAACAGCTGGCATACAGGGGCACGTCCACATCTTTGAAAGTGCACAACTTGAAGTTTCGTGTGTAGGGGGCTTTCTGTATATGACTTAGAGGTGACAGCCCCATTTTTGTTGCCTTAACTCTTATAGAAAAATGTGTTATATGCTCTGGGGCAGTGTTCTCTGGGAAAAAATGGAGTTTTATATTTTGAAATCGTAGTGTTGAACCCTGTAGGCTGGGAATCTTGGGCACATGGCCAGCAGTGGAGGACACTGTATTCACCACCTGCCCGTCAAACATAGTTGGGTGGTCAAACATCAGTGTTTATTTCTAACCTAAGTTATTATTTGAGATAATTTAGCAAGTTGGGCTGTCTTCCATGTGGTTTCTTATTGAAGGGCCTGCACTGTGCCTTCTCTACTGAGTCCTGGCTCCCTGAGCTGATAGCACTTAACTTCCCTCAGCAAGGTCCTACCTTTTAATTAGACCATGTATCCCTCATAAGTCCTTGTTTGTTTATCAGTGGTGTCGTTGGGATTCTCTAGGCAAGAATACTCGAGTGGATTGCCATGCTTTCCCAGAGAGGATCTTCCTGACTGATCGAACCCACATCTTTTATGTCTCCTGCATTGGCAGGCAGGTTCTTCACCACTGGCACCACCTGGGAAGCCCTCTAGTGGGCCAGACAATGTTAAGTTTCTCGTTGAATCTAAATATTACTGCTGGCTTTCCCTGGTGGCTCAGACAGTAAAGAATCTACTTGCAATGGAGGAGACCCGGGTTTGATCCCTGGGTTGGGAAGATCCCCTGGAGAAGGGAATGGCTACCCACTCCTGTATTCTTGCCTGGAGAATTCCATGGACAGAAGACCTGGTGGGACCCATTCCATGGGGTTGCAGAGAGTTGGACATGACTAAGTGACTAAGGCACACACGGTTTCTGACACAAAGCCAGTCTTCAACTACCTGCAAAGACTTGGCTTTTCCTGGCCCCTGATGAAGAGCATCCCTTCAGAAGGCTTCATCTCTGCTCCTCCTGGCTGTTTACTTCTGTCTCTGTGACATTTATCTTCCCTCATCTGCCTCCCATCTTTCCCTGTATAGCCCCTGGATACTGCTCAGAGCTCCTACTCTTGCTGGCTCTTTATATCACCACCATCCTTGTTTAAGTCATTACTGAATCTCACTTGAGTAATTTGCAGTGAAATTCCACTGATCTGCCCTAGACACCCCACGTCTCCCCTAATCCCTCCTTTGCACAGTGGCCTAAGTAATCGTCTCAGAGGAGAGCTGGGAGTTTGTCATTCCCCTCCCTGAAAATACTCCTGTGGCTCTTCGATGCCTGGGAATAAAACGGAGCTCTCCCTGAGGCCGCCAGGCCTTCTGTCTGAGCTACGTTCTCCCGCGTCATGGCCTGCACTGTATCCACACTGCCCTTTGGCTCTCGCTGGAATGTGCGTTCCTGTCTTTGTGGAAATGTTTAGTGTCCTTCCCTCTCTGTGACACCTTTCTGATGATCCCACTCAGAGGAGTCCGTCCTTCATATTCATTCAATGATGGCTTCTTATTCCTAGCCAGCATTCTGTAAGGATGTGCAAGGGGTATAAAGAATTATAAAACACAGCCCCTGTTCTCAGGTTGAATCAGTTGTGGAACTAGTTACATAAACAACCATCTGTAATATAAGGTGTTAAATTGTAAATCAGAGGCGTGTGCGAAGCGCTGTGGTCCCAGACTGCATACACAAACACCTTGAAGGCAGGCCTTGTTTGTTGTTGAACTCTCTATGTGTTATGTAAAGGTTTTGCTGATACCAGTTGCTCTTTTGCGAAATGCATTTATTAGTGAGTTGTTGTTTTGCATTTTACCCTTACACTAAACTGATGAATTGGCACGTCTGTCATGACTCTGCTTTCCTTTTTTCTTTTCTTTTTTTTGGCTGCACAGTGCGGCTTGTGAGATGTCAGTTCCCCAACCAGAGACTGAACCTGGGACACAGCAGTGAAAGCCTGGAATCCTAACCAGTAGGCTACCAGGGAATTCCCTCTGCTTTCCTTTTTCTTTTCTTTCTTTCTTTTTTTTTTTTTTTTTAATTTATTTTTTTGGCCACATCATGCGACATGTGGGATCTTCCTTTCCCTGACCAGTATTGAACTTGGGTGCCCACTTCAATGGAAGCAGAGTCTTAACTGCTGGAGCACCAGAGAAGTCCCTGCTTTCCTTTTTCTATCACCCTTTCCTTTGCATCTTTATTGGGAACATGTATAAACAAGAAAACTCTTAACTCAGGTTAAGACACACTTCACACATTATATTTCGCTATTTGAAAGCTATCAGTTGTATTTCTTTTCAGGTCATTTATATACATAACAGATGTTAATTCCTTCAGTAGTGGCTTTCCAGTAAAACAGATTGTTTTTATGATGGCATCACAACCCAGCACAGTGTCTGGTAAAATAGAAGCAAAAGTTCCTTCACTAATGGTTTTCCAGTAAAACAGATTGTTTTCATGGTGGCATCACAACTCAGCGTAGTGTCTGGTACAAATACCAGCAAAAGAAACTGCTGGCTGCCTCTGCTGTTGTTCAAACCGATTTACCTAGAAGGTTCTGCTAAAGATTTCCTCCCTCACATGTGACATTTAGTATTGTAGACAGCCAGGCAAGTCATCACAGGAAGACTGCTCTGAGGCGTCTGCTCTCAAGTGTTCAGCACAGGGGCATCGCACGCTCTGGGGAAGACAGGCTCCAGCTCCAATGTGCTACTCGTCCCTCTCACTGTTGGGGACCACTGCAGCTTTGTTGTGTCCCCAGAAGGTCCCCGTATAAACATGAACAGTGTTCCAGTGATTTGCCAGCTTCCTAAGGGCAAGGATCCCATTTAGCCTGTTCACAGCGTGCCCCTGACATCTAGGACAATCCCTTGCAGGTGAACTAAGAGAAATGTGGACCAAAAGGCTGTTTTTGCCTTTTATCAAAGTTATGTTTTAATTGGTGCCAAGATCGTGACTCTCTGTCTTGGTTACATGGTGTGTGCAAGCCAGCCTCCTCCTACTCCTGTGGCAGGGAATGTGGCTGGCACGGGCAGAAGATGAAGTTTAACAAAAGGAAAACAGCTCTAGGAATCAGCAGTGTGCCCGCTTCGTAGGAGGCAATCCCTTCCAAATCCTCCCTGTGCTTTTAAAGGTTGTTAGGATTTAGGAAACGAACATGTATCTAGTAAGTCTTCTGCAGTGGCAAGGCCATTCGTGCCCCTGCTGTGCTGAGGTTGTGAGTCCAGCAGGTGAACCCTGAGCCTGTCGGGAGCCAGCCACGTGCATCCGTTGCCACACAGTGGGGACAGCAGTGGGCCTTGAGGGGTCAGAGGAGGTTGCAAATGGTCCTTGTAAGTTGCCAGCATCCAAGGCACACCCAGTGTGCTCTTATGGGGGGCATGGTTAAGAATTTTTGTTGGAGAATATTTTTCAAAGGTCAGAAAAAATAAATTTAGGAACGTTTTTGTGAACAGCAGGACTGATTTATCAGCAGTCTTATTAATGCAGAGTGTTCATGTAAAACAATGATAACAGTGGATGGACAAAATTCTTTTCAAGCATGGTAACTTGTTCAAAACTATTTCTCATTCCCAGATGATTTTTATTTCTTTTGCATGATGTTCAGGATATCAGAGTTAAAATTAAAGAGTTCATTATCTAAAAGGATAATTTGGTTATTTGATCATTAGAATCGAAGTTACATTTAAGTGGAGAACTAGAGATAATATATATTTTTTCCTATCAAACAGTATTCTTCTTGTAGAGGTTATATCAGTAGAATATGAGGCTATCCAGTGATAAGTGTAGACAGTGGACTGTCCATATGTTTATCATTTCCCATTATTTACATAAATTCTATAGCATCAAGGGAAAGCTGTGATGAACCCTAAAGTTACTTGAAGCACTGCAGCAAGTTCAAAGTCACTGTGAGAGGGAAATCATCAATAAATGGTGATATTTGGGGACTCTTTTTGTGCTCTTATATTGGAAGTATAGCAGACCTCACCTAACATAACAGACATGTAATTGTTTCATATTATTAAAATACAGTATTGGTACTCTCAATATTGACTAAAATGTAAGTTATTCAAGTAGTTTTCACTTCGAAATCCACTTTGCTTGTATGAATAGGCTGTACTTAAAAAAAAAAATTGAGGTATAGTTGATTTACAGTGTTGTGTTTCAGGTATACAGCAGAGTGATTCAGTTTTACATATATCTATCCTTTTCCAGATTCTTTTCCCTTATAGGTTATTAGAAAATATTGAGTATAATTCCCTGTGCTGTACAGTGGGATCTTGCGTTTTTGTTTTTTTTTTTTTTACCCTATTTTATATATGGTAGTATGTGTATGTTAATCCCAAACTCCTAATTTACCCTACCCTCCTTTCCCCTGTGGTGATCCTAAGTTTGTTTCATATGTCTGTAAGTCTGTTTCTGTTTTCTGAATAAGTTCATTTGTATGTGTGTATGCATCAGTCAGGTCAGTCGGTCAGTCGTGTCTGACTCTTTGTGACCCCACGGACTGCGCACACCAAGCTTCCCTGTCTATCAGCAACTTCCGGAGCTTGCTCAGTCTCATATCCATTGAGTCAGTGATGCCATCTAACCATCTCATCCACTGTTGTCCCCTTCTCATCCTGCCTTCAATCTTTCCCAGCATCAGGGTCTTTTCCAATGAAAAGTATTGCATCAGTTGACCAAAGTATTGGAGCTTAAGCTTCAGCATCAGTTCTTCCAATAAATATTTAGGACTGATTTCCTTTAGGATGGACTGGTTGGATCTTGCAGTCCAAGGGACTCTCAAGAGTCTTCTTCAACACCACAGTTCAAAAGCATCAATTCTTCAGTGCTCAGCTTTCTTTATAGTCCAACTCTCACATCGAAACATAACTAATGGAAAAACCATGGCTTTGATTAGACAGACCTGTGATGACAAAATAATGTCTCTGCTTTTTAATATGCTGTCTAGGTTGGTCATTGCTTTTCTCCAAGGAGCAAGCGTCTTTTAATTTCATGGCTGCAGTCACCATCTGCAGTGATTTTGGAGCCCAGAAAAATAAAGTCTTTCACTGTTTCCATTGTTTCCCCATCTATTTGCCATGAAGTGATGGGACCAGATGCCATGATCTTCGTTTTCTGAATGTTGAGCTTTAAGCCAACTTTTTCACTCTCCTCTTTCACTTTCATCAAGAGGCTCTTTAGTTCCTCTTTGCTTTCTGCCATAAGGGTGGTGTCATCTGTATATCTGAGATTATTGATATTTCTCCGGGCAGTGTTGATTCCAGCTTGTGCTTCATCCAGCCCAGCGTTTCTCATGATGTACTCTACATGTAAGTTAAATAAGCAGGGTGACACTATATATCAATATATAATAATATATAAATATTCCTCCGTCTGTGGGATTTTCCAGGCAAGAATACTGGAGTGGATTGCCATTTCCTTCTCCAGGGGAAATTCCCGACCCAGGGCTCGAACCCATGTCTCTCGCATTGTAGGCAGACGCTTTACTATCTGAGCCACAAGGGAAGCCTCATATATAATCTGTTTATATTTTTATATATTAACACATATATATTTAAATTCCACATATGATATCATATGATATAGCTTTACTTCATTCCCTCTGCTTCATTGAGATGTAATTGACTTAATACATAAATTTAAAGTGTACCATGTTATGCTTTGATATATGACTTGATACCTATATATGTTGTGAAGTGTTACCACAGTAAGATTAGTTAACACATTCTTCACCTTACTTCATTGCTGTTTTGTTGTCCTTGTCATGATGAGAACATTAAAGCACTATTCTCACAGCAGTTTTCAAGTATATAATGCAGTATTGTTACCCACAGTCACCATGTTGTACATGAGCTCCCTGGAACTAACTTATCTTGTAACTAAAGGTTTATACCCTTTGACTAACATTTCCACATTTTCCTACCTACTGGCCCCTGCAACCACTGTTTTATTCTATTTCTATGAGTTCATTGTTTTTAGATTCCACGTATGAGTTTTTATCTTTGTTTTTCTGACTTATTTCACTAAGTATGATAACCGGAAAATACTTCCATGGTGCTGCAAATGGCTTTTTTTTTTATGGTTAAATCATATTATATATAGATATACATCACATTTTCTTCATTCATTTATTTGTTGGCGGTCATCTAGGTTGTTGCCATCTTGGCTGTTGTGAATAATGCTGAAATGAATGTGCAGGTGCAAAGATTTTTCTCTTTGAGATCCTTGTTTCATTTCCTTTGAATATATATATAGAAGTGATATTGCTGAATTTTATGGTAGTTCTATTTTTAATTTTTTGAGGAATCTCCACAGTTTTCCTGACTGGCTGTACAAATTTGCATTCCCACCAGCTGTGCATCAGGGTTCTCTTTTCTCCACATTCTCACTAACATTTGTTATTTGTGATCTTTTTGATAATAGTCATTTTAACAGCTGTGAAGTGATACCTCATTGTGGTTTTTATTTGCATTTCCCTGATAACTAGAATTGTTGAGCACCTTTTCTAGCACTGTTAGTCATTTGTATATCTTATTTGGAGAAATGTCTATTCAAGGCTTCTGCCCATTTTTGAATCAACTTCCCCCCCCCAGTTATTGTATATATTTTATATATTTTTATAAATATATATATTTATATTAGTTCTTTATATATTTTAGAAATGAACTCCTTGTCAGATATTTAGTTTGCAGATATTTTATTCCATTCTTTAGGCCATCTTTCGTTTTGTTTATTTTCTCTTTTGCGGCACAGGAGCTTTTTAGTTTGATGTAGTCCCACTTGTTGACTTTTGACTTTGTTTCTTGTGCCTTTGGTGTCTTATCCAAAAAATCATTGCAAAGACCAATGTCAAGGAGCTTTTCTGTGTTATTTTCTTCTAAGAGTTTTACAGTTTCAGATATTATCCTTAAGTTTTTAATCCACTTTTGGGTGAATTTTTGTGAGTGGTATATGAGAGTCCAGTTTCATTCTTTTACATGTGAGCATCCAGTTTTCCTACCATTTACTGAGGGTAGTATCCTTTCCCCATTAAATATTTTTGGCTTCCTTATCAAATATTAGGTAACCTTATGGATGTGGATTTATTACGTCTTTTCCATTGGTCTATGTGTCTGTTTTTATGCCAGTAATTCTACTGTGCTGATTACTATGGGTTTTTAATACAGTTTGAAGTGGGCTTCCCTGGTGTCTCAGCTGGTAACGAGTCCACCTGCAACGTGAGAGACCTGGGTGTGATCCCTGGGTTGAGAAGATTCCCCCAGCGAATGGCATGGTTACCCACCCCAGTATTCTTGCCTGGAGAATCCGTGGACTGTATAGTCCATGAGATCACAAAGAGCTGGACATGACTTTCACTTTGAAGTCAGGAAGTGTGATGTCTCCATTTCTTTCTCCAGATTGTTTTGACTATTCAGGGTCTCTTGTGATTCCATTTGAATTTTAGGAATGTTTTTTCTATTTCTATGAAAAGGGATGTACTTTTGAAGGTATAAATTTATAAAAGATGATCAGTAGCTGTGGAATAAGGGGTATTCCAGCCACATTATTATGCAGAATTTTCAATGTAACTTATATGCAGCTATGCTACAGTTCATCACCGTCCCTTCTGTTTTTTCAGAGTAGAAAATAAATGACTTTTTCTCAAATTGGAATGAATTGCTGCAGATAAATAAAGCATTGTCCCTCATCTGCAGAAAGAGCAGTTTCTATAAAAACTGAAATATCACTTCAAGAACCTCAAACTAATGTAGATATTAAATCTTAAGAGAGGTAGGGCTGTTGTTAAGACTTAATAAGAAGACACAGTTCTTGTATAGTCATTTCAACTATGAAATATAGTAGGTACCACGAGGAAGTGACTGCCATATGTAAGCCATCAGCTTCTCTTCAGCTTTTAGTCTGATGTTGAATATTGAAAACCTCAGATTTTGAAAGAGCAGGGGTGCATTAGAACTTGACTTCCCGTTGAACTTACTTTGAGGCTTTACTGTTCTTTAAAACTTCTCTTATTCTTAGGAAAATAACATAATAGCAAAATTGTTTTGATTTTTTATATATTCTGCTCTTAATTAGTTTTCTTTCTACAGAGCATTTGTTTGTTTATTTAACCTGTTTTCTGGTTCAGAGCCTCACACTTGGAAAGACTGGGGTTCTTATTCTTTTGGCAGCATCATCAGGTTCTTCTGTGCCAGCTGCTGGGCTTAAAGTAGGTTTATGCGGGAATTCCCTGGCAGTCCAATGGTTAGGACTCTGTATGAGGTTCCAGGTTCAAATTCTGGTTGGGGAACTAAGATCCCACAAGTCATGTGCTGTGGCCAAAAATAAATAAGTAAACAAAGTAAATTTCTGCTCTCTGGGAGCTCAAGTTAAGTGCCGGAGGCAGACAACAAAGTGAGTTATTGTTGTGAAGCAGGCATGCTCTGATCGAGAGAGGTAGAATGAGAGGACTTAGTCATTTTCAGTTGCTCCTGTGGGATGTGAGGGAGAAGGACTGGTCTTGGATGACTAGTAGGCTGAGGGTCATTTGGTGAAACTGAGATACAGAAGGCGGCCATGGTTCTGCAGGTGGTTGGTTGGTTGACATGGAGCTGAGTGTAGTTGTTGAGTTTGAGTCTACCACTCTAAAGGGAGACTGGAGAGAGGTGAAGACAGACACTAAAGAAGAACCATAGCCAGGGAGCATGACTGAAAGTTGTGATCAGAAAGGCAAAACAGAAACAAGAAGTGGGTATATATGGAAGCCAGTGGAGGTGAGTTGCAGATGCCAGAAAGTCATGAGGACCGAACGACATCCACTGACTTTGAAAGCCGGGTCTGTGTTGGTGACCTTTCCATAAACAGCTTTGGTGGCAGCATTCAGGCAAAAAACCCTTTACTGGGTTAGTGAATGAATCAGCTTAAGGAGTTGAAGGGAGTAGACAGTCACTTTTTTAATATACCTTACATGATTGGTTTCTTTTGAGGGTCTTCCTTTGCTCATTAGCTGGCATAAATGGCAGCCCAGCATGTGATATTTCCCATATCCATGCCTGTGAGAAATGAAAAAGAGGTGCAAATAAGGCAGCGAGCCAAGCTTTTTCATTGGTGAATGATTGTGATCAAATTTAAAGATATGATACTCCAAAAAAAAAAAAAACAAACAAACAAAACACAAAAACAGTAACACTGTTACTCTTGTATTTTGTAGACAAGTTCTGGACTCTTCTTAGGTGGTAATCATAATTCAATTCTAAGTGTACTCATCTAAGAATCTATATGCCTCCAACTTTAAATATCTTCCCTTGCTTCCTAATGGAAACAGGGGACAGGAAGAGAAGTCACTGACAACACAGTGGTGACTCAGCTATTCAGTGACAGGAGAGGAGTCACCTAAGAAACTAGTGTGCACCTGTGAAGGATAAGGCTGGTGAACTGGACCAGAGAATGTGTAGGTGCCGTCCTGTTCATTATCTGCCCCTGGTGTGAAAAGCATTAAGTTTACCATTTAAATGAAGGTCATCATCTAGCTTTCTGGTAATTAATTTGGTAATTTAAATTCCTGATGGTAACTGAAATTTCTAGTCTCCTAATCTTTATCTCTGTTATTTTAGTGTTTATTTTTGCATTATTTTGTTTCAGTCCTGAACCAGTGTTTTATTGTATGTTTAGTCATTATTGTTACTCTTTTGTTTTTGTTGTTAAAGATTTTTAAGAGCTTCATTTATTTAATTTAAATTTTATAACATGGATACTAAGTCACTTTAGTCATGTCTGACTCTTCAAAACTCTTGGACGGCAGCCCACCAGGCTTCTCTGTCCATGGAGTTCTCCAGGCAAGAATACTGGAGTGGATTGCCATGCCCTCCTCTAGGGGATCTTCCTCACCCAGGGATCAAACCCGCGTCTCTTAAGTCTCATGCATTGGCAGGCTTGTTCTTTGCCACTAGCATCACCTGGGAAGCCTGTTTGTTACATATCCAGAATTTATTATTGCTTCGAAGTCAAAGTTCATCGTTTCTTCTAGGATTGTTTTCAGTCTCTATGCCTTTGTCATACATGTGCACTCAAGATGTAAAGTTTTTTGATGGTTTCTCTTCCTCCCTCATTTTCTTAAAGGAAAATATATTATATTTGTATCTCCTAAACAACACAGGAGATGGGAATACCAGACCACCTGACCTGCCTCTTGAGGAATCTGTATGCAGGTCAGGAAGCAACAGTTAGAACTAGACATGGAACAACAGACTGGTTCCAAATAGGAAAAGGAGTACGTCAAGTCTGTATATTGTCACCCTGCTTATTTTACTTCTATGCAGAGTACATCATGAGAAACGCTGGACTGGAAGAAACAAGCTGGAATCAGGATTGCTGGGAAAAATATCAATAACCTCAGATATGCAGATGATACCACCCTTATGGCAGAAAGTGAAGAGGAACTAAAAAGCCTCTTGATGAAAGTGAAAGAGGAGAGTGAAAAAGCTGGCTTAAAGCTCAACATTCAGAAAACGAAGATCATGGCATCTGGTCCCATCACGTCATGGGAAATAAATGGGGAAACAGTGGGAACAGTGTCAGACTTTATTTTTGGGGGGCTCCAAAATCACTGCAGATGGTGACTGTAGCCAGGAAATTAAAAGATGCTTACTCATTGGAAGAAAAGTTATGACCAAACTAGATAGCATATTGAAAAGCAGAGACATTACTTTGCTGACTAAGGTCCGTCTAGTCAAGGCTATGGTTTTTCCAGTAGTCATGTATGGATGTGAGAGTTGGACTGTGAAGAAGGCTGAGCGCCAAAGAATTGATGCTTTTGAACTGTGGTGTTGGAGAAGACTGTTGAGAGTCCCTTGGACTGCAAGGAGATCCAACCAGTCCATCCTGAAAGAGAGCAGCCCTGGGATTTCTTTGGAAGGAATGATGCTAAAGCTGAAAGTCCAGTACTTTGGCCACCTCATGTGAAGAGTTGACTCATTGGAAAAGACTCTGATGCTGGGAGGGATTGGGGGCAGGAGGAGAAGGGGACGACCGAGGATGAGATGGCTGGATGGCATCACTGACTCGATGGATGTGAGTCTGAGTGAACTCCGGGAGTTGGTGATGGACAGGGAGGCCTGGCGTGCTGTGATTCATGGGATCGCAAAGAGTTGGACACGACTGAGCGACTGAACTGAACTGAAATAACATGCAGTGGGTTCATGATTTTTTAGCCTTTTATTTTTGTAATGTGATAGGTAAGAATGATATATTTTGTTTTTGTCCCCAGACTATAAGTAACATGGCGCCCTTACCTTTTGGCTTGTTTATTGCATTATTGAACAGTGCTCTATAGCCCATAGTGGTAGGTTGAACAGTGGAGAGGGTGTGGTCCTCAAGCTGAGGGAAGAGAAAGTTGGAAGGAAGCAATGGGCAGCAGGGTCATTTGTCACAGAGTGATCAAGCAAAGTGAAGCTGAAAGGCCTCCAAGTGCTTCAACCCCAGCAAGTTCTTAGTGGCCTCAGGAGAACCTCTTGGCAGTAATGATGGGCCGGGCCAGTTGCCATGGTGTTTAGGAGTGACAGGGACATTGAGAGGATCTCCCAAGGAATGGGCTGGAGCCTTTAAGCCTTCTCTTTTGCTTTTACTGAAGCTGTATGCTGAGATTTTCAAGAAAGCTCCACACAGGTTCTCCAGCTTCAGTGTTGCCTGTCTTTGATTATTCCCCATCTTGATTGGAAGGATTTAAAGTGAACCTAGAGATGAAATCTAAGAGCAGCTAAGAAGGTCTGAGGGTTTTTAGTTAAGGTTAGGCCCTTCTGCATTTGCAGCAACATGGATGAACCTAGAGAGAGCATACTAACTGAAATAAGTCAGAAAGAGAAAAAACAAATACCACATGATATGACTTATATTCCACAATGTAAAATATGACACATGTGAACCTACCTATGAGAGAGAAGCATAGAGAATATACTGGTGGTTGCCAAGGGGAAGGAAGTGGGAGAGAAATGTATTGGGGAATTTGGAATTAGCAGATGCAAACTATTATATTAAAAAATGGATAAACAAGATTCTGCTCTATAATATAGGGAGCTGTATATTCAATATCTTGTGATACAAACGTAATGGAAAAGAACATGAAAAAAAATATATATATGTGTGTGTGTGTGTGTGTCTAACGGAATCACTTTGCTGTACAGCAGAAATTAACACAGCATTGTAAATCAATTGTTCTTCAATAAATTTCTTTTTTAAGTTAGACCATCGAGCCATAGAATAAGTCCACCAGAAAATAAATGTTTCTTTTGCTTCCTTTTGTTGTGTAGATGTGTAGAAAACGCACAGTTAGGTGTATTTTGCAGAGACTTCTTAAATCCAACTGGAGGTCTGGCTTATTTCAGAGTGGGTCCTCAGGGGAGAGGAAAATCAGCAGTAAACTGAGCTCTTCCCAAGTCTGAAAGGACACATGTGTTTTTCACATGTGTGATGGAGGACAGCTTGCTTGCTCACATGACTGAAGAGCATGGAGCTGCGTGGGCAGCCCTGTGGATGTTGCCGTTGCTGAGTAGTGGGTCTCCTGGAGAACATAAACGAAACCCCATCTTCTGTTTCTTACTCTTTCCAGTCGGTGTCCATGGGGATGCAGCATTTGTGAAGGAATCAATTATCCATTTGTTAGTGAGAGGAGCCTTACCAATTATACATTAGCAGATTGATTTCTGAGGTTCACATTGGGGGACCAATAGCTTAAGGTGGGATGATGAGGAGCATCGGGGGAAAAGAAGTGGCCACAAAGAACACCATTAAAAGCAGCTTTTGAAACGACCGTGAATTTATTCCTAATTGAAGAGCTGACATAATCCATACTAAGTGTATTTATTTCAAGCCTCGTACATTAGGTAATTGATTATCACATGAGGCGGACATGCGGGTGATTTTGCCTTTTCTTTAAATTTAAGACCTTGGGACCACCTGTCGTGGACTTGGCTTTAGAAGGTATGTGCTGGTCCTGGGCCCCTCCTGTTTCCTCGGGCTTCTTTTTTTTTATTCCATTAAGGAAACATTTTTGTATGTTCTATGGTGTCAGCTTGACGTTATTGATTTTTGAACCAACTCGCTTATATTGTCCAGAATTCCAAACATGTCTCCATTAGGAATAAAATTGTAGCTAATGGAAAATACAGCTGAGGCCATTTTTCTCTGGTCTGTTTTCCCTCTGGTTCTGTAACCTTGTCCACATCTATTCCAGTAGTCTATCTTTCTGTAGCATACTCCCTACATTATATGTATAAAGCAGGCAGATGGGAAAAATCAGCATTGAAGGAAAGCTGAGTCTTGCACTCCTGGTTTCCTCCCGTATCTTTTCTTATTCCTGTTGTGTTGTTGTTGCTGCTTATTTCTAGTGTTTAGAAAAGACAGATATACATGAGGCATTTGTTCCTGAGTGGCATGATTATGTACCATTGACAGCTGTACTATTGAAATCTTGTTGTTTATTCTTTATTAAGTGTTATGAAACTGTTATACAAACTAACATGCACAGTTCACCGCTCCGGATAAAAGTGTATGCTGCAGGTCCCCCAAAGGATGGCTTTATCAAGTAAGATTAATTGTGATTTCTTTTTGTTTTTAGATTCACGGATTTACTATATAATAATTTAAAAATATTTATCTTTTAATTACAAACAAAATAAATATTTGTTGTAAAAAATCAGCAGGGACTTCCCTGGTAGTCCAGTGGTTAGGACTCCGTGCTCCCAATGCAGGGAACAGGTTGGATCTCTGGTTGAGGAACTGAAATCTCGCATGCTATGTAACACGGCCCCCCACTGCCACCCCACCCTGCAAATCCGCAAAACCTAGAAAGGAACAGTCGTCACAGTAATAGTATGTCGGCATTCAGACAGAAGTAATGCTAATATTTTGGGAAATCTACTTCTAGACATATATATATAAATACCTGTAAATATAATAGTGATTTGATCCCTGGGTTAGGATCCCTTGGAGTAGGAAATGGCAACTCACTCCAATATTCTTGCCTGGGAAATTCCATGGAGAGAGGAGCCTGCGGGTTGCAAAGAGTTGACTACAACTGAGCATGCATGCATTTATAAACATTAGATCATATAGCTAAATTATAAGGTTTGAATGCATAGTCCTCTAGGCTTCCAAGTCTGCTGAAGACTTCTGAAACCAACTGCAAGTTCTGGGGGTTCCCAAATCCATCTTCATGTTTCATAGTTAGTTAAAGGCCTCACAGAACTCACTGAACTCTCTTTTACTCACAGTGATGGATCATTACGGAAAAATGATGCAGATCAATAATTGAGCCAAAGGAAGGACAGTGCCTGGGATGCTTCCAAAAAGTGAAGCTTGGTACCCCCACCCCTACATAGATGTGTGCTTACCAGGATGCTCAGCACCCTCGTTCCCATATTGAGGGATTTTATTAGGGCTCTATTCTGGAGGCTTGATTGATTGATGAGTCACAGTTGATCCAACCATGGATCGACATGGTTGATCTCAGCTTCTGGACTGACTAATACCCTGTGACCCAAAGACTTCACCCTAAATCACAGGATTGGTTTTGAGTAGCCCCCCCATAAGACATAACTGTTAGCTATGTAGGTGTGGCATAGATGACTTCCTAGAAGCCAGAGGCAAAGAACAGACCTCTTTTTGATCAAAGCCAATTTTTTTTCTATGTAATATTTCTTTTTAGAGCCTGATGCTGGGATAGATTAAGGGCAGGAGGAGAAAGGAACAACAGAGGATGAGATGGTTGGATGGCATCACCAACTCAATAGACATGAACGTGAAAGAAAGTGAAAGTTGCTCCAACTCTGCAGCCCCATGGAATATGCAGTCCATGGAATTCTCCAGGCCTGAATACTGGAGTGGGTAGCCTTTTCCCTTCTTCAGGAGATCTTCCCAACCCAGGGATTGAACTGAGGTCTTCTGCATTGCAGGTGGATTCTTTACCGGCTGAGTCACCAGGGAAGCCCCAGTGGACGTGAGTTTGAGGAAACTCCAGGAGACGGTGAAGGACAGAGAAGCCTGGCTTCCTGTTCTGCAGTCCATGGGGTCGCAAAGAGTCGGACATGACTTAGCGACTGAACAACAGCAAACTTAGTTTAAAAAAAAATTATCATTTAGACTTCTGACTTTTAGAACTATAGGTAATTTGCATTTCTCAGCGTCTTAAAAGAGAGATATGCGATGGAAAGCATATTTTTGCAAAATAATCTTCTTTCTTCTTCTTGGTTGTAATAGGCAGTGCAGACTTTAAAGAATTTTGATGCATATTGCTAAATGATCTTTCAGAGTTTCTCCAGATTTGAATTACTGCTTCCAGTGTAAGAGGAGTGTCTATTTTTGTGCTTCCTTTCTAAAACTAAATATTTGGGAAAAATCCTTGTTGATTCCCTGGTGGCTCAGAGGTTAAAGTGTCTGCCTGCAATGTGAGAGACCTGGGTTCGATCCCTGGGTTGGAAAGATTCCCCTGGAGAAGGAAATGGCAACCCACTCCAGTATTGTTGTCTGGAGAATCCCAGGGACGGGAGCCTGGTGGGCTGCCATCTGTGGGGTCTCACAGAGTCGGACACGACTGACATAACTTAGCAGCAGCAGCAGCAGCAGGAATTGCTGACAGATAATGAGGTAAAGTCTGGAAGAAGAGTCAAGAATGGATCCAAAGTTTTTTGTCTTGAGCAACTAGAAGAGTATATCAGTCATTACGGATTGGGAAGACATCAGGAAGAGCCGTTTCAGACAGGAAGCCCTTTCAGAAAGGAAGCCCTTTCAGAAAGGAAGATCAGACTCATGATTTGGGATTTTTTTTTTTTTTAACAAGCAAAATACAAATGGTATTTAAAAACATAAGTGGAATTAAAAGTAAATATTTAAGCCCTGAGCCTCCCACACCAGTTTTTTTTTAAAGATCGTCAAGACTAGGGGATGAATCACTTAAAGCAGAAATCTGATTTTTCATGTGGTTCAAATGTGTTACAATAAAGGATTTATCAGGTATGAAAATACAGCATTCAATTTTAATTATAGCACAGATATCTCCCTGAGATGCTATAAGGTATCAAGGGCCTTGCAGTTAAGATCAGCTCACAAGTAAACTCTTGAGGCCTCATTTTCCTTATCGTGAGATGGAAATAACCACCTTAGACTGACTGCTTTCCTCAAAAGTCGTGAGGATCAGCTAACGTGTATGCCAGGTTTTTTAAAAATAATACAGTACAATTCTGAGAATCTTAGCACAGGCTATGAGCACAGAATACAAGAAAAAATGAAAGAAAACAATTTGACAGATACATGGGGAGAAAATATACTTCTGACTGGAAGTTGTTCAGAGAGCCTTGTGAAGAAGCATTGCAGCTCAGTCTTGTGGGCCTGGAATAACGCTGTCCGTAGAACTCTCTGAAATGATGAAAACATTCCGTGATCTGTGTGCTTTCTCATACGTTATCTGCTAGTCACATGTGGCTTAAGTGCTTGGCATGTGCAGGCACAAGTGGGGAAATGAATTTTTAACTGTGATTGACTTTAACTAATTAAACTTTCTGTATAGTCACATGTGGATAGCATCCACCGCATTGGTCAGGACAGGAAACCTTGGCAGTGATCCTGTTCTGTGCACCTATTAAATTACAGTCTGAGGTAGATTGTAATCAAATGTCAATTAAGTCACAGTCAGAGGTAGGTGGGGTTTATATTTGCCAAGAGTAAAATGGGTATTAAATTGTTTGATGAACAAAAGGTCAGAATCAGAAAATTGTTAACAGGAGGTACTCAGTGAGGAAACAACGTATCCAAAGGAGACTGTAAAAGCTGGTCATTCAGACTCATTGACCAGGAAGAAGTCTAGACATGCCAGCCTCAATGCTTTCTCAGTTCAGCTTTTGTTTTGCATCTTCTTTGCTGCCCATCACAAAGTTCTCTTCACTGCTCTCAAGGTCAGAACTCTGGGTCTGATCTTCTGTTGTGAATCTCATCTGGGATTGGTTTATTCTCTTGTAAATGGATCAAAGATCTGTCTGCGAGGTCTTTTCCTCTTCTAACATTTTAGGAACTTCTAAGGAGATAGCTTGGCTTTCATGAGCTGCATTTCAGGAGTGATTTTGGGATCTGGGTAACAAAGGGTTCTATAGCCAGCTGTCTCCACCTGTAACGTGGGAATTTCTCTCCGCATCATCAGTCCCTGAGTGGCCTTTCAAGGTCTGGGAGTCTTGGTCTGCCCTGGCCATTACTTTCTAGCTCAGAGATATTTTCCAGTAAGCGTGGAACAGTCAATTTGGTGTATTTCCATTTTATTTGTATGCACTAATCAGATTATTTTAAGGTTAGGTATTTTGGGAAACTAATTTGCAGGCTTATATTGTAATGATGAAGGCTTATTTCTCTTTTCATGGTTAATTTGTTCTATCACGTTTTGTGAAAGCTGGTTGGATACTGTCAACGTTTAAGAAGAAAAAGGACTTTCCTGGTGGTCCATTGGTTAAGACTCTATGCTTCCAATGCAGGGGGCACAGGGTTGATCTCTCGTCAGGGAACTAAGATCACACATACCACTTGTTGCATTCAAAAAGAAAGAAATTGAAAAAAAATTAAAAAGGAAAAGAAGTGCTTGCCATTTTTTTTTTACTGTTTTCATCATTTACTGATATTGACTTCCATTTAGAAAATCACCTTTGTGAATATTATAGTGAGTAATGCTATGCTATGCTATGCTAAGTCACTTCAGCCATGTCCGACTCTGTGTGACCCCATAGACAGCAGCCCACCAGGCTCCTCCGTCCCTGGGGTTCTCCAAGCAAGAACACTGGAGTGGGTTGCCATTTCCTTCTCCAGTGCATGAAAGTGAAAAGTAAAATTGAAGTCGCTCAGTCGTCTTCCAACTCTTAGTGACCCCATGGACTGCAGCCCACCAGGCTCCTCCATCCATGGGATCCTCCAGGCAAGAGTACTGGAGTGGGTTGCCATTGCCTTCTCCAATAGTGAATAAACAGCTGGCTACATAGAGAAATACATGGAAATCTGGGTAAAATATTAAATGTACAGTGTGTTTCCCCTTGGGAAAATACATCTAATGTAGAATGCCTAATTCCTGTCTTCACAGATTTTTAAATTTGCGATTATTCCAAAGATGGGAGGATGACAGAGTTAGGATATGACAAACTTAGTATCAGTTAGACCCTGTGGATTTCCCCCAGAAAGTAATAAGCGTAAAGTATAAATAAAAAGTTGATTTTGTCATTTATAAGAGAAGAACAAATGAATTGGCTGGTAAGCCAGATTAAGACAACTGATTTTAGAGTTGCTAATTCAAAAAGACACCTGCGTCCCAGCATTCATTGTAGCACCCTTTACAGTAGCCAAGGCATGGGAGCAACCATGACATCTACCAGCCAGTGAACGGATGCAGAATATGTGTATATACATACAAAAGAATGTCACTCAGACATAAAATGAATGGAATAATGCCATTTGAAGCAACTCTGATGGACCTCGAGATTTTCATAACAAGCAAAGAAAGCCAGAAAGAGAAAGACTAATACCACGTGATATCACTTATATATGGAATCTAAAATATGATACAAGAGAAACAGACTCATGGACGTAGAAAATAAACATATGGTTACCAGATGGGAAAGCAGGTGAGGGAATGGTAAATCAGGAGCGTGGGATTAGAAGCTGCACACTATTGTACATAAAATAGGTAAAGAACAAGGTCCTGTTGTATAGCACAAGGAACTATGTTCAGTATCCTGTAATAAACCATAATGGAAAAGGATATGAAAAAGTATGTGTGTATAAAACTGAATCACTTTGCTATTCACCACAAACAAGCTATACTTCAATTCTTTAAAAAGCTAACAGTTTTCATTACATCATGATTTTTATTTGGGATTTTTGTTCTTTGAATGAATTTGGCTAGGGAAGAATTATAGGACTCTGGAGTAAATAGAACAGAATAAATAAAAAGGCACATAGCAAGTAAGAAAAATACCATTTTAGCTGGACTTCAGAATGTGAAATAGGTAATTTGGGAAAATCTGAAATTTTCTCCCCTTGTTATATGTCTGGGAACAAAGCTATATTTTACCATTTTCATTTGCAAAAGCAAACTATGTCTTGGACTCATACATCTAAACTAATAGACAGCTTGTATCATTTACATTTTACAAAGAGGTAAAACATTTGACTTCTGATACATAAAAATGTTTTTCATGTTTGTTTGTCCCTTTTTTTAAATAGAGTCCTGTGAAGATAAATCAGGTTAGCCTGGATGAAAGTGGAGAACACATGGGCGTATGTGCAGAGGATGGCAAGGTATGGGGATTGCCTGATCACATGGAAAGCGCTGCTCCAACCCCAGGGGCTGTGATGTAACCACTTCCAGGGCCTCGGAACAGCACTGCGCTTACTGGGTATCTGCATTCGGAGAACCTTGATTATTCTTCTCGGGTATCGGACTTACTCCTGATCACTCATATTTAAAGTAAAATATATTTTGCGCTAATGTGCCTTAAGGAAAAGTAATTACAAGAATGTCAATAATGTAACTAGTATTAAGCTGATTAACAACTGTGGCAGGGGGACATGTCACCTTAATCATTACTGGCGTGCCACTTAGACTTCAGCGACTGGTCTGCAGTTCCTGCAAGACAGTGGTTTAATGCTTTTCTGCCATAAATCCACAAAATTGGATTTTGTGGGCATGATTTCTGTGGGCTGGTGGTTTTCATTTTCACACACCAGTTATGAATGTTTCTCTTGAATTATAGAATCTTTTGATAAGCAGTCATAGTTTATCAGAAGAATAAAGTGTCTTGGAATGGCTGCATTAAATAAATGTAAAATCAATATATGTACAGTTTTCTAAAAACCTGGCCCCCACTTCCTCAACCAAGGACATACATCATTTGTGCAGTGTATAACTAACAATTATCAGTGCTTCTTGCTGATGTTGAGCTGTGACATTTAGTGGTTGTGGTGATTGATTTTCCACTTACAAGAATGTCTTTTTTGTTTTTCAGTCAATGGAAGGCTTTTCTAATGTTGGCTTGCAATGATAAAATTCTAATGCACAGTGTATTTAAGCTACTCTTCTGAAATAACAGTTTAAGAAGAGAATGCATTAAGAATCATTACAGAACCTTACATATTCTTGCCTGCATACAGCAGATTTCCTAATCTAATTTTATGTTTCTTTATGTGATCTAAATTCAATGGTCCATTAGGATGAGTAAATTAAAAACAATGTACTCAATATAAAAGATTTATACCCATTTAATCTGTTAACAGAAGAAAAATGAAGTCTTCTTGACATACATGAATGCATTTTGATGTATCTAAGCCTAACGTTGCCCAAAGAGTCTTCTGAAAGTCATTGGAACACTTGTGCTTTTCAGAAAGCATTATCAAATTTCACAGTACTTGCTGAAATTCTGAAATGAACCAGGCTGTCAAAAGAGCGATAAGGGAAGAGTTGGTTTGTGCAGAAATTGAGAATTATCCAAACCGTTGAAACATTCTGTATTGATAATGAAAGATTATCTCCATTTTTGTTTTCTGAAAGGTAAGGGGGAATTCCTTCTGGGTTAATATCAATTTAATTGTTGAGGGAGAATATTGTTTTTGAATTGTAAGAGAACTTTTAGGAAGCTACTTCATTGAAGGATTTTCAGAGTTCTAAATTTTGAAGAAGAATTATTTGATATGGTGAAGTGGGCTACTTTAACTACTGTGTCTGGTGAATAATGAGATAACCCTCAGATGTCTCCTGGTGCACTTCTGGGCAAACACCTCTGTTTTCCTATTTTAGTCAGATTTGTAGCTGTCATATTTTGCTGTAGACCCATGGTGCATTGTTTTTTTTTAACAACTTTCCTTTTTGGTGGGGCTGGGTCTTCGCTGATGCGTGGGCTTTGCTCTTGTTGTTGCCAGCAGGGGCTACTCTCTAGTTGCGTGAAGTAGCCGTTGCGGTGGCTTCTCCTCTTGTGGTGTCAGGGCTCAGTGGTTGCATTTCCCAGGCTCTAGAGCACAGGCTCAGTAGCTGTGGTTCACAGGCTTAGCTGCTCCGTGCCATGTGGGATCTTCCCAGACCAGGGACTGAACCTGCGTTGTACCTGACCGTCTTCTGCATCGGCAGGCAACTTCTTTACCATTGAGCCACCAGGGAAGCCCCCGTGATGCATTTTTAAACATAGTTTTCTCATATATTTTACCAGCATTGATAGACTTGAAAAGAAATACTTCAGTGCACATAGTTAATGAAACCTAGCCCTCATCCTGGGTTAGTCAGTATTGTGAAAACTGAGGAGCTAATAATAAAGCATGATCTGGTAAAGTGGTTAGTAATGATAGCAATGTAAAGATTATTATAAGTATCAACTCCAGATATCTAGATCTCGTGCATCTTTAAATGGCTGTTGTGGTTTTTCTTTCTTTAGTGTGTTAGGATTTCTAGAAAAATCATTGCCTTCTATTTCAGAGATGACTCTTCATATTTGTATTCAGTTTTAAAGTCCTAATTCTAACAGTTCTTTAAAGTTTACTCTGTTTATTCAGCTGGTGCTCATTTCTAATCTTTTACTTCAGGACTTTTTTACCTTTGAGTTCCAAATTTTGAAATACAGTCACACATAGAATATGTGTGATACTGGTGTACATTTTTAGGTAACTTTCAGGATAAATACATACAAGGTTTATTTTCTGATCTCTTGCCTGTGTTGTCTTCACATATAAACTAGAATTAATTTAATATAGAATTCTAGGTTGAACTGTTTTCTCTCAAAGCTTTGGAGACCCTGCTCTCTTTTGTCTAACCTTTATTTTCATAGACATGTCAGAGGCCAGCCTACTTTGTTCTTTCACAAAACCTTTTTAAATTTTTTTTGTCCTGCCTTGGAGCTCAGACTCATCATAATAACAACAACAATACCACCACCACCACCAACAACGAACAGCCCTTGTAATTCAGTTTGCTAAGTTAATGTCTTGTTCAGGTCTATTTTCATTCATTTTGTCTGAAAGAGAGTTAGTCCTTTTGATCTATATACTGAAGTATTGTTTTCATTTCAGGAAAGTTGACTTCAGTCCTGATTTTGATTATTGCTGCAGTTCCATGTGTTTTCATTTCTTCAAAGAAACTCAATAATACTGAGGCTGGAGGCGGTATCGCACAGAGGCTAAGAGCTTCGCTTTGCACCGCACCTGCCCAGGCTCCATTCCCACTCTGCTCTGTTAGGTCAGGGATGTTCCCTGACCCCCAACCCCCTCCACTGACTCAGCTGGGCAGTGGGCGCAGTGTGAGGCCTGAATGGGGATGTGGCAGAGCCTATTTGAGGTGTGTGGGAAATCCTCAGATCTCTTTGCTTTATTTTGATAACCTTTTTCTTAAACATTGTGGTCTGGCCTCTTCCCCTCCCATGCTGTTGTGCATCACCTTTTCAAGGTACAAGAGTGAGTGGATAAGTCCTATTCACCTTTCTCTTTCGAAAATATATTGTAAGAAACCTTGGCCATGTTTTGTCATACACACACAGACACGCAGACACACACACGTGCTTTGCTTTCTCATGGTTTTTATCGTCTCATTTCTCTGAAGTCAGGGAGAGTTTCTCTTCTTGTTTGGTCCCTTGGCTGATATGCTTTGCTTCCAATGTCCGTGTTGCTTTCTGGAGTAGAGTTTTATTCTGTTGGGCCTTTTTAATTTTCCTGAACTCTTTCGATCTCTCTCAGCTCTTTTCATGTCAGCCTGATCTATGTTTAATTTTCAAAGCCAAAATGATGACTTCTTGTGTCAGGAGAAGTCTTAGCTCTTAACGTATTAGAGGTCTTAGGAGTATTAGAGATCAAATGGCTGGGAGTGGAATTATCCTGCCACGCTTGAGCTGTGTGTTGTCAGCTAAGTGCTTCAGCCCTCTCTGGGCTTCAACCTGTTTTCCTCCTCTGTAAAAGGGGGTAGTAATGATTATTGCTGTGTTAATCATTAGGAGAAATTAGTTAGTTGATAATGTGTCAGTAGTTTGGAATAGTATCTGAAATAGAAGGCACAGGTAGTCATTGTCAGTAGTTATCATCATCACCATCCTTTTTTCTGCTCCAGATTCATAAAGGTCTCTTCTTATTGAAGTCAACAGTCTTGTAGTTTTGTTGTTGTTGTTGTTGTTACTGTTAACACTAGCCCCCTCCCCACCCCATACCACTTGGCATGTGGGATTTTAGTTCCCTGCCCAGGGATCGAACCTACACCCCCTGAGTAGAAGCACAGCATCTTAACCACTGGACTACCAGGAAAGTCTCTATTAAAACATTTTTTTTAAAGCATGGTTTTTCTCCCTTGGAGTCCTTGAAATTGTGTTCTGCCTCATTCTTTTTATAGATCCTGTGTATGTTTTTGTTACTCTTGTATCCATTCCAAAACAAGGAGACAAGCTCTTTCTGAACCTCAGTTAGCAAACAGATTCAGTGTCCGCTTGCTCTGAGCCCTGCTTGTTATCCTTCTTGGTGTTATCCTGCTGGGTGTTGTAGAATCACACATCAGTTCCACACAGGGTCCAGTTAACGAGCTCCATTTCCTCTGCCTGGAAGTATCCAGTTAAGGCAGCTCCTCCAGTGAACTGAGATCCTCGCCTGTCTTCTCTCCTGGGTCTCTTAACACCCTCCATGGGTGGAGAATATGAAAAACTGCCATTTCCCCTGTGAGGGTCCCTCCAGCCAGACGGAATTACAGCTTATGTGTTCATTCCTGTTTTAATGCTTGACCAGTTGCTGTTGGAAGCTTGGGTTTGGGGGGCTGTTACCGTGAAGTACCAGCTGAGAGCGTTTCCTGGCCCTCCGGCCACCATCCTCACAGTTTCTCTGTGTCAGGTGGCCAGTCGCCCAGTGTTCTGGTTGGCAGATACAGAAAAGTCTGTGCTAGAGTGGAGACATAGACACCTTCCTGATTGTTTCATGAGGGTAGGGTTTCTGTTTTTCTGGCGGTAAATACATAGCACATACCTTTGTGGTCCTCATGTTGCTCTGGGTTTGTAGTTAATGAGAAATACTCTAGGTCTTTACAGTAGATTGACTATAAGACAGATTGTTCTGAATTTTCTTTTTCTCATTAGGTATTTTTGTGACAAGTTGGGAGAAGTTGTCAGGGCTGCTATAGGAAATACGCTTATCAAAAGGATCCTTTCAATTTTAACCTTTAAATATGATTCTTTTCTTAGGCAAGATCTTCCTAAAAGCCAGATCTCTCCAGGCAGTCATTCAGTGGATTTCTTTTCACAGTGTGATACTCACTGAGAAAATTTTTTAAAAAAGAGAGGAAATGAATGAGAATCATTTTGGGTTTTGTTAGCTTTAGTAGTGTAAGTTGTGACCTACTAGTTTGGGTGTCACGTTAGTGAAATTAACCAAAATAGCAAAGGTTTTACAATTCACCCTGCTCCAGTAGTCATGTACGGATGTGAGAGTTGGACTGTGAAGAAGGCAGAGCACCGAAGAATTGATGCTTTTGAGCTGTGGTGTTGGAGAACACTCTTGAGAGTCCCTTGGACTGCAAGGAGATTTAACCAGTCCATTCTGAAGATCAGCCCTGGGATTTCTTTGGAAGGAATGATGCTAAAGCTGAAACCCCAGTACTTTGGCCACCTCATGTGAAGAGTTGACTCATTGGAAAAGACTCTGATGCTGGGAGGGATTGGGGGCAGGAGGAGAAGGGGATGACAGAGGATGAGATGGCTGGATGGCATCACTGACTCGATGGACGTGAATCTGAGTGAACTCCGGGAGTTGGTGATGGACAGGGAGGCCTGGCGTGCTGCGATTCATGGGGTCGCAAAGAGTCAGACATGACTGAGCAACTGAACTGAACTGATACTGATATCAAGTTTATGACATTTGTTTTGAGACATTTCAGTGTTTTTCATCCTGAAAGAGAAAATAAGGACAGTTGAGGAAAATGTTAACTCAGTTAAGTGTAGAAATAGAGACTAATCTAAGAGGGATTTCCTTGGTGGCCCAGTGGTTAAGACTTTGCCTTCCACTGCAGGGGGTGTGGGTTTGATCCTTGGTCAGGCAGCTAGGATCCCGCATGCCTCGTGGTCAAAAAAACAAAACGTGGAAGTGAAGCAGTATTGTAATAGATTCAATAAAGACTTAAAAATGATCCACATAAAAAATCTTAAAAAAAAAAAAAGACAGTGAGAAGCACTAACCTAAGAGTTGTAGTCTTGCTCATCGCCTTCAGCAAACACCGCTCCAGTCTCTGTAGTGGGTACAATAGTGACATTTTGCTTCTGACTAGTTCTCAAGGGCAGTTCTGAGTGTCAGCCTGTTTGCTAAGAACTTGATGATTTGTTCTCTTATTCTACTTATTCCTTCTTCAGTCAGTCAGTTCAGTTGCTCAGTCGTGTCCAGCTGTTTGCAACCCCATGAACTGCAGCACGCCAGGTTTATCACCAACTCCCGGGGTTTACCCAAACTCATGTCCATTGAGTTGGTGAGCCATCCAGCCATCTCATCCTCTGTTGTCCCCTTCTCCTCCTGCCTTCTTACTCTACTATTCCTTCTTACTCGACTATTATATCTTCATACAAATTCATAATTGTTTTGTTGTTGGATTCATAATTTTTACCCATGGAAATTTGTATTTTAGTTCTCCCCATAAGGTTCACAATATTTCTAATATTTGCTCACTTACTGATACCTCAGTCTTTTTTCAGCAGTCCCATATTTGTTTACAGCATGTGTTCTTTTTCCCACAATAAAAATCACTTAACTTTTGTTCTTCAGATCTATCCTATTATAGGTAGAAGGAAGTTTGTCCATTTGTCTGCTGCATTTAATTTCAACCTCTGTGGTAGAGTTGTCTGATTCATAGCCTGATACTCCCTTTCACTTTATTTTGGCGAATATTTGAGGCATTTGAATTTTTTTTCCAATCTTGCTTTTCTTACACTTCATATGGAAAGATATCTTCTTTATTTACAAATTTTGGACTAGCTCCTATAATGACGGTATATAGAAGAATAGAGCTTGGAATAGTCTTCTTGATTTTTACGACTTTAGACAAGTTGTTTATTTTGGTGATTCAGTGGTAAACAATCCACCTGCCAGCGCAAGAGACATGGCTTCATTCCCTGGAGGAAGTGGGAACCCACTCCAGTATTCTTGCCTGGAAAATCCCATGAACAGAGAGAGGAGCCTGGCAGTCTATTGTCCATGAGGTCACAAAAGAGTTGCACATGACTCAGTGACTGAACATCAACAAAGGTGTTTGCTTTCATCCCCAGCAGTCTTGCTATAAGGGTCAAATGAGGGAGAGCAAGATTTTTAGTCCTAGTTACATACTATGAATTATGAACCTTTAAAAATACAGTTTTAAAGGTATTTCTTCTCATTTTGAAGTCCATAAGGATAGTTTAATTCAGAGTAAAATTTCTTAAAGAACCAGAATGATACTGACCATTTCAATAGAAACCTTTTTCAGAAGATTGTTTCCCTGCCTAGTTTGAGAAAACTGAGAAATGGCATGACTTCTTTGAGGAGATGTTATCAAAATACACTTTGCCACTGGAATCTTAGTCTCATATAGTTGTAGCCAAGACTTCCCTATAGGTTAAAATTGAATCAAATTACAGCTAAAATAATAATAATAATAGATTTAGAGCTCAGGGGACCATTTAGACATTTCTAGATAGAAATTGACTACTATGAGTGAAATAAATACATTCACCTGAAAAAAATATGTATTTTATCGCACCAAAAAGTTTGATTTGTCGAGGATGGGGTCTGGCCATTAGTATCCGGGGATCTTAACCATGTAGTCCAAGCAGAACCACTGAAGTGGGGTGTGTGGAAGCATTTTGAGGTCCAGGTTATTAGCTGGAGCATAAGATGTAACACAGGACCATGCTGTGACATAGTTGGAGTGAATAGAAGTAGCTTTATGTTAGAAGAATATAAACTTCTGGAGTACTATGGATATCTACTGATGTAATTTTAGTAAGTTGACCCCCTTGTTCATTTAGTCTGTTAAGATCCAGATGATATAGTACCTGTCTTACTTTGAGCCTGTTTTCTTGGATTCTTTGGGCTCATTCACATTCAGCTTCCTTGGGCAGAGTAAAACTTTGCATATAATGCTATTCTTTTGAGCTTCTCAGCCACCATTTTTTAAGAAGTTCAGCGTACCCTGTGCTTAACTGCTGAGTCACATGTGACTCTTTACAGCTTCATGGACTGTAGCCCGCCAGGGTGCTCTGCCACAGAATTCCCCAGGCAAGAATACTGGAGTGGTTGCTATGCCCTCTTCCAGGGGATCTTCCCAACCCAGGAATAGAACCCATGTTGTTGCATCTCCTGAGTTTCTAGGTGGATTCTATAGCAGTGAGCCACCTGGTGCTTATATGTAAAACATGAGCCAGTGCCCTCTGAATGATGAGCAGCATGGTGGTGGTGGGGCCTGCGTGTATTTGCTATGTTGAGAATACATTTTATCAGACTACCTCAGAGTAGGTCATATCCTCTTGGCATTACATTCTATGATGTATTATTCTTGGAACCCAAAGAGCATTCTTGGCCTAAGAGTATAAACACAGGAGTCACAAAATGAGTGGGATATTCTAAAGATTTTATATTTTAGTGAAAGAACATATCTCCCCAGAATGATAGTATGAGTACATTTTCCTCTTGGAACTTGCACAGATGAACCACTCACAGCTTACTAAGATGAAAACAAGATATTAAAAGTCTGAAAGGTTTTATGTCTATTTAAAAAATGAATTTGTAATGAAATACTTTCTCATATAGAGGCATTGGACCCAGATAGCTTCACTGGTGAATTCTTACAAAATTTAAAAGAAAAAAATAACACCACTTTCTTCTAGAGACTAGAAAAAGAGTGAACACACCCCAAGTGTTGGGAAACAGTTCTGAGTGCCCCTAATAGCTGGTTCCAAGTGTTTGAGAGCTCCTGGAATTCTTATGCTTTGCTGGCGAGAGTGTAAATTGATCAGAACAACTTTGTGAAATTGTTCAGCTGTCTGTTAGATGTCAACAGAGATATAAGCTGCAACTCAACAATCCCATTCTTCATAAATGGATATGTAAGTGGACCAAAAGATTTGGAAAGAGTGTTCATTATAGCATTATTCATTCAGTTCAGTTCAGTCGCTCAGTCGTGTCTGACTTTTTGCGACCCCATGGACTGCCGCACTCCAGCTTCCCTGTCTATCACCAACTCCCAGAGTTTACTCAAACTCATATCCATTGAGTCGGTGATGCCATCCAACCATCTCATCCTCTGTCGTCCCCTTCTTCTCCTACCGTCAGTCTTTCCGAGCATCAGGGTCTTTTCAGATGAGTCAGTTCTTCGCATTAGGTGGCCAAAGTATTGGAGTTTCAGCTTCAGCATCAGTCCTTCCAGTGAATATTCAGGACTGCTTTCCTTTCGGATGGACTGGTTGGATCTCCTTGCAGTCCAAGGGACTCTCAAGAGTCTTCTCTAACACCACAGTTCAAAAGCATCAATTCCTTGGCACTCAGCTTTTTTAATAGTCCAACTCTCACATCCCTAACATGACTACTGGAAAAACCATAGCCTTGACTAGATGGACCTTTGTTGGCAAAGTAATGTCTCTGCTTTTGAATATGCTGTCTAGGTTGGTCATCACTGTCCTTCCAAGGAGTAAGCGTCTCTTAATTTCATGGCTGCAGTCACCATTTGCAGTGATTTTTGGAGCCCCCAAAATAAAGTCTGACACTGTTTCCCCATCTACTTGCCATGAAGTGATGGGATCAGATGCCATGATCTTCGTTTTCTGAATGTTGAGCTTTAAGCCAACTTTTTCACTCTTCTCTTTCACTTTCATCAAGAGACTCTGTAGTTCTTCTTCACTTTCTGCCTTAAGGGTGGTGTCATCTGTATATCTGAGGTTATTGATATTTCTCCTGCCAATCTTGATTCCAGCTTGTGCTTCCTCCAGCCCTGCATTTCTCATGATGTACTCTGCATATAAATTAAATAAGCAGGGTGACAGTATATGCCTTGACGGAATCCTTTTTCTATTTGGAACCAGTCTGTTGTTCCATGTCCAGTTCTAACTGTTGCTTCCTGACCTGCATACAGGTTTCTCAAGAGGCAGGTCAGGTGGTCTGGTATTCCCATCTCTTTCAGAATTTTCCACAGTTTCTTGTGATCCACACAGTCAAAGGCTTTGGCATAGTCAATAAAGCAGAAATAGATGTTTTTCTGGAACTCTCTTGATTTTTCGACGGCAGTTTGATCTCTGGTTCCTCTGCCTTTTCTAAATCCAGCTTGAACATCTGGAAGTTCATGGTTCACGTATTGTTGAAGCCTGGCTTGGGGAATTTGAGCATTACTTTACTAGTGTGTGAGATGAGTGCAGTTGTGCAGTAGTGTGAGCATTCTTTGGCATTGCCTTTCTTTGACATTATTCATAATAGCCTGTATTTGGAAATAACTGAAGTAATCAATGGAAGATAGATACGCAAATGGCAACGTACTCATACATTGAAATATTATACAGCAGTAACAAAGAACCAGCTCCTGCCATATGTACATAGCAGTGTGGATAAATATCAGAAGGAAAATATCCAGTTAAAGAAGCCAGTGAAATAGTTTATGATTCTATTTATATAAAATTCTGACATCAGCACAGCTTACCAAACGTGATACATTTTGGAGGAGCAGTTAGTTTGTGAGGGTATAAATGAATGGGAAGGAACACAGGGGAGCTTCTTGGGTTTTGCCTCTTGACATGGGTGGTGGCTGCAGGGGTATGTTCATATCATAAACTTTTGTCAAGCTCTGAATCTATGATCTGTACCCTTTATGTTAATGTGTTAGTTGCTCAGTTGTATTCTGACTCTTTGCAACCCCATGGACTGTCGCCCGCCAGATTCCTCTATCTATGGGATTTCTCAGGCAAGGGTACTGGAGTGGGTTGCCATTTCCTTCTCTAGGGGATCTTCATGTCCAAGGGATAGAACCTGGATCTCCTGGATCACAGGCAGGTTCTTTACCATTCTTTACCACCAGGGAAGATCCTTTATGTACAGTATACAATTGAATATTAAAGCCAACTGTTCAGAGGAAAGATTAAGATGAAACAACTTTAAGGGAGACACTGATAAATAGAAAATTAAATCTTACATGCATACACTCTCAATAGATTCAAGATAAGATGGTAAAGAAGTGCAGTTCTAATCTCTTGCGACTTTGATCTGCTCGGTTGGTTTATATATCCGTGACTCAAAGAAGAAGCTCCTTTTTCCTTCAAGGAAAGGAACAAATAATTCCTTTAGAAGTAGCCTATGGAAAATTCATTAAAAAATATTAATAACCTATTCATCTCTATTTCATTTTTTAAAGTTGACGTCTATTTAATAAATTTGTGATGGGCAAAGGGGACTCTGTCCATGAGATGCTGGTTAAAAAACTTAATTGCAGTGGTATAGCCTCACCCTGATGGAATTGTTTTCATTGGATATTTAATAGAGATTACAAAGACCTTAGATTACTAAGTACTTGCCTTTTTTGGTGATAGTATGTGTTGTCACTGACTCAGCTGCTTTCTTTGTTACCGTCATGGTGAACTGACAGGATTCACTTTCTTTTTAGGTGCAGGTGTTTGGACTGTATTCTGGAGAAGAATTTCACGAGACTTTTGACTGTCCCATTAAAGTAAGTATTCAGAGGATAAGTAAGTAAGTAATTTTTCAGAGGATTTTTCTCAACAAAGGCAGTAAGCAAACTAATACTTTGAACACAACCAATCTTGCATTAATTTTGTCAGTAAGCATCCATCAGTCAATGTACTGGATACTATTTGATGCCTTGGAGGTGCACAGAATGTATGTTATGTGACTGTGACCTCAGTGTATCCTCCAACTTTTGTTGTAGTGGGTGAGATGATAAACACACACTGTGTGATTAAAGACTCAAATCACACAATCTGTGATTAAAGACTCAGAAGGAGGTAAAAACAGTGTTGAGCATAAAACTGAGGAGGGTTACTTCTAGCTCTTCTTGTTAGTGATGGCTCCCATAGATGGATTGATGTTTGACTGGGCTTTAATAAATGGACAGGACAGAGGGAGAAAGCTGACTGCCCTTGCAGAAGAACAGTATAATATAAATGAAGAGGCTAGAAAGTTCAAATTGTGTTCAGGAAGTGGCAAATAGTCGAGTATAGATGGTGCATAAAATACTGACTTGGCAGGAGAGCTGCACGGGCAGATTGAGGTGGCTTTATATTTAGGCTAAGGAATTTGTCTGGTAGATAAGAAGAAATTATGGAATGCCGAAGAGCAAAGAAGTGGCATAAAACTGAGCTAAGTCGAAAGCAAAGTAATACAGCAACTATATTCAGTATAGATGAGAAAGCTGACAGACATGAGGGAGAAGACCAGTTTTAGGTAACAGTTACTGTAGTTACAGTGGCTATTAGAGTTGTCAAGGAAGAGGTGGTTTAGTTTTCTCACGTGTTTATTCAAACATGTATTGATCAACAGGTAAAAGAGAGATGGGATCTGATAGAGGTTTTAGAAAGCCAGCCCTGCCAGAATGCAGGGGCATGCAAGCAAGAGAGTGATTGAGTTCAGGAGACAAATTAGAAGGCTAAGCCATACCCTAGACATGGTGTTACAGGAGCTCAATGAAAGAAAGATAGTGAGTATTCAAGATGGAGTAGCAGTAATGAATTGGAAAAGCCTGGAGGAGGTAGGTTTAATACGCTTTGGTGATGACCGCAGGTAATAAAAGACGGAAGAGCTGAGGGTCAGTCGAGGTTCTTGCTTTGGTAATGGTGTGTGGGAAGGCTGTCAGCTGAAATAAGAGACGGTTTGAGGCAGGATGTTGCTAGTTTGGTCTGGAGTCTAGATAACGGTAGAGATATACCATCCAGTGGAAATGTTAGGGAGGTTTTGGAAATAAGAATGTAGAGCTCAGAATGGAGATTGGCCCTAAAAATCACAAACTGGGTAGGTAGCCAGCTGTACTTACAGCTGAGTAAGATGAAACCATTTTGAAAGCTATCATCCAGTTAAAGATAAAGAAGAAAAAGACTGAGGGTCAAATTCTGGAGCAGTAACTTATTTTGTTTTTAAAATTTTTTATTATTTATTTTAGTATCACTGTGTTGGTTTATCTTATTTATTTCTTTCTTTGCCCCACAGCATGGGGGGTCTTAGTTCCTCAATCAGGGATCAAACCCATGCCTCCTGCATTGGAAGCATGGAGACTTAACCACGGGACCTCCAGGGAAGTCCCCTGTAATGCTAATTTAAAGATTCAGGCAGTGGGAAGAAAAAATACCAATGAGGGATCTTAGAAGAATTAGGAGGATTGGAGGAGAAGCCAAAAGAGAGAGGGTTTCCAGAAGGAAGGAGCCAGCAGCACAGAAAAGGCAGTGTGGAGCTACCAGGAGGTAGGGACAGAAGCAGGGCACTTTATTTGATAGTTATCAGCTCCTGGCGACCTTAATGAGGAGGGTCTAGGAGGAGGAGGCTCACTATGTATGGAGTAAATTGGAGATAAAGAAGGAGAAACAAGCAAGGTAGACTCTTCTTTCAAGAAACTTTGTGATGTAGAAGGGAGTTCATTTGGTAGATGAAGAAAGAACCAAAGTCCAGAAGGATTTCTGCTGGTCATGTTTTGGTTGTTGGTATTTAAAAAAAAAAAAATCACAGGGGGAAAGATCCAAAATAAGCAAAAGGGAATACTTAGTGGGGCGGCTCTAAGGGATGGGATCCATCATGTAGGGATGAAGGAGGGAAGCCTTGGATGTGAGTCCTACAGCCTCTGCTGGTGAGACCAAGCCAAGTTTCACTGAGTTAGGCAGTGAAGGCTCTGCAGTCAGGGGCAGTGACGTGATGGCCTTGGTTTCTTCTTGGTGGGGAAGAATGAAGGGTAAGCTTACGTAGTTGAGGGCACAGACATGACTGCACTCGCAGTTGTGATCTAGGACTGTGCATCACAAGAAAGCTAAGAGGACCCTCAAGAAAGATTTTAAGAACATGTAATGACAGAATGTGTAAATGATTCCATTGGTGTCCAGGATGGATTAGACAAGCGTGGAAGCAAAGAAGGGCTAACTTGGAAGTGAGAAATGAGGAGTCATATACTAATAAATGCCCCCAAAATGACAGGGTAGGAAATGGAATCTATCCCGTTGGCAGGTAGAGATGTATTCATTAATTAATAAGAATAGAAAATGTCTTTAGTTGAAGGTTTGTGAAAGTATAGCTGTGTCAGTTTTTTTAATGTGTAGAAAGAATTCTGTATGTTGGGCTGGAAGAACAACACAGTGTGTTAGTTGGTGATTACGTGGGTTTGGGGATAAGAAAGTGAGGAGGCAGGGTCTTTGCAGGCTGGCAGCCATGTAAGGGAGCCCCAACGATGAGCTTATGCTGAGTGCAGCTATCAGACTCTGAGAAAGCCACTGACAAATGAAATAAATGATGACAAGGGATGGGGCAGCCTTGGGAGAAACCTTCGTAAGGGGTTGTAGGAGATTGTGGAGAGCAGGTGATAACCAGGGGCCCAGGAACTGACGGTGGAGGTAAAAGGGAACTCAGCTCAGTTCTGCAGCGCCATTGTCTTTCCCACTGATGGAGTCCTACTCCAGACCGTGAGGCTGCACTATAGCCCTTGTTCCACTTGGGAGGCATCCTTACAAGGAAATAATCTAGATTTCTTCTATGAATTGTCTTCAGTTACAAATGTTTGTGACATCTCGCTGCCTTAATTACCTTCATTGGCTGCCTGTAAAGAGGAGAGCCCGCTCAGAGGGTCCCACTCAGCCAGAAACTACAGCTGTTCGCTCTCACCTTTTAGCTTTGACCTGACTTCATAGAAGAGACCCTCTCACACCAGAGCAAAACTTGCTTTCCCTTGGTGCAGAGTATCCCCTGAATAGATTACTTCCTACCTAGATACCAAGTTGATTTTTCGATCATGTTGCCTGTCATGTACAAGGGGCTTTCCTTCTGCTCTGCAGCTGTGACTCCTAACCAGTGACATGTTGGCTCCCTCTTCCTTGCAGATCATTGCTGTGCACCCGCATTTCGTGAGATCCAGCTGCAAGCAGTTTGTGACGGGAGGGAAGAAGGTAAGTGCTCCGTGTTGATGTCACGGGCAGTCTTTAAGGGGTTCTGTTTGCTCTTTAATTTATCTTTAATATTTTTAATGTCTGACTCTTCATTCGGAGAAAATTTGAGAAAGCACAGTGTAGTGAAATAGCAAGACCATTACCTCTTCGGGGAGGTGTGGCCTCAGTGCTTGTCAGTGACATCCCTTTGGAATAGGTGCGGGCAAAAACAGATGTTACTCAAACTGGTTGCTAGCCTGTTGAAGTATAGCAGCCCCTTCCACACACAAAAAAAGAGGTAGCATTTAAAAAGTAAGAGCAAGTAAACTAGTGATTTTTTTCCACTTGTCAATAATCTCTTGGAAGTCTTGAGAAAGTTTTGGAACAATCATGGCTCTTTTTAAAATTTTATATTTTAATTTATTTTTGTTGGAATATAATGTGTTAGTTTCTGCTGTACAAGGAAGTGAATCAGCTCTTTTGTTGTTTAGTCGCTAAGGCATGTCCGACTCTTTTGCAACTGCTTGGACTTTGTGTTTACATATATCCCCTCCCTCTCCCCGACCCGCATCCCACCCCTCTATGTCAACACAGAGCACTGAGCTGAGCTTGCCATGGCTCTTTTTCAGTGACTTGTTCCTAGCATATTTTATTATCTTTGTGCTATTTAAAACATGAGAAAGTAAAAGAATTGTTTTATACATTGACATGTTTGTGAATATAGCAGATTCTAAAATGAAAGAATCTTTCTG
Organism: Ovis aries; assembly: GCF_016772045.2. NCBI lineage: Eukaryota > Metazoa > Chordata > Mammalia > Artiodactyla > Bovidae > Ovis > Ovis aries. The sequence goes on from NC_056057.1 coordinate 83,742,269, forward strand.
CTTATAGAATGTTAATTTTTTTTTTCTATTTGTATTCACCAGTGATTTTTTTATAATAAAATGTTCCCACTGTCCTCGAACTCTGAATGTTGTTTCCTATCCAGTTTAGGGCTCACTGGAGAGCAGGCTGTATGTATTTATTACTATAGCAAGGTATAGCTACGGAATAGATACTTCGAGGCTTAGCTACCAAATGGTTTTGAATGTTTTGTGGTAGTTATCTGTCCTTTTCACTTGGACTGTTGCTTCATAGAATGATATGACTGCATACTAGTTGTTGGCATTTTTTTTTTTTTTTTTGGCATTTTTCAAGCACTGGTTTTAGCTCCACATAATGTTTAAGTAGCAGGTCCTTTAGATTCCAACTGCATCTCAAGGCACAAAGCCAAGATTGCATCAGCTCTTATTTCTGTTTGAGAACAAGCTCGTTGCATCGCCTCTCCAGGACTTATTGTTATCCTTAGGCTCTAGCAGCACTAACCTCACACAGAAATGTCTGTGGGATTGTGTTCAGTTGCTCTGTCATGTCTGACACTTTGTGAACCCATGCATTGTAGTCCACCAGGCTCCTCTGTCCATGGAATTTTCCAGGCAAGAATACTGGAGCAGGTTGTGATTTCCAACTCTGGGGAATCTTCTCAACCCAGGGATCCAATCCATGTCTCTTGTGTCTCCTGAATTGGTAAGTGGATTCTTTACCACTGTGCCACCTGGGAAACATGTATGAAATTAATCAGTAGGAATTACAGATTGAAGCTAACATTTTCTATTTTAGATCTGCAGCTGACTTACTGCTAGGAAAAAGTAGCTACCTTACTTGTCTTTGTTGATTTCAGGAAAGAGTAGCTTCAAAATTCTTCTTGATAAAGTATTGATATTTCTTTAGTAAACACTTTTCTAGTCAGAACATTTTATGTGATACAGAGCATGAATTCACATAGCTATAATTTAAACCCATGCATTTTTATTTAAAACTCATTAGGGATGAAAAATGCCAAGTCACTAGGTTTTTTGTTTGTTTTTTAAGTGGCCTAAACCGACACACTTTCATTATCTCACAGGTCAGAAATCTAAGAATAAGAATGGCTTTCCTGTACAGTCTGTTTTAGGGCCTGTCATGAGATTTCAGTTCAGATTTTGGCCAGGGTTGCACTCATCTGAAGGCTTGACTGGGGTTGGAGATTCTGCTTCTAAACTGTCTGCTGCCTTCTTAATAGCAATCCCTCATAAAATGTTAATAACTTAAAATATTGATAAATCATTTTGGTTTAAGTCTTTTCCAAGTGAGGATGCAGTTTTGAGTTCTAGCTTTCCAATTCCAGAAGTTAGAGACCTTAGAATTGTCCCATATTTTTTCAAGGTATTGGTATGAAAGAACATATTAAGATTAGTATGAATGATGTCCATATGGACTCAAACTTTGATGGTGGGAGTTTCTGTATAGACTTGTGTTCTTAATAGTCACCTTGTTGGTATGGTTTAATAATTGCTTTTATATCGTGAAGGGTACCTGTCGTCTGATCTAATTTGCCAGAGTAGTTTTTGCTACATGAATGTCTTGTCAACTTGCAAGATGCCTAAGTTAACTGTGTCAATAACGGGTTCATCCTTCTATGTAGTATTTGACATAGCTTGCAGTCTGTAGAAGGGACCAAGTGAATGTAACTCTTTGGGCCGAAACTTCTAGAGTAGTTGTAACTCTTTGGGCCAAAACTTGTTGAGCAATTGTATGGATAACAAAGTAGTCCAGGATCCAAGTGCAGGCAAGCACATGGGAAAAAGTTGGAATTGATACCAAGATTACATTGTGATAAGTACTAAAATAAGTAAAATTCACTGAATGCTGAACAGGCAAGAGCATCAAAGATATGGTTCATTTCTTTGGTTATCACTCTCTGCTTGACAGGTTTTTCTGTGTTCGGTGTTCTAAGAGGGAGCATTCTCTTTTCTCCTATTTTCTTGTTCATGTCTCCAAAAATGCATGTATAGACATTTCTTTCCAAGCACAAAATATGCTTAATTATGTACATATAAAATAAAAACAGTTCAAGTTATTTGGTGAAAAACTTGATATTATTGAATTAGAATTTCTGGCTTAAAATCAGTTCAGTTCAGTCGCTTAGTCATGTCTGATGCTTTGTGACCCCATGAATTGCAGCCCGCCAGGCCTCCCTGTCCATCACCAGCTCCCGGAGTTCACTCAGACTCATGTCCATTGAGTCAGTGATGCCATCCAGCCATCTCATCCTCTGTTGTCCCCTTCTCCTCCTGCCCCCAATCCCTCCCAGCATCAGAGTCTTTTCCAGTGAGTCAACTCTTCGCATGAGGTGGCCAAAGTACTGGAGTTTCAGCTTTAGCATCATTTCTTCCAAAGAAATCCCAGGGCTGATCTCCTTTAGAATGGACTGGTTGGATCTCCTTGCAGTCCAAGGGACTCTCAAGAGTCTTCTCCAACACCACAGTTCAAAAGCATCAATTCTTCGGTGCTCAGCTTTCTTCACAGTCCAACTCTCACATCCATACATGACCACTGGAAAAACCATAGTAATGTCTCTGCTTTTGACTATGCTATCTAGGTTGGTCATAACTTTTCTTCCAAGGAGTAAACGTCTTTTAATTTCATGGCTGTAGTCACCATCTGCAGTGATTTTGGAGCTCAAAATATAAAGTCTGACACTGTTTCCACTGTTTCCCCATTTATTTCCCATGAAGTGATGGGACCAGATGCCATGATCTTTGTTTTCTGAATGTTGAGCTTTAAGCCAACTTTTTCACTCTCCACTTTCACTTTCATCAAGAGGCTTTTTAGTTTGTCTTCATTTTCTGCCATAAGGGTGGTGTCATCTGCATATCTGAGGTTATTGATATTTCTCCCGGCAATCTTGATTCCAGCTTGTGATTCTTCCAGCCCAGCGTTTCTCATGATGTACTCTGCATAGAAGTTAAATAAACAGGGTGACAATATACAGCCTTGGCATACTCCTTTTCCTATTTGAAACCAGTCTGTTGCTTCATTTTTTTAAAAATATATTCTGGATTCACATCTCTTGCCAGTATGTGATTTGCAAATATTTGCAAATATTTTCTCCCAGCCTTTGAGCTGTCTTTTCGCTTTTTTGCTGGTGTCATTTGAGGTACAAAAGTTTTTAATCTTGCTGAAATACCATTTATCTGTTTTTGTGTGGAATTTTTGTTTTGTGTGTGTGTGTGTGTGATGCTTGTGCTTTTGGTACTGCATCTATGAAATCATTGCCAAATCTAAGGTCATTAAGATTTATGCTTGTGTGTTATTCAAAGAGTTGTATAGTATTAACTTTTAAATTTAGCTCTAGAGTCTACCTTGAATTAATTTTTGTGTATGGTGTAAGGTCGGGGTCTGAATTCATTCTTTTGCACATGGATATCCAGTTGTCCCAGCCCTCTTTGTTGCAAAGACTGTTCCTTTGCCATTGTCTTGGGCCCTCTGTCAAAAATCAGTTAGCCATAAATGTTGGTTTATTTGTGGACTTTCAATTCTGTTGATTTCTGTATCTGTCCTTGTCCCAGTACCCTTTTTAGTTTTTAGAACCATTGATTACTTACAAGATGACAAACAAATTAACTCCTTTTAAAACATTTTGATTTTGACTTCTTTACCTTTAAAAGCCATTTTTATACCATCATTCAAAGTTCTGCAAATAACAAATGCTGGAGAGGCTGTGGGAAAAAGTTGAACCCTCCTACACTAATGGTGGCAATGTAAATTGGTGCAGCCACTATGGAGAATAGTATGTCTGTTCCTTAAAAAACAAAATAGAGTTACCATATGATCCAAAGATCCCACTCCTGGGCATATATCTGGGGAGAACTATAATTTGAAAAGATATATGTACCCCAGTGTTCATTGCAGCACTATTTATTCTACAGTAGCCAAGATATGGAAGCAATCTAAATGTCCATAAACAGGTGAATGGATAAAGAAGATGTGATGTATACACACACTGGAATATTATTCGGCCATAAAAATAATGAAATAATGCATCTGTAGCAGCAAGGATTGACCAGAGATTATCATACTAAGTGAAGTAAGACAGACAAATATAATATTGCTTATATGTGGAATCTAAGAATATAATATAAATTAACTTATTTACAAAACATAAATAGACCCACATTCGTAGAAAACGAACTTATGATTACCAAAGGGGGAAAGGAGGGATAGATTAGGAGTTTGAGATTAACAGATACACACTGCTATATATAAAATAAACAACAAGGACCTACCATATAGCACAGGGAATTCTACTCAACATTTTGTAATAACCTGTAAGGGAAAAGAATGTGAAAAAGAATAGCTAATTATATATGTATAACTGAATCAGTTTGCTGTACATCTACTTCAATAAAAAATAATGAAAATAGAAATAAAGGGCATTATAATTTTTCCTATTTATGTTAGAGGTTTAAGAAACATTAGTATGTAAATATGCCCTCTATTCGAGCTTCCCAAGTGGTGCTGTTGGTAAAGAACCTCCCTGCCAATGCAGGAGATGTACGAGAACAAGGTTCAAACCCTGGGTTGAGAAGATCTCCCGGAGAAGGGAACGGCAACCCATTCTAGTATTCTTACCTGGAGAATCGCGTGGACAGAGGAGCCTGGAGGGCTACAGTTCATAGGATCCCAAAGAGTCGGACATGACTGAAGGAACTTTGCACACACGTGCCCTCTATTCAGGAACTTGTAACATACAAGCTGTTGACTAATTCTCTGAATTCATTAAAGTTTATTGTATAAATATGTATTTAGTGAGTAGTAAAAACTAGTGTTTATTTAGTAAGTTATAGTGATTTCTTTGTATCAAGTTAAATAACTAGAGATTGCCAAAACGTACAGAAGCTTGGTGTGCTTTGCAGAAATCTCTGGAAAGATTTCTTCCTTCTCTATGTGTATGGTGTGCACTTTCGAAGATCACCTGCACTACATGGTTTTGGAATTAATGTGTTTTGTCTGTTTTAAAATAGATAATATTTAGTTGCGATTATTTCAGGAAATATTTCTAATTTCATTAAGGAATGCACCTTTGATTTTAAAAACTAAGAGAAAGGCTTTTGGAAGGTGATATTAAGAAAGAGATAATATTGTGAAAAAATTTTCTTTTTAAGGTGTTAGCAGATTTTTAGGGGGAGTCGATTTTTTTCTTATAACTGAGTTATGGCATTTTATACCTTTGTAAATGAGAAAAAAATAAAAATCCTCATTGGCCCAGTCACAACTCTGATCATTCCAACTGCAGTTTGCAACCAGTGCCATAAACTAAGCAGAACAAGTTTGAAGAGTCAAACATTTAGCAAATGGTGATAACCTTGCACTAGACCTCCCTGTTCAGAGTAGATGGCAGATCATATGATGGAAAAAGCACAAAGACAGGTATCATATAACTGAGAGGTTAATTTGATCTTTAAAAAAAAAGAAACGGTGGCTAGCCAAATGAAGGTGTAATGTGGAATAAAGGCATTCTTAACCCTTAAGAATACTGATCTTCTCTAGACTGACAGCTAAATGCATCTAGGAATTATATGTCAACTTCTGTAAACAATGATGAAAGCTACACAACAACCACAGAAGCGAAATAGGAAAGATAGATGTCCTACAGAGAGAGAATCTTGATGTCATTTCATAAGAAAATTTGATGGAGGTTTTTAATTGAAGAGTTTAGTTGATTTGATGGGAAAACTTAGTTACTGGGCAAGGGGTAAACATTTTTTAAAAAGTAATCAGAACATGCATTTCAGAATAGTTCCACAAACTAGTCATGAAGGGAAAAAAAACAAAAAACAAAAAACCTGAAACTGCAGTTTGACACAGTTGTTGATATTTCCTTTTTAAGGTTCTAGCTTCTTAGGTCTTTGGAGATAGCTCCTTATTCACCTGGGACTGGAAAGAGGCGGCAATAGTTCTGTCTGGCATAAACTTTTATTTTAGATTTTCAAGGTAACTTCTTAGTAGTTGAATGCCATAGCTGGATTTATGGACTCCAGTGCTTGACACATGAGCATAAAAAGCTTATTCTAAATTCTGTTTTGTTTCCATGTTGAAAAAAGAAAAGAAAAAGCACATCTTGTAAGAGTGCCATTGGAGAGAACTTTCAAACATGTGAATCGATGGATTTTTTTTTTCAAGTGTAAACCTCCTTGTGTAGCAAGAATTCTAATGCATGAGCATAGAAATGAGGTATGTCTTCTAGAAATAAGTCTGCCAGGCAAATCTTGTCTGGTTTGTTTGCTGTTTTTTTAATTGCTCAACTTTCTCTGTCAGCAGATAACTTGAGTTCCCTATGACCTTTACCTTTGAACTCTGAAATACACTTCATAATAACTGATTCTCCTCCTTTGACAAATTATTAAATTGTCGCACTGCTGTTTGCAGCGGAGTTCATTTATAGAAACGAGGTAGTCAGCTGTTTGGCATTGCAGTGAACTAGAATGAGGGGACCTGGCCACAGGGATAGCTCACTTTGTAAGCTGGAACGTGTCAGTCAGCAAACAAGGCAAGGACCTGCATGCGTGAAATGAGAAAAAGCGCTTCACTATTCAGGGCTGAAGGCTCCTGGCACATTTTACCTGAAGGACAGAGGTAGAAGCATCAGCTAGCTTCTCAGTGTCCAAAATGATCAGCAAACAAAAAATCGTGTGTTGGATTCTTTTTGGAAGACAATACAGTGGAGCAGTTTTTTGTAGTAATGCAAATCTTTTTAACATTTCCCATAGCCCAGTAAACTCCTATGACCATTAAATGTGGAATACAGTGTTAGGGGTTAGTCACTCAGTCATGTCTGACTCTTCACAACCCCTTGGATTGTAGCCCACCGGGCTCCTCTGTCCATGGAATTCTCCAGGCAAGAATACTGGAGTGGGTTGCCATGCCCTTCTCTAAGGGGTCTTCCCGACCCAGGGATTGAGCCCACGTCTCCTGCATTGCAGATGGATTCTTTACCAGCTGAGCCACAAGGGAAGCCCAAGAACACTGAAGTGAGTAGCCTATCCCTTCTCCAGGGGATCTTCCTGACCCAGGGACTGAACCCAGGTCTCCCACATTGCAGGCAGATTCTGTACCATCTGAGCCACAAGGGAAGAGTCCTTCCTTATATATTTGCTTGTCTCCTGGTCAGATGGAAGCTGGGGTTCTTGGGGTCATAAAAGATCTTTTTTAATTTTTAAAAAGTTTATTGAAGTATTGAAGTTGATTTGCAATGTAGTGTTAATTTCTGCTCTACAACAAAGTGATTCTGTTATATGTATTCTTTTTCATTATGGTTTATCAACAGGATATTGAGTATAGTTTCCTGTACTGTACAGTAAGACCTTGTTTATCCTGAAAAAGTCTTTGATGTCAGTTACACCACCCAGGCTGCTGACCAGTGGATCTAGAGAATGATACTTCTGCAGGCATTTAGATGCTTGATCTTAGGCAGTTTTCTACATGCAGACTTTTCTCACACATCACTTTTCAGGCAACCACCAAATTTATGTCCAAGTGGTTGCACATAGAACCATTGTAAATAAACACCTTCATCTCTTCTAGGCATGGTGTTATAAATTGTGGTTCCATTCCTAGAATTCATCTCATGCTGTAAGCATACCAAAATTGATTAAAAACTACCAGCTAATAGGAAGTAAAACACAGTGTAACCTTTACAGATATTTCTTAGGTATTTAAAACCCAAGTTGTAAATAGCTATACTGTAAAAGTACATTTTGGTTGGTTTTTCTCTATGTATTGAACTGATTGAAGCTAAAATTTTAAATCCAGGGCTTAAAAATAGAAATCACTTCCAATATCAGTGACAGATGTTTTTCCTTGCTTTCAAAATTAAGTTCATCCATCTCAAACATGAGTTGCTTTTTTGATGTCAGTATGTAGAGCTCCCAACATCCAGGAGATGGATCCATGGCAACCACATTTTCTTCAGTCGTCCTCGTTTCATAACCATCAAAAGCCTGGTGAGAACAGAAGCGTCTTTTTCTTTAATGAGTTCAGCTAACTTTTCCGTGTGTAATATTTCTGTGTTGTTTGCAGCCCTTCCCTGGATTCTGATGTTAAGCTTACCATCTGTCTTCTCAGAGTAATCAAACCATCCTTTGTTCCTTGCTGAAAATATCTTCGTTTGCATGTTGAAAATGCTGTGGTGGTTCTTTAGTATTTGGAGTAGTTATTGCCTGTGCCAAATTACTGTTGGAGCAATTTTTCAGGCCTTTGTCATTAAGCATTTGGGGATTCCCCCCCCCCATTTTAAGTTAGATTGTTTCCTTTTAGTTTTCTCATTCATTTTGAGCCAGTATTGCTCTTTGATGTTTGTAACAGTGCAGATTTGAACCCACTCAAAGTCTAATGGTGGTGTCTGTGGTAGAGAAGAGCTGTGTCAGGGCCCTGCAACCCTAGATCTCCAGGAACACACTTGCAGAGTGTGAGGGAGAGGGTGTGTTAGAAGGAGGGTGTTACAGGATTTGGGCTGTTGATAAGAGGTGGTGTGGGGAGGCTTTAAAGAAGTAGGACTTTGCGCTGGGTCAGGTGCTGTCTGGAAGCAAGAGGTTTTCCATCACTGGATATCTTAATACATCATATCCAGAAGGAGGAAAGATAAAATCAAGGCTAAAGACATTGGTAAAGAAGCAGTCTTTCTTTTTAGCCAGGATAGGGAGGTGTTTGGTCATTTATGTGGCTTGGAAACTGTTGATATTTTGTCCATGTTCAGATGTGATTATGGAGTGGTCCTGTTTTTCCTCCTCATCTTATGGTCACAGGGCCTTGTCTTATGTCAGTGTTCTGTGAAATTGTTTATATTTACCCAGAGAACACCAAGGCCCTGCTCTGAATGGCAGACTAGCTCCTGCATGCCAGCTTTTTTCTGTCTTCATTGTGACAAATAAAATGCCCAACATTTGCTAAATGGCTTATTGAGGTACTTTATGAAAATAATACATACTATTTGATTCCCCTTTCTGGTAGAAATATAAATATTTGATGTAGCAATTTCATGGAAAGCTGTATACCAGATTATTAACAATATTAATATTATTAACATGTTATTAACAATATCTGAGCAAGATTATTAGTGTTTTTTCTGGCCTGCATTGGCATTTATTTTCTGCCTTTTTTCTTTTTTTGTAGAAAACATGCCTTTTATAATAATAAAAAGCAATAATAAAAGAATGTATAAAGTAATCTCAACTATTTTGGCTCTCTTTTCAACTTAGCATTCTAAATCATATGAAATTCCCTACATTATTGAAGTCTAATCTTAGCTCAGATGTTCTTTAATGATTATGTAATTTTCCATCCTCCAGGTCAATTTAATTTTCTTAATCGGTCTCATATTGTTGGACCGTTAGGTTGTATCCCGTTTGGGGTTATCATAAATCATGCTGTATTGAAGTTAGAAATCTTTGGGTATGAACTTTTTTGTTTGTGCTTCTGAATGTTTTCCCAGCTCTGATTCTTAGGATTAGAATTACTGGGTCAAAGATTCCGAGTATTTTTTAGGCTCTTGATACATATTGCCAAGTAAAGGTACATTCTAGAAAACATACTGATTTATACCAGCTGTGTGTTTTAGAGGAGCTGTTTTACCATATCAGCTTGGCCAATTTGATATACATAGAAAGAGACTCCATTGTTCTATTTTGTAACTTCCTTGAATTATTAGTGATTCTGAGCATTTTTATTTACTAGTCACTTATATCCCTTCCTTTGTGATTTCTCTGGTTGTATTCTTTGCTCGGGGCAGCTTTTAATATTACCACAGAAGCCAGGACAATGACGACTGTCCATTTGATATTTATTGTCAGTTTGAGCGCAAATTATTGCTGCTTACTGAATAGCCTGCAGCCTTTTGTCCAATTTTAGCTAAACCTGGAATAATTATTCTTGTTCTAGGGAGGCATTATATAGGAGTCATAATGAGACTTTGGAGTAGATGCTGAACTGTGTACAAAGAAGATGAGTATATTCTACTCCACAGATGTATCTGCCCCTAAACCGTCTGCCCTGCTGCTTCCTTGAAGGCTCTTAAAAACAAGCCACCATGCCCAGTTAAAGGCAGGTTCATTTGATTTGGTTTCTTCTTTAGGCAGTGTCCCGATCTTTACTTTTTCCCCTTTTGCTTCATTTTTTTTTTCCCCATTGAAGTATATAGTTGATTTGTTATTGTTGTTGTTTAGCTGCTAAGTTGTGTCAGCTTTTTTGCCACCCCACTGACTGTAGCCCACCAGGCTCCTCTGTGCATGGGATTTCCAGGCAATAATACTGGAGTGGGTTGCCATTTCCTTCTCCAGGGGATCTTCCCAGGAGGAGCCACAGGAGCTCAGGTTTGATCCCTGGGTCAGGAAGATCCCCTGGAGGAGGGCATGACAACCCACTCCAGTATTGTTGCCTGGAGGATCTCATGGAGAGAGAAGCCTGAGAGGCTACAGTCCATGGGGTCGCAAAGAGTCAGATATGACTGAGCAGCTGAGCACACATAACTTGCATAGTTGATTTACAGTGTTGTGTTAGTTTCAGATGTGCAGCACAGTGATTCCATTAAATATCTATGTGTATATATATGTGTGTTTGTGTATGTGTGCGTATATATATATATTCCATTTCAAACTCTTTTCCATTATAGATTATTACAAAATATTGAGTATACTTTATTGTGCTATATGGTAGGTCCTTGTTGATTCCTTTTTGCTTTAATTTGAATTGAGTGAAGTGCTTGTTCACATCCGTAAACCTGTGTGTTCTGGTGACTCTTCCTGTTATTCAAGACTTAGCAATTTTGTATTTCTTTTTCATAACCTCACTGTGCAAAGATCTCCTCCTGAGTCATCTGTGATTGAGATTATGTGTAGTTAAAATTAGAGATATTTGTCCATCACACAGAACGTTCATTCAAGTTGCATCACCCAGTGGATGTTTATTCTACTGGGGAAGGGGTCCAACCTTGAACCCAGTCCCAGGGAATAGATCCTCAGACAGCTGAAAGCTGAAAAACAGACTCAAGATTTTTGATTTGAACAACCAGCTCTGTTAAGTCTTCAGGATCCACATGAGAGGCTGTTTTTTTTTCAGTAGAAAAATTAACTTTTTTAAATGCCTCATTCATCTCTGGAATCCCATTTGCAATTGTGAGTTGCATGTGCAGAAACTGCATGTTGCTAGTTTGAATGGGAATCTTCCTCACATGCTGGGTCCAGTTGATTGCTAAACCCAGATAGGTGGGCGGGTAGACATAGATTTATATCTCTGTCATTGCTAGGTTTTTATTCTTTTTTTAATATGAAGGAAACGCTCCTAAGTGGCACCTCTTGTGTTTAACTTCGTTGGTTCACACTGAATTCATAGCTTGGATTTCTTGGCTACTAAATTGACTGTTACTTTATGTTGATATGATGTTTTTTTAAATTTCAAAGCATATTTCTGGTACATAATTAACTTCAAGAATTTGTCAAAAACCTGTGTTGCTTTTCAGCTGTGTTCATTCAGCTATTGCCTGGAAGCAAATGGCCTGTCACATGGGCCCTGGAAATCTACCTGTGTACAAAGGCTTTCTCTGGTAGCAAGATCTGGCCTGTGTCAAACTGCTTTTAATCAGGTTAACCCACTTTTCAGGAAAGGAGATGGATGGACTAGAACTTGTGCAGAAAATAACCACCTAATTTAAAGCAGTCATATATTTAGGAAATCCCCATTTTCTTCTTACATGATGTGAGTTTTCTCTCAGTGATGGTCAGGAAGGCTGTGTGTTTTAAACTTCGGTACTGAGCCAAAGCAGGAAGCAGTACAGAGGTGTTCTCTGCTCTGCAGGCTGCTTCTTCTTGGTCATTTCTGTCTCCATCAAGATTCAAGAATCCTGTCTGCTGCCAGCCACTACCCCAAGTCTTCTCCATGCTCACCAATTTTTTTCTCACTTGCCTTCTTGACTTCAGTTTTATCCTTAATCTCTTCCGATCTTAGATTTAAAAATCCTCTGTGACAAGCCCTCCTCATCATTATGCCCTTTGTTTTTACTGGGACAGTAAATATTTGGCATATTCTAATTTGCTGGATTTTATTTTGCTCTCTTTATTTCTCTGTCATTCTGAGCTCCAGTATCTTCTCTGATTAAGCATTTATCTCTTGTAGAGTCTGTTTTCTCCAAGGCTCTCTGTCCTTTCTGGAGGAAACACCTTCACCCATGGGCTCAGACCCCAGCCTCAGCAAGCAGTGTTGCTGGTATTACGGAGCCCAAATGACTCAAATGATTTATATACTTGGAAGAGCACAAGATGATTAAAAAAGGTCCAATCATACTCCTTTTCCTCCACCAGGGAAGAATGGGTGATGGGTAATGATGGGTGTTAGGCTACCAGAATCGGCAGCTTTATTACAGCCCCATAGGAATCCCAGCCTGTGTGTGGGAGATTCTGGGATGTGGTATAAGAAAGTACTAGATAGATTTATCAGCACAAAACATAGGAGAATAAAGTATATTGCTGAGGATGTGAGGGCTCCTATTGAAATATAAGTACCAAGAGTGCTGACTGCCAGAATGTGGATTTATGGGAGATAAAGCCCTAAAATACTTTCTCCAACAAAAAAATAGACCTCTTGGAAACAGTTTTTCCTCTCTCTGTACTTAGCTCCCATTGAGCTTAAATTGCTCTCAGTATTGTGATAATGACAATTCAATATTACAGGATGTGGAAGATGAACCAAATAAATTAACCAGCTGCTTTTAAGGGTAGTTCCCTCAATGGCTTCCCCTCTAAAATGCTTTGTAGAAGATTCGTGCTCAGTAGGTCTCTAGGCAGTTTTATGGGTTGAAGAAAGAAATGGATTTTATTAAATGTCAGTGAAATACAAGCAGGTAGTTTTGTGGTAGTTAAATTAGCATAGAGTGTGTGTAAGAAAAGCAGCTTATCATGCCTTAAATCGCAGAAACAGAACTTTCCTTGGCCTTCCTGCCAGATGATACGTTTCTGCCTGAAAGTCCCATAGATTAGGATGGAAAAATCCTAACCCTTCCTATCTGAAACTGCAAGATGTTATCCATCAAATGCTGCATGTACAGCATCATTTTATTTGGAGAGTTTAAAAGGACAGTAATGGCAATAATTTTGTAATTTCTAGCTGACATTTAAGACTTTATACTGTGTATGGACTAGGAGATAGGACTCATGAGTAAAGGGTTGAGTGAATTGGGAATTTGGGATTGACATGCACACACTGCTTTATTGATAGATAAATATATAACCAATAAAATAGATAACCAACCAGGACCTACTGTATAGCACAGGGAATGCTGCTCGATATTGTGTAATAACCTAAATGGGAAAAGAATCTGAAAAAGAATCCTAGATAGATGCATATGTATAGTTGAATCACTTTGCTGAAACTAATGCAGCATTGTTAATCAACTGTGCTTTAATATAAAATACAAGCATTTTTAAAAGAATTGAGTGGAGTGCAGAGGAAGACAGAAAGAAACGCTTCATGGGATCAAGCCAGTAACATAGAGGAGAAGGGCAGGCCGGGTCGGGGGAGGATAGGAGAAGTGGGTACTGTGACGTTCCAGAGAGCTTTGTGCAAGCAGACAAACCGATTCCAGGACATCGCTGCTCAGACCAAAGGGGAGACCAGTCGACATCCCTGAAACCAAGGAGCTGCAGTAACCTAAACCAAACAGAGAAGAAGGTCTCGCCTTACAGTCCATAGTGTCTCAAAGAGTCAGACATGACTGAAGCGACTGAGCACGGCACAGCACCTTCAAAAGACTTTTTAAATTTATGACAAGTTGTGCACAAGTCATATCCTCTGACACTGAGCAAAAGGAAAGAGCAACATTTTAGGAGTAGGACATGGCGTCAGTGTACATGAGCCCTTTCTCAGAGTGTGTGGATGTATTCCTTGGATGAATCAGTCCCAGGGCCCTTTCCTTTAGATGTGTGAAAGAGGGCAGATGCCTCTGTGTCTGAGATACGGTACTGCTGCTGCTAAGTCGCTTCAGTTGTGTCCGAACTCTGTGTGACCCCATAGATGGCAGCCCACCAGGCTCCCCGTCCCTGGGATTCTCCAGGCAAGAACACTGGAGTGGGTTGCCATTTCCTTCTCCAATGCGTGAAAGTGAAGTCGCTCAGTCGTGTCCGACTCTTCGCGACCCCATGGCCTGCAGCCTACCAGGCTCCTCTGTCTATGGGATTCTTCAGGGAAGAGATATTGCCAACTAAAGACAAGCCAAATGACTAGAGGATTTGGGAATTACACAGCTCCTCCCATAGCAAACACATTGTATTTTTGGACAAGAAAAGAAGGAATGACTTTTAGACCCAGGAAAAGCCTACTCAGTATCTAATATTTGTTATTCCTTGTGTGTCTAGCAAAGCATCTATAAGATTTGATGTATTTCCCTGATACATTTTGGGAGATGAGAAGTAAATACATTGTTCTCAGTGAACTAGATATAATGTGGCACCCACGATCCCATGACTCAGAACCAGTATTTGACTTAACAAAAGAATTCTCCAAAGCAATGATCTTCTCTAACATATTTAAGGCTATTTGTTTAGAGATCATCTCTTAATTTTCAAACATAAAGGTAAAGTGATGAAACTACCACCATTTGAAAGACATGAGAAAAATAATATGAATCGTGTCTAAAAGCATAATGGAAATGAGTTAAAACTTAACTGGTTTACAGAAGCTAGGACATTAGCTGCCCACCTGCCCCCCTCTGCTGTTTTTGAGCACCCATCAGTGAGTCAGTCACATCAGATAGGTACTACTGAGGCCGTATTATAAAAATAACATTAAGGGACCAGCCTCTTTACTCCTTTGATTTGTGTCAGGGCAGGGTACACAGGGTTTATTGTAGTAGGACTCTGGAAATTCAGACTGAATTCAACATTCTCTCCTTTCCTTCCTGCCCTCTGCTGGAAGTTTTCCTTGGAGCCAGAGCAGGAGACAAAGGGAGGCTGGGGCCCAGCAGGCTCAGCTTCCTCTCATTGCAGAAATCACACTGACCACAGCAGAAAGGATAAAGTGGAGTGACCTTGGCCTGGGTGGGAATTGCAACAAGATTTTATTAAGAGTTTTCTAAAAGAAGTTAGTGTTTTATTTAAAAATTAGATACCATATATGTGAATTCTCATCCATAGATAGGGGATCACAAATAGTCTTTTCACTCAGTTCCAGTGAATTTTTTATTTTTTATTTCAGATTTTCCCCTAAATTATCTTGACTGTTAAAATTAGAAGATTGACTTTCATCCCCATATCTATTAACATTATAAAGAATAATTCACGTGTGCTATGTAGAATAGTTATTAAAGAGGAATAATACAAAATCACTTGTCCTCTCTTTCTCAAGTGATGATCTTTTTGTCTTTCAGGTTTTATATATGGATACACATTCATATTTTATTTAAAAGTCATTGTATTTAATCTGTTTTGCAATCTGCTTAATATGCTCTGAACATGTTTTCCTGTAAATAAGTGTCCATATTAAACACACACCCCCCCACCCACCCCATGTATATACAGACATGTCCCTCTCCCCAGTGTCTGACCTTATCATTTTGGTTCATCTTTGTCAATTTTTCTTTCCTTTTTCCTTCACCTGTCAGTTCTGAGACCGCTGCTCTACTGTTGGGGGTGTTAATTAAGAAGAAAAAGTTTTAGTATCTAGCAGGGCAAATGACCCCCCCCCCCCTCCAAATTGCTTAATTAAAAAAATTTTTTTTGTTATTATCACACATTTTCAAATGAGTTCATTGCATTTTAGAAGCTCTAGAAATAATTCCTTTGGGATTTTCTTGGGGTTTGCATGAGAACTCTAGGTTAATTTGGTAAGACTTAAGCTCTTCAGTGAGAATTCTGAGTCTTGTCGTCTAGGTACACTCTGTATCTTTCCATTTATTTTGCTCTCCTCCTCTGTCCCTCAGTGAAGTATTTTTGTTTTCCGTGTAGCTTGTACACACACATCTGTTTTTGTCCATTATTAACTCTGAGAGCTATGGACGTACCCTTGTTTACAGCTTTGATTGCATCCCCTAAAGTTGAGGTTTGTACTATTTGTATTTTCATCTCCCAAGTGCTCTGGCGGCAGTTTGATTTCCTCTTTTACCCAAGGATAGAGAGTATTTTGGTTTTTTATTTCCTTTTTTCCCCCTTGTTTTGCTCTTCTTATCCTTTGTTATTAATTTCTTGCTCTATCTTCTTGTCACCTGAGAATAAAGAGAATTATTCCTGGAGTTCTTTTCTGCTTTACGTTATGGCGCATTCATGTGGTGATAGGAGTAGATTTTTCCTTATTCCCTAGATAAGTTTTATTATTTTCAAATCCTGAATTTTTCCACATTGCCAGTGTTTTCTTCTTGTGAGCTCATATTTAGGAGACGTGGCTGTGAAGTTATCCATAGATTTTGTGAGAACTTGTCCAGACCTTTTACTCTGGATAGTGGGGGGAGAGCTTTTATGTTTTCCGTTTTGCTGAATTGGAACATAATTGTCTGTTGGGAAAATGGATACAAAAGAATGCATTGGGTGGGCCAAAAAGTTCATTCGGGTTCCTGTATGCTGTCACAGACAAATCCAAACGAACCTTTTTGGCCAACCTAGTAATTATTGGTGTAGCAGGGAAGTGCTGTATTTTAAAAAATAAGAAAACAAAAACGAATCTTGTTCTGTGTGCTTAGTAAGGCAGGTGCTGCCCACCTCGGTAACGGGCGCGGTTGCCCTCAGGAGGCCCCCTCCAGCCCCAGCCTGCCCGCTCTTCCTTCCAGGCTGTTTCTCCAAGCAGCAGCCCTCGCGGCAGCTCAGGTGCGCTGTTCCGGTGCTGACTGAGGACTCTGCCCCTGCCTGAGCTTTCCCCTGTGGCCCCTCAGCCCCGGCCCCCACTACTCTGTGCATCCTGCCGTATACTCGACCCAGGCGGGCTCTTTCTTGTAATGAGTCAGCTCACAGCCTTCACCGGGATCCTCCTTCTGTTAGGGTTTACAGAACTTCTAATTTGAAATTGAGGACTTATTTAATTTTCCTGACCCAGGTGCAGACTGTTGACCTTTTAACACTCTAGTGGCCATTTCTTGGTGGGTGTTGGTGAGGGAGACGCCTCGCCCTGCATCTCCATGCCTCTCCCCTTGGCCGTCCAGCAGAGCCGCCCTTCCAGCAGGTGCTGGTGGAGCTCTCCCAGGCCCCGCCCACTTTTTTTTTTTTTACTGAAGCCACTGAGTCGGGGGGTGGGGGGGACGACAGACCCTGTGGTCTTACCAGTTCTTCATGTTGAATACAATTGTCAGTAGCTACCTGTCTTTAGTGGAGCCTGACCTAATGTGTGGTAAGGGCCATACTCTCAAGCTTTCACCTCTGATCCCCAGTTTCAGACCTGTCCCATCACAAAACCCCGCACACACTCAGTGACCGCCTTAGCTCTGTTCTCTGCGTCATGACCCACAGGAGAGGCTGAGTCACAGCTGGAGGCCGTCCCTAAGGGTCGCTAACTGGAAGCAGGCAGCCTTGGTGGTGGTGAGAATTTCTTAGAACCTGGGCCAGTCGAGATGGCTTAGAAGATCACTGAGCATGTAGGAGATCCATCCTGTGTGTATCCTATGGGAACACAGGACCACATGTCTTTAGTAAAAGTTCTGCCTCCACTAAGGATGTTGTAAGGCTGCCTTGCTCTTGCATGGATGACAGAGAACTTTAAACATTTCTGGCATTTTTATGAGACTAAACTCAGCTTATTTATGATGATGGCCACTTATTTAATTATAACTCCCCATCACCTTTTGTATGTGTGTGTGTGTGCCCCTCTGGCTACTGAGAAAGATATATAAAAATATTAATAATGTGAATTTACTTTCTATTACCTTTTTTTCTTCCTTTTTTGGAGGTGGGGTATTATACTAAGGTACATTGAAATTGACACTTAAAATAAGAATTTTAAAAATTCCATTAAGGAATGCTTTTAAAAGATAACTGTTTCAGAATTCTGTGTCTACCTTACATATTTTAAGTTCTGCATTGTATAAATTATATATATTGTATGTATTGTTATATATTGTATAAAGGTCTTTTCTTATAGGAATTAAATTGGATATAGCAAGAAAAAAATTTTGATTCCTTAATAATGTGTGATTTCTAAAAGAACTACATCTCTATGTAGAGGGTTTGACCAGTAATTTTTGGTCATAGAATTTATTCATCATATTTTTTTTTGATAGATAGCTACTCTGAAATTTCTGTAGAAGTTAAATTCTAAAGTACATTTCTCTTGTGACGTGAATAACGACTGCTCAAGTCATTGTGATTTTTCTTGAGTTTGACCCTTTCTAATCATTGCAGCTGAATCTGTGGCTAGTCTTATTTTCAGAGAAAAGTTCTAAAGTTTTGATTTCCCAAATTACTAAATAAATTAATCCTGGTCAATTACTTGAAGAACTTTCTGTGGTAAAAATCTTCCGGCTAAATACCATACATGTGCTCTTTTTTCTCCGACTTTTGGTGTTTTGGTGCCATCTTGTGGCTGGACTGCGTCATAATTTCAATACTGAAACATTTTAAACAGTGTCCTGGATAAGATCAGATAGACTGGGAATACTTTCCAAAATGCGAATCATGTGCCACTATAAATCTGTATTTAAAATATTGAGAGTAATTTGTTTGTTACTTGGATTTGCGGATACAGTGGGAGGAGAGGGTGGGACGGATTGAGAAAGTAGTATTGACATACAGACAGTATTATGTGTGTAATAGATAGCTAGTGGGAGGTTGCTGAGTAACACAGAAATCTCAGCCTGGTGCTCTGTGATGAGCTAGAGGGGTGGGATCGGGGGTGAGAGATGGGAGGGGCATTCAAGAGAGAGGGAATATATGTATACATATGGCTGATTCATGATGTTGTACAGCAGAAAATAGCACAGCATCGTAAAGCAATTATCCTCCAATTAATTTTTTAAAAATTTTGTTTGTTACTTGTTGAATGTCCAAGCAAAAATAATAAGGAATTTACCATATGGCTCTTGGTTTTTAAAATTCTGTTTTTATATTTGCCCCTAGTTGCTGCTGTTTGAACGATCTTGGATGAGCAGATGGAAGTCTTCAGTTCTGCATGAAGGGGAAGGGAACATAAGGAGTGTGAAGTGGAGGGGCCATCTGATTGCCTGGGCCAATAATATGGTAAAAGTGCATCTCCATCTCTCTAAGGCTTGTTCAGCACCAGAAGGATGGCCAAACCCAGAGGGCTGTGACAAAGGGTGGGGATGCCACTCCTCCCATCACCGTTTCTGAAAGGTGCCCGTGGCGATTGATATCATACCCGGAAGGGTGAGGAAATTAGATTGCTTTTGGCTTTCATCAGAGAGTAATTTCCAACATATTCTGGACTCTATTTTAGAGGAAGAAACCCGAGGCATGGAGAATAGCCAAGAAAATGAAAAGGCATCTTAATAATGGAAGGGCTGCAATGGGAACATGGTTTTGAAAATACCATTTGCCTATTAGCCAAGGGCAAGTGCCAGTCGATATGAAACGAGGGCAGGATATTGCTGATTTCTTTTACTCCCAGAATAATCACCAACCCAAAATAGGCCTGCCTTTGAAAAAGTGGATCCTAATTTTTGATGCTTCACTTACCTCAAGTTCAGTCAATATGAGTTAGGGGGAATAGAAAGTTTGAAAATTACCCTTAGGACATCTGGCATAACTATAGCTTTTGGAATTTTGATGTACCATTTAGCAAACTGGTGCTGTTCCTGTTTTTATTTTGCCATGCTGCAACGTCATATGAGCTCTGTTCCCTGACCAGGTTTTGAACCCAAGCCCCTTGCATTTGGAAGTCCCCAGCTGTTCCATTTTGCATGGTAGAAACCTCCCAGAAGCTGCTGTGCTAGTTGGGACTTTTCCTACTCTTCTGGGTCACAGTCATGGTCAACAGATATATGGCCTCTTGGATTATTTTCATTTAGCTGCTTGCTCAATGTTTCTTGATTTGAGTACTTTAAAATGTCAGGTGTAGTTTTCTTTACCTAGTGGGTTTTCAGATTCAAAGCTTTTCTGAAAACCAAATCCCATACTTGAGGTGTAACAATACATACATAAATGTTTCTTGTCTGTCATTTTGGAAACGTAGTTGCTGATACCTATACATTTACCATTTGTGTTGCTTGTGCCATCTGCTCATAAAATCTCCTTTGCCTGAAAAGAAGGATGGAGGTTTCCTTTTGTTCTGAGTTTTCACCGGATTCTTGTGGAGTCAGAACGTTTCTGTGGTTCCCAATGGCACCCAATAAACACTGTCAGTACTTTGCAGTGCTCATTATCACTGGGGTATAGCAGTGGCCATTATTAAATTTCGTTTCACTTTCCTTCTCTCGAGTCAAGGGTGCTTAATGCTACTTTATTTTCCAGGGCGTGAAGATTTTTGACATCACTTCAAAGCAGAGAATCACGAACGTGCCCCGGGATGATATAAGTCTTCGCCCAGATATGTATCCCTGTAGCCTCTGCTGGAAGGACAATGTGACGCTGATCATTGGCTGGGGGACGTCTGTCAAGGTGGGTTTACTTGTCTTTCTCCTGAGTCCGTGTTGTTATAGAGCTACTGATCGATGGTCCAGAGGAATCCTTTGTGTGCTTTGTGTGTGTGTATGTGTGTGGACCGTTTCTGAAGTCCTTATTAAATCTGTTATGGTATTGCCTGTGTCCTGTGTTCTGGTCCCTTGGCCCCGAGGCATGTGGGATCTTAGTTCCCTGGCCAGGGATCAGACCCGCACCCCTTGCATTAGAAGGCCAAGTCCCAACCACTGGACCCCCAGGGAAGTCCAAGAATATGAGTTCTTGAATGGCTTCTCAGAGCCAAAATATTTTCACCTGCATATTATGGTCATGGGATAAGTGTGAGTTTTCAGATCTGTCCTTTCTCATGACCTTATCCACGTTCAGAATGGTGTAGCCTTTCTGATCTTTTCTTAATTTCCTGTAACCCAGTTGGCCTTAGCTATTTATGGAGTATGTGTTGTGTTACTGGTTCCCCTGGGTCCTTTTCTTTATGTTTCCTTCCATTTCCCTTAGCTTTGATCCTGAGCTTCTTCAGTAGAACTGATGGTGGGAAAAGATGGTTGAGATGAAATCATCCTGCTTGCTCGCTAGTAGTTTGGTGGAGTAAAGGCCCAGGCTTATTATGGACGATACGACTTGGGGCTGTTTGGTCACATATATCGCCTGCCTTTTATATGCCTGGGTAAATGAAGCTGTTCTGCAAAACGAGGCCCAAAGCCCATTCACCTTTATTTCACATCTAGTAGCGCTCGTCTCGTATTAGGTATTTCAGAGAAAAAGTTGTTTGTTTCCCTTTAAAAATACATACCTTCATCTAAATAAAGTAAGACTTAGCTGAGATAAAGGTGTTGTAAGAAGATATCCCATCAGTAGTCTAATGGAAGGGCTCAGGCTGTAGAGTCACACAGACCAGGAATCCATTCCAGTTTTCCCACTGATCTTCCTGTGTAACCCTCTCTAAGCCTCACTCTTCTCATCTGCAAAATGGGAGCGCTGATAGTACTCACATCACATATTTGGGGGCAGTTTAATGAAGAATTTAGTATAGGATCTGGTGTACCATGTGTAGGAAATATAAGCTGTCATAGTTACGTCAGAAAATTCCAGAAAGATCATGAGAGAGACATGGCTATTGAAAATTCCTCTGTGAAA
The DNA here is from genome assembly GCF_016772045.2 of Ovis aries. Taxonomy (NCBI): domain Eukaryota; kingdom Metazoa; phylum Chordata; class Mammalia; order Artiodactyla; family Bovidae; genus Ovis; species Ovis aries. Next base: position 83,763,974 of record NC_056057.1, read on the forward strand.
AAGAAAGCATAAAAATTATTAATGTGGTGATTGTTATCATCAAAATAAGCATTATTAGTTTGAGGTAGATCTAGTTATGATTCAGGTTCTCTTTTTTAGTAGAACATGTGGTAATTGTTTCCATGTGTTAAATGAACACAACAGTCACATTTAAGGTAATAGAAAGGAGGTTGTACCTCAAAGTCAAGGACAAAAGAGGGCTTCTCAGTCTCCCTGTCCCAGTACTGATCCAGTAAACTGAGGTTCTTGATAGTTTTTAAGTATCTTAAATAGACTAAGTGGCTTTTTCCCTTATTTTAAAGTTGGTATTTTCTTTTCTTTTTTGGTGAAACGAAAGGGAAACTAGCCTATTGGGACATGAAAGAAGTTTGATGATTGCTACTGGAAATGTTTCCTCCATTAGGCTGAATTATGGTCCCCAAGATAGCAATCCTGATTCCCACCACCTATAAATGTTTCTTTTATGCTGTAAAGAGCCAAGCAAAAAGATATGACTAACTAAGCCTCTACAGATGGGGAGATTATCCCGCATTGTCTGTTGTTATTCAGTCACCAAGTTGTGTCTGACTTTTTGCATCCCCATGAACTGCAGCCCCCTAAGCTCCTCTGCCCTTCACTCTCTCCCGGAGTTTGCTGAAATCATGTCCGTTGAGTCAGTGATGCCATCCAACCATCTCATCCTCTGTCACTCCCTTCCCCTTTTGCCTTCAGTCTTTCCCGGCATGAAAGATTTTTCCAGTGAGTCAGCTCTCCACATCAGGTGGCCAAAGTATTGCAGTTTCACCTTCAGCATCAGTCCTTCCAATGAATATTCAGGACTGATTTCCTTTAGAAATGACTGGTTTGATCTCCTTGCAGTCCAAGGCACTCTCAAGAGTCTTCTCCGACACCACAGTTCAAAAGCATCAATTGTTCAGTGCTCAGCTTTCTTTATGGTCCAACTCTCACATCCATCAGTCAGTTCAGTTCAGTTCAGTCACTCAGTCGTGTCCGACTCTTTGCGACCCCATGAATTGCAGCACGCCAGGCCTCCCTGTCCATCACCAACTCCCGGAGTTCACTCAGACTCATGTCCATCAGGTCAGTGATGCCATCCAGCCATCTCATCCTCGGTCGTCCCCTTCTCCTCCTGCCCCCAATCCCTCCCAGCATCAGAGTCTTTTCCAGTGAGTCAACTCTTCACATGAGGTGGCCAAAGTACTGGAGCTTCAGGTTTAGCATCATTCCTTCCGAAGAAATCCCAGGGCTGATCTCCTTTAGAATGGACTGGTTGGATCTCCTTGCAGTCCAAGGGACTCTCAAGAGTCTTCTCCAACACCACAATTCAAAAGCATCAGTTCTTCGGTGCTCAGCTTTCTTCACAGTCCAATTCTCACATCCATACATGACTACTAAAAAAGCCAGAGCTTTGACTAGACGGACCTTTGTTGGCGAAGTAGTGTCTCTGCTTTTGAATATGCTGTCTAGGTTGTTCATAGCTTTTCTTCCAAGGAGCAAGCATCTTTTAATTTCATGGCTGCATCTTTTAATTTCACCATCTGCAGTGATTGGAGCCCAAGAAAATAAAGTCTGTCACTGTCCACTGTTTCCCCATCTGTTTGCCATGAAGTGATGGGACTGGATGCCATGGATCTTTGTTTTTAAGCCATCTTTTTCACTCTCCTCTTTCACTTTCATCAAGAGGCTCTTTAGTTCCTCTTCACTTTCTGCCATTAGAATGGTACCATGTGCATGTCTGAAGTTGTTGTTATATCTTCTGGCAGTCTTGATTCGAATTTGTGATTCATCCAGCCCAGCATTTTGCATGATATACTGTGTATATAAGTTAAATAAGCAAGGTGACAATATACAGCCTTAACCTATTCCTTTCCCAATTTTGAACCAGTCTGTTGTTCCATGCCTGGTTCTAACTGTTGCTTCTTGACCTGCATTCAGGTTTTTCAGGAGACAGGTAAGGTGGTCTGATATTCCTATCTCTTTAAGAATTTTCCACAATTTGTTGTGATCCACAAAGTGGATCACAAAAAGACTTTAGCATAGTCAATGAAGCAGAAGTAGATGTGTTTCTTTTTGGAGGGAGGAGAGTTCTGTTTGCTTTTTCTGTGATTCAGTGAATGTTGGCAATTTGATCTCTCGTTCCTCTGCCTTTTCTAAATCCAGCTTGCACATCTGAAAGTTCTTGGTTTACATACTGTTGAAGCCTAGCATGTGAATGAGTGCAATTGGGTGGTAGTTGGAACATTTTTTGGCATTGCCCTTCTTTGGGATTTGGATGAAAACTAACCTTTTCCAGTCCTGTGGCCACTGCTGAGTTTTGCAAATTTGCTGACATACTAAGTGCAGCACTTTAAGAGCATCATCTTTTAGGATTTGAAATAGCTCAGCTGGAGCTATCTTTATTTATAGTAATGCTTCCTAAGGCCTGCTTGACTTCACACACCAGGATATATGGCTTTAGTTGAGTGGCCACACCATTGTGGTTATCTGGGTCATTAAGACCTTTTTTTTGCATAGTTCTTCTGTATAGTCTTGCCACTTCTTAAAATCTTCTGTTTCTATTAGGTCCATACTGTTTCTGTCCTTTATTGTGCCCATCTCTGCATGAAATGGTCTCTTGGTAGCTCTTATTTTCTTGAAGAGGTCTCTAGTCTTTCCCATTCTATTGTTTTCCGCTATTTCTTTGTATTTTCACTTAAGAAGGCTTTCTTATCTCTCCCTGCTATTCTCTGGAACTCTGTTTTCAGTTGGATATATCTTTGCCTTTCTTCTTTTCTCGGCTATGTGTAAGGCCTCCTCAGACAACCACTTTGCCTTCTTGCATTTCTTTTTCTTGGGGATGGTTTTGGTCACCACCTCCTGTACAGTGTTATGAGCCTCCATGTATAGTTCTTCACACACTCTGTCTGCTAGATCTAATCCCTTGAATCTATTCATCACCTCCACTATATAATCATAAGGGGTTTGATTTAGGTCATACCTGTATGGTCTACTTTCTTCAATTTAAGCCTGACTTTTGCAGTAAGGAGCTCATGATCTGAAGCAGTCAGATCCAGGTCTTGTTTTTGCTGACTGCAGAAATGTACATTGATCTATCAATTCTACCTTTAGGAATTTATTGTAACGAAACAGAAGTCCAAAAGTTTTATATAGGAGCATGTTGATTGCATTATTGCTGGCATCAGAAAGAGATAGGAAGCAAAAGAATAATCTCTAAAATAAGATTGATTAAATTACAGTTCATTCTTGTAATGAAATACTATAAAGATATTGAAGAATCATATAAGGATATAGAAATAGCACATTAAACTATTTGTAGTAATTTTAGGTTAAGAAAAGTAGCTTCTCCAAAAGTGTGAATTGTTAATAGTGTTCAGTCTCTTCTGGGACAATGTATGATTTGTTTTTTCCCTGTGGATTTTCTGTATTTTAGAAATTTTCATGTTGTAGGTACACTTAGGGATACAGCTATAAAATAATGCAATAAATGCTGTCTAAAAGAAGTTTCTATAGGATCAGTACCTATGACTTAGTCTTTTTTTTTTTAATTGAACTGTAGTTGATTTACAATGTTAATTTCTGCTGTATAGCAAAGGGAGTCAGTTACACACACACATATATATATACACACATTCTTTTTCATATTCTTTTCCATTATCATTTATTGTAGGTTATTGAACATAGTTCCCTGTGCTATACAATAGGTCCTTGTTGTTTATTCATTCTGCTAACCTCAAACTTCCTATCCTTCCCTCCACTAGTCCCCTCCCCATTGGCAACAAGTATGATAATCTCTAGGTCCATCCATGTTGTTGCAAGTGGCATTATTTCATTCTTTTTCAGGGGTGAGTAATATTCTATTGTTTTTATGTACAACATCTTCTGTATCCATTCATCTGTTGATAGACATTTGAGGCTCGGTCTTAAGCTGGATGGCTGAACTATGTAAATTCTTCTCAGTTCTTATTACAAAATAGAGTACATTTCCTTCAGAAAACACAGCAAAACAAAAAAATATTATAAAACATCCATAGTCGTCTTATCCTAAAACATCCATAGTTAACACACATATGTATTATGGGCTGTGTGTGTGTATATATGTATATATATGTATATATGTATATATGTATATATATATATATATGTACATATATATGTATATATATGTGTATATATATGTAAATAAATATATAAAATTTCTGTTCAAACTGTATACATATAATTTAAAATATGAGTTGGAAAACTTTCTGTAAGGCTGGTGGTAAAGATTTTAAACTTCAAGTGAGGTAAGTGAAACTCGCTCAGTTATGTCTGACTCTTTGCAACCCCAGAATTCTTCAGGCCAGAATACTGGAGTGGGTACCCTTTCCCTTCTCCAGGGAATCTTCCTGTCCCAGTGATTGAACCCAGGTCTCCTGCATTGCAGGCGGATTCTTTACCAGCTGAACCATAAGGGAAGCCCAAGAATACTAGAGTGGATAGCCTATCCCTTCTCCAGCGGATCTTCCTGACCCAGGAATCGAACCAGGGTTTCCTGCATTGCAGGCAGATTCTTTACCAACTGAGCTACCAGGGAAGCCCTTTGCCTGCTACATATTGTTTCTGCCAAGCACTTTTCTTATTATTTGTTTTTCCTTCCTAGTCTCCCTCCTCTCCTTTTCACTTTTTCAAACCTTCAAAAATGTAAAAATTATTTTCAGCTTCAGATCAGTTGCTCAGTCGTGTCCAACTATTTGAGACCCCATGAACCACAGCATGCCAGGCCTCCCTTCCATCACCAACTCCTGGAGTCCCCAAACCCATGTCCATCTTGTCAGTGATGCCATCCAGCCATCTCATCCTCTGTCGTCCCCTTCTCCTCCGACCCTTAATCTTTCCCAGCATCTGAATCTTTTCAAATGAGTCAGCTCTTCGCATCAGATGGCCAAAGTATTGGAGTTTCAGCTTCAACATCAGTCCTTCCAGTGAACACCCAGGACTGATCTCCTTTAGGATGGGCTGGTTGGATCTCCTTGCAGTCCAAGGGACTCTCAAGAGTCTTCTCCAACACCACAGTTCAAAAGCATCAATTCTTCAGCACTCAGCCCTCTTTACAGTCCAACTCTCAGATCCATACATGACCACTGGAAAAACCATAGCCTTGACTAGATGGACCTTTATTGACAAAGTAATGTCTCTGCTTTTTAATATACTGTCTAGGATGGTCATAACTTTCCTTCCAAGGAGTAAGCGTCTTTTAATTTCATGGCTGCAGTCACCATCTGCAGTGATTTTGGAGCCCCCAAAATAAAGTCAGCCACTGTTTCTGCTGTTTCCCCATCTATTTACCATGAAGTGATGGGACCAGATGCCATCTTAGTTTTCTGAATGTTGAGCTTTAAGCCAACATTTTCACTCTCCTCTTTCACTTTCATCAAGAGGCTCTTTAGTTCTTCTTCACTTCCTGCCATAAGGGTGGTGTCATCTGCGTATCTGAGGTTATTGATACTTCTCTCGGCAATCTTGATTCCAGCTTGTGCTTCCTCCAGCCCAGCGTTTCTCATGATGTACTCTGCATATAAGTTAAATAAGCAGGGTGACAATATCCAGCCTTGCCGTACTCTTTTTCCTATTTGAAACCAGTCTGTTGTTCCATGTCCAGTTCTAACTGTTGCTTCCTGACCTGCATATGGGTTTCTCAAGAGGCAGGTGGTCTGATATCCCCATCTCTCTCAGAATTTTCCACAGTTCATTGTGATCCACACACAAACAAAAAGATCAAAGGCTTTGGCATAGGCAATAAAGCAGAAATAGATGTTTTTCTGGAACTCTCTTGCTTTTTCGATGATCCAGCAGATGCTGGCAATTTGATCTCTGGTTCCTCTGCCTTTTCTAAAACCAACTTGAACATCTGGAAGTTCACGGTTCACGTATTGCTGAAGCCTGGCTTGGAGAATTTTGAGCATTACTTTACTAGCGTGTAAGATGAGTGCAATTGTGTGGTAGTTTGAGCATTCTTTGGCATTGCCTTTCTTTGGGATAGGAATGAAAGCTGACCTTTTCCAGCCCTGTGGCCACTGCTGAGTTTTCCAAATTTGCTGGCATATTGAGTGCAGCACTTTCACAGCATCATCTTTCAGGATTTGAGATAGCTCAGCTGGAATTCCATCACTTCCACTAGCTTTGTTTGTAGTGATGCTTTCTAAGGCGCACTTGACTTCACATTCCAGGATGTCTGGCTCTAGGTGAGTGATCACACCATCGCGATTATGTGGGTCATGAAGATCTTTTTTGTACAGTTCTTATGTGTATTCTTGCCACCTCTTCTTAATATCTTCTGCTTCTGTTAGGTCCATACCATTTCTGTCCTTTATTGAGCCCATCTTTGCATGAAATGTTCCCTTGGTATCTCTAATTTTCTCGAAGAGATCTCTAGTCTTTCTCATTCTGTTGTTTTCCTCTATTTCTTTGCATTGATCACTGAGGAAGGCTTTCATAACTCTCCTTGCTATTCTTTGGAACTCTGCATTTAAATGGGTATATCTTTCCTTTTCTCCTTTGCTTTTTGCTTTCCTTCTTTTCACAGCTATTTGTTAAGCCTCCTCAGACAGCCATTTTGCTTTTTTGCATTTCTTTTTCTTGGGGATGGTCTTGATTCCTGTCTCCTGTACAGTGTCACGTACCTCCATCCATAGTTCATCAGGCACTCTGTCTATCAGATCTAGTCCCTTAAATCTATTTCTCACTTCCACTGTATAGTCATTTTCAGCTTACAAGCCATAAAAAAAGTAGACCAGAGCCTGGGCTGTCGTTACCATCCCTGATTTAAATTATGTAATACATATATTTTAATGAGCTTGAGAGAGGAAGAGCATGTGACACTTTTGGAAAGTATTATTTAGCAACAGTGAAATAAATTACTAAAATGTGATCAGAAACACTAGACTTATATGGGTGTTGCCAAGACTAGCCATTGGGCATTTGGGGCTCTGGGCTTTTGCTCGAGTTTTATTTGGATGATGGTTGAAGAAGTCTGTCAATAGAGCTTCAGAAAATGAGTCATTGGAAATGTGTTAAAACTTTATATCCACTTCCTTCTTTTCTTTGTCACTGAATAAAACTGTTGGAGAATAATATCTCTGGGACCTGGCAGTGTGAGAGTAGGGCTTCTCAGGTGGCTCAGCGGTAAAGAATCTGCCTGCCAGTGCAGAAGACAAGAAATGTGGGTTTGGTGCCTGGGCTGGGAAGATCCCCTGGAGTAGGAAATGGCAACCTGCTCCAGTATTCATGCCTGGAGAATTCCATGGCCAGTGGAGCCTGGGGGCTACAGTCCATGAGGTCACAAAAAGTCGGAAATACCTGAGCAACTGAGCACACCATGTTGGAGAATATATGTAATGGTTGCTGTGTGTCATTGAAACTGATTTCTATCACTTAAGTCATAGGGTTGGATGCGTGCATCCTGTCTTCAGTGCTACATGGCTAATTTAGCCAAAGTGCCATATAGTGAATGAGATGTGATGAAGAGTTTTCTATCACATGAATGAAAATGACCTTTGGCTTTCCTTTCTAGATATGCTCGGTGAAGGAACGGCACGCCAGTGAAATGAGGGACTTGCCAAGTCGATATGTTGAAATAGGTAGGCCTTCTGTGGTGTAAACCTTCAAAAGAGAATCAGTGTTATGAGGGGGGTACCTAAGGCCATGTTCTTCAGGGCTCACCATTGGCACCTTGATGAAATAGATCAAGAAGCTTTTGAGTTTCGAAACTTGGCTGTAGAGACCTTTTGTCCTAACTATTTCGAGTTTTTAACAATAATTTTGTAATTGGCTTTGACATCAAATAAACATGGGTTTGGGGTTCTGGTTCTATTATTTAAACTACTTGCACTTTGCACAGATGTCCACGTGCCTCAATATTCTCATCTATGAAATGCAGAAAAGAATATGCGTCCCATAGGTTGGTTGTGAAAATTCCAAGAGTGCATGCACAGCTCATAACACAGTCCTCACACTTGGTCCTGATTCCTTATGCCTTCTAAATATTTCCTTTCTTCATCACTGGTCTGGTCCAAGCTGCCGTGGTCTTTTATCTGGATCAGTGCAGCAGACACTGAACTGGTTCATCTCTTTCCACCATGAATTACTGTGCGCTAGTCTCCCCACTGCAGTCAAAATACAAATCAGACAGTGTCGCCACTCTTCACTCCCTTCTCAGTGTTCTTAGATAAAGGTGAGACTCCTTAAGCTGACCATGGGGATCTGCACTGGCACTCACCTGCCTTCCTAACTTCAGCTCATAACCAGCATCTCTGGTCTCTGTGTTCCAGTCACACTGGCTTTCTTCCACCCACCCATGCTGCTTCTGTGCTTCTTCCCGTCTCTCTAGAATGTTTGTCTTGCCTCCTTTTGCTTATGGATCCCTTTTCACCTTTAATTAAACCTCAGCTCAAATGCTGCTTTCCTGGGAAAGCCCACTGGCCATCCCTAAGCAGGTCACATCCCCCTGTGATGGACATGTAGCATTTCCCTTTCTGGATGTTGTTTCAGTTGCAGTGATCATGTGATTATTTGGTGTATTTCTGTCCCTTCCATCAGACTGTAACCTCCTTGTTTTTGCTTAGTGTTTGTTTCTCAGGGACGTGGCACCATGCATGACATGGTAGGTAGAAAGTAATATTAGGTTGCATGAATCAGACTCTGGGAAACAAGTATTCAGGAAAAGTATGCCAAGGAGGCTATGCCACTACTTTTATAACTTAAGTTTTATGACCTAGTGCCAAAGTTATTCATACAGAAAAAGTGAAAACTGACTGATATTTGTCAATTAAACAAATAGAATAAAAACTCTTTCTGTATTATTTAGTACCGAACAACAGAAGACAGAGTTTTGTGGCAAAAAGGAAAAAAAGGTAAATAGTTTGTGTACGCATTTGGATGGGAGAGGAGGAATATGCATTTGATGGGTTGTCATAAACAGGGAGAAGCTGAGATAAATCATTTGCACAAGACTGTATTTCTACAAACAAAGATATTCCCACCTGGCTAATATGTTTGTACCATTAAAATATTTTATACTTTAAGTCATAAATTGGTGGTAGGGTTTTGATCATTGTAGTTGTTGTCTGCCTTAAAAGGATAAATGAATATATAAATTCACAGTTTGGATTGCTTGGGGTATGGACAGAATAGGTGTATGCAGAATATAATGGTACTGAGAAGCACTGAGTAACCTGATAAAAAGGCAGAACTAGAAGATAAAGATAGTTATTTCGGTCTCTCTTCTGTCCTGCCTCTCCTGTGCCCACCAGTGAAAAACCTGAACGTCTCAATGCTGTGTCCCGAGAGATAAGTATTAGAATATTGCAAATGCAGGTAGAGAGAAAAGGGCAATGACTGTGGGAATTTTAGGATGTAAAAATTGCCTGGAAGGCATGAAAATGTAGCAGTGTCACTTTTTCTCCTTACTTGGTATTGCTCAAGAACTAGGTATGGGGTATTGCGCTATGTGTACATCTGCTTTAGTCCACTTGACCACCACAGCAGCCCTTTGAAGGGCAGGTAGTAGTCTTCTTATTCTGTAGATGAAAAAACCTGAGGCTCATGGTGGTAAAGTGGTAAATAACTCATCCAAGATCTTATTGCCGTGGCATTCAGATGGGTAGAATCTAACCCCACAGAATGACCGAGCAAGGAGGCCAGGCAGTTTGCCGAATTCCTGTCTGATCTTGGTAAGTGCTTTAATGTCCCTGAGCTAGACTTTCTTCACTTGTGAAATGGAGATCAGGGACTTCCCGAGTGGCCCAGGCTTCCACTGCAGAGGGCACGGGTTCTGTCCATGGTCTGGAAAGTAGATCCTGTGTGCCTCATGGTATGGCCAAAAAAAATTTTTTTTAGTAAAAAATAAAAAGAAATAAAATGGAGATGATGAGAACTACCATTCCGGATGGCTGGGAGAATTAGGTGTGATGTAAGGAAAGTCTGCAACACACTCCTTGGCATACAGTAGATGCTCACTGAACCACAGCGGTGATCATCGCTGTGCAGACTTTCACCCCAGCTGCTCAGCTGCTAATAGCTAGAGCCCTGGGATCATTATTAAAGTGTAGTTCATCTGTACTACAGTTTCTGTGGAATAGACCGTGTACGGGTACCAACAATATCACATTACAGACATTGTACTACTATGGTTAGTGGTTAAGTACCATTTTTTCCCCTCTTGAGAGCAAACCTTTAAGAATATAAACCATTTCCACAGCAGGAGGCAAAGTGGTTTGGATAAGAGTCCTTGACTAGGATAAAGGAAAAGAGAAATATTAGCGGGTTTGGATTACAATTTGCTTTAGCCCTAGACGTTATAAGCCACTGTTCTTTACTAAATGAGGTGAAAATGGCATTGAGATGAAAGAAATGTCTGTGGCTGTACATTTCTTAGAAGCCAGATGTTTATAGCTCTTCCTTACAAGGCAGAATCTCAAAAACAATGTAAAAGTTATTCCTCTCAATAAGATATTAATTTATTCTTGTAAGCGAAAGATAATATTGATAGTAAATATGAAGCTTACTGGCCAGTCTCCAACCCATGAAGACATAAGATTACTTAAGACTTTTTAGATGTCATTTATTCCTCCATATTACTGTGTTAAAAAATAAAATATGTTGTGGTCCATGACTGCTTTACTTATTTTAACTTAACTTGGGTATCTTGTCATGGGACTCCCTAACCCTCTGGTACTTTTCATAATAAAATGTTGGGGGAAAATATTCAGTACAGAAGAATTAGTAGGTTATAACCAAACTGAATTCTAACAGAGCAGAAAACCATACTGGGCTAGATCCTGAAGCACAAACACCCTGAACTGTCCTGATGCCCACTGAGATTAGACACGAAGATGAAACTTTTCACCAAAGTCATCCTTGGTCCTAATGGAATGGTAATTGGGAGCTGATATTATGTTGTTGGGAAATGAATCCAATATTGATGTGTCATTTGAGGGGGCATCTCCTGTCAGGGGCAGATAATTTACATGCAAGGAATTAACAATTAACTCCCTAGTCTTGATCTCGTATGGAAATTTGTTTCAAAAAAATAATGAGAAAATCTATATGGGAAGCTGTGTAGAATGAGAGGAGCCAGGAAGATAAGCAAGGGACATCTTTTTCACTTTAATTAAACAGAGTCCGTATCTTTAGTTGACTAAATGCTGTGGCTCTGTTTAGTACATTGTTCTGTTTTCAGCCTCTTGATTGGGAAAACAGTGACTTGAAAATTGAAGGGCTTTTTGCATGACTTAAGAGAGCTGTGAAATTAATACCCTTCTCAGATCTAACTATCTCTGTCTCCAGCCACCTGTTAGCGTTCTGACCCAGACACACAGGTTCCAGCAGTGGGACAGTTCTGTGCACGACAGTAACAAGGTTTATCTCCATATCACAGGAATCAGGATAGTTCAAGGTGTTTTGCTTACAGGTTTCAGGATTGTTCAAGGAATCAGGAATCAGGATAGTTCAAGGTGTTTTGCTTACAGGTTTAACTCTGTGATTTTGTGTTCTCTTAGAATTTGGTTTGATTCTCTCTATTAATTCTTCTTCTCTGCCTTAATTTTTCCCCAATAGTTTATTATGACAATTATTACACATACAAAAAGTAAAGAATTTCACTATGGGTTCCTGTTTACCCACCTCCTCGATTCTGCAATTAAGGTCTCATTGTGCTTGTTTTATTACGTTTCTGTTCCTCTGTCCATTCCCCCTCTTCTTTCTCACTCAGTGCTGGAGGCTCAAATGTTTGTTGCAAGTAGAATGAATAAATTTTCTCTACAGTAAGGAGTGGTAAGAAATCTGAAGCACCTAAAGTAAGAAGTGTATTTTGTTTATTTTATAATCCCCACCACCAGGCACATGCTAACATGCATTACAAACAGAATTTCATTTAATCTTCACGATGATTCCAGTGGAGGGGGTTGTTACACCATTTTATAGGTGAAGAGGCTGAGGTTCAGAGGGATCAAGTAACCTGCTTAAGATGATGACTTCAAAAGCAGAGAAGGCAGCATCTGAACCCAGATAAGCCTAGTTTCAAAGCTGTTGCCTCTAACTACTGTGCCATGCTTTCTTCCCTGCATGCCTTCCTCCTAACCCCTGCCCTCATTTGCAGCCAGAGTAACTGATGAAAAGCAGTTTGCTCTGGGCACTCAGATACAAACCATGGGGTAGAAATTCTATGAAGACTCTTTAAGTATGCCAGTGAGGATGTCTGCTTACCTGTTCTTCAAATAGCCAGATAAAATGGAAATGCAGTACATTTGTTTTTGTTTTATTTGGGTTCAGTGAAGTGTCTCATTTAGAAAAGTAGAAATGTTATTCCCCCTTATTGTATTCTGGGACTGGCAGCCCTTCATTATTTTCTCAGAGAACTCTAGAACCTAGTTGCCTTGGATGGCTGTCAAAATTGTTACTGAGGAAAGGGAATCACATCCAGACTGGAATGTGATTCTTGCAGCCCTTTGAAAAAGAGGAAAAGCTCTTATGTGTGCTTTCCTAGTGTTCGACATAAGTTTACTTGGTGCATCAAGGTAGTTTTGGAAACTTTTGTGGGGGTACAGGTGGTTAGGTCTCTGAAATTTTTTATTTTGTTATGGTAAAAACACTTCACATGAGATCTACTGTCTTAACAAATTTTTTAAGGGTATGATGCCATGTCATTGCTGATGCGCATAATGTTATACAGCAGATCTCAAACTTAATTCATCTTGCTTAACTGAAACTTTACGTCTATTGATTGGCAACTCCCCGTTTCCCCTCCCCAGCCCTTGCAACCACCTTTCCTCTTTGATTCGATGATTTTGACTATTTTAGGCACCTCATACAAGTGGAATCATGTAATATTTGTCTTTCTGTGACTGGCTTATTTCACTTAGCATAATATCCTCAGAGTTCATCCATGTTGTTGCAGAATTTTCTTTTTTTGAGGCTGAATGGTATTCCATCTTTATGCATTGCTCTGTGGATAGACATTGGGTTGATTCCATGTCTTGACTGTTGTAAATAGTGCTGCTATGATCATGGGAGTGCTAATGTCTCTTCAGGATCCTGATTTCAGTTCTTTTAGATTGATACCCAGAAGGACGTTGCTGGAACATATGGTGGTTCTATCTGAAACTTTTTTTGAGGACAGTCTATACTGTTTTTCATAATGGTTTTACACTTTGCATTTCAATCAACTTTCTCCACATCTGTACCAACACTTATTTTTGTTTTGTTTTGTTTTGTTTTTTGAAAATAGCCCTTTTACAGCTTAAAGTATAACTATTTGATTTGAACCTTTTGACCCAAGTTCCTCGAACATCCCCTTGTCTATGGTATAAGTAGTGTGTGGTCAGCTTCTCATTAAATTTGTGAGTTCTGGAGTTTAGTATATGAGATAATCACATCTGCTTAGCTTTGATCACAGTGTGTACTGAATATTGATTCGAAAATATGAAATTAAATTGAAGGCTAAGTTTGTCTTAAATGGCTTTGACCTACGTGTAATATTGGTTCCTGATTTGGATGTTTTAGTAATTTTATCCTTTAGCCATTGCCTTCTGTTTCACTCCCCTATATTAGACCTCGTCCATAACTTGCTGACATAAAGCATAGTAAGTCACTTTTGCTTTAGTGTGTCAGCTTCATATCAATCCTGAGGATGTTGAAATGTGATTTCCAAGTATATTTTCTTAGATCAGTGGTCACGTTGACAGAGTGTCCAAATTTCTCAGAGTCTGTAGACATTATATCCAGTTATGAAATACTAATATCTGGTGACTAAAGGGTCAGATTCTCTTGGGAATAAGGAACTATCATAAAGGGACTTTGATGCTTTTCATATGTGAATATAAGACAATGGAAGATAATTGTTCTTATTTATAAATTGCTTAAAATTTTCATTCTTTGTTGAAGAATCATAGAAACCAAAATTTATAGAAAGGTATGTCTCTGGTGGTCCAGTGGTTAAGACTTCGCCTTCCAATGCAGGAGCTGTGGGTTCAATCCCTGGTCAGGGAGCTAAGATCTCACATGCCTTGTGGCCAAAAAAACCAAAGCTAGAACAGAAGCAATATTGTAACAAACTCAATAAAGACTTTAAAAGAGAGTCCACATTAAAAAAAAAAAAAGCTTTAAATAAAATTATAGGATATCACTTTATTTAGTCTCAGTGAAGATCCCGAATCCTTCTAGGTCACATCTAACTAATGGGCATTTTGCACAAGCAAAGGGAAAACAAAGACCCAAAATAAAAGGCAGCACCTGTTCTCTGTGCTTCAGTGCACGGAAGATTCCAGAGAAGGGCCCGGCACCCTGGCTGCATGCAGCAGAAGTGGCAGCAAGTTGTCAGGCCCTTCACTTTTCCCGTTCCAGCTAACGTAGTGCACCTTTGCCCTTAGCACCTCTGTGGGCTTGTTTATGTTTTCTAGTGTGACTTGTATCTGGGGAAAGTAAGATTTCAAATTCCTGTTTTTATTGGCTTCTACTTAAGTGGCCTTAGTCAAGTTACTTATCATCCCTGAGCTTCAAGTCCCCTTTAAGATAAATATAAAGTTAACATGGTGAAAAAAGATCATGTTGTAATATATTCAGCATCCTGCTTGTCAGCAATGTTCATTAAATGGAAGCTATTATTAATATGACTATTCTGTTTTGTTAGAAAACCAGTAGTTTCTTTTAATAGAAGACTAAAACATTCGTGTTTCATAAAGTCAATTGAAAGAGAATGGGGGAAAGATATAAATAAGGATTTACTAAATTATTCTGAAAAGGTTAATACATCTCATAAGACAGCTCATAGGTACACATAATAATCAAGACTATTTATCATTCTTTAGGGCTGAATACAATGATATTATTGAGATAAACTAGCTGTGAATTATTTGGAGGATGATCTTTTTATCCAGACCCAAATAAAATCTTGATTTTTATTTTTGACAATCTAATACACAGTTTTTACTATTTTTTAAATGAAGTTTTTTTCATGAAAATTTTTTTGAATGAACATTTAATGGAATGTTGTTCTTTCATGTATAACTACCATTCCTGCCCTTAACAGGCATATATAGCCATGATAATGGCTACTGTTTCCATGCCCATCTTCTCCCCTCTGGGAATAAATTGCCTGCTCTGTACTCTTTGTTGCTTTACACCTATTTCCATTCTTGGATAGCACATGGAATTTTAATTACTTCTTCAGCTTCTAGACTCACAGTCTCTTTTAAGTCAGAGTCCTGATGTTTCTAGAAGAGTGTCTTCTAGTGCTCAGTAATTCCTTATTGAATTAAGTTATTGATAACCCTCAGAGATATAAAACTCAAGATATGAGAAGTCTCTGTCTTATTCATGTTTATTTCAATCAGATGCAGTCATTCAGAAACTTCCAGCATGTGCACTGTTGATGGCCCAATGATAGTGTGTGTTTGTGACTACAATCCTGGCCCTGGCTTATATCAAGTTGATATCTAACCCTGATACATTAACATTTTGTGCTTGGAGGATTCTAGGAAGATGTGGTAATGGCTGCATAATTGTTCCATCCTCCTGAGTTCTCCCAGCAAAATGAAACAACTCGATCATACAACCAAAAACCCACAGACAATATTTACAGCAAGGTAGCCCTAGGAATGCCAACATGCATGCAAATGACAAAAGCCACCAACAGCCACAGGAACCACTGCGCTTCCAGAATTGGTGAGAGAGATGGCAGAGGGAGCAAGGGGGCTTCTACTGCGAACTCCAAGAGAATGCCGAGACAGCCAGGGGGTGTTTTCTAGAAGAGACCCCAGGCCATCCTGAGAGGTCTGGGTAGAGTCCAGGAGAATAAATCCCGAGCAATATGAGCAAGAAGGAGAGGTTGTGCCATTGTGCTTAGTCACGTCTGACTCTTTGTGACTCCATGGGCTGTAGCCCGCCAGGCTCCTCTGTCCACGGAATTCTCCAGGCAAGAAAACTGGAGTGGGTTGACATTCCTCCTCCAGGAGATCTTCCCAGTCCTGGGATCGAACCCTCATCTCTTGCATCTCCTGTGTTGGCAGGCAGATTCTTTACCTTTGGGCCATCTGTTCCTGCTGCCAAGTCGCTTCAGTCGTGTCCAACCTGTGCGACCCCATAGATGGCAGCCCACCAGGCTCCCCCATCCCTGGGATTGATTCTCCAGGCAAGAACACTGGAGTGGGTTGCCATTTCCTTCTCCAACACATGAAAGTGAAAAGTGAAGGTGAAGTCGCTCAGTCGTGTCCGACTCTTAGCGACCCCATGGACTGCAGCCCACCAGGCTCTTCTGTCCATGGGATTTTCCAAGCAAGAGCCCTAAAAGAAAGAGAAAGTCCAGATGAAAGCAGGGAGGGGACAAAGCCAGAAAGCAAGGAAACATTTTTAAAACTACATGAAAACACTGAATGAGGGAACTCTTCAAGGTTAGAAGAGTTACCCCAGTTCCTGCCTTTTCCCAAGAGATCAGTGACTGATTTTATCTAAAAACAAGCACTGTAAAAGTACAAAGCTCAAATCCTCTGCTAAGGTTTAAGAAAAAAATTGATAAGGAACAGAATAACCTCCTTAGCAATGAAAGCATACCAGACAGAAACACCCACAAAATAGATCACAACTGTAATTTACTGTTTCATAACAAGCTACAAGATACTTGAAAGAAGTTACAAAAGCCATGGAAGAACACCAAAAATCAGAATTATATTTCAAATGAGGTGACAGAACTCAGAAAATACTTATAAATAAAAAAATTATTTCAGAAATAAAGGTTAAACTGGAAGGAACATGGGAGCAAATAGATGCAAAGATCTGTAAGAGAAATGGAAGAGGAAAAAGATTTTAATCACAAATGAGGAGTGTGTATAAAATAACAAATGAGAACCTACTGTATGCCACAGGAGACTCTACTCAATACTCTGTGGTGACATAAGTGGGAAGGAAATCCAGAAAAGAGGATATGTGTGTATATGTATAGCTGACTTATCTGTACAGCAGAAAATGGCACAACAGTGCAAAGCAGCTATTGTTCAGTTGCTCAGTTGTGTCCGACTCTTTGTGACCCCATGGACTGCAGCACGCCAGGGTTTCCTATCCTTCACTATCTCCCAGAGTTTGCTCAGATTCACATCCATTGAGTTGGTGATGCCATCTAACCATCTCATCGTCTGTCATCCCCTTCTCCTCCTGCCTTCAATCTTTCCCAGCATCAGGGTCTTTTCCAATGAGTTGGCTCTTTGCATCAGGTGGCCAAAGTATTGGAGCTTCAGCTTCAGCATCAATCCTTCCAGTGAATATTCAGGGTTGATTTCCTTTAGGATTGACTGGTTTGATCTTGCAGTCCAAGGGATTCTCAAGAGTCTCCTCCAGCACCATAATGAGAAAGCATCAATTCTTGGGTGCTCAGCCTTCTTTATGGTCTAACTCTCAAGTCGGTACATGACTACTGGAAAAACCATAGCTTTGACTATGCAGACCTTTGTTGGCAAAATAACGTGTCTGCTTTTTTTAATGTGCTGTCTAGGTTTGTCATAGCTTTTTTCCAAGGAATATATTAATATTTAGGGCTTCCCTGGTGGCTCAGACAGTAAAGAATCTGCCTACAATGTAGGGGACCCAGGTTCATGCCCTTGGTCGGAAACATCCTTTGGGGAAGTAAATGGCAACCTGCTCTAGTATTCTTGCCTGGAATATCCCATGGAGAGAGGAGCCTGGCAGGCTACAGTGCATAGGGTCACACAGAGTCAGAGACAACTGAGTGACTAACACGCAGACCAGACAGGTTCGTCATAGCTTTTCTTCTAAGGAGCGAGGATCTTTTAATTTCATGGCTGCAGTCACTGACTGCAGTGATTTTGAAGTCCAAGAAAATGAAGTCTCTCGCTGTTTTCATTGTTTTCCCATCTATTTGCCATGAAGTGATGGGACTGGATGCCATGATCTTAGTTTTTTGAATGTTGAGTTTTAAGCCAGCTTATTCACTCTCCTCTTTCACCTTCATCAAGAGGTTCTTTAGTTCCTCTTCACTTTCTGCCATTAGGGTAGTATCATCTTCATATCTGAAGTTATTGATATTTCTCCTGGTAATCTTGCCTCCAGCTTGTGCTTCATTCAGTCCAGCATTTTGCATGATACACTCTGCATAAAAGTTAAATAATCAGAGTGACAATATACAGCCTTGATGTACTCCTTTCCCAGTTTTGAACCAGTCTCTTGTTCCATGTCTGATTCTAACTGTTGCTTCTTGAGCTTCATACAAAACTATACTCAATAAAAACTGAAGAATTAAAAGCAAAGGGAAAAAAGATTTTTGATTAAATGATAAGTACTGAAGATGAGCAAAGGTAATTTAGCCTGCAAATAAGAGTCCTGGGAAACAAAACAAGGAAATGGAATAAATACCAAAAACGGTAGTTCAAGAGAAATTTCCTGGAACTAGTTTTAAAACAGATACAAAATAGATATGAAAACTAGAAACTGTAAATTAAAATAGTACAGTGTGTATATGAAAATTATAACCCACAATGCACATCATCAAGATATGCTTGAGTAAAATGACTTGAATAAAAAGACAAAAAATTATAGGGTATCTGGACCTGTACTGTCCAATAAGGTAACCATTTGCCACTTTAAGCTATTAAGTGCTTGAAATGTGGCAGGTGTGGGCTGAGATGTGCTGTATCTAGGATTCCAAAGACTTGTGTGAAAATAAAAAGTAAATTATCTCAATTTTTTTAATGTTTTTGCTTGAAATAGTTGTATGTTGATATATTACATTAAATAAAATATTTTTTAAATTTCACTTCTTTTTACTCTTAAATATGGCTACTAGAAAAATTTATATGCATAAGTTATGTTTTTGTCTTAAGTTAATACTCTGTTGAATAGCACCAATCAAGATCTGAAGCTTCTCTTCTAGATCAGGTCTGTAGAATTGCCCTCTTTCTGGATCCAAATAACTCCTTGAATACAGTTTTTATGTAAATAATCCTGAAACTTTTTTTCTCTTTCTCTCTTATTCTGCTAAGAATCTCTTCTTTCTTGAATTATTTCTTATAACACATCTAGGAATGCTTTATCCTCCAGAGTAAACTAGAGCACAGAGCCTTTATCTCCATCAGGGTGACGGCTGTGCTGCAGCTGTAATGTTGCTTTTGCTTGAAAGTGAAAGTCTTAGTTGCTCAGTCCTGTCTGATTCTTTGTGATCCTAGGGACTGTAGCCCACCAGGCTCCTCTCCATGGGATTCTCCAGGCAGGAATACTGAAGTGGGTTGCCATATCCTTCTCCAGGGGATCTTCCCAACTCAAGGATGAAACCCGGGTATATCTTGGCTTACCTCCACCATATTTTAGGGACCCCGAAGCACTTCCTTCAGGGCCCCAGAGCCATCAACTTACTTTCTGCACCTCCTTAATCTGCAGTATAGCTTCTGTCTTTTGTGGCTTTCTCTAGAAATTCTGCATTATTCTCTTCTTCCCCCCTGCTCCCCAGCTTTTGCTTTCTATTTTGTCTTAGTGCTTTCCAACAGGAGTTGTCTTTTTTTTGTTATGATTTATCTTTTTCAGATAATGGAAAGATTCTGAGGTATGGGAACCATAAACCACCTTATGTTCAAACTATTTTCCTTTAATGAGTTTTTTTTTTAAATTATGACAACTCTTGGAAAATATATTTCAGAGAAAATAAATTAACTGAAACTTTGATTAGTCTATAGAAATTTTGAAATAGAAAGGCAGTAATGATGTGAAGACATTTTATAAATTTGGTCCATAAACTTATTACATAATTTACATATGTTCTTTAGAAGAATAAATATTACCATCCAGTGTTTCTTTCTCTAACTCTCTTCATTATTATCTGTTCATTTAGAATATTTCTTGTACTTCCTATTCGTTCTGACAGCAGCCCTTCAAGGATTTAGCATTAGTATAAAGAATACACTGATACGTGATGGATCCTAAAATAGTCCTGTTCTGTTACCTGGAGTGAGTGAGTGAGTGAAGTCGCTCAGTCGTGTCCAACTCTTTGCGACCCCATGGACTGTAGCCTACCAGGCTCCTCCAACCATGGGATTTTATAGGCAAGAATACTGGAGTGGGTTGCCATTCCCTTCACCAGGGGATCTTCCTGAACCAGGGACTGAACCTAGGTTTCCCGCATTATAGACAGGCACTTTACCATCTGAGCCACCAGGAAAGCCTGTTACCTTAGTAAGTAGTTAAACAGAACCCCATTGTTCATCGTAAAAAGCCTTTTTTTTTTTTTTTTCTGTTTTTATTCTTTGTTGGCCACATTGTGAGGCACGTGGAATCTTAGTTCACTGACCAAGGGTCAAACTGGTCGATCCTCTGCATTGGAAGCACAAGAGTCTTAACTTCTGACCTTCAGGAAAGTCCCTGAAATGTCTTTTTTAATGTAGAATAGCTGTAGAACTTTCCCTAAACTAGGACCTCAAACTAGGAAGTGAATCCTTTTTTTACATGATACCATTACTAATGGATATTCATGGAGATGAATTTCTAAGTGGTAGACTATTCAAAGCTAAGAAAAGCAGCCACTATTTAAGAATTCTTAAATTATAACTCATAGTGGGTGTGACTATAATTGCAGTTTTGTTTTCCATAAGATTTCTGTTGATTTGAAATCATTTTAATAAGATGAAAAGAATTACTTGAATTACAACTTTTTATGAATGGTGATAACTTGCTTAACTGTGCCTCTGGAAATCTTGACAATGCTGTTTTTATATACCACATCTTTTCTTTGTAAATGGCATTTCTTTTTGTTTTTTGTTTGTCATTTAGACACTGCATGTCATTTCTACCTAAATTATTACTAATTTTCAGTTAGTAAAGTGTAGTCAGCTTTAGCTCTTAACAAATAGCATTTGCGACAGTATCTGGAATTGAGAAGGAAATAGATATCTGCTTCTTCACATTATTGCCTTCTTTTCTTTAAGAACACATTAGATATTCTATTTTGTTCTTAACTAAATAATAGGAAATTTTATGCATTATTAACTCAGTTCAGTATTAACTCAAGCTCTTGATAGAAATCAGAATGTAGAGAAGGGAAGAGCTGAGTAGAATTATTTTCTAACTTTTCTGTTCTGTGTCTTATGAGTCACGCATATACACCAAGGCCTTGATGTGCATTTGGTTACATTTACGATGGATACTGTCTGATACTTCTTGGCAGTGAGGCTAACAGCCCATTTGGCATCTCAAGTGGGGAGAATACCTCATTCACCCACAATTTCTTAGATGATGCTCTCCTGCAGGTTTCTATTTCAGAGAGGCACACCAAAGGCTCCATGTGAGTCCCAAGAAGCAGCCTCTGTAGCACCTCTGACTGACTGATCTTCACCCAAGTTGCTGGTAAGGGAACTGGATATGAAGCATTTCAATAATGGAATGTGATTTAGTAAAGAAGAACACCAAGTCCCTCTCTACCAAACAGAGTTTAAGCAACCTCAGGAGTACTGGCATCCAAAACCTCCTGTTAATAGGCCTGTATGTCTTCAAGAACGTGAAACTCTCACCTCTGGTCATTAGGTTATGTGTGGCCCCACACTGATCAGTAGCATCTGCACATACCAACCCTCCTCTGTCCCTGCTCACATGCTACATTCACACACAGCACTGGGGAAACTTCTTCACAACTTTCAGTGTCTGGCTACACAATGGACATGCTCATCTCTGAACATGCTTCATGTGAATATTTATCACATTAGCCCTTTACCAAAACTATTTTTAAGTGGCTGGGTAAGAATATTCAGTTCAGGTTCAGAGATGAGAAGAAAAAGTGTTCATGGCAGAACTGCACAATTTGGACTTACATCATCTGGTTCTGTTCAGGGCACCCCGACAACCTATGTGATCCAACCAAGGACACAGCTTAAAAATGTTATCCTTTTTCATATTTATGTTGTTAACTGTGTGCATGCTAAGTTACTTCAGTTGTGTCCGACTCTTTGCGGCCCTGTGGACTGTATCCTGCCAGGTTCCTCTGTCCATGGGGTTATCCTGGCAAGAGTACTAGACTGGTTTGCCATTTGCTTCTTCAGGGGATTGTCCCAACCCAGGGATAAAGCCTGCGTCTCTTACATCTCGTGCACTGGCAGGCAAGTTCTTTACCACTAGCGCCACCTGGAAAGAGACATTAACTAGTTTGTTTATTATCCTCAGTTTCATTTTGGTATGAAAATTAAAGTTTGAAAACGGTTGTATAAGGAGTAGGCATTAAAGATAAGCAGAGACAAGTAACACTAAGTGATTTATGAGGAGAATGAAGAGGAGGAAGAACAATTCACTAATCCCTCATTTTATTTGTATTGTGGGTTTATTTCTACTCTGATACCTTTATTTTATACATGGGAAAAATTATATCAGCAGAAATCAAAATGAATTGTCCATGTTCAATTTAACTGCAGTTACAACTTAGATTTCCTGACTCCACGTAGGTGATGCAATAGAAGAAGTAGAACTTCTAAGTTTTAATGACTGACTTTTAAAAGAAAAGAGAAATTTCTTATTTTTTCTGACCTTTATTTAATACTGAAGAATTAGCATCAGTTTCATCATAATGTTATCTGTATCTACACTTTATTTTAGAGTTTAGATTAAATGATTATTGAATGTTAGAGTATTAATAGTTTCAAAATTACAAAGAGCTGTTCTCATGACCATAATACCATGGTAATGCCCTAATTGTAAAAGATTTAAATTTGTGTTTAAATTATTTTAGAAGTATTTTTGTCAGTAATAGTATTTTTTATTTAAAATATTTAATTTTTTAAAATTGTTATTGAAGAATTTAGATTGGATTTTATGGATTTCAAAGTGTCTTCATGGGGCTTAACCCTGTCATTTTTAAACTAACTAGGTAATGTCACTTTTGACCATTCATGCTTACTACTATTGTCGAGTTTGCTTATTGTTTGTAAAAGAGTTTTTCAAGTGTAAGTTCACAGATATCTTTTTCTGGTGCTGATTATCATCAAGAAAGTATGTTTATCTCTGCCCCTTTTATGTTAAATTTCTAAAATGAGTCTATTCTGCGTTCATAGAAGATGTGTTCTTTCCTTTGTATGCTGCTTTCTGCTGCTATTAATGATGAATCTTCTCTCCCTTTTGTTTGCAGTGTCTCAGTTTGAAACTGAATTCTACATCAGTGGACTGGCACCTCTCTGTGATCAGCTTGTTGTGCTTTCCTATGTCAAGGAGGTTTCTGAAAAAACGGTAATTTTTTTCACCTAAAATGCAATGGGAAGTGCAGGTTCATCTGTAGCATTTTCCCCCGGATCATGTTGTCATGAAAGAGCTCAGATCCAGCCTTAGCAGAACTTCCTGACCTATAAAACAAGGGCAGAGAGATTACCCTGCAGACTTAATGTATTTACCTTTCAGAAGCTCTACTCCTTGGTTGCCTTTGTTCCTTTTGCCAAGCAAAAGGGAGTCTCTTTTTTTCTTTTTAATTTTTCTTCGTTTTTTCCATCTTTCCTGGTATTTCAGTCGAAAGGAATGAAGGGTTTCCTCTTGCTGAAAGGCGAAGAAACTAAGCTGACACCGTGCATTAACTGAAATGACAGCGATGAAGTTGATCTGCAGCATCAGCAGGGGTCCCTGTGGTCAGAGTGAATTACCGAGAGGGCAGTCCATTATTTCCTGTGGTCCGGACGTACTTGTTTACTTCCCGGTGGCCTAGTGATTCTGAGTAGCTTGATTCTTGCTTGGAAATTAGATTCTTGCTAAGTCTCAGTTATCAGTGCAAATGATGGTATGAAATGCATAGCTAATAGGAAACAGCAGAGAATCAGCATTTCATTATATATGACTTTGGAATGAAGCCTGTTATAGCGTCCAGTGGAGGGCCCTGCATACTGAGTCTTTCTTTGAAACCTAGGTCGGCTGCATTCCTAGTTTGTCTTTATTGTCAGAGTCCAGGGGTCCTGCTAGGAAGGGGCTAGGGGTGGCTTCAGGGTATAACCAAGGAGAATTTATTGTAAAGGATTTTCTTTTGGATGCTATGTATAAAAGAAACACAATTGATCATCTAGCCCTCTACAGTGAGTGGGTTCCCCTTGTCTGTGTTCTCTCCCTTTTTTTTCCCTTTCAAACAGCAGAGAATAAAATGGGGAGAAAAACCCTGGGAGTCCCAGTTTTGAAGTGGTAGCTGCTCTCCAGCATTCCTCTGAGCGAGCTCTTGCATCAGGAAGCCATCGCTATAGTAACCTGGAGCTCTGGGTGCCCATGTTGCTAGGCAATGGGATGCTGCAGACTTAAGTGAACACTCAAACCTGCTAAAATCAATAGGACTGGCTTCTAGCCCTGTGCAGGACATCAGTTTATTATTATTTTATTTTTATTTTTTTTTAAAGAAAGAAAAGCAGTGGCTCCTGAGGGAGTAAATACAGTGCTTTTTGATGAGGAGTGTGGGGAGGATTGAGAATGTGATTGAAAGATATAAGGAAAGAGGCAGTAAAATGAAAAAGGGAAAGCCTAATAAACCACTGACCAAAAAAAGAAGGAAAGGAAGGAAACCTTTGCTAATAAAAGAGAATATTGGAAAGGAGTAGAACCCAAGAAAGGCCCACCTCAAAGAGCAAATTAGAAAATGGAATTTTTTTCAGAGGAAGAAGTGAACATCTTAGAGATGTTTTAAAAATGTGTGTGTTGGTGTATATAACTCATTTTCTGTACCACCAAAGGACACCTGAAATCCTTCAGCACAGAATGAACTGATAAAACTAAGGCAGAAATAGTAAAGAAGCATGCTTGGGGCCAACTATGCCCTCCCCACTTTTCATATCAAATAGACAGGTTAGATGCAACAGTAAACAAATTTTTTTCTACCAGGCTTAATGTTACTCCAGCATATTTTTCCCATCACATCTTTTACCTTCATGGCTGTCCCCACATGGTTGTAGTGATAGTTACAAGCTCTTCTGTGTTGCTGTATTTTGGGGAGCATCATTCCATTCTCTGTGCATATGGCTTTGCAGTCTCCTATCATTATTTATGGTGCTTGTGACCTATTTCATCTCATTGATATAACCTAATCTATGAAGCTGCTCCCTTAATGTTTGTTTTTTTTTTTTCATTCATTAATAAAGGGCATGTGTGTTAAGAATGGTGCTGCACATGGAGTGTCAAAGATCAACGAGACCAGGGACTTGCGTGGCGGGCCAGTAAGATTAAGACTTCACCTTCCAGTGCAGGGGGTGTGGGTTTGATCCCTGGTCAGGGAAGTAAGATTCCACAGCCAAAAAACCAAAACATAAAAGCAGGGTTGTAACAAATGCAATAAAGACTTAAAAAAAAAAAGTCAACAGGACAAAATTCCTGCTCCCTGGAAGTTCACACATAAGCCAGGGCTGTTTGACCAGTGAACAAAAGTTGTAAGATAGGGAGAATATAGATTTCTCATCCATCACTTTGCTGATGGATTTCTTACATATGAAGGAACTGTTTATATGGTCAGGCAAGGTGGTTTTCTTTTAACATTGTTTGGTTCAATCTTTTTTTCTGTTTTTGATTCTAATTTTGATTTTTTTTTGTTATTGTTAACAGCTGTTAATGTTTTTAAAAATATTCAAATCTTTCAGTTTTTTTTTCCTTTTTGTTGTTTTCATATTAGGATATTTGTCATTTCTCCACAGATCTGATCAATTACATATTCGTTGGGGTTTTTTCTTCCACCAGTTGACCTTTTACAGTTGTTTTTTAAATTTTTGAATGCTTTAAACATATGAGATGCAGTATTAACCTAATGGTTTCTCAGTTAACCTAACAGAATTGATCAAAGGTATCTGTGAGGCTTACTGTTTTATTGGGGGACCTTGGAGATTCAGGGGTAGTTCTGGACTTCTTGCATGCTGTTTCTTTCATCTGTATTCTCTGTACCAGTGCCACACTGCATTAGCTCCTGTTGCTTTGGAAAATAGTCCAAGTATATGTTTCATGCTCCTGTGCTGAATACTCAGAGAGCATGAGCTTTACAGTAAAACAAACTTGATTTCAAATATAGTACCAGTTTTTCCATAAATCCCAGTCTTACCACTTACTTACATAACTTTAACCTCAGTAAATTTTTTGATCCTCAGTTCATTCCTCTGCAAATGAGGAACAACAATACTTCCCAAGGGTGATTTAAGGACTCGGGAGAGTATCTGTGGATAGTCACTTACTAAGCTAGTGGAATTGTCATAGGCCCTCATTAAAGCATATTTTCCCCTTCTATCTTGGTCTAGAACTGCAGTGACCAGAATTGTAATCACTAACCTCATGGGGTTGTCTAAATTGAAATTAATGAAAATTAAATAAAATTCAAAGCTCGGTTTCTCAGTCATAGTCGTCACCTTTCAGATGTTCAGTAGCCAGCCGTGACTGCTGACGTGGTACAGTGCTCCAGTACGATACATACATACAATACATACGAAAGGTCAAAGTAAGCCACTGCTGAAGCTATCCACAGCTGCTGGTGACAAGAACTTATATCTGCCAGGTTTATCAAAGCAAGGCATTTAATTATGGCTACCTAGAATTAATTTGTATCATTTATAGAAATGTAATTCCAATGAGCCTTTCTTCCTCCCCCAGGAAAGAGAATACTGCGCCAGACCCAGATTGGATATCATCCAGCCACTTTCTGAGACTTGTGAAGAGATTTCTTCTGATGCTCTGACCGTGAGGGGCTTTCAGGAAAATGAATGTAGAGATTATCACTTAGGTGAGACAGATCAAGGATCTGACTCATGTGATTTCTTATATTTGTTTTTTCCCCTTCACCTGAGTAGCACAAACAAAAATTTAAATTAAGGTGCTGAAAGGCTCTTAGAGCTAATCTGGACATGTTGAAAATTAAGACGCCAAGGCCCAGAGATGCTGGAGAACTTGCTTGAGTTCCCAGAGCAGAAGGGAGGGGTAGAGATGGAGCCAAGACCAAGGTAAGGAAGCTTTGTGGTCTTTGTTCTTACAGTTGGTCTCCTGTCCTATTTCATGTGACACCTGACTTACAGTGATGTCAAGCAGCTTGGTTCTGTGGTTGCCATATCACTCGGGCATACTCTGGGTTGGCAGAGAAATTGTCCTTCTATGGCTGAATGCTCAGAGCTTGAAAGAGTATATGGTACATACTAGACTTTTGCTATTATTTGTCGAGTAGATGAATGAATACATTTAGTCCCTGCTTGGAAATAAAAGGAGAACCATTACTCTGTAGTCATACCAGGGGCATCTGTATTTTCATTTCAGTTCAGTCGCTCAGTAGTGTCTGACTCTTTGCGACCCCATAGACTGCAGCATACTAGGCTTCCCTGTCCATCACCAACTCCCAGAGCCTGCTCAAACTCATGTCTAATGAGTTGGTGATGCCATCCAACCATCTCATCCTCTGTCTTCAGTCTTTCCCAGCATCAGGGTCTTTTGGTGTCACTCTTTTCTTGAAAAATACATTGATGAAAAAATAGAACAGCTTTGGCTGTTGAGACCATCTTTCCTTCTTTAAAAACAACATGTTTTGAGAGTATTATCAGTTATTTTGGTCAAGAGACAAATGAAGAAATATTCTGTATCTGAGTTTTCTTATATGAAGCCCTTGATCAACTGGGAAATGGGAGTGTCTGTTCTGGCCTTAGAAAAAAGCAAATATGACTCACAGGAGAATGCATCCAGTCGAGGTATTTTTCCTTAGAGCAAACTTGGCTGCACACTTAGAAACCCTTCCGAACAGATTTTATAATTGAATTCTGCAGGAAACCCTTACCATCGGCATTGTGCGCAACATGCTGCAGTGATAGATGATGTCCCCAGGCCTTGGGGCATCTGTCATTTATGCTTTAGATGGCCTTGACCTTGATGAGGAGGAAACATTTATCGCCAACTGTAGGGCGTAATTGTTCTGTAAAAATAGAACAGTGCTGTAAATGCCCATCAATAAAGTTTATATACAGTAGATAAATTATATATAATAGACACCAAAAATTTTCAGCACTTTCAACTGAGGTCAGAATGTTAATTATGAAACGTGATTTTTAAGCCCTCCTTATTTTTTTAAAGATTTTTTGGTATTTCCTCCTCCCTTCCTTCTCTTCTTTCCTTCCTCCTCCTCTTCCTTCCTTCCTCCTTCTCTTCCTTCTTTTTTCTTTCAAATTGTTTTGCATGTAAATATTTTTTAAAACACTGGAATAGATTCTGACATTCTCACCTCTAGTCTGCCACCCTCTTCAATCACAGCCAGACACATTCATTTCAAAGGTAGGAGAGTTTTCTACTCACTCTTAAAGTTGGGTAGTCTAACCAAGTCCTCCAGACCACTGCCAAGGTTTCTCCTATTGAGTCAGCCAAGTTGTTCGTCTCTTCTCTCATTTCTAGAGTACTCGGAAGGGGAGTCACTCTTTTACATCGTGAGTCCAAGGGATGTTGTTGTAGCGAAGGAACGAGACCAAGATGACCACATCGACTGGCTTCTTGAAAAGAAGAAATATGAAGTAGTTTTGCTTTTACTTTTTTCAAAGTATTGACAGATCAGTAACATAAAGAGGATAAAAGCATTTTTTGTAATAAATCTTTCATGTTGGTCAACTAGAATGCTCTAAGCTAATAATACGTGGGAGGCTGATAACTTTACACTGTGGTTTTCAGAAATTAGAGGGAATAAAGATGGCAGGAAGGTGGACTGGCTTTACTGTTCACTGAAGGAAGAGTTGGCTACGGAGGGAGGGGGTAGGTTAAATCCAGCCTACTGATGTGTTTCTTTGGTAGTTTTTCAAGGAAAATAAAATTGAGCTAGTATTTCAAGATCAACTATTTGAATATTTTAGTGACATAATTTATCTTGTGCTTAGTTCATTTATATTGTGCTTAGTTCATATGTAGAAGTAAAGCTATCAAATTATACTCATTTAGGATGGTTCGAACTGCCTTTTTAGATAAAATGATGTTGTCCACTTCATTGAGTATTGGGTCAGACTAGTTTGAGTAGATAATGTCCCATCATGAATTTTTTTTTTAAAAAAAGGAAAACATTATTTTAATAGCCACAAAAGTACTGTTGTGGTGGTTTAGTAAGGGAAGCTCTCTGGAGAGGCTTATCTGCTAGTTAGCTAAAAAACAAAAAATAGTCCATTTATCTGGTGCTTCAGGTTTGTAACCACCTGACATGATTTGAAAAGAAATGTTTTTATTGAATAATATATAAACTCTTTGGAATCCAAGTATTGATACCAAGTATTGATACCAGTTGATAATATATAAACTCTTTGGAGTCCAAGTATTGATACTCCATATATTGTATTGGAGTATTGATACTTTATTGTTATTGATATTTAAAGGTTTAAATATCAACCTTTATTACCTTGATAGCTTTGAATCCAGTAGCTTCTTAAAGAAATAAATTAGGGTTTCAAACAGTTGTGGTAAACTAATCATTGTAAACTTAATAAAATAAAAATAGAATCAGAGATTTTCAAAATCTTATTGTAGTTATACCCATGTGTATATATATAGGCTACTTTTTATGTTTCATAAAGGAAAAGTGCCCCTTGGTTAATACACGTCAAACAGATTTAGAATGACAGATGGATGTTTTGTTGTTGTTCTTTGAACCTAGGAGATTTTGTTGTATTTTAATTTGTGTTTGAAATGTGATTCCAGTATCCTAATGTGGAAATGAATTCACTTGGAAATAAGAGAAGTCTTCATTTTGGTTGATTGCTTTTGTTTCAGTTTGAATTCAGTGAGGTTCACTCAACCATAACATTAAAAATTCCTGTGCTTGAAGCAAAGGCCATGGGAAAGCGGGGCTTATTTATGTAGCCCATAACTTTAAAACATAATAAATATACTGTTTACAACCTCAATATCTTTCTCTCCTACCCACTCCCGTTTTTCCTCCTCCTCCTTTGTCATGCTTTTGTAAACACAGGAAGCTTTGATGGCAGCTGAAATTAGCCAAAAGAACATTAAAAGACATAAGATTCTGGTAAGTATATAATTTTATTATTTGAAATATAACTTTACCTTTCAATAAGTTACGAGACTGCAAGTAATTTGAGAAGAACAGATTCTTCCTACATTTTGAGAAGTTATTTCCCTTGAATTCTCTAGCCTGTGAGGTTGAAATATTTCATTTTATTAGATCAGTTTCTGCTTGTAAACAAGAAACTTGAACACCTGCTAGGAGGCAGTCTTAGGTAATTTGGAAACTGGATTTATAAATACCCTTTAAATACGAAGCTTTCCAGTTATATGTGACAAAGTTACTTTAAATCATAGGTAAAATCACATTATCATGAAATTTATCAAGAGAGTAGTTTCATAAAGCTAGATTGCTTCCATGTCTCCATAAGAACAGACCCAATTTATTTTGTTATGGTGATTAATCTAGGACATCAGATACATTTTTATTACATTTTGGACTCTGGAAAAATATTGTGAATAAAAGACCATTTCTTTGTTAACTGTGACTATGAATGTGCAGATGGAAAGCCAGAAAAGAAATGGTACTCTCTGAGTGTGAAAGATCGCTAGAGATAATCTAGCCCAGGACCCTGGTTGACAAATGCAGATTAGAACATTAGTCTTTTGTGGCTGTTTGGGTTCCAATGCGAATTCCTTCTGCCCGCACTTTCCCACCTTAAAATTCTTCAAAATAGTCTAATTCTCAAAGAGTATACAAAGGAAATAACTCAGGAACTTATTCATTGAAAATTGTAGAGAATAAGGAAGAATTATCTAGAAATGGAGTAGTCCTACCAGTGCAAGAGTATATTAAAGTAAGCAGGTCAAAACTAAGACGAGCTCAGCTAGTCAGCTGTACGCTGGATTTGGTAACATGAAAGTGACAAGTACATTTTCTGTACATGTATTATTTATTCTTGACATGCTTGGCAGAGTGAAAGTGAATAGGAGATGATGAAGTCGAGTAGAATAGAAACTATTAGGCTGGCTGCAAAGTGGAAAAGATTCAAGACTGCAGGTGGGGACTATGACATCATGGGCGGGTTTTTGGTAGTCCTGGGTATTTTGTGTAAGAGAGACATTTAACATGCTTATGATAAGGGGAAAGAGATAAAATCAGGTTAAGGTTAAAGGAACACAGGCAACAAAGGTTGGAGAAATTGACTCTGCAAAGGAGGCATCTCTTCTCTGAACCTGTAGACTCACTATAGATAGTGTGATCTGTGATTTTCAGAGAAATAAAGTTAGTCACTCTTTCTTTATCCTGTAGTTCCAACAGATTTGGAATATGATTTCCTACCTAGTCGTCCTTAAAGTAAAATTGAATCAACTAAGAACTTTGGGTATTTCCCCTCACTCTTGAAATGGGCATGTCCTCTACATTAATCATGCCTGGATATTTCCTTCCTAGGACAAGGCAAGCAGAGAGAAATGGGCTTCTACCATTTCTGCCATCTAGGAAGAAGTTCCACAAAAGATTTTTTTGTATGTAAAGTAGAACTTAAAAATCTAAGTTTTTTTCTTTTATTTTTTT
Organism: Ovis aries; assembly: GCF_016772045.2. Lineage (NCBI taxonomy): Eukaryota > Metazoa > Chordata > Mammalia > Artiodactyla > Bovidae > Ovis > Ovis aries. The sequence goes on from NC_056057.1 coordinate 83,795,460, forward strand.
ACATATATTGAGTTAAGCTTCTAATGCAGATGCTTTTGCATGGAGCTAATCTTTCATAAGGGTCATAAGAGGTCCCCTGTATCTGTGACACAGGCCACCCGAAATCCTCTCAGAACCAAAGTAGACTAAGTGAATGAGCATGAGTCCTGGGAAGCCAGTCAGTTCACTGCTTTGAGGCTATTTCCTCATCAGAAAACGTGTGGGTTTGAATGTCCTGTTTTTCATTTTCACGTTGATGTGAAGTTGAATATTTCCCTTTTGAGTGGTGTCCTGTCGTTTCTTTTCTCTTACAGCGTATCCTCAGAGATGTAGAAGAGACAGATAACTCATATTTTACAAATGAAAGCACAAGAAACAAGTTTATATCTAGTGATAACATGAAATTAGATTGTGTTTCTCATATCAGAGATTTCTTTTGTAGGACACTTTTTAGAAGAGGGCAGGTTAGGAGCCATTAAAGTAGCAACTTTTAAAAAATTATGAATTCTAAAATTTGTGAAAATACAAGCATATTTAAATATGACTGAGAAAGAAATGAGCATAATTACATAAAGCAAACTGAGGTATAGTGTGGATAGGTTCTCGTCAGCAGTGCTAATAGGACCCAGTGTCATGGCTCACTCAGGAACTGAGACCCAATTTTCCGTCAGTTCAGTTCAGTTGCTCAGTCGTGTCTGACTCTTTGCGACCCCATGAACCACAGCACGCCAGGCCTCCAGTCCATCACCAGCTCCCAGAGTCCACCCAAACCCATGTCCATTGAGTAGGTGATGCCATCCAACCATTTCATCCTCTGTTGTCCCCTTCTCCTCCTGCTCTCAAATCTTTCCCAGCATCAGGGTCTTTCCAAATGAGTCAGTTCGCATCAGAAGGCCAAAGTATTGGAGTTTCAACATCAGTCTTTCCAGTGAACACCCAGGACTGATCTCCTTTAGGATGGACTGGTTGGATCTCCTTGCAGTCCAAGCGACTCTCAAGAGTCTTCTTCAAAACCACAATTCAAAGGCATCAATTCTTCGGTGCTCAGCTTTCTTTATAGTCCAACTCTCATATCCATACATGACTACTGGAAAAACCATAGCCTTGACTAGACGGACCTTTGTTGGCAAAGTAATGTCTCTGCTTTTGAATATGCTGTCTAGGTTGGTCATAACTTTTCTTGCAAGGAGTAAGCGTCTTTTAATTTCATGGCTGCAGTCTCCATCTGCAGTGATTTTGGAGCCCAGAAAAATAAAGTCAGCCACTGTTTCTACTGTTTCCCCATCTATTTCCCATGAAGTGATGGGACCGGATGCCATGATCTTAGTTTTCTGAATGTTGAGCTTTAAGGCAACTTTTTCACTCTCCATGTGTTCCTGTTAACTAGGAAATTCCTTCGTTTCATTTTCCCTAGGACATCGGCTTGGCGTATATAAACCATCTGGTGGCAAGAGGAGAGTATGATATAGCAGCACGGTAATCAGGATGTTTTCACAACTATTTGTTAATATAAATAGAATTGAGCCATATTAGCAATACAAATAAGTCATTTTTTACAACTTATTTTTTTTACATTTTTCTAATGGGTAATTTTGAATAGTAATAGTTTTAATCATAGAATGAATTGATACATGTTATTTACCCACCTACTGTCTCGTTTTTACCAAATGAAAAATATTTTTCTCAACAAAAGAGGTGTCAAAAAACATGAACAGTCTGAGATTTTACCAATTTTATAAGGCAGCCTGGAAAGATAGTCTTCAGGCCCACATTTTTGTCCCCTGATTTAGGGAAATGTGTTTCTTTGATGTGTAAATCAAAGTTTTATTCATACATAAACATTTTTTTCCACATTATGCACTGAGGTAGAATTCTGATGTTCTAAAGCCTGATTTTGTAGTCCATTATTTAAAGCCAGTAAAGATTTGGTTTAAATGGATACTTATAGGTATGATGATATTTCTTTAGGGCATAAAGGGTCCCCAAACTAGTAGCGTTCATCTGGTTAAGTAGGAAACAGAACAGAAAAATCATTGGGAAAACCCTTATCAAAGTCTCCTGAAAGGGGTTCATCTTTATGTATAAGTATTTTGTATTTTCTTGATTTCCATCAACTCACATGCAGTCAAGTGAGTACCAGTAATAAATACCTTTATGTTCATTGGCACTTGAGATGAAAATTTGTCAAAACTCTGGGATAAGAGATTTATCTAAACCACTAGGGGAAATGACTGCTTATTCTGTCTCTGTTTATTTTCTTTATTTATACTGTCTTTCTCCCTGGGATGTTTTTTACAACCAGCAAATGCCAGAAAATTCTTGGGAAAAATGCAGCACTCTGGGAATACGAAGTTTATAAATTTAAAGAAATTGGACAGCTTAAGGTAAGCAAACTTGTATATTAATATTGAGGGCTTCCCAGGCAGCTCAGCGGAAAAGACTCTACCTGCCAGTGCAGGAGACTCGGGTTCTATCTCTGGATTTGAAAAATTCCCTGCCGGAGGAAATGGCAACCCACTGCAGTATTCTTGCCTAGCAAATTCTGTGGACAGAGGAGCTTGGCAGGCTACAGTCCATGGGGTCGCAAAAGAGTCAGACATGACTTAGTGACTAAACAACAATGACAACAATATTAATATTGAAATGGAAATAAAATTAAGACAGTAGTAATCAGCTCTTTATTGGGAAGCGAGTACCATTTCACTAGAAAGAAAAACTGTTAGAAATTAGTTACAAAACAGAAGCCTGGTTCATATTTTATGTGCATAAAATATATACATATATATTACATGTACGATATGTTCACTTTCTTATCTCCCTCCAATTCCCTCGGTGTTCAGATGAAGTTTTAATGTTCTTTTTAATGAGTATGGAAAACAGGTATGGTCTAATCATAGTAGATTATACACAGAAGGCTTTTTTCACATGTACTGAATAATTAATGAATTTTCCAGTATTTTACTTACTGGAAGATAAATGAAACATTTTGACCAGGTAGCTCCAACAAATAATTTTGATAATTTCATTTCTTTAATCTTTCAATTTAGTGTGCAACATCCAAACTAATCAGTAAAGTGTTCCTGTGCCTGTAGGTATGTGTGAAACATTTTCACTTTTCAGTTTTTGTGAGCCTTTACAAGTGCTCTCCTAGAATTATGAGTATGCTTTTAAAAACTGCAGTTGTTCAGCTGGCCACATGTAACTTACCTCCTCCTTCTGTTTAATTGCCAATCCTTGTCAGTCTCACATCATCAGTATTGATTGGGCCTTTCCTCCCCCTCTAGTACCACTCACTGTCTTAACTCCCACCTGAGATCTTACAAGGGCCTTCTTGTAGATCTGTGGGCAACCCTAACCCAGAGTGAACATGTTAGTTGCTCAGTCATGTCCTATCCTTTGTGAGAGCCCGTGGTCTCACAAACCTACAAGACTCCTCTGTCCAGGCAAGAATACTGGGGTGGGTAGCCATTTTCTTCTCCAGGGGATCTTCCTGACCCAGGGATCAAACCCAAGTCTTCTGCATTGCAGGCAGATTTTTCACCACTGAGCCATAGGGGAAGCCCAACCTGGAATTAGCTATTTGAAAAAATAGGCATGTTGCTCTTATCCCCTCCTGCTGAAAGTATCAAATCCAGATTTCCTTTCATGACCCCCTCTCAGCTTTCTCTCGAGCCTCGTCTCCAAACCATGCTGACCTCCCCACATGCATAGTGGGTGCTCATGGTTCCCTGCCTTTACCCATGCTGTTCCCTCTCCAAGGGTGCCCTTGCCCTTCTCTCTCTGCCTGACAGACTCCTGGCATCGGTCACTTCTGCTTCAGTCTCCAAGATCCACCTCTCCACAGCTTCCTGTTCATCCTTATTTCAAGACACTTAGCATGCAATTGGCTGTTTAGATATCAGCCTATGAAGCTGTGAGCTCCTGGGGACAGTGCCCCAAGCTGTGGGTCCCTAGGACAGAGCATGGTGATTGGTAAGGTGGTGTACTGCGGAGCTACTTTCAAGTGTTTGGAAATTGGAAACTTCTAATACAGCACTAAAAAAGCTAAAAATGCAAGATGTATTTCCCCTTAATTTCAAAACATGAGTAGATATCATGTAACTTCTGTGACATTCTCTCTTATAACTTAGATTTTCATTAATTCATCAAGAAGAGAGAAAGTTTACTTAACAGAGTGAATTTTTTTGATTCAAATTTATTCATACATGTAGACACCCCATATGTACTTTTAAAAATATAAAACGAGCTTATTTGAATCTTTTATCCTTGTAATATTTTTCCAAAGTACTCTATTGCCTTAAAATTTAAAGTAAATGTATACTTTTATACTTGCTGCCTATTGCATGCAGTACAGTTTTACTTTGCTACTTTCTAAAGTTTTTTTTTTTTTCTTTTTTCTTTTCTTAGGCGATTAGTCCTTATTTGCCGAGAGGGGATCCAGTTCTGAAACCACTCATCTATGAAATGATCTTACATGAATTTTTGGAAAGTGATTATGAGGTATGACATTCTAACATGGTCATCTTGTTCTCAGTGGAAAATGTTAAGAAATCTAGAGAAATAGCACAGTGAAGCAGCTGATTTAAAGGCAACAGCTTTGCAGCTTCTGTGTGGTCAATGAAACTGGAGGTACATACACTCTGATGACAATTAAAAACATGTAAACCTTGTTAGAGAAAATGTCTAATCTGTGGACATTCTGAAGATTTATTAAAGCTAGCTTCTTGATAGAGCTAAAGGAAAAGGATCAAGTACCATTTGGGGGTTTTCAGGGATAGAATAACATCTGCTAACCATGCTTCTAACTACCCTGAAGAATGTAAAACTTTCTGAAACTCAGAACTTTGCCAAAGGAGGATCAGAGAAGTCGGAAGGCAGGAAGGAAATTGGAAGTGATCTGTTTGCTTATTGATTAAGGAGAAACCTAGTACTTAAATTGCTTATCTACCATATACTCTGCACTTTTACTTGCCTGTTGTGATGTTATACTCCCAACAACACTATACCTAGTAATATCCAATTTTACAGAGAACTAAAGATTAAAGAGATAACTTGCCCATGGCCATATATAATAAGCATGCCTAGGTTTGAATTCAAATTTGGTGTTTGCATGCACCCAAAATGGACTTTTTTTTTTCCAGCCACGTCATATGGCTCACAAGATCTTAATTCCCCAACCAGGAATCAGGCCATCAGACCTGGGCCCTCAGCAGTAAAAGTGCAAAGTCGTAACCACTAGACCGTCAGAGAAGTCTCCCAAAATGGATTATAATTTTTAAAGTTGTTCCTTTAACACACATTTATTCGGAAAATCTGTTTCATGCCTGCTGTATTCCAGGAATGTGCTAGGCACTCGGCATGCAGGTGTGACTGAAATGATGTGCATTTAGCAGTAGCTCACAGTCTTAGCTGGAGAAGGCAATGGCACCCCACTCCAGTGCTCTTGCCTGGAAAATGCCATGGACGGAGGAGCCTGGTAGGCTGCAGTCTATGGGGTCGCAAAGAGTCGGACACAACTGAGCGACTTCACTTTCACTTTTCACTTTCATGCATTGGAGAAGGAAATGGCAACCCACTCCAGTGTTCTTGCCTGGAGAATCCCAGGGACGGTGGAGCCTGGTGGGCTGCCATCTGTGGGGTCTCACAGAGTTGGACATGACAAGCGACTTAGCAGCAGCAGCAGTATAGTCTCAGTCACACCTAAGCATGTAAACCAGCAGTTCTCAACAAGGGCGGACACCCCGCTCCACCCCCACTCGCCCAGAAATATTTAGTGATGGAGACATTTTTAGTTGTCATAACTGGCAAGTTGGCAACACTGTCATTTAGTAGGTAGAGGCCAGCAAGATGCTGCTAAACATCCTTCAATGCACAGGACAGCTCCCTGTGACAAAGAATTCTGTCCTTAAATGTCAGCAGGACTGAGGTTGACAAACCCCAAAGATAAACAGATAAATTATTACATCATATGCCAGATCCTCTCATAAGGCTCTCCACGAAATGCTGTGGAAAGACTCAGCCTTCTCCTACTTCTGACCAGAGGGAAAGATGAGATTTCTGGTGGGGAGGTTCTAGACAAGGCTGGTAAGTTCTGCTGGGAAGATCCATACCCTGGTAGATTGCAGACCTGGGCTCCTGTTCTCCAGCTTCTGTCCAACCTTCACAGTCTTTCGTAAAAGTGGTGCAATCTTCAGCTCCTACTGATGTTTAGGAGCCTAAGCCAGTGATCTGTTTTCATTTTTGGTACCTCACAGCATGTTACAAGTTGTCCTTGCCTTCACACATTCTGATGTTAAGTTTGAAAATAAGGAAGACTTTATTTACAACTTTCTTCCTTCCCACACGAATGTGCGGAAACTTGCGGAAAGGTTAATATAAATAGAAAGAGGCAATCAGAGAGGGCATGAGAAAAAGAACTGTGTTTTGAGTGCCTGCTTGGGCACTCTTTTAACCAATAACTGAGTCCATTTAAAGAGAAGTAATAATGCAAATACTACTTTCTCACTCTGAGATTATTTTTAGAGCTTAAGATCTAAAGGGACTTTTAAGATTGTAATCCTTTAATAACACAGGGACTTGGTCAGTTACTGTCAGCCAAGTGTTCCTAGATATGTTCAATTCAAGCATTCTGATGCCTGCATCCCCAATGTAATTCTTTTACTGTTTTAAGCCTGTATTTTTATCATAGGGAGGGACTAAGTGCTTTAGTACGAATTAAAATTGAACAAAATATTTCTTTATTAATTGTGCATACTAATGGGACAGAATTTATTCATGTTCTTTTCTAACTAGCATGTGTTCTAGTGTCATGATCCAATCGTCCCTCCCAGCCTGGATCTGCTCCTTTCTAGATCTGTACAGAAGAGTTCATGGTAATGGTGTATGCCATTTATGCTAGGTTCTAACTCATGCAGTCTAGGAGCATGGTTCCTATTTATTTCCTATTCAGTTCAATTCAACACATCTTTAGAACCTACCATGGTCGAAGACTGGGCTGAGTACTTATTTGGATCCAAGAGGAAAATACAGTCCCAGCCTTCAGTGGATTTACAGACTGGGGACACCATATAAAGAAGCTTCAAGTAACTAGGAAATAGGTAAAACAGGCAGAGTAATGTGTTATATGGAAAAATGAGAGGTCATTATTGGCTGTAGTTATTGGAAAAGGTTTCTTCAGTGAAAAAAGACTTGGACTGTTCCTGTTTCTTTGCAATATGTTCTGAGTACCTAGAATAATTGTCATAAATATTCCATCTTTGTACACCTTCCCCCCCAAAAAATAATTGTGAGTGTACTGTGAAAATATGGGAAGAATAATGAACTTTATTTCAAAATACCAAAGCTTAGTATACTTGTCCGCTTTTTAAAGTAATGTAATTTAACAATAAGAAAAGATTTTATTATTTGTGTGACTCTCTTACAATTCATTATTCAACCCTTATTTTTTTCCAGAAACTTTTAAATCCTATATCATTAAAGGTATCTTGTTGATTCATACCTGGAAAACTTTTGACTGTGAGTGGAAGAAATAAGCATAACTTAAAGATTATAGATTTTTTTTTGCTGGCCTAAAGCTCAACATTCAGAAAATGAAGATCATGGCATCCGGTCCCATCACTTCATGGCAAATAGATAGGGAAACAGTGGAAACAGTGTCAGACTTTTTTTGGGGGGGGCTCCAAAATCACTGCAGATGGTGACTGCAGCCATGAAATTAAAAGACGCTTACTCCTTGGAAGGAAAGTTATGACCAACCTAGATAGTATATTCAAAAGCAGAGACATTACTCTGCCGACTAAGATCTGTCTAGTCAAGGCTATGGTTTTTCCTGTGGTCATCTATGGATGTGAGAGTTGGACTGTAAAGAAGGCTGAACGCCGAAGAATGGATGCTTTTGAACTGTGGTGTTGGAGAAGACTCTTGAGAGTCCCTTGGACTGCAAGGAGATCCAACCAGTCCATTCTGAAGGAGATCAGCTCTAGGATTTCTTTGGAAGGAATGATGCTAAAGCTGAAACTCCAGTACTTTGGCCACCTCATACAAAGAGTTGACTCATTGGAAAAGACTCTGATGCTGGGAGGGATTGGGGGCAGGAGGAGAAGGGGATGACAAAGGATGAGATGGCTGGATGGCATCACTGACTTGATGGACATGAGTCTGAGTGAACTCCGGGAGTTGGTGATGGACAGGGAGGCCTGGCGTGTTGTGATTCATGGGGTCGCAAAGAGTCGGACACGACTGAGCGACTGAACTGAACTGAACTGAGGGTGTCTTCCTAGTCATTAAGAAGTTTATGAGTAATTGGGCTTTGTCATAAGCTCTTGTAAGTAGTTCGTATTTTAGCTCCCATCATTCTCAGTTTCATGTTTAGATTTGAATTAAACTGTCACGGAGTTGATCAGATAGCAGTGTTGTGTAGCAACACTTGATCACATATAATGTGGATGATAATTCTGTGCCTCTAAATAGTACTAAGTGAAAGTAAAGTCGCTCAGTCATGTCTGACTCTTTGCGACCCCATGGACACCAGGCTCCTCTGTCCATGGGATTTTCTAGGCAAGAGTACTGGAGTGGGTTGCGTTTTCCTTCTCCAGGGAACCTCCCAACCTAGGGATCGAACCTAGGTCTCCAGCATTGTAGACAGACGCTTTACCGTCTGAGCCACCAGGGAAGTCTCCAAATAGTACTAAAGGTCAGATTAAAAATATAAAAGGCTTCCCTGGTGGCTCAGTGGCAAAGAATCTGCCTGCCAGTGTAGCAGACACCGGTTTAATCCCTGATTCAGGAAGATCCCACATGCCACGAATCATGAGCCGCAACTATAGAGCCTGCGCTCTAAGCCCGGGAGCTGCAACTACTGAAGCCCGAACACCCTAGCGCCCATGCTCTGCAACAAGAGAAGCCAGCGCAAGGAGAAGCCTGTGAACCACCACTCTCTGCCACTGGTGAAAAGCCTGCAGCAAAGACCCAGCACAGCCAAAAATAAAATCATTTTTTAAACATTGATAAGAAATATAATTTAAAAATATATGAAATTAAAATATTGTCTTGAAGGTACTGGTGCTTCAGGATTTCTTTGTATGGAGTTTCTACTGAAATTTTTAAATTTAATTTTTAATTTATAGTCTACCAGAATTATTTAAACAGTTAAGCTTTGCTTTATAATATTAATAACAGATATATAAGCATGTTAAAAATGGGGTGGTTTTTGTGGCATTTCGTTTAATGAATAGTCCTTAACCTTTTACTTCTATGATGGGCACCAAGGGATTCTCTTACTTTGCCACTGGATCCTAATAGCTCCCTGATAACTGTGTCTTCTAATTATTAATAAAGGCTTCAGGGTAATTTCATCAGTATTTTTCATCATATTTAATTAGAGGTCCATAAAATCAGTTAAGCAGAGAATAGCCTAACGTGAAATATTGTAAGTGTTTATTTCAGTGTATGTTGGATTTGTCTCGTCTTTAATCATGCAGTGTGACCGGTCATTTTGTCTTATTTTCATTAGAAGTTGGCAGTGCTGCAAGGCTATTAACTGAATCAGGAAAATAAAAAAGGAGCCAAGCTTTCATCTTTCCCTGAATAGAATTATTCCTGGTCTCAAGGCTACTGAGAATTGCTAGTATTGGGGTGGAAATCTTGTCAGGACTTTTTTCTTTTAATCTTATAAATTACAGAGTCTTAAGAAGACAGAAACTTGATCCTTTGTACTTGATCCAAAGTATCATTTTGATTCAGAGAATATTTTAATGTTGTGATTCAGTGGTTTTATAAAATATGTCCTCTTTACTGAGTGAATCTCCTTCCCAAATCTCACAGATCAAACTGTAGTCATGGTCACATGAAGGAAAGTTGCAGTTTGAATAGAAAATACACAGCCTGTTGTTCTGATCTCTTGCCATCCTTCCCAGGGGATACTTGAGTAGAAACTGGACTTGAAACTATATTCCTGATTCTCTCATGATTTTTCTTCTTACCAAATCGTACTACTTTACAGAAGCAAATTCCACCATGCTGTTTTCATTTCTAAGTATCATTTAAACCAATTAAAAGTACTTCATTAAGGCACTGAAGTAAAGTGATAGTCGCTCAGTTGTGTCTGACTCTGTCCTGTCTGACTGTAGTCCACCAGGCTCCTCTGTCCATGGAATTCTCCAGCAAGAATACTGGAGTGGGTTGCCATTCCCTTCTCTAATGGATCTTCCTGATCCAGGGATTGAATCCTGATCTCATGCATTGCAGGCAGATTTTTTACCATCTGAGCCACCAGAGAAGCCTCATTAAGGCATTCATTGAGTTATTTAATATTAATAATTTTTTCAAGAATGTGAATATTTTTGCTTTTTTGCATTTCTTTTCCATGGGGATGGTCTTGATCCCTGTCTCCTGTCTCACGAACCTCATTCCATAGTTCATCAGGCACTCTATCTATCAGATCTAGGCCCTTAAATCTATTCCTCACTTCCACTGTATAATCATAAGGGATTTGATTTAGGTCATACCTGAATGGTCTAGCGGTTTTCCCTACTTTCTTCAATTTGAGTCTGAATTTGGTAATAAGGAGTTCATGATCTGAGCCACAGTCAGCTCCTGGTCTTGTTTTTGTTGACTGTATACAGCTTCTCCATCTTTTGCTGCAAAAATATAATCAATCTGATTTCGGTGTTGACCATCTGGTGATGTCCATGTGTAGAGTCTTCTCTTGTGTTGTTGGAAGAGTGTTTGCTATGACCAGTACATTCTCTTGGCAAAACTCTGTTAGACTTTGACCTGCTTCATTTTGTACTCCAAGGCCAAATTTGCCTGTTACTCCAGGTATCTCTTGACTTCCTACTTTTGCATTCCAGTCCCCTATAATGAAAAGGACATCTTTTTTGGGTGTTAGTTCTAAAAGGTCTTGTAAGTCTTCATAAAACCATTCAACTTGAGTTTCTTCAGCGTTACTGGTTGGGGCATAGACTTGGATAACTGTGATATTGAATGGTTTGCCTTGGAGACGAACAGAGATCATTCTGTCATTTTTGAGATTGCATCCAAGTACTGCATTTTGGATTCTTTTGTTGACCATGATGGCTATTCCATTTCTTCTGAGGGATTCCTGCCTGCAGTAGTAGATATAATGGTCATCTGAGTTAAATTCACCCATTCCAGTCCATTTTAGTTCACTGATTGCTAGAATGTCAACATTCACTCTTGCCATCTCTTGTTTGACCACTTCCAATTTGGCTTGATTCATGGACCTGACATTCCAGGTTCCTACGCAATATTGCTCTTTACAGCATTGGATCTTGCTTCTATCACCAGTCACATCCACAACTGGGTGGTGTTTTTGCTTTGGCTCCATCCCTTCATTCTTTCTGGAGTTATTTCTCCACTGATCTCCAGTAGCATACTGGGCACCTAATGACCTGGGGAGTTCCTCTTTGGTATCCTATCATTTTGCCTTTTCATACTGTTCATGGGGTTCTCAAGGCAAGAATACTGATATGCAGATGACACCACCCTTATGGCAGAAAGTGAAGAGGAGCTAAAAGCCTCTTGATGAAAGTGAAAGATGAGAGCTAAAAAGTTGGCTTAAAGCTCAACATTCAGAAAATGAAGATCATGGCATCTGGTCCCATCACTTCATGGGAAATAGATGGGGAAACAGTGGAAACAGTGTCAGACTTTATTTTTGGGGGGCTCCAAAATCACTGCAGATGGTGACTGCAGCCATGCAATTAAAAGATGCTTACTCCTTGGAAGGAAAGTTATGACCAACCTAGATAGTATATTCAAAAGCAGAGACATTACTTTGCCGACTAAGGTCCGTCTGGTCAAGGCTATGGTTTTTCCTGTGGTCATCTATGGATGTGAGAGTTGGACTGTGAAGAAGGCTGAGTCCCGAAGAATTGATGCTTTTGAACTGTGGTGTTGGAGAGGACTCTTGAGAGTCCCTTGGACTGCAAGGAGATCCAACCAGTCCATTCTGAAGGAGATCAGCCCTGGGATTTCTTTTGGAAGGAATGATGCTAAAGCTGAAGCTCCAGTACTTTGGCTACCTCATGTGAAGAGCTGACTCATTGGAAAAGACTTTGATGCTGGGAGGGATTGGGGGCAGGAGGAGAAGGGGATGACAGAGGATGAGATGGCTGGATGGCATCACGCACTCGATGGACGTGAGTCTGCGTGAACTCCGGGAGATGGTGATGGACAGGGAGGCCTGGCGTGCTGCAATTCATGGGGTTGCAAAGAGTCGGACACGACTGAGTGACTGAACTGAACTGAACTGAAAATTTTTATTTCTTCTGCTATCTATAGAAACATTTAAGGTTATTGGTTTTGTTTTTTTCCCCCTAAAAGTTGCCAAAGATCAGTAAGTAAAACTGCTCCCCAGTACTTTGAGTTACAAAGGCTAAAATTAGGAATCAGCACGGCAGAGGCTACCCAGGACACTGGCTCACAGCAGTGGAAGGCTCTGGAGTCAGGATCCACAGCACTGGAGACAGGATTCAATCAGGGCATCTGGAATTTTCTATGAGAACCACAAAATTTGAAATCCAGAAAGAGTCACAGTAAGAGCAGGGGATAAGACTTGAACCAAAGTCCCAAATCCCTAAACAAAACTAGAGTTAGAGGCACCGAGTGGAAGGAAGATAGAGATGATGACTTGCTGAACATGGGATGCTGGGTGATTCCACCATGGGAGCCTAGCCACCACGTGCACAGTGCTGGCTGCGCAGCTGACTTGAACAGTGTCTGTAAGATGTCAAAGAATGCTTTCCAGGTGTTACAGTGAGTCCACAATGAGGAGAGAGCATGTAGACCTAAACTCTGCAGTGGTGCCTGATGGAAGGACCCCGGGGTCTTGCTTCCTCATGCATTTCATCCAATAATAAGAGCAGGGACGGTTCTGTCTACTTCACTTCTCAGGAATGGCCAGTGGAAATGGATGTGGTCATTCTCTGCCTCCCTTGCCACCACCAAACCCATAGTCTGAAAATTGATGATATGTTCATGGACCAATGTTTTCATCATAAATGGTTTTGTGTGTTTTCCATGAAAACTTTCAGGCATTGTTTGACGTCTTGGGATTGTTTTCCTTCTTAGAGTGTTCTGTTTTTTCCCCATTGGTTAGGGTTTTGCCACGTTGATCCGAGAATGGCCAGGAGATCTGTACAACAATTCAGTAATAGTTCAAGCGGTTCGGGATCACCTGAAGAAAGATAGTCAGAACAGGACCTTACTTAAAACCCTGGCAGAATTGTGAGTATATTTTAATGCTTCCCCCCCCCCCCCAGATCGATCATCATGAAAAGTTTTCATATTTTAGATCTGGCAAACTGAATTGGGAGAATGCAAGTTTGTATGTACCATTTTCCTATATTCACTCTTAGTTGAAAAAACTTCATAAGCCTCCAGTGTACAGCTAGAAGGTAAGGTAAGGGAAATGTGTGAGACTGTACAGTTGTAATTTATTTCCCAGAGGAGAGGAGCTTTGGTCAGCACCACTTGGTGGAGGCAGTGGTTTGGGGAGGGAAGGACGCCAGGTCTTCAACTACTGCAGCGAGTTATTTTCCCAGTGAGGCCCTGGTTTCTGTCATTCTTGGGTCTGCAAGTTAGTAAACTTCTCAAACTGTACAATCTTTATAAGATCACTGGGGGCCGTTCTGTATGGGTTGGTTTTCATGAAATTTCTTAATCAAGAACTGAGTGCAGTGTCTGGCCCTGAGTCAGGTTTCAGAATATGGAAGCTTGGTCAATGCTTTTTGTATTTTGGGGCACTTTCAGTGACTTGGGCTTTGTACTAAATGCCTGATTGCAGACAGACAAGGTATCCCCGTGCCCTAGGACCTTTGATTAGTGAAACAAGAAGCACACTGTAATCTCAGGAAGACCATCTTGCTTCAGTCCCTCCTCACACTCCCACCATCTCAGACAAACCCTTCTATCACTCTTACCTCTTTTGCCCAAGCCCAAGAAAAGTAAACCCAATGGCCTAGAATCAGGGCTGTTAAGACTTTCCATGAAAGGAGTTTTGTTTGTGGCACTGAGTCGGAACACTAATCATTTTCTCATGGAAACATTGTTCTAGTTTTCCTTGGATTCTTTAGTTATTAACACTAAGAGTACTGATAATTCTGTAGTACTAATAATGGACCCAATGCAGCTTAGCATCAATTGGCCTTTAGGAGCTGACTTGCAAAATTAAGCAATGTGAAAACATTGTTTCAACACAAAAACACATTTGAATTTTATACAACCTCCTTACAGATAAGCTTTTGGAATATCACCCATCTGTCAGCTGAATACTGTTTGTAAGAATTGTAACTTTCTATTACTAGAATAAGAATTTCCTTCATTTGGGGTCATAATTTCTTTGTATATGGATTTCTCTAAAACATTTTGAGAGTTTTCTGTAAGAAATTAGTTTTTGTCAACATTGACAGAATATTGACAATAGAATATTTTAAATTTTCTAACGTTTTCTCAAGGTTCTAAGAAAGAAATACTTACTGGTCACATAGTTCAATCCCAAGGAACACTTTTCTAAATAAAGTTAATTTTTATCTCTAAACAAGTATTTCAGTTTTCATCAAAGTAAAACATGATTTATTGAATATATCTTCATGTTTTATTAGAAGTGTTGATGAACATTAATGTAAAAACTTTTGTCTTACCAGGTACACCTATGACAAAAACTATGGCAATGCTTTGGAAATATACCTAACATTAAGACATAAGGATGTTTTCCAGTTGATCCACAAACATAATCTTTTCAGTTCTATCAAGGATAAAATTGTTTTATTAATGGATTTTGATTCTGAGGTAATGTTTCTTTTTCTTTTTTTAAGATTTCTTTATTTAAAAAAAACTTTATTGGAGTATAGTTGATTTATCATGTATGTTAGTTTCAAGTGTACAGCAGAGTGAGTCAGTTATAATGTGTTTCTTATTTTACTACTGATAAATTATTTGCGCTGTCCCAGGTTTTTAATAGGCATTTGTCCACATGCTGGAGTAGTTAATAAATCACATAACCTGTTGTATGCTAACTGTTCAGAACACTCTGACCCTTACCAGATGTTCTCTTAGTAGTTGGCATTCAGGACGCCTTTAGTTGATGCAGTTTTTCTGTAAAAGCAATCATAACTTGATGTGGAACTTTTAAAGTTGTGTTTATGTGAAGTAATTTTTTTTTTTTTAGTAAAACAGGTCATTGTAATTCATAGGAACAGAGAAACTAGCCATATGCTTTAGCTCATTCAATCCTCTTAATTGTCTGTCCCAACTTACAGCTTAACTGTATTCAAGCTGTAAGTAAACTATTCTGGTCTGTTTGTTGCACTTTTATTCTTTGGCATTCACAGCTTTAGCATGTGGAGTTTCCATTGGTCTCAGATGACAAAAAGATAAAAAAGAAGATAATAAAGTGGATTTGAATAGTGGGATGTTTGACTGATGATTTCCCTGGTGGGTCAGATGGTAAAGAATCTGCCTGCAGTGTTGGAGACCTGGGTTTGATTCCTGGGTCAGGAAGATCCCCTGGAGAATGGAATGGCCACCCCTCCAGTATTCTTACCTGGAGAATTCCATGGACAAAGGACCCTGGAGGGCTACAGTCCTTGGGGATCACAAAGAGTCAGACACGACTAAGCAACTAACACTTTCACTTCTATCTGATGAGGGCACCCAGCCTCCACATCTCACAGTGGGTCTTGTAAAGTGGTAGAAATTGTTTGTATGTATTTTAAAAAAGAAAGTGAATGCCAAGTTCTAGTGATGAAAGAGTTTCATAAAACACAGTAGCTGTTACTCGAAAAGTTGAAATTTTAGATAAATCAAAGAGTAGAACTCTTAAGCTTCCAAAAAGGTTACTTGGACTTTTTAAAATTTTATTTTACTGTATCTAGGGGTATTATGTGCTGTGTTATATATCTATTACATGCTGTGTATTAGACTTCACACACTTAATTTAAATAGAAGGTAAATCTACTTTTTATGAAAGCTGCTTTTAGCCCATTTTTCATACTGAATGAGTCAAGTCGTTAGGGGGTACAGATTTTAAAATAGTGCAGTTCCCAGGAAGTTCAGATGCAGAGGTCCTGCTTCTCTGGCAGAAGATGATTAAGGGGATGAGCAACTTATATAGAAATTAATTTTCCCATAGCCAGTCTCCCCTTATGACTGACCCACCCTTCATATATCTCAAGAGCTTATTTTGCATATGAAGCTGTAGATAAAGATGAATGAGTTCAAATTCATTGCTATTCAAAAGCATGAACTCAAGGAATCACATAACTTTCTAATTAGAAAATAACTTACAGGTAATCTCTTCCAACATCCTAATGTTTCAGAAAAAAAATGCAGCAGACAGGTAGGCAATGTAATAGAGTCAAGAACAAGACCCAGGGACTCTGTATGAGGCTTAGTCTGGTGGGCTGTCTTCCCACCGCCTCTTGTTACAAACACTGTCTAACTTGTGTTTCATGAATGATAAAGGTGGCTAAACTCAATTCTGTAAATCCATAAGCTTTATACTGTTATGAAGCTTCAGGTGTCTTTTTCCCCCCCCCTTCTTCTGTGTCTTATCCTCTTCTCCACATAAGACCAGCTCCTTTTATCTGTGGAGTCTGTAGAGGGACTCCATCAGTATTCACATGGCCAGAAAGAAAGCTCTTTTTTTGTGATACTAGGAATAATACAAATGCTTTGTATTGTGAGTTGTAGCACAGCACCATTTTATGTTGTATGCAAAACACAGAGACCGCAGAGTGAAACAGATTTTAAAATACATTTAGAAATATCTCAGGAACCATTCTAAAGCTAAGAACCCTCTTATCCATGTAAAACCGGCCCTCTGCCTTTCGTGGTGATACCATGCATAACACATTACGTTCTGTGTTCTCTTTTTCTGTGGCAAATTTCAGTGACTGGGTGTTTTTTCATATTGCAGAAAGCTGTTGACATGCTTCTGGACAATGAAGATAAAATTTCAGTGAGTGCCTTTCTATATATTGAAACAGATGAGTGTCTGAGACCACTATCACCATAAAGAAGAGAGAGGTTTATCAGATAAGTTCACAGCTATATTTGTATCCTCATAACTCTACATTTAATTTTTTTCCCTATAGATTAAAAAAGTAGTGGAAGAATTAGAAGACAGACCAGAGTTGCAGCATGTGGTAAGCATGACAGGCCTCCTCTTTTGCCCTTTGATTGAATAGAGCAGCAAGTCACCTTCCAGTATTGGTTTGAGAAGACTGGAGTGAACACAAACAATATTCTGTAGTTATTATAATGCAGCAGATGATCAGAATCCAGAGTAGGAATTAATAACAGATCAGGAACTTTAATTTTGACTCACAATTGAATTGTGATTTAAAAAAAAAAGTTATCACATTTTTGTATTATCAAACCATGTCTAGGAGTAAACAACTTCCTTCTGTCAATTGAAGGGAAAAAAAAACACACACACACACATGCCGAAAGTTGAGAATTATGTGGTATTGAGCACATACAGAGAACTATAGCCTGGGAGAGCAGCCTCTTAGATAGCGCTAAGGGACTGTTCCAAAGAGGTCAGGGGAGCCAGGATGTATAGCAGTTTTTGCTGGGGTGGGGGGGGGGGGCGGGGAATATATATATATATATATATAGTGAAACATCAAAAGATTATCGCTAACCATAGACATAGAAAACAAACATCTCAAGTTAATGATTTTAGTGCCTTCCTTTATATAGGAAGATGGTAGAGTGTGGGCTCATTGAAATCATCCCTTAGATATGCATCTTAACTGTCCAGGGCCAGTGTGTGTTTTTCTCCAAACTGACTTCCCTTCAGGGTGCACTGTTGGGTTGGCTGCAGTGGCTTTGAGGGCTTGATGGTGGACAATATTTATTATTTACGAATGGCAGGTAGTATTCTTTGTCCACACTTTTCTAGTTACCATTTAATATAATTATGGCATCAGTTACAGCCAAGCCAGTGCCCTGACTGTGCACCAAAGATACCAAGTTTTCCTGCTAAGGAAACACCACACAGCTGTTCCATGTCCAGGACCACACAGAACACTCACAGATCAGAGCCTCATTTTTTGACAGAGCCTGTGCCTTATTTTCTTACGTGGTCATGTGGTGGTGCCATTGGACCCATTACTCTAGATTTCTTTTGTTGGGGGGCTCCTTTGATTCTCTGCATTGCTATCGTCATGGGAGCAAAGCAGGAAGAGATGTTTTTCTATGTCCTTTCAAAATGATGCCAGAGAAGTCTTCAGTGAAAATAGGGGTTGTTCCAGTAGGCCTGTGAGCATCACAGAAGACTGTTGTATCTGTGCGCACCTCTTTGCTCCCCGGGAGGAGGGTTAGGAAATAGAGCATTTATAAGTCAGTTTCATGCATTGAAGCTTTTGAAGACTCCAATATAGGAACATGAAGTGATTTGCGGGGCGGGGCGGGGGGGGGGGGGGTTGTCCCTTTGTTTGCTGGGTGGTTTTCTGAATGCTTTTTGCTCTGTTGTTCATGATTGAAAATTGCCAGATTATCTGCTTACCCAAGCAAGGTACCTCTGTGTGGATCATCATGGAATTTGTTTGCAAAGCAGTGATTTCTGGCTTCCTTCAGCCGTGAGACAGGATTACAGGCGGCAGGTGTCAAGTGACAGTGTCAGGGGGGCAGTGGTAGAATGGTGGCAGTGCTCACACTGAATGGCGCATCATCTGTCAGGCAAAGTGATGTCTCTATATGTTTGCCCCAAAGATGTGACAGAACCTTCTTAATCCATTTGCACCTCTGGGAAACTGCAGTGTGTCAGTGCTTACACTGACGCCATGCCAGTGAGTGGCCGGAGTCTTCATCGGAGCAGGGACTTCTCTCGGACTCCCCCAGTTCTTGCCTGAGAGAGGGAGCAGTTAACCCAAGGAGGGGGTTCTCAGTGTGCTTGTGTCCTGGTTAGGCTTATTTAGGGACCATATACGACAGCAGGTGTCAGGCTCCAGCAGCTTCATTCCCCGTCACAACTTCGGGGCAGGCTGATGCTCTGTGTTGAAGAACCAATCCAATCGAGGGGGCAGATACACTGATGCACTTGGTGTGATGAAGCCTTCCCACCTCAGGTGGGTTCTAGGGTGTTTGTGTCCATTTAACATGAACTAAACATTGAATATCAATTTCTGACTTCTGTGCAATATATTTATAACCTTGCTACTACTCCAAGTTGAAAGTGAATCAGTCACTCCCTTGAAGGTTCATTAACTTTTTCAGACAGTCAGAAGAAGGAATCAGCTATGAAAATGGGTTCAAAACACCTGACTCTTCTTGATTTTTTTCACTTTTTGAGGTCCCCAGCGGAGGCAGCATTTCATGGCAAACACAGATCTCAGTAAAACTTGAGAGGAGATTTAGAAAATATGAGAATTAATTTAGCACTTGCTACTGGAGTTATTTTTGAGAACATGTTCTTGCTCCATGACTCTACCCCCTTTATGTAAAGGATGAGAATTTTTACAATCTAGAAACACCACTGATCAAGCTTTTAGTTCTGAGGTGAAGCAGATGATGGTGAGAATATTAACAGCTCCTGTCATTAACATTTCTGCAGTGCCTATTACATGCCAGGTGTGGTTCTGAGTAATTTACAAATGGTAACTCATTCAGTCCTCACAACTGAAGATTTTTGCCAGTAAAGAAACTCAGTCACAGAGAGTGTGACCTGCCCAGGGCCACATGGTTGGTAAGAGGCAGAAACAGGTCACTTGGGGCCGTTCTAGGAAGTACCAGCACCTCCTTACTCTTACCAAGGTGTCTTCCTTTCCGCTTCCCCTTCACCTAGAGATTTTTCCCTAAAACTGCTTTTCTGCCAGTCTGTCTGTGGCTGAAAATAGCAATGTTAAACAGATATCACTCCCATATTTTAATATTCCTCATTTGCTCCTTTGCTCTTTTTAGTATCTGCATAAGCTTTTCAAAAGAGACCATCATAAGGGACAGCGCTACCACGAGAAGCAGATCAGCCTTTATGCTGAATTCGACCGACCCAACTTACTTCCATTTCTCCGAGACAGTATCCATTGCCCCCTTGAAAAGGTAAGTCCCAGATGCCCCAGCTCAAATGCTGCAAGGTGAGAGCTGTCGTTGTTGATAAGCTCTGGGTTCTTCTAGTCATCTGTCTCTGCTCGTCCATCCTCATTCAAGGGAAAGACTGGCTCTCCAGGCATGAGGTTTTGCCGGGCTTTCTATCACAATGGGTGGTCCTATCAGATCAGATTTTGGTAAGGACCTCAAGTATCTCTATGCCAGGTTTAACTGGGATAAGGTCTGATCTAGGATCTAGGACTCTGTCAACCATAAAACACTGTCTGGAATCTGATGCATTTACCAGCAAGGTCAGCCTGGGAGGGGGACATGGACCACCCAAAGCCAGAGGCAACTGCCCCAGTCAGGACTCCCAAGTTGATACATAACTTCAGTCCTGCACCCTTTGTGCTTTAAAATACCCACATGGTGTACTTTTCTATTTCTCTGTCACACTCAATTCCATTATAGTTATAATGTAGTTAACTGTAGTTATAACTACAGTTTCTAGTCTCTCCCACCATCCTATAAATCCTTCAAGGAAAAGGAGTTTGTTTCACTGATTCTCATAAACTCAGTAGCCAGCCACACATTAAACACTAAATGTTTACTGCATGCCAGTCGAATAAATGAGTAAATTGATATCTACAAGGTTCTAGTTAGGGCTGAATATGAACTAGTACGTGTTATGAATGAGCTTGCTGTTTCAAAATAAACTACAATACTTACCATGTGCGTAGTAGAAACTGGGTGATTGAAGACCCTCAGTTTTGTTTCCATGGTTCTTCACACCATCTGCAATGCTCTCTGTCATCTGCACCTATCTTCCTAAATTCAGATGGCCCGAGAGCAAGTACTTTCTTCTATCAGCCATATGTGGCAACAAAACAGAGTATTTGACCCGTAAGAGACACATATTAAGAAGTTGACTGACAGCACGTGATTTATGTGCAGTCACAGCTTTTCTAGTTCCTTCTTCAGCCCATGATGATTAACTTCAAATGTGTTGAATTTACTATGAACCAGTTTCAGCTCAATGGATTTTCTTAATCTACAGTTAATTAAAAAAGAAAAATCTTGCCTGCATATTAGTTTATGGAAAACATTAACAGTTTATGTTTGGGCCCCAAGGCTTTTTCCCAAGAATAAATTTGGAAACACATCATCTTAGAAAAGCAAACGTTCCTCTGTTTTCTCACTTCTGAATCTATAATCGAGAAAAATAGGGAGAATCTTAATCTTTGTGTGACTGCCCCTGTGTTTGTACCTCACTTTGAAGGAAACATCGTGTGTTTCCAGGTAGACCTGGCCTCCTCCTGTTGACTCCTCAGCCAGAGCCCTGCACACGAGGGTGATCAGCACCCACCCAGGCACCCTTCTTCCCCTTCCTGAACACCGTACAGAGGCTCCACTTGGATTCCAGTACGTCCATGTCTGGAACATGCTTTCAACCCATTTGGTTTACAGTTTTCCAGTCTGGTAGTGTTCAATGGAAAGCACACTGCTCTGCCCACAAAGGGGGCATCAGAAATTCTCATCTCCACACATGATATTTCTAATACAGAGAACTCACCTGGAGCATGGTGTGGACCCTTCGAAATTTTTCTCTCTGAGCTGCTGGGAAAAATCAATTGCATATAAGAGAATTCAACACAAACCTGAGAACAATTATGGTTGAAGTAGTTTTTCTTTAAAGATAACTTTCAGTGGAAAGAGAATTTGGAACAAAATGGATTTGAGATAGTAATGGTTGAAACATGTCTCTGTAATCAAGTCATTAGGCTTTCAGGTTAAAGATCTTTGAGACATCTTTATTAGAGATTATCTTTGCTTGAGACTCCGTTGTGGGAAGTCTGTATATTTGCAAAAAATATAGCACTGTCCTTGCTCAGGTACCCCAAGCCATCTTAAAGCAGATTTTCTTGACTTTAATTCATGTAGCATCTCTTTCCTTTCTCCCTAGAAATAATAACTCTGTGCACACTTTGTTTCATCTTAGAAACAAATTCCTTTTATGTTTACTTGTAACATAGAAAAACTACTCACTCATAAAAACCTAAGTAGATTTCCCCTCAGTCTAGAGCTATAAGACAGCATGCTGAGCCTTAGAACCTGTCTCTTAACTTTGGGTTCCATATATTTTCCGCTGTGGTAAGGAACATTTTTTTTTCAGTTTAAAAAGTTAATTAAAATAACAACAACAGCAATAGTAATAAAGATATTCCTCAATATTGCAAGAATTGTGAGAGACATCAGTTTTTAAACTGTTCATTCTTCTGTCATTTCCAGGTGTGGCCATCAGGTCCTAGTTTTCACATTTGCAAATCTGATTTACTTGTGCTGAGAACAGTTAAAAGCAAAATATTAGCTTTATCATTAAATACCTGAATTTATGGTCTCTCTCATATCTAATTGCATTCACAAGGTGGCAGTATATATGAATCTAGAGGAATAAAGTAGGAGATGCATAGTTTATTAATTTTGCTTAAAGAAAAATAAGACTGTATAAAAGATGATGGGGTCAAGGCTATGTAGAAATCATTATAAAACTGATATAGTAGATAGGGCTGATAAAGTTTCCATTAGTTAACCTCTAAATTTTTAAGTTACTTACCTTTACATTAAATAAGGAAAGGAAAAATTTGAATATTATTTTTACATCATTTTTTACTCAATTTTTGTTATTATTCTATCTTGTCACTTGTTTTCTGTTACTCTCCTTTTTTGCACATGTGCACGTGTGTATGTCCTGTTGGCTTTAAAAATCTTAAGTTTACCTACTTTTTCCTCTAGATGGAGCACTATTGCTCGGGAACAGTCAAGAATCTAAAATAAGAAAACAGGCTTTTATGCTTCGTGTATGTGCTCAGTTGTGTCCAGCTCTTGCGACTCCATGGACTGTAGGCTGCCAGGCTCTTCTGTCCATGGGATTTTCCAGACAAGAATACTGGAGTGGGTTGCCATTTCCTACTCCAGAGGATCTTGACCCAGGAATCAAACCCAGGTCTCCTGCGTCTCCTATATCATCCATGTTTCTAAGAGCAGTTTGGATGAAAGGATTAAAAATAAGAGAGCAGGGTGTTCTCAGACCCAGAAGCTGCCCTCCCACATTTCTGGTTCATCCCCATGGTGGATACTGGTCGCATAGCTCTCCTACCACCGGAGAGGCCTTGAGGTTTTAATTCTGGGCACTCGCTCAACCACCTGTAATCTTACTACTATAGAAGAAATGGGCAACAGATACTAGGGAACATCTCGCCATCTCTGCCACATCACTGTTTAAATTTCTGTTAGAGAATAGTTGCTTTACAATGTTGTGTCAATTTATGCTATGCAGCAAAGTGAGTCAGTTATCCATATATCCCCTCTTTTGGGATTTCCTTCCCATTTAGGTCACCACAGAGTACTGAGTAGAGATTCCTGTGCTATAAAGTAGGTTCTCATTGGTTATCTATTTGATACATAGAGTAAGTTGTATAGAAATGTCGATTCCAGTCTCCCAATTCATCCCACCCCCGTCCCCCATTGGTGTCCGTACGTTTGTTCTCTACCTCTGTATCTCTGTTTCTGCTTTGCAGATAAGTTCATGTGTATCATTTTTGAGATGCCATACATAAGTGTTAACATGACATTTTTTCTTTTTGACTTCATTCTGTATGACACTCTCTAGGTCCGTCTACATCTCTGCAAATGGCACAGTGCCCTTCATTTTTATGACTGAGTAATATTTCATTGTATATATGTAATATCTTTATCCAGCCCTCTGTTGATGGACATTTAAGTTGTTTCTGTGTCCTGGCTGTTGCAATGAACATTAGGGTGCATGTATCTTTTTGAATTACGGTTTTCTCCAGGTACAGGCCCAGGAGTGGGACTGGTGGGTCATATGGTAGCTCTGTTTTTAGTTTTTGAGGAACTGCCATACTTTTCTCTACAGTGATGGTATCAATTTACATTCCCACCAGCAGTGCAAGAGGGTTCCCTTTTCTCCACGCACTTTCCAGCATTTATTGTTTGTAGATTTTTTGGTGATGGCCATTTTGACCGATGTGAGATACCTCATTGTAGTTTGATTTGCATTCCTCTAATATTTAATGATGTAGAGCATCTTTTATGTGGCTGTTGGCCGTCTGTATATCTTTTTTGGTGAAATGTCTGTTTCTAGCTCCCCCTTGTTTTTTTGAATGGGTTGTTTTCTGATGTTGAGCTACATGAGCTGTTCGTATATTTTGGAGATTAATACCTTGTGGGTTGCTTCATTTGCAAATGTTTTCTCCCATTCTGAGGGTTGTCTTTTTGTTTTGTTTATGGTTCTCTTTGCTGTGCAAAAATTTTTAAGTTTAATTAGGTCTTATTTCTTTATTACTGTTAGGAGTAGATCAGAAAAGATCTTGCTACAATTTATGTCAAAGAGTATCCTGTCTATCTTTTCCTCTAAGAGCTTTATAGTGTCCAGCCTTACATTTAGGTCTTTGATCCATTTTGAGTTTATTTTTGTGTATGGTATTGGGAAGTGTTTTAATTGCATTCTTTTACATGTAACAGTCCAGTTTCCCCAGCAGCACATATTGAAGAGACTGTCTTCTCTTCATTGTATATTCTTGCCTTCTTTGTGATAGATTAGGTGACCACTGGTACGTGCGTTTATCTCTGGGCTTTCTACCCTATTCCACTGATCTATATTTCCATTTTTGTCTGCTACATAATTTTTAAAGGAATTGTGTGAGTAATCAAATTAGTGGTGTTTCTTGCTCACTGTGACCTTCAGGTCTTCTCATTTTCTCATTTAAATGATTGTGTACCGGCTGGCTCAGTGGTAAAGATTCCATACCAGCAAGATCCCCTGGAGAAGGGAATGGCAGCCCACTCCAGTATTCTTGCCTGGAAATCCCATGGACAGAGGAGCCTGGTGGGATACAGCCCATAGGGTCCCAAACGAGTTGGACATGACTTAGTTACTAAACAACTCTAAAACACTGTCTTAGTTTCATTCCAATTCTAAAGTGTTATTGTTTTTTAATGGAGTATAATTACAATGTTTCTGCTGTACAGCAGTATGAGTCAGCTATATGTATATGTATATCCGCTCCCTCTCGATCCTCCTTCCCACCCTGTCATCGCCATCCCACTCCAAGTCATCACAGAGTGCCAAGCTGAGATCCCTGTGCTCTGCAGCAGCCTCCCACTAGCTAGCTCGTTTACACTATTGTGTATATACGTCAGGGCTGCTCTCCCAATTCGTCCCACCCTCCCCTTCCCTCCTCACCCCCACGTCCACCAGTCCATTTTCTACATCTGCATCTCTGCTCCTGCCCTGCAAATAGGATAGTGTTTACAGTTTTTCTAGATTCTATATATAATGCATTAATATGTGATATTTGTTTTCTCTGACTTCACTCTGTGTGACAGACTCTTGGTTCATCCAGATCACTACAAATAACCAGTTTTGTTCTTTTATCAGTTCAGTTCAGTCGCTCAGTCGTGTCCGACTCTTTGCGACCCCATGAATCGCAGCATGCCAGGCCTCCCTGTCCATCACCAACTCCTGGAGTTCACTCAGACTCAGGTCCATCGAGTCCGTGATGCCATCCAGCCATCTCATCCTGGGTCGTCCCTTCTCCTCCTGCCCCCAATCCCTCCCAGCATCAAAGTCTTTTCCAATAAGTCAACTCTTCACATGAGGTGTCCAAAGTACTGGAGCTTCAGCTTTAGCATCATTCCTTCCAAAGAAATCCCAGGGCCGATCTCCTTGAGAATGGACTGGTTGTTCTTTAATGGCTGAGTAGTATTCCATTGTACGTATGTACCACGTCTTCTTTATCCATTCATCTGTTGATGGACGTTCAGGTTGTTTCCGTGTCTTTACTATTGTAAATAGTGCTGCATTCTGAACATTAGGGTGCACGTATCTTTTCAGTTTTCCTCCCACCTTTGACAGATCCTTGAACAGAGATTTCTTCTAGACCCTGTAAGCCAGCAATAGAAATAGTCCCACCCCAGTGTTTAATTCTTTATGCAGCAAATGTTTACTGCTTTTTACAGGGAACATACAGCTGTGAACCGTAGTCCCTTCCTGGAGCTTACAATCCAGTGGAAGGAAACAGGGCTTAGACCAGTTCCATGAAGAAACCTCAAGTAGCAGAAAGAAAGAAAGCTTTGTGGGGAGGAACCTTTGTTTCAGCATCTTGCTTTCTGCCTCTGCTCTGGAATGTTCTGCCTTAAATATGTTATCAGTTAAATTGTGTAGGGTCCAGCACCTCTCAGGGAAATCTGGATAACTACAAACAAAACTTAAAGAGGCTTATTTACTTCTGCTTTGTTTTTAAAGGGAGGCAGTGGAAAAATTCTTTCAAACTTGTATGTTTAAGTGACTGTAGATATGTTTTTATATGATAACACATAACATTTTTACCTTGCTTTATCTGAAGGCTCTTGAGATCTGTCAACAGAGAAACTTTGTAGAAGAGACAGTTTATCTTCTGAGTAAGTAGCTTTGATTCATTTTGGTCCCCATAAACTAGAGTGGGGTGACAACGTGATATAAATTTTCCAAGAATGGACATAGGTTTTAGACCAAAGTAGCAGAGGTTAAAGCCTGTTTTATATAATAATTTAATATTTGGAAAAGGAGACTTCATAGCTCAATAAAGAAGGTAGCATTATTTAATAAATGCTACAGAGATAATAATTAGTATTATGTAATAAAACTATCAGTTCACACTTTACAGTGTAAATCAAAATAAATCGTGGATGGGTTGACAAATTTGTTCTTTTTTTCTTTTTCTGCTTTTCATCAGAAAGAAGTCAGAATCTAACAGACCTGGTTTCAGATTCCAGATTTGCCATTTAGTAGCTCTATGATCTTGGCAAGTGACTAACATGTCTGTCCTTTTTTATAAAACTGAAATATTAATAGAACATACTTCCTCAGATTATAGTGATTACAGGAAGTAATTCATGTGAAGCACTTAAGTGAATACTCAGTACAAAGTAAATACCTAGAAATTAGGATTTATTTTACTAAGTTATAGTTGTCATATAAGGAAATACACTTTTTGTCACGCTGTCAAACTATGTAAACAACTAAAGCAAGATGTGGTTTATCTTAAAACGTTTAATTAAATGAGCCTAAACGTGTTGTTTCTCACATTGTTCTAGGCCGAATGGGTAATAGCCGAAGTGCCCTGAAGATGATCATGGAGGAATTGCATGACGTTGATAAAGCGATTGAATTTGCCAAAGAGCAGGACGATGCAGAACTCTGGGAAGATCTGATTTTATATTCCATCGACAAACCACGTAAGTAGAAAACCCATCTGCCTTCATAACTTCTTTCTCTCGATTTAGCCAGTTGTGTCTAGAGTAAGAATCATCTCAAGATGCACTGAGTTAAAAATATGGTGGAGTATCTATAATAAAAATAAGTCAGGTACATAGTATTGATTTCCTAAACTCTCCCTATACAGGGAAGTCTAGAGCCTTAATAATTCATGTTAGCTAGCTGAACTTGATAAAGAACAAGTGATTGACATGATATTAACTCTGCTCTCATGAAGCATAGTTTTACCTACTGCACCCAAACGAAATAAAAGATTCTGGTTTTGTTTGTGTACAGTGGGCATTTATTTTGAAAGTGTGTAGTCTAGCCCTTATCAGTTCTCTTTATGGAAACCCATAACCATTACTGGACAGTGACTGTATTTGGAGGTTTGCTGCTGTAGCACTGAGCCTCTTTCCTGCCTTGTTTTATCAGTGCAACACCAGGAGTGTCTGTCTGCTGCCTCTCTTTGACCATCTGCTTGGGTCTCCCATTTTGGAAGGAAACAAAAGTTAATGAAAGTCCTCTTTTAAAGATATAGATATGATTCAGAAACTAACAGTCATGGTTTAAAATCTCTCCCTTCCCCCTTCTTACTTTTTGGTCAGAAGGCTTATCTATTTCAAGATTTTCAAGTTCTAGAAACCACTGTTAAAATTTTTTTTTTTTTTCCTGAGATACCAGAGGGTTTTATTCAGGTTCATTACAGATTAAGGTACTTTGAGAATCTAGTTTAGCATACTAGAGTAGCAGTTCAAGGATCTTACAGGAGGTAGAGTGGTAATGAAGCACACTTTGAACCTGGGCCTATCCTGGCTTTGATTTTGGGTTCAAAAATTGCTAGTTTTGTGATCCTGGATGAATTTATTAACGATTCTGTTTTTTCCTTTTCCATAAAATGGGAACAAAAAACATTCCCACCTTGCAGAATATTGGAGAAAAATATACGATAACTGCACCATAGTATATTCTCAATAACTATTAAGTCACCTCTCTTTGACATCACAGACTGTGTTCTGAAGTAATCATTTGTTCTCCAATTCATTTTCTTTTAAAATCTCTTCTCATTTAGCTGCTTCTTTGAGGAAAGTAAAGGAAGATTAGTTCTTGGCAGGATTTAAAGTTCGGATGGTTTTAACACTTAATAAAAGGAAATAGCTTTTTGCCTAAAACTGCATCCATTCCATTGCTTATATGTTGATTTCTGTGGTATCCTGTAGCATTTATCACCGGCTTGTTAAACAACATTGGCACGCATGTTGACCCGATTCTACTAATTCACCGTATTAAGGAAGGAATGGAGATTCCTAATTTGAGAGACTCCTTAGTTAAAATTCTACAAGACTACAATTTACAAGTAAGTATCCTTTCTTGAATAAGTGGTCATTGCTGAGTAAATTGACTTCCCTGGTGGCTCAGATGGTTAAGCGGCTGTCTACAATGCAGGAGACCCAGGTTCTATCCCTGGGTCGGTAAGATCCCCTGAAGAAGGAAATGGCAATCCACTCCAGTACTATTGCCTGGAAAATCGCTGAGTAAATTGACTACTGGATAAACATTTCTAGGGTTTATTGTGGACATCCATTCAATTTGATAGTCACAGTGTTCTTAGGCCCAGATATTTGGAATATTTTTCAAATAAAGAAGCTACAAATAGCACCCTTTAAGGAAGCATGCATATTTTTTATCCATCCCCAGATTTTCTCTCCTTGTGAGCAGGCATTTTCACATTTATAGGGTAAACTTAGCATGGCCTTGGAGCGTGTGAGGGAGTGTTACAGTGGCTTTTAGATCAGACCACCTGAACCATTTTGAAGTAGAATGAGCATTGTGTCCATTTGGAGAAATGAAAAAAAAAAAACAAACTTTTTGTTTTCCTTGAAGCCACTCAGTATCGTATTGCCTGAAAAATTTTAAAATACAGAATTTGTTTTACCTTTTGTCAGTTTTTCTAGAGTATTACAAGTTTAGTACCCTCAATAATTCACAATTTGTGATAAGAGCCATAGAACTCATTATCTTCATATAAATAATTAACATGCCAATCACAGAGCATCCTGATCTTTTCCTTAAAATAGCCTCTAGCAGTGACTGTATTTCAGAATGCTAGTAGCGTCCAGAGAACTTGAAACTATTTAAAGCACATTTCTTGAAAAATTCAGACTGTTCTTTCTCTAGCTCATTTGGAAATGAGTTTTCGGTTAAAGGGGGATGAAATTTCTTTCCTGGAGACAGAGATTTTGCAGGTGGAGCCAAAAGACAGGGTTGTGGGGAGAGAAGTGGTCTCCGGGGTAGGAATGGGGGAGCACGTGATGAGGATTTGCGCAGCACCCGCTGCACTTGGAGTTCAGGTCAGAGACTGGGTGAAAAGGAGAAGAAAATGAGGAAGATCAGTGGTATCAAAAAGAAAAATAAGAAATGTCAAGGACTGACAGAGCTGGAGGGCCCGGAGCCTGTGGCCAGGGAGGAAGATATTGTTAAACATTCCCAAAGGAGTCTTTATGACTGCGTTCAGAAAGTACAGTGATGGGAGAGGTCATGGGAATGGAATTAGTCAAGAAACTGTGAGGGCAGGAGTTGTCTGGTGGGCCCTGAGCTGTGAGCCAGGGTCCAGCTTTCTCCTCACACTGGGAGTTAACATCCAGTAAGCTGACTGGCCTTACTGGACAACTCAGCTTTAAGGAGAATAGGTTTTCCTGAGGGCGGATGTGACAGAACCGGAAGGCTTGGCTTAGAAGGCTTGTGGGAGGTTGAGAGAAACAAGTACTTGGTTTAGGCAAGTAGGAAAACAAACTCTTCTGCAGAAACCTTCCAGAGAAATAAGCATTTGTTTTCAGTGGAATTTGGAGGCTTGTGGGTGACCCAGAGAAAGGTTGCTGGAGGAAGGAGAAAGGCCAGGAAGGAAAGGGAAATGTAGGAAGGGGTTACTAGGTGAGGAGAGGTGACAGGGAGGGGTTTGTGCTTTGTGCAGCTCTCAAGGGATGCAGAAGAACCGTCCAGACCGGAAATGAGTCACTTTATCCTGAAGCATGAATTTGGCGTTAGGGAGAGCAGTTCCAGTGTCAGACCCTGTAAAGCCCTGGACGTGAGTGAGCTTGTCAATGATCTGTAGCTCCTCGTCTCTCAACACCCCCAGTCTGCCTGGAAATTGCAAATTCCAACTTGTCAAGAGGTCGTTTAAGTGTCTCTACACCTCTACCCCAAGAAAGGTGACCAAATAATTACCCCTTCTGTCCTCCAGCTCTCCTGCATGAAGCCTAGCCTCTCAGTTGAAAATTATGCATTACCTTTTTCTCAGCCTCTACAGTACCTCCAAAAACACCTGATAGATCCCTCTTCCTAGGCTCTTTGCAGAGAACCAAGCTCAGGGTCACTGCTAGGTCTCACTGCTCATTAATGTTTTATGACTATATTTGCATAGTTCTGAATCAGCCAGGAATAAAGATAAAATTATTAGGTGCAAAGTGAATTCTGTCTAAAAAATTAGCCGCTAATCAGCTGCTAAGTCAATATTTTATCTTTTTCATTACATTTTTAAGTGAGAGCTTTTCCTTAAGATGTGTAAGTGTGCAGCCCCTGGTGTATTAAAGAGGCTGGGAGTTATTTTGCCTGGGGGTCCAAGGTAGCCTGTAATACCCCAACCATGGAGAGGGGCTTCTGGGACAGAATGGGAGGAACTCATGGAGAAAAGGGTGGGGTCTGTGGGAATGGCTGCATCTCTAGTCTCCTCTGGACCTCAGACATCTCCTTGGAGGACGCAGAGAGAAAATGCTCTACTGGGGCAGGTTGTTCAGAGTTCCAGGAGGTACTTCCTGCTTATATATGAAAAGTTCTGAATTATTTTCTATGAAAAAGGATACTTCTTTTCATTAATGACTGTTTATTTTCTTTCCCTGACAACCTACTGGGGATCACTATAAAAATAACTTGAATCTATTTATAGAGCAGTCTGAATTTTCTAGAAAGGTTTCACATACTTTTAAAATTCTGTCTAGTCTTTGTTGTTGTTTCATAAAACTGTGGTTGATTTTTATGTGTTTTAACAGGCTAAAAAATTTCAACTCTGACAATGACATCCAAAAAATTTAGGGGAAATTTTGCAGGTCCATGAATCAGCAAGAATCTGGACCCTGTTATGCCTGGGGGCAGGGAGTTGGGGGGAATGACCTTGGGAGACATTAAGAACCATTCAGTAAAATGTCGGAAACTGTGGTCAAGTGTTAGACACAGGTTATCACAGAGCTTCTCAGCACCTTTTTTGCTGATTTGCATTGGTAATCTAAGGGTCAGATTTATAATTCAGTGGACAGAATTTTACAACTTACTTGGTACAGAAAGTGCTTTGGGGGAGGACTCCTCAAGTGAATTGCTGTTTGGAAAGAGAAAAGTTAGAAAGTTGGGGGGAAAAAACTGAACATCACTTCTGGTTTTAAAATTTCATGTTTTCTAAGATGCAACAACTTTTCTCAGTATCACATCTAATTCCGTCTAAATGGAATTAGAAGCTGAAAGCTAAGCTTCAACTGTCTATGACATCATTAATGTTAAGGAAATAATTAACCACATTATCAATGTTTAATATTTTTTTTTACACATTTGTATACCTTGTTATATTGTTAGCATGACGGTTCAATAGAATTTCAGAGCTTCATGAGGTAAGATAAAAGTAGCCTTTATCATATTTGTAAACTTAAAGTGTTTCTAGGTCTGATTTCAAGACAAATAGCATTTGTTTTGATATAAGTTACTTACAAAACAATATATAATGATATTTCCATTTTTACAAGAAACTGCAATTTCCAAATTTTTATGCTGTTTTATATTTGTAAAAACTTTTATTTCTTATATTTAGTGGGTTGGCCAAAAAGTTTGTTCAGTTCTTTAAGATGTTATGGAAAAATCTAAACTTTTTTGGCCAACCCAATATTTAGTATTTATATCCACTTTTCTTGCCCTTTTTTTTAAAGAGCTTATTTAGAATTCTTAAGCATCCTAGCACCTTTGCTTTTAAACACTTGAGAGTATTTATCTTTACAGTGGTCCTTAAGGAACTCTCATCTCTATTTTATATATAAGAAGACCTGCATTTCAGAAAGTTTTGACTTACCAGTCTGGGAAGGTGATGAACTGGATTTGAACCCAGACCTTCTGACTAAACCTTCTGTACTTCTCACTGGTTGTCCCTTTGGTCCCTGGAGATGCAGTCATTACATGGGCAGGTTGCAACAGGAATATATAGGATTGGCCGAGAAGATGAACAGGTAGCCCGTTGTCTTTAAAGAGCTGTGGGCATGATGTTCGCAGACCCAGACTTTAGTCCCAGCTTTGCCGTTAATTCTGTTGACCTTTGGGAGGGGCCTGTAAACTTTCTGGATGTCAATTTTCCCATTACATTAAATCAATTACTTGTTAAGCCTGGCTGTACACCAGAATATTCTGACTTTTTTAAAGAAAATCACTTAGTTTCTGGTACCACCCCAGATCTGTGGGAGAAGAACAGGGAGCAAATCCGTAGACCACCCTGGTGTTTCTTAAACACTCAGCATGGCACTGGGTTCTGCATTATTTAAGAGCCCCGAGATTAGATGGGCTCTAAAGAATTTCTATCAAATTCTCAAGAGGGTCCTTTCATAAACATGTCTTTCTTTAGCAAATGCAGCTGCATAGCATTAATGTAACATTTCTGTGGAAATCATCCGTAATACTTATTTTGGAGTCTGTAATAAAGTAGCTTAGATTTTTTCCATATAACTGTTTTACACTTGATCTTAGCCAAAATGCCAAGAAGTAATCAGTATATGTTTTTTAATGCTATATGTTTGATTGCTTATAGACATATTGATTTAAATATTTGAGTGCCTACTGTGTTAGATCCCACACTGGATAGGTACTCACAGAGCCTCCACGTATTATCTCATGGACCAGGAAGTGAGCAGAATGCAGCCCTTTGCTCAAGCAGCTCTTGAGCTGAATGAATATTCCTAAGAGAAGCAAAAAGCTTTAACACTTCCATTTAGTTAAATTTCACACATGTACACACACAGTTAAATAAATAAATGACTCCAGACATCTGTTTATCCAAGTTCTTTCCCCATATTTACTTTTTCTGTAATCTCCTGTAGAGGCCTCCCAGGTGTCTCAGTTGGTAAAGAATCCGCCTGCCAATACAGGAGAGACAGGCTTGATTCTGGGTCAGGAAGATCCCTTGGAGGAGGAAATGGCAACCCACTCCAGTATTCTTGCCTGGAAAATTCCATGGACAGAGGAGCCTGGTGGGCCACAGACCATGGGGTCACAGAGTCAAACACACCTGAGCACAATGTACACACAGTCCCCTGTGACTTTGTCATTTCCCCACAGGTCTCTACTTTGAAATCCAGAGACAAATTAAGAGGAAACAGTGGCTGCTTTCTTACCTTTTCTTGGTCTCACATGGGTTTCAACTCACAGTATATAAGCTCGTAATTTCTTCTAAGAGATAGTTTTTAATATTCTTGAAAATTAAAGTTATATAAACATTTAAGATAAAATCTATTTTTTCCTTTAAAATTATTTCTGTTTGGCCTCATCACATAGGTGCTTATGACAACCAATTATAGCGGGGTCACAGAGTCGGACACGACTGAAGCGACTTAGCAGCAGCAGCAGCAGCAATCACTTAGTTACATGCATACTTTGAATCATTTTTTCAACTCAAACATGAGAACTTAAAGAGTCTTTCTGTCTTATTTCTCTGCAATTCATCTTTGATAATAAACCTGACAAAAGGCAAAGCTTTTTTCGAATAGAATTCAAATCCCATTGCATTGTGATTTAAATGATAGATTAGAAAGTAGGTAAAGTGGTTTCCCAGTCTGGCTCTGGTATCATATCCGGGGTTTATGAAGCCAGGTGACTATCTCATGTGCCATGCTGACGAAAAGCATTACAAGACAGTGTCAGCAAAACAAGACAGTGTCAGCAAAACAAGACAGTGTCAGCAAAAAGTTCAACATTCAAAGAGTCTTTTAAAATAGAAAT
Organism: Ovis aries; assembly: GCF_016772045.2. Taxonomy (NCBI): domain Eukaryota; kingdom Metazoa; phylum Chordata; class Mammalia; order Artiodactyla; family Bovidae; genus Ovis; species Ovis aries. The sequence goes on from NC_056057.1 coordinate 83,829,832, forward strand.
TTCAGAAACTTGTCAGCCTTGTATGACATTTTTTTCCCATGGCAGCTCTTTCTAATGAACCATAATACTTCACTAATGTACCCTCTTCTTACAACTGTATAAAAGGTAAGCCTAGCACTTTGCTTTCGGTTGGGATCATTATCAATAATGATGAATTGCAGAGAAATAAGGAAAAATAGGGAGAATCTAGAGTTTTGTGTTAGTTTTCAACAGCTATCTCATAAATACATTCTTAATTAATCTTACAGTAGAACAAAGTATGCTTGTAACAATTACAGAAACTACAACTGACTTTCGGAAATATTTTGCTTTTGATTGACACTATTTGTGTTAAGCTTTTATTTTAGTATTAGAGCAGCTAGGTATGTTTGGTAGTAAGTTTTTTAAAAAAGTTTACCAACATCAGTATTTTTTAGATCTTTTCTACTCTATTTTTCTCATCTTTCTGTATGCTTTCATGACATCTGTTAAAATTTGTTTTAAATGAATCTGAAAAATTCAATTTCAAGCAGCATTTTGAGGAATGAAACTTCATAGGCAGTTTCTCAATGTAGAAACAGTAAAATCATGCAGTTTCCTGTTCATCAACTCTTGAAATGGTGGGTGCAGAACTTTGGGCATCACTTCCGTTTCCATGGCCCTTTGCCCTCATATAATGAGGGGGAAGCCCTCGGGCTGCATGCACCCAACACCAGTGCTCCTTGGGATTTAGAGGAAGACGTGGTATTACAGCTGATCTGGGATGGAGGACCACAGTTGGCCGCTTCCAGTTTCCTTCCCTGATGGCACGCATTGAAACTGTGAAAGCAGAACAGCCACAGAGGCTTCAGAGTCGAGAGTGACTTTGATGTAAAGAAGGGCAGAATGCAGCTGTGTCGTGACCCAGAGCTGGGCAGCAGGGAGGCAGCGATGTCTCCATTGTGTGAATTTCCATGGAGCCCCACGGAACCATGTGTGCTCAGACCCATTGGGCCAGAAGAGGACGATGTGGATGCTGCACCAGAGCCTCCCAGAAGGCCTTCAGTGTTTTCCTCTTTGAAAAGCAGCGAGTTCTAGTGAAAAACAACATCTGGCTTAAGCATACCTCACACAGCTTCTCCCAATTTCCAAAACAATACCTACCCCCCAAACCCAGAATGGAAGCTCACAATGTGGCCAGAGGAACTGGTTTAAAAGGGAAAGGAACCACCTCTCCCTGACCCCACCCGAGAATAGTAAGAGGATTCTCCCCCATATCTGAATCTTTTTAAGGTGGCTTTCCTTTTACATTGTGTGCATTAGATTCTACTTCGTGAAGGCTGTAAGAAGATTCTCGTAGCCGACTCACTGTCCTTACTAAAGAAGATGCACCGAACTCAAATGAAAGGCATTCTGGTTGATGGTGAGTAAAATGGAAAGAATCATATTGGAACTGCATGCCTCAGCTTCCAGACAGGACAAAGAGAAACATTGTATAATCCCAAGTGTAGAGTAAGTCCCCTACATATGTTCCAAGAGCACGTTCGTATATCTGACAAAGTTAGCTGAGGTATCAACTAACATAATTGGCTATGTAGTACTGTACTGTAATAGGTTTATAATGCTTTTTCACACAAATCATACATAACCACCAAACCCAAAAGTAGACATTTAAAATCTACAGTACTTTACCTTGAAAAGTATAGTAGTGTGGTACAATAGCTGGCATCCAGGGGCACGTTTGCATCTTGGCAAGTTCAAAACCTGAAGGTTCGTATGTACGGGACTTACTGTGTGCGTTTCCTTGCAGAGGAGAACATCTGTGAGTCCTGCCTTTCCCCTATTCTTCCATCAGGTAAGATGGCTGGGTGGAGGAAAAAAATTCCCAGTTATGTGTTAATGACAAGCAGAGTTAAAATTTTGAAGTTAGCAAATTACACTTTATCAAACTTTTGGGATAATTCAGCTTAGAGAAGAATTTCAGCCATATCCCTACTCAGTTGCATGCTGGGGCTGCCAATTTCTTAGGGGTAAGGTTCCCAAGTTTTAGAGTGAGTCTGTATCTGTGGGTAGGCTTGTTAAAACTGAGACTGCTGGTCCCAACCCCTGTAGGGGGTGATTCAGTAGTTCAGGGTGGGACCCAAAAAATCTGTATTTCTAACAAGTTCCCATGTGATGTGGATGCTACTGGTTCAGGGGACAGTCTTTAAGAACCGCTGCCTTAGTATAAAACAAAACAAAAGAAAACTTTCCATCTACTTGTTTAGATTCCAAGGTAGAAGAACTGTATGTATACTTGGGGAAAAAAAATTATAGGTAGCTTTCACTTTTCTTTAAACTTTTCATTGCTTTGTGGCTCTAGGCACCTGAGTTATCTCATACGTATTTCAATGGAAATGGATACCCACCTTTTAATTGGAAACTGTGGTTCCTTAAAAGATGTGCATGTTTGTTTATTTGTATGTAAATATCTATCACCAACTACAATCAAAGCATTTTAGGGACTTCCCTGGTGGTCCAGTGGCTAAGACTGTGTGCTCCCAATGCAGGGGGCCCAGGTTCAGTCCCTGATATGCCACAGCTAAGACCTGGCACAGCCAAATAAATATTTAAAAAAAAAAAAAAAAACATTTTACATACAGCTCATTTAGGATGTGTTAGGCTTCCCTAGTGGCTCAGATAGTAAGGAATCTGCAATCTGCCTGCAATGCAAGAAACCCAAGTTTGATTCCTGGGTCAGGAAGATCCCGTGGAGAAGGAAATGGCTACCCACTCCAGTATTCTTGCCTGGAGGATTCCATGGACAGAGGAGCCTGACGAGCTACAAAACATAGAATTCCAAAGAGCTGGACATGACTGAGCAAATAACACACAGGATGTGAAAAGAGAGATTTCCATATTTTGAAGTAGAAATTAAAGCAGTTTTTGAGATGCTAAGAAAATGCTTCATATGTGTAAATTCAACATGGAGAAGCACTACTAGGCCTAGTTTGTGTAGCATTTACTTTGCTTTGAGGGATTATTTAATAGGGCAGGAGCACAGGAAGTCATTTCACTTGGGGTCTTCTGTAGAGGTTTGGATTTTAACTGCTTATGTTAAAAATTGCAGTGGGTTATACACATATCCAGGGCTTCCCAGGTGGGGCTAGTGGTAAAGAATCCACTTGCTGATGCAGGAAACATAATGAGATGTGGGTTCGATCCTGGGGTTGGGAAGATGCCCTGGACGAGGGCATGGCAGTCCACTCCAGTATTCTTGCCTGGAGAATCTCATGGACCAAGGAGCCTGGCAGGCTAGAGTCCATAGTATTGCACAGAGTCAGACACCACTGAAGCAACTTAGCATGCATGCATACACATATCCATTCATGTTCTTTTCCATTATGGATTACCCTAGGATATTGACTGTAGTTCCCTGTGCTACACAGTACGATCTTCTTGTTTGCTGTAGAGCAGAAATGAATACAACACTGTAAATCTACTATAATAAAAAATAGAAAAAAAAACTGCAGTGGGCGTAGGAAAAGCAATGAGCTTTTGTAGTGTTTTAGTCAATGTTTTAACGGAAGGAAACCACATGCACCTGCACAGTATAGTCAGGTTTCTAATTTAATCTGTTAAAGGTTAAATCTTACCGGAACTCAGCTGGCTACACCAAGCAGGAGCAGATGAGGTGCAGTGCCCAAGCAGACTTCCAGCACAGGGCAAGGTCACACCAAGGATGTTAGCCCAGTTCTGCCCTGAAGTCAGTGAAGGGTCTCGGCAAACGCAGATGCTTTCAGGCAGAAAGCATCCGTACAAACCACAGAATCCACTTCAGTATGTGTTGTGTCACGATTGTGTACACAGGGCTGAGGGAGGGAGAACCTTGTACAGTCACATACACGTGCTGATTTTTTTTTTTTTTTTTACAACAAATGCTGTTGCCTTGCCATGAAATCATCCCCAGTGTGTAGCTGCAGTAACTGATTGGGAAGCCAGGCAGCTAACTGCGGACCCCAGAGCAACAGGACTCATGCCTGCCCTGTGTTCAACCATGCCACCTGGCTGGGATGCAGTTATAAATTAGCAATCCTCCCAGGGCAGCTTCTGGCTAGAAAATGAAACTGCTGTTTCCCTGAGCTCTTCTTTCTTCCCTGCCCTCTCCCCCTAGATGCAGCAAAGCCCTTCAGCATGGTGGTCTTCCACTGCCGGCATATGTTCCACAAGGAGTGCCTGCCCGTGCCCAGCATGGTGAGTGGGTGGCTTGGCCACCACCAACTTGAAAGCAGTTGGTGCAGCCAGAGGGATGTGCTTAAAATGATAACCATCCTCTTAGGACATCCTCTGGCTCAAAGTTATAACCTTCATCTGTGTCTCACAGTTAGTTTGTCACATCAGAAAAAGTGATGAGCCTGTTTCTCAAATGTAAAACTGCTTAGTACACGATAAAAGCATACTCATGTATGTAAATTTGTTCAGATAAAATCGATGACTGTTGGGCTCCAGAGATGAGAACTATGGGGAGAACCATATTTTACTGTGTCTGACTTTCTCACCCTGATTTCTGTATCACAACACTGCTGTTTTTTCAGTGTCAAGGCGGGTTCCCCGGGGTGCCCCTGGGTAACATTAGGCTCGTCTTTCTGTGGGACATCCTTTGAGTCCCAGAACAACAGCTGGTCTAGACAGAATCCCATGTGAACCAGCTGTACCCTCCAGGGAAAGGAGTGAAATCGCATGGCCTCCTCCCCATCCTCCATCAGTGCATCCCATCTGGATATGATAGTAGAAGGAGATGATCTTTTTAAAAGTCTGCATTTTTACTTGCATTTTTTAGACCTCTCCTGCGCAGTTCTGTAACATCTGCAGTGCAAAGCACCGGGGACCAGGAAGTGCCATTTTGGAGATGAAAAAATAGCTCGGTTCTGTTTGTCAGCCTCTTCCTCGCCGCTCTTTGAGGACTGCTTTTGCAGCAACAGAAGCTTTTGTTGACACCAGTGCTGTTAAGAGATTTGTACATGTTTAGATTATGCTTAAGAAGAGCTTCTGCATCATCTTCTGTCTACTAGATGTTTCTCTTTGCAGTTGACAAAGAAGTTAGGGCTTTCCCTAGCCATACCTTGAAAGATGTGCATTCAGGGTCAGTATTTTATCATTTATTTGTTTGACTCATTATTTAGGAAGAGAAACTGAAGTCTTGGAGCTGGAAGTGACATTTCAGTAAAACTGTCCAGCCATAACATGGACTGCTGAGAGTTGTCCCAGATGGCTGAGTGCCTCACCACTGAGGCTGTCTAGCAACACCTTGGACCTTGTTTTCATATCCTCTGCCAGCAACCACTCTCAGATTCTGGGTTTGGCTTTTTTTTTTTTTTTTTCCCCCTCAGTATGTCATCAACTGTGCTTACCTTTTTAATTGGCATTGAATGAAACATTGTGCGTATTGTCACTGACTATGTGATGTCTGGGAATAACAAGAGCAGTCTGATGTCATGCAGTTTCATGTTGACCAATGACATGTTCTCTGTGTCCCAATGACCAGCAGTGTCTGCCCCTGGCAAGCACTCAGCGTTTGTTGATTGAATAAATGTTAGCTCTTCCCACTGTGAAAGACTCACTTTTACTGGGTTGTACAACTTTAATCAAGCATTCTGGCACCCTCATAAGGAATGGAAGAGAGTTTCAGCACCTAGAGTGTGAGGGACTGTGGGTGGGTGTCGCTAGCAGGGAGGATAGGAGTGATGCTGTGGAATCTGAGAGAGATGCTCAGGAGAAAGGCGGCTGATGCTGGAGGATGGGCATGACAGTGTTTCCTGTAGCCTCCTTTGCCCTTGTAGAACATAGCATAAAACAAAGGGAGAGAATTCAAGCTTGTGCCTATGTCTCATAGTCCCTGGTTTCATTTCCTGGGGCTACATTGCCATCCTCTAACCAGTGAAAAACACATATTCACTGTCCCTTGCTCTCTTTGTCCCAAGAGAGGGAATAAATGCAGCTTTCTGTGTCTGCCTTTTTGGGGAGAGGGTGGGATGCTAATGACTACCAAGCACATACCAACTACTGAACTTGGTACAGTCGTTCCCATGAGCAGCATCTCATTTCATTCTTATAGGACTCCCCAGACTACCTCCTGACCCCAAGAAGAAGATATTATATCCCCAGGTTTACCAGCAGAGAAATCAAAGTGCAGAGATGTTACCACAAAGGTGACTCTCACTTCAGAGCAGGGCTCTGCTTTAAGAAATCACATGGCCAAGTTCAGAGGAAATGCACAGTACATCTTTTTGCACTGGGATTAAAGAGAATATTAAGTAGAATACAACAGACTTCACTGGTTAGTCTTAAATATATAGAACTAGAAAGTGTTAGAGGTTGCTGTCAACCCTCTCAGTATTTCCATATTCCACGACTAGCGATATTTCTGCTACACTGCTAAGTTTTCCTTTTAACCAGAGAAATTCTTCCTTCACACACAAAAAAACTTACAAGTGAGCCCAATTTGAAACATAGCTGAAAAGCAAAGCTACTCCACTTACATTTGAGAAGAATGTAGTTGCTGACTTCGAATTTCACGTCCTTTCCTTAAAAGGTTTCTTTAGTGTGAAACCACTAAGTTCAAAGTTATTTTGTAATAACAGTTTTATTTTGCTTTTGCTTTTAGCCCAAAAGACTTTATACTAGTTTAAATATGTCCATCTTTGAAAAATTTTCAGGCATTTTCAATAAAAATGTAACTGGTTGTTCTAGTGCTAAATGATCTGTATTTAATATTATGAAAACAAAAAATTGAGCAATTATGTTTATACTAGTTTAAGTATGTCTGTCTTTGAGAATTTCTGAAACAGTCTCAATAGCTTTTAATTTGGTGGTTCTGTTGCTAAAATACATATATTTAATATATGAAAACAAACACTGAGCATCCATATCATGTCAGCAACTGATACAAGCACTTTGCATGTATTATCATTCATATGAACCATATGAGATAGGCATTTATCATTATCATCATTTTACAAATGGGAAGCTGGGCACATAAAGTTTAAACAATTTGTCTTAAGGTCAAGGAGCAGGCAGGGGGTAGAGCTGGAAGTCAAACCCATGCAGTTACCCTTCAGAGCTCCATGGTCTTAACCAGTACCATTTGATTTAAAAAAAAAAAAAAAAAAGTATTTGACCAGTTTTGGTCAGTGTATAGAAAACAAAATCTGCTATATGAGCAGAAACAGATTTATCATGAAGTGTGGAACAGCTTCCAGAACCACCAAGAAGCTGAAGAAACAGGAGGCAGACCTTCCAGGAATGCCTCACCCGGCCGCCCAGAACTGGCTGCCGGGGCCGCCACACCCACTCCACCTCTGTAAGGGGATGAGCTGCACAGAGCAGTGCAGATCGTTCTTTTCAAGTAAACTTCCTATAAATAAAAGGGTACACATTTCTCAGTGTCTTTTCAAGTTCACCCTCAGTAGCACTAAATAAGGAATGTTATGTATGTACCTATTTGTGCAAAGAGACATTTCTGTGTGCTAAATATCACACCACTTGAGCCTGATTATCAGGACTTGGGCTTGATAAATTTTAATCAAAACTAATTTTGATATGAAACAGTAACTTTGACTTCACAAACACTCCTGGACATGAAGCTGAGTGTCCTTTTATAAAATTTAGAAAGAAATGCCCATGTCCTACAATGCAGGTTTAGGGGTGATGAGAAGCAGTGTGATGTTAGTAGTGAAGGTGATGGAGGAGAGAGAAAGAAACACTCAACCTCCAGAAGCAGGAACCCCAGCGGGAGCCAGTGCCCAGGCCGTTCTGTACATTCACCCAGAACAGTGGTGCTGAAATAAAAACATGGTCATGACATTTCTCTTAAGCATCTAATGCCTCATCTGGGCCTTGGCTGACCTCTGTGCATACTGGCACTGGTGGAGATGCCATCATTCCCATAGCCGCCTATCACCTGCATCTGTTGCCAGCATCTCTTGTGATGTGTGCAGAGCCAGCTGGTCTCTGGTCCTTGATCCTCGACTTGACCCTGCTCTCCTGACCACCACAGCTCTGCCAGCCCCCAACACATCTGTCTACCTTGTGACTCTGGAAAACTCATTCAACTTACCCACTGAGGTAGTCTTTCTCTGTTGCTTTCACACCACACCCAAGAGTGTGGGTAGGTGGCAGGAGAGTGAGAAGAGTGGGCATTCAGTTTGCAGACTCACTCCCTCTAAAAGAAAACAGAAAGTGAATAAATGCAAAAGAGACAAAAGAGACCATAGCAAAAATCAAAAAAGCCAAAAGCTGGTTCTTTGAGAGGATAAATAAAATTGACAAATCATTAGCCAGACTCATCAAGAAACAAAGGGAGAAAAATTAAATCAATAAAATTAGAAATGAAAATGGAGAGATCACAACAGACAACACAGAAATACAAAGGATCATAAGAGACTACTATCAGCAATTATATGCCAATAAAATGGACAACTTGGAAGAAAGTTGTCCATTTTAGAAAAATACAACTTTATAAAACTGAACCAGGAAGAAATAGAAAATCTTAACAGACCCATCACAAGCATGGAAATTGAAACTGTAATCAGAAATCTTCCAACAAACAAAAGCCCAGGTCCAGACGGCTTCACAGCTGAATTCTACCAAAAATTTACAGAATAACTAACACCTGTCCTACTCAAACTCTTCCAGAAAATTGCAGAGGAAGGTGAACTTCCAAACTCATTTTATGAGGCCACCATCACCCTAATACCAAAACCTGACAAAAATGCCACAAAAAAAGAAAACTACAGGCCAATATCACTGATGAACATACATGCAAAAATCCTTAACAAAATTCTAGCAATCAGAATCCAACAACACAGTAAAAAGATCATACATCTTGACCAAGTGGGCTTTATCCCAGGGACGCAAGGATTCTTCAATATCCACAAATCAGTGTAATACACCACATTAACAAATTGAAAAATAAAAGTCATATGATTATCTCAAGAGATGCAGAGAAAGCCTTTTGACAAAATTCAACATCCATTTATGATAAAAATCCTCCAGAAAGCAGGAATAGAAGGAACATACCTCAACATAATAAAAGCTATATATGACAAACCCACAGCAAACATTATCCTCAATGGTGAAAAATTAAAAGCATTTCCCCTAAAGTCAGGACCAAGATAAGGGTGCCCACTCTCACCACTATTATTCAACATAGTTTTGGAAGTTTTGGCCACAGCAATCAGAGCAGACAAAGAAATAAAAAGAATCCAAATTGGAAAAGAAGTAAAACTCCCACTGTCTGCAGATGACATGATCCTCTACATAGAAAACCCTAAAGACTCCACCAGAAAATTACTAGAGCTAATCAATGAATATAGTAAAGTTGCAGGATATAACATCAACACACAGAAATCCCTTGCATTCCTATACACTAATAATGAGAAAATAGAAAAATTAAGGAAACTTCCATTCACCATTGCAACGAAAAGAATAAAATACTTAGGAATATATCTACCTAGAGAAACAAAAGACCTATATATAGAAAACTATAAAACATTGGTGAAAGAATCAAAGAGGACACTAATAAATGGAGAAATATGCCATATTCATGGGTTGGAAGAATCAATATAGTGGAAATGAGTATGCTACCCAAAGCAATCTATAGATTCAATGCAATCCCTATCAAGCTACCAACGGTATGTTTCACAGAGCTAGAACAAATAATTTCACAATTATGGAAATACAAAATAGCCAAAGCAGTCTTGAGAAAGAAGAATGGAACTGGAGGAATCAATCTGCCTGACTTCAGGCTACTACAAAGCCACAGTCATCAAGACAGTAATGGTACTGACACAAAGACAGAAATACAGATCAATGGAACAAAATAGAAAGCCCAGAGATAAATCCATACACCTATGGACACATTATCTTTGACAAAGGAGGCAAGAATATACAATGGAGAAAAAACAATCTCTTTAACAAGTGGTGCTGGGAAAACTGGTCAACCACTCGTAAAAGAATGAAACTAGAACACTTTGTAACACCATACACAAAAATAAACTCAAAATGGATTAAAGATCTAAACCTAAGACCAGAAACTATTAAACTCCTAGAGGAGAACATAGGCAAAACACTCTCTGACATAAATCACAGCAGGATCTTCTTTGACCCACCTCGTAGAATATTGGAAATAAAAGCAAAAATAAATGGGACCTAATTAAAATTAAAAGCTTCTGCAAAACAAAGGAAACTATAAGCAAGGTGAAAAGACAGCCTTCAGAATGGGAGAAAATAATAGCAAATGAAGCAACTGACAGAATTAATCTCAAAAATATACAAGCAACTCCTGCAGCTCAATTCCAGAAAAATAAATGACCCAATCAAAAAGCGGGCCAAAGACCTAAACAGACATTTCTCCAAAGAAGACATAGATCGCTAACAAACACATGAAAAGATGCTCAACATCACTCATTATCAGAGAAATGCAAATCAAAACCACAATGAGGTACCATTTCACACCAGTCAGAATGGCTGCTATCCAAAAGTCTGCAAGCAATAAATGCTGGAGAGGGTGTGGAGAAAAGGGAACCCTCTTACACTGTTGGTGGGAATGCAAACTAGTACAGCCACTATGGAGAACAGTGTGGAGATTCCTTAAAAAACTGGAAATAGAACTACCATATGACCCAGCAATCCCACTACTGGGCATACACACCGAGGAAACCAGAATTGAAAGAGACACGTGTACCCCAGTGTTCATCGCAGCACTGTTTATAATAGCCAGGACATGGAAGCAACCTAGATGTCCATCAGCAGATGAATGGATAAGAAAGCTGTGGTACATATACACAATGGAGTATTACTCAGCCATTAAAAAGAATACATTTGAATCAGTTCTAATGAGGTGGATGAAACTGGAGCCTATTATACAGAGTGACGTAAGCCAGAAAGAAAAACACCAATACAGTATACTAATGCATATATATGGAATTTAGAAAGATGGTAATGATAACCCTGTATGCAAGACAGCAAAAGAGACACAGATGTATAGGACAGGCTTTTGGGCTCTGAGGGAGAGGGAGAGGGTGGGATGATTTGGGAGAATGGCATTGAAACGTATAATATCATATGTGAAATGAATCGCCAATCCAGGTTCGATGCATGATACTGGATGCTTGGGGCTGGTGCACTGGGATGACCCAGAGGGATGGTACAGGGAGGGAGGAGGGAGGGGGGTTCAGGATGGGGAACACGTGTATACCTGTGGTGGATTCATGTTGATGTATGGCAAAACCAATACAATATTGTGAAGTAATTAACCTCCAACTACAGATGGTGACTGCAGCCATGAAATTAAAAGACGCTTACTCCTTGGAAGAAAAGTTATGACCAACCTAAATAGCATATTCAAAAGCAGAGACATTACTTTGCCAACAAAGGTCTGATTAGTCAAGGCTATGGTTTTTCCAGTGGTCATGTATGGATGTGAGAGTTGGACTGTGAAGAAAGCTGAGCACCAAAGAATTGATGCTTTTGAACTGTGGTGTTGGAGAAGACTCTTGAGAGTCCCTTGGACTGCAAGGAGATCCAACCAGTCCATTCTGAAGGAGATCAACCCTGGGATTTCTTAGGAGGGAGTGATTCTGAAGCTGAAACTCCAGTACTTTGGCCACCTCATGCAGAGTTGACTCATTGGAAAAGACTCTGATGCTGGGAGGGATTGGGAGCAGGAGGAGAAGGGGACGACAGAGGATGAGATGGCTAGATGGCATCACCGACTCAATGGACGTGAGTCTGAGTGAACTCCGGGAGTTGGTGATGGACAGGGAGGCCTGGCGTGTTGCGATTCATGGGGTCACAAACAGTTGGACACAACTGAGCAACTGAACTGAACTGAAAATAAATTTACATTAAAAAATAAATCTAAAAAAAAGAACCTAAATGAGGAGATATGTAAGAATAAGAAAGTTATCTGATAAACATGGACATTAAGTAGGTGAATCAGCAAATCAAATATTTAACACCCAGGTTATGTTGATTCATCTCAGGTACCCCCATGGCTGATTCATGTCATTGTATGGCAAAACCAGTGCAATATTGTAAAGTAAAAAAATATATATATATAAAACAGTAAGTGAGGTCCTTCTGGTCTCAGAGCTTCTGCCCTCTCTGCAGGGTCCATCTGTGTCGCATCCCCACCTAAGACCCAGTCCTGAGACACAGAGCAAGGCACCCTTCTCAGCTCTCCTCTCCCTGAGCCTGTCTCCTCCTCCTGCTTTACCTTGGTCCAGCGGAATACTTCCTTACTAGGGCAGTGAAACTGCTTCTCACAAGATCAAGTCTGATTTTTGCTGTAAAACTTCGAGTTTGGGTACTCAAAAGGCTGAGGCTGCTGCAAACTCTTGACTCAAAATTTTTAAGAATTTATTTTGGGACTCCTCCTACTTTGCTGTATCAACTCTGCCTTTCTGTGAACAAGGAAACTATTAGAATGCCCAAGGGGGAGAACAACCCATAGCGGTTCCTATATCAAAATATCATGCACCAATTCCACTTATGTGTCTGACCTGGAGTGTGGACTGTGAACTCAGTAAAGAAGAAGGAATGTATTGCCACATGTTTCCTGTGGCAGAGTGATACAAAAGAGGCACTTGAAAATGTGTGTTCAATGAGTGAAAGTAAGCTTAGTCTTCCTCCCCTGTTCAAGATACATAGATATATATATTTTATATATATAGCATTTTATGACATGCGTGGCATGGCTTGTAAATGTGAACCTCTCCTGATGGATGTTCTCATTGTAGACATGCTGTCATTTCACCTTATATTCTTCCCTTGAGAGCCTTCCCACCAGCATTTAAAAAAAAAAAAAAAAGCTTTGCCTCCTCCTGAAAGTTCATGCCACCTGGAACCTCATCTTTGAGTATCCCTCCTCTGCGTCCACATCCAGTCCACCATCTTTTCTCACCCTCACACCATCTTTTGCATTCTCATTGCCGCTCTTTTGCTCCCAGATCCTGACTAGCATCTGGATCAGTTACCTCCTCAAATAAATTGTTCCTGAAAGGAAATAAATATCTTATAATCTCTAAAGTCATGCTGCAGAAGGGACACTTACTAAATGTCCCTTGATAGACTGAGCAAGATACCATTCTCCGTCTGGCTGTGGAGATCTTTCCTTAGGAAGGATTACTGGAAATACGACAGAAAGAGTGGAGAGAGCCTTGCTAGCATGGGTAACTCCTGTGACTCATCTTTCTTGAAACTTGTTGGTTCCATGGATGCACCACTTTCTATAGTTCTGTATTCATACTATGGCTTTCTAAACATGAACTTTCACTGATTAAAAAACAGCTCATACAACTCAATAACAACAACAAAACTGAACTGAAAAATAGAAAACTTGATATTTTGCCAAAGAAGATATAGAGATGGCCATTAGGCACATAAGAGGATGCTCAACATCACTAATAGAGAAACGCAAGTCAAAACTATAATAGTTATTACCTTACACCAGTAAGAATTGCCCTCATGAAAAAGTCAAATAACAAATGCTGGAGAGGGTGTGGAGAAAAGAAAACCCTCCTACACTTTTGGTGAGAATATAAATTGGCACAGACAGTATGGAAAACATAGGTGGGTTCCTCAGAAAGCTAAAAATAATTACCATATGATCCCGTAATCCCACTCCTGGGGATCAGTCAGTCAGTTCAGCCATTCAGTTGTGTCCGACTCTTCACAACCCCATGGACTGCAGCACACCAGGCTTCCCTGTTCATCACCAACTCCCGGAGCCTACTCAAACTCATGTCCATCATGTTGGTGATTCCATCCAAGCATCTCATCTTCTGTCGTCCCCTTCTCCTCCCACCTTCAATCTTTCCCAGCATCAGGGTCTTTTCAAATAAGTTGGTTCTTTGCATCAGGTGGCCAAAGTATTGGAGTTTCAGCTTCAACATCAGTCCTTCCAATGAATATTCAGACTGATCTCCTTTAGGATGGGACTGGTTTGATCTCCTTGGAGTCCAAGGGACTTTCAAGGGTCTTCTCCAACACCACAGATCAAAAGCATCAGTTCTTCGGCACTCAGCGTTTTTTATAGTCCAACTCTCACATCCATACATGACTACTGGAAAAACCATTGCTTTGACTAGAAGGACCTTTGTTGGTAAAGTAATGTCTCTGCTTTTTAATATACTGTCTAGGTTGGTCATAGCTTTTCTTCCAAGGAGTAAGCGTCTTTTAATTTCATGGCTGCAGTCACCATCTGCAGTGATTTTGGAGCCCCCCAAAATAAGTCTGTTACTGTTTCCATTGTTACCCCATCTATTTGCCATGAAGTGATGGGACCAGATACCATGATCTTAGTTTTCTGAATGTTGAGTTTTAAGTCAACATTTTCACTCTCCTCTTTCACTTTCATCAAGAGACTCTTTAGTTCTTCTTCACTTTCTGTCATAAGGGTGGTATCATCTGCGTATCTGAGGTTATTGATATTTCTCCTGGCAATCTTGATTCTAGCCTGTACTTCTTCCAGCCTGGCATTTTGCATGATGTACTCTGCATATAAGTTAAATAAGCAGAGTGACAATATATCCGGCAAAACTGTAATTTGAAAAGTAACATGCACCCCTATGTTCACAGCAGCGCTATACAGAATAGCCAAGACATGGAAGCAATCTTAAGTGTCCGTCGACAAAATAATGCATAAAGATGTGATACACATATATAATGAAATACTACTCAGTCATAAAGAAAAATGAAAATACCATTTGCAACAACATGGATACAACTAGAGATGAGCATACTAGTTGAAGTAAATCAGAGAAAGACAAATACCACATGATATCACTTATAGTGAAGTGACAATGTGAAATCTAAAATGTGACACAAATGAACTTATCTATGAAACAGATACAGACTCACAGACAGAGAACATACTTGTGCCTGCAAAGGGGGAGGGGGTTGGCAGAGGAATAGAGTAGGAGGCTGGAGTTAGTAGATGTTAGCTTTTATACAGAGAATGGATAAAATCCTATGATATAGCACAATATCAATATTCAATATCCTATGATAAACCACAATGGAAAAGATTATTAAAAAGTGTATCAATATGTGTCTACTACTGAGTCACTTTGCTGCACAGCAGAAATCAACATTGTAAATCAACTATACTAGTTTTAAAAAAAAGAAAGTAAAAAAGAAATTATATGTCCAAGTTCAGAGCAAATGCACAGGACATCTCTTTCCACTGGAGTTAAAAAGAATATTGGGTAGCAGACAACAGAATTTCCGTTAGTATTTAAGACTTAAAGTAGCAGACAACAGAATTTCTGTTAGTATTAAAGACTTAAAACTAGAAAGTCTTTGTTGTTACTGTCAGCCCTCTCAGCATTTCTCTCTTCCAAATCTAGGGATCTTTCTGCTATGCTGCTACATTTTCTTTTTTGTTTTAACCTGAGAAACTCCTACTTTGTACACACAGACATACACACAAACCTGGGGCCAATATGAAACATAGCTGAAAAGCAAAGGTATACCACTTGTATTGGAGAAGAGGAACACCATTGTGGATTTCATATTTCCCTTCCCCTCCTTAAAGAAAGTCAGTTATTTTGTGAGAGTGGTTTTATTTTGCTTCTGTTTTCAGTCAAAAGAATCTTATACTAGTTTAAGTATGTCCATCTTGGAGAATTTGAGATGTTCTCAATAAACCTTTAATTACTTTTGTGATTTCAGTGCTAACGTCTACATATTTAGTATTATGAAAACAAACACTGATCATTCACTGTGTCAGGCACTGTTGAAGCACTTTGCATGTATTATCATATCAACTGTATGAGACAGGCATTATTATTATTATTATCATCATCAGCCTCATCATTTTACAAATGGAAAATCTGGGCCACTTAAATGTGTCTAAGGTCAAGGAGCAAGCAGGGAGTACAACTGGAATTCGAACACATGCAGTCAGGCTTCAGAGCCCCATGATTATAACCAGTGCATATTTGATCCTTTAAAAAAAAAAAAAAAGCTCTTTTTGAACCTGTTTTTGGTTAGTGTATTGAAAACAAAATCCATTCTAGTAGCAGAAAGTGATTTATCATAAATATCAAAGAGCTTCCAGAATCACTGAGAAGGCTGAAGAGACAAGAGGCAAAGCTTCCAGGAATGCCTCACCCAGGCCCCTAGAACTGGGCTGCCAGGCCCCTCCACCCCACCTCCAGGGGACAGGCTGCACAGAGAAGTGTGAATCATTTTTAAGTAAACTTTATATAAATGAAAGTATACATAGTTTCTCAATTTCTTTTCAAATTCATTCTCAGTAGCAATAACTATTCTATGTGTACGTATTTGTGTAAGGAGACATTTCTGTGTACTAAATATCACACCAGTGGATACCAGTTTCTCTTGTCAAGAGTAGGCTATTGAAACGGAACCAATTTTTATAAGAAGCTAACTTTCATTCCCAAACACTTATTTCTAGATATGAAACTGTCACTTTTTAAAATGTAGAAAGAAATACCTTCTGCTTTTCTCCCACAGTGCAGGTTTGGGTTTGAAGAGAAGCAGTGTGATGTTAGTAGTAAAGGTAAGGCAGGAGAAGAAGGAGAAAGCTTCCAGAAGCAGGAATGCAGGAGGGAGCCAACTCCCAGGCCTTTCTCAACATTCACCCAGAACAGTGGTTCTGGAATGAAAACACTATCACATCATTCAGGAACCCCTCGCCTTGCATGTGAAAGGACTTTCGGGTTTTGGCTTGACCTGTGCTGCCCACTGCATTTCACTTTGCAGCCTCTGGCCATCAGGACACTGACTTCTGGTGCCCCTCGCTTTGTGTCTATGTCCTTCATCCTACAACACTGCTCAGTGTGACTCCTCGCTCACTCTGACTCTGCAGATGGTGGGTAGGACACCTCTCACTCATCCTCACGGAACACCTAGGGCTCCATCTTTGTCACACTGCGCTTGTCTCCGTAGCAAGCAGCATCTTAGTCCACAAACTCAAGTCTGAAAAATAAGAACCCTTAAGTCTTCTCTTGAGTCCATATTCTACCTGGTAGCATACATTCTATGTTAGTTCATTGTTAACTCAGATGAATCACGTTTTTCTGAATTTTTTCAGGGAGCTCTTCTCTGCTGGTTGTCTCTGAGTTTAGGGCTGGTGGTGGGGATGGTCTCCTTCTGTCCAGTAGCAGTGAGGAGGCATCCAGGCATCACTGTCTTCTGTCCACACTGGCACTGGTGGAGATGCCATCATCCCCACGCCTTCCATCACCTGCATCTGCTCCCAGCATCTCTGCTGTCTGCTCATCTCTGGTCCTTGGTCCTCATCCTGAGTATCTTCTTCTGACCACTAAGCTTCTCCCAGCACCCCCACACCTTGTAGCTCTGGAAAATTCAGATTTGCCCAATGAAGTGGTCATTCTCTGTGGCTTCCTCACCACATCCAAGAGGGTGATTAGTCGGGGTGGGGAGAAGGGTTGGAGAAGGTGGGCATTTGGTTTGCAAGACTCACTATCTCTCGAAATAGAAAGTGAGGTCCTTCTGTTCTGAGTTTTAGGCCTCTCTGCAGCATCCATCTGTGTACATCCTGACCCAAGAACTCACTCCTGGCGCACAGAGGAAGGCACCCCTTCCTTTTCAGCTCTCTTTTCCCAGAGCCTGTCTCATCCTCCTGCTTTATGTCAGCGGAACACTTCCTTATTGGTGCAGTGAAACTAGCTCTTATATAATCACAGCTTATTTTTACTGTAAACTTGGGTTTGGGTACTCAAAAGGCTGTTGTCTTTGTTCAGTTGCTCAGTAATGTCAGACTCTGCAACCCCATGGACTACAGCAGGCCAGGCTTCCCTGTCCTATACTATCTCCCGGAGTTTACTCAGACTCATGTTCATTAAATCAATTATGCCATCCAACCATCTCATCCTCTGTCATCCCTTTCTCCTCTTGCCCTTAATCTTTCCCAGCATCAGGGTCTTTTCCAATGAGTTGGCTCATCACATCAAGTGGCCAATTATAGGAGCTTCAGCATCAGTCCTTCCAATGCATATTCAGGGTTGACTTCCTTTAGGATTGACTGGTTTGATCTCCTTGCAGTCCAAGGGACTCCTAAGAGCCTTCTCCAACACCACAGTTCAAAAGCATCACTTCTTTGGTGCTCAGCCTTTTTTATGCTCCAACTCTCATATCCATACACGACTACTAGAAAAACCATAACTTTGACTCTACAGACCTTTGTGAGCAAAGTGATGTCTCTGCTTTTAATATGCTATCTAGGTTTGTCATAGCTTTTCTTCCAAGGAGTAATCATCTTTGCAAACTATTGATTCTGTAAATTTTTAAGAATCTCTTTTAGAACTTTTGCTTCTCTGCTATATCAGCCCTGCCTTTCTATGAACAAGGGAACAATAGCAGAAATTACAAAGGGGAAAACAACCCACCATGCTTACTACACCAAATCATCCAGCCAATTCCACTTAATGTGTCTGTCCTGGAGTGTGGACTATGAATTCAGTAAAGAAGAAGGAGCATCTCTTGTTCATCTTTCCCATGATAGAGTGTCACAAATGAGGCACTTCAAAAGGTTTATTGGATGAATGAAAGGATTGCCAGTCTTCCTCTCTTGTTCAGACACACGGAGATATATCCTTTTTATATATAACATTCTGCGACATGAGTGACATATCCTGTAAATGTGAACCTCTCCTGATGGATGTTCACATCACAGACCTGCTGTCATTTCACCTCCTTGTATTCCTCCCTTGAGAGTCTCCCCACCACCATGAAAAAAAGCCTCTTTTGCCTCCTTTCTACCATCTCAAGTTCATCCTAGCTGTAGCTTCATAAATGAATGCCCCTCTTCCTCTGTGTCCCCATCCAGTCTGCCATCTTTTCTTGCCATCACTCTATCTTGTGCATTCTCATTGCCAGTTTTGAACCCAGATTCCTAATATCTAGCATCTGGATGGGTTATAAGCAATTTCTTCCTAATTTTCCTGCCTCCAATATCCACAGTTCTCTGATTTATTCTGTACCCATTAATCTTTTTTCTAGTCTCGTCCAATCATGTTCCCAGATAGTCTTCTACTCACAGTGCTTGAAATTTATTCTGATACTCCTTTCTCCAAGTCTTCCCATCCCCTCTTCCACCTCCTCATCAATTCCAGGTCCACCCAGCCTTCAACGTCCAACTTAATGTCTTATCTCCATGTCTTCTTCCCCAACATACTCTGTCCCCAACCTAAAGCAGTTTTCACTCCAACCTCCAATACTGTGGCCCAAACATAACAAAGCTGTTTATGTGATACATTATCCTGTATATATGTCTTATCTCACCAAATAAATAGTTTCTCATAGGAAATTAATATCTTAGAACCTCCAAAGGTATATTACAGAAGGGACACTCACTAAATGTCCCTTGATAGACTAAGCAAGACCTCATTCTCCCTCTGGGTGTGAAGTTCTTTCCTTAGGAAGCAGCTATTGGAAATATTATGACACGGTGAGAGCATGGAGAGCCTTGGTAGCTTAGGTAGCTCCTGTGACTCATCTTTCTTGAAACCTGATAGCTCCATGGATGCATCATTTTCTATAGCTCCCTGTAGTTTCTAAAAACAAACCTTCCTATTCACTGACTAAACCCTGATAGTTTAGATAAACAAACAACACATACAACTCAATAGTGAAAAAACAAATTGAAAAATGAGCAGAAGATCTAAATAGATATTTCTGCAAAGAAGACATACATTTGCCAACAGGTACATGAAAAGATGCTCAACAGCACTAATTACTAGGGAAACGCAAATCAGAGCAATAATGAGGTACCACCTCACACCAGTCAGAATGGCCATCATCAAAGTCTGCAATAGTATTAAGGTCCCTCACAAAGTTAAAAATAGTTGTATAATCCATCAACCCCACTCCTGTGCATATATCCAAATATAACTATAGTTCACAAAAATACGTACAACCCCTATGTTCATAGCAGCATCATCTACAGTAACCAAGACATGAAAAAAACCAAAACATCCACTGATAGATGAATGGATAAAGATGCGTTGTGTGTGATTTGGTGTGTACACACACACATATGAAGTGGAATATTACTTAGCCATAAAAAGAATGAAATAATGCTATTTGCAGCTACACGAATGGACCTAGCGATTACCATACTAAGTGAAGTCAGAAAAAGACAAATGCCAGGTAATATCACTTATATGTGGAATCTAAAATATGATACAGATGAACATATTTTGAAACAAACAGACTCACAGACGTAGAGAACAGACTTGTCACCAAGATAGAGAGGGTGTGAGGGAAGGAAGACTTGGAGTTTGGGATTATTAGTTGCAAACTAGTGTATATAGGATGAATAAACAACACAAGTCCTACTGTATAGCACAGGGAACTACATTCGGTATCCTATGATAAACCGTATGGAAAAGAATGTGAAAATTTTTATATGTATAACTGAATCACTTTGCTATAGAACGGAAATTAATACAACACTGTAAGTCAACCATACTTCAGTAAAATATTATAAAAAGACACACTGGTAAGCTCTTTAGCTCCAGACCCTATAAATGCCTGAATAGATCAGATCACCACAGGTTACTGTATTCAAATGAATTAAAAGTAAAATAAAGGGACTTCCCTGGTGGTACTGTGGATAAGAATCTGTCTGCTAATGCAGGAACACGGGTTCAATCCTTGGTCCAGGAAGATGCCACATACTGTGGGACAACTAAGCCTGTGTGCCACAGCTACTGATCCCGTGTGCCACAGCTACTGAAACCTGTGTACTCTAGGGCCTATGAACTGCAACTACTGACACCTAGAGCCTGTACTCTGCAACAAGAGGAGCCACCACAATGAGAAGCCTGCACAGCACAACAGAGGATCCCCAGTCACTGCATCTAGACAAAGCCTGTGCAAAGCACTGCAGACCCGGCCCAGCTGAAAATAAAATATAAACAAAATTGAAAACTATTTTTAAGTAAAATATATTTCTAAAATGAATCTAGCTTTTTGTCCCAATTGTTCTCAACAGCCTCTGTCTTCCCTTTTGCTTTGGTGTTGGCACATCAATGATACATTTTCAAGATTCGGTCAACTTCTCTTGAACTAGACTGTAGTCAGATAATTTGTGTTTCACAACCAGAGAATTCTGAAAATGAGATGGGCACTATTAGAAACTACTCCCATCCAACAGGACTCTGCCTGGCGACCTCAGAATTATGTCATTTTCTCAATGACTCACAGTACTACTGGTTGAATCCTACATGTAACAGAGGATGAAAATAATGTTTAACTTAAAGACAAAACTGACACTAGGTTCTGCCCCCCTAGGGTAATTGTGTAAGTCATATCAGTTTTAAAAAGAAATATTCTGCTCACTTCCATGTGTAAAGACTTGGGAGGTGATAGAGAGAAAGCTTCAAAACCTCTTCCAATTCCTCACCACAAAGCAGAGCAAATTATCGACTTGTTAGATAGTGAAATTAGCCCAGAGCTCTACTGAGGATCCAGATCTGAGTGGTTCTGCTTTCTGAAGTGAATGCAGTTGAAAGGGGAGGGTTTTAGGGAACAAGGTGACCAAGCAACCTGGATGCTCAAAGGACTTTTAAGCAAAGGAAACTTTAATATTCGATTTTAGGAAAACCGATACTGGATCATTTCATCTCCCTGAAATATTCAGTAAAGTCTAGTACATAAACAATGTATCTGTGAACAGTTTTTAGGGAACAGAGAGAAGCTGTGTTCTACATCTAAGACTATGAAGAACAGAAGTAAACAATGGCCAGAGGCAAGAGCTTGACTTACCTGGGAACAGGAGTTCGAACCCGCAAGTGACAAGAATTTAAGAATGCTGAAATGATGGCAGAAGACTGGCCTTCCTGAAGGAAATGGATAAAGGCCTTGAGACAATTTATATAAATGTCACAGGACAGACTGGGTGACCACAGCTGTGTCAAGGTCCATATTCACATCTATATGGACAAAACTTGGCTATGGGGAAAAAGGAACCCTCGTACACTGTTGATGGGAATGTATATTGGTACAGCCACTTTGGAGAACAATATAGAGGTTCCTTTAAAAACTAAAAATAGAACTAATAGATTCAGCCTTCCCACTCCAGGGCATAAGTCCAGAGAAAACCATAATTTGAAATGATCTATGCATTCCAATGTTCACAGCAGCACTAAATAGCCAAGCCATGGAAGCAACCATGTCAGCCACAGGTGTACATGTGACCCGCCGCCCGGAACCCCCCTCCCACCTCCCTCCCCACTCCACCCCTCTGGGTTGTCCCAGTGCACCAGCTTTGAGTGCCCTGTTTCATGCATCGAACCTGGACTGATCACCTATCTCACATATGGTAATATACATGTTTCAGTGCTATTCTCTCAAATCGGAACATTTTTAACAGATTTTGACAAAGCAGTGAGGAGTAGCTGGAAGTGTGATAGACTTTGAAATATGTTCATCAACAGAGGAATCATTAAAGACGTTATAGGTACATACATACACACACACACACACACAGTGGAATATTAGTCATAAAAAAGAGCAAAATACTGCCATTTGCAGTGACATGGGTTGACCTAGAGCTTACACTAAGTGAAGGAAGTCAGAAAAAGACCATTACCATATGATATCACTCATATGTGGAATCTAACTTTTTAAAATGATACAAATGAACTTATTTACAAAACAGAAACAGACTTACAGATTTCTAAGACAAATTTATGGCTACCAAAGGGTAGACATGGGTGTGGAGGGCAGGTAAATTAGGAGTTTGAGATTAACAGATATTTATATTTAAGTAGATAACCATTCAATACTCTAATAACCTATAAGGGAAAAGAATCTGAAAAAAGAATGATATGTATGTGTAACTGAATCACTTTGCAGTACACCTGAAACCAACTCAACATTTTAACTCAACTATACTGCAGAAATTTTCTTTTAAAAAATTTGGCTATGGAGTAAGTACAACTTTAATAATCTCTTTGCTAATTTTATTTCCAATACTATGTACATTTTGTCACTAGGCTTTTATTCTAATCCTGACAGTGTATCATATTTTGTAGG
The DNA here is from genome assembly GCF_016772045.2 of Ovis aries. Lineage (NCBI taxonomy): Eukaryota > Metazoa > Chordata > Mammalia > Artiodactyla > Bovidae > Ovis > Ovis aries. The sequence continues at coordinate 83,852,863 of NC_056057.1, forward strand.
CATATCTGTGCATTCTGATTTCAAGATTGTTTTCCATCATGTTGTGTGTGCAAGGAAGAGGATTTGTAGATGGTGAAAGGAATTCACAAATAATAGAGGAAAGTTGCCTTGTAATATTTAAGAAGTATGCCAAAATGATGTAGACTGCAAAAATTTTAAATGAAAGAAGTATGCCAAATTTTAATGGAAGTGAAATGCAAAGTTCTTCAGTTATGTGCAGAAAAGTCATTTGTACCAGGATATATCAGGAGAGACCTGGTTAGTCATCCAAATGAAAAGAAATCTCAAGTTAAAAACAGATGCATTTTGGTACTTCCCTGGCATCCTGGTGGTTGGGACTTCACCTTCCAATGCAGGGGGTACAGGTTCAATCCCTGTTAGGGGAGCTAAGATCCCACATACCTTGCAGCCAAAAAACAAAGACATGAAACAGAAACAGTATTATAACAAATTCAAAAAAAGACTTTTAAAATGATCCACATTAAAAAAAATCTTTAAAAAACAGGTATATTTTGCTCTAAAGTTAGACCTAGGTTTTAATCCATGGTCTGTTGCTAAGAAACAATTTGGGAAAGTTACTTAACATTTCTATGCCTCAGTTGCATCTACTTTGGAGGATGTTGAGAGCATTAAGTGAAGTGATGCATAATACAGTTTCAGCTAATACAAGCACAAGGAAAGCAACTAGTATATTGCAAATGCTTCAGAAATGTTAGCCTCCAAAATGGCCCCCGTGACTCCCACCATTGCCAGGACTGGCATGTGTCCAACAGAATATGGCAGAGTTGATGGCACCTCACTCAAGGTTAGGTCATAAAAGACACTGGTTTGATACCACTTGCCTGGGGAAGCCAGGTTTTGAATGGAGAGGCACACCTGGTGAGGAACAAAAGCCCACAGCCAGCAGCATGTGAGGGAGCCTGGAAGTGATTCTTCAGCATCAGTCAGATCTTCAGAGTCTGCAGTTCCAGTCAACAACTTGATTGCAAACTCTTAAAAGACCCTGAGATAGAACCAGCCACCTGACCCACTTCTGGATTCCTGATCTCAGAAACTGTGTGAGATCATAAATGCTTCTTGCTGTTCATTGCTAAATTTGGGGATAATTTGTTATGCAGCAGTACCTAACTAACACCTAGTCTGCTTGCTGTTGCTTTCCCACAGATAAGGACCATCAGTGACTGCTAAAAAGAAATCTAATGTGATATTTTCATGGACTATTTTTTCTGCTCACAGAAAGCAGCATTCTCTGTTCTCCATGTAAGAGTATTCAGTTTAGGACATTTAAAAAAATTAATTTATTTATTATAATTGGAGGCTAATTACAATATTGTGGCAGTTTGGGCCGTACATTGACATGAATCAGCCACAGGTGTACATGTGACCCACCGCCCCGAACCCCGCTCCCACCTCCCTCCCCACTCCACCCCTCTGGGTTGTCCCAGTGCACCAGCTTTGAGTGCCCTGTTTCATGCATCGAACCTGGACTGGTCATCTATCTCATATATGGTAATAAACATGCTTCAATGCTATTCTCTCAAATCAGAACATTTTTAACAGATTTTGACAAAGTAGTGAGGAGTAGCTGGAAGTGTGATAGACTTTGAAATCAGATTATTTAAGGTACCAGTGAAGGAATTGTTCCAAAGATGTGAAAATTGAGGGGTGTGCTGATTTGCAAGATTCACAAGGATGTCACCTGCAAAGGAGATACATTCATGTTGCTTCAGAAGTCCAACTGCTGAAGTTGGTTGAGTGAAAGTTAATACCAGAGCAATGTAAACTCAACCTAAGAGAACAGTCCAATATCCACAATGTAAGAACAGATGCCTATGCCCCTCTCAGTGGGGTCCTGCTCTGGTAGAGAGGGGCTGGTTCTGACCAGGGCCGCAGCTGGCTGACTGCCAGGCTGCCTGTTAGAAGTCTGTCTATAAAACCCCTTTCCAATCTAAGCATATCTAAATCCCTCTAGAAACAGCAAATCTAATTAGTTTCTCTCACGCTCTGTTATTTTTATGCTCAGATCCCATGCCCATCTGTCGTGTGTCTAAATACCGACATCTATGGCTGACTTATTAATTCAGTGTCACTACAGGGTCTTTACTCCCATCCTCCCTCTCAAAATTCACTTGTCTCTCCCATCTGACCATTTTGCTGCTTCCTTTTATTTTTTGCCAGTTTAATGTATACTCTTTGCTTATAATAATGTACAGGAGGCAATGAACAAAACCATCCCAAAGAAAAAGAAAAGCAAGAAGGCAAAGTGGTTATCTGTGGAGGCTTTACAAATAGCTAAAGAAAGAAGAAATGTGAAAAGCAATGGAGAAAGGGAAAGGTATATCCAACTAAATGCAGAGTTCCAAAGAACAGCATGGAGAGACAAGAAGGCTTTCTTCAATGAACAGTGCATGAAACTAGCAGAAAAAAAAAAAACAGAAGGGGAAAGATTAGAGACCTCTTCAGAAAAACTGAAGATATCAAGGGAATATTTCACCTGAAGAAGGGAACAATAAAGGACAGAAATGGTAGAGACCTAGTAGATGCTAAAAAGATCAAGAAGAGATGGAAAGAATACACAGAAGAACTGTACAAAAAGATCTTAATGAACTGGATTACTATGAGTAATCCACTCATCCAGCTGGACTGGATGAGTTACAATCTGGAATCAAGGAAGGTGGGAGAAAAACCAACAACCTCAGATATGTGGATGATACCACTCTAATGGTTGTATATGATGGTGTTGTCAGTCACGCAGAGCCAGATATTCCAGAGAGCAAAGTCAAGTGGACCTTAGGAAGCACTACTGTTAATAAAGCTAGTGGATGTGATGGAATTCCAGTACAACTGTTTAAAATCCTAAAGGATAATGCCATCAAGGCGTTGCATTCAATATGTCAGCAAATCTGGGAGACCCAGCAGTGGCCACAAGACTGGAAAAGGTCAATCCTCATCCTAATTCCCAAGAAAGATAGTACTAAAGAATGTGCTAACCAGGAAACAATTGCATTCATCTCCCATACTAGGAAGAGCATTGTAAAATCTTGCATGCTAGGCTTCAGCATTATGCGAACCAAGAACTTCCAAATGTCCAAGCTGGTTTAGAAAAGGAAAAGGAACCAGAGATCAAATTGCCAACATTCACTGGATCATAGAGAAAGGAAATTCCAGAAAAACATCTATCTCTGTTTCATTGACTATATTAGCCCTTTGACTATGTGGATCATAATAAACTGTGGAAAACTCTTAAAGAGATGGGAATACCAGTCCATCTTACCTATTCCCTGAGAAACCTGTATGCCGGTCAAGAAGCAACAGTTAGAACCCTGTAGGAAACAACTGGTTGGTTCAAGATTGAGAAAGGAGTATAACAGGGCTGTCTGCCATCACCCTGTTTGTTTAACCTGTATTCTGAGCACATCATGAGAAATGCAAGCTGGAATCAAGAAAGGCAGGAGAAACATCAACAACCTCAGATATGCAGGTGATACCATGCTAATGGTTGAAATTGAAGAGGAACTAAAGAGCCTCTTGATGAGGATGAAGGAAGAGAGTGAAAGAGACAGCTTAAAACTAAATATTTTAAAAAAACTAACATCATGGCATCTGGACCCATTATTTCATGGCAAATAGAAGGGGAAAAGGTGGAAGTAGTGACATTTCCTCTTCTTGGGCTCTAAAATCACCATGGATGGTGACTGAAGCCATGAAATCAGAAGATGATCAGAAGTCATGAAATTAGAAGATAATTTCTTGACAGGAAAGCTATGACAAACCTAGACAGTGTGTTGAAAAGCAGAGACATTACTCTGCCGACAAAGGTCTGTATAGTCAATGCTATGGTCTTCACAGTGGTCACGTATGGCTGTGAGAGCAGGACCATAAAGAAGGCAGAACGCCAAAGAATTATGCCTTTGAATTGTGGTGCTGGAGAGAACTCTTGAAAGTCCCTTGGACAGCAAGGAGATCAAACCTGTCAATCTTAAGGGAAATCAACCCTAAATACTCGAAGGACTGATACTGAAGCTCCAGTATTTTGGTCATCTTACGCAAACGACCGACTCATTGGAAAAGTCCCTGATGCTGGGAAACATTGAGGGCAGAAGGAGAAGAAGGTGTCAGAGAATGAGATGGCTGGATGGCATCACCGAAGCAATGGACATGAACTTGGGCAAACTTTGGAAGATGGTGAGGGACAGGAAGGCCTGGCGTGCTACATTCCATGGGGTCACAAAAAGTTGGACACTACTAGGTGTCTGAACAACAACAAAGGCAAAGATTTAGGTTCAAAATACGAACTGTCATCCATGTGAACATTCAGGAACATGACTGCCTTAGTCAAGTCTCTGGATTGCAAGTGGGGGAAGTGTGCCTGAGCCACTGTGACTCTGGTGAGGCCAGTGCTCTATCAGAAAAAGAAAACCTCACACAGCCTGAGGAGACAAGGCTGACTTCCTGAAACTGGTGGCACCCACAGTCCACTTCCCCAGTGCAATCCAGAGAAACACACTGGGGAGCTTAGGAGAACCCCTGGGTGCCTGGAACAGCTTTACCATGAGCATGGGAAAGTCCCAGTATTTGAGCTGGTGCTTTAAGCTACATGTTCACACATTGCTTCTCAGCTGTAAATAGTGTCAGCCAGAGTGGGCGGGGTCACTCCCCTCAATGAGTGATATTGGGAAGAAAGTGATGGCAGATAGGAATGGGGGTACCCCCTGAAGCCTCCTGGCTATTTCCTATCCATCCTTCTGCTTAAACATCACTTCCCCAGAGTTGCCTTCTCTGCCTTTCCAGGTAAGGCTGGCTTCCCTGATAAGTGACTCTGTAGCAACCTGGACCTCCCCAAAGACTTTTGAATTCCTGAAATTATTTATTCATTTGATTCCCATTAGACTATTAATTCCTAGATAGCAAGGACTGTCATTAATGCAGTGTCTATCCCCCGTGCCTAGTTGAGTGCCTGAGATTTGTATGAACGACACTCAAATTCACTGACTAGTGGGACAATAGTAGAGTTAACTCTGCATCAGCTACCGTCTGCTCACCCCAGATCTAGCAGCTGAAGGTGGCCCTGCAGAACCTGATCTGGCACAGCCTTCATTCAGTCTCTCCTTCTCTTTGTTCAAATGGTCAAGTGTAGCACCATCCACAGTGTGATTTTGAGAGAGTCCAAAGAATCAGGCATGAACCTCTCTGAGCTGCAGGGACATTAAAGGAGGGGCAGGAGGTGGATGGTGTGGTCACTCACCTAGAGCAAGACATCCTGTAGTGTAAAGTCAAGTAGGCTGTAGGAAGTATTACAAGCTAGTGGAGGTGATGGAATTGCATTTGAGCTATTTAAAATCCTAAAAGATGATGGTATTAAAGTGCTGCATTCAGCATGTCAGCAAATTTGGAAAACTCAGCAGTGGCCACAGGACTGGAAAAGTCAGTTTTCATCTCAATTCCAAAGAAGGGCAGGGCTAAAGAATGTTCAAACTACCAGACAATTGCACTCACTTCCCATGCTAGTAAGGTTATGCTCAGAATTCTTCAAGCTAAGGTTCAGCATACTTGAATGGAGAATGTCAAGATATACAAGCTGGCTTTCGAAAAGGCAGAAGAATCAGAGATCAAATTGCCAACATTCCCTGGATCATAAGAGAAAGTAAGTGAATTCCAGAAAAACGTCTACTTCTGTTTCATTGACTACGTGAAAGCCTTTGACTGTGTGGATCACAACAAACTGTGGAAAATTCTGAAAGAGATGGGAATACCAGATGATCTTACCTGTCTCCTGAGAATCCTGTATGTGGGTCAAGAAGCAATACTTAGAACATTATAGGGAACAACAACAAGTTCCAAATTGGGAAAGGAGTATGTCAGGGCTGTATTTGTCACCCTGTTTAACTTCTATGGAGAGTACATCATACGAAATGCCAGACTGGATGAATTACAAGCTGGGATCAAGATTGCTTGGGAGAAATATCAACAACCTCAGATATGCAGGTGAAACCACTCTAAAGGCAGAAAGCGAAGGGGAATTCAAGAGCCTCTTGATGAGGGTGAAAGAGGAGAGTGGAAAAAGCTGGCTTAAAATTTAACATTCAAACAACTAAGATCATGGCATCTGGTCCCATCACTTCATGGCAAATATAAGGGGGAAAAGTGGAAGTAGTGACAGATTTTCTCTTATTTGGCTCCAAAATCACTGCAGATGGTGGCTGCAGCCATGAAATGAGAAGACCCTTGCTTCTCGGAAGGAAGGCTATGATGAAGCTAGGCAGCATATTAAAAACCAGAGACATCACTTTGCTAGCAAGGGTCCAGTCAAAGCTGTGGTCTTTCCAGTAGTCGTGTACTGATGTGAGAGTTTGACTATAAAGAAGGCTGAGCACTGAAGAAGTGATGCTTTTGAATTGTGGTGCTGGAGAAGACTCTTGACAGTCCCTTGGACTGCAAGGAGAGCAAACCAGTCAATCCTAAAGGAAACAAACCCTGAATATTCATTGGACTGATGCTGAAGCTCCAGTACTTGGCCCACCTGATGTGAAGAGCTGAGTCATTGGAAAAGACCCTGATCCTGGGAAAGACTGAAGGCAAAAGAAGAGGTAAGCAGAGGATGAGATGGTTGGATAGCATCACTGATTCAGTGGACATAAACTTGGACAATCTCCAGATCGTGAAGGACAGGGAGGCCTGGTATGCAGCATCCATGGGGTCGCAAAGAGTCGGGTATGACTTGGTGACTGAACAACAGGAGGCAGAAGAGGCAGAAAGGGAGGAGGAGGAAAGGAGAGAAAAACAGGTAAGGCGAAGAAGGAAGAAAGGAAAATAATATTGGCCTTTCAACTGGGAAATCCAGATCTTCTATAGAGCGTAGTAAAGAGATCAGTATCTGGTGAGCTGTGATACTTTAATGATAGAGCAGTTCTATTAAAGGTTTGCTTTCCTTAAAATTGCCACTTTCCAGAACCCCTGGCTTTTCCAGGCCCAGAATATGCTAGAATTTACCTCTCCTCTTTCCGTGCCGATCTAGTATCTAGTACACATCTTTGGCATAGCATAGTTACTGAAGTGTCCCATCAGCTCCAGTGGAATGGGAACTCTGGAAGCCAAAACTATGTGATACACGTATGACTGTCCACCAGGGATGGACAAGAACTCTCTGAAGATGACAACAGTACCAAAGACAGCTGGGTGTGTTCTGACCTTAGATGATCCATTATTCAAGGCTGCCCCTTCAAAGCACAATTAGGATGTTTTGCCACATTCACTTCTTTCTTCCAGGCACATATACTATCTCATGTAATTATCATCATAATCCCATGAGATAAGTGCTTTTACCCTCATTTTACAAAGATATTGGCTGAGACCCAAAGGGATCAGAATGACTTGCCCAAGTCAGACAACATCAGAGTCAGAAGTCAGAAGCAAGCTCCCCATTTTCATACTGTACTTTTAATTTCTATTCACATGCCTCCCTGTCACAGGAAAAAAATGAAAATGAAAGATAAAGAATGTTCTGTGCTTCACTTCCAACAAAGGATTTTAAACACAGTGGTTCTCAATATATGTTTGGGTTTTTTTTTTTTTAATTCATATATTCCAAAGGGAGCTGATACAGCTTTGCTAAGGGCTGTCACTGTCTAGTCCTCTCATCTTGCTAACAGATTGAGAAGCAGAGCCAGACAGAAGAATGATTTGACCTCATGGTCATCCAAAAAGTATTCATGAAATGGGCACTTTCCCAAGGGGCACCATTTTGACTGAGGCACAGTATGGAAAACCCACAGAGGAACCAAGCTGCTTGGTTTTAGCTTGGTTTCTTCTCTGCACCTCTGTCCTGGCTGAAATATCTTTGATTTTATGCCATATAACCTTTAGATGACCCTGTTTTTAAGGCTATACCCTTAATACATGATTAGCATACTTTTTCAAGATTGCTGGAAACATATTGGATTACAGTTTTCTTCCCAAAGTACCTAAAGTTTCTTAAATTCATTTAATAGAGAAAAATGACTTTAATAACCTCAGCAGCTGGTCACTGGCAGTAGCCACAGCTCAGATTTTATGAATATAATTTTTCTCTGTGGCCTCAAAAATCATGGAAACTTCATTTTTCTCCAGGAGCAAATGGCAAAGTTTCTGAATGGAAAAGACATATCAGCCTCAGGAGAACTGAGCTAAGGTTTTCCCAGAAAGTCTGTTAGAGTCCATTGGAGGCCCAGCTAAGAGGAAAGAGAGACCCTCCTCCAACAGTTCCAGAAAACTCGTTACATTGACTCTGATTAGCCCAAAGTGGTTCATAGGCACTCATATGGAGCCACCAGATGGGAGTCAGTCCCATCCAAACCACACTGATTAAGAGTGGGGAGGAGTCTGGCTCAGGAGGAAGCATTAAAGTGAATACATTTAAATAAACTGCATAACCCCCATTTACCAAAACAAAACAAATTCCAAGAATTTTCCACATCTCACATTTATAAAACTACTGCTTCTGTGTGGCATATGAGGCAGTAGGGTTAAAAGAAAAGATGAATAAGACAGTCCCTGACCTTAAGAAACTGTAATCAGTGTCTGAACTGATCAGGTGAAGACAAACCTCCATACAGTACCTAAAGCAGAGGAAATCTAACACAGGGAAGTAGTGACAAAGATGATCTAAAGACCAACACAAAAGAAAGAATGAGGGAGACTGGAGAGGCAAACAGGAAGCAGAGGGGAGTGACCCACAGACGAGAAGCTCCTGCACAGCACTGCAGTCCCCAGGGCAGGTGAGACGAGCAGGTTTGCAGTGAGAAAATTACAGTCAGTTCTGGGTGTGCTGAAGCAGTGCTGCATTGGCCACAGTGGGACTACTGACAGTGGCTGCTAGTCAGAAAGCACCCCAGCACGGCGCTGTATCACTATGAGCCCTGGACTGTCTATCATCCTATCTATATCTATATCTAGGTCACTACAGCACTGCTCTGCATATCACTGTATGTCTATAACCAAATCACTGTCTGTATCACACTGCACTACGTCACTCTAGCAGCACTTGCAACCACAAGCAAAAGCAAGCTGCCGCCAGCACTCCCATACTGTTGGAGCCAGAAGTTGGACATTTTTTCTCTTACTCCTGCCTTCTGATCTCTTCATGATGTTTTCTACTGGCAGGACATATAAGAGTCTGGCCAACATTAGGGCTGGGTGTGGCATAGCTTGGGTCCCCACGGCCCAGCCAGGTACATGCAGACACCAGCCCTTCCCCTTGGGGCTCTGACCTGCCAGGACTCTCTTGAGCTGTGCCCCAAGCCAGCTCTGGAAATCTCATCCGCCTTTGTGCCTTGATCCATCAGAACACAGATGCTTACCATTATAAGAAGACTTTCTGCAGGGCACAGTCTGCCAGCACCTTTGACTGTTGCTTTGGTACCCTTACTATATTCTCAGCCCTGTTGCCTCTGCTAAAAGAACTTGCCCAGCAATACCCGGTCCTTTCTTGGACTGTGGCCCAGACATATACTTTCTATTTTTTAATTTTTCTATTTTTTATTCTGTCATTTTCCTGCTGTTTTCTGCCTGTCTGTCTTGTTGTTATTTTTAGGTTGTTTTTTTTTTTTTTCCTTTTTGCCATGCTGGGTGATCTGTGGGCTCTTGGTTCTCAGGCCAGGTGTCTAGCCTGAACCCCTGTGGTGGGAGCACTGAGTCCAAGATGCTGGAATAATAGAGATCTTCAGGTCCCAAGGAATATTAATTGGTATGAGTGCCCCCAGAGGTCCTCATCTCAGCACCAAGACCTGGCTCTGCCCAATTGCCTGCAGACTCCAGGGCTAGATGCCTCAGGCTGAACAACCAGCAACACAGCCATACCCATCAGCAAAAATGAGATTACAGAGAAATATGTTTTAGATGAAGGAGCAAGGTAAAAACAAATAAAGATAAATAAATTAAGGGGAAATAGGCAAACTACCTGAAAAAGAATTCAGAGTAATGACAGTAAAGATGATTCAAAATCTCAGAAATTGAATGGAGATAAAGGTCAAGGAAATGCACGAAATGTTTAACAAGGACCTAGAAGAGCTATTGTTTAGCTCATCAACAACAACAACAAAAAAAAAACAGTGATGAACAACGCAATAACTGAAATACACTAGAAGGAATCAATAGAATAACTGAGGCATAAGAACAAATATGTAAGTTGGAAGATAGGATGATGGAAATAACTGATGAGGAGCAGAATAAAGAAAAGAGAATGGAAAGAAATGAGAACAGACTGAGAGACCTATGGGACAACATTAATGCGCCAACATTCAAATTATGCTGTCTCAGAAGAAGAAAAAGGGAAAGGGTCTGAAAAACTATTTTAAAAATTTCGGTTGAAAACTTCAATAACATGGCAAATGAAATAGCCACCCAAGTATAAGAAGCCCAGAGTTCCACACAAGATAAACCCAAGGAGAAACACGCTGAGACACATAGTACTCTAACGAAAATTAAATTCAAAGAAAAAATATTAAAAGCAGCAAAGGAAAAGCAACAAAAAACATACATGGGAAATCCCATAAGGTTATCAGCTGATTTTTCAGCAGAAACTCTGTAGGCTAAAAGAGAGTAGCAGGATATATTTAAAGTGATGAAAGGGAAAACCTACAACCAAGATTATTCTACCCAGCATGGATATTATTTAGATTCAACAGGGAAATCAAAAGCTTTACAGAGAAGTAAAAGCTAGAAGAATTCAGCACCACCAAACCAGCTTTACAACAAATACTAAAGGAACTTCCCTAGGTATGAAATATAGAGAAGAAAATGACCTACAAAAAAAAAGCATAACAATTAAGAAAATGCCAATAGAAACATAATATTGATAGTTATCCTACACGTTAATAGAGTAAATGCTCCAACCAAAAGAGACAGACTGACTGAATGGATCCAAAAACAAGATCTATATATGCTGTCTCTAAGAGCCATTCTTCAAACCTAGGGACACATACAGACTGAAAGTGAGGGGGTGGATAAAGGTATTCCATGCAAATGGAAACTGAAAGAGAGCCAGAGTAGCAATATTCATATCAGACAAAATAGACTTTAAAATAAAGACTGTTACAAGAGACAAGGAATAATAATCAATATACCATAAATAATCAAGGAATCAGTTCAAGAAGAAGATAGAACAATTATATTTATGCACCCAACATAGGAGCACCTCAATACACAAGGCAAATGCTAACAGCCATAAAGAGGGAAATCAACAGTAACACAATAATAGTGGGGGGCTTTAACACCCCATTTACACCAATGGACAGATCATCTAGACAGAAAAATTAATAAGGAAACACAAACTTTAGATGATACTTTAGACTAGATAGACTTATGGGACATTCCTTCTGAAGGCAGTAGAATACACTTCTCAAGTGCACATGGAATAGTCTCCAGGATAGATTGTATCTTGAGTCACAGATCAAGCCTGGATTAATCTCAGCAAATTGAAACTGTATCAAGCATCTTTTTCAACCACAATGCTATGATATTAGAAATCAGTCACAGACAAAAAAAAAAAAACAAAAACAAAAACTGTAAAAAACACAAATACATGGAGGCTAAAAAATATGCTACTAAATAACCAAAAGACCACTGACGATATCAAAGAGGACATCAAAAATATGTGGAAATAAATGAAAACAAAAACACAATGACCCCAAACCTATGGGAAGCAGCAAAGCAGTTCTAAAAGGGAAGTTTATAGCAATCCAACACTGCCTAGAGAAATAATTGAAATCTCAAATAAACAACTTTACCTTACACCTAAAGCAACTAGGGAAAGAAGAACAAACAGAACTCAGAGTTAGTAGAAGGAAAGAGATAATAAAAATCAGACCAGAAAAAAATGAAATAGAAATGAAGAAAATAGCAAAGATCAATAAAATTAAAAGCTTGTTCTTTGAAAACATAAACAAAATAGATAAACATTTAGGCAGACTCATCAAGGAAAAAGGGAAAAGACTCAAACTGATAAAATTAGAAACAAAAAAGGAGAAATTATAACTGACACCTCAGAAATAAGAAGGCTCATAAGAGACTCTTACAAGAAACTATATGCCAATAAAATGGATACCCAGAAGAAATGGATGAATTCTTAGAAAGGTACAACCTTCCAAATGAACCAGGAAGAAATAGAGAATATGAAGAGATCAATAACAAGTAGTACTGAAATTGAAACTGTGATTAAAAATCTCCCAACAAATAAAAGTCCAGGACCATGCAGCTTCACGGTGGAATTCTACCTAACATTCAGAGAAGAGCTAACACAATCCTTAGCTACCACAAACCTTAGGAAGGAATAAACCCAAGCTCATTCTACAAGGTCACTTCACATTGACACCAAAACTAAAGGTATCACAAAAAAACAAATATTATAGACCAATATCACTGATGAACATACATGCAAAATTTTTCAATAAATTACTAGCAAAGAAAATCCAACAACACATTAAAATGATCATACACCATGATCATGTGGGATTTATCCCAGGTATGCAAGAATTCTTCCATATATACAAATCAATCAATATAATACAATATATTAACAAACAGAAGAATAAAAACATTATGATCACCTCAATAGATGCAGAAAAAGCTTTTGACAAAACTCAACATTCATTTATGATTTAAAAAAAAAAAAAAAGAAGAAAAAAACCTCTCCAGAAAGTGGGCATAGACGGAAAGTGAAAGTGAAGTTGCTCAGTTGTGTCTGACTCTCTGCGATCCCTTGGACTGTAGCCTACCATGCTCCTTCATCCATAGGATTTTCCAGGCAAGAGTACTGGATTGGGTTGCCATTTCCTTCTCCAGGGCATTTTCCCAACCCAGGGATCAAACCAGGCTCTCCTGAATTGTAGGCAGACACTTTTAATGTTTGAGCCACCAGCGCCATATATGACAAATTCAAAGGAAACATCACTCTCAGTGGTGAAAACCTGAAAGCATTTCCTCGAAGATCAGGAACAAGACAAGGACGTCCTCTCTCACTACTATCACTCAACGTGGTTTTGAAACTCCTAGCTACAAAAATAAGAGAAGAAAATGAATTAAGAGGAATCCAAATAGGAAAAGAAGAAGCAAAACTGTCACTGTTTGCAGGTGACATGATACTATACATAGAAAATTCTAAAGATGCCACCAGAAAACTACTAGACAATGAATTTGGTCAATTTGCAGGCTACAAAATTAATACACAGAAATCTTTTGCATTCCTATACATTGGCAATGAAAGATCAGAAAGAGAAATTAAGGAAACAATCCCATTTACCATTGCAACAAAACAATAAAATACCTAAGAATAAACCTACCTAAGGAGGCAAAAGACCTATACTCAGAAAACTGTAACAGATACTGATGATGGAAATCAAAGATGACACATATAGATGGAGAAATATACCATGTTCTTGGAACGGAAGAATCAATCTTGTGGAAATGACTGTTCTACCTAATCTCCAGAGTCAATGCAATCTCTATAAAATTTTTCACAGAATTAGAACAAATATTTTATAATTTGTATGGAAACACAAAAGACCCTGAATAGCCAAATCAACCTTGAGAAAGAAAAATGGAGCTAGAAGAATCTACCTTCCTGACTTTAGACTACACTACAATGCTACAGTACTCAAGACAATAATGGTATTAACCCAAAAACACAAATATAGATCAGTAGAACAGGGTAGAAAGTCTAGAGATAAACCCACACACCTCTGGTCACCTAATCTATGACAAAGGAAGAATATACAAGAGAGAAAAGAGTCTCTTCAGTAGGTGGTGCTGGGAAAATTGGGTAGCTACACATAAATGAATTAAATTGGAATACTTCCTAACATCATACACCAAAATAAGCTCAAAATGGATCAAAGACTTTAATGCAAGGCAAGAAACTTCGAAACTCTTAGAGGAAAACAGTGGCAGAACACTCTTTGACATAATCTCAGCAAGATCTTTTTTGACCCACCTCCTAGAGGAATGAAAATAAAAGCAAAAATAAACAATTGGGGCCTAATTAAAGGTAAAAGCTTTTGCACAGCAAAGGAAACCATAAACAAGATGAAAGGACAACCCTCTGAATGGGAGGAAATATTTGCAAATGAAGCAACTGACAATTTGTATTAATCTTGGATTAATCTTCAAAATATACAAATAGCTCATGCAGCTCAATACTAAAAAAAAAAAAAAAGACCCAATCAAAAGATGGGCAGAAGACCTAAATAAACATTTTTCCAAAGAAAACACAGATGGCCAACAGACACATAGAAAGAGGCTTGACCTCACTAATTATTAGAGAAATACAAATCAAAACTACAGTGAGGAATCATCTCACACTGCTCAGAATGGTCATCATCAAAAAATCTACAAACAATAAATGATGGAGAGGGTGTGTAGAAAAGGGAACCCTCTACACTGTTGGTGAGAATGGAAATTGATACAGCCACTATGGAGAACCATATGGAGGTTCTTGAAAAATACTAAAAATGGAACTACCACCTGACCTTGCAATCCCACTCCTGGGCATATAGCTGCAGAAAACCATAATTTCAAAAGACACATGTTCACCAATGTTCACTGCAGCACTATTTATAATAGCCAGGACATGGAAGCAACCTAAATGTCCAACAACAGAGGAATGGATAAAGAAAATGTGGTGTGTATATATATATAATGGAATATTACTCAGCCATTAAAAGCAATGAAATCATGCCATTTGCAGAGACATAGGTAGACCTAGAGACTATTAAACAGAGTGAAGTCAGTCAGAAAGAGAAAAACAGTATCATATATTAAAGCATATATGTTGAATATAGAAAATAGTACATATGAACTTATTTGCAAAACAGAAGAAGAGACACAGATGTAGAGAGCAAACATATGGACACCAAGGGGTGAAGAGGGGAGTGGGATAAATTGGGAAATTTGGATTGACATATAAACACTGCTGTGTATAAAAGAGATAACTAATGAGAACCTACTGTATAACATGGGGGGAAGTACAATTTATATAACATATAGTAAGTTAACCTTAAAAATGCATTCTGATATACATTAGGTGCAGACAAATACTGTTTGACTCCACTTATGTGAGGTACATAGAAGATTCAAATTCATAGAGTCAGAAAAACATTGGTAGATAACAGGGAATGGAGTGTCATGATGGGGAATGGAGAGAGAGCGTTTAATGGGATCAGACTTTCAGTTTAGGAAGGTGAAAAATTTGGTGGATGGATGATGGTGAGAGTTGTACAATGTGAATGTACTCAGTGCCACTGAACTGTACAGTTGCGTATAGTTAAAATAGTATGTTTTATATTATGTTATTTTCACCATTATAACAAATATTAGAGAAAGAAAAGATCCTTAAAGAAAAAAAAAGAACCTGTCCAATAAGAGAGCTTAGGAAATGTAGATTATAGACATCCAACCCGAAGTATATGAGCTTCCCAGGTGGTTCAGTGGTAAAGAATCCACCTGATAATGCAGGAGCAGCAGATTCAATCCCTGGGTCAGGAAGACCCCATGAAGAGAAAATGGCAACCAACTCCAGTATTCTTGCCTGAAAAATGCCAGAGTCTGGCAGACTTCAGTTCACAGGGTCACAAAGAGTCGGACATGACTAAGCATACATGCACACAACCCAAGGTATAGAAGGGCAGATGTGAGGCTAAGAGATACCACTGAGATCATTTAGGATGGATGATGGAACAGCATATACCCACAATATTGGTCTTCAAAGAACTATTGCTCACCTTTAAAAGGCTGACATTCTTCTTTGGATGGAAATCAGTTCAGTTGCTCAGTCGTGTCCAACTCTGCAACCCCATGGACTGCAGCATGGCAGGTTTCTCTGTCCATCACAACTCCCATAGCCTGTTCAAACTCCTGTCCATCGAGTCAGTGATGCCATCCAGCCATCTCATCCTCTGTCATCCCCTTCTCCTCCTGCCTTCCATCTTTCCCAGCATCAGGGTCTTTTCAAATGAGTTAGTTCTTCGCATCAGGTGGCCAAATTATTGGAGCTTCAGCTTCAGCATCAGTCCTTCCAATGAATATTCAGGGCTGATTTCCTTTAGGATTGACTGGTTTGATCTCCTTGCAGTCCAAGGGACTCTCAAGAATCTTCTCCAACACCACAGTTCAAAAGCTGTGGTAACTGGATGGTAATACAAACATTCATTAACAGTAACATCAACAAAGCAAGAGAATGGAGATGACCAGAACAACTCTACTACTAGGATTCCTGAACAAGACATGTTAATTTCATCCTAAAGGCATAAATCCTGTGGGCATCATCTCTGCCCAGTCAGGGTGATCTTTGAGATTAGAGAAGGAGATGAAGACAGAGGTCCCAAGGCTCTGCCAAGGGGAATCAGTTTCAGTGTTAGGTCAACAGACTTGGCCAAGACAGAAAAATCATTTTTAAGCCCATCATATGCCCATTTTTAAGATTTTTGAAACATATTGTCAAATTGCCCTCTGGAAAGACTCTCTTCAGCAGTGTTTGAGAACATGAATGTAATCTTTAGTGATTAGTGGAGCTGGAATAGAAAATTGATTGTTTTGGAAAAGCCAAGGGAAGCCTTTTGAATCTAGAGGTGTCAGAGTGGCAGGAAGGGAGTTCTGGGGAAGAGGGAAAGGCTCTTCTTGGGAATGGAGTCACATCACTTGCCTCTTAACCCAACAGCCATGTAACAACATGGTTTATTAAGGAGACTTTTAACAGTCAAACAGAGAACTTTGTAAGTTGAAGGAAGGTCAAGATTGTTGAAGAAATCCTCTGACACAGTCTGTTGCCTTGACAACTGAGAATTAAAGCCATTTCAGGCAGCTCCCGTCCATTCATCCAGAAGCCTTCCTGATGGTGAAAATCAGACTGCAATCCTGTCCTAGGACACAGCTTTCTTTTTTTCCCCTTGTTCCTGCTTCAATTTCTAATTAAAAAAGGAGTGCCAATTTCCTCATAAAAATGTGTGTTCTAATTTTTTTCATTTCCTGACCAGATTTTTCTGCACAGAGCTGATTGTTAGGATATCAACTTTTAGTCTAGTTAATATGTTATGCCTATTTTTTGGTGTGACTTTGTCATGTCACGTGAAGCTGTTAACCCAAAAGAGACTTTAAATTTTATAAGCACCACAAAAATAGTTGAGCACAGCAGTAGGTCCAAAGAATACAAAAAGGATTAGGACGCGAATCCTGCTTTCCAGAAGGTTAGACATTCCTCTAAATTTTTAGAGCATATAATCAACTAAGATCAAGTTTAAGAAAAAAGAGTCAAACAACCCAAGTAAGAAACAGATAAAAAATACAAAGAAGCAATTCACTGAAAAGCAAAGATAAATGGCAAAAAGTAGGATAGAAAAAGTACAACCTCATTAATGCTAAGAAAATTAATGAAGTATGCCAAGGCTGTTGGCAAGCGGACAGGGAACAGATACATTTTATAAACTGTAAGTTGGCGGTGTAAATTGATTACAGTTTTTTAGAAGGTAAACAACCTCATGCAGACATTCAACTTGTAGATATCCATCCTAGAGAAATTCTCACACCTGTGAACCAAAAGCATGACCAATGATGCTCATTGTAAATGTCAATCAGTAAAGGCCTACATAAGCCATGGTTTATGCCATGGGATTCCAGAGCACAGCCTAAAGGTTATAGTGGACCAACCTCTATGACATATTATAAACTGTAAATGGGAAAGTTGCAAAACTGTACAAACAATATGGTTCCATGTATATACAATAAAACAAAGCAATCATATTCTTCAGGTACATATATTAGCAGGTAAATGCTGACAAATAATGGCAGTAAGTTACCTCTGGGGTGGGGAGACGCCCTGGGAAAAGAACTAGAAAAGGGATTGTTTTTTGGTTCTCTCAGTTGTTTTCATAGGAATGTATATATTCATTACTTGGGTGACTAAAAAATAACATATACCAATTTTTAAAAGGATCAGCAGCAGGATATAATTCTTACAGTAATGAATTTCCTTCTATCAGTACAGAGGTTCTATTTCTTTGAATGTCTCCTTCTTGAAAGTAAATATTCTTATGGTTCTGCATCTTCTAATACATAGTATGTCCCTCAGTGTCTTACTTGACTAAGAAAGAAAACACTCTTGCTAGTTCTTCCAATAACAGTTCAATTCCAAGTTCACTCTGACCTGGAAAGACTCTGTTGAGTGCCACTGGTAAGTAAGTGTGTTTCTTAATGACTCCAAAGGATAATACTTCTATCAGCTACCATTTTGATGTGTTTAGGTACTTCTGTGATTTTGTAGTCTTGCTTAATAAGGTCAAGATACACTTTTGGAATGAATCTTCTAAGGCATTTTCTCAGAGCCAACTCAAGCTGTGGATTTGCTGTATCATCAGGCTTGTGGGTGATGTACTGTTTTTAAGAAGGCGGTAAAACTTGGCTTGCCTTCTTTTCAAAGGCGTGATTTTATTTCCTCAGTCTGTGTATCTTGTGACCAGTAGCTGGGAAAATTACTAGGATCAATGCTTTTAAAAAAATAGTTTAATTTTAAGCTAAACTAAGAAAGAAAATAAAATCATGTTTCTGTAGTCTTTTCAAGAAGATCACCTAGAAAATGTTAGACAAGCAAGATCACAATATGAACAATGTGGTCTTTCCTGAAAAAATCTATAGAAGATCTATTAAGATGAAGGGGGCGGGGGAGAGGATATCATTCCAATAGATAGATCACAGATATGTATTTGTGATCATTGGATATAAAAGCATTTTGCAATGGTTTTGGGGAAAATATTCACGGCGGCTCCTTTGATCTCAGTATATGGGTATCTAAGGTCTTCTGTTCGCTCCAAACAAATTCGAAGTTACTTTGTCTGCTTGCTGTCTTTTACTCTTAGGTGCCTATCACTTTCATTGACAACTATTTAAATAAATTACAGGAACACTGAAATACATGAAAACAGGAAGAGCCACCAATGTTATACTTGGGACAATTTATGGTCTGGGGAAGTCCCTAATTCTCTGCCTTCTTCAAGCACTTCATGCATAAAGGGACTTAAAGAAAACAAAGAAAGAGAAAAGAATTATTAGCAAATATTATTAAGTGACAAGTAGAGTATATCTTGCATACTTTTTTACAGTATGACCACCTGGGTCTCTAGGATATAGCAGAGGTGATCAAGATTAGGTCATAAAAATGCCTTGCACTTACATGTTGTTCTTTTAAAACTTACCCAGGGTGCTGAAAATGTCCTGACCACACACACAACAAAACACCTCTGTCTAAGG